>NC_090921.1:385665892-386915892 GCF_040938575.1 Ambystoma mexicanum
GAGCCCAGTTGCACCATGGGGCCACATAGAGAGGTTCCCCCCGTCGCAGGGAGCAGTGGCTGGCTCATCTAGGATAACCCAAGAGGAGAATTTTGACATAGGGAATATCGGGGAGAGTATCAATAGAGCCTAGCAAGACTTAAGGGAAAGCAGGAAATTGGAAAGCCGAGGGAAGGGAGAAAAGTTCCTGGTCCTCCAATCACAAGGCGAGGAAAGAGACCAGTTCAGTCTAGAGCATAGAGCCTTGTCTTTGGACAGGCTGACTTTAAATAAGGGTGATGGGGACGAAAGCCATACTAGTTGAGGACTAGATATGTCAGACAAAGAGAGAGAATCCTTCCCTGGGGAGGAGGGAGAAAGTGCATGCAGTCCCAAGGGATGTCTGCAGACAGACAAGGAAGTAATATGGTCTGATTTAGAGCAGCCTAAGGATAGGATGCCAAATCCTACAGCATATCCAGAGCACCCTAAAGGATGATCGCATAGTGAGAAGGGAGAGTTGCCACCATATTTGATGAGCAGGTTGAGGTCATTGCCAGGAAGGAGGCGATCAGGAACCATTGTCCCTACTATGGATAGGTAGACAATGGGAGACAATTGCAAATTTGGGTTCATGCAATTCCCTTTATTAGATAAAGGAGGGGCCAGGCCTCCGTATATTCCCTGGCCACAGATGGATAAGGATAATTTAAGGTGCAAACTCCCCGGTTTAATGGCTGGGGTGGGGAAATGGATTTATGAGCTATAAAAGATGACAGGAGGAAATGTTTTGGCAATAGGGGACATCAAGGGTCTACTACCAGCCATTCTTTGGAAATGGCTGATGATATTTGGACGACAGCAGGCTACTCTAGTGTCACGGCACAGAACACAGCTCATGATGGAGCGCCATTTAATAATTGTAGAGCAGATGTCTGGAGAGCACTCAGGGTACAGTATCCTGATACATCAGATATGGGTGCAATTATGGCACGTAAGATGCAAGATGACGAAGATCTGCTTGCTTACATTCAAAGTATTCAGGAATGCTGGACTTTGGAAACGAGGGAGCCGTGGGGGAAATCAGTGGCAGTATTTGACCACATTTTGTTTCAGGGATAACCGGAGCAGGTACAGAGACAGCTCAAGAAATTAGTGGGAATGGAAGCGAAGCCATGGGCAGAGATATCGTTAACTAAAGCACATCACGGCCAGCTGTTACAAGAGAAAAATAAGAAGGAAGAAAGATGCTAGAAAACTTTAGGAAGCCAAGTTAGTTCAGAAGAAATTGTCAAAGTACGTCATAGAAGGGGCCGTATTGACAAGCGGAGAGGGACTGGGAATGCAGCAAATAGTGGGTACATCGTAAGTGAATAATCAACACCAGATAGGCCAAGGAGGAAATGGGTTTACGCCGAGAGGCAGAGGAATGGGCTACAGATGAAGGGGTGGTTTTCAAAATAACCAAGGCGGGTTTCAGAATATGCAGAATGATAATCAAAATGTGCAAGGAAGATTTAATCAAGGGGGCGCTAGTTAGAAGAGCTCCTCCTATATGTTGGAAATGCGAAATGACAGGGCACATCGCAAGAACATGTGGAAGCCAAGGGTATGTACAGAATGGGCAATTCTCAAGAAGGGACACCTTATCCTCAAGCATATAGCTCACAAAATACGGATGGGTTTGCCTAAGATCAGACAGTGTATCAAGTACAAGTGCCACAAATGCAACAGGCATTGCAACCACAGCAAGCAGCATTGGATCCCCCGCAAGGGCAGTCACAGCACGCACTCATGCAGATACAACAGAGTGCAAACATGGGACTGTTATTAACACCTAGAGTAGGGGATGTCGCTATGGTGGGAGGAAGTCCTTTTACAGGTACAGGGAAAAGCATGCATCCACAATAGGGCAGCTCACAGGGTGACTTGATGTTCTCAGTACTATCAGTGACACCAGACCCCCAAGTGGAACCAAGGGTTGATGTTACCATAGAAGCCAAATCTTTTTCTTTTTTAGTAGACACCTGTGCAACTTGCTCATGTAAACAAGAGGGAAAATATCCATTATCAGGAAATGCCATGAGTGCGCAAGGTTTCTCTGGAGCTACAAGCAGAGTTCCTTTTACTGATGAATTACCAGTCTGCATATGAGAGTGTGACATGTCTGTTCCATTATTGTATTCAAGGCAGACACTGGTTAATATTCTGGGCCGAGATTTAATGACAAAGCTAAATATGACAGTTTCTTTTACTGATGAAGGCATAGTGTGTTCCACTCCAGGGATACATTATCTGAATGTGGGTGAATTCATATTGTCATTTAGAGGGCAAATGGCTCTGCAAGGAATGCCATTAGAGCCAGAAGTCTTTCTTTATCGCATTTTGTTGACATGGCTTTCCCTAGTGGGAAAGATTATGAGAATACCTGATGAGTTTTTGTTCAGGCCACAGATACGTATGGATGAAGAGGGGGGACAGACTTGTCCCCTAGGGTTAACTGCAGCCATGGTGCAAGGGGAATTGGCCATGCTTGAAGGAACCAATGACGAGGGCAGGCCATGGAGAACAGTGATTGCCATTGGGAAAGGGTATAGATTGACTGGTGTCATTGACGAGGATATGTTCAAAGATGATCCATCAGATGATGAAGTAATATTCAAGATGAGTATTACATATTGGATCAGAATAGAGAAAAGGGAAATCCAACAGCGAATGATGATAGTGAGGCAACACCAAGCATTTTTTATGAAGATTTGGAGAAAGTGCCAAACTCTTTATGGGCTACAGGCCCCTATGACCAAGACCTATTGAAGGGGGTAGGGACGTTTAAGATTAAGCTGAAGCCAGGAGCAATTTTACATTGGGCAAGGCAGTAACCAATGTCTCGAGAGGCGGATGAGGGTATTTTTTAAGACTATATCAGCCCTGATGGATCAAGGTATCTTAGTGACGTCAGAGTCACCGTGCATTACCGCAGTGTACCCTGTGAAGAAATCGAAAGGGGGGTCATGGAGACTAATTCAGGACAAGAGACCAATTAACCAGATTGTAGACGCAGAGTTTCCCTTAGTTCCGAATCTGGTGACGATAATATGTAATATCACCACAGAGGCACGATATTTCACAGTGATTGACTTGAAAAATGCATTTTTCTCAATCCCATTGCAAAGGATTCTCAACACCTTATGTCATTTATGTTTCATCAGCCTAAGCTGAAGAGCACTCATTTGCCCCAAGGGTACTGTGAATCTCCATCGATTTTTAATAGGGTCCTGCAGGTGAACCTAAGCAAAATTGATTTGAAAAGTGTTGTGCTGCACTACGTAGATGGCATTTTCATTTGTAGCACAACAGAAGATGAGTGCAGGCAAGACTCGATTCAGTTAATGAATATTCTAGCAGACAATGGGATATAAAGTGTACAAGGAGAAGTTGCAATATTGTCAAGAAGAAGTGTTTTATATTGGTCACTTAATCTCACATGAGGGAACGAAAGTTACACCTGAAAGGGCTTAGGCAATTATGAAAACAGCAACACTGCACACGATAAAACAAATGCAGCAGTTTTTGGGATTGTGCAACTATGTGAGAGCATGGGTATTTGATTATAGTTCATACGCAAAAACCCTTTTGCAGGCTCTGAAGAAAGCAATTAATTATATATTTATTTTGGGGTCCGGGATTTTAAAAAAAATGGTAAAAAAAAAATAAAAAAGGGGGTTGGGGGGGAACCCCCCCCATTTCGAATAAAAAATGACATAAAAATAAATTCGGCCTTTTTTTTCGAGATTTTTTTTTTCGAGATTTCTTTTTTCGAGATTATGACCATAAACCACCCCAGACCCCTCTCTGCTTGGTTATGTGCCAGACATTGGGTAGCACCTTAGGGTTTTGTTCGTTGAACTCTCCATCCTGCGTCTCTGTGCAGGCGTGTGGTTGGTGCGGGCGTTCCGTGGACCTAGTTGCTTCACTGGTCCGTATGCCCTTATGTCGGGTCCAGACCGGCTGTGACTTCAACTCTGCTTGCTGACTTCCAGATGAGTTATGTCTTTTCTGTCTTTATTCTGTATCTTTCTTTCCCCCCCATTTTCTCTGTCTTCTCGATGTCTTGCTCCACTACTCTGTTCCCTAACAATGTCTCTTTTTGTTTTTACAGGGATGGTTGCGATCTCAGAGTTGCTTCACCGATGGCGAAGACCACAGTGAGTTATTGATGCGCGGAGCGCTGCGCTGTTTATTGGTGTTAATTGCTAACCTGTGTTCTCTTTTCTTCTTCTTTGTGCAGGTTGCAGTGATGTTCCGGAGTGATGAGTGATCAAAGCGCTGCTTGCCCAGGTAAGTGCTTTGTTAATGCTGACCTTGTTCCTTCTCCCTTGCAAGTTACAGCAAAACCCAGAGATGGGCTAGGTAAGAGAAGCGCAGGATGGATTCAAGACCGGTTACCTCACAGTTCAGTGTTCTTGCTTGGTAATGCTGTTCTTATTCTTCCAGGTTATTAATGTAATCCGGATCTAGGGCTGCAGGATCGGACCGATGAGCAGGTGAGCAGGAGCTGGACACAGTGAGCATTACGCTATAGGAGTGCAGAATAACGCAAAGCGTGTTCTGCTGTTTGGGTGTGGTTTAAATAGCCCAGGTAAAGTAGTTCCAGGCCAAGTAGTTCCGGGCCCAGCCACACCCAAAACACTAGAACGCATGGCTTGGTTTTAAAGAACTGAGCTGTGTAATAGGCCTCCATGTTGGATTAAGGTTCAGAACTGGTATTGCTTTATTCCTGATAATGAGCCTGGCGCCAAGGCGCCAGGACTGACTCCAGGTATATTTCTGATGGAGTTTTAAAGGCCCTTGGGGCCAGTGTGAAGGTCTTTAGCCCCACTGCTGCCATGGGGCTGTTATACCTGAGGGGGTCAGGGGCATGGATCGTGACACAAGTGAACAAAGAAAAAATAGAACGGACTGAGGAAATGGAGGGAGGGTTTGAAGAATCAAAGAAAGCAATTTGTACAGCTCCAGTTTTAGGAATTGCCAACTATTCTGAGGAGTTCGATTTATTTTCACACACAAATGAGACAGTTATGACAGCGGTGCTTACACAGAGGACTACACTATGGTAAAAACCTCTGGCATATTATAGTGGGATTTTAGATCAAGGCATGAGAGGACACTTTTCTTGCGAACAATCGCTGGCAGCAGCCGCATTCACCATTGATAACTCTACCAGCATTGTGATGGGTGTTCTATGACGTTGTTTGTTGACATGCATTATTGGCCATTTTGGAGAAACCTAAGGGTACATTGGCATCTCGGAGGGTTTCCGCATAGGAGGTAGTTATATCGAATCCAGTCATCAAAATAGTCAGGTGTAAAATAGTGAACTCTGCCACGTTTGTAGCCGAGCCTGTGGCAGGGGATGAGCAGGTTCATGATTGCTCTAACTACAGGGAGTTTTACAATATCATCCCAGGAGTAAAGGAGAATGTGGTAGCAGATGGGGAGGTTCTCTATATTGACGGGTCTTCAAAAATTGATCAAACTGATGGGGAAAGGCATTCAGGTTCAGCTGTGGTAAGGCACATAACTAATGGGGAATTTCAAGTGCTAGCGAGTGCAAGACTACCGTCTCACTTTTCGGCACAAGCAGCAGAATTGGTGGTGCTTATTGTCATGCTTAAATAACACACAGGGCAGGAAGTGATGGTGTACAGTGACTGTGCCTATGTGAGGTCAACCGTTCACACAGGGCTGGCATGTTGGAAAAGGTGGGGCTACCTCTGAGCGGACGGCACTCCAGTATAACACGCAGCATTATTGGACAGGCTTATTAAGGCACTACAACTCCCAATAGCCATCCCAATAGTTAAGTGCACAGCACATACTAAGCAAACTGACTTTATCTCTTGCCGGAACGAAGCCGCAGATGAAGAGGCCAAAAGGGTTGCATAGTCACCAGATATTTCAAGTTTTGATACTCCAAATGTTAAAGAGAAGGTAGTCACAATTATGATTGGAAATTAAAGGTTTAATCATTTGCGAATAACACAGTTGATGGAGGCTCAAGGCAGTGCTCCACAGGAAGAACAAGAATCATGGAAACGGAGGGGGTGTTCTTTATCCCCCTCTCAAGCATTGTGGTGAAAGGACAGCACTGGAAAGCCGGTGATGCTTGTAGCCTTGTTAGGGGTAGCGCTTGAACAGCCACACTACCCTATGCATTTAACTAGGGAAAGCCTTGCAGCAGCTATTGCAGAGGACTGGTTCGTACTGTACCTGTTAGAATACGTTCCATTTTATGTCAAATGTTCCATCTTTTGTCAAATGTTTACCACTGGGCACACACTGCAAACAATCAGAGGAGCGATTCCTTGATCGAATGGTCCTTTTCAGCATTTACCTATTGACTATGTTGATATGCTGCAAGTATGTAATGGGTACAGGTATATGATGGTGGTGGGCCACCCCTTTTTTAGATGGATTGAAACAGGTCCATGTACACAACCTGATGCCACTTGTGCTGTGAGGTTTTTAGTCCAAGAATTCTTGCCTAGATTGGGAGTATGTGAGGTGCTGAGATCCGACAATGGGCCCTATTTTGTTAATTAAGTATTTGAGCAGATTAGCCTATTGCTTAGCATAAAACACAAGTTTTCTTCTGCTCATCACCCGCAACTGATTAGAATATGTGAGAGACTCAACGGTCTTCTCAAAGAGAGAATTGCTCAATTGAAGAAGGGATGGCTATATTGCCTGCCACTTGCGTTGTATGCATAAAGGAATCAGCCTGGGTCGGACCACCACCTCACACCCCACGAGCTAGTGACAGGAAGGCGAATGAGAATGCCCTTGGCTCCTCCAACAAGGAGCAGAAGTGATGCCCAGACGACTGAAGAATTGTTAGGAAATGAGTTACGTACGTATTTCACATGTATGACCGCTAGTATCCCTGTCATTTCAGATCAACTCAAGCGCAAGGGGTGTCAGTCTCAGTACACAGATGAAGACCATTCAGCAACCGGACTTAAATAATTATTATCTGTACCTAAAAAATGTATTGGAGATCCAATCCCAGTGTGCAACTTCACAAGGAAGTGGCACAAGCCCTGTATTAGTGGACCCTTTATAGTCAAAAATATCACTCCCTCAGCAGTAAAATTTCAAGAAAGGCACGCCTGGATCCACTTAGGGGACGTGAAGCCGTATGCTGGTGAGACCGATGCACCCCCAACCATTGATTTGGAAGCAAAACAAGAAGAAGTAGTTCAACATGTGCAGACTCAATCAATGACGAGGAAGAAGGACGCTAAGATTACTGATTAAATAAATGCAAGTGTGCATTGGACTGTGGCTCACCTCTGACACTCTTTATAGATATTTTAGCAGGAGTGCAAGTAAAAGTTCTTGAGCCACAGGAATCTTTCAGTTGACCTTTAGAAAGTGTTGATGTGCTAAAATGGCAAGTCTAAACTTTGAGTTCGAACACTAGAAAAGGGAGCAGATTCCCCGATTAATTCCAGACTGAGTTAACCTCATGGTTCTGTCAGATGTCGATGCCCATAGACTACTTCTCTCTGTCTTTATATATATATACTCCAAGCTTACCCTGCTCTTGTTTGGGGTACTACTAATGTTCGTGTGTTCCTGCAAGATCCTAAAAATGTCCCTGCAATTAGGAAGTTACTTGCAGTGATAGTTGAACAGATCCTGCAGCTCCCTGAGCATCTAACGAGGTTGCTTGATTTAAAAGGTTTTTTCCTTCCTTAAAAGTAGTACACAGGCACAATGTGGACTGTCAAGAATAATGCAGTTCCAGAAAGGGAGCAACCTCAGCGATGTGTGGAGAATCGAAAGCGCTGGGGAGTCATGTATTGGTGCATAATATATGCATGCTCAATATTCATTTTGTTTTTCTGATTTTGCTGATCCATATTTACTTCATTGGTCCCAAAAAGGTAGGAGTCCCCTTGATTCTTCCCACTCCAGTGACTTATGCAGAATTACCTGTTACAAAGACACCAAGGCCATATGTGATTATCCATACAACAGTGACACATGTAAAGACACCCATTTCTCTGACAGGTGTTCCTATGATTCCCCCTGAAAGAAGGTCCATGTTTAATATACTTCATGATCATTATGCGCAAGTAGGGTTGTAACGGTAAACCGGTATACCGGTATAAACACGATTGTCAATTTCATTTTGCTTCAATAACCGTTACTGTGTTTGTGACGGTAAACCGAGTGAAAACACTTCAATTAATGCATTGCAAATAGGGCTGGGCTGGCTGTGTGTTGTTCACTGACCCTGGGGGACTGGAGGAGGTGGAGTTTGCCCGGGCCCAGGCTGGGCTGGGCTGGCTTCAGCAAGCCTGTTTTTGTTTTCCATGTGTACTGCAGTGCACTTCAATTAATGCATTGCAAATGGGACTGGGCTGGCTGTGTTGTTCACTGAACATGGGGGACTGGAGGAGGTGGAGTTTGCCTGGGCCCAGGCTGGGCTGGCTTCAGCAAGCCTGTTTTTGTTTTTCAAGTGTACTGCAGTGCACTTCAATTAATGAATTGCAAATAGGGCTGGGCTGGCTGTGTTGTTCACTAAACCAGGGGGACTGGAGGTGGTGGAGTTTGCCTGGGCCCAGGCTGGCTTCAGCAAGCCTGTTTTTGTTTTCCACGTGTACTGCAGTGCACTTCAATTAATGCATTGCAAATAGGGCTGGGCTGGCTGTGTTGTTCACTGAACCTGGGAGACTGGAGGAGGTGGAGTTTGCCCGGGCCCAGGCTGGGCTGGCTTCAGGGAGCCTGGACTCCCTGGAGGAGGTGGAGTTTGCCCGGGCCCAAGCTGGGCTGGCTTCAGCAAGCATGGGAGTGGGAGGAGGTGGAGTTTGCCCAGGCTCAGGCTGGGCTGGGCTGGCCTTAGCAGCCTGGGAGTGAAGGAGGTGGAGTTTGCCCGGGCCCAGGCCCAGGCTGGAACATTCCTGAATCATGCATGTGTCACTGTTTGGGCTGCATACCCTACTGTCACACTTCCAAACTCTACGTGCTGTGACTGCCTGTGCCACGGATTTCCAAGGTTCCAGGAAGATAAGCAGCCCCCAAACCAGGACCGCTATCCTCTTTTTCTTCCCTCCCTTCTCATGGCCTTCTTTCCCTCTGTCCTGCTTCTCCCCCTTTGTTCAAATCTAGTGCTGTATGATTAATGCCCCCTTAATACGTGTGATTGCTACTTAAATGTGTTGTTATCTATCTACTATTATTTGAAATTCTATATTTTTAAACAATTGAACCGATTTGGGTGCATCAAGTTGTCAGCACCAGCTCGTAACAAACTGCCCCCTGAGCTGCATGCTCCATAGACTGATAATGAAGCACATGTTGTTTAATGAGCAGGTCGTAAATAGAGGAGGGTTCTACTAGTGCTGCGGGAGAAAAAAGAATGGCATTGCATGTTGGAAGCACGAGAAAGGGTGTGTGTGATAGTGTCCCAAACTGAGCTAAAGGAGATGTGCCTATTGAGTTGCAATTAAGTGGTACGAGGGTAGACTTCCTACTTTAGGGTTCATACATTCACCAATGTTCCCAATAGTTGGGGTGACTGACAGTCTGTCAGGTTCTGAGACCTGTTGTCTGTACCACATGCAGTGGTCGAAGTGTGCAGGAGCAGTGCTCCCATGCTTTTCTTTTTTGCATTTCACTGTTCCTATACTTTTACTTTATAAAGAGACCGCTCTGGAATGGTTTCTTTTTTAAATAAAAGTATAGGAACTATTAGAAAGTCTGCGTCGTCGTGATGTCTCAGCTGTGCCTGTGTTTTTCTACATTAAATGCATGCGACCACTAGTGCGCAGGTCGTGTTGGAGTAAAGCACTCACTTTATGTGCGATTTCAGCACACCCCAGGGTACCTCACACTTAAAGGTAAGCCTGCCTTATAATTAACCAGTCGTTTCATCCCTGGGCCTGGCCAAGTTCTATGGCAATCTGTCAGCAAACACACAAATGTTAATTTTTATTTTTGTATGTCATTACCGTTGGGCCCCACAAGGCATATGAACAGAGATCTTTGCGTTGCCAATGCTAATACTACGGTCATGAAATACAAAAGTTAAAAGCTCAGTTTATATGTGTTTTTTTTTCCATCCTTGAAAACCCTTGTTTCAATTCAGTTGTGTTGCTGTGGTGCTCCTATACTTCATTTTCAACGTTTTACTTTTCCCATGCTTTTATTTTAAAAAGAAACCAATCCGGAATGGTTTCATCTTAAAATAAATGTGTAGGTAGAAGTTGAAATTTGCCCCTCAATACATGAATACACTGCACTCAACATTCCCTTAAACAGCAGGTGTATTGTTTGGGGTTTTCAATTGCGTGTGGGAGGGAGTGGGACGATGGGGTTTGGGGGAGCGTGGTTCAAGTCAGCAGGAAGCATAGCTCCACTACTTCTTTTCGCACACTTCGACCACTGATCCATCCTCCCTTACTTGTCTCTTGGGAATGGTTTTCGTTTAGAGACCTGTATTTATATAAGTGATTTGTTTTTGAATGAGCATCATGGTCACTTTTGGTGGTTAAGTGATTGCCATGTGTGGCCTTGCAAGGCAGTAACAAGCCTGTGCAATAAATAGTACGTTCTAATTTCAATTATGTTGTATGACAAAAAGTGTTGTCGTCCAGTGTGTGACCAGGCACTGCTCCTCGGTCTCTAATGGCAGAATGCAGTTGCTGGTGCTAGGCAGTACTTTGCATCCCAGCAACTAGTGTTCCTTCCGAACGTGTTTTTAGTAGCAGTGGCTACATATTATCACCTTTTAGGAGCAGGCTATCTACAGAACATGTAAACATGCTGGTATTTCTGCATCATAATTTGTGAATATTTTTATTTTTCTAAAAAAACTTTTGTTTGCTGCTTACTCAGACGCGTTCTAATACTTAAAATCTTTTCAGACTTTGAATGTAAGCAGATATATGATCCTTTTGACAGTTTTACCTTGGTAGTGTTGCTAAAACATAATTCAGCAAACCAACCAACTTCTTTAGTTAAACTTCTAAAAAGGTTGTATTGGTTTACAAAGTAAAATTGGACCTCCTGCTCCGTTGAGTTAAAACTAAAATAAATGTTTGTAAGAAGAACTAAGACAACTTCTTGGTGATGTTTTCTTGTTTGTGTATTGTGTCTTGTTGAAAAAGTGACTTTTCCAGTCAAAATAATATTTAAGACCATGCTTATAAACACACGTGCGCACTATACTGCAATAACCGCGGTATACCATCATTTCAAATGAAGGTTATAATACCGTCAAAAAATCAATATCGTGACATCCCTATGCGCAAGCTCACCCTGCAAGAGGTAGACCCAAGAGAAGTACAAGGGAAGATGATTAGGAGTTAAATAATTATCTAGACAGTACAGCACATTTGGGGAATAACGTGGTATATTCACATGAAAGAGGTGTGGAAAAATAGCTGGAGGAGAGGTGCTATGTTTGTGCTTTCCTACCTTATGCTATGGGGAAGTCCAAGATATTCATAACTATAGAAATAGAAGTCCAAACATTTCATTGCCTGACTCACCTTGCACTCTGCCATACAATAGGTCAGTTCCAGCATCGAACAGCATCCATGGTATGGCTGACTAAATGGACAGCTCTAGAAGAAGATGATTATGTGCAAGATTTGAAGAAAAGAGTGAGAGCCCACACCAGAGATCATGTGATAAAATACAAACAGACTGGGATGAAGGGAGCAGGAATCAGATAGGAATTAAATAAAAAGCTCAATTGTCAAGGAAAGAATAATGTAGAAATATGAAGATGCAAGGAAAGAAGCCAGATGTAAATCTGGGGAACAGTACTTTCTCTAGATGAATCGGAAGAAAGTATAGTTGTATGCAGAGCAGTGGCAATAACAGGACATCACAAACCAGTTATAGATCATGTGGAAAAGGGATGCAAATCGCTCTGGCTGACGCTTGCAAAGCTGCTGACATGGGTTGATGACAAAGGAGGTCCGTTGCAGATAGTGCCTCTGGCCAGTGCAGAACTTTGCTTCAGAAACAATGGCACAAGAAAGGTTGGAGAGAATCAGCAGTGCGGTCAAATCTTCGATGTACCAGGAATGAAGGCTGGAACAGTTGTGATAATGGACCACTACTGGGCCTGTGGATCCAGAGCATACATGAAGCTGACCAAGGACTGGGGAGGGCTATGTTGTATAGTACTTGACCATGTTACAGCACCAGTGTTTCCGAAGAATGACCTGAAGATTGCAGAGTTTTCAAAAGCAGATGCTCACCTGAGAAAGTGGCGATCAGTTGAATTCCTCAATTGAACAAAGAGGGAGAACTACTTTTCAGCTAAATTGATAAGCCTTTAACTCGATTCAGTATGAATGCAGGTTGTTCAGTCAGACTTTGGGAGTATTCGCGACAATCTTCATGCCTGGGATCCAGACGATAGCAAATGTGAAGTGGTTGCTAATCCCTCTCTGGGAGCTCCTGCAGACGATCAACACTATCATAAAGGGATTCAATGCTATCAATGCAGAATTGAGAGCTATAGGACTGATGACTCTTCAGAATAGATATGTCCTGGACATGATTACAGCCATGGACAGGTGTTTGTGCCAAAATCAGAGAATAATTTTGCACATTCATACCTTCTCACGATGAAGAGAACGGGTCCTTGACAGGGGCCATAACGTTGCTGATGTACTTGCACATCAAGTTGGAGGATGAAGTTGAAGATATTGCAGATGACAGCTTGTTTGCATCAATCTTCTTGTGGGTTCCACAATGGATGGCGAATATCTTCAGGTTCCTTGGAGCCTTGTTGGTGATGATCATGTTTGGATCTGTGTGATCAGAATAATAATCACACTGTGCAAGAAGACAGCGAAGAAAGCAGGAGGGATGAAGATTATGATCGATGTCAAGTAAGGGTTTGACCCAAAGAGCTGACAGATGAAGAAATCAAAACGTATATATAAGCCAGTATCTATGCACCTGAGGGAACTAAGTTCCTGTATCTGAAAAACCACAAGAAGTATGTGGGAAGATGGATCTACTGTAACCTGAATGGAAAATGTGGGCTCAGGATGTGGAGTGTTGATGAGCATTCAAAATCAGCAGGATCTCTGAAAGGAGTAATGAAGATATGGACTCCAAAGAAGCACATTTTCAGGCGAGGATGTCTAGATGTGAACACTGATGGAAGAGTGGTTGATGAATCAACCAGAGGGGGGAGTGTAGAGGAGGAACCAAGTGCCTCTACCCATTTTACTATATGTTGGAAACCGGAAATTGTGACATGCACAAAGCCAATAATGGTACCTATACCCTAAAGAGTCCTTGAAAAAAGGTATCCGTTGAGAAAACCCTATATGATGTACCCACGAGGAAATGACAGTCTTCTGAAGGAAATTCTAGAAGAAGTGTGAAGATTAATGAAAGAGAAGACTGGTGATGTCACATAAAGCAGAAATGGTGCATCCAGAAGAGATGCCAATGAAGAGAGTACATAGACCTTGTAGAATCTGATGGTGAAGTAAAGAATTGAGCAACATTTCCTGAGCAAAATGAAGATTGCATGTGCGGAGAGCACTGAAGAAAATGCAAAGCCGGTTTATAACTGTGCAGATGCAGTAATGCAAGTAGACAAAGTAATCATAAAGGCTGGATATACATAGTGAATAGACTGCAGGCGGCGCCACCAATATCTATATATATATATACATATATATGTGTGTATGGAATCTGGATGTTCCACAACGCATTTTAGCAAACTTGGGCCCAGTGAATAGAAGGGCTGGAAGTGTGGTGCAGTTGAAGAAAACAGCTGACGGCGAAGGAAGATTAGAGAAGGCTTGTCTGGCCCAGTGACAAGGGTTGGGGCAGCCAAGAAACTGGTTATATATTCAAGGAGATACAATGAACGTGAGAAGCATGACTGGCTCCTATTGAGGTGTAATGGAAGAACACTAGAAGTGTCAGGTTGTATTCATTTAATAGTATTAAATGCGAAGAAGGAGCTCAAAAGCTGGCCTCCTGTCACATTGTCAGATAAAAATAGACTTTGGGCAAGCTACACCGAGACCAGAAGATAAGGCCATGCTCACACTCCCTTTTATTCTCAGGCACAGTAATCCTTTGCAAGGCTGAGTTCAAATCACTAATTGAATGGCAGACAGTATGATTGATGATGGATGTTGGGCTAATCGGGTGGGGAGGTATGGTCAAGTCCAACCCTCCAGCACCTGGGGTACCAGCTTGCGTGCTGCTAGCAAATGGAATATTCCAGAAGGATACAAGCGTGCCAACCAATTGTAGAGGGCCATGTAGAAAATAGCCCTATAGTTTGAAAGTCAATGAAATGTGTATTTTTATTACGCAGAAGATGGCTTGCACTAGGGGTGAGTATAGCTGTCCACGTGACTGTAGAGACCCAATAACAACCCGTGCCTATATAGAAAGTATAATTAGACGTTCCACATAGACCAACCACAACCCGAAGTAGGTTTTCTTACTTTTCCACGTAGTGTGACGTCAATGATGACGAGGTTTTGTTGTAAAACTGTTTTTTCATGTGAATCATTGAGACTTATGTTGTGGGTTGTTTGTTGACGCGCGTTGTACTCCCTGTTTTAGACAATTGCAATTTAAAACAGTTGTGTTTTGCCAACTTCCTGAGTCTGTCTGATTATTGGTGTGAAAGTAAGATCTGCATCCCCATCCATCCATACAGTGCTACCTTGTTTAAAAGGGCCTACCGGTTCACAGCCCTGGACGGGACCTACGCTCTGTCAACTAAACAAGAAACCAGCCATGATTCATGGGTACACATCACACTCCATCTTGTTGGAAGATATCTTCATCCCTCCATACGCACCGCCATCCACCCGCACACATCTGCAATCATCCGCTACTTGAAGACACATCACATAATAGAACGCAGCTAAATCCTATGATAAAAATGGGGTCTAGCTGAATACTTATTCAGTCTCCTTGACCAGCATACTCTCCCGACAGCCTTCACAGCACCCATCCACAAGCAAGCTCTACATGGGTCGCTAGCAGGGACTTAGCCACCCCTGCCTTCTTTCGTACTACTTTTAAATTCCTCTGACCAATCTCTCATGCCTCAGACTTCGGGCCACCCAGGGTGTTCACCTACTGCGTTTTGAGGCCATACCAATGGGAACAGGTGCTATACAAAGGCCATTTTACATTACTTTAAGGGTACAGACAGGATTGGTGCCTTAAGGTGTACATTTGCAGATCTGGTATCAGAACTAGCAGGAAAATATTTTGTGTGCTGTTTAAATTACTTGATCTGTCTTGAAGTCTGTTTATATTCGTTAACAAAGCAAATATCATCCAAATACATACGTATATATTTTATTTATTGTGATATGATTTTAAACACCTTTCACAAATTACTAATTTGAAAGTAGAAACAAATATTAACAAACGTTCCTTGTAACAAGCATCAACACGGAAAAAAAGACAGTAAACTAGTTCAAGTACATTAAAAAAGTATACAATGAATATTGTGCCATAAATACATTATCCTAAAACATTTTTGATGAAGTGCATAGCAGCAAGGGTTAGGGGAGTATGGTTTCCTGAGATGATTCTGCTCCAAAAGATACAGTATTATATATATTATTTAAAAAAAAAATACAAACACGAAAACCCTCCAAAAGAAGCCTTCTCTATACCTCCTTGTCCCAGGGAAAATGGACAGACGTAAAATAATTTGCTTGAAAGATCGTAAAAAATAAGAAAGATTGCCCACAAAGCCCTCAAACACACCCCCCACCACATTCCTCCCCCCTCATAAAACTGAATTCAGGATGGCATGAGTGCACCCCATTCGCACTCAGAGACCTTGGGACACTGTCAAGCTTCTAAACCCTTCTAGCTTACCTGGGCACTCCATCCCACCACAACACGTTCGATGAACAGAATTCAGGTTTTTGGCCAGTATCCAGCAACAAGATAGAGACTATCAAATTGTCGATACTGCCTTCCAGGTCATGGGCAATCAATACATCTGCCTTCTTCGCCTTTCCAGAACATTCCACGGCTTTTGGCACCGTGGATATAAAACATTGAATAGGAATTGACAGTGCATTATTAGGACGGTTCTCTTGTTTCTGTCCAAAATGTGTTAAACTGGTGTGCCACTTCCCCACGAGCACCTTTTGATCTCTCCACAAAGCTCTTTAGTGTCGACATACACTCCCTGGGAGAACATGTTAGCAAGATGGGGCCTCAATACACCAATATGTGGGTGGCTCGAAACTGTATGCAAAAATCGAAACTGAACAGAAAGTATATTGCCCACCTAAAGAATGATCTACCACCACAAGTTGAACACCCAAAAGATAGAATTTCTGCTCTTAGCAATTTCTTTCTCACTTCTCCATGCTATTAGCCGGATTTCAAGCATTGCAAAAGCAGGTCTCTCCCAAACCTCTAGTTCAGAGCCCTTGATGCCCAGGCTTGGTGCTTCTCAGCAAACTTCACCCAGACTTGCACATTCAAATTTAGTGAAAGTAGCACAATACCGGTTTCATCAATTTAAGAACATACAAAATTGCATCCCCTCTTCAGGCCTAAGTGCAGTGAGTGGTACAGAGCTTGATTTTGGCAAGATCCGACTATGGCCATACCCCCTAACTGGTTTTCTGAAGTTCCAAATTGCAACCCAACACGTACCTTCTACATTGAACACAGGTGCAAGCCGCTTGGACCACATCAGTCTAGGCATCATCCCATTCAACAGGCTCCCTATTAAAGCCAAGTGTGCCTTTCAAACAGCATGCTCATCGTCCAAAGCTGTTCATGTAAATTCACCCACGTTCTTACCTGACAGACTTTCTGATGGACCCCGCTCATTATGCAGCAAACAGGAACTTTACCTGAAAAGATCATGCTTCAAAATACTGCACTCTCTCAATCATGTCTCTACCCCCAATATATGGCATACTCTACACCCTGGACTTTACCAACGGCCCTCCCTCAGCAGCTTCTGGAAAGAAATTTTGTTTGCCAGACAGTTGCCAGATAGGGAAACCCCTTCATAGGGCTGCCTGGGCCCTTAGGATTATTGTTAAATGCAGTGGTTTTTGATTCCATATTACATCCTGTTCTCTGGCCACAGCCTCCCTCTAACATGTGGCTCTTACACCCCCACCCAATCCTCTCTTTTGCCATTTCAGATGCTTATGGATAAAGCCCCTCTTGGCCATTGGCACCTGCAAACATCTGCATATTTCCATTGCACATCCATCTCTTTTGTCGGTTTTCTCAGGACTAAACAATGCTGACCATGCCAGGCAATAGCCAGGGTGGTATAGTACAATGGCACAGGAAGCTGATGGGTCACATCAGAACAGTCTTCGGTCATAGCTAATTATTAATTAAATAAATACATCATGTAGATCCACTAACTTGTCTGCCATTTTGGGGGTTACAGCATTTTCTATGGGCACTCCTTTCACAAATGCATAGTCCCAACAGTATTTTTCCCCCAACATGATATGTCATCGCTGCCACCTTCCATGTAGTTATGAATACAGTTCTCTCCTGTGCCCACTTCAAAAATCCTGTGCAAGAGGACAGGACCATAACCAATGACCCACTGTCCCCACCTGAGTGCACCCTCTCCAACATTTAGGGAAGGGTGTCAACTTCATCTAATTAAGGCTGGGGAGAGGTATACATATAGGATATTTTGAATTATGGTTCTTGGTTTGTGACATTATATGACACATCAATGATAACACATAAATCGAAGAAAATATCTGCCACCTTCACACGTATAGCTAAATCCTCCGCCCATTGCACTCTACAACATTATTTCTTCCCAGACTATGCATAATGAACATCCTATGCAACAGTTTAAGCCTAGGTTAATTGTAATTTCCGTCTGGCTGGTCTATGACTAGCTTTTCCCAATCGTTCTCCATGGTGAAAGTTGACACGTCACAATACTTTGGTTCTATGTTCATTCATCCCCATTTTCTTTTTCGCACATTTTTTTGCCAATATTTTGGCCGAAAAACTCATCGAATTTTTGTTTATTTTGCCCCCAATCCCTCCCTGCCCTTTTATTTATTCCCTATCCTTCCACTCTCCCTTACCTCTTACATGCCTTTACCTATGCCACCATATTTTTTTGATTCTTTTTTTCAGCAAAAATGTTTCGGTACCCAATACTTCTGGACATAAACTATGATTTTTATATGCGTGAGCCAATCCATACCTTCCCTCCAACTCCATGATGAATCTGATGCATATGGATATTCTGGCCCATCCTGAAGGAAGGTAGGAGGGTGTCTCGGTTTTGTGGAATGCAATTGCAAGTAAAATCATTTCTGTGAACCAGGGCGTAACTTAGGGCACGTTTATTCTTTGTCTTCTGTGTAATATATGCCAGCAGGCTAATGTTTTTGCGACCAATGATTGCTCTCGGATTTCCGAAAAGATCTTTCTCACGAGTATAGTTAATACTTTTTATTTATTTAATTTCATGTTTCATTCCACATGCCCGTAGGCCTCAGGATTCACAATTAACAGACAAGAGAAAACAAAACAACGCAAAAGTCATGGTGGCCTAGGGAGTCTTGATACACTTAACCTGGGTTCTGGTTAAACAAATATGTTTTTATTGCCCCCTTGAAGGCTGTCAGAGAGTTGACGGTTCTCATCGTTAGTGGGAGCGCGTTCCATTCTTTGGGGGCCTGAACTGGAAAGCTGCTACCTCCAAACATAGTCAGCCTGAACCGGAGTTGTTTAAATTTGTGGTTTTCGCTAGAACGGAGCTGTCGAGAAGGATGATCGGCAGTCAAATGCTCTGTCAGATACAAAGGAGCAATGGAGGTCCAGCACTCAAGGTTAGTGCTGGGATCTTATGGGAGATCCTTTGCTTGACCGGTAACCAGTGCAGTGCTACCAGTGCAGTGCTCCTCAAGAATCAGTAGTGTGGTCCTGTCTATGTAGCCCAAAAACTGCATATTCTGCACATTTCAGAGTTGTCTGCAGAGACTGAAGATTAGCCTGTGTTGTCCCTATCAGGAGGCTATTGCATTAATCAAGTCTCGAATTCACCGGAACCGAGTTAGAATTGATCTGTTCTTGAGCTAAATATATGGCCTGATTTGGTTAAGAAGCCTAACCACATAACCACAAGATGAGTGGGTGTGGGATACATGGTCCTTCATGCTCAGTTCCGCGCCTAAGTGGATGCCCAGTGTTTTAACACAGTCAGAAAGAAAAATTGGACTGTTGGCGATGTTAAAGCTTTTGTAGGATGCATCAAGTTGGTTAGGTTGCTGCTCAGTAGCCACAATCAGAAGCTCTGTCTTGTTGTCGGTGAGTGCCAGAGAGTTAGAAATCATCCAGGACTGTATTGCTGCATAAACACCATTAAGAGCCTCAGAGTCTTTGACATGATTGCCTGACAAATCAAAGACCACCTTGGTGTCATCCGCATAGTTGATATACCGGACCCCCAGATGGTCCAATGAGTCAAGCAGTGGCCTTATGTAAATGTTTAAGAGCGAGGGCAAAATACAGGATCCTTGTGGAACGCCAGCGTTAATGTAGTTAGGGGAAGATTCAATGTCTTCCACTGCTACTCTCGACACCTGGGGACCAAGAAAGGATGCTATCAAATTAGATGCCTTATCGGAACAAACCACCAGGCACTTTAACCTGTCGACAAGAATGGAATGGTCAACCAGGTCGAAGGCAGCAGAAAGATCTAAAAGCATCAACAGTGCTGGGTGCCCTTTTTCTACTATAATGGACAGGGTGGTTTTAAGGTCCAGTAGGGCTGTTTTCATCCCATGCTGTGCTATAAATCACGATTGGTAAGTGCTTAGGATGTTATTTTTTTCCAGGAAATCCTGAAATTGAAGGTAGGCCACTTTGCCCAAGATCTTGAGCAGGAATGGGACATTGGCTATTGGACAATAGTTCTTAGATAAGGATGATCAAGAGAACTCTTTCAGTTGAGGGGTTACCCCTACCTCCTTGAGAGAAGATGGAACCACACCCTCACTGAAAGATAATTTAACCGTGCCTGTGCCCCTGGTGGAGCTGGAGCCCTCCTCCACTGCAGGAGCAGTGTCCCCCCTGGGAAGAGACCTCGGGGCCTCATCCACATCGAAGGTAAGCCTGCTGGCTTATTCCAGCTGCATCTGAAAGGGCAGCCTGACCCTCGATTGATTGCTGCATCTTATCCTGGCACCCATTACAATTCTCTATTCACTTCCATATATGATCCGGAAGCCAGACTGAACCTGTTGCCTCAGTCTACACCAAGATATCAGCATTGATTATCGGTCACTGTGCTGACCACCATTAGCTACCACGAGGATTAGGCAGTCTAAAATGGCCGCCCGCCAATACGTAGGAGTAGCCCTGCTCTGACATCCCCTGGCTGATCAAGGAAACCAACGTGATTGGGCCCAGTGCCTTTCTTCAGGACCTATCCCGAGCCAGCAGGCACAGCTGCCACACCCATGAAGGCACACGCAAAAAGGCTTTCACCTGTCTAGAGCCGGAAGGGCTGTGGGCCATTACATTCACCAACTTCACTTACTTATCCCGCGACCGTACGCCTGTGGCCTACCGTTAAGACCCCGCCTCACATCCATTCTGACTCCTGCCCTCCTGAACGCTCGTGTCACATGGTCCCCGCGGACCTCAATGCAACGTCTCCCCTCGCAAATATGAACTATGCCCCTGTCTAACATGGCGTGACTCTGCAATGTGCCCATGATTTAACTGCTGCTTCATTCATTAGTTATTCCGCCACACGGAGCTTTATGTCAAATGCACTTGTTATCTAATGCCATGTATGCACGTCTTGCCTACTGCTAAACCTTCTCTTGTTATTTGCACATTACTTCTCATGCCTTGTGATGCATGTTATCAACACTAGTATAGCATAATGCGTGGCCATATATCCCAACTCCGCTGTACAACGCCCCCATACTCCACTTCTAGCTTTTTACAAATACTGTCCTAGAACGTCGTGCATCTGCTGCATTCACTCACTAAACGTTTATGACAATATGATTCTGTTGCATGTAACACTGTTATTTTAATGTTACTCACCAATGAGTGACAGTCTGATAACTAGCCTGCATTGCAGACTACTGCACATTTGTTCATTATAGCCGCCTGTGTCATGATCTGTGACCACGTTGTTAAAACTAGTCCACTGTCCCTTTGTTTAACTTGGCCTACTGTGACCACACTGATTTTAGTCCATTCTGCCCATGTTGCCGATCCTAGCCAGTGTCTAACTGAATGTGCTCATGCTTAATTTAGCCTACTGTGACTATATTGAATCTAGCCTATTCTGCACACGCTAAACCTAGTCTTGCGAACTACTGTGCCAAATCTACACACAGACTATCGTAATCTACCTCAAATACTCTGAATCAAACCTGACTTAGCTTTAGCCTACCTGATCCTTCTTACTGTAGCTGGTGCTAACTGCCACACGATGCTTGTCAGCAAAACTTTGCTGCCATCTGTACCATTGCTATTCT
The DNA here is from genome assembly GCF_040938575.1 of Ambystoma mexicanum. Taxonomy (NCBI): domain Eukaryota; kingdom Metazoa; phylum Chordata; class Amphibia; order Caudata; family Ambystomatidae; genus Ambystoma; species Ambystoma mexicanum. The sequence continues at coordinate 385,687,429 of NC_090921.1, forward strand.
TACAAATAATCTCGATAACATGGATCAAATTAAATATGCATCCTGCCCTACACTGAATAGAAATACTAGGCTTCGAGCTAGACTCCCTTCCCTCTACGAACCCAAAATGACTAGCACCACCTACTTAAACCGCCGTACCGACCCTAAACACTCCACTCTGCATAAGGTGCAAGCCCACATGCAAACTACTCTAGTTGCCAAAATGAAAGAACAAACACCAGCAACTTTGAAATCCCAGAAACTACCTAGTATATGTACGATAGCTGGAGCACTGATTAATGCCAGACCTGTTGTTGCTCATGCCACCGAAATAGCCGATATTCTAATAGCCGACAACCTCGACCTCCTAGCGGTCACAGAAACATGGCTGCATGAGGCAGCAGGCCCAGGGCTCACATTAGCGATTCCAGAAGATTACCAACTACTAAGAATGGACAGACCTAATTCCAGAGCAGGTGGCTTAGCTATCATTGCCAAAGCTAACCTGGACCCAAGACTATCCACGCTACCCCCACAAAAATCCTGCAAGCTTCTCTCGGCGAAACTGCCTATATCCCCATGCCGCACTCTAACTATCTACCTTACATACAGGCTACCAGGACCCATAGGCTCATTTGAAGAGGACATATCTAGCCTCTTAGCGAATAACATAAAAGACTCATCCCAGATAATTATCCTAGGTGACTTCAACCTAGGATTGAACGATCCAGAGGACAAACAAGCTCAAGCGATAGCTACCATGCTTGATGAACATGGCCTCAGCCAAAAAGTCCTTGTCTCTACCCATGATAAAGGCAGGACCTTAGACTGGGCAGCCACCCTAAACTTCCCAACAACAATCACTAAAATGACACCCCAACTCTGGACTGACTACTATCTAATAGACTTCAGCTTAACACTTAACAAACAGACAAGCAAAGAAAAAATTATGGCACTCTCTCTTCCCACTAGATTGAAGAAAAACATCACACCAGACAACATCCTACCTCTCCTCCTTCCTGGGATTAATGCCCTGCCAAGCAATTCTGACCCAGACACGCTGATGGACTCCTATAGTGACATTATGACTAAGGCCCTAGATACCATTGCCCCGCTTAAGGTGCACAAGACTAAACAACTGACTCACCTTAATACCTGGTTCAACCCCCCCCCCCCCACCTTAAAGAACTCAGACTGGAAAAAAGGAAGATAGAAACCATATGGCAACAATCCTCAATGGAGGAAAATAAACTTAATCTAAAACTCTGTGCCAATAACTATAAGAAAGAAATTATCCAAACAAAAAAAGAAGTCTACAACAAAAGAATCTCCAAAGCATGTTCCAACACCAAGGAACTATTTGTGATCCTGCGAGAATTAGAATCGCCTATACCTCCACCAGACACCGTACCTAAAGACAAGCAATGGTGCACTAGCATTCAAAATGCCCTAGCAAATAAAATAAAAACACTGCAAACTAAAATTGCAGTAATGCTGAAACACCACTACCACCACTCCTAATGACAAGCCTGACTTGGCTCCAATTAAATTCTCCAAAGTCTCCATTCTGGAAACTGGAAAGATAATTGCTTCCCTAAAACCTTCAAATTGTAAAGGTGACAACTGTCCAGCCCAAATAATTAAGGATGTGGCCAGAGATCTAGCCCCATTCATCTCTAGACTCATCAATGCCTCCTTCTCATCTAATACTGTCCCAAGTAGCCTAAAAGATTCCTGGGTTCTACCCCTTCTAAAAAAAAAAACTTTAGACCCATCCATCCCTACAAACTACAGGCCTATCACAACGGTCCCATTCCTCCTTAAGATAATAGAAGGCCTGTCTGCAAATTCAGCAGTACCTTGAGACTAACCAACTTCTAGGCTCCCGCCAATCGGGTTTCAGACCTCAGCATGGCACAGAGACAGCACTAATAGACCTTAAAGCTAAAATTGAGGAGCTCAACGACAAAGGTAACCCAGCTATGCTACTCCTCCTTGATCTGTCGGCAGCGTTCACCCTAGTGGAACATGCAGTATTATACAAACACCTAGCATCTGCTGCCCACCTTTCGAGCGAAGCCATAGCCTTCCTAGATAGCAAACCCAATTCAAACAACATGTGGTGTCCCTCAGGGTTCATGTGTCTCACCAACTGTATAATATCTTTACTAAGCCTCTATTTGACAAATTGGACAGACTGGGTGCCACCTACACAAATTATGCAGACGACACCCAGATCCTCATTCCCCTTTCGGGCAATTTCACCTCAGATACAGCCTTAGTAAATGAAATATACATCCTTATTCAAGCATGGATGGCAGCCCATGGCCTCTGCTTGAACGACGATAAAACGGAGATCCTGATCCTTGGCGCAGCCAATGACCTAAAAAAACTTGACACTAACTACAGGGCTTTCGATATTGATGGCAACATAATTGCAGTCGCCAAAGAAGAGAAGACACTTGGCTTCTATCTGGTCTCCACGCTAACTCTAAAAAAACAGGTTAACTCCTTGGCCTTATCCACGGCTTACACTGGCAAACTCATTAGAGCATGTAGACCTTTCCTCTCATTAGCAAGCTGCATTATCTTAGCTAATGCCCTCAATCTTATCAAAATTGGGCTACTGTAATGAACTGTGCTTAGGAGCCAATAAATACATCATTAGCAAATTACAAACACTGCAAAATAATGCGCTCAGAACAGCCCTGAACCTCCCCACGAGAGAGCACATTTCTAATGCTAGGAGAAACCATCACTGGTTGAAAATTAGCGATAGGATCCTCTTTAAAACTGTCATTAACCTTCAAATGTCTCAACAATGCAGCCCATCCATACCTGAAGGAAAGAATAACTAGAAAAACTTCTGTACGACCCACCAGGTCATCCAACTCCTACTGCCTCCAAATACCTAGATACATATTTAAAAAAACAGGAGGCAATAGCTTCCCAGTTAAAGCAGCCCAGCAATGGAATGCTCTTCCAGTTGCGCTCAGAATGGATCAGTCTTACTACAGCTTCAGATGCAACACCCACACTTGGTTATACCTCAACGACCACTAGACTAATGACTGCAGTTGTATATTTAGATGTATGCTTCCTACTTGTACCTTTCGACATCTGTAACTAAGCCTCCAAGTATTCTCTGTACATGACCATACCTGTAACTAAGCTTCAAATACTCCTGTGACATTGTACCTGCAACTAAGCTTTAAGTATTCTTGTGATGTTGTGCGCCCAGCTACCTAAGGGTTTGGTGCGCCCTACAAATAAATAAATAAACAAACAAACAAACAAACCATCCTGGTAATCCTTGGAATCAGAAGGGCAAGAGATTCTTTAATAATATTTGCAGGACAGATGTCACCCCTGCATGATGTAGGTTTTAGATAACTATCTGAAGAATCCCTGCTTCAGAGTATTGTTTAAAGTTAAACTCAGATGTTGGAGAGTTAATGGTAGGGACATCTGGTATAGATCCATCTTGCATTGCAATGCTAGAGATAAGTGGTTGTGTGCGGATAGTTTTTTTATGGCCAATGATTTTGCTGGAGAATTCCTTCTGAATCATTCGACTCTAGGCAGAATCTCACTTGATGTTATGATTGTCTGTGCTTTTGCCCTCGCCTTCCTTTAAAACTTTGAACAGTTCACTAGATCCAGATTTTGCGTCACTGATTCTCTTATTATAAAGTTTCAATTTTTGCTCAGTGAGAACATAATTATAGTTCTTCACAGCAACTTTATTGTTCGATAGAGCCTTGGGTGTTGGATTTTTGTGCCATTCTCTCTACATTGTTCTTTTCACCAGTCTAGATTTGAGAACCTTGTCATTGAACCAAGTGTTTTTTTGTGGTCTTTGGTTTGATTACTTCATTTTTTTATGGGACTAACACCTCAATTACAGAGGAAATAGCAGAGGACAGATGGGTGACCAAAGCTGTAACATTTTCAAGAGAGTCACTGGGGTGCAGTTTGGGTTTATGAAGTGAGATGAATTTAAATGGAGAAACATTCCTAAAGTTACAGCATTTTTTAGGATTCTTGGTAATTCATCCAAGCGGGTAGGTGCATCAGGAAGGCACACTGAAAATGACCATAAAGTGGTCTGACCACGGAACTCAAGCAAACTGGGTTCAGGACAAATTCCACCATTTGGTTTTCGACCAAATTCCGTCGACCATTTGTCTTTCGACCAAATTTCATTCGACCAAATGACTGGACAGCAGCTTCAACTTGTTCAAGATCTGAACACCACAAAAGAAATATAACACATTTCCCTTTGAAGCTTCTCAGGGTTTCCTTTCCCAAGATTAGGCCCCTTTTTGGGTTCATGGTGTTAGGATGTACCTTTCCTTTTAAACACAGTTCCTTCACACAAACTTCACTTGTGGGTTACAATCTGAGACCTTCGAAACCGCCTGTTCTTTGCTCCTCTTACGCGTGACCATTCTGATCTGTAACCCCTCTCTTTATTCCTTGCCCTTCTTTGAAACCTTTCACCTTCAGGTGCTTCTCGCACCCATTCTTGTTTCCCTTGGCTTCTTGCTTGTGCACACTTGCACCATCCCTTTTGCTGTTCCTCTTATTCCGCCATGCACTCTTGCACTTTTCTTTACTTTCTTGTCGTGCCTCTTGCACACCTCACTTCCTTTTGTTTCAATGTGTACTCTTGCACTTGTCCGTAACACACTGTCCTCTCTTTACCATACACGCTTTGCACTCTATAAACTCTTCACATACCTTTCATATGCTTTTTCTTTTCTTCTGTGCAGCTAGCGCAACTTCCTTCCTTCTATTTCTCATTGTCTGCTTATTCCTTATACTTTCCGTCCTTTGCACACTTTGAAACCTTTCCGCTGCGTGCCACTTTAAAACTGTGTCTTTCTCCCACTCTGCTTCAGTCAAACGCACGCTCCCGAGTTTCTCTTTCTCTTACCGGGTAGCGTTGTGTTGACAAGCTATTCCTCTGGATGCATGGGGTTGAGGCCAGGGTCTCACCACCTGCCCCTCAGACACCCTTGGGACCGGACACGACCCAAGGGAACAAGCATTTCCCCAAACGCCACCAGCACAATACAGGCGGCCTTACTCCGGGACCTTGGGGGCATGCTCCCTAGTCCTGCTGCAGCCCCTCATGAACACTGGGCCAGCGTCTCCGCACGCCATTCTCCTCCAGGCTTTTACTGCTGCTGCTTTCTGCTCCTTGGCTTCTGGGGTCCTGACAGCCTCACCAGCTCGCTTTCTTCCCTGTGCAAAACCACACCTTTTCTGGTTGAAAAACAGTCATGTGGAGTCAGGTGTGAGTGGTCATTATGAAATGCCTGACCCTGCCTGACTCTATTAAAACCTCCCATGCTAAGTCCCAACTTGAGTTCTTTCTAAAGTAGGTTTCCCGTACTTCCCCCATGTTATTTCTATGGGTAATCTTTACTGCTCTTAGTTGCTTTCTCCTCGTCTCAGTATTTGTTGGAAATGGAGAGGGGGAGATGGAGTGAGTTTGAAAGTACCCCATGAAGGCTGAGGGAGAGTAGGTTGGGGTATTACTGGGATCGGGGGAATACCAATTCTCACCCTTGTGTAACCTCCTCCCAATCCTTAGTGACCCTCGACTCGGGTGATCCTCCTTCTTGTCCACCCCCAGGGTCGGAATCCAAAAGCATTGGCCCTTCCCTGGCCACCTGAATGGACGATCCTGACGGAGTAGGTGGGAGAATATCATCAGGTTTCTCACAGGAGCGTGTGTTAAGAAGTGCCATGTGAGCAAAAGATGATGGAGGGCATGACAGGGATGTTTGTGGGTTATAGTCTGTGTACTTCGTATATGTCATGTGCTTGACCATTGCCGCATGATTCCTTTACTTCAGGGCTCATTAATGGGTCTGGGGGTGCGGTCTTCATGGCCTCAATATCAGTACCCACCACATGAGGAATACCAACTAATGCTGCTTTCAGCTCTTCAGTGATCAGCCGAGTGTCAAAGGCTTGTAAAATATCAAGGCAATTGCTTTTACAGTAGCGTGCTAAAACGCTTTGTTTTTTGGCGTGGTAGCACTCACCATTATATTGAACATTTGTCTTGAAACTGCGAGGTGAGGCAAACAAATCATTAAGGTGGGCCACAGTGAAGATTAGACAAGCAAACTTGGCTTACCGCAGGAGGTTCCAAGAGTCTGAGATGGATTTTTCAAAAAAGCTACAGTGAGAGTCCCAGCCCATGCTCTCCGGATACGCACTTGTACAAACCGGCGCCTCCTCCACGCGCCGGTGCTGACACACCACCATGGGCCTTAAGAGCCCTTGGCAGAGCTGTTTCTAAGAACTACAGCAAGAGCAAGAATCTCAGGGATCAGTATGAGCGGAATACGCTCTCCCTCTTATCACAGTGGCTAACGCTCAGTAGCAGTGTGCTGTTATAAATGTTGCGTGACAGTTTGTAGTTAGCAAAAAAGACGTTTAGTTTATTCATTTGTAATGCGCACCAGACCCAAGGGTAATGGCGCAGCAATTACAGAAAATGCGAAGCTTGTTTGACAGGTTACATATTTAGCATAACAGTATAAATGAGGAATACACAATAAAAGATATACAATATATACTGGGTAGTTACAGTAGTTTACATGGTGCCAATACCAGTGAATAGGTGTGATACATGTCAGCATATATACAAGAGGAGGTAGGCGGTACTGGAGTAGGATCCAGACTAGGAATAAGTGGAGGGGGCCGTTAGATGTCGTTCGACTTGAGCCAGTTGATGTAGCTTTGTCGGAGCTTAGGGTACGATTGGTCTTCTCTAATGTGGTCTGGTAGGGAGTTCCATAATTGGGCAGCTTTGACGTGGAAGCTATTCCCACCCACCTTGACGAGCCTAAATCTGGGGATGGTGATGCAGTTGGTATTGATACGTCTTGAGGGTCTAGTGGAGGATCTTCTTTGGAATCTGTTGGTGAGATAGTTGGGGGCAGCATTGTTCAGAGCCTTATGTGTAAGGGAGGCTGTTTTTAGTTGAATCTTGTTAAAGGTAGAGAGCCAATTGTTTTGACGCCTTAACACGGAGATGTGTGACCTTTGGGCACTCAAGAGCTGCTCTTAGGGTGTTGTTTTGAAGTATCTTTGTTGGCCCCAACGTAGAGTGCATTGCAGTAGTCTAGACAAGATAGGATCAAGGCTCTAGCCAAGGTAATGCAATTGTTGTCCGAGAGAAAGGGTTTGGCCGATCTAATTAGCTTACATGTGTAGGCAGTGGCAGAAGCCAAAGCATTGACTTGTTTGGCTAGAGAAAGGGTGGAGTCGAGGTAAAAACCGAGTGTTTTTACCTCCTTGGCCACATTGATGAGGTTACCGTCAATGATGAAGGATGAGTAATCCTGTCCTAGTTTTTTCAGGTTGGTGTGTGTTCCTAGTATGATAAGCTCTGTTTTGTCATCATTCAGACATAGACCATGAGTAGCCATCCATGCCTGGATGATGACCCAGGAGGATAGCTCAGTGGCAGCGTGCTCGACTTGTAAACAAGATGACACGAAGCAACACAGGTTCGATCCCTGGGTCCGCGCTTAGAAACCTCTGGGTATTAAGCGCGTTATAAATAACCTATCATATCATATCATGAGATACACTCTATTCACCAAGGCCAAATCTTCCTGATAATTCCCGGAAAGTGGGAGGAGAATCTGGGTATCATCTGCATAATTAGTGTAGGTGATACCAAGAAGGTCCAGATCATCAAAGAGGAGCTCAGTAAATATGTTGTATAGAGTGGGGGTGACACAGGAACCTTGGGGGACACCGCATGTGGTGGAAATCGGGTCTGCTGCCGCTGAGGGTGACAAGACCCTCATGGTTCTTTCGCTTAAAAAGGACTCAATCCATAGTATGGCCTCTCTTGAGAAATTGGCAGCTGAGTCCAGGTGTCTGCATAGGACCTTGTGATCCACAAGGTCAAATGCAGCTGAGAGGTTGAGAAGTAGGAGGAGGGCCGTTTTCCCTTTGTCTCTCAATTCGTCGACCTGAGCCTTTAAATCAATGAGGGCAGTCTCAGTACCGTGTTGGGGGCGGAAGCCCGATTGGAGAGCACCTAGAAGTTTGTGAGATTCCAGATATTTTTGGATCTGGAGATAAGCGACTTTATCTAGGATATTGAGCAGGAAGAGCACAGTTGTGATGCGGTGGGATTGGTAGGAATGAGAGGATCTAGCGATTGTTTTTTCAGTAGTGGGAGCACCCATGATTGTTTAAAGGTTGGATGGGACCGTGCCGGATGTGAAAGAGGCATTAATAAGTTTGGCTATGAAGGGGGCAAGATCTCTTGCAGCGTCTTTTATGAGCTGGGGAGGATTGAGGTCTCTGTGGCAGTTCGACGGCTTGACTGAGAGAATGACTTTCTCAGTCTCAAGAGTGGACATTTTGGTGAAATTGAATTGGGGGTTGAGTTCGCCGATATTACCTTTGGGAGGCCATTCGGAGTACTGTGGTTAGGTAGGAGGTTAAGGGATTGCTTTTTTTAGCTATTTTATTTTGATGGGTGGTCACTTTGTTAGAGAGAGCCTCTTGTATGTCAGAGCACCATGTTTTGTCCTTGGTACAGATTTCAGTGGTTATGAAGGGGGATTCAAGTTCTTTAGGGATGGAAAACAATTCTTTAGTGCTAGAGTTGGCACTAGAGATGCGTTTATTGTAGGAATTGTGTTTAGCAATGAAGATTTCTTTTTTGTATTGAGAGGAGATTTCGGTGAGTTTGGTTTTGTTGGTTGTGGAAGGGAGAAGTCTCCATGTGTTTTCACAACTCCTTTTTAGCAGTCTAAGGTCTTTGAGTTGGGGCGTGAACCATTTGTTGAGATGTGCTTTAGGGTTGCTCGGTCTGAGTTTGAGGGGTGAAATGGTCTCTAGAGTGGTTAGCATAATATTGTTATATTCTTTGACAAATGTTCCAGGGCCAAGGTTGTCTGCTAGCTTGTTGAGTATAGGAAGGATGGCCAGGATCACTTTGTCCCTTGCTATGTTTTTTTTGTTTCTTGTTAGACAAGTCAGAGCAATGGGTGTGGTTGACATGAATTGGTCGGATGGTGAAAAGTGAGGAGGACAGGAGAAAGTGGTCTGTCCAGGGATAGGAAGTAATGGAAGTGATATTAGCCATGCAGTTGTGTTCCGCCACCCAGTCGAGGGGTCTCCCTTTAGTGTGGGTGGGCTCGCAGATTATTTGGGCTAGGCCTAGTTCAGATAAGGTATTAGCAATAGCAGTGGCATGCTTGTCTAATGGGTCGTTGAAACCCAGGTTGAAATCTCCCAGGACCAGCAGTTGAGATGTGGTTTTAAGATTGTTAGAGAGAAGAGTATGAATGTCCTCCTCAAATGTTCCAATAGGGCCGCGGGGCCTATAGATGAGGTGAATGGTTAGTGTCTGGGAGTTAGTGAGGGGTAGGTTTGCTGTGAGGGTCTCAGGAGAGTGTGTTGTGGGTAGTGACTAGTCTCATTGAGAGGCTGGATTTAGAAATGATGGCAATTCCACCACCTCGTGCATTTTCTCTATCTTGTCTGATTATGGTGTAGTTATCCGGGACAGCCAGGGAGAGCAGAGGTCCAGCTGCATCATGCAGCCAAGTCTCGGTAATGGCTAGGAAATCAAGGTTGTTAGCCAGTATTAGGTCGGCGATGTCAGTGGCATGTGCCACAAGAGACCTAGCATTAAGTAGTGCTGCATTAAGTGGAGTGGCAGGTGAAGTCACAGTGGAGGGTGAAGGAGATAGGTCTTGATTGTTGGAGGTATGTATGATCTGAGTGATAAGGTTGCCATTATTAGTTGAGGTATTATTAGTCTTTTGGATGGTGTAGTGGGTGGTTCTAATGTTGGTTGCTGGCAGGGATCTGGCAAGATGTTCGTAGATTTAATTGAGAAGTGAGCGAAGTCTAACATTTCTAGCCTCTAGTCGGCAGGGGATACTGGTGACTGGGCTGGGTTTGAGGTAATCTGGGTAAGCTGTATGATGAAACTCGTTATTTGTAGTGTGAGACATAGTCAGTGGGATTTGTGAAGTTAGGGTGGTGTATGCGCCTAGGCAGATTATCAATGAGAGAAAGTTATTGGGGCAAGTATTGGTGGTGATTGAGTGCATGTTGAGGAGGGACTCACTAGGTATGCTTATCTACGACACACTAGGTTTGCTTATCTAGGAGCAGGAGTCAAGTTGAGTACACCTTGGATTGGGATGGGAGGTGAGACGCACAAAGGATGCACAATGGATGGATGCAACTCTCAATTTGTTAAAACATCATATGCTAAATGTGAATCACAGATGTTAAGGCAGGCTAAAAGCAAGTCTCGAGGTTGTGGCCCAAATAAACTGTCTTTACAATATTATGGCACTGTTGACTATGAGTGAATCGAGGTGTTAAGACACATTTGGCAGGATATGAATCACAAGAGTTAGGACACCATTATTTTTTTTTTCAGGCAAAAATCAAACGTAGATGTTTTTTTCCAGATTTTGCATAGGACACACAAATGTCACCACACAAAACAAACAGTCCACATCAAACAGATGATAAGATCTGAATAAAGGTCTGACAGTACTTCTCAGCAATCTAGTTAAGAGATGAAAATGTCTTCTGCACAAAATCATTCACACATGCTCCAAACGGAGCACGCACCTTCTATTGGTGTTAAGTGGTGCATTTGTTTTAGCTCCATGATTTTCCAGGCTGTCATGTCTGCTTGGTTCAGCCACCTCTTAATATATCCAATCTGGGTAGAAATCTTATAGCTCCACCATTCTGGCGTGGCCAACTCTCCCTCTTGTTTGGGTGATTAAAACATTGCGAATATTGCGAATGCAAGTCTCACCTTTTTCATCTCCCATATTAATTTTGTAAATTTTACAGTCAACTGCCTGTGGTCAGTTTGGGTAGTCTCCATAGGAATCATTTGGGCAAAGTAAATCAATTTCAGTATTGTATTAATTTTAATAAGCACATTTATCCTGCCCGTGATAATAAGGGGGAGCACAATCCATCTTTCAGGATCTATTTTCTTTTATGACTGCTCAATAGTTTAACTCATAATTTTGTGTTGTCTTTTGGAATGTGAACACTTAAACACTTTACTAAGGAATAGTAGCATAACTAGAGCTTCCTCCCTCCGGATCCCAGGGTATGTCTGGTCGGGCCATCATTTTCACAGTTGTGATATGGTCAGGATCCAGACCCTGTCAGAGGGGAGCTGGTCCCCTCTCAACCTGGAGTAGGCGAGCCTGGTCTATTCCTGGCGTGGTGGGAAGGTGGTGAGAGGGAACCCAGTCTCTGACTCTCCAGCATGCCCAACTATGGTATCCTGCACAACACTTACCAACCTCCGTTCTGGCCCCTCTTGTTTTTGTTGTTGTTGCAGAACTACATCTCCTAGCAGTGCCCAACCCCCAACTAAGAAATTCCACAGTAGAGTCCCAGAAACAACCTTGCTACAGAAGCCAAGTGATGCAGAACTTCTACCCCATGATATGACTGATGCAAAACCTCTGACCTCCAGACGGGCCACACACGAACAGAGCCAGGAATCCCGTCCGGGGATGGATAACAAGAAAGGCGAAAATGAACTGTTCCCTCTGCCGGCTGCCTGGACCCTGCCACAGCCCGAAAAGGGGGTGGGGCTTAGCCATCTTTTTAAAACCTCCCATGCTAAGTGCCAACTCCAGGGGAAAGAGCAAGCCAGAAATTGGCCCAAATTATAAAAGCCCAGCCAGTGCCGGTAACTTTGAAATGTGCTTGGGTGAGGTCAGCAGTGGAGGTAGTGGACCAAAAGACCAGGTGGCAAAGGGAGACAGTGGAGAAGAGTGGTGGCGTACAGGGTGTTGTGTGGATGTCAGAATGTGAGAAAGGGTTGTGCCTGAGAGAGAGGGAGTAGATGGTAAGAGAGTACAAGTGTGTATGGAGAGGGGACTATGTTTCAGAGAGAGATGCTGGGGGAGGTAGTGGTGAAAGGAGGAGCTTTGGTAAATAGATGGAGGGTCGTGGTTGGAGGGAAGGGTGAGATACTGAGGGAGGGAGAGGGAAGCTTAGATTGTGGTAAGAGCAGGACACAGGTAGAGAGTGAGAGGGGGAGAGGAATGCATGGAGTGTATTAAGATCAGAACACAAAGGCTGGGAGAGGAATGGCGAGTGTATTGCCAAGGGGGATGAGAGAGGTATAAAGAGAAGATGTAGAAGAGGCAGACGAAAAGGGGGAGATCAGAAAGTCACAAGGGGAGTAGTGTGGACGAAAAGGGACAGTGAAGAAAAGGAGAAACACCTGAAAGAGTGTGGGTTGGGAGCCTGGAAAACTGAACAAAATATGAGGGGCCAATTTAAGACCACGAACCTCTAGAAAGTTCAGAGGGAAACAGTTAGAAAATGCCACTCCCTTTAAGCATCCCTTTAGAGGTAGCCAGTGAAACCAGTAAGGGTTTACACAGGATTAGAATTCGAACATTTTAAGGGACTAGAGGGGAAGTAGAGGCACCTTTGCTACGCTGGAATGAGTCTTGGGAAGGACGAGGGAAGTTTTGGGAAGCTTGTTAGTGTCTCCATCCCTGAGGTGTCTGGAACACATGCTGCATTTTTATAAATAAAACCCTTGAAATGTAGTCCGTGTTGGTTGGATTCTTATGGCCATCTGTGATATAGTTGATTTTATAACCAGAGACACAGCAAAATCTGTTATTTATTTATGTATGTATTTATTTGATATACTCAAAGCCAACATGGCTTTGTACATATACATGGAAGGAAATGGCTAATGCAGCTATAAAATCACAATTTAAACATTTCATCAATACAAAAATAATCATGAAATTGATCACTTAAAAGCCTAAGAGAAAAAGGCAATAAAATGCATAGAAGATAAAAATAAATCGCAACTCTTAATAAAAAATACCTTTCGATAGGTTTTGAAAATTTCTTGACATTTCATATAGAATTTCACCATAAAATACCTAACATTTCTATCATTTCCTTCCATAAACATGTTAAACATACATGATTCATCCAAACAATCCATTTCATTGCTTTAGGATTTAACATATTGGTTTCTCTGCATCTTTAGGCCTTCACAATTAGTTAATATGTGTTCAAGCGTTTCAATGACGTTCACCCCACAGAGGTGGCACATGCGTTCAGATCTTGGGATCTGTATTCTTGCACCTACTATCACCAGGAATGAGCACATATTACATTTGAGCAGGAGATATTGATGGATGATATAGCTGTCTGGATATGCAAACATGCATTTTGGTAGTGATTCGGGCAGCATCCTATATTGTATTAAGGGGCCACACTATTTACATTGGTCGATAGCTGAATAAGGTTAGACTTGTAGCTATAGCTGAGGATTTTCTTTTTTAGCCACCCTTTACACAATTGTTTTCTGACTACATTGTTGTTTATATCATATGTTGAAAACCAAGTTGTGTGAATTTTAGCTTATTTTGCCAAAGTACCCATGCTCTCAAAACTCTCCAGGCTGGTAAACACCTTATAGAAACTGACCATGATATTACCATTATCGAGAGAGAGTCGTTTTTCATAGCACATTGTAGCTGTAAATATAAACTCAGCCATTGTGCCTTTAATGTTGAACTCTAAGCGTAGAAGTTCGACAGACAGATTCTTTGGCTTTCTCAGTAGAATCCGTAGCATCTTCGCTTCAAAGAGGTTTAACACACTTGTCAGCTTATGGTCAAACTTCCACTCCATACATCAGAACAGGGACAATCCTAGTGGAGGATAGTAGTGGGATGGTCTGAATTGACCAACCCCCATTCCTTCCAATGAAAGATATGTCAACTTCATACACTTATTTTTCATCTCACACCAATGCACTTGCCATTTCATGGTTTCATCAACAATCACACCCAAATATTTATATTGGGTCACACGTTCAACTGGTACATCGGCAAATTTCCATACACAATTGGGGTAGGCTTTCTTCTTTTTCCCTGTAAAGGTCATAATTTTGGTTTTACAGATGTTAACCTGCAGCCCATTCATTTTCGCATAGGTGTGGAGTCCATCCAACAGGTTTTGTAGACCTGTTGGATGGACTCCAATCCTCGTGGGGTGTGATCGAATAACAGATCATTGGCATATCCTAACCAATTTATTTGCTGAGTTCCATCTTTTACCGGATTAGATTTTATATTATCAAGGGTAGTTGCAAAAACATCTAAATAAAACTTGAACAAGTTAGCTGCCAAGATACACCCTTGCTTAACCCCTTGACTTGTTGAGAAGGAGTCCAATAGCTTGCCCGGACCATCAAGACGCACACTAGTATTTTGGTGCAGTAGCATAATCATTTGAGCAGACCTCAGGGAATGTTCCAGACTAATAGTTTACTCTATAGTGTGTTGCGCATGACAGTGTCAAAGACTTCCCTGAAATCCATATATGCACCATAGATGTTTCACTGACGTCAGGTCCAGGCATATTCTACAGCTGATACTAATATCAATAGGTTGTGAGATGTATTTGAATTCGGTCGAAATCCAATCTGATGAAGCGGAGAATGTCAGTGTCTTTGCTGGGATATCCAGCATCGCAAGCATCCTGTAATGTGTGGGGGGCTATTCCAGCATCCCTTTTTGTGTATCAGTAAAATATGGCTCTTATTCTATGAGTCAGGTAAAGTGCCACATATACCGATGTGGGTGAAATGTATATGGAGAGATTCTGCCCATAGGTGATTAGATTCTGCCCAGAAGATTATTGCATATGCCGTCAGGGCCAGCCACATGCAAAGTTTTAGTTTTTCGAATATACTAGTTATGTCTCCTATTGTTGACTTACACTTCCAAGTTACAGAGGGAATAGATATTACTGTGTCCACTGGCATCCTGCAGTTTAATGTGTTAATGTGGGTGGACTATGCCTGTGCGGATATACTATTAATAGGTAGCGCTCCTTTGGCTGTTCCTCTTATGTTCCAGATTACAGAATAGTACTACTGTTTCTTGTGAGATCTGCGAGCTGACACCACACCTCAGTCTCACATCTTAAACGATAATTTCTCAGCCATTTTCAATGTACACTTTTCACTTGCTAATAATTTCATGCGCTGTAGGCTTAACAATATTAGGGTTAAGTATGTCTCTAATGTTATGTCTTAATAGCTTTTGAATGTCTTAAAATCTCTTATTAAAAGAAGCAGATCAGGGATAGCTGTTTAGGGTGGGCCAAATACAGTAATGTATCATGTACACAGAGCAATA
Organism: Ambystoma mexicanum; assembly: GCF_040938575.1. NCBI lineage: Eukaryota > Metazoa > Chordata > Amphibia > Caudata > Ambystomatidae > Ambystoma > Ambystoma mexicanum. The sequence goes on from NC_090921.1 coordinate 385,702,644, forward strand.
TCTTATTTTCCACATTTCCCACTTTGTGCCCTTGTATTTGCTTCATCTCCCTAATCCTATAGAGACATGGCTCCATGGCTAATGCATGTAGTAATGGGGAGAGGAGACTTTCGTGCATCCTGAATGAGGGGTAAATGCAGGAGATATAAAGCCAATCATAACAGACGGCTGAGGTTTATAATACAACACTCACACCATATCCAGGAATGGTTTCAAACCATATCTTTCCAGTGCTAGGAACATTTAGTCCCATCTTATGTGATTGAATGCTTATTTGGCATATCAGGAAAGCGTGCCCCTTGGGTTTAATGAGGTCACTTTTCTCGTTTGCACATTGTATTGTATTGTATTGTTTATTTATTTATAGAGCGCACCTGGCCGTTAAGCAACTGGGCGCTTGCAAAAAATAAAATCTTAAGTTACAGGTACATAAATAGGTTACATTTCTTATGTTACAGCATCATATATCAAGCATTTCTTATGTTACAATGTCAGATGACTTACATGTAGGATATGTTATAGTTTCAAGTATTTTAAAATAAATGTACAGAGTATTAGGTACATTACTCATGCACTTTTCCCTGTGGTCGTTTTTGTCGATTTTTTTAATATATTTACACGTTATGTGTTTTGGGGCAGGGGAATGGGTGTGGGGGTTGAAGGCTTAGGTGGTAGGGAGTATATTAGGGGGGTCCAACAGCAATAAAAAAGAAATAATTTGACGAAAATGACCATGTGGAAAAGTGCACGAGTAATGTGCAAACGGGGAAAGTGACCTCGTTAAAAAGATAAACAACTTAGGAAAAGATCACGTCAGAGGGCCCATTGGAGGAAATCATCACATTCAACAGTTGCCGGACATTATCAGAAGAATGTTTCCCCATGATAGAGACTTTCTGGTCATTGTGAACCACTGTTGGGAGTAAGTTATCTAGCCTTTGGGCTAAATATTCTGCAAAGATGCTATCATGTGGATGTATAATCGATATTGGTCTGTATGAGCTGCATCTGCAGGGATCCCTCCGAGGTTTAGGAAGACAACAATAAGAGCATCATAAAAAGAAGGGGGGAAGAGTGTGCAACTGGATATCCTCTTGAAAGAGCAAAGCCAAACTTGGGGCCAAAGTCTCTATAAACATGTGATAAAAGTCTATGGGTAAAACTCTTGAAACATATTTCGTGTTTGTTGGATTCTTTCGGCCATCTGTGACAATTGATTTGATAAGCACCGACACATCCAAAATCTGTCAGTTACAGAAGCAGACCAGAAACTGCTTGTTTAGGGTCAGCCAAATACAGGAATGTATCATCTGCATATAGCAATATCTTATTTTCCACAGCACCTATTTCGATCCATTGTATGTGCTTCATGTCCCTAATGCTACAGGCAATAAGCTCCATCGCTAATGAATATAATATTGGGGAGAGGAGATATCCCTGTTCCATCCTGAATGAAGGGGCAAGGCAGTAGATGGAAAGCCATTAATCTTAGCAGGTGCTTTAGGTATAAAATAAAATACAGTAATCACTCTGTATCCAGAAATGGTTTCCCAAACCCATATCTTTCCAATTCCAGGAACATATAGTCCCATCTGATGTGATTGACTGCTTTCTCTACATCCAAGGAAAGGCTCGCATTGAGCGTTCAGTCAAGAATGTCGGCCCCATGATAAAGACTGTCTGATCATCGTGAACGAGTGTTGGGAGTAATTAATATAGCCTTCGAACTAAGCATCTTTCAAAGATTCTAGTGTCTTTATTTCTAAGCGATATCTGTCTGTATGAGGCGCATCTTCTTGGATCCTTCCCCGGTTTATGAAAAACAACAATAAGAACATCATAGAAAGAAGGGGGGCGGGGTACGTTTTAACTTTGTGGACTTGAAAGAACCAAGCCAGTCTTGGCGCCAAAGCTCACCTTCTACATATCTTTCTAATAACTGATCTCTATACTGGTTTACTCACTGCTTGAATTAATGTATCATTGTCCCTTCTTATTGTAGTTATTGTTATTAAAATTGTTCAATGCTTTGGCAAAAGTGCTTAATAAATACAAGTCTCGATAAACATGTGATAAACATGTACGTTATGCCATTGAGTGCAGCTGCTTTACCTTTCTAAGCATTTTAGCAACTATAATCCCTTCTGCTGTAATAAGAGAGTCTCAATCGGCAAGATGCTTGTGCGGTACCTGTGGTAGCCGAATAGCTCTAAAAAGGACTGGCATTGTTCTGTCTCATTTGCAGCAGGTGGGGAATATAGATCCTTCTAAAAGGCCATGAACCTATTATTAATGCTAATTGGATCATGTGTTTCCACCCCTTGGATTTCTACGGTGGATTATATTTAAATGGTTTGTTTACATTTCTGCACATATGCTAATGTGCCAGTGGGTCTGCGTGCTTCATCAAACAAGGCCTGACTACGCTTGATAAAATATTTTGCCGACTTCATGGTAGTTACTACTTTCGGCTGTTCTCTCAACCAATCGAGGGTTTTGAAAGTGGATGGTACTGCTTTCTGTTGATGTTCCACGTCCCTGATTCACATCAATAAATCTTGATCCAAGATTCTAAAAGGTTTGTAGCATACCCAGCCACATTGACATGCTTTGCCCCCGAATAAATGTTTTAAAGGCTTCCCAACAACTGCTAATTTTTGTTTTCCATGTCATGTTAAGTTTCCAGTGCTCTTCTAATGCCTTGTGTATCGCTTCCACGATATCAGGATGTTTGCAGCATTGCGAGACCAGGCCTCCATCGTGGAGCTTGATAAGGGATTTGCGCAATTTGGAAGCACATGTTGTCTGGGCCATGAGCCAGTAGAGTTATCGGGAGTATGTCTGTAGAGATATTTTGCATATCTATTGTTTTTGGGGCAAACCATTTATCTAGTCGGGAATAACTATAGTGTGAATGAGAATACAAATTGAAATTCCATGTCTTTGAATGGTTATATCTCGATGTATTAAGTGCTAAGCTGCCGTGTGCTCTAAGAGAGCTGTAGCAGCTTTAGAAGCGACAGCTGGAGGGTTTCGATCGAACTTCTGAGGCAACAACACATTTAAGTCTTCCCCTAAAACTGAGATTTGAGAAAAGTAGCTGGTGTATTTCTCAAACAGATCTATAAAAAAGCTGGGCTTGTCCTCTACTATATCATACACATTAAATAAGGGGAGTTCTTGTACTTTGACGATCCCTTCATTGACAACAGCTCTCCCAGCTGGATTCGCATAACAGTCCCTCTATGTAAATGTTCTCTGCTTGGCCACCAATATGAGCTCTCCACATTGTTTACTATTAAATGGAGCAAGAAAGGTCTGGTCTACCCACCCCTTAATCAGTTTCCCAGATTCTACTCCAGTTAAATGTGCCTCTTGCAGGAATGCTATATTTGTTTTATGCTCTCTGAGTTGGTGGAACAAGCGCCTTCGTTTGATAGGGTGATTGACACCCTTTTCGTTATAGCTAATCAGTTGGAGCAAGTCTATATACCTATTGTTTGTGGTTACTGTGTTTCCCCAATCACCTACCACATTAGGGAATGAAAAATCCGAAACCGGAGGGACCACAACTTTGACATGAGTATTTTCCCATTAACGCAATCATGCATAGCTAAACCAACTTCCGATTGTATATTCCACCTTCTGGAGAAACCAATGACATTCTTGGTCATAAACATCAGACCTCCATAATCTGTACCAATAAAAAAAAATGAGAATTGCATCCATTTTTGCACAGCTTGCACGATTATCGATGGCCTTGAGACAGACAATACGGGTCAGGGTTGCGGCCACTAAAGCGGTAGGGTGGGCTGGGAAGGTTACGAAATAGGCTTCCCTATGGAATAACAGGGACCTACCCGGAATGCGGAAGCTGCAATTCGGTAGGGTTTGGGGGAGGAAACACAGTGTGGCGGGAAGGGATGTGCTGGTGGGGGATCGATCACCTTCAAGGAAATGTAGCACAGGTTTGGACTGAACTTGAATGAGGTGTTCCAATATCTCAGATTTAGGCATGCGATGAGGGCGCAGTTTAAGGGAAACTTTCTTTGCCCGCAGCAAACCCTAGTGGAGGACAATATAAATATGGAACTAATCTCATAGGGTGCCATATCAACCCTGTATGGGGTTGATGAGGTCATGAATATTTCAGCATTTGCAAGATGCAGAGATAGGGCCTCAAAGAGCAAACTCTGAGGAGGAAGCAACAACTTCCCAGGCAAGGCCAAATACGACGAGTCACTGCAAGCGATGAGAGCAACACGCCTATCACGTTAGTAATCTGAAAATGGTTTTACGCTTAACAGGGTCAAGCATAACAAATATAGAGGTGGCTCAAGCAGACGTGGCCAAGCTCAATCTGCCAGGTGGCAGGTTTCACAGGGTTGAGGTAATACCCAAGTAGAGATGGGGTCCAGCCGTGGCCAGGAAGAAGACTGCGCAATCCATCCGGTCTGCAGGCCCGTGATTGCCCAGTGCTCCGGTGCGTGTTCTTCTTCTGCAGGGCACTGTGGCTCCCCCAAGCACAGTGTGTTGACATTCATTGTTCTCAGAATTTTATGTTCTAGCAGAACCAGTTTCCTCGCTGGCGAAGACTTTCAGCAGAGTTATGCTGCTGCACTAGCGCCCCCGCGAGTTGCCCTCAAATGATAGCATCACAGGGGGGTGGCTAAGGCTGGCCCTAGGTTTTGCAGGGCCCTGGGCAGAAAAAGATGCACATTGTGAAAATGTCACAAAATGAGTCTTTAATATCCAGGGGAATCAAATAAATTGTTTCAGTATATGAATTCTACAGGAGCGAGGCCTATTTTGGAGTAGTCGAAAGAGCGACCTCAATCATTTGTAGACACGTTACATTTTGGCAGGTAAGCCTCAGTGAGATACATTGATTAATGCTGGAGCACACATTCGGTCTAGTGGCTAAGCAGGAATTTTAGACCAATCTGTCAGCTTTTTTTGCATGCCGGCCTCAAAAACACCTAAGGGTCATGGCGTCCGCTCTGTGAAAAGTGGGTGGGCGCTGTCTACCCACATATACCCTCAACCTGCACCGTGAACATCAGCACAGGACCAGGAAGAACAACACCTTCTGTCCAGCAACCACCTTTCCCATATCCATGGACCTGATAAATCCTTGCAACCAATGTATCCTCTCTCACCCCACTCCCCCGGCCCCTCACCGCCAAGTTTGGCTTTCAACAATACTCTGTTTTATAAAGAGGACTTAAAAAGTACACATATCATAATTAAAGTACCCCAGAAAAATACGAATCCTTATAGAAATATGCTAAACAAAAGAGCACCACTGTTATTTCCCCCTATCTTGAAGACGTAAATACCAGAATGCAATTCAAAAAAAGTATTTTTTTAAAAAGTAGCTTGTAGGCTTTCTCTCAAGATTTAGACTTTCAACAAAAGATCATGTGAAACGGTAACCTGGGTGTTTTGCATCATCGTTTGACTGACACACTTCATATAATATGGGTGAAATGTGATATTCTACAAAACGTAATAAACGTATTTGCTAAGCAGCAGTGATTCTTTTCGACAGAACCTCACTCGAATAGGGATGCACTGGCCAGGTGCCTGAAACCTTTAGCTCTCTAGATGCTTTGGACTACAACGCCCATCAGCCTAAGGCAGCATAGCCAATGGTAAGGGATCATGGGAGCCATAGTGCAGAACATCTGGAGAACCAAAAGTTGCAGACCCCTGCACTGGACCATGCCCCCACTAGGGACCTCGCTCACATGCACCTGCGTGCCCAACTGTAAGTACCTTTCATCTAGTTGGTCTTGAAACACATTTTAAGCAATGAAGGCGGAAGTGAATGTGTAGGAAAGAGGATCTTGGCCTAAGAGTACGTAGACACCATGGTAACAGTATCTTACTCTTACTTCCAGTCGCCTTTCCTCCATACTTATGGTAGATTCCTAAGCATTTTTAAACAGATGGGTGGTTGGAACTGATGATCTGTAACAAGCAGTTTAACAAAACTTGCATCTGCTCATGAGCTGACATCAAGAGCAGAATGCATGTGGACAGGGCCATCTCAAGCACTTTGGTGGCACGGACATCTTTAGGGGCCCCCCCTCCATCAAGCCAAATGAATTAAGGTTTTCAAAATATCTGGTCGTGCCCCCCTCATGGCGATCACAACACACAGCTTGGCATGTTACCTCGAAGCGATTAAAATAGTCAATGGTACTCCCTTGCAGTCCCCTTACCCTCTTCATTCGTGCTGTAATAAGAATGATAAAGAAGTAGCATTTCAAGGCCAACATCAGCAGTCCACAACAAGGTTACTTGCATTCTAGCATAGGTACAGGCAATTTTTCATCATTAGCAGTAACAAGGAAGGTACACCATCCATAGTATAAATTCAGGACACAGATCGTATGTAAAAGGTGTACATAATCCTGAATAGACAGACGACTCAGAATAGCTCCCTCACAGAATGAAAAAATGCTCAAGTATGGATACGGGAGACTAATTGGAAGCAAGGAGAAAGATGCACCTACCATAGAATAGATAGTGGATGAAGATATTATATTTATTTTTATATTTATATAGCGCACATACAGCCCAAAGGCATCGCAGCACTGTTACTGTGGCAATCTTAGTTACAAAGGAGATACATACATGCAATGGTAGGTGTTGGGGTATGAGTACCATCCTTCAAATGTACACAAATACAGATTCAAACAAATACAGATTCAGGTTAAGCTACATGGTGCAGGTGCCTAAGTCTGCTCATCCTATCGTGTGGAAGATATAGTTTGCATCTTGGATGTGTTTTAGTTGAAGAGCATAGTTTTCACAGCTTTGCGGAATGCTAGGTGAGAGACTTCTCCTCGCAAGGATGGTGGTAGGGCGTTCCATTGCAGCGGTGATAGGTATGGGAAGTTAGCACCTCCAGCTCTGGCTCTCTTGTCTCTGGGGATCGTGAGCATGTTTGCATATGGTGTTCTGGTCGGTCTGGTGGATCTAGAGGGGTGTATTCTTTCAGAGAGGTAGGGTGCGCAGTGAGGTATATGCACTTATGAGTAAGAGAATAGAAGCTATCAGGAAGGTACACGCATCCATACAGATTGAGATTAGAAGAGGGACATCGTTTTCAAGTAGGGTTGCCATTAGAGAGCAAAGAAACAAGTGGCTGTGGTGTGCAATATATCAATGCTCACTATTATTAAAGAGGAAGCAACACTGTAGCCAGTTAAACCATGTGTGAAGCTGTTGTAAAGATCATACCGTGAGAACAAAATCACTCAGAAGGGTGACAACAGGGACGTCATTTGGGGGTCGCCAGAGGTCGCAAGAGCGACCGCTGGCAATTGGCCAGCGACCCCTGTCAATCTCTTGCGACCTCTGGCCGTTGACCAATCAGAGGAGGAGGGGGCGTGGCCACAGCATGCTGCGACGCTTGTGTTGGCCTCCATTTTGATTATTGCACGTGCGGCGAGCAGCGAAAAACGCATTTGGTGCTTCTCGTCTCGCTGCTGAGGCCGCTGTGTCCAGGCATGCATCCGTCCATCCACGATCCACCCCACTGGAGGCCAGGCCAGTGACTTTGAGGTGAGTCAGTAGATTGCCGCAGCACCAAATTAATTTTACTAACGTGCAAATATATGCCAGCGGCAGCTTGCAATGTTAAGCTGCCGCCGGCACATATTTGCACGTAAGTAAAATGAATTTGGTGGCGACGGCAGCAGCAGCACAAAATTCATTTTTACTAAAGAGACCCTCCAAAAGTGCCTCAGAAAACTGTCACCCCAGCACCTCCACAAGCACCCAGAGCCCTATGTTCACAGCGTCATGCTGGTCTAGGAGACTTGCAGCCCAAAAACAGTGTAGAATTGATTCATAAAATGGAATTAAATTGTAGAACAAATAGGTCATCTTTTCTTGGTAAGAACATGTTTTTCTGTTATATACGGCTTGCCTTTATTTAAATACGTTGTTGTTGTTACGCGTTGCCGTATGCGATAAAACATGTTTTCAAAGTGTGCTCTGTTTGCAGCAAACATTTCTACTCCACTACTATGCACCTAAGTTTGGTATCCTGCTTTGGGATCTTATTATCCCCATTAGCAAACAGGTTTTCTGTATCAGAATACACTGAGCCTAAAAGCAATGGCCTATAGTCAATGTCAACAAAATATCTGATACCAGCTATCTGTCAACCCTTTGCAGGCTGGATATTTCTGAAACAGACCGTCATCTTGTTTTGCAGCATTCATCCGGCCATTTCCGATGAACTAAACCCTCGAAGTACACACACCTGTTTGGTGCTTACTAGAGGAAAATAACTTGGCTCCAAGTCTAGTACTCCCATTATGCCGAATGGTCTTTTGTCCCCAGGCATAATTGTTGGGTTGGGGGCTGATGGCCCTGCTCCAGCACCAATATGTACACGCTTGGGCTACTGGGGGTTAATAAGGAGTTGATCAAATCCCTCTGAAGTTAGGTTAAGCTATTGGTGTGAAGTCCCCAAGAAGAATCAAGGGTTTGTATTTTTAATTTAAAAAAAAAAAACAGTATACAGTATATCGACTTTTATGGTTATCTATGTGTAGATTGTTCAGTTTTGAGAGGGGTGGATATGGATAGATCAATATTTGAAGCAGGTAGATTTGCTTGATGGAATGCACTGAGGTGGAAGGGGGGTTACATTATTGGGTGTCCCTCTGATGTCTCCCATGGACTCTCCCCCCTAATGTGTCTCCCTCCCTAGCCTAGACATCCCTAAACCCCTCTCCTCACACTACACCCATCTCCTCAACTCTCACTACAACCATCTCCTCAATTCACCACTCTTCTCTAGCCATGCCTTCCGACACTCTCTCTATCTCTTACCACGGTCTTCATCCCATTCTGCTTCTCTCCACCCTTGCCAATACTGTCTTGCACTCTCTCCACCCGTCATCACCATACACACGCTCTCTCGCTTTGACTCGCTCTCTAATTCCCCTTACACCTCTCCCTCTCTATCTTTCTCACTCACCTTTTACACAGCCCCCCTCCTCACACTAAACTACACAACACATACACAGCTAGTATCACTCTGAGATACCTCAGCTGCACTGTGCTCCAATTCTGCCAACAACACTCCAACACTCCGTTCCTCTGTCTGTCCTCCTCGTGATTTCTTCATCCACCGTCACACCTCCTGACCTCAACCCTGCAACCCTCACTCTGCATTTCTTTCTGTCTCCTTTTATACTGTGGTCCTGCTGGTTCTGGTTCTCTATTTCCCTCCATTTGGCTACAATGCTCACCTGTCTCTAGGGACCAATCTGTACCTGTCTTTTCCCCAGGGGCTGGGTTACATAGGTGAATAGCTTTAAAAACTCTTCTAAGTCACTACACCTTTTCCAGCAGGGCTCTGATTGAATTCTCTGATGGCAAGGTAGCAGCCAGACTGAAGAAAACTCTGAAGCCATCTCCTGCGTCATGTAATCCAAAAAGGTGGTGTGTGGTGAAGCATTTTGACTATGCTGGATTAAACTTTGGTGAAGTAATCGCCATAGGATTGTCACCATACTTCTTGCAGGATCAGTCAAGACCATTGCAGCTGCCTCTGGTCCCAAGAGGGGCCTTTACCCCCTAGGCTGGATTGATCACCAATGTCCACCATGACTTGGTCCATTCAGCATTCCCTGGCTTTTTGGTTATTGAGGTATTCAGACCCATGTTCAGCTCAGCCCAGGCAACCTTACTGGTACCCACCCCAACTGCCCATCTGATCCCTGGCCTCATCTCCTTTACTTCACAGGTGGCATGTGAGGATCACTTCTTTGAGCGGTTTCAAAACCTCAAGTCACCAGCAATTACTTCATACTTTAAAGGGCTGATTTAGGATTTGCTTCTACAGCCTTTCGTGCCTCCTTTACAACCACCTCCTACACAACCAGTGCCCTAAGGTCCAGTGGACAAATTGGTTGAGGCAGGACCTCACACATGTTGTTAAGCCTGAGAAAAAAAACAGAGAATTTCCTAAGAATTCTTCCCATGCCTTATAATGTCAAAAATGGGATACACAAATCCACCAATGAATGCCTCATGTGCAGCAAAAAAGTGAATATACCGTTTCTATTGTCATTTTGCATCTGAAAACCTTCAACTACAGCACATCAATACATGGTTGTGATTGATAAATGCAGGCGAGATTTCCCAGCAGAAAGCAAGGGGCCCCAGAGATCTTTTTGCAATGGGCCCCCTCGCATCCTCCCCCGGCCCTCGTTACTCAGTCTGAGTCACTGTGCCGCGCCGGCTTGCATGCATACCTTCTGTCCATTTGAAGATGTGAGGAATAATAACACACACGCACCACCTCCCCCTCTCCGCATACCCTGTGCACTTCAGATCAGCAGTCACAAGATGCAAGTGTGCGCAGTAGATCTCGTGGGCAAGCAGAGTCCCTCCTGCATTTTCAGGAACATCGGCTTGGAGGACAGTGTCTTCAGTATGCCTTAACGCTTTCGGTGCCAGGGTGTTTGAACACTGCAGATAGAGGCCTGTTTTTTTTAAAAATGATGTTGAGCTCCATTGCATTTCAGTGTACGCACTCGATTTTGTTTTGTGCATGTATACCCTATTTTATTGGCGATGATGTGATTGTAGGAAGTTATATAAAAAAATGCCATATAACATAAAGGGACACGAGGAGATTTGCCTTAATCCCACAGTGCTCACTATGTTAGTTTCTCACACAGAAAACCCGTATATCCCTAAAGGCCAATCCTGATCATGTTATTATAAATCACTAAAGTCTGTGGCGTTGTCTGCACTTGCATAGGTGCTAAAGTGATGGCTGCGCATACCAGAACATTATGACAACGTTTTAACTATAAATTGACCTTGCGAGAGGTCTTCTAGGTAGGCAGAAACATTACCTGTGCCTGATAAGCTGGGCAGGAAACATTATGCAAAGTCAGATCTTTTAACATAACGATTGCAAAAAAACCTTGTATTTCCGTTTGGCTGGTGCCCTCTCAAAAGCAAGTAAATTAGTAGTATGCACACATATGTATTCCTTTGGATGCCCTTAATTATCATGTGATTATGAGTTTTCAATAGGTTTAGGTCCACCTCAGGTGTTCTAACAAAAAGAGCATGTGTGTTCCAGTCTGCCTTGCATGTTGAATGTGAGCGACTTGGTGTTGTATATGCGGACCATGGTCATTTTTCCTCGAGTCATTATTTCGCGGGTCATTTTTTCAAGTTGGCCGCACCAATGCATGCCAACAAGCCCCATTCCTTTGGTGAGATGATAATCCAGTCCAGGTTTTAACTTTGCATTCTGGGACATCTAGTCCTCTATTTATAATGGGGAAATCCAATACTACAAGTCCCACAATCCGGGCCCAGAATGCATTGTTAAAACCAAAACGTGTCTAGCAAATCCTAAATGGAGTAGGGCATATTTGAATGTATGCCAATGTGAACGCATCCACAAGCTCATGCTCGTTCCCTGCCCCCCATCCTTATACATCTGGCCCATTTACCTGTATTTTCCTTGTTTTTCTTTACACATCACAGCGTCAATGTTGTGCGCAGGTCAGGGATGCGGTCATTCTCCCCCTGCAGTGGAGCCCTCACAGGTTGCCATTGCATGCCCCCACGGATGCCCTGTTACTGGGATACCCCTTCTATTTTTTTAATTACCAGGGAGGAGAGGGGGCACTTCGGTGGTCTCCTTATGCATTTTTAGTTGGACCTATTAAGTGGTACTGAAGCCTCACCTAATAGCCAAAAGGATTACATTGGAGTACAACTAGGAGGGAGATGAATTATAAGGAGGGCCACACCACTTGTGAGTTTTGTTTGGTTATTTACCCATCCATTATATACCCCATGCCATGCTAATCCCCATGTCTATTCCCACCTACTACCTGCCAGAGGCGTTGCTAAGGGGGGGAGGGGCTGAGTGGGGCTCTAGCCCCGGATCTTTTGGTTGGAGCCCGAGATAGAAGCTCAGGGGTAACAACCAAAAAGGCTAGCTAGCCCCCAGTTCCAACAGTCCCAAAATTAGCATAGCCCTGGATCTTTTCCAGACCTAGCAACACCCCTGCTACCTGCCCCTTTCTGCCCAAAACATATCCTTCAAGGATCTCTTTGCGCAAGCTCTATCAAGAAGTAACATCAGACTTTGGCCTACCAGTGTCATTTCTAAGTAATATGGTGAGTCAATGGCTATATTGCAAGTGTAAATGATAATGGTATAATACACATGTCTTAACCAAGTGTGAATTCAGCCACTTGATTTAAATCTGTTCCTTGCACTGCAGTCCTGCTAAAAACAAGCATTCACCAAGCCAATCGTTTTCACTTGTGCAAAGGTATTAGATAGGCATTTGCCAGGAACTGCTTTCATACACAAAGGTAATCAAACTATTTTCCAGCTGTTGCCATTTTACCACCAGGTACTACTGTTTGGCAGTGCCTGACAAATCTCTACTCTATGCCTACACAAAACTGTTGGCTTTGCCAAAGCATATTTTACCTCGCTCCTTCACCTTTTCTCCATTCCTTACCCTGCCTGCCAACACATCAGCCCGCTTGCTCCCATGGCCAGTGCAGAAAAATGACACGTTTAAACTTGGACTAAAAAGTAAATCACCTACCAGCCCACTGTACAGACAGACTAATGTGTTGAATGCTGTGTCCTGCAGCCTGCCTTAGAGTCACATAAATTACCTGCCACTGTAAAAAGCAGAAAGGTCTGTCACTGAAATCTGTAGGCGGTAGGACTGCTTAAAAAGCAGTAGCCTACTGCCTAAATCTGTAGGGTTGGCAAGTATGTTAGTATAATGAATTCAGTGCTGGCACGGCAGCGGCTTTACATTAGGGAAAGTAAGCAAGCCGCCGATGCCGGCAGCACCAAATTCGTTTTACTAATGTTACATTTTGTCTTTTATAGATCACGTGGGGGAGGGATTGAAGGCAATTTTTACTTCCTGCTGTAAGATAAGTCATTGCCTGTTCCATGTGCCCCCGACCCCAGCCAGTGTGTCCATGTGCCCCTCGTCACTGTGTCCATGTGCCCCTTGCCCCTCGCCACTGTGTTCATGTGCCCTCCTGAGCCCATCTTACAGCAACATCTTATGCAAATTAAACTGCTTAAATTAACCACAGTCAGATGAAATCCAAGTCATTTGTGGCCTGCAGCCTATACATTTTGCAATGCATTTAACTAGGATTTTACATTGTGACACAACATTATGTAAACTGCTCCTTGCCCGAGCCACACACTCAGCCTGGGCCTGCTGCGGCCTACAGAGCTAGTTCCTAGAGATCCTAGGGCAATGGTGCATAACATGCATCCTTCTGAGTCACAGAAGGTTAATGATGAATCGTTGCCGGGCCTGAAGTCAGTCTCTAGGTCTGTCATCTGCAAAGCCTCTGTGGTCCAGTTTGTCTTTGCATGATGCGTGCACCCCAGAACTCTAAAACTCTATTCAAAATTAATATGGTCTGGTGTTGCGCAAATGAATCTTTCTGATATTTTGTTATTATTTTCAGACCTGCATCTTCGTGTGGGATTTCCTTCCTTTCTGTGTTCTCAACGCCAGCAAACAGTACCACCATTGAGCAGCTGACATCCAGCCTTATCTGTGACCGCTGTGAGAGGTAAATGAACGTGAAGCAACATATTGAAAATGTAAAGCATATGTTAATGATCTGATCTGTTAGTCCATATCTATTTATGCATTGCAGCCTTGTCCTAGTTGTTTCAACACTAAAGATGGCTGTTTCTCTTCCATTTAATCAGAGAACACCACAAAATTAACTTCAAACTGTATGACACAGAACGCATGCTTCACTTACGTTTTTTGGGACCCACGGGTTCCCTTTTTTCTTAGGGGCAGAGTTTGAACAGGTTGCAACTGTTAATCTCTCAAATGTAAAGTATTACCCTGACAGATAGGACTGACCTAAAAGTAAGCTACGAAAATAAATACTTGAAATCACTGCTTAGGTATGTACTCAGTGCTCCAGATAAGATTTTGAAGTGGGACTATTGTATTCCCTATTTTGTAAAATGATTTTTAAGGAGTAAAAATGTAAATCTAGTTCCCCACGGCAGTATTTTGTAAGCAAGTAAAAATGCTTTAACTGAAAGGTTTTTCTAATAATTATGTTGCACCTAGTTACTCATACACATTAAAAGATCATGTGCATGTCTACCGATCGAGCAGTAATAATAGTACTTTCTTCCTTTGGAACTACGTGCGCTACCTCTCCAAACATCCATGGAGCTGTGTGCATGAAAGCAGGGTCTCAGGGTCCACAGTGTTTGTTTTCTATTTTTATTTTTTTTTATTTATTTTTTTATTTAAAATGATACAGTTTATATATAAACTTTTCATTTGAATTTTCATATACATATCATTAGTTTACAACGTTTAAGAAAGGTGCAAACAACAAGACAAAAACAAGAAGAACACCAGTTTAGATTATATTCTAAAATGTCAATCAAGAATTGAACAATTGTGAAGATTAGTTTTTTGTTTTTGCCTTCAAGCAGCTTAAGCCATCTGTTATCTCCTTCCTCTTGTTGCTGGGCGATGTTAAATGCTCCCCCGTAAAGAGCTCTCTTGGCAGATAACTCGGGTCATACCATCACTAGATGTTTAAGGGATTCTATGGCATCTATGTCCTTGCAGTATCGGCAGAATTGTTCATCTTTTGGTATTTTGCGAATGTGAGCTAGTCTTTGTCGCGTCGGGAGAATGTTGAAACAAAGTTTCATGAATATTGTCCGGATAGTGGGGTCAGGAAAAGTGTGAGATACTGGGGCAGTTCATTCAGAGCTTGTGTATCAAATGATGAAAGTAAATTCATGTTGTACCTCGCTTTGTCTTCTGATGTTTTCTGCCAATCATTACGTTGCAGTTTAACCTTTGCACGTTGTGGTCGTTTGATAAGCATTTCAATCGTAATGTCTTCTTTTGTCATGGCGAGGAAGAGTCGTGACTTCCACTGTTTCAGCGCTGTATTATTCATCGCCTGAGGGATTTCCTGTAGGATTTGTAAAGCAGGTGTTTCTTCTCCATTTATGATTTTCCGTAGGAAATCTAGCTGTTTCCAGAGAACTAATGAGGCGAGTGATTGCAATGCTACTTCAAAGGGAATTTGTTGCATAGGAAAATTCTTGGGGAGATGCAAGATCTTGCGCCAAAATAAAGCTTCAAGCTTTTGCCAGTTTATAAGGGTAGATGTAATCATAGCTTCACTCCCATAGATAATTATAGGGACGACTTTCTGGCGATAGAAGGCTATAATTGGATTCAGCGAAAATTTGCCAAAACGCTTATGAAGCATCACCCCTTGTCGAGCCAACGATTGAATTTTAGTCTCTAAAGTGATTGCCCCGGCTAATTCTGCCTTATGTTGGTTCAACACAACGCGCAGGTATTTGAAAGTATACACATTGGCCAGTGACTTGTTATCCAGTGTAAAATTTGATATCTTATTTCCAAATTTCACATTTCGTTAGGTAGTCAATGACATAGTTTTGGTTTTTTTGGTATTGATCTGTAGTTCGTTCTCTTTCATGTATGTTTCTGTCATACTTAGATTTTCCTGTAGCCCTGGGAGTATTTGTAATCTGTTTTTCTTTTTGGGGGAGTACTCGCTTATTTTCAGGGAGTACAGTGATAAACTTGTAAGCCAAAGCAATACATTTCAGATTTGTCTCCTCTTTGGTATTCAGTGGAAGTGGTCCTCCAAAGAAGAGTGAAGCACAAAAGAAGTCGGGAGGACACTGAGGAATCCATCATTTGCTTGAATAATAGCTTCTGATTTAGCAGTACTAAAAGAAGGAACATGTCTACACCTACAGGAAAACCCAAGGATCCAAAACAGAGGTCAATCGTTGATATGCTTTCTCCAAAAGCAAGAGGAGCTGGCCCTACTCCAGGCTCTGACTCAAGCAAGCTCAAGAGGTCTGATGATACCTCAAGTGTCAGTTCAAACACAGCTGCACATGTTGTCCAACCATCGGCCAGCACATCAACTCTTGCTGGCAGTGAAGCTGCTTCTTCAGGTGCAGACAGTGCATCTACATGTGCTGACATTGGTTCACTATCTTCACATGCTGACTCTTTGTCTACAGCTCCACCTTCCTTGGCTGACATAGCATCTCCTTCATTTGTAGTGGCCACTGAAGGCTCTTGTTCACGTGCAGACATTGCTGTGATGGTTTCACGTGATGCTGATGACCTAAGCAACACTTCAACTTTCCTGAATAGCGCCGAGTGCTCTTTCAACCCTGATGTTGAGGATTGTTCTTCCCGTATTGGCATGTTTGATGATCCCCCCCCACTGGTGCTTGCTCTGCCGACATTTCACTCCTCAGGGAGAGCACAAGCAGCTCTTGGTTGCAGAGCGATAACAGTATGCAGAAGTGTCCAGCTGAGCAGGGCATTCCGAGAAGATCTCCAGCTCCCAATTTAGATGACAGTGTGGTGACTGATCTGTCACCAAATCCATGCAGTGACCCTGTACAGCCAAAACTTCCTACATACCCTGTAACTTGTTCCCGTAAATTTAACAGAGACTACACAACATATCCTTGGGTGGAGTATTCCGTTCTGAAAGATAAAGTATACTGCTTTGCATGCAGACATTTTGGTTCTAATTCTGGAGGAGGGGGGCGTGCACGTGGAAATGTTCCATTTGTTGACATTGGATTCACTAAATGGGAAAAGACATGGCGTTCTTTAAAGATGCACTCAGATTCTGATAAGCATAAGTCTTTGGTTGTAGCTTGGGCAGACTTTAAGTGTGTACAACAGACCACAGGCAATCACCACTCAATTGTTTCAATGCTAGAAAAGGTTGGGGACCAAGAGATTGAAGAGAATCATCAACATGTGCTGCAGGTACTAAAGGTTGTATGTGTTTTAGGTCTTCAAGGACTTGCTTTCCGAGCCACAGATGAATCGCAAGACTCCCACAATAAGGGAAACTTCATAGCAATATTGTGTTTGCTGTCTGATCATAATGAACTTCTTAAAGTAAAAATGGCTAGAAGATATGGACACTACACTTCCCCTGAGTATCAAAATGACATGATCTCAGTTGTGGCAAATCTTATACGTCAGAATATCGTTAGGAAAGTGACAAAGCACTTTGCAGTGTTGGTTGATGAAACCAAAAGATATTTCACATAAAGAACAGATGAGCTTTGTGATCCGGTTTGTAGATCAAGATGGGAACATTCAGGAAAAAGCCATGGGATGTTACCACATGGAGAAGTTGGATGCCTCCAGTTGAGCTGCAGCCATTAACAAATCTGTACGCAATGCTGGCCTTGACTGGAAGAACTGTGTGGCACAATGCTATGATGGAGCATCAGTTATGAGGGGCTGTTTCAATGGAGTGCAAGCGAAAATAAAAAGAAATTGCTCCACAGGCAGTTTACATTCACTGTCATGCACATCGTCTAAACCTTGCGTTAGTGCAAACTATCACTAACATACAAACAGTGAAGGATTTTTTCTAAACTTTGCAGGCTGTGTATGTGTTCCTTTCACAAAGTTCTCCTGGGCACGAACTCTTTGTAAAAGCTCAAACAGAAAGAGGTCTGGCAGTACAAGAATTAGAAAGACTTTGTGGCACTAGATGGTTTTATTGGTACACGTGTGTTAAAAAAATACAGGCTTGATTTGAAACCATTATAGTTGTTCTCAGTGTAATAGAATCATCGCAACAATGTGACAAGCAGGCTTGTTCAGAAGCCAGAGGACTTCTCCGAAATATGCAGTGCTTTGAGTTTTTGCTAACTTTGTTAAGTATGGAAGCAATTCTGAAAAAGATGTATGTTATCTGATGAACTTCAGAGAAAGACTCTTGATTTGCCAGATGCGAGTCACCTAATTCAAGTGACAAGAACTGCCCTCGTTAACCTTTGACAAGAATGCCATTGGGTGAAAATCGTCAATGATGCAACGGAATTGGCAGAAAAATTTGGTATTGAAACAGTTGAAGACCACGACCGCAGAGCTTTACCAGTAAGGCAGCGCCAACGGAGCAGAAAACTCAAAGAATACCTTGTTGGTACTAATGTAGGGAAGAGGCCTGGACATTATGAGCACTCTGAGGATCGAATGCCACAGACTGAAATGGATAAAGCAAGAGGTGTTTTTCTCCACCTTCGATAGTTTTGTAAGAGAGTTGGATGCTCGTTTTATAGGTAACCTGGAGCTTATCAAGGCTGCCGGCATGTTCAATCCAAGGGCTAAACATTTCTTGGAGGACTCATCTGCAGATTTTCTTGCTCGGCACTACCTAGGGCCCCAAGTAGATTATGCTGCATTGCATTGAGGCCTTGACACTGCAAGGAGCTATTTATCTGACAAGACTTTAGCAGGTGTTCACTCTGTCAGGGACTATCTCAATGAATCTCCAAGAGGCTTTTCTGAGGTCCTAAACCTGTTGGATCCGGTTCTTGCATTGCCGATTACAACTGCAACAAATGAGAAGTTCTTCTCCTATTTGAAAAGAGGTAAAAACTATTTGCAAAATAGCGGTGGAGACAACTGACTTAGTCATTTGTTGGTAATGGCATGTGAACCTATGGAGGTTGACGAGGTAAATTTGAGTGATGACATTGACCGATTTGCTGACATGCGACACAGGAGGTATCCTCTGAAAAGATGAACCATTATATTTTTTGACACTGTTAGATTATAGCTCAATTTTCAGCTTCTCTAAAGCTCCGAACTTGTACCTGCAAGATAAAAGGGACAGTTAGTGCGCATCGTGAATCAGGCTACAAGCGCTTACTTACGTGCTTCCAGGCGCTTCTATTCCTCACGCGGGTTCGATCCTCAACTCTCATCAGCCCGCCATCCGCCATCGCCGGAACCCTGCAAAACAAGAGATATCATTACAAAAGACTTTTAAGACATTTGAAGTGCCCAGAACTTACCATTCGTGCAGTTAACGACGGACAGCAGTCCTCTGAGGTCAAGAGGCCTGCACCCTTATCCAGTGAAGAAACTGGTTACGGCACCCTGCCCCGAGGCAGATGGAGAGCTCGACGTTCACTTACCTAAGGTGAGGGTGTTAACCTTTGGGGATCTACAGGAGAAGAGAAAGGGAAGAGGAGAGAGGCACCCAATAACCCCAGTTCATTAATCCCATATTTTCTATCTGCAGACATCTTACTCTTCGAGTCAGACATACAGTGCACAAAGGTCCAGCCCAAAGAGCCAACCGTGTGTTACACATCACCTTTGAAGATACGGCATTCACCCAGTCAAGACCGGCGCCTCTGCGGGAATCAGGTGAGCGTTACACTCTGAGTCAGAAGATGAATGGACCAGGGTTACCCGATCCAAAAAGGCCAATAAGGCAAAAAGGGCCTTGCTTAAGGACCCATTGAAACATATTAAGGCAATCAGGAGTGTCATCACGCCTTATCATAGGAACGCCAAGTACTCTGTTTGGGAACACTTGGAGCTCTATGAGCAAATGATGGAGACTTTCCATTTGAAGGACAGCCAAAGCTGTATTCAATATGTAAAGTGGACCTTCTCCCCGGAATACTCCAGTTTCTTTGTGGGGCTGGAGGACCAAAATCATTTAAGATGGGCCGCCTATAAGGCGGCCATCTTGAAACATTTTTCTACTCATAGAAATCCCCAAGAGGCTCGCAAGGCAGCCTACAATTTACAATGTGGGGAGGATCAGGCCCCACAAGAATTTGTGCAGGAGTTAAAGCGTGCTTTTGCACAGACCACAAGAAGGGTGCGCACGGATAGCAGAGAATTTATTAATACGTTTTTCCATGCCTTGCCCAAATATATAATGACCCAGCTCGTGAGAGATTTTCATGAGAAAAGATCTTTAGACTGGGTCATTGAACAGGCTACCCGGATCTATGAAGTGCAGAAGCCCATAGAAAATAAAAGCAATACCCAGAAAAATCCCAAAACCAACAGCACCCCTGCTGCTGCCAAGGTGGCAGAGGTAAAGGTCACCCCCGTTTTGGATTTGGAGATAGGGGGGCCTAAAAACCTACCTGCACCTAATAAGGCTAGGCCCAGAAGGTCCTCGGGCCAGTCACAGACAGGGAGCCAAGGAGGCAGCCCCACCAATGGGGTCCCTCGCTCTCCTGATTATGTAAGTCCCCGATACAAGGGAAATCGACCCATCCTGGGTTATGTGTGGACTCCTCCAGCCCAAGGGGGGGGATCCAGCCAAGCACCTAACCCAGGGAACTTCCCTCCTAACTTCCCACCGGAGGGCAGAAATTCTCCAAATCCTGGGAAGACCTTTTTCCCCAGGTATCCACCCAATTTCCAGCCCCAAAATCATCCATCCTTCTTTCCCCAATTCCCTGAGCCCAGACAACCGAATCCGGGAGAGGGGAGGCCAAGGGTGGAGGGGTATCCAAATCTTCCCAACCAGGGGTACTACCAAAGAAGGGATAGCTACCCTTCCCGGGATCAGCCCAGGGGAGAAAACAGGGCCCCGTATCAGCCTGAGCGGGTTTCCCAGTTAGAGCGCCAGGTTCAAAACATGGCGCGGGATCTGGGTCACATACTGAGGGCTCAGCAGAACCCTCAGATCGGCATGCCGGCGCAGAACGCACCCAACTCTGGACCTGGTGCTCCAGAACAATGACGGGGGCAGCACCCCGATAACTCACCGGTTCCCAGGGAGGAGGCACAAAGGGAAGGGGGGTGTAAAGCCTTGGAGGAAGCTTCCTTCCTCACGTGTAAACAGCCCCTGGAAACCCAGGAACCGGAAACAAAATCTCTTGCCCCTGAAAGTCTGCCTCCTAAGGAGCAGAGGGGGGTAGGAGAAACAAAAGACCCAAACAGACTCAGTTTGAGGAGGAGGTACAGATCTTCCAATTTGAGGGAGAGGGATCCTCAGAGGATCCTGGGAAAAGGATCTTCTCCTTCAGAGAGGGGGGAACTCCTCCCAAAGAAAAATGGGTCTCTAGGGATGCAAATCCAGACTGGGGAGAGGTGGAGACTGAGCTACCACCGCCAACCATCTCATCCCAGAACCAACAGCAAGAAAATCCCCTGGTTCAAACCCATCCTGGTGACTGCCTCCAAAAAGGGGGGGGCGGCCCGGAACCGGAGCCAGGGGAACCCACAATGGCTCTGATCTCCAGTTGCCAACTTTTTCTTTCAGATTCCCAAGGCTCTCCACAGAATTCTGCCCAAATCTCTTCGCTAGCGATGTCCAAAACCAGAAAGTTAGCCCACCAGTTGTCCAAAAATGTGCATTATCTGTGCCCCCTTGAGGAGAAGGAGGGAAGATACTATGCCCCGGTACAAGTACAGGGGGCAGGGTACAATTTTGGCACTGGTGGACACTGGATCTCAAGCTACCCTTCTGTCCAGAAGGGCCTTTGACAAACTGAATGCAGGAAGGGGAGAGAATTACCAAATTCCTCTCACCTCTCTTCCTGGACAACTGCAGAACTTTGACGGGAAGGAAATTCCCGTTGAGGGGACTGCAGACTTGGACATTAAGATCGGGCGACACAAGGTGAAACACCCAGTCATAGTAGTGACTCCAGAGGGCACCCCTTGTTTACTGGGGAATGACCTCCTGAGGAGGTTGTCACCCTTAATAGATTGCGTAAACAAGGTCCTCTGGACCCAGACTAGCCGACCAATAAAATTAAAACAGAGTGTCAACCATGTTAGTTTAAACGGCACCTGCCACATGGTTGAACAAAAATCTGACCAAGTAGAATTTCACTTCCAGAATAGCCAAATTCCAGACGTGACAGTAATAGCAGTAGGACAACAGACTGGTGATGGAGGGTCCTCTCTATTTCTGAAAATCAACCTTCCTTCCAGTCTAAAGTGGTACTCCACGCTGGAAGGAAACACTCTGAGATTCTATACTAATCCACAATCAGAAACTCCCACTCCTATAGTCCAGAAAGATGTGAAATCAGCTCAGAGCCTGGCTGATATTCAGCAAATTGGAGAGCAGTTGTTCATCCCTGTTCAGTTAAATGATGGGAAGGACTCTGTTCTCGCTCGAGTGTGTGTGAACAACGGTAAGAGCTTCATCAGTGAAGCCATGTTCCGCCAACTCCCAAAAGATCCAGCCATTCCCACATTCAAACTGATAGACAAATGGGAAATGGACCTGGAAGCACCTAATTCCAAACATCTCCTGCCAAGCAGGTGTATGCTCAAAATCTCCATTGGCAACAAGAGCATAGTCCATAATTGTTGGGTCGTGCGAGACGTTACTGCCGCCTTTTACTTAGGCAGTGACATTCTCAATCGCTTCGCCATTAGTTTGGACCTAATAAACTTCAAAGCTTGGTCCCGGTTAGCGGATAATCCCATGGGCTTTGATGATCCAGAAAAAGCATTTAGGTCAGCTCAATTGCTACCTTATGCAGTTGAAATTCAGATCAAAGAGGAAGTCACCATCCCAGAAAGGACCCGACAATCCTCCCTGGAAGTGAAAGTTAAAAGAGGACAATATTTGCAAAACCCTGATGCTTACATACATCTAAACGCTTCTCTCCAACAGCAAGGGTTGGGGGTAAACCCAACACCATTAGTCAACATAGAACATGACACCATTCTAATAGAGGTGGATAACAGCGACTTAAAGAGTATTACTCTAGCCGCAGGCACCATTATTGGAATGGCGGTTGATGACTGACATTTTTCTATAGATTTAGGTAATGAACTGTTAGGGCCAATCCCCAAGGACTGCTTTGACAGTGACAGTGATGACAATACAACACCAGACAGGATTTTTACCCGGCATGGGGGGAACTTCCTGATGTACACTTCTTGCCCTTATGGTAAGGAAGATGTGACTTGCGACTTCAGGAGGGATGAGGTGATTTTCCAGGTCCATGAGGGCTGCCTTTCCCACCTGAAGCCTCCAGTCCAAATCAGCACTCTGACCAGGGACTTCTCCACCCAGCTGGAGGAGGCCGCTGAAATAGCCAAACCAGAAGTCTTTCCAGGCTTCAGGCAGATGGTGGAAGAGGGAGTCAACCTAGCTGATACCTGTGTGACTCTGGAACAAAAGCAAAAGTTGAAACAAGTTTTCTTGGATTTCCAAGATCTCTTTGCGGTAGACTCATGACTGTGGCCGCACCGACATCCACACAACAACAATCCCCACGGACCCTGGCATGACTCCAGTGTTTGTGAAGCAGTATCGTTTGCCTCTCGCATCCATGGAGTCCCTTACTGAAATAATTAAGAACCTTGAGTCCCGGGGAATAATCCGTCCAGTTCACAGCACCTTCAATAATCCGGTGCTGGGAATATTGAAGCCAAACGGCCAGTGGAGACTCTGCGCCGACCTCAGGGAGCTCAACAAACGGGTCCATACTTCCCGATGGCCTCTTCCCTACATTGACCAAGGGCTGGCCCAGATCCAGGGGTCACAGGTATTCACTGCAATAGACCTGACCAATGGATACTGGACTGTGCCTGTCAGTAGGGAGGACCAATACAAACTGGCTTTTAACTTTGGGGGCCAGCAGTACACATGGACCCGGACTCCCTTCGGATACCTTAACTCCGGTAATGAGTTCAATATTTTCCTACATAAGGCCATGCCCGACCTGGGTGTGAGGGGTAACCTGGCTTATGTAGATGATGTCCTCATCAAAAGTTCATCTGTGGAGGAACACATAGCGGAGATCCGTTATGTTCTGACCCAGTTGAGGGCCGCCGGAGCAAAACTTTCCTTTCAGAAAGCACAGTGGTGTAGAACCCGTGTTAATTTCTTGGGGCATGAGATTACTCCTCAGGGTCTCTGTCCCCAGGAAAAGAAAGTGGAAGCACTTCAGGAACTGAAAGACCCCACAACTCTGCGGGAACTAAGGAGCCTCCTTGGACTGACTAATTACAGCAGAAAGTTTCATTGAGGGCTACGCAGAGATCACCAGACCCCTGATTCATCTCCTGAAGGGGGGGGGTCAAGTGGGAATGGGGTCCAGAACAAGCCGAGGCAGTAAGACAACTCAAGAGAAGCCTCTCACAAGGGCCTTGCCTAGCTTACCCTGTCGGAAACAAGGAGTTCTTCCTGGAGACGGGGTTCTCTAATACGTGCTTGACGGCAGTATTATACCAAAAGCATGACAAGGTCAATAAAGTAATCTCCTATGCGAGCAAAACTTTATCCTCAGTGGAGGAAAAATTCAACGATTGTGAGAAGGCACTCCTGGCAACGGTGTGGGCATTGAAGAATTACCGCCCGTTTATCCAGGGGGAACACATCATAGTGGAGACTCCACACCAGCCTCTGCAATATCTCCAAAGTGATAGAATCCGGGCCGGAAATGTGAGTAATTCCCGAATTACTTCCTGGATTCTGTCAATGCAAGGCTTTCGGGTGGAGGTCCGATATGGCCAAAACAAGAAGAGTCCCCTCGCGCAAGGTCTGGCTGACTTGCATGATTGTGCCAGAGAAAACTGTCTCGAGGACGAAAGTCTAAAAATCAAGGACAACACGGAGGCATACCTTAATTCCCCACACAAAGTCTTTGAAGAGGACAAGTGTGAGGGAATGCTCTTACCATGTTGACGACGGGGGGAAAGAACTGGTGGCCGGCGTAGGGAATGCATGGGTGAATTAGTCCCCAGAACCCTCCGCTGGATACAATATTGGTCCCCGAAGTAGTCAAGGGGCAGAATTGATGGCTGTGCATCAGGCCATCCTCACTGCTGTGCAGCATCAACTCCACGAACTGGTCATAATCACAGATTCGGATTATGTACGGAACGGGTTCGTGGAGCACCTGGTTAATTGGAAAACCAGAGGCATGTTATGTGCTAACAACAAACCCTTGAAACATGGGAAGTTGATCCAAAACATTGATGATCTGGTCACCTCGAATGAGATGACCATCTATTGGAAAAAGATCAAGGGTCATTCCAAAGTAGAGCGACCAGACAAAACTGGAAATGACTTAGTTGATCAGCTGGCCAAAACCGGGGCCATCCAAGGGGATCTAATTGAGATTGAGTCCATGTTGGGGGAAATCCAAGTCACTGCTATCACTAGGTCCCAGACAAATGCTCACGATGATCTTTCAATTGCACAATGGAGTAAGGAGACCCCTGATGCTGATTTGATTACAGCTCAGAAGGGGGATCCAATTATTGGTAAGTTTTACCAACACCTTGAGGACCCTGAGAACTTTCCCCTGACGGACACCGATTACACTGGGAAAGAGGACCTAAGAGTGTTGATGAAATGTCCAAAAATGTTCCGAATCCAAGACGGTTTGCTGGTAAGGAAATCCAAAGCTGGCCACGATCAGTGGGTGGTTCCTACCTCATTCCGAAGCCTGATGTTAGGTCACGCCCATGATGCGGCCACCGCCGGTCATAGGGGGTTTCACACAACACTGGAAATCTTGAGAGGTTGCATACTGGCCACACATGGGGCAGGACCTCGACCAACACTTGAAAGGGTGTCTTGTGTGTGCACAATTTCAGTCATCATCCCTCACGCACCGTGCACCCCTCCAAAAGAGGGGGAAGACACTGCCATGGTCAGATTTACAAATTGACTTTGTAGGCCCCGTGATTCGCTCTGCTAGGGGGAATAAGTACATGTTGACTGTGACATGCTTGTTTACCAAGTGGGTGGAATGTCTCCCAGCCCCAAATTGCAAGGCAGAAACTGCTGCTGCCCTGATGATTAACCACATCTTTTCCCGTTTCGGTCTACCTCAAAGGATTGAGTCAGACAGGGGTAGCCACTTCACCAGTGAAGTAATGACAAAGATGTGGGAGATACTGGGGGTCAAGAGAAAGCTGCATATTGCTTATAGACCAGCTTCTTCTGGGGCAGTAGAGAGATATAGCCGAACCATTGTGAGCATATTAAAGAAGTTTGTGGCAGATTCTGGGCCAAGTTGGGATATCCGATTACCTCTGGTCCTAATGGCCATCAGATCTACCCCTTCATCTGCAACCAAAATGTCACCATTTGAGTTGATGACTGGACGCAAGATGGTGCTTCCTCAGCATTTGCTCTACAGGACCCAAGAGCAGACACTAATAAATGCCTCCACAACTCACGAGTATGTGGAGAATTTAAGGAAACACCTTCAACATGCTTTTGCTTATGCTCAGCGGAATCTAGAAAGATCAGCTGATAGCATGAAGACCCACTATGACCTGAAGACTTCCAGGAAGGAATATCAGGTGGGGGACCGGGTCTATCTATACAATTTCCAAAGGAACCAGGCCAAACATCGAAAATGTTTGCCTACATGGAAGGGACCCTTTGAGGTTAAATCTCCCCTGTGGCCTACAAAATCTGCATCCCCAAAGGCGGTTTGGCAGAGGGGGAAGACAAGTGGGTCCACATTAACCAGTTGAAGTGTTGCCATCCCAGGCACACTCTGCAACAACTGGAGGAATCCTCTGGAATCCTAGAGGGTACTGTCTCAGATTAATTCAGTTCTAACTTAAAATATCCTACATATCGCCTATCAAATTCTGAGTTTCTCAATGTGGGTGTTTTTGTTTTTGAATGCAAAAAGAAATGTGCATGTTCATATGTTTTGACTATAAATTTATATGCCACCCCGCTATATCCATGGTGGGGGAAAAATGTCTATGAATAGGTATTGCCGCTCTTCCTTTGTCATCCTAGGAGAAAGAAAACCTGGAGACGGGCCAAGGGGGACGATCCGGAGACCGGGAGCAGAGACGCAAGGGGCCCAGTGTACCGCCCAATCTTCCCATCAGGACCGGCGAGGAGAACCGATCGATCCAACCGGATGGAGAAAAAGATGCTGAACTGTGCCATCTATTGGAAGAAGATGAGGAAACATCCCAGGTCTTGCGAGTTCCATCAGTGAAACAGAATGGCCATCGCAAGAGGGGGGCTTGTGGGATGTTTTTATCCACGCATCCAAGTCCTACCTCAAAAACTGTGCAGTACTGACATGGAAAACATCATGATGGCCAGAGCTTCCCAGAAAATGCCCAGGGAAGTGCATGAAGAATAGGCTGCCACCCATTTTGCCGATGTTATGGGCACAGAAGGGCACTGCCTAAAACCACCATTGGACTACCCACACAGTAGTCTGAAACCATTGGGAATGGCAATGCTGATTGCCAAAAGCAACCTAGAATTGTGGGCAATTAATTTTCTTAAATCCCAAAAACTGGCTGAGCTGTGGATTTCAGCAGTTTAAGTAAATTTGGACTGAAAGACACTAAAAATCTAAATGTTTAAAAGAAATGAGTGACCTACATTTGAGTGTCACATAGGTTGCAATTGTTTAAATGTCATAGTTTTAAACTTAGAATCAGCATTTTAGCTGCATATGTAAAAATGGTTCATTTTATTTGAATGCAGAAAACTGGGTAACTAAAAGTGACATTAGCTGGGGCCTGACTTAAGGAACTGAATTCTGCCCACCAGCTACCCCCGACAAGAGATGAGACTTGCACAACAGCTGTGTTCCCAGGCCTAGCTGCCCTTTTGCTGCTCCCACCAAAAGGGATCTGACACTTCTCTGATTGACTTATCAAGGGACTGCTAGAGACTAAACATAGGACCCAGGCAGAGGGTTTATGGAAGTGGCCATAAATGGCTTCCTCTTGAACAATGGGCCTTCCAGGGCCCAGGCAGATGGTTTATTGCAGGGGTAATAAAAATGGCTTCCTCTTGGCAGAAACTGGGAGGGGGAGAAACTGGAGACAGAGGCTGAGCTTGAAGAAAGTGGAAAGACTGGTTTCTGTACCATGTGACCTGAAAAGATACACCCCTGTAGCCAGAATATGGTTTTAGAAAAAGATGAATAACTCATAGTACGGACTTGTCATAATTATTTAAATGATACCATAATTCTTGTGATTTTTCTGCCCACATTTTAAGAGGTTTTTTGCACCGGTGGCATGATCTGGGGGCAAACTAGCAGTTAAGAGGGTATTACTTAAAATGTATGCATGTTAGAAATCTGACACTTCATCAAGTAATGTCCATACTCCTTGTGCACATGTGTATAAATTTGAGTAAGAATCTGATATTGGTAACCTGACCAAAAAGTGAAATATGTTGCCATTTCTCAATGCAAGCTCCCAGGAAGAGCAGATTTGGACAGGGTATACCTCCTATGATATGTGATGGGTGCATGTAATTTTAAACAAATGTGTACCGGTGCAAATATGTCTTTTGGGTCAAAATATAGATTGTGTGCAATTTGACAGGGGTGGGTTCTCTGTACCATAAACAGACCTCATCATGATGACACTTCATTTCATTCCCCCAATCAAGGGGAAGAGGAGGAAGTGGCCAATGACAAGTGGAGAGGGGTAGAGCTTAGTGATGCTGCACACACACCCATTTTCAAAACACATAAAAGCAGACAGTCAGGACAGATAGGGACATTCAATTCCATTTGCTGCAACGCGCTCTGCCGGACCATACAACATTCAGAGATCCAGACTTCAAATCCATCAATCTCCAGAATCCAGAGAGGCTAGACCAGCAGAGCAGAGCTGACCCAGACCACTGTTAGCAGAACCAGAGAGCTGACCCAGATCACTGTGAAGTGCCGAGACCAGACCAGAGTCCAGTCTGAAACCTGACCAGATCCGTGGCAAGGCCCATTCTATTTCTAAAGATATTGTGAGTACCTAGCGGAACTGTGCAGAACCAATCTCTTAGTTAAAATAATATAATTCAATCTATTTTAATCTAGGTAGAACTGCCTAAAAGCTGTCACCTGTCATTTTCTAGCTGCTAGCTGTCACTTTGAACTTTAAAATTTCAAATCTGAAAAACAACCTTCACAAAATCGTTCATAACTCCGTGACCGTTTGTCTTAGAGACTTGCAGTAACTTTCCTCTGAAAGCTTAGAATCTCAGCTTTTCAACGAACCCCCGATACTTTTGCCGCAACCGCGAAAAACGCACTCGCGAGTGTACCGCGATTTGCAAATTTCTCCACGTGTGAAACCCGCAGCTTCATTGCTTTCCTTGCTAAAAATTCATTTGCCTCTTAAGAACCATCCCTGAATCATTGCTAGAGTGAGCCTGGACTAATATTAACTAGATACCACTCACCCTGAACCTCTAGAGGGAATTAAAAGCATTTTAGCATATTTTTCACTTCATTGCCAGCACATATAAAAGCATTTTGGGCCTGTGTTTCCAACTTCTGTAGTCTAAGCTTGCTGGGGTGAACTGAATTACAGTTGATTGCATTTCTGAGAACTGTGTGCTTTCCTTCCTTTTCCTTGCATTGCGTAAAAGTGGGAGGGGATTGCCAGAGAAAAGTGATTACATTGTTTTGGTGAAATCATATTGAGTATTTTCGGTATTGCATTTTCATTCAACATTACATCCATCTGAACTTATATAAAGCATTCTCTACCACCTTATTCTTCTGTTCCTATTCACAAGTGTGCTAGTGCCAGACTATCCATTATTGATTACTGCTCAGATTCAGTGTGATATCCAATTATTAATTTATTATAAAGTGTGATATATATCTATATTGTTTAAATTCTCAAATAAACCTTTCGACTTGCAAAACAGAACCACTTCTTGGCTCAGTGGGGTCAGGGGGATTCCAAGAGAGGGGTGTTATATAGGGGTAGTCATCCAGAACGCATGAACTGGACATAAGATATATTAATAAGGGTTTCCATTCAGTATCCCAGACTAGGCATTGACTTAGCTGTAGTGTTGAATTGAATCCTCTTACACAGCGGATCAACAACGTGCGTTGGTAGCACATCAGGGCTAATGTGCTTCAACCTTCCCGCCACGGGCCGCCCATGTCCCCTCGCCGGCACCAAAAAATGCTGCAATTACGGCCAAAGTTGGGTGGCATCCATCTTCCCCAAAACAGAATCCAGCTGGGCGCCACAAAAGGAGATCGAAGAGTCATTTTCACACAAAAATGTCGCGTCACAGCGACCGCCACAAGGGCATGATTTTCCAACTACTGGCAGAAGGATACACAATGCTTAGCGGGGACTGCCCACAGGTGCGCCCCACCCCAAGATGTAAGCATCAACCACCTCACTCATACTGGACCTTTCCCGTTGGCCGGCTCCACCTCCCCCTCCCGAAAGGACCCCTTGCAAATTCCCTGAAAAAAAGAGGCAGGACCAGTTTTCAAAGGTGAAAGTCACAAATGCTGAAGCAAGCTTTAGTGAAGCATCAAGCCAGGAGTTATCTTACAGGTGATCCGTTTCTCTACCACACCTCAGGATTATTCTACGCTGGGTGTGGCTTCTTAAGCACCCCACCCCGTCAGTGTCCAGCGGACCCCGCCAGGTAGACCCCTCCCTCCCTAGTCGTTCCCTCTCAACTATGGCCATTTCTTTACTTATTTTTAATTTTTTGTTATTTTCTTTTTCTTCTCTCTTTCTATTCAAGAATGTTCTCTTCACATTCTATCCTTCTATTCATTAATTCTCCACATTCTATCCTATTTCTATTCATTAGTTTATTTCTTCACATTCGACCCTTTTTTTATTTGGTTCTCTTACTTCTCTTTCTATTGCCCCATTTCTTTCATTACCCCACTTGATGCCCCTTCCCCGCCTAACCCATCCCCCTTCTGCCATTCCCCGAGTCTCTTCTCACTCCCCAGTGCTTTTCTCCCCCTTCGGTTTTGTCCATGCCTCCCCCTTACAGTTTTCCTTCTCAATTCTTTCTATTCCCCAAAATACCTATGATTCCCTCCCCAAGTTCTTCCTATGCCCCATATCTTAGTCCCCCAAGTGCTTTTGCCTGCCCCCCCCCAACTCCTTCCATTGCTAATCGATTCCATCCATAGCACCCTCATTCCCTTCCCTGGCTCTTTCAGTACCCCCATACCCAAGTCTATTCAACCGCCCAATTCATTCCAGACCCAAAATCCTTACTCCCCTGATGCCTTTCTGTCCCCCGACTCTTCCCATTCCCTAACTCTTCCCATTCCCCAACTCCTTCCCATTCCCCCAATTCTTTCCTTACCAACCTCCTTCCTTGAACCCATTTGTATCCATGCCCCAAACCATGTTCTTTCCCAATCCTTCCTTTAACCAAATTCTCCCCTTCCCCCACTACTTACCACCCTTTCCCAAGTTTTTGTTCCCCCATTACTTTCCCTTCCCCCATTTGCTTTCATCCTAATTCTCCCGAGCATCCCACACGCCCCCCGTGTTCGAGTCGGAAGGACTTCCAAGCCCTCTACCCCACCCAATAGCCTTCCCCCATTCCCTGGGCCTCCCCTCTAGTACTCCTGTGAGCCGTACATTCTAAGGGATTGGCTGCACAGTCCCCTTTCATTGGTTCTATTGCTTCCCTTTCTATTGCCCCATTTCTTTCATTAGCCCACTTGGTGCCCTTTCCCCCACCTAACCCATCCCCCTTCTGCCATTCCCGAGTCTCTTCTCACTCCCCCAGTGCTTTTCTCCCCTTTCGGTTTTGTCCATTCCTCCCCCTTACAGTTTTCTTTCTCAATTCTTTCTATTCCCCAAAATACCTATGATTCCCTCCCCAAGTTCTTCCTATGCCCCATATCTTAGTTGCCCAAGTGCTTTTGCCTGCCCCGCCAACTCCTTCCATTCCATCCCCATCCCCCTCACTCCCTTCCCTGGCTCTTCCAGTACCCCCATAGCCAAGTTATTCAACCGCCCAATTCATTCCAGACCGAAAATCCTTACTCCCCCAAGGCCTTTCTGTCCCCCAACTCTTCCCATTCCCCAACTCTTCCCATTCCCCCAATTCTTTCCTTACCAACCTCCTTCCTTGAACCCATTTTTATCCATGCCCCAAACCATTTTCTTTCCCAATCCTTCCTTTAACCAAATTCTCCCCTTTCCCCACTACTTACCACCCTTTCCCAAGTTTTCGTTCCCCCATTACTTTCCCTTCCCCCGAGCTTCCCACACGCCCCACGCGTTGGAGTCGGAAGGACTTCCAAGCCTTCTCCCCATTCCCCGGGCCTCCCCTCTAGTACTTCTGGGCGCCATACATTCTAAGCGATTGGCTGCACAGTCCCCTTTGAGGTATCTGTCAGCGCTTTTTCTTGGGAGCACCATGTCACATCCGCTGGGTAATTCTGGAAGAAAAAAAGATAATTACAAGACAGTGACAGGACCATGCAACTAAAGAGGGAACGGTGGGTAGGTTCCTCTGAGCTGGGGGGAGCAGGACCAAGAGAGTGCACTCAGGGGTCCTGGTGCCTTATATAGCCCCCCCTCTCTAGCGCTGCTCCTCCTCTGTCGCCCCTCTGTGACGTACTTTTGCCCCCTCCCACCATGGGTGGGGGCCGTATAGTCCATCCCTGATTCCTCTCCATCCCCCTGGTTGGGCTGGGTGGGCGTACCAATAAGAGCAGCGCCTGCCACTTGCTCTCCTGACTGCATGTTCGCCTGGCATAGCGGGGACAGTTTACAGCTGCGTCCCCCATAATTGTAGGCATCCACCACCTCACTCATCATGCTAGACCTTCCCCATCGGCCGCTCTCCCTCCCCAAAATGACTCCTTGGAAATTCCCAGAAATAAAGAGACAGGACCAGTTTTCAAAGGTGGAAGTCACAAATGCTGCAACAAGCCTTAATGACGCATCAAGCCAGGAGTTATTTTACAGGTGATCCATTTCTCCACCACACCTTAGGATTATTCTACGCTGGATGTGGCTTCTTAAGCACCCCCTGCCCGTCAGTGTCCAGCGAACCCTTCCGGGTAGACCCCTCACTCCCTAGTCATTCCCTCTCTACCCACCCATGACCATTTCTTTACTTATTTTTTGTTATTTTCCTTTTCTTCTTTCTTTTTATTCATTAATTTTCTCTTCACATTCTATCCTTTAATTCATTAATTCTTTCCTCACATTCTATCCTATTTCTATTAATTAGTTTCTTTCTTCACATTCTACCCTTCTGTCATTGGTTCTCTTACTTCTATTTCCCCATTTCTTTCTTTCCCCCACTCGGTGCCCCTTCACCAGCCTAACCCATCCCCCCTTCGGCCAGTCCAGAGTCTCTTCTCACTCCCCCAGTGCTTTCATCCCCCTTCGGTTTTGTCCATTCCCCCTGTTATGGTTTCCTTTCTTAATTCTTTCTATTCCCCAAAATGCCCATCATTCCCTCCCCAAGTTCTTCCCATGCCCCATATCTTAGTTCCCCAAGTGCTTTTGCCTGCCCCCCAACTCCTTCCATTGCTAATTGATTCCATCCCCAGTACCCTCATTCCCTTCCCCGGCTCTTCCAGTACCCCAACATCAATGTCTATTCAACCGCCCAATTCATTTCAGACTTGAAATCTTTACCCCCCTCATGTCTTCCTGAACCCACCTATTCCCATTTACCAACTCTTCCCATTCCCCCAATTCTTTTCTTACCCAACTCCATCCTTGCCCCATTCTTATCCATTCCCCAAACCAAATTTTTCCCTTTCCCCACTACTTCCCCCTTCCAAGTTTTAGTTCCACCATTACTTTCCCTTCCCCCATTTGCTTTCATCCCCCTTCCCACATGCCCCCGCTTTGGAGTTGGCAGGACTTCCAAACCACCTAGCCCTCCCCCTTACCCTGGACATCCCCTGAGTCTAGTACTCCTGTATGCCGAACATTCTAAGCTATTGGCTGTGCAGTCCTGTTGTGGTATCCGACAGCGCTTTCTCTTGGGATTGACCTGTGACTCCGCCATGACTCTCTGCTGGTTACCGGCAGCAGAGAGTTCCCCCCAGATATCAGGTTGTGGCTCACCCTGGGGCAGGGGACTTACCACCATCTTTCGCCTCACGCACACATTCATCATAACATCGATGCCATCAGAAGGGCCACTCCGGACGTGTCCAGCGGAGTGTCGAACTTTGGAGAGGGGCTCCGGCCCCAGCCTTCTCTTTTGTGTGAAAGCGTCTCTCTTACGGACTGCCGCCACTGAGCTCCTTAACGGGAGGGCCTGCCCCTGGTGGCGTAACTGCGTCTACAACATTACCTGAAGCCCCTCAAACCCTGCTACAACCGAAAAACATACACACCTGGAAAACCACTGAAAACAAAGAAATCCCAACCGTAACCAAAAGGTGAACTAACTTATTCTTAGACTAACAGAAACCTAATTTCCCATGGCTTACCCCTTAACCCTAGGCACAATGAAATACCTCCACGTTTCTCGCTATCCTACTGTCAGGTGAGGGCAGGTGGGATTTCAGGTGGGGGCTGTGGAAAGAGACTGGGTTTAGCAGTCCCCCTGCCTTATATCCGCTCCCCAGAGCCCAGCCGGATGTGGCTAGGCCCGGGGACACCCCTTCCTCCTAAGGAGGAAGCAAAGTGGGAGTGCCACCCCCTGCTACTCGAATCTCACTGTTAATTGCCTGCAAATTTGGGAGTTTACAAATCATGGTCCCACGGCCCTATGTAATCCTGATCCAAAGGGCATCGAAGTTATTCTTGTCCCCATCTTCGCTTGCCTTGTTCATACCCCATCACTTAAATCAGGGGTCCTTTATTTCATGACTCGTCTAAGGTACTGTGTAAAATCATTGGGCGTAAACTCCCCCCACTCCCAAATCTTATCTGGTCATTGACTAAACCTGCCCTAAACAGGCCTAAAGTGGCTCAGCACAAAACCCCACATCCCTTGCCCGTTACCCCCATGCTAAGGAACTTCAGCTAATCTTCAGCAAACAAACCGCAACTGATGGTGCCTGGTAAATCAAGAATTCCATTGAGCAACCCCAGATGTTGAACAATGTACCAGTGCTCCCAAAACAGGGACGGGAAGGAAACGTAGCTTGAGGATACCACTACAACCCATTCTGTTTAAGCACGCCTTCGGTTGACAAGAGAATCTCACCTATGAAACTTCTCTCTTCCGCCCAAGTCACTTACTCCCATTTAACGAATGATGTTAAACATCATAGGCAATTAGAGCTCCTTCCGGGGTATCCGTCCGTGTGTGCCACTGATTCAAAACCCACTTTGACAATAAAGCCCAGTGTGCCAGCTATTTGTTCGTGCTGCATTTGCTTGTTTTGGAAGTAATTGTTAATAAGGGTGCCTGTACATCAACCGGTTCTTCAGGCAAAACACATATATAAATCAAAACAGTTGAACCGTGAGGGTGAGGCTGGATTACCATATTATTCGTAAATTTATTATCAAAAATATATTTATTCAATACAGTAGCTTTTCAAAATCACATAAAATACACCATATCATATAGGCAATTTGAACTCATTGCCCAAGAAACCCAAATAAACCAAACAACTCTACCATCTATCATCCACAGTCACACCAACAAATGTCCACTTACACACTCACACAGAGTAGCGAGAAGGACGGTCAAACCTCATAAAGACCCCTTCATCGCTCAGCACACACAGTTTACACAGTTGATGGTATAACACAAATTCTCAGTTTATACACAAATCCACAGATAATTCATAGAGACTTTTCTCGTCTACATATGTGCAGTCACTATAGAGCCATCAATGGTGGCCACACAGTTCAATAGACCTTCTTCAGGACAGATCTCAGGAGTGATTATCTCTGTAATCCTGTCTTTCTTGTGTCGATGGAAGATATAGTCGCCCTTCTTGTGGTTGTACAAAGATTCCACCAGAGCAATGACAAATCTCTGCCAGGTGCTGTACCTGTGTATCATGTATCACGCACTCAGCCCTACGTAAATAGGACAGCGAATGTAGTCTGTGCTCTGTAGACTTACGGCCGTGAGTGAGCAAGCACCCAAACAGGGCTGTCCCTCTCTGCCATGGACCGCGTGAAAATCCAGACCCCAGTTACTCACTTGAATGGGTGCGGTCTGGCTCCAACATCCGACTGTTGCTGTTTGACTCTAATCAGGCGCTGGCTGTACTCACGTCTGTTTCCTGTTTGGACACGTTATAAAAGTAAAAATAAAAATGAATGACTACAATCATGGAACCAGTTCAACAACCTAGAAAGAGGACTGGTGCTAGGTGCCTATTGAAGATGTGTACGCTATACGCAGACATTGAAATCAATAGCACGGTGCAGTAGATCTAATAAAAAAAATGCACATGGAATCTTTACATGAATAAGGTGAATGTTTAGAGATGCAAGCAAAATAGATGCTTCACGAGTCTGACATAGGATGTGGGGGGATGACTAATAGTCCCTCAGTGTCACCTACTCCATCCCACAGGTTAGACCTCGAAAAACACGATGATCCATTGTTTTGGAAGTAGCCAGTGTATGCCTTTAGTACGGCTGCCCTAGTGTTTATGAATCATGTAAATTGCTCATTGGAAGTTAATCACCCTCCGATGTGTTTGTTATTTATATATGCTGTACATAGCGCACGTTTGCATCCTCCACTCTAAGTACGGGAAGAACATGTACGGTCTTGCACCCCTGTTTTCCCCCTCACCACTGCAAGCGTATGCCATTACTATTTGCAGGAAACAGCTGCCTCGGAGGCTAGGTGAGCCCTTCGTGAATTTATTTTAGCTACCCCATGAACATTGCCACCTTGAAAAACAAAAGAAAATGTATTAGTATAGGTCATGACCAATTAATTCACTTCACAACGATACTAGCAGACCCCTCCCAGGAACCCAGCCAATATGACACCCCTGAAAATCACCAACTTGCCCATCTATACCCTGCAGAGTGCGTTATCCCCAGCCAGAACCTTCCGATGTGTGCCGCCCGTCTGCAAGTCTTTTGACCCTTGTTCACGGGGTGGGGTGCTCATTCCCGGGCTCCGCCGCAAAAACAAGCCAAAACCAACAAAACCTACATCAAAACTTTTCCATGTGTACTACGAGGCTGCCGCGCCACTATATTGTCTTGGGAACCAATGGAGAGGTGGCCCACAATTGTAAAAGGCTATTCATTCTTTTTGTGACACTGTTTGAATAGTACTCAAGGGAGGGCGTTTTGATTAAGTGTGATGTAAATTGTGCATTTTAAAGAATATTCATTCATGCACAAAGTTACCTTAAGCTACAAGCGTATTCGCACAATTTGTGATCTGCGCAACGCCTCGAGTGCCGGGCCAAACAGAGCGCCCCTCAATTAGCGTTGCCCCTCATTGTGTTGCGGATTATACAATGAGGTCACAAATTCTTTGCCCGGCCGGGGCTGGCTCCTTGTCATTCACCAAAATACATGTTTGAATTGCAAGGTTTGGTAACGGATGGATTGTGGATGGGTCGGTGCGAGTGTGGTTGTGGCTTAGAGCCTAGCCTCAGTCTAAGGGTGATCTGATACGGTTTGGTGAAACGCTCAGCGGGGGAGGCGGTTCCAAATGTAAATATTTCCGTTTCAGACTTCCCAAACACCCCCACGCAAACTACTTCATACACCAAACCGGTTTAATTTCTAAACCTTTTTGTGTTGTGCACCATTTGACCATCCTCCAATGTAATGCAATGGGTGAGTGAAAACACATAAAGCAATGGTGTTCGCAACCATACTTGCACGCCGCCGAAAAACAGCATTGCAGCAGTAATTCTACTATTTCCGCCGCAACAAAAATGTGTTCTCTGTGATTTTAAAACCAGGTTGCTGTAACTCTTTTCCTCTCAGCCTGCACAGCAGGCATGTAAAGACAAACCACTGCACCCCCGCAATACAAAACTGTGACTGAAAACAATGGGACAACCCAAACATATTCCGAGCAACACAACGACTCTCTTATGTGTTCAGTATATTTTGCAACATTTGGGAACTCTATTTCGCAGATCTGCACAGGGTTTTTAAGACCCTCTGTGCCAACTCTGTGCCTGTGTGTTGGATTTGGCACCGGTTTGTGCTCTACTATTTATAGGACTGCCACAGCTTGGTATGTGTGTGACTGACATGTGTGTGCGTGATTTTGTTGACAGAAGTCTTTACTCTGTTCTGACCGCCTATACCACCTGACCTGAGTCAGATGTGCCTGCCTGCTTGTGTGTGCCTAGCCGACATTTGGATCATTTATTCTTGACATCTAGCCACTATATTTAAGACCAAAGTGAGCTTTAAACATCTTTGTATTAGAATTACTGGTACTAGTCTGCTATTCTGTGAAGACAAAACCGCAGCTCCATTCTGGTGCATTATTTGTAAAAGCATCTAGATTAGAATGTATGTTCAACCTCTGAATTCGCTTTGTTTTACTGTGCACTTTTATTGTTAAATTTGCAAACTGCTTCTTGACTACAGCGAGCGTATTCCACTCACCATGCACTGCCAGTCTCTGGTTACACGCTGCCACGCTATAACCAAACTGTGCTATAGTCCTTGGGAACTCAATTTTCCAGATCTCCACAAGGTTCTTAAGGCCCTTGGCGGTAGAGCAGCGCCGGCGTGTTGGAGTAGGTGCTGGTTTGTGCTGGTTCGTGTCCAGGAGTTTAGGGCTTGTCAGTGCAGTAACAGAGCTCCTCCCCCCTTTTCACTGCTGTTACGGCACATACACCAGCTCAGTGACATCCATTGTCCATCATGACTCATCAAATCTACTTGTTCGATGCACTCTGTGCCCCTCAAACGTGCATCCCTCAAAACACTGATCACTTTCACAAGATAAAACAAGGTATTGTGGCACGTTATTTTAGCAATGATTGCGTTGGTAGTTCTACATCACCTGTCGTGAAGTCTAACGATGAAAATAGTGCGACTGGCAGCCGAGGTACACAAACCGTAGTTGATACTGTCACAGGGTCGGCATTCTTGGGAGCCACCAACCGGCAGCCAGAAGCAACTGATATTGCTACACCCGGCAAGTACACGTCCAGTCACGATGTTCCCAAGACAAACCTGATCAACACTGATGACACCCACTTCATGCCTGCCCAGGCATTCAGTCAGCCTCTGCAGCAACTGGCAAACCCCAGTCGTCTGAGATTTCTCCCCCAAACCATTTGTGCCACAGGGGACAGAGCTGACTTGCTCAAAGACCTCCCACGACAACAAGGCTCACCTTAAAATGGCCCTCCGGAACACTCGTCAAACATGGGGGTGAGGTTGAAGACTCTCTCTATAGCTCTGCCATCGGCATAATGGGTATAACAGAGCCATGGCTAAACGATACCACAAACATGGCAGCATCCACCTCTGTCCCTCAAACATTTAACATTCTACATTCGGAACATATCGATCAAAGAGGGGGCAGTTGCACTACTGATCACGAAACATCTAGACTGCCATTCAGTCTTGCATACAGGTATAGATGGCCGCGAAAGCTTGCTTGTTAAGCTAAAAACTAGCTCTAACACCACTGTGGCGATTTTGACTATCTACAGACCGCCTAATGACATGCCTTTATTTGAAGAGCAATTCCTAGCCCTCATTGATAGCTTTACCAAACCTAAATCCACCATTGTCATCCTTGGTGACTAACTATTGGGAAGAAGATGAGAAACACAAACCCACTAAAAATCTTTACTTGGAGCCTTTAGATGCCATTGACTTTCTTCAGTGGTTTAAAGAGACCTCTCACAGGGAAGGCCATGTCATGGACTGGGTACTTACCCATAAATTGGAGGTTCTTAATTCAGTCTGTTCTCCCTGTCCCTCGTCCAACCACCTGCTGGTCTGCTTCACACTATGCCTCCCAGCTGCTCCTATTCATTTGGACAAACTGCCAAGGATTACAAAAAAATCTCAACTTTAGAAATATGTCGGCAGCTAAATTTATTGAACTAATCAAACCAAAACTTCTGCATCCAGACCTATTTGGGACCATTGACACCCTGGTTGCTCATCCATCAGCAGCCATTGCTGAAGTCACTGAGGTGCTAGCTCTTGAGAGAAGCAAAGTCATCAAGTCTGAAACGATAAAACATGCCTGGTTTAATGAAACCGTGCAAGAGTCAAGATACACAAAAAGATCCTGTGAGAGGGAATGGCAAAAAAAACT
This sequence comes from Ambystoma mexicanum, assembly GCF_040938575.1. Taxonomy (NCBI): domain Eukaryota; kingdom Metazoa; phylum Chordata; class Amphibia; order Caudata; family Ambystomatidae; genus Ambystoma; species Ambystoma mexicanum. The sequence goes on from NC_090921.1 coordinate 385,742,481, forward strand.
CTACCCCTAAACCCTTATAAAATACAAAATTGCTGTGAACAACTTTAAAAAAGTGATCATACAGGAAAATCCAAATACTTCAACACACGCATCCATAATGCAAAACCAAGATCGAATGAACTTTTTAAAGTGTTAAAAGAAGTGGAAGGAAAAAAATACTACCACTCATAGCAGTAAGCGCGATTCAGCTTGGTGTCAAATGATCCAAGAAGATTTTCGCAATAAGATTCTTGGACATAAAATCACCATCCAGATGAAAAAGTTTCCCCCACCAACAAAACTGTGCAGAACCAGATCTCTCTCCCACAAGCTCACAGATACCCAAGTTCAGTTTCAAACAGTGCACAGACACTGAGATCCACAGGGTAGTGAACAATCTGAAACCCACCTCATGTAAGGGTGACATTTGTTCGGCCACTATTCTTAAAGAAGCCATTTCGTTTCTCACTCCGTGGATCACAAGGATGGTCAATCTCTCATTTACAGAGGGTGTGGAACCAACATCCCTTGAAGTATGGATAACCCCCCGTGCTGAAAAAGAGCTCACTGGACCCTGCTTAGCAGACAACTATCGCCCTATTACAAATGTCCCGTTTGTTCTAAAAATATTGGATAAGATGGCCTATCTTCGATTTCAGTAGTTCCTGGAACAGAATAATGTTCTGGGCATGTATCAGTCCGGTTTTTGTGCCCGACATGGGACTTAGACAGTCCTCCTGGATTTAAAAGCCACCCCTGGCCAGCATTGTGGATACAGGTCGTCCTGCACTCTTGATGCTCCTAAAACTCTCGATGGCCTTCGACCTGGTCGACCATTCCATTCTAGTCAACAGGTTGAAGAGTCTTGTAGGCCGCTCCCAGGATGCTTCGGATTGCATAGCATCCTTCCTTGGCCCTGCGTGTCAAGAGTAGCAGTGGAAGATGTACAATCGCACCCTGACAAAAACAATGGGGGAGTTCCACAGGGTTTGTGCATCTCCCCCTCTTAAATCAACATCTACATAAGACCACTTCTGGACCTACCGAACCGCTTGGGTGTCCGCTACACTAACTGCGTTGATGAACCCAGGTGGTCTTTGAACACTCGGGGAATTACACACTGGACTCCGAAGCTCTTAATTCAGTGTATCAAGCCATCCATTCCAGGATGATCTCCAATTCTGTTGCTCTTAATGATACCAAAACGGAGCTTCTCATCGTGGCTGCTAGCCAAGGCCTGACCAAAGTGGACTCTCTAAACAAAGGTTTTGATATCGCCAACAGTCAGATTGCAGTGTCCACCAACATCAAGACACTTGGTGCTTATTTAGATGCAGAGCTAAACATGAAAAGCCATATAACCAACACACAAGCATCATGTGGGTATGTGGTTAAACTCCTAAATCAAATAAGGCCCTATATTCCCACCCAGAACAGATCTATCCTGGCCTAAGCACTAGTGAATTCTAGGCTTGATTATTGTAAAAGCCTTTTGTCTAGAATGACTAAAGCTAATCTTCAAGCCCTCCAAGTTGTTCAGAACAGTGCGGTTTGTGCCATTTTTGGCCAGCAAGGCAGATCATTTGTCTGACTCCAGGAGGGCGGTGCATTGTATTTGTGTTTGTAATGCGCCAATAGCCCGCAGGCATCAGGGTGCAGAGAGACCGATTCAGATAGGCGATCAGGGTGCTGGTGGGAGACTATCAAGTCTGGATTTTAGTTAAACAGGTGGGTCTTCAGATTTTTCTTGAATGTTTTGTAGTTCGGTTCTACTCGCATTGTCAATGGAAGGTTGTTCCACTGCCGAGCTGCCTAGACCGGAAAGGATTGCACGGCACCCAAGACTCGGTTTACCAAAGGTACCTGTAGCTTGCCTAGTGCTTGTGATCTCAGGGTCCTGTTTGACTTGGATCTGAGGTACGACGGGGATGTTCCATATAAACATCTGTGCACTAACGTCATGGATTTAAAGAGGATACTCTCCTCAACCCTGTGCCAATGAAGAGATCTTCTGCCCTCCGTCACGTGATCTCTTCTATTGATCCCTTTTACAACCTGAACCGCCTTATTTTCCATTATCTGGCATTTAATGATGCATTTTTGCGGCTGCTCCCAACAATAACGAATTGCCATAATAAAGGTGTGCCAGTATAATGGCCCTGGCTATCGTGGCCACGTTGTTCTCATTGAGGAGTGGGCAGATGGCTCTCAGGAGCCTTATATAATAGGCATTGTTTTTGTAGAAGTATTTTGTCTGTGCTTCTGTGCCCAAGGTAGACTCCATCATCATCATCCCAAGTGTTTTTACATGGGAGACTACCTTAATACATGAGTTTTTGACCACAAACTCCTCATATTCTGTTCCAAGCTTATCCCTCGCTTGGTAGTTGGAAAAATATACGCTGATGGATTCTAGAAGTACACATAGATATTCCATGAATAGGTTGAAAAGGAGAGGGGATATACTAGCTCCCTGTGGTACCCCTGCACTTATAGGGGTTGGGGTTGAGAACTTCTCTTCCCAGTGTTCTCTGGCTACTCAATCTATGGGAAAAGATGCCAGCCAGGCCAGGGCTGCTTTGGAGCATTCTGCTGTTTTCTGCAGTACCTGCTGTAGCAGTGTGTGATCGACAAGATCAAAAGCCGCTCATAGGTCCAGAAGCATTAGTATCCCTGTCTTACCCTTGTCCACTATGAAGAGCAATCTTGATTGAAGATCTAACATTGCGGTTTGCGTGCTGTGAGCAGCGCGGAAACCCGACTGCTGCTCGTGCAGAATGTTATTGGCTTCCACATGTCCCTGCAGTTGTTCTGTAGAAATTTTTTCCATAATTTTCAGGATAAAATTGGTGTTGGTGATTGGGCACATATTACTGGGATCTTTGGGATCCAAACCCGTACCCCCGTCCCTGCAGTCACCTCTAACGAGCCAAGTTCCTCCCATGTTGTGCATACTCAATTCTCGCCCTAGCATATGCCGTCTCCTGCCCCTCCTGCGAACCGGGGCTACTACCGCACGCTCGAAGCTGCGATATCCTCTTAACCTCCGATAGTCTCTCCGTATTGACTCTGTGCTGCTATAACCCTCTCACGTCCCCCCCAAAGCTTGTTCACCTTGTTGTGCGGCAAACGTGAGGGCTTCGCCACAGTCTTCCACGCCCTCCTAATGATGGCCACCACCCCCTAACATTTTTCACAGTTAGCCCCCCCGCAGCACTCCCCCGCCCTACCTAAATGTCTTCCTCCTCACCCCATTTCCTACACCCTTGGGATCGCATCCAAAACTAACGCTCACCTGGCATCCACGGGGACATCACTCAACCTGTTCTGACCTCTTACGACCTCAAACACTTCCCTGGAGTCTACTCGACTGGAGACTGGGCCTGAAACACAGGATTGGTAGGGTTTAACTCACTATTGTCTCTATGTGCTTGAACCCCTTCTTCCCCGGGGTCCAACCCTTCCCTTTGATCCACAGCTCACCTTGTTTTCTTGGAAAGTGTGCTCTCCGTCCTGCTTTCAGCGCAGGGGCACGTTGATTGATGCGGGCTCGTTGCTGCCTAGTTACTTCACTGGCAAGAGTCCGACAGGTAAGTATAATGAGTCTTTTGAACAGTTCTCCAACTTCGTTCCTTTCCTTCCTTAGATGATGGCCAGCGTCCGGGGATGGCGACGTGCTGCTCAGATGAGTAGCGCTGAAGGTGAGTGAGAGCGCGATGCGACCCTTTCGTATTTGTATTGAACTGAGTTCTTTTTCTGTGTCTTTTAGGTGCCGTGACATTTTCAGCGTGGATGCCGGTTATGAAGAAGAAATGCGGTGAGTAAGCACGATATGCGGCGCCTCTAGATGGTTCCACGCTAACTTGGAGTGTCTTTTCCCTCTTGCAGATGGATGAGAAGTTCCGGGGACAGAGTTTCCCCAGAGCGGCTGGGATTCAGGTAAGCGTTTGAAGCTTGTACAGTCTTTAAAAATAAGCAAAGATTTGATGAATGCTTACTAATGCCCTTTTTCTGTTCTTTTCCCTTTTCCTTAGGAAGCGGAGTGCCGGGATGGGAATGGCACCGTCGAAGATGCCCGCAGAACAGAAGAAGCGATGAATGATGGGTAGAAGTGCCGCAAGGTAAGGCTGTTCCTAACAGTGTTCTTGTTGTTGCTGGAGCTGAGCGCAGAAGAAAGATGCAGGCCTACTGGAGACCGATCTGAACACGGTGAGTGTCACGCTGCAGGTGCAGAAAACACAAAGCATGTTTCTCAGCCTGGGCATGGCTTAAATAGTCTCTGGGTATCCCATGTGTCTCTGGGCTGAACCACACCCAAAAGACTAGACTGCACATGCAGTTCTGGGAACCGAAATATGTGTGGGCATCCAACCTGTCCCCATCAATGCACTAGTCAAATCCCCTATGTTATCCTATGGGAGTGAGTGAGTCTGGTGCCACAAGCGCCAAGTCTGACTCCAAGTGAGTCTTTGGAGGGATGGAGAGGCCCTTGAGGGCCATGTAGGTGATTGTGGCCTGGCTCCAGCCCGACATCTTGGAGGGCTTAGGACATGAGGGGCAGGAATCATGACAGCAACCACTCCCCAACCTTTGCGCCCCCCCTCCCTTTCCGATAAACTGATGCCCCACCTACTGGAACCCTCCACTTTAACTGGCATACGCCCACCCCACCTCCTTGCCCTGCTTCTCGCCCTTTCCTTCTGTCACCTGCCTGAAAACAATGTGTAATACAAAACTGTGACTGAAAACAATGGGACAACCCAAACATATTCCGAGCAACACAACGACTCTCTTATGTGTTCAGTATATTTTGCAACATTTGGGAACTCTATTTCGCAGATCTGCACAGGGTTTTTAAGACCCTCTGTGCCAACTCTGTGCCTGTGTGTTGGATTTGGCACCGGTTTGTGCTCTACTATTTATAGGACTGCCACAGCTTGGTATGTGTGTGACTGACATGTGTGTGCGTGATTTTGTTGACAGAAGTCTTTACTCTGTTCTGACCGCCTATACCACCTGACCTGAGTCAGATGTGCCTGCCTGCTTGTGTGTGCCTAGCCGACATTTGGATCATTTATTCTTGACATCTAGCCACTATATTTAAGACCAAAGTGAGCTTTAAACATCTTTGTATTAGAATTACTGGTACTAGTCTGCTATTCTGTGAAGACAAAACCGCAGCTCCATTCTGGTGCATTATTTGTAAAAGCATCTAGATTAGAATGTATGTTCAACCTCTGAATTCGCTTTGTTTTACTGTGCACTTTTATTGTTAAATTTGCAAACTGCTTCTTGACTACAGCGAGCGTATTCCACTCACCATGCACTGCCAGTCTCTGGTTACACGCTGCCACGCTATAACCAAACTGTGCTATAGTCCTTGGGAACTCAATTTTCCAGATCTCCACAAGGTTCTTAAGGCCCTTGGCGGTAGAGCAGCGCCGGCGTGTTGGAGTAGGTGCTGGTTTGTGCTGGTTCGTGTCCAGGAGTTTAGGGCTTGTCAGTGCAGTAACAGAGCTCCTCCCCCCTTTTCACTGCTGTTACGGCACATACACCAGCTCAGTGACATCCATTGTCCATCATGACTCATCAAATCTACTTGTTCGATGCACTCTGTGCCCCTCAAACGTGCATCCCTCAAAACACTGATCACTTTCACAAGATAAAACAAGGTATTGTGGCACGTTATTTTAGCAATGATTGCGTTGGTAGTTCTACATCACCTGTCGTGAAGTCTAACGATGAAAATAGTGCGACTGGCAGCCGAGGTACACAAACCGTAGTTGATACTGTCACAGGGTCGGCATTCTTGGGAGCCACCAACCGGCAGCCAGAAGCAACTGATATTGCTACACCCGGCAAGTACACGTCCAGTCACGATGTTCCCAAGACAAACCTGATCAACACTGATGACACCCACTTCATGCCTGCCCAGGCATTCAGTCAGCCTCTGCAGCAACTGGCAAACCCCAGTCGTCTGAGATTTCTCCCCCAAACCATTTGTGCCACAGGGGACAGAGCTGACTTGCTCAAAGACCTCCCACGACAACAAGGCTCACCTTAAAATGGCCCTCCGGAACACTCGTCAAACATGGGGGTGAGGTTGAAGACTCTCTCTATAGCTCTGCCATCGGCATAATGGGTATAACAGAGCCATGGCTAAACGATACCACAAACATGGCAGCATCCACCTCTGTCCCTCAAACATTTAACATTCTACATTCGGAACATATCGATCAAAGAGGGGGCAGTTGCACTACTGATCACGAAACATCTAGACTGCCATTCAGTCTTGCATACAGGTATAGATGGCCGCGAAAGCTTGCTTGTTAAGCTAAAAACTAGCTCTAACACCACTGTGGCGATTTTGACTATCTACAGACCGCCTAATGACATGCCTTTATTTGAAGAGCAATTCCTAGCCCTCATTGATAGCTTTACCAAACCTAAATCCACCATTGTCATCCTTGGTGACTAACTATTGGGAAGAAGATGAGAAACACAAACCCACTAAAAATCTTTACTTGGAGCCTTTAGATGCCATTGACTTTCTTCAGTGGTTTAAAGAGACCTCTCACAGGGAAGGCCATGTCATGGACTGGGTACTTACCCATAAATTGGAGGTTCTTAATTCAGTCTGTTCTCCCTGTCCCTCGTCCAACCACCTGCTGGTCTGCTTCACACTATGCCTCCCAGCTGCTCCTATTCATTTGGACAAACTGCCAAGGATTACAAAAAAATCTCAACTTTAGAAATATGTCGGCAGCTAAATTTATTGAACTAATCAAACCAAAACTTCTGCATCCAGACCTATTTGGGACCATTGACACCCTGGTTGCTCATCCATCAGCAGCCATTGCTGAAGTCACTGAGGTGCTAGCTCTTGAGAGAAGCAAAGTCATCAAGTCTGAAACGATAAAACATGCCTGGTTTAATGAAACCGTGCAAGAGTCAAGATACACAAAAAGATCCTGTGAGAGGGAATGGCAAAAAAAACTCTACCCCTAAACCCTTATAAAATACAAAATTGCTGTGAACAACTTTAAAAAAGTGATCATACAGGAAAATCCAAATACTTCAACACACGCATCCATAATGCAAAACCAAGATCGAATGAACTTTTTAAAGTGTTAAAAGAAGTGGAAGGAAAAAAATACTACCACTCATAGCAGTAAGCGCGATTCAGCTTGGTGTCAAATGATCCAAGAAGATTTTCGCAATAAGATTCTTGGACATAAAATCACCATCCAGATGAAAAAGTTTCCCCCACCAACAAAACTGTGCAGAACCAGATCTCTCTCCCACAAGCTCACAGATACCCAAGTTCAGTTTCAAACAGTGCACAGACACTGAGATCCACAGGGTAGTGAACAATCTGAAACCCACCTCATGTAAGGGTGACATTTGTTCGGCCACTATTCTTAAAGAAGCCATTTCGTTTCTCACTCCGTGGATCACAAGGATGGTCAATCTCTCATTTACAGAGGGTGTGGAACCAACATCCCTTGAAGTATGGATAACCCCCCGTGCTGAAAAAGAGCTCACTGGACCCTGCTTAGCAGACAACTATCGCCCTATTACAAATGTCCCGTTTGTTCTAAAAATATTGGATAAGATGGCCTATCTTCGATTTCAGTAGTTCCTGGAACAGAATAATGTTCTGGGCATGTATCAGTCCGGTTTTTGTGCCCGACATGGGACTTAGACAGTCCTCCTGGATTTAAAAGCCACCCCTGGCCAGCATTGTGGATACAGGTCGTCCTGCACTCTTGATGCTCCTAAAACTCTCGATGGCCTTCGACCTGGTCGACCATTCCATTCTGGTCAACAGGTTGAAGAGTCTTGTAGGCCGCTCCCAGGATGCTTCGGATTGCATAGCATCCTTCCTTGGCCCTGCGTGTCAAGAGTAGCAGTGGAAGATGTACAATCGCACCCTGACAAAAACAATGGGGGAGTTCCACAGGGTTTGTGCATCTCCCCCTCTTAAATCAACATCTACATAAGACCACTTCTGGACCTACCGAACCGCTTGGGTGTCCGCTACACTAACTGCGTTGATGAACCCAGGTGGTCTTTGAACACTCGGGGAATTACACACTGGACTCCGAAGCTCTTAATTCAGTGTATCAAGCCATCCATTCCAGGATGATCTCCAATTCTGTTGCTCTTAATGATACCAAAACGGAGCTTCTCATCGTGGCTGCTAGCCAAGGCCTGACCAAAGTGGACTCTCTAAACAAAGGTTTTGATATCGCCAACAGTCAGATTGCAGTGTCCACCAACATCAAGACACTTGGTGCTTATTTAGATGCAGAGCTAAACATGAAAAGCCATATAACCAACACACAAGCATCATGTGGGTATGTGGTTAAACTCCTAAATCAAATAAGGCCCTATATTCCCATCCAGAACAGATCTATCCTGGCCTAAGCACTAGTGAATTCTAGGCTTGATTATTGTAAAAGCCTTTTGTCTAGAATGACTAAAGCTAATCTTCAAGCCCTCCAAGTTGTTCAGAACAGTGCGGTTTGTGCCATTTTTGGCCAGCAAGGCAGATCATTTGTCTGACTCCAGGAGGGCGGTGCATTGTATTTGTGTTTGTAATGCGCCAATAGCCCGCAGGCATCAGGGTGCAGAGAGACCGATTCAGATAGGCGATCAGGGTGCTGGTGGGAGACTATCAAGTCTGGATTTTAGTTAAACAGGTGGGTCTTCAGATTTTTCTTGAATGTTTTGTAGTTCGGTTCTACTCGCATTGTCAATGGAAGGTTGTTCCACTGCCGAGCTGCCTAGACCGGAAAGGATTGCACGGCACCCAAGACTCGGTTTACCAAAGGTACCTGTAGCTTGCCTAGTGCTTGTGATCTCAGGGTCCTGTTTGACTTGGATCTGAGGTACGACGGGGATGTTCCATATAAACATCTGTGCACTAACGTCATGGATTTAAAGAGGATACTCTCCTCAACCCTGTGCCAATGAAGAGATCTTCTGCCCTCCGTCACGTGATCTCTTCTATTGATCCCTTTTACAACCTGAACCGCCTTATTTTCCATTATCTGGCATTTAATGATGCATTTTTGCGGCTGCTCCCAACAATAACGAATTGCCATAATAAAGGTGTGCCAGTATAATGGCCCTGGCTATCGTGGCCACGTTGTTCTCATTGAGGAGTGGGCAGATGGCTCTCAGGAGCCTTATATAATAGGCATTGTTTTTGTAGAAGTATTTTGTCTGTGCTTCTGTGCCCAAGGTAGACTCCATCATCATCATCCCAAGTGTTTTTACATGGGAGACTACCTTAATACATGAGTTTTTGACCACAAACTCCTCATATTCTGTTCCAAGCTTATCCCTCGCTTGGTAGTTGGAAAAATATACGCTGATGGATTCTAGAAGTACACATAGATATTCCATGAATAGGTTGAAAAGGAGAGGGGATATACTAGCTCCCTGTGGTACCCCTGCACTTATAGGGGTTGGGGTTGAGAACTTCTCTTCCCAGTGTTCTCTGGCTACTCAATCTATGGGAAAAGATGCCAGCCAGGCCAGGGCTGCTTTGGAGCATTCTGCTGTTTTCTGCAGTACCTGCTGTAGCAGTGTGTGATCGACAAGATCAAAAGCCGCTCATAGGTCCAGAAGCATTAGTATCCCTGTCTTACCCTTGTCCACTATGAAGAGCAATCTTGATTGAAGATCTAACATTGCGGTTTGCGTGCTGTGAGCAGCGCGGAAACCCGACTGCTGCTCGTGCAGAATGTTATTGGCTTCCACATGTCCCTGCAGTTGTTCTGTAGAAATTTTTTCCATAATTTTCAGGATAAAATTGGTGTTGGTGATTGGGCACATATTACTGGGATCTTTGGGATCCAAACCCGTACCCCCGTCCCTGCAGTCACCTCTAACGAGCCAAGTTCCTCCCATGTTGTGCATACTCAATTCTCGCCCTAGCATATGCCGTCTCCTGCCCCTCCTGCGAACCGGGGCTACTACCGCACGCTCGAAGCTGCGATATCCTCTTAACCTCCGATAGTCTCTCCGTATTGACTCTGTGCTGCTATAACCCTCTCACGTCCCCCCCAAAGCTTGTTCACCTTGTTGTGCGGCAAACGTGAGGGCTTCGCCACAGTCTTCCACGCCCTCCTAATGATGGCCACCACCCCCTAACATTTTTCACAGTTAGCCCCCCCGCAGCACTCCCCCGCCCTACCTAAATGTCTTCCTCCTCACCCCATTTCCTACACCCTTGGGATCGCATCCAAAACTAACGCTCACCTGGCATCCACGGGGACATCACTCAGCCTGTTCTGACCTCTTACGACCTCAAACACTTCCCTGGAGTCTACTCGACTGGAGACTGGGCCTGAAACACAGGATTGGTAGGGTTTAACTCACTATTGTCTCTATGTGCTTGAACCCCTTCTTCCCCGGGGTCCAACCCTTCCCTTTGATCCACAGCTCACCTTGTTTTCTTGGAAAGTGTGCTCTCCGTCCTGCTTTCAGCGCAGGGGCACGTTGATTGATGCGGGCTCGTTGCCGCCTAGTTACTTCACTGGCAAGAGTCCGACAGGTAAGTATAATGAGTCTTTTGAACAGTTCTCTAACTTCGTTCCTTTCCTTCCTTAGATGATGGCCAGCGTCCGGGGATGGCGACGTGCTGCTCAGATGAGTAGCGCTGAAGGTGAGTGAGAGCGCGATGCGACCCTTTCGTATTTGTATTGAACTGAGGTCTTTTTCTGTGTCTTTTAGGTGCCGTGACATTTTCAGCGTGGATGCCGGTTATGAAGAAGAAATGCGGTGAGTAAGCACGATATGCGGCGCCTCTAGATGGTTCCACGCTAACTTGGAGTGTCTTTTCCCTCTTGTAGATGGATGAGAAGTTCCGGGGACAGAGTTTCCCCAGAGCGGCTGGGATTCAGGTAAGCGTTTGAAGCTTGTACAGTCTTTAAAAATAAGCAAAGATTTGATGAATGCTTACTAATGCCCTTTTTCTGTTCTTTTCCCTTTTCCTTAGGAAGCGGAGTGCCGGGATGGGAATGGCACCGTCGAAGATGCCCGCAGAACAGAAGAAGCGATGAATGATGGGTAGAAGTGCCGCAAGGTAAGGCTGTTCCTAACAGTGTTCTTGTTGTTGCAGGAGCTGAGCGCAGAAGAAAGATGCAGGCCTACTGGAGACCGATCTGAACACGGTGAGTGTCACGCTGCAGGTGCAGAAAACACAAAGCATGTTTCTCAGCCTGGGCATGGCTTAAATAGTCTCTGGGTATCCCATGTGTCTCTGGGCTGAACCACACCCAAAAGACTAGACTGCACATGCAGTTCTGGGAACCGAAATATGTGTGGGCATCCAACCTGTCCCCATCAATGCACTAGTCAAATCCCCTATGTTATCCTATGGGAGTGAGTGAGTCTGGTGCCACAAGCGCCAAGTCTGACTCCAAGTGAGTCTTTGGAGGGATGGAGAGGCCCTTGAGGGCCATGTAGGTGATTGTGGCCTGGCTCCAGCCCGACATCTTGGAGGGCTTAGGACATGAGGGGCAGGAATCATGACAGCAACCACTCCCCAACCTTTGCGCCCCCCCTCCCTTTCCGATAAACTGATGCCCCACCTACTGGAACCCTCCACTTTAACTGGCATACGCCCACCCCACCTCCTTGCCCTGCTTCTCACCCTTTCCTTCTGTCACCTTCCTGAAAACAATGTGTAATCGGATGCCGACCCGCATACCTGCTGCACTAGAGTTTAAATTTGCACATCATCCTCGTGCAACCTTCTTTATGAACGCCCAACATGCTGCTCAGGGCTGACCTCTGCCGCCTCCCCCCACCCCTTCCAGGTCGGGGTGACCAAGAAAGGGCCGTTAAGGCACAGGTAAGTCGCTTGCCATGTGTACCGTTGGAGCTGGCCTCGTCGGCGCCATCCATTGCAACCAGAGATCCATATCTAACTCCCCCCAAACCGCCTGACTGTCCTCCGCCAACCTTGCTGTAAACTCCTCGTCATAACGCACCCATGCGAAGCCTCCGAAACTCGTGAATGCCTTTCTAATCACGTCCGTGTACTTTAACAGAGCCACAGATCTCTCTGGGAATTTCTCACAATAGACACTCGCATAGACAATAAAAGCCGACATCCAATTCTCAATCGTCACCGGTACCTTTGGACGCGATGCCAGCTCCCTCTCCTCCTCTTTAGATTCCTCTTTGGCTTTCACCTCCCTATGAAGCAACATGAACACGTCCACAAATTCCCCAACCCATATCTTATCCTTTGTCGTTGTCATCAAATGTGCTCCCAGGGGTTTCGTAATGCCCATGTATGGCAGCTTTTTCTCCTTGCCCTTTCCCTCTGCATCTTTCTCCTTAGTAACCTAAACCTTGGGTGCCCAGGGCTCAAATCTCCCTCTCTGTCTGCACTTCCACCGAAGGAATCTTCTCCCCCACCAAGGCTCCCATATCCTGCATGCCAATCTCCCTCCTCACCCCTTGCAACCCGGTCCCTTCTATTCTTGGCCCCAACCTCGTGTCCCCCCTCTGCCATGCCACTGACCAGTCCCTTTCCTTCTCACCTCTTTCCGCCCTGCCATCGCCCGTCTGCAGCCTGGCCTCCACTACGGCGCTCCTCATCTCCTTCCTTACTGGGCTCCTGCTGCGGGGACCAAACATGTCAACAGTCTCACCCAGCCAGTTATCCCCCGACCTCTTGCCCTCCAGCCCACTTGCTCCTGTCTTTCCCCTTCCCATTTTAGGCCCCTTCTCACCCCCCCTCTTCCTTACCTCACTCTACCCTTCATCCTCCCATCCCTTTATCATCCCCCCTGTAATACCATTGCTGTTGCGAGCACATGCTCGAGCAGATCCTCCTCTTGTGAGCCCGGGGCGTCCGCCCCGCCACTCCATCGGCAACTTCTCGGCGGGGCCGCAGAAACCCCTTCCTGGTCCTCTTCTCTCGGGCGAGGGGTCCTCTCCTCCACCCTGTGGTCCTCCTCACTAGGGGCCGTGCTGTGCCCTCTAGACTGTCCTCGCGAAGTTTGGGGAGGGGCCGTTCTTAAACCCTCTCCATATTCCCCTTCTGCCCTAGTGGGGGCCGCTCTGTGCCCTCCGCCTGAAATCCTCCTAGCCGGGGAGGCCGTTCCGCACCCCTCCCTCACCTCACTAATCGAAGGGGGCCGCTCTCTCCTCCTCCCACCTGCACTCTTCTGCAGATATTTTCTTCCCCTGATCTTCCGCTCTGTCATCCCTCTCTGCACCCAGTCATCCCCACCTTCACCCCCCAACCACCCTGCACCTTTTTGCAAACTCCTAAAGCCCCCTTCCTGCACCCTGTCTTTGTCCCCCAAATCCCTTCCTGACCCCTCTCCCAACTACACCTCCTCCCCTGGAAGCTCTCCTGTCAATCTCCCTCTTCGTTCTCCTACCCCTCAACTCCCAGACCTCCCCTCTGCCCGTCGCGGGGCTCCATGCCACCACTGCCGCGAGAGCCCCATCTGCCGCTGCTCTCCGCTGCGGCCTTTCTCCACCGACCTCCCCCTCACCCGTGACCTCACCCACAGCCCCCTCCAGCTGGGCTTTGGATGCCCTGCCAATCTCCAAAGCCTCCCTCAGCGGCTTGGCATCCATCAAACCCTTCTTCTTGGACCCCTGTCCCACCATGGCGAACCAGAAATACTATAGCTGGGCGCCAAAATAAACCTCTAGCTACTCTACCCCAAATGAAATAAACCCCCTAGCCAAACCTACCCGGGGAAAGCACGCGTGTGGCGGCGGGGTGGTACCACGTAGCTGGTATACTCTTGATACAGGGAACTTCGTACTATTTATTTTTCTTTATTAATTATTATAACTCTTCCCCTTGCCCCACCATCCTGCTCCACATGGGCACCGACCTGCCCAACTAAAGCTGCTAGCAAAGCCCCTGAGCCACACCTCACCCAGCACGCTGCCCAACCTCCTGCTGTAAGCCCGGACAAATGACCCCCGTCCAACTAACCGCCAAGATTGCCCTCAATCCCTAAAGCCAGCTACCCTTATGGGCCACTGCAACTGGCTACCGTTTAAATACTAATCCCCGAAAATTCTGTATATGATTTAGCTAAAATTCCTGATCTAAATTTCTCCCCTATGCTTATTATTTATGTATGCCTTTATTTCCCTTCCTTGAGTATTTATTGCTTGTACTATTATAATTATTTACTTTCTAATTCGTTTTTTAAATTATTATTATTTTTTTTATAGCCCTAACTACCTGCATAATTTTTCCCAAAATGCCCCTTGTCAAACCAGCCCGCACCACTGGCGCTTTGATGCTGATATGCCACTTAAATGCAGTGGCTGCCCCCAATCCCCACACTGCAACTGCTACTGAAGATCTTGCCGCTCCCTAAAGACACGCCGCCAGCACCGCACCAGTAAGCCCTTGCACTGAAAGGCTGCCGCTCCTCAGATCGCACTCCAACATAACAATGGTGCGGCCCCTTTAAGGGCTAAGACTGCCACCTCTGGCAAGTCCCTGCTACCGCACTGCTATGAGGCTCCGGCCACCAGAACTTGCGCGCCCGTGACACAATGGACCTCTCTCCCCGCACCCACCCAACTACTGGCCCCCTTGATGGCCTGACAGGTCCCCCACACCGCCCACCGGACGCCCACTCCCCGAAATGCGAGAACCGCCGTCCCTCGCAACCCGAGAGGACACAGCCCTCACCAGAGCCCTTTCACCCACACCGGGGGCCCCCACCCGACTCGGCAGCAATACACTGCGGAGCTGCCCAGAAGACCATGGTAAGAGGGGGTACCTTATCTACGGTACCCCCGACTACTTTTATAACTAATGTAGCCCATCACTAATTCTGCCCGCCCCCACTATCGGCTATACTTCCCAAACCTCTCCCCTCTGCTAACACCCTAGCAGGCCCAGAACGCAGGAAAGGCTCGAGAGCAGGCGACCAGGACAAATGCTCGTCCTAGCTGTCGCCTGCTCCCGAACCTTCCCTGCCCCCTTAAATATCCCTGGGGGCGCGCTGCGCGCAGACCATCTCATTGACCTGTGTGCAGCGGCCAAAATAACCCGGGGGGAAATGCTTTGCGTTCCCCCGGGGCCCCCTCGTCCTGTTTTTCGGGCGCCCTGAGGCCCATGAGAATGTGGTGCAAAATAAGAAATAAAATCAATAAAATGAATACATTGTGGACAGAAACACCATTGTGATGCCTGACTGGAGGGAGGACCCATTGCATGCTAGCAACGGGCCGCCACAAATATCAGACCAACAACCTCACCACCCTCCCGCGGCAGGGCGACCACCAGAGGGACAACCCAATTAATTCTCCTCAAACATTTCTGAGGTGCGGTCCACTGCGTAAAGGCCACAAATTACATCCCACAAAAATCACAAACCTGTGGCCTTGTGCATTTGACATAAATATTCCATATACAAAGCCCCATACGGCACAGCAACAAGGCGGCAAGGCAACTGACAAAGATGGAAAATTAAATTCGACACAATCTGCAAATTTAAACAATCAAGCACACGCAGCTCCCCCACCCGGGCCGACGGATGGTGCGTTGACCAAAATGTGCATCACAAGAGAACTGCCAGCACCCCCAGGGGACACCAACCAATAATTAGCCAACACGTCCTCTTGCTCGTGATGCCACAACGAAGCGCTCTCGATACCTTCAGCTCCTGCTGTACTCCAGGCGGCGGGGGGGGGGGGTGGGGGGGGGGTGGGGTGCGATGTGGCTGGGCCCGGGGGTGCCCCTTCCCCTTACACCTCCAGCTTTGCCAGGCTGTGCGCCTCTAGCGGCGCTTCAAGGGGCTGGCCAGCCCCTCACACCTAGTTCACTAGACTTTAAAGAAAATTGGACAAGGCCACGTGGGCTGCTAGTTGCTTCTGAAAAACCTGCATGGCTGGGGGAGAGTCAGTCGAACTTCAGAATTTCAGTTGTGTTTCCTTGAGTAGGTAATACTAGGAGTTTGACTCTCAGAAGGTTCTCCTCCTCAAAGACCAGGTACTGGCAGCAAGGCCTGCACTTGGCCTCCCGCTCATGGGGCCCTGCGCAGAGGCTGACCCCCTTTCTTCGTGAAAGAGGGTCAGCCTCTGTGAATCTCCAGCACTGTAGTCAGTGGGGATCCAGCCATCATGCAGCTGCAGGACCCTTCTCGGTCAGGCCTGGCTTCTTTCACAATGTAAACGCACATCAAAAGAGAGTGGGATTTTCATGAGTGTTTGCACTGACGTGCTCATAACCTGGGCATTTGTCCATTTGCTATGCCATATGCATCACCAATATCTCATTCTTGCAAGCCCCTTTTCCTTTCCCCTCCAGTAAGGTGCTGCATGAGACATTTTCCTTTTGTTTGGCATAACAAGGCCGCAGATTTATTTTCACATATATACAACCACAGCAAACAGATATTGAAAATAGCTCCAAAGGTGTGGCGACTGCTCCCCATCCTGCTTCCCCCTTTTTTCCATGTCCATCGTAGGCTCAACTCCCCCAAGACCTTTGAGTCTGAGAACCGCCTGCCCCTGCAGGTATTTGCGGACTGGGGGAGCGCCGTTTGCTGGGGGGAAGCTGAGCCCTCATTGCTACTTACCAGACACCCCCGCCGTTTAGGCTCCCAGGAGGCGCTGTCCAGAACGAGCGAAGCCCCTTCCGGTTTAGCAATGGCTCATTCGGAGTCTGTCTCTTATCATTGGTCGCCACAACACCGCTCCGACGTCCTGCGACGACGACGTCCCGGCTCTGCCGTCGCTGCTCCTCTTGTAGGGTGGGTGGGTGGGAAAACGAAATCCTCTCCTGGTCAGCAGGCGCCCGGTTGCTGGAAGAGCTGCAAGTGCTCCTGTGCCGGGCGCCTGCTGCTTATGAATCCCTTGCTCCTCCCCTTTCCATTGTTGGCCCTTCGCGGGCTTTTGGCGAGCTTGGCGCTTCTTTTGGACTCTTCCTGCCCTCTCCCCTGCCCCCGAGGGGGGGAGGGAAGAGAGAGCGGAAGGAGGAAGGCCCCTGCCCCGGTTATCGGGGTGCCTCCTCCATTTTCCTTTGGCTTTTCCGTCGTCACCTTCATAACCTGGGCATTTGTCCATTTGCTATGCCATATGCATCACCAATATCTCATTCTTGCAAGCCCCTTTTCCTTTCCCCTCCAGTAAGGTGCTGCATGAGACATTTTCCTTTTGTTTGGCATAACAAGGCCGCAGATTTATTTTCACATATATACAACCACAGCAAACAGATATTGAAAATAGCTCCAAAGGTGTGGCGACTGCTCCCCATCCTGCTTCCCCCTTTTTTCCATGTCCATCGTAGGCTCAACTCCCCCAAGACCTTTGAGTCTGAGAACCGCCTGCCCCTGCAGGTATTTGCGGACTGGGGGAGCGCCGTTTGCTGGGGGGAAGCTGAGCCCTCATTGCTACTGCCAGACACCCCCGCCGTTTAGGCTCCCAGGAGGCGCTGTCCAGAACGAGCGAAGCCCCTTCCGGTTTAGCAATGGCTCATTCGGAGTCTGTCTCTTATCATTGGTCGCCACAACACCGCCACGCCAAAGGTGGGTTACCGCCCACCGTGGCTCCCCCTTTTCCTCTTTAGTAGCTCTAGAAGTTCTGTGTACCCCATCTCCTTTGGAGACACAACTCTCTCAACCCTCCATGCCTGATACCCACCTGCCTCTGCAGGTGTTTTGGGCTGAGAGAGCGCAATTTGTTCGAGGAAGCGGAGCCCTTGTTGCCACCACCCGACGCCCCTGCCGTTTTAGGCTCCCAAGAGGCGCTGGTCCGACTCCGTTCCTTGCCCAACCATCTCCTTCGTTGACACAACTCTCTCAACCCTCTGTGCCTGATACCCCTTTGCCCCTGCAGGTGTTTTGGGCTGAGAGAGCGCCCTTTGTTCGAGGAAGCGGAGCCCTCGTTGCCACCACCAGACACCCTGCCGTTTTAGGCTCCCAAGAGGCGCTGGTCCGACTCCGTTCCTTGCCTTGTCCAACCATCTCCTTCGTAGACACCACTTTCTCAACCCTCTGTGCCTGATAACCCCCTGCTCCGGCAGGTGTTTGTGGGCTGAGAGAGCGCCCTTTGTTCGAGGAAGCGGAGCCCTCGTTGCCACCACCAGACGCCCCTGCCGTTTTAGGCTCCCAAGAGGCGCTGGTCCGACTCCGTTCCTTGCCCAACCATCTCCTTCGTAGACACAACTCTCTCAACCCTTCGTGCCTGATACCTCCCTGCCCCTGCAGGTGTTTTCGGGCTGAGAGAAAGCCATTTTGTTCGAGGAAGCGGAGCCCTCGTTGCCACCACCAGACGCCCCTGCCGTTTTTAGGCTCCCAAGAGGCGCTGGTCCGACTCCCGAGTAGTGGAGTCTATTCATGAAGCTACTGTACCTACTGACTTGTCTTTTGGCTCAAAACTTATCCCACCTTTTGCCACATACTACTGGTGTTATATTGATTCCACCGAACTGACCCACGTGCGCAAGCCCCCATAAATTGCGTTGTGTATTAGTAACTTTCGTGGCCACTTCTGCAGCCCAATGGTTAGCCTGAGCCCTCTCCCCCGCATCAATGCCCTTGCAACTACCAGGCCCTGCAGTGATAAGGTACCCCACCATGACCCAACCTGGACAATCTGCTTTGTAGGGTATGCCCTCCTGTGCATTGGCCTTGGTGGATCAGCCACTGACCTGAGTGCCCAAACGACCTTCACCCCTTGGCCAATTCAGATATGTCCCATCCCTTGTCCACTAGAATCTGCCCAGATATGGTTGCCTACAAGGGTATCCATCTACCTCCATGCCCTTATTGCCTCCCCGGCCTATTCTCCCATCCTCTCCTAAGCTGCTTTATATCATTTGGAACGTTGGTAGGAGGATAGGTTTTTTCTAATGTGCTTAATACCCCAAGGTTTTCCAGAGCTAGCATGGGATCACGCCTATGTTGCTCTGTGTCGTCTTGCTTCCAAGGCCAGTCTGTTCCTCCTGAGCTATCCTCACCTCTACGCTTTGTACATCCCGATTAGCCCTATTCACTTAGGTACACTCACTCTTATGTCCTCCAAATTTGCAATGCCTTGCCACTCCCGACCAACCACCTTTGTGTGCTGGAAATTCCCTTAAACGCCTGCTGCACTACAAAGTTGTCTACCGCAACGTCTCTTCACGGGCCACCAAGTGAGTTCCGTAATAGGGTCCCTCACTGCAAACCCCTACCAGTTACTTGCGAATTCAGCTGACCCATTTGAACACTCTGTAGCCCCTGTGTCACCTCTGTGGCTGCTACCACAAAACACAAACAAATGCCGTCACCCACGTGGCTGATAACTAATCCACTGTTACTGTACATAACTACAATTAGCTAAACTACCTAATCGTTTTTCACCTCCAGCCACCCGAGCAGCACCTGCGGTACCAAATAACAGCGCGACGTGATACCATGTTCCCACCAAGGACTTGTTTGTCCCCTTTTCCCACATTGTGTGTCCGAGCGCTTTTACCCTCGCCATAATTCCAGATACTTTTGCTAACTTTACATTGACCGCCATTGGGGCGTCTTGTCCTTCCAACCGCCCCAAACCCGTACCACTAGCTGTTTTATTGGAGCTCTACTGGTGGCTAGCCCTATATTTCCCAAGAGTACAGCTGTCACCTACAATGAAAGCCTTAAACCCCACTCCTCTACAGAAACAGCAGCTGTACCACCAACCCCTGCCCCATGTGGCAGTTGCGATAGCACCGCACCAGAGATATGATCCTTCCAGAACGCTCCGCCCAGGTACACTGTGGCCCAATCAAAAGCTTTAACCCTCCCATTTGCAGCTGCACGGGAAAGTGCTGCGGTTTACAAAAAACAGTCACAATCTAGTATTTCCGCCGCCGAAATTACACATGTTAGTCCCCCAGCTGACGCCTTCCATACTTTCCCTGGCCGCACACCATCACCTCGCTGAACCGCCTGCCCCAAATGTCCATTGCTGGGAGGATTTTATACTCTAAAGTGCTTTTCTTTTTCTTAATTTTCTTCTGTGTTGTTTTCTTCTTTTCTCTTGTTTTATACAGTGATGATATATGTAATTTAATACATACTGCTATATTAATTTTGTGAAAAGTCGAGTTCTTTAAAAAAGCAAAGTCCCCAAGGTGTCCCTTGTCCCCCTCAGATTGTATGGGTCTCCTACGCCCCTGCCCCTGAACCTTATCTCGTGTGAGGCTCGTAGCTGGCGCCAGAGAAAACCGTGGACACCACACCACAAGGACCGCCTATGAAACACACAGAAGGCCACCCCACCACATTCCCCCCGTGCACCAAACCGGAACCCGGTGCTTTCAGCAAAGTAACCCTGTATTACCAATTAACCTCTCATGCACGTTAAATCAGCTGAACCACGCTGCATTATTCAAATTCAGCAGCCCAGCCAGAGCTCACAGTCTCGCAGAAATCGAAACCGCCCAATCTCCAGAGTAAATCCAGCGCCACACGATGACCGCCTGGTCAACCTGCTCACATAGACATATGTCGCCATATTCTTGCTCCAATTTTGAGGTCAGATCATTCACAAAATACTTCTTTGCGCTCAACGTCCTCAATCCTTTGTCGTCTTCACCACTGCGGGCTGGATGTTTGTCCAACTCCCTCAGTTAAATTACAATCCTGCCTGAGCTCGTTCAAAATTTACTTCCTTAAACCCTATTGCTCAAATCTTTTGATGCTTTCACCCGCTGCGGGCCAGATGCATCTTTAAACATACCAGTTATTTACCATTCTGCTCGAGTTTGTTCAAAACTACTTCCTTAAACCCCATCGCCTGAATCCAGCCCGGCAAAGTACTCAGAAAGTATCCACAAATCTGGCCCCTCCTCTGTGACGTTCACCCAGACGAGCCCGGCAATGTAAACAACAGTATCAACAACTATGGCCGTTCCTTTGTAAGCCTCCACCCAAGATGGGCTGGCTATTCCACGCATTCAAACAAGGATCCACAGATATTATCACCCTTCGGTGATGTTAACAAAGTCTCTCAACTCTGGGCGATCCTTTATACTTATCACCCAGGCGAGCCCGTAAATTCACCAAAAAGTCTCTCTAGTATGGCCGCTTCTTTCTAATGCTTCACCCAGGCGAGGCCGCATATGCACACCAAAGTCTCTCGAGTATGGCCGCTCCTTTCTAATGATTCACCCAGGTGAGCCCATATATGCACCAAAAAAGTCTCTCGAGTATGGCCGCTTCTTTCTAATGCTTCACCCAGGCGAGGCCGCATATGCAACCGAAATGTTTTCCCAGTATGTCGGCTCCTTGCTAATGTTTCACCCAGGCGAGCCCGTATATGCACACCAAAGTCTCTCGAGTATGGCCGCTCCTAATAATTATTTTTCACAACACTTTCAGCATTTTGAAGTTGGAGGTTTGGCTCGAACCCCCCACCTCTCAGGTACAAGTCAGAACACTTACTGACTGTGCCACGGAGACTGGCTTGCATACAAAAGTCTCTCGAGTATGGCCGCTCCTTTCTAATGTTTCACCCATGTGGCTCGATGCCGGCACAAGCTTGCAGTATTCCAATTATAGCAATTGCCCAATATTTTATGTCCGTAGCTATTGATTCACCCAGGCAGCTCGATGCAATTACAAATATTTAAGCTTTCGGAAGTTTCATCCAGGCGGCTCGATGCAGTTTACAAGAATTCAACACTTTTGGATGTTTCACCCATGCGGCTTGATGCAGTCAAATTATTTAAATATTTATGGCCGCTCTTTGTAAGTACCTTGTTTTTACCCTAGGCTGGCCCGGGGAGCACGCCGCCGCCTGCTCGCTCCTCCACTACGCTGGATCCCTACTGCTCACCGTCTTCACCAACGTTGACGGCTTCCTCGTGGATCCGACGCTTCAGCTGATATCTACTCAGCTGTTCCCTTGGCTTCCTCGTGGATCCGGCGCCTTGGCTGCTCTCTGTTTGGCTGTTCCTTCGTCCCTCGCTGTGCCAGTCTCCACCTCGATCCACAGTTTCTTCACCTGCTGACTCACACAGCAGCCCCAGGCACCAGCACTGCGTCCTCGCCCGCAGCTCCTTTGTTTGTTTCCTGGTTCCTGCTGCTGAAAACGAAATCCTCTCCTGGTCAGCAGGCGCCCGGTTGCTGGAAGAGCTGCAAGTGCTCCTGTGCCGGGCGCCTGCTGCTTATGAATCCCTTGCTCCTCCCCTTTCCATTGTTGGCCCTTCGCGGGCTTTTGGCGAGCTTGGCGCTTCTTTTGGACTCTTCCTGCCCTCTCCCCTGCCCCCGAGGGGGGGAGGGAAGAGAGAGCGGAAGGAGGAAGGCCCCTGCCCCGGTTATCGGGGTGCCTCCTCCATTTTCCTTTGGCTTTTCCGTCGTCACCTTCATTACCTTAGTAAGGTGTTCCCTTAAAAGAAAGCTCCCCCTTTAAAGGTTTGCCATGCCCGTCAGTCTTTTAAAAAAACGGTGGCTTTATATGAATAGGCAAATGCTCTTAACATTTTACACAACAGCATGCAGGAGGTTTGTGACAAAAGTAACTTTTATCCGAGTAGTGGTCTTTTAAAAAAAATAAAAAATGTTCAGGCTTATAATATTTAGCATTGCGGGCCTTCTAGTTTTCCTTTCAGGATGTGGAAAATAAAGCAACAACACTATTCTTTTGCTTTACCATATGTCTCTTAGAATCAGCGCCGTGATACTCCTGGGTGACCGTGCACTCTATACATTCCCATAACATAACATTAACTTATTGTAAAGTTGCTATCAGATGGTATTTTATAAGAAAACTATCTGAGCTCTAAGGTTTCTCAGGGCCACGTGTGAGAAGGCCAGGAAGATCCTGTTTTTTTTCCATTTGGATTCTGGGATCTATAGTGTTTTCTCTTCTATTTGAAATTTTGTAAAACTTAAGTCATGCCAGGGAAAATGGGGACTCGATGGCATTCGCATGCGTAGCCGTGGGGAACTGGAGAGCTCTGTTCTACAAGACATTAATGTAGGCCTTGAAATCCAATCTTTAAATGTGTGTGCCAAGTGGAGTTTGGAAGGTTTCTGTTCAAGTGGTTAAATTGTGCAATGGTTAAAATCCCAGCTACACTGTTTAACCACAGTGTGTGATCCTGGGCAAATAAGGTAATCCCTTGTAGTATAGAGGACTGGCCACAGCAGAGCCATCATCTTAGTTCTCCATTTGCTGCCAGTTACCAATGTGGCTTGGGCCATCCAAAGTACTACACAACAGAGAATGAGTGAAACGTTTTACTATGCCTTGTTATGTTATTGAATCGTGTATAGCTCAGTCTACCATAAAACAGCAAGTGTCTATGGGTGTGTGTTGGGGTAAAGGAGCAGGTAGATGCAAGAAAGTGTCTTTATACTCGGTGTGCCATAGCCATAAATCAATATGCATGCAGCAATGATAGCCATTGGGTTAATGTGCCTACTGCTGAGATCTATGTTTAAATTGCTTACCACGTGATCCAATACCCTCAAGTCTCATCCTTCCCTGTTCAGGTTCGAGTAATGTCACTTCCTGTGATATATGCAAATTTAGGGGCCAAGCAATTAGTTTGCCGCACTTAGCCCCACAATTCCTGGGGCCCTGTCCCTGAGTCTGGGCATGCAACCCTCACACAGGTGTGCTGCAGTGCCGGATCCCTGTTACCTTAAGAGACAAAAGCTGTCCTGGCAAATAAGCAGACTTTTGCTCGCAGTACACCGATTCTCTCCTGGCCCTTTCGAGGTTACATAAAGGTACTTGCCTAGCTCGCAAACTCACGAGTCCCCGGTGGAGTAGAGGCTTTCAAAAACAACACTTCGCCTGTATAAAAGCTGCATGCTTTTTTGGAAGGCATAGAAGACTAAAACCACTACAAACGGTTTAGAGAACTTGCAGCGCCAGCAAAAGAGCAAGAGAAGGAAGAATGCAGTTTGGTGGGGCTGCGTGCTACCGTTAGAGGAGGATTAGAAAGAGGTTTGCAGATTACAAGCAAAGCAGCAAAACTCTAGAATGGATTTGCAGCTTAGACCCGGTTTAGTCTCTGGCGAAATAAACATTTTTTCGTTATGACCCAAGTTGTCCCATTTAAAATTGAGCGTTCCAGGGCCTCCTGATAGAACGCCTGGTTGGCCAGTTAACACATGATTTCTACCGAGCCCAGTTCCGTACATGGATGTTTGGACATGCATGTTATGCTAGCTCGGGCAAGATTTCATAAACACAGGCCGTGCATGGCGCACTGCCAGCTTGCAATGCACCGTGAGTTAGGGCGGAGACCATAATCCCACACATGTAATACAAAAATGATCAGAGTGCAGCACAAGCTCTGGAGATTACGAAAATAATAAGGTCAGAGCCATTTTAAATTATTACGGGGAACGGGGCACAAACACCTCCGCCCCCCGTACTCTCTTAAAGTCCCTTTGCTCTCTTTCTCCTTACTGAATTCAGAATATTAAACAAGCAGCATTTCAAGGGTAACATTAGCAGTTCACAACCTATTTTCTAGCACAGCTACAGGGCACGTTTTAAAAACTAGCAGCCACGAGGAAGGTGTAAAGGACATGGTATGAATGCAAGACACAGACCAGGAGATGTATAAACAAGAATTGACAATGTCAACAGTTTTAGCTTTTGTGTAGGCATAGGAAAGGAATTGGATAGGCACTGCCATAGTCGTATTAACCATGGTAGCAGCTGAAAAGTGGTACGAGCGCTTGGTCATCTAAAAGCAGTGCCTGGCAAATGCCTAATACTTATACTCAAGCCAAAATTGTTGTCTTTGCCAATGCTGGTTTTTACCAGGACTTCAGTAAAGGACATGCATGTTGCTTCTAAATCGAGTGGCTGAAGGTAGACCTGGGTAAGATATGTTTATTATACCAGAGGTACCCTTAAAGCTCCAATTAAGTCATTCACTTTCAGAAGACTGCTTTGAAAAAACACTAGCAGCCACTAGGAGCACAACGTATGATGGTAAGGCTTGATTAAAGCGAGCTCAAAGAGTTCCCACAAGGAGGTGTTTGGGTGGGCCATAGGGATTAGCATGGCCATAGACAGTCAATGGGTGGGTAAATAACCAACACATACAAGCTTTGTGTCCCTCCACATATGCCATTTCTCCCTAGCTGTACTCTAATGTAATAGTTTCGACTTTTAGCTCCACCTAATAGCTTAAACTAAAAAGTAGCAAATACCCCAGCAATGACACAGAACTCTGACAGCCTCAGGTAATATAAAAGTGCTGAAGCATGGATCTAGGAGACAAATCAGCAGTAAAAAGAAAGGTACACATAACATTGCATAGAGGCCGTGAGGAAAGGCCTCCCATGCTCTTATCAGCTCTTTGCTGCTCATCTGCCCGGAATCTAGGCCGCATCTCGGAGGTAAGAGTCAGAACTACAAGTCAACTCGCGCATACCCATGCCCTCATGCTAGATACCTCAGATTGCGCAACCGCACGCTGCAGGCCACCTTCAAGTCCTATCCCCTCCCCACGAACACCTGCAATGCCCGGCTATGCTCACGCACCTTGCCGCATCCGCCACATGTGACCACGGCTAGACTCTTCCGCAAAAAGCCTACAGCTTCTATGAATACTGACAATATAGCAGATAATGAAGTACTTTACCACACCCACATGGATGCCACCCCCGTACAAAATGTGTTACCACCTGTGTCCACCACCACTGAAAATGAGCCCCCCAGTGTAAAACCTGTGGTTTGCAATTCTTCTACCACCATTTTGAATGCTACTGTGCCAAATGTGTTACCACTTGTGTCCACCACCACTGAAAATGAGCCCCCAGTGTAAAACCTGTGGTTTGCAATTCTTCTACCACCATTTTGAATGCTACTGTGCCAAATGTGTTACCACTTGTGCCCACCACCACTGAAAATGAGCCCCCCAGTGTAAAACCTGTGGTTTGCAATTGTTCTACCACCATTTTGAATGCTACTGTGCCTAATGTGTTACCACCTGTGTCCACCACCACTGAAAATGAGCCCCCAATGTAACATCTGTGGTTTGCAATTCTTCTGTCCACCCCCTCCCCAGCCATTACCGAACCACATCTAAAATGCACCTTGATTAACGCTAGGTCCATCAATGCCCACGCTTTAGACATCCACGACCTCCTAACCACCCATGACCTCGATCTGCTCATGATCTCAGAAACATGGCTACACGAGGCCTCTGGCCCGGCACTCGCCCTCGCACTACCACCTGGATACTCCATCACTAGACAAGATCGTCTCTCCAAAGGTGGAGGTGTAGCAATTATTGCCAAAGACTGCCTTCCTATCAGGAAGGCAGATAAATCCTTGCACAATAGTGACTACCTCCAAGTCAAAATTAGCCTATATCCCCAATGTACCATTGCTATCCACATTGTCTACCGCCCCCCAGGCCCAACAGGTGACTTCCAAGCCTCTCTCATCCACCTCCTCTCTGACAACCTCAAAAATCAATCAAAAGCTATTCTCCTTGGGATGTTAACCTAGGTCTCCTGGACAGGAAGGGCCCAGCAGCCAAATCCCTTGACTCAGCCCTCAAGGCTCTAGGGTACAATAACACCATCTTTAGCCCAACCCACACCCAGGGCAGAACCCTTGACTGGATTGCGCAACATAACTGCCCACTCATCATCACTGGAAACTCTCCCACCCCATGGTCAGACCACCACATCATCACCTTCAGCATCCTCACCACCTGCTCCACCACCCCCCCACCCCAGCCACTGCCACCCTGCCTTGCCAGAAGCTCTCGCCAACTCACCAAGGAAAAGCTACTGCCTTTCCTCCAAGGCCCAGCCTTCAGACCCCCTTTCTCCACAGACCCAGAAACACTTGCAACAGCCTACGAAGTTGCCATCAAAGCAGCCATTAATTCCATTGCCCCCCCTTAAACCCTGTAAATCCAAGCCCACCACCCACTCCAACTCCTGGTTCACCCCGGACCTCCTCGCACTCTGCATTGAAAAAAAGGCCGCTCTCACTCAGTGGCAAATGTCTCACTCCGACAAAGACAAGATGACTTTTAAATCATGCTCCACTAGATATAAAAAAAGTCACCCTAGCTAAGGCCAAATCCTTTGAATCCAGAATCTCTGAAGCACAATCCAGCACTAAAGAAATCTTTGCCATTTTTAGGGAGCTTGAAAAACCTACGCCCGCTCCCCAGAACTTCACCAAAGACAAGGCCTGGTGTGATGATATACAAACAGCCATGAAAAATAAATTAAGCCTGCTCCAAAACAAAATACTAGCCACAAAGCAAGCCCTACCCAACACACACACCCCTGTCCTACCACCAGCCCCGGAACCCCCCCAACCTTTCTCATTCAAACCCATTCTAGAAAAAGACATCAACAAAATGAGGAACATCAAACCCTCCAATTGCAAAGGTGATGCATTCCCAGCCACCGTTATCAAAGACTGCGCCGGAGCGCTAGCTCCTTTCCTTACAGCCTTTGTAAACGCCTCCTTTGCTACTGGGAAAGTCCCTGCCTCCCTCAAGGAAGCCTGGGTCCGCCCTCTCCTAAAAAAACCTACTCTCGACCCCACATCCCCCAACAACTATAGACCTATCACCACTGTCCCTTTCCTCCTCAAAATACTGGACAAAGCAGCCTACCTGCAGGTTCAACACTTCATTGAAGAGAACAAACTTCTAGGACTCCGCCAATCAGGCTTCCGCCCTAGACACGGGACTGAAACCGCCCTACTTGACCTGAAAAACC
The DNA here is from genome assembly GCF_040938575.1 of Ambystoma mexicanum. Classification (NCBI taxonomy): domain Eukaryota; kingdom Metazoa; phylum Chordata; class Amphibia; order Caudata; family Ambystomatidae; genus Ambystoma; species Ambystoma mexicanum. The sequence continues at coordinate 385,770,173 of NC_090921.1, forward strand.
AAATGGATGATGCCAGAGACATGGGCAAACCAGCACTTCTCCTACTTCCTGACCTTTCCGCGGCTTTCGACCTCGTGGATCATGACGTCCTATGCCACCACCACTCCTCTACTGCCAAATTCTCCCCTGAAGCCACAGCATGGATCACTTCCTTCCTACAAGATAGAACCATGCAAGTATTCTCAGACTTAGCATCCGCATCACCAACCATCATTCTCTGCGGTGTGCCCCAAGGCTCCTGCCTTTCACCCACCCTCTACAACATCTTCACACAACCACTTTCTCATCCTCGACGCCATGGGCATTTCATACACTAACTACGCCGACGACACACAGATCCTCCTCACTCTCACTGGCAACTATGACACTGACTCCATGACCCTCAACAACCTCTACAACACCATCCAAGCCTGGATGGCAGACAATGGACTATGCCTTAACTCAGACAAGACCGAACTCCTTCTGGTAGGCTCACCCGACACGCTGAAAAATCTAGACTCCCAATTCAGTCATTTCACCATTGACTCCATCAAAATACCTGTCTCAGAATCAGTCAAAACCCTTGGAGTCTACTTGGATTCCAACCTATCCATGGATAAACAAGTCAACGCTATAGCCTGGGCAGCTGCATACCATGCCAAACTTATCAACGCAGTCAGGCCCTTTCTCTCCAGAGAGAACTGCACTAACATAGCCAGAGCCATCACTGGATCTAGGCTTGACTATTGTAATGTACTATTTCTAGGCACCTCTAAAAAAAAACCTAGAGCGGCTACAAATCATTCAGAATAGTGCTCTCCGGGCAGCCCAAGGCATTGCCAAAAGAGAACACATCTCGGAGGCTAGAAAACTAGCACACTGGCTCCCAATAAAAGAAAGGATCATCTTCAAGACTCTGACACTGACCCACAAGTGCATTCACCTTACTGCCCCTGACTACCTCTCCCAAAGGATCCATCCCGTTTACGAGACCAACCAGATCACCATATACTAACATGCTCTCTGTGCCATTAGTAAAAAAAGTCAGAGCGGGCGGATCCAGCTTCCCATATCTCGCACCCACTCACTGGAACGCCCTACCCCCCACAATCCGAGGTGAGGCCTCCCTCAGCACCTTCCGCAAAACCATGAAAACCATCTTATTCACATAAGATGCCTCGCACCAGTCGAATACATCTCATTTGTTCCTAATGCATAAACTGTACTGTAATGACCAACTGTACCAACCAAAATGTCAGCTCTATGCTTTGTTGAATGCATAATGTACCACTGAATGACTCTATGCCTGTAACTAAGCTCTTGCAAGTAACAGCGCCTCAATGCCCATGGGTTACTTACGTGCTATATACATTTAAATAAATAAATAAAAATAAATAGATAGCTGATACAGTAAAGTGGTATTTCTGATAGAGGAAAAGAAACAAATGGCTTTTCAAAATGGGGCAATACTGCCGGTGTACAATACTGTAGGACCTGCAATACTGGATGTAGTCTTTTAATGTTTTCACAGTTCTAGATATTTTTAAGGCTTGGCAAACGCCCATAAGTGATGATGAAAACGTTGTCATCTATACTTTTTTGCTCATTATGAGTTGTATTACTTGTGGTTTAGGTTCGTTTTTTGTTGTTTTCTGATCCTCATCTTACCTTTCAGGTCGCACATTCCATGGCATGTTTTTTCTGCTTCTCTTAGTGGTAAGGAGGAAAGAATGACACTTCCTAGTATTTGCCTGCTAGAACAAGAGATGAGTAATTTTATACAGCATTTAAAGGGACCATTACACAAAGACATGACAATATATCTATGTCAGTAATGGTCACTTCAAATCACATGCATGAAGCGTTTCAAAGTGACCGTTACTGGCATGGATAGTTTGTGGCATCAGCTTCATGCATGTGATTTAAAGTGACCAATATTGGCAAAGATAGGACAACCTGTGTATGCCAGTAATAGTCCCTTTAAATCATATACGGAAGTGGTGCGCAAGTGGTGTTATCGGTGGAGGACCCTTGCAACTGCTGCTGATTATTGAAACGCTACGTTCTTTGGCGTTTACTTGGAGAAATGTACTGCTTTTTGGCAAGCTGTTGAGCCCGTGTGCTAACAGCATTTGTGCCTCTAGGGGAAAAAGGAGGAGCCACCTGCAGCCCAGCACAACACCCAAAAGCATCCACTCCCGTGTAAGCGCGGCAGAAGTGGTGTTATCGGTGTTGCCGGTAGGGACGGGGACAAGGAGCACGTGTCAACTGCAGTAAGACGCTGTAGAAAGGAGCTGTACTACGTGACCAACTATGCGCACGACCAGCGTCTCAACTGACCCGGAGGAGGACTCCTGACGAAAAACGAGCCAACAAGTAAGACAGCGTCTAACCTCCTGCCCAGCTGTGCAATCCCTGATACCATCACCAGCCCAACAAAGACCTAAAGCCCCCCCCCCCCCCCCCCCCCGATCCTTACACAAACCCACCTCCCGTTTACGAGTTTGATCTCTGGGGTGAGGGATCTAACTCTTTAGAAGTAGGCATCGGGGAATGCAGGGATGAGGACCCCACGCGGGTGTCGGAAATAGGAGTCTCAGCAAAGACTGCCCCCAGTGAGAACATGCAGCAGACTGAACCGCAGCAGACTGAACCCATAGAGGTAACTCAGTCCTATAATACCATAGAGGAAGACAAACTGGATGGCAATTGTTGCCACAGGTCTGTAACGAACGATACTGCGCCTGCTCTCTTTCAGGAAAAGAAAACAAAGATTAAATATAAGAGCCCATTAAGAAACTACTAGGGGAGATGCCAGAGCAAACACAACATCCGACTCCAAATATACTGGCCAAGCTGTCTGTTGAGACTGATACAACAAAAGAAATGATCATACCAACAACTGAAGAGCCTCAGGCTGGAAGGGACAGTTCTACCCCGGGAATCAATGGTAGCCCCATTAAGGACCAAACTTTTAGCCCACAACAAATAAGAGGAAACATCAGATCGAAATCCAGAAGGAAAAAAAAATGATGAACAAGAAGTGGACCTGCGAGAAGATATGGCCGATCTTGAGACAGAGTTAGCGCAGACTGAAGGTGACCGGCCAACACTGAATAATGAGCACAATGGAAAGACACAGCCTCAATTAGAGGAGCACTCGGCCAAACGATCTCCACCTAACACGATTGTTTATGAAGAAGATAGGGAGATAATCCCTTGCCCCTTAACTGATCCTGACTGGCAGGAAGATTTATGGGAGGACTCAATACAGCAACCTATAACTCCGCTATCTACAGACTCGACAAAAGCTTGCTCTAAGAGCTCTCGGAAACTATGCACCGAGATGAAGAGAAGGGGGAGAGTGGAGTCCTCGACTCTGGAAGATGAATATATCCGAAACTAGGCTAGTAGAGTCTATATGGCCCCAAAGCATGGACGCAATAGCCTGGAATCACTGACCCAGAGAAATTCAACCCTGGCCAGCAGGTTAATCCAAGATGTCTCAAACCTAACAGGTAAAATCGTGAGCGAAAAAAAGAAGAGTTTCTCTTTGATTATGGAGAAAATTGCTGTGCTGGACGGAAAAGAGCAGCAGAGTCCGGCCACCCTGAGGGGTTTATTCCAGAAGGAAGTAATGAACCAAACCAAAAGGCCCATGACCAATAGCTCACTGGATGGGACAACTACAAGAATGGAACATACCATCCAACCTTTGATAGTTGATGATGTAAGCTTAAGGAAACTTAGTGAACATTGCAACAAAGGGAGGTTGGAAGACCTTGCGCACATTCAAAAAGTAATAATGGCAGCGCTGAATACAACGTTGGCCTCCTATTTGAAACTCTTTGAAACGCTAAATGACTAACTTCTACCTATGCAATGAATTTGGAAATGAAGGAGCAAATCAAGGAACTGGTAGGTTTTACAAAAAGATTGGATGTAAGGCTTGAGAAGGAGTCGGACACCTCGTGCCAGTGGCAGAGTCACCTATGTGACCTGGCTCGCCAAGACTCGAATGATAAACATCTGTTAATGGAAGCAATCTTAGACGATCATAAATGGATCCGGAAGTCCTGCAAGCTGAGGGCAACAGTAAGCGAAATACCTAAAGATGCACAGAAGAACAACCAAACAACTAACGATACAAGAGGGAAACTAGACCGGGCACCATAACTAAAAGAAACAAGGAAACGAAAAGGGGGGCCAATGATCTTGGGAAAGGAGCAATCTGGCCCAAAGCAAAAGAAAACAGTTCACGGCAATACTCCAGGTGATAAGAACTCAGTATCAACATATTCTATATTTCAAGATGCAAATCTACTTCCCCAGGTGATAAGAGGGAAAGAGAACACTCTACCTGCACCCCCCCCCACATCGCCAGCAAGAAAACTAAAAAACAAGCAACAAAAAGAAAAGCAAATGGATCCCGAGCGTTCTTAAGAAATATAAGAACTCCATCATGAGAAGACAAGACCTCCCTCCAAGAAACCAAGGCAAGTAATTATATTAAGTAAAGCTCAGCATCAAGACTTTCGGCAAGAACTAGCCTCTGAAAGAGAAGAAGAGATGGATTCAAGGTCAATAGTCAATCTGGATGCCTCTGAATGTCTGAGTGATCTTATCGAAGTAATCAAAGATAACAACGAGGATGAAATATGGGCGAACATCAGCATGATGGACTGGCAAGTTATTGACAAATACTCAAATTTAGAGGAAAAAAAAGAAAGAAATCCAAAAGATAAGTCTACAGTCAAAATAAAAAAAAAGGAGACAAGGAGGAAAGAGACAAAGGTACACATCGAAGCGCAGAGACCTTACAGTAAGGGCAGAAGGATGACAAGTTGGCTGAGGGATTTAGAAGATCAAAGGACCTCACGCCCAAAACTCCAATCATCTAAGCAGGCTGAATCTGAACATCGAAGACATACAAAGAATCAGGAGCGCCAAAAAAAGAAATCAGACTTGACGATGGGAAATAATAAGAAACTGCAAACAAAACAGGACATCAGAAGAACGGGGAGAAAGGCTTTAAAGGAAAAGATCTCTAAATCCTTTAAACTAAAACTAGAAAGGCTCACCAAAGATCCTAAGAAAATCCTGCTAAACAGGAAAAACACACTGACCCTGTTAAACAGGCTGTTAGTGAATGAGAAACTACGGCCAGATGATATTGTAATCATTGAATTTCTGGATGACAGAAGGATGGATTTGATTATGATGCACCTCAGATCTGAGAGGGTAAGAGACATGGTGCTAAGAACAAAAAACACTTTGGGAATTAGGCATGAGGTTGAGCATATTGGATAACAATGAGATCAAAGACAAAAACAAAGAGCATCCGCAATATGGACAAAATCTGCGTAACCAAAACAAAAGGCAGGTGGAGAAAAATGTAACTACGGATTGGCAAAAGAAACTCTCAAACGACAAACAAGAGAATACTACTCGAAGGAAAGAAAAGCGGATCGAGAGACTCACCAAAACTGACCGTAAGAGGACTAGTCAGAAAATAATGGAGAGTTCTCAAGAAATCAGCGGTTGCAAAGCAAATTAGGAACCACCAAAGAAATTCAAGGGGAGAAGAGTTCCGGGACTCCAAAACCCACATTAGAAAAAAAGAAACAATAGGAACCACAGCCCAAGCGAAGACCCCTACTAGCCTCATGGAAAACCAGGGGGTTTTGGCCATTTGTACTCCGGTGAATGTGAATTTCCGCAAAAGTATTAAATTATATGCATACAGGAATCCTGGGTGAGATCTAGTCCTGTATGTGAAGGTCTATTGGGATGGCCAAGACGGGCCTCTTGACATTAATTAAAGAGGACTTAGGCCTTGAGATTATCGAACATCTAAACCCAAATCCATATATTCAAATGGTCAAATTGGTCAAAAACAGAGGAAAAAGGGAAATAAGAATGCTCTTAATGAATACACATTGGAGTTCCCCTGACTGTGAAATAGAACAGTATTTAACAAAGATTATGGAAATGATCGACATATATTAATGTATGAAGAGCCAAGTCAACTGATTGTAATATGTGGAGACCTGACTCTAAAGCTCTTGGACTCTTTGTGAAGGCTGAGAAAAAAAATACATCTAGGAACATCGGAAATTAGATGGATTCGGGAAATGAATATACGAGATATGACGATGTTAATTGGGCAGATTACAGGAGACATCCCAGGTGCAAACACATGGTTCTGTGGCAATAAGAGTGCCTGCCTAGACTATTGCTTTGTGGCTGGAAATACAATTAAATGGATAAAATCAATGCATGTAAAGAAACAAACTACGAGTAACCATGCACTGCTAGAAGTAGAACTTTTATGGCCCTCTAAGGAAAAGACAAATCCCATGAAGCAACAAACTGAACTGACATGGGGCAGGAATAGACTACGGCTTAAAACCGCTGATATCCCTCAGCTGGCGGCCAACCTGGATAACAACATAAAGGAGAATTATAATGGTAACGCGGTTGAGTATAGATGGCTGCTGAAATATTTTGAATTGAAGAGAGATAAATAAATCTACAAGTTTAACAAGGAAACATGCATATAACAGTGAAGTGGCAAAAAAGAAAAGGGAACATCGAGCTGAAGTACGTAGAATCAACCGAAGTAACTTATCGGACAAAACAGAATTGCTTAGGCTTAGCAAGCAGAGATATAAGAACTGGCTAAAAGCGACCAAAATTTGGAGAGCACAGTGTGATGCAGAAAAGATGTTGGCTGCGATTACAACCGCCAATGCTCGTTCCCTTTGGGAAATAATAAATAAGAGATGATTTACAACCGGCATTAACCAGTAACCAAGTATCTAAGGAAAATTGGGTGAATCAGTATACTGTACTCTTTAAGGAGGAGATGACCATAGCAAAGTCTAACAAGAAGTCTAACTCAAAACCTTGGGCCATTGATATAGACCGAGAGGATATATCACTAAGACTTACTCAATTGAGCTCCTCAAAAGCAGCCGGCCCGGACGGCATATCGAAAAAGAAAATAAGGAAGAGTGGGCGGATATCATACTGATCCTTTTTCAACAGATCTTGCGAGAGAGAGTGATACTGTCATCTTGGAAAGAAGCACTGATAGTTCCAATTTTCAAAAAGGGGGACCGTACTAACTTCAGGAACTACAGGCCAATATCTCTGCTAGACTTTTTTGGCAAAATCTTCTCATCTATCCTGTTAAGAGATCTAAAGAATTGGGCACTAAACACTGGCATATAAACAAACGCCAGACAGCCTTTATGAAGGGGGTGGGCACCTCCCTTAATCTGTTCCTATTAAATCTACTGAAAGCCCGGGTCTTGGAGTCAAAGGGGAATGTATACCTAGGCTTTATAGACCTCGAGCAAGCGTTCGACGCAGTGAACAGAGCGCGCTTTTGGACAAAATTTTTAAAAAAAATTGAATTTCCCGGAAGACCTACTAGAAGCAATCCAAGAGTTGTATACTAAGGCAACAATTCAAATAATTGTCTCGAAAGGAGGAGACACCACAGAAAAGATCTCGACGACAAAGGGCATCAAACAGGGCTGTGCTTTAGCCCCCTTTTATTTAGTCCTATACATGGCGGTCAAGCAAATCTCACAGGAAATATAGGAGCATTTCCACCGTAGTTGGAAGGAGCAGAACTTTCATGGGTCCTGTATGCGGATGATGTCGTCTTTATCGACCAGACGGCAATAGGGCTCCAAAGAAGAATCATGGAATTTAAAAAATACCTTGACGAAAACAAAATGAAAATCAACATGAAAAATCCATGATTCTTATAATGCAAAGAACAATAGGTATCAGGAAGAAAATCCCTTTTACCTGGTCAATTGAAAATCAGGCCCTAAAAATTGTGGATACCACGATCTATCTGGGAGTCAAGATAAACAAAAACAGTCATGAACAAGCTTAACTGAATTTCCTTAAGGAAAGACTTGTCAAATTAACAAATCAGGGGAGAGCATTGCATCGGAGATATGGCGTTTACTCTATGATCCCGATCAGAACATTCTGGAAACAAAGGGTAACACCTATCCTGACACATGGGGCTGAGACCCTCTTAAATTTACCATGGGAAGCATGGGGAAAAGTCGAGGGGTATTTCTGGAGGAAACGTTTAAGACTACCAAATTGTCTGAAAATGGCAACAATCAGGAACAAATTGAGGTTACAATCCATGGCCTCAATAGTACTCTGGAAAACAATCTCCCTATTCTGAAAATGCATCCTGGAAAATCCGTCAATCCCGTTTGAAATCTTGGTAGCTCACCCGAACATAAACGGAGATAAATTTCTCAGAGCACGGAAGCAGAAATGTCTTGACCAACTCCAGCATAACAACATCAATTTAGAAATGCGCAAAACAAACCCTGTAAAGACGAAGAGATGTCTAAAAGAAAGAGACTGGTTAGAAACAGATACATTAAAGGCAGAGAATGGATACGTCTTAACATTGTATGGGAAAGGAAAGCCCTGAATCGTCTCCCTTCTTATATTACGAACTATCCATCTCCTCACTACAGAGATCTGTTGATGCGATGTCGACTGAACCTTTTACCATCGAAGGAAGTGACATTTCTAAGGAAACAGATCAGTGAACAAGAGGCTTTCTGCTGCTTCTGTAAAAATGGGGAAAGGATGGAATCAACAAGACATTTGGCATAAGGAAACAGATCAGTGAACAAGAGGCTTTCTGCTGCTTCTGTAAAAATGGGGAAAGGATGGAATCAACAAGACATTTGGCATTGTCATGTGTGAAATTACAAAAACTAAGAAGAAAATATTTGAAGACTGCACCCACACGAACAGAGCACAGTATAGAGGAGGAGTGGTGGGAACGCTTAATGACGGTGGATAAAATCGGCCAGACTTTAGATGTACTGACACTAGTGGAACCGATATGCATAGAAATAAGGAAAGATGATAAAGATGATAAACTGACCTTTGAAGTGGAGGAAGATGCAGGAATTTGAAGGACTCTGAGAAAGACTTTCTCCTGTATTGTCCTCCCCCTTGTAAATGGAAAGGATAATTACATGTAATGTTTGTTAAAGGTTGACAATTTGATTAAACAATAAAACAATTAAAAAAATATATATACATGTAGGTTGAAGTTCTTCATGCATATGATTTAAAGTGACCATTACTTGCATAGATGTTATCTAGGCCCTACTGATTAATTGGCCCAATGCTGCCATTATGTGTGCGCATATGCCCAACGCTGTCTATGTGTGCGCCCAAGCCCAACGCTGCCATTATGTGTGCCCAAGTCCAACATTGTCATTATGTGTGCGCCCAAGACCCACACTGACAACCACCTTACCCGTAATGCACCTGCCCCTATACCACGTCCTAGTTCAGACCACCTCTGCCATCTCAGAGCCCGGACGACAACACCAGAATCCCCAACAGGATACCTCCTCTCTGACATACTCACACGCAATTCATTCCGAGTCCTTTGCCACCCCCCTACCGAACCTATCCACTTCTATGCAACCAGATAAATGCTAGGTCCCTCGCACTAGATGTTCACGATCTCATAACTACCAACAACATTGACATCTTGTCCATCACAGAAATATGGCTCAACCAAGCTGCGGGCCCAGCCTTGTCCATCGCTATTCCCATTGGCTATGCCATACTCAGAAGACAGGACAGGCAGTAAAGGAAGCAGTGTTGTCTTCATCTATAAAGACTCAATCCCCTTCGACTGATCACCACTTCACCCATCCCACACTGCAAATCTATAGTCCCCAAACTCAGTTGTTCACCCAACTGCTCCATATCACTACCTGCTGTATCGCCCTCCAGGCCCCCCACTACGTTTGAAGATGATCTTATCCAAGTCATCACCGCTAACCTCGAGCCCAAGGCTCAGCTCATTGTCCTGTGAGACTTCAATTTTGGTTTCAATGACCCTTCGGATCTCAAAGCTTCATCCCTGTCCAAAGCTACCTCCGCGCTCAGCTGCACCCAACTGATCCTTGACCCCACACATTCACAAGGCTGCATGCTAGATTGGCTATTTGACCATAATTGCAACGTTTCTGTAGTCTCCAATGTATCATGCCCTTGGACGGACCACCACTGTGTAGCGTTCACAATCCTTATGTGAAAGAAACATACTAAACCCCTTTCCTTTTTACCTCCTACACTAGAACATAGCTGTTGCAATTACACTAGTGATGGCCTACTACCGCTGCTCATCACCGAGCTTCCAACTCACCAAGATATCAACTTCCTAGTGGAACATTACAACTCCATACTAACTAACGCAGTTGAGTCCACAGCTTCCATCAAGCCACGCAAAGAAAAAAATCCATCAATCAAAAAAATACCTGCTTCACCACTCAGCTACACAAACTACGAGTGGAAAAACGAGCAGAAGGAACAAAACAACCGACAGGGCCCTATTCTCAGACCGCTCCACAAAATGTAAACAATCCATCCTCACGACCAAAGCAGCATCCTACAATAGCAGGATAATGGAAGCATTCTCAAGTTCACGCAAAATGTAGATCCTTCTCAGTGAATTAGAATCCCTCACCGCACCCACACCCCCACCCCCATCAACTGTCTCCAAAGATAATACCTGGTGTAGTAGTAGGTTTTCATTATAGCCAGCATAGTCATCGTTTGTCTGGACTGTCGGAAGCGGCCTCTCTACATTGCGAGATTGACGAGACTGATGAGCAGAGGTGCGGCTTGACACGTCACGGCTTGACGTGCACGCTGTATGCGCGGAGCCAGGAGTGAGGGTCCTTTTCTCTGACGGTGGCAAACCCGCGAGCCGAAGGAGCCATACGCAGCAGGGAGCTCTGTACCGGGAGCAAGGAGTAACCGTGTGGGAGAAGTGTTCGACCGTGACTGCCCTTGAGGTCTTGATACGAGGAGGACATACGGAGTCGGTTCAGGTCCCCTGGAGCTAAGGGTTACGCACAGGAATTGGTGAGCATTGAGTTCCCTGGAATGCTGAAGGGTATTATAACTTCAGCATTCCGTAGGCTGAGTCCTACATGTGACAGCACAACAGACTCTCCAGTTATATATATTTGTATGCACTGGTGCACTACGTAGTTTTGGAACAGCTGCCACTGTGGTCTATATTTTATCGTGTTGTAGGCTGAGCTCCATTTCACTTATAATATACGCTCCATCCTCTTTAACCAGTTCTCCAAAGAAAAGGAAACTGAGCTATATCCGGCGAAAGTGGCCAGGAGACTGTGGGGATTTACTCCCTTTGATCCTGAGCCCAGTTAAGGATACTGAGCCCTGATATTGATTGAGGCTGCGGAGTGAAGCTTACTAATGATATAGACAGCGCTTGTTGAGCAAAGCGCTCCAAGGCACCCAGTTTGGTTAACTGTGGCAGTATCTGGCTACGAGGTGACTTTTTGTGCGGCATAATATCTGAGACACCTTTTTTTGAGCATCAGTGTCCCTCAAAAAGGATCAAAGGGGAGAAGTGTACCCTTACTAAAGTTGAGAGATTTAAATATGGCGCCAACAAATAAATATAATCTGAGAAGAAAGAAAAAGGAGAAAGCTATGGTGACCACCGCAGAGGAAGTGAAGGGTAAAAAGAGTAAACCTAAGAGGGGCACTCCCATAGATCAAAGTAGGATCACCAGATTCTTCCCCCTGAACCCATCAGTGGAAATCAATTCTACGGTTTTGGAGGCACCCATAGGGACAGAGTTAAATGTCACTAATTTGGGCCGCTTGCTGAACTTTGGAGATATTGACAACAATTCACTCTTAGAATTATGCCTGAACATACAAAGAGGCATGACTCTGCAGCTATCAGCACCTGCGGGTAGTCCGGTTATCCCTCGGATGGAGAGCCAGTCAAAACAGCACCCTGATCCCTCTATTGGGGTGGCGTCCATAGGAAGACTATCTGCCTCACCCAACCTAATGATAGATACAACTTCCGGCTCTGAGGCTGAGAGGGCTATAATCAACTATCCTGCAGCTACGGAAATCACTGAAATACAAGCATCAGTGGCGTCTTTGCAGTTTGCATTAAAAATTCTATTACAGATGGCTGGGCGTATTTTAGCTAACACCGATAAATTGACTAAGGATATCTACAAAGACAGATTGCTACTGAGGAGGTGGAAAGCAACCTGTCTGATGCCACACAGATTGGGAATGAGTTACAGCACCAGCAAGGGCCGGACATAGATCCGGCACCGTCGGAGGTCAAAGATGCTATAACTACTTGCAAACAGCGCAGACGATCAGGCAAGCATCTGTTGAGAGAAGGGTAGGTAGCCATGAGCCATCATTGATAGTGCCAGAGATTACCCATTTTCGCTCCAAGAAAGCTAAAAAGAGAGCGGCACGCACGTGCTAAAAAGAGAAATGCTCAGGGGGAAGGACGCCTGACCAGTTGGCTGATACCGGAGGAGGTGGCAGCTCCCGACGAGGCCAAGGAAGTGGAAACCTTGATGATTGAATATCTGTCCGAGGAAGATCTTATTCTTGCGAATACAACCCAGGTGGCGAATGCCCAAGGCAAACCTCTCGATTCAGTATTTTGTGTAACTGAATCCAAGAAAGAGGGTAATGAAGTTGGGGGAAATCGTATCTGTTTTATAAAAAGTTTGTATCAAAGTGGTGATTGTAAATGGCTTTCATGTTCGGAATTTCTGAAGAGAATGTTCTCAGTACCCCAATTAAGAGTACTTCATTCTGACTTTCAATTTTTAGGACCTTCGTCAGGAACTAATCCTAAGGTGTCAGCATTGCATTGTAAATTTTTGGCTACTGCCCAGTTATTAAGGACATATAAAGATGAGCTGAGGACTGTGGATATTGAGGTAGATGCTGACAAAGTATGATGATCAAATTCGCCTGGGGACAGAAACAGCTGCCTCCAATGTTAAGGGCTTTTGTCCTCAATTACCCACTGGGAAGAAGGTGGAGCTGACAGACGTCCAATTGGTGTTGAAGTGGTTAGCGGAGGTAGTACCTATGGTTGTTGAATGTAAATGAAAATTAACACTGGTGACATGGAACTGCCAGGCCTTTGCTCACCTATTAAATGATAAGGGACCGATAACCCAGTTAGCTGGACACAGTTGCATTTTTTTACAAGAAACATTGGCAATTAATTCTTTGTTCTTAGATGGGTTTGTTGGATATCAGATTTTTGCCAAAAAAGATGAAAGAGGGAGGCCTTATGGAAGACCTTGGATTTGGGTATCAAACATCTTTAGTTCTAGAAGGATTGAGGGGAGCCAAGCGGACAACATGATTGCTGTTGAAATAGCACATAAAGGCAAGGGAAGTTTGAATAGGTTGCTAGTGGTTTGTTTATATAATCCACCAGGGGCAATGATGAGAGAATCAATACAAGAAGCATTACACAAACTTCTTGCAAATTGGTTAATAGTCCAAGACAACTTTGATGTTTGTGTGATGGGAGACTTTAATGCGCATATGTCGGGGGGAGTAGTGAGTATGAATAACCCGAAATTGCATTCAAAATGTGTAATGATACATCACAGGGAGGATGGGGAAGAGCATGGTTGGGTACAATTCTTTCAAAACTGGGAACTTGAGATGATTAATGGACGTACTGAAAGTGATCATCCAAGTAAGCATACATGGAACAATGGATCATCGATTAATACATTAGATTACATCTTTGTCTCTCCAAGTTTATTACATGTTGTGGATGATATGGCTGTGGTACAAAACAAACGGAGTGACCATGCCATGTTGACGTGCTCTTTCGACACCCCTGTTGCCGAGATCCCATGGCACGATAAGGGCAAAATAAAGGTGAATCATGCGGGCACTGGAATACGATGGTCTGATACTAATGTTCAACGAGCGACGGAAGCCCTAAATGAAGAGTGTCTACCTGACCTTGGTGCATTCAATATGATGTCCATGAATGAGGTTGAGGAATGGATTCTCCTGTTCTCTGGCAAACATGCAGCAATGCCGAGCAGCGCAATGGACAGCGATCAGGGGAAACCTCCTATATATGATAGATACATCAGGGATGCAAAAAGATCCTTGAGGGTGGAGCTGCGTCGAGCGAAGAAATCTAGCTTGACGTGGGAAACATATATCCTGACTATTAAGAGACTAAAGAATAGATACAGGGCTAATATTAAGGCCAAGAGAAGCACAGATCGTAATAAAACTTGGCAAAGACTAGTTCAGACTATTTGCTCGAGGAAAACGTCTAACATCTGGGCATTGTTGAATGAAGCCAGGGGGAATAAGATACGACAAACAGTTAACCCCATTGGTAGTGCTGAGTGGATTAGGTTTTTGGAAAATCGTAATATAGTTATTGATTCTGATGCAGTTAAGCAAGTACCACCCGACTCTACAATTGACATTTCATATAACTCTATTTTGGCAGAGATCAAATTGTTGAAATCGTCCAGAGCTCCAGGTCCCAACGGCCTGGCGAACATTGTAATTAAGAGTCATCCCGATTTTTGGGCTAGTTTGCTCAACATCTTATTTAAGAAGATCTTGAGTGAAGGTAAAATTCCGAGCTCTTGGCAAACAGCGATTTTAATCCCGATTTTTAAAAAGGGAAATCGTATGTATCCCAATAATTATAGGCTAATCTCTATGCTTGACACTACAGGAAAATTATTCACCTCGTTAATATTGAAAGAATTGCAAGTATGGGTGGACCAAGCTAATATACTATGTAAGTTTCAATGTGGATTTAGACAAGGTTATTCCACTTCTCGCAACCTTTTGGTTATGGATACAATGTGAAGTAGGGCGCGGCAGAGTGGGCAACCCCCCTCTGTACGCACTCTATGTCGATTTTAAGGCAGCATTTGATTCTATTCCAAGAGAGAAATTATGGAAGAAGTTGGAAATGTTAGGCTGCCCAGTTGACCTTTTATATCATCTTTGGTTATTACATCAGAACACCAAGGTGAGAAAAAAATTGGACCTGTAAGGCCACATGACAGAAGAGGTCTCGCAAAACAGAGGAGTTAAACAGGGGTGCGTTACTGGCCCTGTTGTGTACAATCTATACGTACACGATATACCACAGGCAATAGCCTTGGCTAGTAACTGTCCCCCGAAGATTGGTAAAGATCCATGTTTGTTTCTTGCATATGCAGATGACCTAGTAGTATTTGATCACACTATAAGTGGGTTACGCCGATCGGCCCGGGCCCTCTGGGACTACCCTGAAAAAAATGGCCTTATTGTCAATGTAGAGAAAACCCACGTGATAAGATATACAAATAAAAGAACTACACGTGTTAAGATCTATATTGACAACATTGAAATTACATATGTTCCTGTTTATAGATATCTCGGGATTGAATTCGAACCTTCAGGCAATTACCTCATATGTAAGCGTAACCGTATTATAAGAGCAGTTCAAGTTACAGCCCTTTTTAAAAGTTTTACAATAAATCAGGGGGGCTATACGCTGTGGGGATCACGACATCTATACATCCAAGTTTTGTCCCCTGTGATGGTGTATGGATTGGAAGTACTCATGCAGATGGAGCTAAATTGGTTACAGCTAACTGAGGGAAAATATTGGCAAAGGGTATTGGGACTCCCGACATGTATCCCAATGGCTCTCTTAAGACTTGAGCTTGGGCTGATATCGTTAAAAGCATTGTTTTTGAAAAAGAGAGCAGGATTGTATCTAAAGATGGTGAATGGAGCCGGTAATGCCCTATTGAGGGCAGTTGCTCAAGAATTTCATAAAGAAAGCTCCACATGACAATCGGCAAATCAAATGGAACAACTCCTGAGGGACGTTTGTTGGACACATCCGGTAGGTCCCTTTACAGAGATAAAGCAGGCCGCATTAGAAAGACGAATAGACTTATGGGATCGGTTGGAGAATTATGAACATCTCTGCAAACTTAAACGTATAATTTCGTGCAATCCAGACTATATAAGTTCAAGAAGCCACAACAATACTTGATGTTATGTCCCTCAAGTAGGCTTAGACGATTTATTCTTTTATTAAGATTAGAACATCTCCCCACTAAGGTGATCACATGGGTGATAGATAAGACACCTAAAGAACAGCAATTATTCCACCTTTGTAAGAATAGGGACATCCCGGAGACTGCCAAACATGTCCTTACTGAATGCTATGAAATGAGAGCTGTAATGGAATATTATTTGGGAATGTACGTACATAATAGTGACACGATTAAGGAGAGGTCCTTTTGGAACCATTGTGTCAACACTGAAAGCATGCACTTTTTAACTACAATGTACAATATTTGGTTGAAAGTGGAAACCAAATTGGGCATTTTCTTGTGAGGTCAGATATAATATATTAGGCGAGGCCAGCGTAAATTGTCTTATTTTGTTATGAATGGCTGGCATGAGCATGAAGAATGAGGTTAAATATGTAACATCATATAATAGGATTATTTGGTTAAGATATTGGATTATGATGATTAATGTCTGGAATCTGATAGAACTGGATTTTATTAATGTATGATGATTAATGGTTGGATTTTTGTAATAATTGTATTTTATTAATGTATGAATATTGCTTGTTTTTATGTCTTTTTTATGCTGATGTATATGTGTTAAGTTTATTTACTAAACTAAATCACATTAAAGTTATTATTATTAGTATCCACGATTCTTTGACAGGGAACACTGCTCAACTACGAAGGAAAATGAAAGCGAAATCAGATATCATCGCCTACATTCTGCCACAATGCCCCCTTAAAGACTCCCGTACCCACTGTGAGAAACCAGACGATAGAGATATATATATATCTCTCTCTCTCCTCCTCCCTCCCTCCCCCCCTTTTTGGATCCAGAACCTGGGTGTGGACCAGTGCGGAAAGGATCACCTGGGTGAGGGGTCTTTGGGAGTGGAACACCGGATGGTGAGACGCGGTATCCCTTGCACTGTAACACCTTTACCCCATCCTACCAGGTAGGATATGTGGAAACTTTACACCCCCAGCCCCTTTCCCTTCACAAACACTTCTTTACATGGACAGCCCGCTCTGGGAGAAAACAGACTCGCACCCGAGCAGTGTACCCGACATGTCCCAGTACTATGGTCAAACAATTACTGACAATCTCCATTAAACTTCCCCACAAATATAAAAGACGGAGCACAAGAGCACATTCTGAGCGAGGCAAAGCACACGAAGGAACATCAGTTTCGAGTCGGCAGCTGAACGAGGAGAGAAAGACTGCAAACCAAGAAGGGTTTGCAAGAAGGGAAATACTATTGACCTTTTCGGCAAGAAACTGTTACTTTCAAGAAACCTTCAAGCCGGAAAGCGCAAGGCCAGGAAACCAGACTGAACAATCCTGCATTGTGTGTATGAGATAACGGAGGCCCTCCAGCATAACTGACTAAGGTGGGGAAGAGCAGCAGCCAGCGTGGTATCATCCTTGGCTCCAAGAACAAGGAAGCACCAGAGAGATCAACATAGCCAGTGAGTTGGGGAGACCGATGCAAGACTGGCCTGTGTTGAAGTCAAGGTTGCAAGCGGCAACATTGTATAACGAGCTCTGGCACGAACATTGTTAAACACGTGATAAAAGACGCAAGTAAAGCTAAAACTGCTGATGAATGTTTGAACTTGAGAAAGAAAGATACAATACCGTTGACAGAGTGGGCCAGCACCGTAAATGTGTGCAAGATTAAGCAAACCCATTGCACATTCGAAAGTCTTCGATTTTGATATCAAGAGGAAACCGTAGAAAGTGAGATTACAAGGTCCGAGCCTGAACGAGGCAGTCCAAATGTGAATATTGTGTTAAAGGGATCCAAGGCCGAACGAGGGAGATTCATGATCCGAGCCTGAACAAGGGAGACCAAGTGTAAACATTGTGGTAAAAAGGTGATCCAAGCCTGAAGGAGGGAGTCCCATGATGAATACTGGAAGGGAGAACTTGTGCATGTGAAGATGCTGATACGGGAAATAATTAAATACAAAACCCTCTCAAATGTCCATTGCTGCCTGACCAACAATGCCCCCTCCTACCTTGTCCAGAAGGTAAAGAAATACCCGACAGCCAGGCCACTCAGATGCTCCCACAGTCACTGCATCCTGACCCCAAGATTTAGACGGAAACGTGGTGGTGGTGGCCAACCTCTGGAATAATCTGCCACTTCACTTATGATCTGAGACCTCCAACCAACTATTTAGGAAAACTCTAAAGACACACTGTTCATCTAACCCCAGACACTTACCCACCTGTTATATCTACTTGTCACACCACCTATCTGTAACCAGGGGCTAGATGCCCGGGGGCTTTGTGCACTTCTATAAATGTAATAAATAAATTATTAATTTATAACGTGCTTAACTTCGGAGACCAGTCTCTAAGCACGGGCTGATAGTCGAACCTGTGTTATTCTCTAGTGTCTGGCTTGCTTGCGATGCCCCTGGCTATGCCCCTGGCAATACTGATATATATATTTTTTCTAAGAAAGAAACGTGCAGTTTAAAAACAAAGAAAGAAATCGGGGCTGGTGCTCAGTGCACCAGCCCTGCGAGTTGCATGTGGGGTGGTGCACTGAATAAAGGGTAGGAGCCAGGAGGGGAAGCCAACCCCCTCTCCCACCACCTCCCTGCTCCATCCCAGGGTGGATCATCTAGTCCTGTCTTTTCCTTTGCAGTCTGTTTGTTGTAGTTTTACAAGAGTACATAGCCCAGAATAAATGTATCTATTTCATTTGTATAGCGCGCAAACAGCCCTGAGGCATCAAGGCGCTGTAGCAAGTACATGTGATTAGTGTTGCATTCAGATTATACAAATTATTACATTATGTCACAGATACCGTATATGTCAGGGTGCGAAGGAGCCCCCACCGCTTAGATTGAAAGTTAGAGTTAGAATGCATAGAAAATAAACAGACTTGAGGAGCAGCTCATCCGAAATAAGACAATCTGGCAATAGAAAAAAGTAGAGATGCTAAAGCGAAATGAAGAACCAGTGATATACGTTTAGATTAATAATGTTCAGCTGAATTCTACTGTAGCTGTGTCTCAACTTGTGCACACAGAGGCTATGGGGGATTACATGACTTTCATGGCACCATACTTATCAACTATCCCCAAACCTACAACTATTAGACAGGACCTTCCCAAATTTGAAACCTGCAAGTTCCCATTAACATGTTTTATCTTTTGCGATTTAAAATCAATTCAGCTCAAGGCACTGTACCAAAGATAGGCCCCCGTTGTTGGAACGGAGTTGCTTTAAAACATGCGACATGGCCCTTAACCCAAATGATTAATTATCCGTTATACAATAGGGCATTCAATAATTTGGAGGGAAAAACGTCTCATATTCAAGGTCGTCTAGCTAGCCCATGTGATTTACTATTATCCAGTTCTTGCTTTCCTCCACTCCCGTTCTTGTGCACTTGGCTCTGTAAAACGAGTACCAATACTAACGCCACCAAGGGCCGGGTCAAGACTGATGTGGGCCCATTCACAAATAAAGTTGTGGGGCCCCGCATGCATATTCTAGAATGAGGATGCCTGCTGACAGCGCAGCAGCTTGAGCTGTGAAATCCTGCTCCTCCTTGCCCGGCCATAGATCTGACATTGAATTTGAAGGTGAATGTTGTAGTTCTGTCATTGGACTCGTGAGTAACAACTCGAAGAAGAGAAATTCAGAGACTGGGGACTCGATCCATAAGAAATCCAAGCAGCTATTACCTACCCTTGAGGCAGAGATCGCTGGAGGCCCCAAATACCACTGAAGGGTGAGGCAGGATTGTCCCCTCTTCCCTCTACTGATTGTAATGGCCATGGAACCCCCAGCAGTCAGAATTAAATGAGGTGCATCCATTGTGAGCATATCGTGTGGCAGTGCCTGCCACAATCTGTGGCTGCATGCAATGAATTGCTGTTGGCCCTGAAGGATGCATGTGTCCTTGCACAACACAATGTGGGTCATGGTGAATCTGGCATAAAGCCTTGTTTGGACCCCTGGCTGGCCTGCTATAGGAATTAATGGATTCTTAGACAAAGGCAAGATGGCCACTCAAGCCTCTTAGTGTCAATTGCTTTTACCCCTTGTTTCTCAAAGTCCTGAGAAACCCTGGCTCTGTTCCCTTCCACTGAATGGCTGTTGGGTGGCAGAACCAAATATGGTTTTGGGGCCGTCTCCTGTCAGACTAGCCAGAGCCTTCCATGGGGCTGCTTGTTGTGGGTACACCCTTGGTGTGGGACCTGAATGAATTAAAAGGGGAGTCAATTTGCATTCTGTGTTGTGGGTGTCTGGGTTTGGTGGTGTGATGCAATGCCTGAGCCAGCGCGGACTGAAACTAGAATGAATGCAGTGTGTGCTCCCTTGTACCCCTAGTGTATATTTTTGGGCACATATGTGCTGCCCACAGAGAAGGGTATGGGCGGGTGGCAGCTACATGCTGACTTGACAGTGGCTCTGGCTATCCTCCATTGTTGGGATGCCCGGGGCCTGCTATAGGAATCAATGATTCCTAGACAAAGGCAAGATGGCCACTGTAGCCTCTTAGTTTTATTTGTTTTTACCCCTTGTTTCTCAAAGTCCTGAGAAGCCCTGCCTCTGAATGGCTGTTGGGTGGCAGGACCAAATAACAAAGTTACTCACTGTAGTGACTTCCTTTTACTCCTTGTCCATAGTCCCCCTTTCCTCCATACTTGTGGGGACATTCCGTCCTTCGGGACGGGACCGGAGCACTTTTGTCAAAAAGCATCAAAATTGAAAAATGTTTGTCCTTCTCTTTTTACGCGGGTTACCGCACGTGGCCGTAACCCGGCCTCCTGAGCTTCGCCCGGCGCATAGCCCTTCAGTCCTTTTCTATCGCCAGATCTGCGACCATTTAAGAAATAATAGAGGATACTTATTAAAGGGGACGGCGGGCGGGCGTATGGAGGAAAGGGGACTATGGACTAGGAGTAAGGTAGTCACTACGGTGAGTAACTTTATTATACTCCTACGTCCCGTCTCCTTTCCTCCATACTTGTGGGAGATACCAAAGTATTCCTCACAGGTAATGCGGGTGGACGGAACTTCCCTACTGAAAAAGGTTTAAGAACAGCCTGGCCTAATTGAGCATCGGCCCTGGAGCTCAGGTCCAATCAGTAATGCTTCCGAAAAGCTGATGGGGAAGCCCACCCAGCTGCCTTGGCAATGGTTTCCCAGGGAACATATTTTTGGAAGGCAATAGCAGCCGCTTTGCCACGTACAAGAAGAGCATGAATGCGCTTCGGAGGGTGAATGCCCTGAATGGTATACACTTCAAACCGTCCCACTAGAATGTCCAATGCATACACCTTAATGGTGCCCAGATACAAAAAAAGCACAGCAGGCGGCTCCAGCTTTCCGGTCATAGAAGCCCAAACCTGGAACAGACCCCTTAAATCTCAGAACTGACAAACCTACCCGAGTTTCAGGCGCAAGGCCCTTACCCGGATATGATCTAATGACACTTAGCCGGACGTCTCACTACGTCACCATGCTCACCATACCTAAATTGCTTCTCTTCATACTCACTATTTAATAACTAAGACTACCTCTGGACAATTGCTCTCTTGACTATGCCAACTGATGATTACCCGTATGCCACCTTGTTTACTTCACCATGCCTTCACTGTTTTTCTCCTTATCCACAGTACGTAAATATATGTTTCAACCTTACTGTATACCTGTACCACTCTGTAACCAAGTTCTCAAGTATCCATGTAATGTTTGCGCCCAGCTACCCTCGGGTTTGGTTTTGCGCTATCCTAAATAAACAAACAAACTTCTGAAATACAGGAAGAAATCAAGTGGGAGATAGCAGCCTTTGAAGCAGGTTTCCCCGAACGTAACACAGAGTTGTGAGGAGCCCCTGAGTTCAGTTTTTCTGTCCAGATTGAACTTCAGAGCTCGTCTGACATCTAAATTGTGTAATACTCTCTCGGCATCTGAGGTCGGGTTTGGAAAAAAGACAGGTAATGAGATAGATTGATTCAAATGAAAAGCAGTCACTACTTTAGGAAGGAAAGAAGGATGAGTGCGGAGCACAACCTCATCCTTATGGAAGGTAAGGAACAGATGTTCCACGGACAGAGCTTGAAGCTTGCTTACACGCCTTGCCGAAGTCACTGCAATCAAAAAGGCAACCTTCCAAGCACGGTACTTTAGATCCGTCGTAGCCATGGGTTCAAATGGTTAATGGCATAAGGCGGTCAGGACCACATTTAAATCCCACTTTGAATGAGGATTGCGTACCTGTTGAAAAAAAGATGCAATAAACCTGCAAAATGCCTTTTAATGACTGTGTTCATCAAAGAAAAGGAACAGGTGTCAGTGGATAGGTAGGCGGCAATGGCCGACAAGTATGTCCTACAAGACACAAGACATGAATGCCCGAAGCAGCCAGATGAGAAAGGAGCGAAAGGACAATGTCAATCGTAGCATGTCTGGGGTCTAGTTGCTTAGCTAAACACCAGTGACAAAACCGGAGCCACTTGCTCCTATACGGAGACCTTGTAGAAGGCTTCCTGGCCGCTTGGATAATGAGCATATTGTCCTTGGACAGGTTAAACTGCGCTAAGGACTTGAATTCAGGCACCAGGCCGCCAAGCTGAATGATTGTGGGGAGGGGTGCCACATCTGCTGATTGCACTGGTGAAGCAGGTTGGGATCAACGGCAGTCTGATCGGAGGACAAATGGATACATGCTGAAGTTCCGAAAACCAGAATCTGGCTGGCCACTAGGAGCTATGAACAGGAGAGTGCAATTCGATGCATTTCTGAGCTTGCAGAGTGACCGATAAATTAGAGGAAGAGGCAGGAAGGCACACCCCTCATGTTGTGCCACAGAATCTCGAGAGCATCACCTAGAGAGGAGGCCCCGAGACCGTTCCTGGATGCATAAAGTGGAAGTTTCCTGTTTGAGGCAGTCGCAAAAAGGTCCACTTCTGGAGTGCCCCACTGGCGAAAGATGTTGGAGAGGACCTGCATGTTCAGTTCCCACTCGTAGCTGGCCGCTGTCTGTCGGCTGAGTGAGTCTGCAGTCACATTCTGCAATCCCATATGGTCTACACCATACTGAGACAGGACCGAACCAATATGCGCGGCGGCGGCATTGCCTTCATCGCTAAGACTAGCCTAGGCATGAGAACCACTCCTACTATAGTGTTTGAATCATGTGAAGCGCTTTCCATCAAACTTCCTCTAGTTAACTCCCAGACACTGACCATCCACCTCATCTATAGACCTCCCAGACCCATAGGGACATTCGAAGAGGATAAACATAATCTACTTTCTAACAACCTAAAAATGTCTTCACAACTACTTGTCCTAGGGGATTTTAACATGGGCTATAATGACCCCCCTAGGCAAAAACGCCACCATCATTGCCAATATTCTGTCTGATCTGGGTATAACTCAAAAAATGCTCGGACCCACTCATATCAAAGGGAGAACCCTCGACTGGTTAGCAGACTACAACTGCACTGCCAATATTAAATCCATAGTCCAACAACCATGGACAGACCACTTCCTTGTGTCCTTCGAACTATCCACTTCTAGACTATCCTCGCCAGCACCTATTTTGGCCTCGCCTTGTCCTACAAGAAATAAAAAGAGTGGAGAAGGAGAAAGTGATTCCCGCGATCCTACCCATCCTTAACCAACTAGCCGATCATTTAGACCCTGAAACACTCGATGAGTACAACAAAATCATGTTAACCACCCTTGACAACATCACCCCCTCTAAAACTCAGACCGAGTAAACCCAAAGCCCATTTAAATAAATGGTTCACCTCTGAAGTAAAAGATCTACGACTTCTCAAAAGGGGCTGTGAAACAGCATGGAGGATAACCCCCTCAAAAGACCACAAAAATAAACTTATGGAAATCTCCTCTCGTTACAAAAAGGAAACGTATCTGGCTTAACAATACCAATTTGAATACGAGAGACCTGTTCACTATCCTCAAGGAACTAGAGTCCACCATCCCCATCCTGGACACATGCTCCAAAGACAAAACCTGGTGTTTTGATATCCAACAAGCACTCTCAAACAAAATAATTATGATCCAAAAGAAAATATCTAAGAAAAAAGTCACACTTAGCCAACCATCCCAGACCAATAACGTAAACACAGTCCCACCATCCAATGATCAGGACCTAGCTGCACGATTCATGTTCGTAAAAACCTCTACTCTTGAGGTGGAGAAAGTCATCCTCTCTCTTAAGCCAATCCAATTGCCAGGGCGACTCCTGACCTGCCCAGCTCATAAAAGACGCCGCTAGAGATCTTTCCCCATTTATTTCAAAACTTGTCAACGCCTCATTCGCGTCAGGCATTGTTCCAACCAACTTAAAACAATCTTGTTACTGCCTTTGCTTAAAAAGCAAACTTTAGACCCTCTTATTTCCACAAACTACCGCCCAATCACGACAGTACCTTTTCTGCTTTAAGTCCTGGACAAGATTGTTTATAACCAGATTCAAAAATTCTTGGAACATAAGCTCCTAGGAGTACGTCAATCAGGATTCCGGCCCCAACATGGCACTGAGACTGCCCTCATCGACTTGAAGACACAAATAGATGATTTACGTGATGAAGGTAAAATGGCTCTCCTCTTGCTGCTGGATCTGTCGGTTGCATTCGACCGCGTGGACCACAGGGTCCTTTGCAGCCACCTGGACTCGGCTGCACACTTTTCTAAAGAGGCCATAACCTGGACTGAGTCTTTCCTCAGCGACAGGACGATGAGGGTGTTTTCGCCCTCGGCAGCAGCCGATCCGATCCCCATCTTGTGCAGAGTCCCACAGGGCTCTTGCGTCTCCCCCACCCTATACAACATATTTACTAAGCCCCTTTTTGATGATCTGGACCATCTTGGTATCACCTACACTAACTATGCAGATTATACCCAGATTCTCCTCCCACTTTCTGGGGATTACAACAAGGATTTGGCCTTGGTAAATAGGGTGTATATCATCATCCAGGCATGGATGGAAACCCATGGACTATGGCTGAATGATGAGAAAACAGAGCTTATCCTGGGGACTCATTCCAACCTCAAGAAATTAGGCCAAGACTACTACTCATTTGTGATTGATGGTAATACCATCAAGGTGGCCAAGGAAGCAAAGACACTTGGGTTCTATCTGGACTCCACCCTCTCATTCGACAAACAGGTGAAGTCCATGGCATCTGCCACTGCTCACACTTGTAAGCTCATCAGAGCAGGCAAATACTTCCTATCAGACAATAACTGCATTATTTTTGCCAGAGCCCCGATTCTATCCAGCTCGATTACTGCAATGCCCTTTACATTGGTGCCAATAAATCCATCATCCACAGAATACAAATTCTTCAAAATAACACCCTGCGTGTAGCCAAAGATCGCATATATCCAATATCAGGCGCCACAATAACTGGCTGTCCACCCAAAATAAAATCCATCTAAAAACTGCATTCCTTGTTCACAAAGCCCTGAACAATGCCGCACCTAGTTATTTTACAGACAAATTCTGTAAGAGGATCTCCACTAGACCAGCAAGAACGTCCAGTGGCAATAGCCTCATTATACCACGATTCAGGCTGTCTAAGGTTGGGGGAGGCAGCTTCCATGTCCGAGAAGTCCAACTCTGGAACTCACTACCCCACCCCCTACGTAAGGAGCAGCCCTTTCTGAAATTCAGATCCAAGTATATCAACTTCCTGAAAGCTGCCGACAACTAGCTTACTAGCACTTACTTAGTCCTGTAACCTCCTAGAGTAGATATGCTAGATACCACCTAGTTGCCGCCCATGTGTACATATTCCCCTTCTGACTAGTGATTGATGTCCTGCCAGCGCTTGTATATATGCCGGCTTCGTTTATTCTGTATTTGACCCTCTTTGGTCAATGCATATTTTGCCTGTATGTAACATGTACATAACTGTATATTCATGTACATTATTGTATAATACCCGCAACCTTGTAATTTTAAGCTTTGCATTGTCTGTATTGCTGCGCCCGGCTACCTTCAGGTTTGGTGCGCATTATAAGTGAATAAAACAAACAAACATTGAATTGCCCCGGAATGTGTACCACCAGTCGCGAAATGCCGGGCTGGATGGCCCGTTCCCAAACCAAAATGGCAAGGTCCACAAGAGGTGGTGACTTTGTACCACCCTACTTGTTGATATAAAACATTGACACCAAGTTGTCCGTGCGGAGGCAGACCACCCGGTTCGTGATGGATGGTTGAAAAGCTTGCATCACCAGAAAAACAGCCAGGAGTTCCTAAAAATGTATATGAAACTGCCTGTCCTGCGGCATTCATAGATCGAAAACGTGGAGATAACCTAGTGTCGTGCCGCACCCCAGAGGGGTGGAGTCTGTAGTAATCATCACTTGTGGGCAGGGCTCCTGAAAGGAGGCCCCCACTGTAAGATTGGTGGTCGAGGACCACCATAGAAGTTCCTCCATCATGCAGGATGGAACTGGGATCATCTTGGATTCCGAGTCCGAAGCCTGACACCAAGAGCTCGGAAGGGCTAGCTGTGTACGCCTCATTTGAGACGTGCAAGAGGAAGAGCAAGCATGCACGAGGCCATGAGGCCCAGAAGTCTCTGGAACCATCAAGCCGTCATGTGCTCTGACTGGATGAAGAGTTGACACGTGGCGAATAGATCCACAATCCTGTCCGCCATCAAATACACCCTGGAGACGAACGTGTTGCAGCGGAAACCCAGGAAGACCAGGTCTTGGGAGACCGTCAAGGAAGATGTCTGCCAATTCACTGACAGCCCAAGATGGACGAGGAGCTGGAGGAGAGACTGGAAATTGCTCAAAGCCGTCAGAGGACAAGGGCTGCGTAGGAGCCAATCGTCCAAGTACGGATATACATGAACACCCTGGAGCCGAAGGAAAGCTGCGATGACCGACATCATCTTCGTAAAGACACGCAGCGCCGAGCTGAGACCAAATGGGAGCACATGAAAATGGCAGTGCTCCCCTTCTAGGGAGAACCGCAGATATTTTCGATGCGGCCTCCATATCAGGATGTGCATATAAACGTCCTGAAGGTCCACTACATTGAGCCAGTCGCTCTTCTGAAGAGAGGACTTTATTTGGCAGGGTGTGATCATCTTGAATTTCTCTAGGGGAAGAGAAAGGTTTAACTGGGAAAGGTCAAGGATGGTACGCAGGCCAGCCTGGTTGGGTTTGGGCACCGTGAACAGTCGAGAGTAGAAGTCCTCCCCTTGCTCCCCAAGGGGAACAGGTTCCACCGCCCTGAGGTCTAGAAGTCTGCTGGAAGGGAGGATTAAAGAGTGGGGAAACAGGGAGGGGCAAGCGGAAGCCCGCCCGAGTGATAGACAAAACCCACTGATCTTCGATGATGGTATGCCACGCCTCCAGATGAGACGAGATTCATCCTCCCACTGGAGACTCGTGCGACCGACAAAAAAAATACCATTTTGCAGACCTGCCCCTGGAGAGGAGGCTGATGGGCGAGAGAAAAACCGACCACGTTGCTGTTTGACGGGTGCCGCCAACCGGCGGTTCAGTCCTGGGTGCCCGGCGGTCCTGGAACCCCATGAAGCCAGTGAAGGATCGAGACTGAGACCCTGCCCTCTGTTTATAAGTGGCCTTAGCTGGGACCCTTGCCAGGACCGACAAAGATTTGGCTGTTTGGGTGCTCGCCTTGGTCTTTGTAAGTTCGTCATCCGTAGAAGAATGGAACAATTCCTTGCCATCAAAGGGAAGGTCCATAACTTTATCTTGCACCTCCTTCGAAAACTTTGTCGCATGGAGCCATGCTTGGCGGGAGGTGTCAATTCCCAACCTCAAGCTGAGGTATCCACAGGGTGTGCCGCAGCTTCCAGCAGATCTTGTGCCAACACCCTGGCGTCCGACAAACCTGCCTTGAAGTCGTCTAGCCTACCAGCAGGAAAGCACTCCTGGAAATCAGCCAACTCCTTTCACAGCTTCATATTAGCTGCCCCCAGGATCAGTTTAGTATTTTCTTGGCAAAGTTGCATTGCTGAGTTGGCAAAGACTTTCTTGCCCAAGGAGTCCAGAATCTTGTCTTCCTTGGAGAGACTCTGATCCGCAGCTGTAGAGGTTGCAGAGGCCGGATTGGATTGAAGCGTGGCCGCAGCTACCACCATCAAGGAAGGGAGTGGACAAGATGCCAAGGCCATCTCCTCGGAGGTGTGAAGCTTGTAACGTGCGTCGATTCTCTTATTGATATGCAGTCCAGTGTGGGGCTTATCCCAGACCTTACAGGCCTCAGCCAAAATGTCCTTCTGGAGGAACAGGCCGGTACGCTCTTATGGTGACAAGGTGAACGCTCCCTGCGGAGCGGGGGCTTCAGGAACTGGAATGTCGATCATGGAATGATAATCGCTATCCTGATCTGCTTGAGGGTCATCCAGCAAATCGGGAGCAGAGGGCTGGGCCGCCACAGGTTTTAAAGTGCTATCCCGCTCTACCGGTGCCTTCTCTAGGGGAGACAGCGGGGGTAAGGGAGGAAGCACTGGAGGCGGACTGATAGGAAGAGGTGGTACCACCACAGGAGTCGCTGGAGCCACCGAAGTGGAAGGTGGAGCCGGAGGTTCAGGGTAGATTTCCTTGAAAAGACCCTTAAAGTACTCTTTCATAGGGTCAGAATGCATGAGCCTCTGAAATTTCCCGAAAAATACATCCTCTGATGAAGGTTTAGGCGCTGGGGTAGGCAGAGTCCTCTCATATGGGGCATACCCCCACAAACGCAATGAGGATGGTTGCCAGGAAGGGCCACCACCACATCGGGTCCACATAGACCAGCGGAGCAGAAGTAGATGGAAGTCAGACAGTATGTGGCAGCGGCATCTGAGCACGCCAATCATAAGAAGGGCGGAACAGATTTTTCATTCCACCCGAGGTGAAAATGGCTGCTCAGCCCCAAAATTAAGATTCCCAGCACCCGCCATCGAGAATGTAGGTGTAAGGGAAGAATCCAAAGTGGCCGCCATGGACAATGAGGGGTGGGCCATTTTGTCGATGCTTGAAGAGAACTTGTCACATGTGTAGATGAGGCAATCGTCTCCTTAGGCTGGTCAGGGGATTTAATACCACCTTAGCCTTGACACAAGGATCCTCGGCAGAGCCGGTACTGGGGGATCTCGGATGTTTACTTGACATCTTGGAGGAGGCCCCATCAATAGCCTCCAGAGGAGGAACATCGGCAGAGCTGGGAACAGAGGAGTTACGGTGCATGACCGCCCTCATTGCCCCCTCGACAGAACCGGTATCACTGTGACCCCGAGTGCAGGAAAGCTGCAGAATCACCCTTACAGACAAGACCTTAGGGACAGGTCTCTCTGTTTTGTCGGTACAGACCTTAGCCTCAAAAAGATGAGTAGCGCCTTCATGAGGGGCCTCAAGCCGTGGCTTGGTACAGAAAACCCAAAAAAAGGAGGCCTCAGGGCGTGCCCCGGTGTCTGAATGGAAAGCTCCAGAAACGGATACCTCGGAGCAAACCCTGGTGACCAAAGCCACAGATGAACTGGGCTGATGTTTATCACCTGACCGGTGAACCTCAGAACGTGTTCCGGTCTTGGCAGGTCCGTCGTGGGAACCCTCAGAGAAAACTCTGGTACACCTATTAGACCTGCAAGGCACCTCAGGAGAACCCCTAGTGGTAAAGCTGCTCAAGCCCCTCCCGGACCGAGAAGACCTCGAGAAGGAGTCCCCCCGCCCTAAAAAGTAAGGAAGTTACCGGGCGTCTCTTCTTTACGTCAATGAAAAGCTGAAGATGAGGTGGAGGAATACGCTGAAAGATGTCCTCCCATTGAAAAAGACAGTGTTGGAGTGCCCGGACGGAAAGGGAATCGCAGTAGAAGCACGAATCCCAGCGGTGGTCCGGACTGAGACACTCCAAGCTGAGAGAATGGTGATCCACCCTAGCTAAGTGGCGTTCGCATGAAGAACAGGACACAAATCCCAAACGCTGCGGCATAGACGGAGGACTAAGCGACCGCAGAACCGGAGCAGGAGAGAACAACAGGAACAAGAAAAAAAGATTCCCGGTGATGCAAGTGCGTCCAGACCAACCGCGCGGAGTAAAGGACTGAAGGGCAATGCACGGGGCATAGCTCAGAAGGGTGGGGTTACGGCCGCGCGCGGTACCCCACGTAAAAAGAGGACAAACATTTTTCAATTTTGATGCTTTTTAACAAAAGTGCTCCGGTCCTGTCCCGAAGGACGGGATGTCCCCACAAGTATGGAGGAAAGGGGACAGGACGTAGGAGTATATGGTTTTGGGGCTGCCTCCTGCCAGATTGGCTTGAGCTTTCCCAAGGGCTGCTTGAATGGAAACAGGAGTCAATTTGCATTTTGTGTTGTGGGTGTCTGAGTTTGGTGGTGTGACAATGCCTGAGCCAGCGACTACTCAAACTAGAATGAATGCAATGTGTGCTCGGAAAGGCTGGGGAGTTGCCTCCAAGTCACATCCTGTGTTTTGGGTGTCTGGTTTTGGGTGAATGGCCTGAATGCCTGTGAGCCTGATTGGGTGCTGCCTGCATGAATGCACTTGTGTGTCAATGGCTGACTGAGCCTAGCTCAGCTGAGTGAATGGGGAGGTTTTTGTATAAGAAGTACCCCTCACTCACCTCCTTGTCAGAATCTTAAACAAACTTCAAGTCGAAACCGAAGCAAGAAGCTGAAGTCTCAAAAAGGTTGTATCCTGGAATTCAGCTGGAGGAGGAAGTTATGTCGCTGCAACTCTTCAAGAAATTCAAAAAGCTGTTTTGCTGATTGCAGGACTGAACCAGAGAGGACCAGCATAGGTGACCTCTTCCTGTAGCTACGAGGGGCCATTGTGCAAATGCTGCTCTTCACCTGAAGTGTTATGGAAACTGTGCCTGTCGTTCGTAGAAGGGATCTTTGTGGGTCCAGAAGGAGTGCCTGGACATCTTGAAGCCAAGAAGCCCATCTGTGTTGCCCAGGTTCTGTAGGAGTGTTCATGACCGCTGGAAGCTAAGTTGCTGTGTATCGCCCGGAAAAGGGGGTACCCTGGCATGGTGCTGGCCAGCAACCAGGGCTGCCAGAGTTGCAAGTAATGCAAGAAATCTTCAAGTGGCACTGCAGCCACGTCATCTGTCCACTTCTCCACATCAGAGAAGATCCAGGGTCACTGCATGCAGAGTAGTGCCAGCCAGTGGGCTTCCCGCCATCAAACCACAAAGAAAGGGTCCCGACTTGTTGAGGGTTCCGCAGTCCAGTGCTCGAGTCCAAGTCGCCAGAAGCCATCCAGCCATCCGTGCTGTGGCTGCAGCACCGGAGAACCGAAAAGTGGGCAACCGTGAAATACCGAAACCTGACACCAGCTCTGCCATTGCACCCGTCACCACCGAAATTCATCAATGACCACCAAAGGACTGATCATCATCATCATCCTAGCTTTGTTGAGGTCCACAGTCAGTTTAATCTTCGTGGGACATCCACACCCGGCGTAGAAATCCGACAACGAAGACCACTGTGACAAACTTGCATTGCTGCCTGACACTGCTTAGTTCCCTTCTCCTGCTCGACACCGATGTCCCAGCAACTACTCCTTCCAAGGGGATGTCCATCCTCGAGGGGCATCATTGAGTGAAACAGAGACACTCTGACACTTTGCCTTACAAGACACCCAAGGTACTGTGACGAGGAAGATCATCTTCCACCCTTAGGATTCATCCAGGGGTCCCAGATTCGTCTTGGATCCTGTTCTCCAGTGGCTTCCCGGATACTTTGGGTTAAGTGGGATCTGTAGAAAGAGAAGCAGACTATTAATGAATATATGTGGACTGGGCTGTCATATACAACATAAAGTACACCTTAAGATTTCCTTACCGGTTCCACAGCCGGGGGGATCCTCACACAGTATTGCATTTTTACACTAAATAAAGCAGTTTGTCTTTGTTCCAATTATTACCTGCCTTTCTACAGTAATGTTTATGAGGTTAACCATTGCCTAGTAATTTAAATGCATTTTAATAACTGCAAGCAGTTGGTGCATTATAACTAAAGTTAAAGGTAACCGTGGTACCACATGGAACAGTATATATGAAGATAAGTTACCCGATTCATTTTCTAGAAGAAAGTGAGTCTTATTTGTTTGTATATATTCACTTCAGCTTTTATGTCATTAAATAAATCAACCAGGCTAGCACCTGACATTGTGTGCCTGGGGATTCACTATCCTAAGAACCAGACTGCATCACCTTATTACACTTCGGGCTTCTTTGCAGAATACCTTGCAGAATACGACTCCTTTACAAGCTCCTCTGTGGACCAGATACAGGTTGCCATGGCGCCTGTACAAACTACGACGGAGTCCGTGTCAGCTGACACGTCCTGTACATGGAAGACGTACAGCAAGACACGCCCCCATACCGCTTTAAAACCACCGCCTTTCAAGGGGCTTGTTGCTGCTAATTAGCGTTACAAGCTACAGCGGTTACGTCTGTTTACTCCTTCGTGTTTTCTCCGCACAAATTCCTAATCTGCTTACCTGGTTTTGACCATTGCCTGGCTTCTGGATTGGCTTGCCTCCTCCTTTATTCCTGTCGTGCTCGCCTGGCTTTTGACCCGGAACGTTATTGGATCCTGCTTCCTGCTGTCTCTTGCGGTACTTTATTCCAGCTAGCTGCTACTAGACGCGGAACCACTTTGCCTTCCTCGCAGGTAATTTGCTGTCAACCTTCCGGAACTTTTCTACACCTTATCTGGATGCGTGTGTGCTCAGGTACATATTTGTAATTGGCAATTCCACCCCTGCTATTAATTTTCTCCACGGCCTTGTTTGGATCTTTTGCCTTTTGTTGGATTCTGGGACATTGAGTGACTATATTGTGAACTTGTCTTCAAGTGCATATAAACGCTTTGCTGATACTGCACCAACCCGGCACTAGTGCAACCCTCGTGCCGTTCGGGGCTATTTCCCTATACTAACATTCCTGTTTGTTATTTTCTCCTTTCGTTGTCTTCTGTTTCATGGACTACTTTCCATCCTCAAAATATCCATATTCAGGTTAGTTGTTATTGATTCGATACTTTAGGAAGTCTCTTTAGAATTATTCCCACTCATTGTGCTTATTCATATTTTTGTAGATTCACCCCGGGGAAGCTCCACTCCAATACTTACCTAGGTATTTTCCTGTAAAATACTGCTGTTCTGATTACTTGGTTTATTTTCAACACCGTCTAATATCTTTGTATTCCTTTGCAGCATTGGTATTGGCGGTGTGTGTTCTCCCCGCTCTTTAATTCAATTGACACCTCTGTCTGTCCCAATCGAAACAGCAGAGAGGTACATTGTAGAAAAGCACCCCTCTTTGAGGAAGCCTGAGTCTTGTACTCAGGGGAGCTGGTATGGAAGGCTGAATATCGATTCTTGTACAACCATCATCTCCAAGGTCACTCATCCACATCTTGGGTCTACTTCGGAGTGGTGAGTAACACACCTCCCTTGAGTCTCAGCCTTGGTTGCTCTCCATTATACCAATTACGAGCCTTGGCTGGGGTGCTCTGTGCCTCTATCCCAACCATATAGTGGGCATAAAAACAGTGGATGAATGAACGTCATACCAGAATGGGTGGGCCCAAATGGACTACCCAACTTCTTCTTGGTGGAAAGAGCACACAGGGTTCAGAGCAGGGTGCCCCTGCCTAGGAACTCGCCAAGGCCAATCATAGCTAAGCTGTTGAACTATAGGGACCAAGACATTCTACTACAGATGGCAAGGAAGAAAGGGCTTCTGAATGACAAAAAGGAAACTACGTGAGATAAATTTAAAATAAGCATTGTTGTACACAGCAACGCACAGAGTGATGGGCCTAAAAGGAGTTGGATTCCTCACAGACCCATCAGAGGCACGGAACTAGACAGACTCGCTAAATTACCCGAAAGGAGGAACAATCAATTGAGCCAGGAAACATAAAAACACACAGACTTGAACTAGAGCTGCTGCGGAACAAGGCTCATGTATATCAGAGCTGAGAAATGAATAGACAGACACCCAACATGCACAGTGCAGAAACCTAGAGCAGAAACATGGGACTGTCGGAGCAGGGTGAACCGAGGAAAGCAGTTGTCCCCAGGAATCTCACCCAAGGGGGATGTTGAGCGTTTTCATGTTTAAAGGGCGACAGATGCTTCTAGTTGGTTGGACGTTTGGGGGTGCAGGGGGTTCAAGTGGAAATGTTAAGGGGTCAGTTTATGCAAATCCCACTGCACCAGCCAAAGGGAACTACAAGAAAATCCATCAGTGGTAGGAGAGCAGACAAAATGGGCAACTCGCAGGATAAAATAAGTACTGAGAATCGAAAACAGGGATAGGAGCTCCCTAAAATGCCAAACATGGAATGTTAATGGCCTGAACAACAAAATAATAAGAGCCCTAGTCTCCAAATTCCTGAAAATACAGAAGGCGGACATAGTGATGCTAAGATAGACTCCATTTGTAGGAACAGCGTGCGCCTTTCTGAGAAGGTCACAATATAACGTGGTAGAACACGCAGGCTTTTACAGTGGGTCTAGACGGGTGGCAACTATGATTAGGCACTCCCTGCCACCGAAGATAACGGAGGTGAAAAGAGACACGGAGAGGAGGCATGTCTTGATTTTGGGTAATTATGGGGTGAATCTGTAGTCTTTCTAAATGTGTATACACCGTCAAAGTGTAGTATGTTATACTCTTTAAAATCAATACTAACACAGTACGGGGCGGACGTGACAGTGGTGGGAGGAGACTTCAACAGGCCTATAGAACCAGAGAGAGATAGGTCCACATATAAAAGGGAGATTGGCTCTTATACGTACAAAGCAAAAAACATTTACAGAGGCTACGGGGCTGAGGGCTGTTTTGCGGGACCTTCAGTCCAATGAAGTGGGATACTCCTTTTACTGAACGACCAAAAGTCGCTATCAATACAAGATTACTTCTTTATACGGGTAAAATATAGGGTGAGTGACAGAGGTGGCATTTCTACCAAAAAGTATTTCAGATGACGCATCTATATATATTAGTTTCACTGGGAAGGTACCGGAGGGGATACGAATGTGGAGATTGAACGCCTACTACATAAATAACCCCAAAATAGCAGGCATTTTGAAGAAAGGTACAGAAGAAGGCTTCTATCAAAATGAAGGAACGGTTGTCATAACACTATCTGGGACGCTTGTAAGACGGTAATAAGAGTGCAAGCAATTGCAGCAATTGGACAACAAAGGAGTGGAAATGCAATCCCAACTTGCCGAGTTGGAAGAAAATAAGGGGAGAAAGGAAAAAGATTATACACCACAAAATACAGGGAAATGTACAAGGGAACTACATAAAACTGTGTGCCTGATATAAAGGGAGATGAGGCAACACAAGCCTATTGGGACAAAATAGCGTGATTACACAAGCCAGGAGATAAGTTAGTGAAAATGCTTGCCTGGTTGGAAAAGAGAGATGAAGGGACCAGTTGGGGGATGGAGATAATTCCCATAAACAATGATAGTTGTACGAGGGGAGATGAAATTGCAGAAGCATTTGCTCATTGCTATCGAGATTTATACTAAGATAGGGGTGGACCTAGTACTGAGAATAGTATACTATATTTGAACGATATTCAGCTACTCACTATAGAGGAGGCAAAACAAGAGCTAGAGACTGATATTAGTGTAGAAGTCGTCCAGACAACAGTTACCCGACTGGTCTCCTGAAGTCTTCTGGAAAAAGGTAGGGAAACGAGTACTCAAAGCAACGAGACGCATGTTTCAAGAGAGTTGCCAAGTTGGAGAACTGCCCAAGGATCTAAGAAGGGAAACCATTGTGGGCATTCATAAATAGGGGAGACCCTCACACTCAGCATACTGCCCTACATCCTTGCTGAATATGTAAACCAAAATACAACGAACATTCTGGCAGATTGATTTAAGTAATTGGCAGTTGATAAACCCAGATCAGTGCAGGTTTGTCCCAGGAAGGGTGACTCGAATGGACCTACCAAGAGAACAACGCATTGCGCAAGGGATCACTCCTGCAGGGCCTTCATGCACTCATGGCCCTCGATTCAGGAAAGGCGTTTGACTCTGTGAGATGGGA
This sequence comes from Ambystoma mexicanum, assembly GCF_040938575.1. Classification (NCBI taxonomy): domain Eukaryota; kingdom Metazoa; phylum Chordata; class Amphibia; order Caudata; family Ambystomatidae; genus Ambystoma; species Ambystoma mexicanum. Next base: position 385,806,211 of record NC_090921.1, read on the forward strand.
CTTTATTACCCCTACCAAGAGGAACACGTCAAAGGTGCCCCCTCTCACCGTTGTGTTCCTGATAGCAACTGAACCATTGTTGGAGAGGATCACAGGGGACCAAATACTTAAGGGCTTCAGATGGCCTTGGGGTGGAAAGGACTGTATGTCATTATATGCTGATGTCTTATTCTACTTTGGGATCGCAAGATCTCGGGTCCCAGGGTAATGGAACTGAGCCATAAATTTGGGGGAAGCATAGCAGGCTCAAGATCAACTGGGGAAAAGGTTCTTTATTGGTTTAAGGGTGGTACAGAGGTGATCCCTGAGGCTGCCAACTGAAGACCACCACAGAACCCTTTAGATACGTGGGTATTAATATAGGCATGGAGGAGGCTGACTTCCTGAAAGCCGCAATACCTTCAACTCCCCAGGGGTCTAACCTCTCTCCCTGGCTGTTCAAACAATACCTGGCACTCCTGGCCCACCGCATCGCTGCTCTCTGCCCCAACTTTCAGTGTTATGTGGATGACATCCAGCTCATCCTAAGGCTACCCTCGGCCTCCTCCTCTACTTCCCTCATCTCTGACTGTCTGCTATCCAGGAGTGGTGTGCCGCCAATGACCTCTGCCTTAATGCCAGTAAGACTAAGGTTCTCCTCATCGGCTCACCCACTCCCTCCTTTTCTGCAGCTCTCTGGCCGGCCTCCCTTGGCCCTCTTCCTGTTCCCACCTGCAAGACTAAAAACCTTGGGGTCATCTTCAACTCTACACTCTCCTTCTCTCCTCACATCTCTGACGTCTCTAAGAAGTCACACTACCAGCTGTACCTCCTCAGAGGTCTTCCTTTCCTTCCACCAGAAGCTCACTGTCTCCAGAGCTCTGGTTCTCTCTAGGCTGGACTACTGCAACAGCCTCTTTCTAAATCTGCCTGCTTCTACCCTCCGCCCCCTGCAACTTATCCAGAACAGGACTGCAAGACTTGTCCTTGGCCTCAAGTCTAGGGATCGTATCTCTCCAGGACTGAAATCTCTGCACTGGCTCCCAGTGGCTGCGAGGATTAAGTTCAAAACCCTCTGCATCATCCACAAGGCCTTCTGGGGCCTGTGGCCGCAATACCTTCAACTCTCTCTTCCTAAATACCTTCCTTTTCGAGCTCTTCGCTCATCTGCCTCTAACTCCCTCAGGGTCAGTTGCTTCTCCAAGCAACGGGTTGGTGGTAGATCTCTTTCTTCGGCTGGGGTCTCTCTCTGGAACAGCCTCCCTGCCCCCCTGAAACTTGAGAGAATCACCCTTCGGTTCCAGAAGCTCCTCAAAACCTCTCTCTTTGCTTCTGCTTTTTCTCCCTTGCTGACTTCCTGGCTGACATTGAAATTGCACTGATTACCGGACCACCCTCTGATCTCGGGCCCAGGTCCCCCCGCCCTCCAGTCGCACTCCTGCACTGCCTTCCTGGCAACCCCAGCACTTGGGGACTGTTTCTGTATCCCTACAGTCCTACTTCCAGCACTTGACACCTAATGTCTGCACGACCCTGCACTTGCCACTGGCTGGCCGTACTCTTACTTGTTATTTATTCTTATTCCTTGTACTGCACTGTACCTTGTGGGATGTTTTACCCATGCATCCGAGCCCTACCTCAAAAACTGTACAGTACTGACATGGAAAACATCATGATGGCCAGAGCTTCCCAGAAAATGCACAGGGAAGTGCATGAAGAATAGGCTGCCACTCATTTTTGCTGATGTTATGGGCACAGAAGGGCACTGCCTAAAACCACCATTGGACTACCCACACAGTAGTCTGAAACCATTGGGAATGGCAATGCTGATTGCCAAAAGCAACCTAGAATTGTTGGGAATTCATTTTCTTAAATCCCAAAAATGGGTGCATTACCAGTACTCACCACTATCAGAAAGCCGGCGGTTTAAAACACCAGACTTTTTTTTTTGTGTAAAACTGAATAAATGAACCCAAAGCAGGCCAAAGAAAGACTTACTGAGAGGTGGATCCAATGTAAAGTTATATTCTGAAGTGACTTGAATGTTCATAACAACACTGGCTGAGCTGTGGATTTCAGCAGTTTAAGTAAATTTGGACTGAAAGACACTAAAAATCTAAATGTTTAAAAGAAATGAGTGACCTACTTTGAGTGTCACATAGGTTGCAATTGTTTAAATGTCATAGTTTAAATGTAGAATCAGCATCCTAGCTGCATATGTAAAAAATTGTCTTTACTTAAACTGGGGAACAAAAGTGACATTAGCTGGGGCCTGGCTTAAGGAACTGAATTCTGCACACCAGCTACCCCCGACAGGAGATGAGACTTGCACAACAGCTGTGTTCCCAGGCCTAGCTGCCCTTTTGCTGCTCCCACCAAAAGGGATATGACACTTCCCTGATTGAATTACCTGGGCTCTGCAGGAAATTGAACAAAGCCCTGTCCTGACTCAGGCAAATGTTTTATTATGGGGGCTGTAAAAAGTGGCTTCCTCCTGGAAGGAAAGGGGAGGAGCACTGCCTGTGAGAGCAAGCTGGCTTGGCAGAACTGGAAAAACCAGAAATTAAACCTTGTGCTGGGGGGAAACCACACCCCTGTAGCCAGAATATGGTTTTAGAAAAAGATGAATAACTCACAGTACGGACTTGTCATAATTATTTAAATGATACCATAATTCTTGTGATTTTTCTGCCCACATTTTAAGAGGTTTTTAGAACCGGTGGCATGATCTGGGGGCAAGCTAGCAGTTAAGAGGGTATTACTTAAAATGTATGCATGTTAAAAATCTGACACTTCATCAAGTAATGTCCATACTCCTTGCGCACATGTGTATAAATTTGGGGTAATGTCCGATATTACGAAACCAGTTAAAAAGTGCAAATGTTGCCATTTCTGAATGCAAGCTCCCAGGAAGAGCAGATTTGGACAGGGTATACCTCCTGTGATATGTGATGGGTGCATGTAATTTTAAACAAATGTGTACCTGTGCAAATATGTCTTTTAGGTCAAAATATAGATTGTGTGTAATTTGACAGGGGTGGGTTCTCTGTACCATAAACAGACCTCATCATGATGACACTTCATTTCATTCCCCCAATCAAGGGGAAGAGGATGAAGTGGCCAATGACAAGTGGAGAGGGGTAGAGCCTAGTGATGCTGCACACACACCCATTTTCAAAACACATAAAAGCAGACAGTCAGGACAGATAGAGACATTCAATTCCATTTGCTGCGGAGCATGCTGCCGGACCTTACAACATCCAGAGATCCAGACTTCAAATCTATCAATATCCGGAACCAGAGGCAGAGCAGAGCTGACCCAGACCGCTGTTAGCAGAACCAGAGAGCTGACCCAGATCACTGTGAAGAGACCCAGACCAGACCGGAGTCCAGTCCAAAACCTGACCAGATCCGTGGCGAGGCCTAATTCAAAAATATATTGTGAGTACCTAGCATAACTGTGCAGAACCAATCTCTTAGTTAAAATAATATAATTCAATCTATTTTAATCTAAGTAGAACTGCCTAAAAGCTGTCACCTGTCATTTTCTAGCTGCTAGCTGTCACTTGTCTTTTTGAACTTTAAAATTTCAAATCTGAAAAATGACCTTTACCATATCGCTCATATCTCCGTGACCGTTTGTCTTAGAGACTTGCAGTAACTTTCCTCTGAAAGCTTAGAATCTTGGCTTTTCAACGAACCTAGAACCGCATTCCTACCCCCGATACGTTTGCCGCAATCGCGAAAAAAGCACTCGCGAATTTGCCACGATTTGCACATTTCTCCACGTGTGAAAACAGCAGTTCTTGCTTTCCATGCTAAAAATTTGTTTGCCTCTTAAGAACCATCCCTGAATCATTGCTAGAGTGAGCCTGGACTAATATTAACTAGATACCACTCACCCTGAACCTCTAGAGGGAATTCAAAGCATTTTAGCATATTTTTCACTTCATTGCCAGCTGTTATAAATAGCGTCTCGAGAACGCTGCGTACCTGTTCGTCCGGTTGGGTTCCTTGATGATGAGGCCAGGCTGTCAGATGATCCGAGGAGACGTGAATGATGGCGCGGGGAACCAGCCCAACACCAGCCCGAATGAAAACCGGATTGGAGGTGAACCAGCTCCCAACGCCACGGGTTGGCTCACCCCTGATTTGCGTGGCGTCAGGACAGTGCAAGCACTGGCAGGGGGAGCCTCTGAGTAGAAGGTTCAAGGTCCACAGGAGGCAGGTTGATCCCGACTGTAACTGATGAGATCAGGAGACCAGAAGCAAAACAGAACCTCCAGGAACGATGACTAGGCAGCAAGTGGAGCAGGCTGATGGAACGGGATGAGCATAGGAACCAGACGAAGCAGAGGGAACTCAGAGCCAGATGGAATCGGGAAGGACTGAGCCGGACAGGCAGGGAGGAATGACAGAGACCAGAACAAGGAGGGCCAGTGGGAATTCAGAACCTGGAAGGTAGCAGGATGGAGGGAGCGAGGAGGAATAGGTACGGAGACAGGGGTGCCCCAGGCAGAACAAGGACAGGAGGAAGATAACAGGAAACCAGAAAGGCAACACAAGGGCAGCGAAAACACGATCCGTACAAACCGCGTTGAGACGCGGTTTGGAAAAGGATCAGGGCTCCTTAAGTAGGCCCACCAGCACCTGAGAGGCTTGCAACGCAAGCTGTGCCGTCTCCCAGGCATTGGATCACCCATAACGAGGCTTGAGCCGCAGATCTCCCCGCATCGAGCATCCTGCGCACCGCGCATGCGCGGAGCGCAGACGCCCGCGCATGCGTGAAGCAGAGCGCACAGGAGACCCGGAAGCGCCCGAGACCCAGGACAGCCCCGGACCCCGAAGCCGAAAGCGGGGATACAACCTCCAGGACGGGGAACGCCGTAGCGGGTAAGGAGACCCCAGGACAGGCGGCGTGACACTATGCCCCCTCCCAGAAAGACCCAGGGCCCCAGGTTTCCAGGGAAAACGAAGAAAGAATTCACGGATAAGCCGGGGAGCGTGCATATTACAGCGCGGCTCCCAAGTGCGATCACAAGCAGGATAACCCTTCCAAGCAATTAAGTATTGGAGTACACCCCGACGAATCCGTGAATCACAGATCTCCTGAACCTCAAACTCAGGAACCCCCCTGTACCAGAACAGAGGAGGGTCGTGGGCCAGAGCGCCTAAAGACATCCTTCACATAGGGCTTCAAAAGGGAGACATGAAATACAGGGTGTATTTTCCAAGTGAGGGGCAGCACTAATCGAAAAGCCACTGAAGACAAACGTTTGGCAATCTTGAAAGGCCCATAGAACCGGGGTGCCAACTTAGTGGGTAAATTGCGAACAGGCAGGTTCTTGGAAGACAACCAAACCAGATCGCCCTCCTGGAAATCGGGCTCTGTGGTTCGGCCCTTATCAGCCTGCTCCTTCATGCGCTCTGGTGTCTCCGTAAGGGTGTTCCGGGCCAGGTCATGCTGTCTCTGAATATTGAAGACCAATTGATCCGCAGACGGAACAGTGCTGGGCACTATAGGTGAGAAGGGAACCAGTTTGGGATGTTGTCCGGCTGAACAAAAAAAAAGGACTGATGCCGGTGGCAGTATGAGCCGCATTATTATAGGAAACTTCCGCCAGATCCAGGTACCTTAGCCAGTTTGACTGAGTGGCATTGGCATAGCAACGTAAGTATTGCTCCAGGGTTTGATTCGTCCTTTCGGTCTGACCATTGGTGTGCGGGTGATAGCCTGAGCTCAAGGCTCTGTGGATACCTAGATGTTTACACAATTGATGCCAGAAGGAAGATAGAAATTGTGAACCACGATCAGAGATGATCTTCTCTGGGAGTCCATGTAACCGATGAATGTTGTGTAGAAATGCCAAAGCCATCTGGGAGGAAGTTGGAATCTTCATGAAAGGAATGAAGTGTGCGTATTTAGTAAAACAATCCACAACCACCATGACACAAGTGCGACCCTCAGAGGGCGGAAGCTCTGCAATGAAGTCAGTGGCGATAGTATGCCAAGGGTAGGGTGGTGTTTCAGTAGGCTTAAGTAGCCCCAAAGGCTTTCTTCTGGGCGTCTTCGTCTGAGCACAGGTTGGACAGCTTTCCACATACGATCTTACTTCTTTGGCCCATCCAGGCCACCAGAATTGTCTGGAGATCAACTCCTGGGTAGCCTTGATACCACGATGACCAGCTACTTGAGAATCGTGAAATCCATGTAGAATGTCCAAGCGAAGGGCAGTCAATGGTATGTATAACCGGTTCAGAAAGAACAAAAAACCGTCGCGTTCGCTGATCTGGGGTTTCTTCAGCAGATTGTCACGTTCCGGATCTCTCCAGGTTTCTTGACTGATCTTCTGGAGATGCGGAGCTACGGTCGATAGAAAGTGTTTGGGAGATATCATAGGCGTGTTCAAACCGACTCCCACTTCTTCCTTTTCCAGGGATCGAGACAAGGCATCAGCCTTCTGGTTCCGGGAGCTAGGAATGTATGTGATATTGAAATCATAGTGAGAGAAGAAGAAGGCCCATCGGGCTTGCCGAGCAGTGCGACACTGCAATGATCGTAGGAACTGCAAGTTGCGATGGTCAGTACGAACCTCTACCGGGAAACGACCACCAAGTAAGTGATGTCTCCACTCTTCGAACGCCGTCTTGATGGCCAAAAGTTCTTTTTCAATGACTGCGTAGTTCAGCTCACTGGAGGTGAGTTTCCGTGAGTAATAGGCCACTGGGTGTTCGTCGCCGGATGTAGGATGCTTTTGCAAGAGGACCGCTCCAACAGCAAAGTTGAAGGCATCTGCTTCAATGACATATGGCATCTCATCGTTAGGGTGACGCAAAACAGGAGCTGTACTAAAGGCTGTCTTTAAGCACTCAAAAGCAGTTGATGCCTCTTGGTCCCAAAGGAAAGGTATCTTAACACTGGTCAGACGTGTCAATGGGGCCGTGACCTGTGAAAACTGTGGAATAAAACGCCGATAAAAGTTGGCGAACCCCAAAAACCGCTGAAGGGACTTCAAATCATGCGGTTGTTTCCAATTCTGAATAGCCTTCACTTTGCCCGAATCCATGTGTATACCTGCATTACTGATTACGAATCCCAGGAACTCCATGTTATTCCGGTGAAACGAACACTTCTCGGCTTTGGCGTACAGGTGATTACGTGACAATCGCAGAAGTACTTCACGGACATGTGAGACATGTTCCTGCAGATTATCCGAGAAGATCAGAATGTCGTCCAGGTAAACCCAGACTGAGATGCCAACCAAATCGCCAAAGACGTTGTCCATAAACCGTTGGAAGACGGCTGGGGCATTACACAACCCGAAGGGCATTACCTTGTATTCGTAGTGCCCAAAGGGTGTCTTAAAAGCCGTCTTCCACTCGTCGCCCTCTCTGATTCTAACCAGATGGTAGGCTCCCCGGAGGTCCAACTTAGTGAAGATATTGGCAGAACGTAAGGACTCCATGATGTTCCGAATCAAAGGTAATGGGTACCTGTCCTTGAGTGTTATGTCATTCAATTGGCGGTAATCGATACAGGGCCGCAGGGTCCCCTCCTTTTTCTTGACAAAGAACAGCGGAAAACCGGCGGAGGATTTGGAAGGTACGATGTAACCCTTCTTAGAACAATCCTCCAGATAATCCCGGAGTACCTGTTTTTCAGACTGAGTTAGAGAGTATAACTTCCCATGAGGAATCACAGCACCAGGAATCAGGTCTATGGAACAGTCAAATGTCCTGTGAGGAGGAAGAGGTATTTCTCCGGGCTCAGAAAACGCTGTGCAAAGGTCGGCATAAACACTCGGTATCTGGGACAGGGAACATAAGGCGGACGAGTCCCCTCCCGGGACTAGAGGGATCGAGGTAGTAGACTTCAAGGATGTGTTGTGGCAGCAACATTCACGGAGGCAAAAGGTAGAAACAAACCTCAACGTGCGGGACTCCCAATTGATTGTAGGATTGTGTCGCAAAAGCCAAGGTAGTCCCAAAACCACTGGATACGAAGGTGACTTGATGACGTCGAGGGCTATCCTTTCTTCATGTCCCTTGATCTGTAATAGCATGGCGACTGTATGCAACCGGATGGGACCGGAAGCCAAAGATGTACCATCGATGACCTCCACTGGTATAGCAGTTTTTCTGGTAAGTAATGGCATACCAATGTTGATGGCGAATGCCTCATCTATATAGTTTCCGGAGGCCCCGCAATCTAACAGACCATGGACATCAACCGTTTTATCAAGCCACTTCAAAGTGATCTCTAGAATCATCAAGACGGCAGGCTGCATTGGGGGCAGTTGTAACCCAGGGCTGGAAAGGTCTGAAAGCAAGGACCTGTCGTAGCCTTTCCCTTAAACGACAGGTCTTCTAGTTTCCCCCTTTCTTGATAGGACGCAGGGGACAGGTACTCAGAAAATGGCCAGCACCTCCGCAGTACAAACACAGTCGCTGACTTCTCCTGCGCTTCTTCTCCTCTTCCGATAAAGGACCCCTTACAGCTCCCAGTTGCATTGGTTCCTGGGTAGAATCCGAAGGTGCTGACATCCCAGTAGGTACAGTCAGTGGTCTGGGATTTGCCTTCTCAAACCGTCGTCTCTCTCCCTTTCTCTCGGCCAATCTCTGGTCTATCCTCAAAACCTGATCAATAAGTTTCTGTAGATCGTCAGGTTCGGGAATGTGCAACAATTCATCCTTGTATTCCTCTCTTAATCCCCTGCAAAACAAGGTCTTTTGCGTTACCTCTGGCCATAAGGAGTCAGTTGCTAATTGACGGAAACGGCTGATGTAGGAAATGATGTCAGTATTGGCTTGTTATAAGTCCATCAAATGGTTCTGTGCTGCTGAAGCCAGATTGGGGGATTGAAACACATCCAAAAACGCCTTCTCGAAGGCTACAAAATCACTCAGGATCGGGTTATTGGTAACGACCAAAGGAGTTGCCCAGGCGAGCGCATTTCCAGACAAGTTGCCCAATACGTATCCGATCGTGGCTTTGTCATTGGTAAAGGGAGATGAACGGAAGAGAAAGTGTATGCGGCAATGATTACAGAATTCACCCACACGGCGAGGATCTCCATCGAACTTGATGGGAGCAGTGTGAGCCATAGGACCTTCAGGCTGTGGAACGGCACCAGCATTCTGTGTAACCATTTGGCGTAAGGTTACGTTCTCCTGACGGAGTGCCGCCATTTCGGCACGAAGCGCTTGAAGCTCATTACGAAGACCCGGATCCTCTTCCATCGCAGAGTCCGAGATGTCAGAAGAATGGCGTCTCAATCTGTTATAAATAGCATCTCGAGAACGCTGCGTACCTGTTCGTCCGGTTGGGTTCCTTGATGAGGCCAGGCTGTCAGATGATCCGAGGAGACGTGAATGATGGCGCGGGGAACCAGCCCAACACCAGCCCGAATGAAAACCGGATTGGAGGTGAACCAGCTCCCAACGCCACGGGTTGGCTCACCCCTGATTTGCGTGGCGTCAGGACAGTGCAATCACTGGCAGGGGGAGCCTCTGAGTAGAAGGTTCAAGGTCCACAGGAGGCAGGTTGATCCCGACTGTAACTGATGAGATCAGGAGACCAGAAGCAAAACAGAACCTCCAGGAACGATGACTAGGCAGCAAGTGGAGCAGGCTGATGGAACGGGATGAGCATAGGAACCAGACGAAGCAGAGGGAACTCAGAGCCAGATGGAATCGGGAAGGACTGAGCCGGACAGGCAGGGAGGAATGACAGAGACCAGAACAAGGAGGGTCAGTGGGAATTCAGAACCTGGAAGGTAGCAGGATGGAGGGAGCGAGGAGGAATAGGTACGGAGACAGGGGTGCCCCAGGCAGAACAAGGACAGGAGGAAGATAACAGGAAACCAGAAAGGCAACACAAGGGCAGCGAAAACACGATCCGTACAAACCGCGTTGAGACGCGGTTTGGAAAAGGATCAGGGCTCCTTAAGTAGGCCCACCAGCACCTGAGAGGCTTGCAACGCAAGCTGTGCCGTCTCCCAGGCATTGGATCACCCATAACGAGGCTTGAGCCGCAGATCTCCCCGCATCGAGCATGCGAAGCAGAGCGCACAGGAGACCCGGAAGCGCCCGAGACTCTGGACAGCCCCGGACCCCGAAGCCGAAAGCGGGGATACAACCTCCAGGACGGGGAACGCCGTAGCGGGTAAGGAGACCCCAGGACAGGCGGCGTGACACTAGCACATATAAAAGCATTTTGGGCCTGTGTTTCAAACTTCTGTAGTCTAAGCTTGCTGGGGTGAACTGAATTACATTTGATTGCATTTCTGAGAACTGTGTGCTTTCCTTCCATTTCCTTACATTGCATAAAGGAGGAGGGGATTGCCAGAGAAAAGTGATTACATTGTTTTGTTGAAATCATATTGAGTATTTTCTGTATTGCATTTTCATTCAACATTACATCCATCTGAACTTATATAAAGCATTCTCTACCACCTTATTCTTCTGTTCCTATTCACAAGTGTGCTAGTGCCAGACTATCCATTATTGATTACTGCTCAGATTAAGTGTGATATTCAATTATTAATGTATTATAAAGCGTGAGATATATATATATATATATATATTGTTTAAATTATCAAATAAACCTTTCAACTTGCAAAACAGAACTACTTCTTGGCTCAGTGGGGTCAGGGGGATTCCAAGAGAGGGGTGTTATATAGGGGTAGTCATCCAGAACGCATGAACTAGACAAAGATATATCAATAAGGGTTTCCATTCAGTATCCCAGACTAGGCATTGATTTAGCTGTAGTGTTGAATTGAATCCCCTTACAAATTCCCCCTCACACTTCTCCTCCCGCCCCTTCCCATGCACTTGCGCAATTTGAATGACACCTGGCCTTGTAAAATCGTTGTCTGTCTTCCCTCTGTCTCCCTGCCTTGCCGCGTCTTTAAATACTTGTGTATAGGCGCATTATAAATGCCATATCATGTATCAAATCTAGAACCCGTATTCTCGAGTCTGCAAGAAGGTATAAAACATTGGGCCACTTGACCTAAATCACCTATTGGCAGGGCCAATCTCTTTAAAATGATGGCCCTGCTGAAGTTGGTCTACGTGCTCGAAAATACCCCAGTAAGAATCCCGAGAAGTATACTCCAAAGGATTGAGAATCTACCAAGAAAAATTAGAACCCTGACAAGGTTGGTCTGGGAAGGGAGATTAGTTCGACCGGATATACAAAAGTACTATTGGGCTTCGCAGCTACTGACAGCGAATGAATGGATATTTGGCAGGCCTGACATAGCCCACATAAAACTAAAACTAGTGATAGAGTTGATGAAGGGGCATCCCACACTACAGATGCTGCATGGGAACCCCCAGGGGTAAGAGCTACCATCAGCAGTGCAGCGAACAATCCAGATAAGAAGGGAAGTGACTAAATGGGATGAGAAAATTACACTGGAGGTGCAATTTTGGGAAAACCCTGAAATACCATAAGGAAAGAAACTGGGCAATCAACCTCACTGGATGGCTAAGGGGATAAGGAAAGTAAGGGATGTTATTCAGCAGAAGGAATTAAAGCTCTTTCGGGGGCTTAGCAGACAAGCACATTTTGACAAATAAAGAAAACTACACTTATATAAGGCTACAGCACACCGTGAACCACAGGACTGTTGGGACATTTCCGAACACACACCACTGGAGGCAAATCTGTTGACAGAGGAACTGAATAACTATATTATACCAGGTTATTAACAATTTCACCTCACCTCCTTTAGTCAAGTTGAAACGTAAATGGGAGGCGGATCTGGGCGTTCTGGAAGAGGCGGATTGAATAGAAGCCCAAAAGAGTAGCCATTATTTCCAGTAGGCTATGTCTGGCTCAGTAAACAATATTGCAAAGAATCTACTATACCATGGAGGGCTGATTCTGTATGGGAAGAGCCGCATGTTCAAGCCGTCTTAGATGCAAGGCAGCAGTGGGAACATTTCTACATATGATGTGGAGTTGCCCAAGGATACAATTATACTGGACAAGAGTACTAGCTATAATGTCAAGGGTGATGAGACACCAAATCCGTAAGTGCTGCGATGCCTCAAAATGCAAAAAGAAACTGCTATTGACTGCTCCAATGGTGGCGAAAAGGGACATTGCAGAAAAATGGGGGTGGGACTGACGCCCCAGGCATTACTATATTGAGGGAGGGGATAGATCATTGTTGTGTATTGCAAGAAAGGGTAGGTTAGAAGGCTGCATTACTATACACCATGTAATATGGGGGAAATGGAGAGGAATGGATTGAGTCGTGACAACAGGAACTACCAATCTGCAAGGTTTAAGGCCCACATGTCTCAAATTGTACATAATCAAGAAGTGATAGATAAACCTGATGAAATGGGAGTTGTAGTCCAACATTTCTGAAGGGCCACAGTATGAGTAACAATGGCACGTGTAGTCAATGCCAGAACCTGTAGAGAGCACTGCCCTACCCTGTGGGGAATTGTATCAGCCCAGATCAACCACACAAACTCTAGAGGACATTTAAGACTATGACAGATGGGCCTCACTTACATCGTGGGCCTGACCTGCAGACTACTGATGGAGAATGGGGGCATGTTTTAAGAAAGCTGGGTAGGGACATTACTGGGGCGGACTGGCCAGAATGATGCACAGGTAAGGCCCAGATGTCTTGGAGTACATGTCTGCCAAGTAAAGATATTGTACCAGGCATAATTGACTCCTGCCAAGATGCATTTGTCAGGGAGACTCTGGGCGTCCAAGTCTTGTAGAGGCTGTGGGAGGATGCTGGTGGTCTGGAGGAAGTATCCTATTATTGTGCGATTTGGTTCAGGGGGTAATAATGTTGGCAATGAAGTTGATACTGAAGGAATTGAGTGATTCACTATCTTAGCATCAACAATGCACATGCTGTGAAATGGGAGGGCAATATGCCGGTATAACGGGCAGTAGAGGCGGTTCGGGGGAGATCAGCCATAGGCAAGGTTTTTGTAGTGGGTTAGTTGGGGACCTAATGAGCTATAGGCTAGCCAGCAACATTATCATAATGGCTATGTGCCTAGAATACTTTCTTTTGCGAAGGCCTCCCAGAGGCGTCAGCAACATGGTAACCTTAATTTCTGACGTGTCTTCTGCTCGTCATATGCAATGTTCCTATTGTACCATACTTTGGGAAGGTCTACCAGAGGCCTGCAAATCAGCACCTCTTTCCTCTACTATATTTGTTTAGTTTTTATGTTTCGTCTTAGTTGTACATCAACTCATAAATCCTGAATGCAAAAACAAAATATGATACACCCTTCCCTCTCATATCTCAGCAATACAAATGTACTGAGGTGGCATAATTGAACATTTTCAAATGCAAGATGGCAGTGTGCAAAGATTTTCCTGATTAGCATAATACTGAGAAAGTGTTGCTCTGTAAATTCGCATCTATGGCGTGGGAACACATTCCTCTGGATATTAAGGTTCTTTATCCCACTATTTCAATAGGCTGGTTTGTAAAGGTCATATTATTGGAGGGTTTTTACATTTCCCTAGTCCAAGTGTCTTTTTACCCTACATGTTTGATGGCATAGATTATGAGGCCTTGTCAATCTGAGGTGCGAGGAATCTTTTTTTTAAAAGTTTAAAAAGATTTTATTCCAACAACATTAGCATATCATAAAGCAATGGATGCAAGACATTATCACAATTGATTGAAACTGATCCATGGATTAAACAAGCTAATGTATACAGGCAGTATAAATTCATGTAGCTTGTAAGCTTGATCAGTTTTAAGACTTAAGGCCTCATTACGAGTTTGCCGGTCCAGTAACTACGGTACCAGTAAACTTGGCCATACTGTAGTTACCGGACTGGCAAACTACGAGTTCTACTCGCGGGTGCCTTTTTGCCCGCCAGGTCGGACTTGGCGGGCGGTCCGGCACCCACGAGCAGAGCATGTCAGATGCACAAGTACCATTCTGAATAGTGCCGGTGCATCCGGCCTCCCCATTCCGGGGCTCAACGGGAATGGGGAGCAATTTTATACGGTGCCCGGGAATGGGCAAAATCCTTGTCCGGCGTGGCCGTAATGGCCTGGTTATTGCCCATTCACAAGTGCCAGTAGAATTCGCAAGTTCGGCGGCAGTCTGCCGCTTTTACCGGAAAGGCTATCGGCGAACTTGTAATGAGGCCCATAGAGCATGAAAGGACAAGACATACATAACAGGGATAAAAGCGAGACACATACACGAGGAGAGAAGGAAAGGGAGTATAAATTAATATAGTAAAATTATTAAATACCAGAAAAGCAAGAGCGGATAAGAAGCTTAGAAACATAGTCCATTTACACAACCTACTAGTCTATGAATATCAAGTATGGCGTTCCACCCGATTTTATGGTCGATATGATCTAACCTTTTCAAACTTGTAGAGATGAACAAGTACCCGTGGTAACGTTCTTTCAACTGGATGTTACTCCCACAAATTCCTCATTTTACGATATCTCCATATCCAGCTTTAGCTGCTTCGAATGTCTTTCCAGCAGGGGGTGCTGCACGATAATGCTGGTCGACTCAATGTCCTTCTAGGGTCTCCATCTCGGTGTCAACATCATCGAATGTATATAGCGCGGGCAGCGACCGTTTGCTTCAGTTCTGATTTTTATGAGTATAGGTTTATCCTACGCCCGACAGCTACTCACCCTGAAAGAGCATTAACTGTAATAACATGGAAATTCAACTCAACTGTGGGGTAGGCTGAGAGGGGCCATGAGGAATACGTGGGAGGAACATCCAGTCGAAGGAACGTTACCATGGGTAAGTAACCTGTTCTTTGAATGGATTGTGTCCTCCCACATATTCCTCCTCTTTCGATAGACTCGCAGAGCAGTGTTTGAATTTCTGGAGGAGGGAGTCAGAATTTTCAGTTTGAAATTAGAATTTAGGAGTTCCTATTGGCCTGTGTGTAAAGAATGTAATACTGCCTTCCCAAAAACACCTTCCCGGCATGAGGAAGAGTCCAGACTTCTTTAACAACTGAAACTGTGCTTGGTGAATGTGTGGACTGAGGACCATGTGGCCGCCGCACAAATATCCTGTAAGGCAGAGGAAGTAGCCATGCCCATGGTTAAATGTGCTCCGAGACCCTCAGGAGGATCTTTTCCAGCTAACCTGCAGCATTCAGAGATTGCAAGGATGATCCACCTGGATAAGGTTTGTTTTGAAACAGCCATGCCCAACCTATGGCCCATATATCCAATAAACAGTTAATCGTCCTGACTTAATTTAGACATCCTGGAAAAGGTAGGTTTAACCTTAAGGAGCACTCTATCCTTAAAGAAGACTGTGTAAGGAGGCTTGCAGGGCAAGGCTTGAAGTTCACTCACCCTACGGGCTGATGTAAGGGCCACAAAAAGAATGGTCTTTAAAGTCAACAATCTTAAAGGTCAGCAGTGGATCAGCTCGAATGGAGCACACATTAGGAATTTTAGAACTAGGTTGAGATCCCAAACCGGGACTTGACAGGGAACCAGAGGAAAGACATTTGCCAAACCTTCCAAGAATTGTATAACCAGTGGAATCTTGAAGAAAAATACCTCTTCAGAGGAGCAATTGAAAATAGATAGTGCTGCCAGATACCCTTTAATTGTACCAAACTGGAGACCCAGATTAGCCAGGTGTAACAAGAACGATAACACCAAAGGTGTACTGCATGTAAAAGGGTCCACATTATTATCCCTGCACTAGTAGTACAAGGACTTTTTTTGCTGGCCTTCTGGCCGAAAGCAAAATCTCCATTTATTGTAACATGTTTTTATTGGCATTTATAGAAGTAGAATTAAGCATTTCAATTGTGCATATCAATTTTCGTCATGTCCTGTGTCAATGTAATGAACGTTTACAGTTAACAATAAACAAAACAACTTCCTACATGTACTGTACTGTGCGCCAGTACCATCCATTGGAGCGAACAAGTTTTGGACTGGGGCTCAGTTTTAACCCTCCACCCTGAGATTCCAGGATGGTAACTGTCCGGTTGGGTGCATTAGGGTGGCCGCCCGGTCACAAAAATAAAAAAAAGAATCTCTTATTATAGCTGACATGTTTAGGGGGGGGTTTGTCATCAGATGGGTGGAACATGTCCCAGACCAGCGCTTTCCAGGCCGCACATTTATCTTTACTATCGGGCTCCGATCTACTAGCCCCTTCCATCCACACCTTGGTCTCTGCATCAGCCCAACGTTCGAACTCCCTGCACCACTTCACATACTGCGGCCCCCCAGTAGATTTCCAGGCCTTGGCGATGGTTCTCTTGGCCAATATGCAAGCCATGTCCATAAATGTGATCACATGCTTGTGTTTACTGATTCTGGTGTATGCTCCAAGCAAGCATTCCTTTGGCAACCACTCATACCTTGTTATCCCCGCCTCCCTGCAGGCCTGCTCTATGTGCACCCAGAACCCATGCACACGCGCACACCCCCATAACATGTATATTAGTTCTGCTTCTCTGCTCATGCACCATGGGCATTGTGGACTCGCATCTTTATTGAACGTGGCTATCCTGTGTGGGGTCATGTATGTGCGGTATAGCACGGTCAGTTGTATTAGCTTGAAGCAATGGCTCCTTGATACTTCTTTAGTGTACCCCAGTATCCCTCTCCGATATATCTACACACAGGTCTTTTTCCCATTGTTCTTTCAGTGCTGCACCTTTAGGGTTGGGTAGGTCTATTAACATGCTATATAGCCTTGACACCGGTCGCCAGCCGCCACTCAGGTTATACATCAGGGTTAACAGCGGGTCCTCAAGTGGTTCCTCCGGCCAACTCTCCCACTTGTCTTTGGCCGCCTTTGGGATTCTTTGGTACCAAAGAAACTGCCCGCCCGGCACCCCCTCTTTCTCCTGCAGTGAGTCAAACTCCCTGAAGACCCCATCTTCGTATACATCGCCCCATGTGTACATTGCCCATCTCTCCCATTTTCTCGCTACCGCCATGTCTGTGCTGCCTTTGCAAGTATCTGCTATTATTACTATTAGCGGCAGCTCTGGTGAGTAGGGGTGTGCTAGTTTGATGATGGCTGAGCTGGGCTGCCAGGTAGTACCAGCCTGTGTTAGGCATTCACACACGGCATCGGAGGAAGAGGAGCCCCCCCTCCACTGCAGGAGCAGTGCCTCATTCGGGAGTGAAGCTGGAGCTTCCCCCCTGCAGCAAGGTAGGCCTTTCTGGCTCTATCCACCGTTCATCCTGAAATCCTCACTTGATGCCTAAATAGCGCGGACGTATGTGCTTTCTGTTACCTTGCCGAGAAGTATCCTGCCTAGATTCGAATTTGCTCCTAAGCGTGTTTAACTTTATTTGCCCTGATTCAACACGGCGAATTTCGTGTCCGCCATTTCAAGATGGCCGCCCGGCTTTCCTAGCCACTGTTCCCTCTGCCTGGACCTACCCAGGCTGCAGCTGCCTCGCCATTGGCCGCCTAGTCCCTGAATAGGGCCAATCAGCAGCCGGCAGGCGTAGCCAGCCTCCAGCACGAAGGCCAGCACAAAGGCAACTCTTCCTGTCCCAGCCTGTCACTGCCTGCTCACTGCCTTCTTCCTACAACCCTGCTCCGAGGTTCCCCGCAAAGACTACTACAAGGTACTGTACTCAGCACTATTGCAAGTGTTATTCTGCAGCACAACTGCCCCCTCGAGTCCTGCCTGCCTCGCAGCTATTTCATCACGTGACCTCGACCCTAAAGACTAACGCATACTCGAACTACTTGTATTTCAGCCTACTGCACGATCTACTTACCTAGCCTCTATGTTAACTGCCTGCTACTAAAATGCATATGTAGCTTCACTATTCCCCCACCCTGCAGCTACAATCCACTAGGCTGCATTTGTTAGGTTATTGAAACATGTACTTTTTGGCTGTCTCTCCCCAATGTTTGCTCACTATGCATGCCCATCTGTATTCACCTCTACATCATGCTCTCGCTTTAAGCTCTGCATCTTAACACTTCTATTGGTCTAGGATGTTCTCTGTGTGCATGCCCATAATACTACTAGGCTCAACAATTGAATGCCTTACAACTGCATCTAACTGCGTCTGTACTGTATAACTTAGGCTTAGCTCGAAAGTGCCGCTGTGCACCTGTACTGGTATCTACTACTTAAGCGCAAATAGCCTATACTAGGTACATTTGACAATGCCTGTGGCCTTGCATTAATACTGTATTGTGCACCTTTAACTCAGTATAGAACAGTGCACAAGTCCATCATGATTAGTCTATCCCTGCTCTTGCATTAGGATATTAATCCGTCGCACTTTCAGCCTTGCTTCTCAGCCAAAGTGTCGCTTTCAAATTTATATTTCTTGTGCATGTATAGACTCTATTGCCTTGATACTGTATCACAGGCACTGGCGCATCTGCTTTTGGTCAGCACACACTGTTCAATCCCTGGTGTCTAACCTCACCACCATGCTGCCCAGGACTTTCCTTATCCTTTATCTTTGCATGACTTTACCTGCTGCCTTTATTGCTCTGCCACTTTCTGGGATAACACCCTCACACCTACTACATGCAACCCTGCCAACCTTCCTCTTCTTACCTGATACATCCGTTACATATCCCTGCCCCTACTACCAGCTACCCCCAGCCCGGACCCCACCATGGCCTACCCTGAGGTTAACCCCCTCGCACAGTGCTACAGTAGCAACGGAACCAATCAATACCTTAACAACCCTGTCCTCTGGCTAGAACACTTCGCAAAGAAACCAACCCCGAACCAACCTTGCTCCCTCTTGATTAGAAACAAGAGACTTGGTTCAAGATTCTGCCTAGCTCACACCCATAGTTACATCTCTAGGCAATCTATTCACACACCACCACTCTCGCCTTCACATCCCAGCACGGCGAAACCCAACAACAGTTGCCAAACCACCACAAATCAAGGGCACCCTCATTAACACCAGATCCCTTCCAGCTCACGCCCTAGACATCGCTGACCTCATCACAACCCACGAACTTGACTTTATTACCATTTCGGAAACCTGGCTACATGCCGCTTCTGGACCTGCCTTAGCCCTGGCCTTACCGCCAGACTACGGCATCACGAGATGCGATCGTATCACGGCCCACACCAGAGGTGGTGGAGTGGCCTTCATTCATAAAAATTCTCTTGGTCTAAGAGCCTCAACTAAGTCTAAACTTGAATCAGCTGAACTACTTTCAGTCAAACTACCACTCACGCCCAACCAAACCGCCACCCTCCACCTTATCTACAGACCCCCCTGGCCCTGCACCCTCCTTTGCAGGTGATATGTCCACCCTTCTCCTTGACAAAACCAAAACTAATTTGCAAATTATAATCCTAGGTGACCTCAATCTAGGACTTGGGGACCCCAAAGACTCTACTGCATCCAACCTTGAGAACGTACTAACTGATCTAAGCTTCTCCCTGCACATCCAAGAACCTACCCACGCCAAAGGGAGAACTCTAGACTGGTTAGCCAGTTCCAACTGCAACATTAATGTCCTCTCCAACACCCCCTGTCTATGGTCTGACCACCACATCATTACCTTCAACATTGAAACAGCCCCGCGTGTCCCAACCTTATTTGCTCCGACCCTCCCCACTAGAAATAAAAGACATTATGAAGGAGAAACTACTCCCACTATTACTCCCTTTGCTCAATGCCGCCACATACTCTTGCACCGACCCCACATCCCTGGCAGACACCTATAATCACACTATGCTCTCTGCCATTAATTCCATCGCCCCTATCAAACTTAGAAAATGCAAACCACGTGCACATCTCCTGGTTTACACCAGAGTTAAGAGTGCTCTGTAAAGCTAAACGCAGTGCTGAAAATCGTTGGAAAAGTCATCCTTCTGACGCACATAAAGACTGTTTCATCCTCGCCTCCATCATCTACAAAGATGCTATTATCACAGCCAAAAAGGATTCCCTTAACAACCGTATCCTACAAGCTGACTCGAACACAAAATAACTCTTTAAAATTTTAAAAGAACTTGAATCTCCAGCCACCTCCCCTGACACGTGCGCTAAAGACAGCAAATGGTGTGCCAATATTCAGTCCGCCCTTCTGAACAAAATCTCCACTCTGCAATCTAAAATCAAAGACAAACAAGACAGCCTGAAGATGGAAAACCGTCCACCTACCCATACAAGGGCTGCCCCTCTTGATTCCCCTAATATCAAACCGTTTGCCTTCTCCCCCCTCACCATCGCTCAGGTAGAAGAAATCATCACGAGAATCAAACCTTCAAACTGCCAAGGGCGACCCGTGCCCTGCTGCTATCGTCAAGGACTCGGCCCATGACCTGGCCCCATTCATCACGGCCTTCATTAACTCCTCCTTTAAAACTGGCACAGTCCCTGACAACCTCAAAGACGCTTGGGTGATCCCACTGCTCAAAAAACCAACTTTAGACCCTAGCATACCCACTAATTTTAGACCCATAACCACAGTCCCATTCCTGCTTAAGATTCTGGATCACGCAGCATACCTGCAGATCCAAGACCACTTGGAATCTAATAATCTCCTTGGCTCACGGCAATCTGGATTCTGCCCTAGACATGGGACAGAAACAGCCTTGATAGACTTAAAAACCCAAATTGAGATCTTGAAAGATAATGGAAAACTAGCTATGCTTCTTCTCTTAGAGCTCTCTGCGGCTTTTGATTTGGTCAATCACCAAATCCTATGCCGGCACCTCAACTCTGCTGCCCATTTCTCAGACTCCGCCTCGGCTTGGATCAAATCCTTCCTGAGCAACAGATCCATGAGGGTCTTCTCACCATCTGCAGCCGCTGACCCTGCTCCTATTCACTGTGGCGTTCCACAAGGAACTTGTGTGTCACCGACACTTTATAATGTTTTCACTAAACCGCTCTTTGATGTGCTTGATTATCTGGGTGTCTCATATACTAACTATGCTGACGACACCCAGATACTCATCCCCATCACTGGCGACTACCTAGTTGACACTAAGGCCCTGAATGACGTTTATCTGGTCATCCTGGATGGCCCAACAGGAATTATGTCTCAATGACGACAAGACGGAGCTTGTCATCCTGGGCTCACCACAACGTCTTGGCAAGCTAGATCCCTACCAGTCATTCATCGTAGATGGTAATACCATCAAAGTCTCCAAAGACACTAAAACATTAGGTTTTTACTTGGACGCCACCCTCTCCTTGACCCGACAAACTAATGCTGTCAGATCAGCGTCGGCATACACGTGCAAACTCATTGCAGCTTGCAGACCGTTCCTGACCACCCCGAACAGTGTCACCTTAGCCAAAATGCTCATTATGTCTAAGATTGACTATTGTAGTGCCCTATAACTAGGGACCAGCCAAGGGAATCTGAATAAACTTCAAATCACCCAGAACAATGCCATTAGGGCAGCCTTAAACATTCCCAGAAACCACCAAATCTCCGACTCTAGATCCAACCTACACTGGCTACCTGTCAAGCAAAGAATTGCATTGAAAACGCTTGCCCTCACGCACAAATGCCTAGCCAACAAGGCCCCCCTACCTTTGCAACAGGCTCTCCGTCCACTCCTCCACCCGACCGCAAAGAAGTGCTCAGCTCCATAGCCTCTCTATCCCTAGGTTCAAACTGCAAAAAGCGGGGGGTGCAAGCTTCCCTGTCCTTGCCTCCAAGCTGTGGAATACCCTCCCTGTCACCATCAGATCTGAAAACTCTCTGAACACTTTCAAGCTAAAAACCAAACTCTGGCTTCTTGATCAGAACTAAGGCACCTCTGACTCTAGGCCTGTTTGCTAACTTCTACTGTTAGTTTGTGTATAGTCATGTTTGCACATTCACTTGTATATAATCATGTATGTATATTATGTATATAACCATGTATGTAGACTACCTGTATGTATATTAACCTAAGTTGCGCCCGGATGCCCTTGGGCCAGATGGTGCGCGTTACAAATAAATAAATACAAAATAAATACAATACCTCTCGAAGTTTGAGAGTTTCACCCCCTCCCTTATCGTATGGTAGATATAGTGTTGCGAGCGAGAGTCTGTGGCGCGCCGTGCCCCACACAAACTCGGAGTAGCACTTCAAGCATGCGTAAGGACGCCTTGACGTAACAGTGCACATTGTTGAAGTAATACAGAAATCATGGCAGAATAATGATTTTAGTGATGGCTACTCTTCCCAGCAGCCATAGGGGCAGTTTAGACCAGAATTTAATTGATTTCCTCAAACCCTTCACCACCATTGCCGTGTTATGTTCGTGTGTCAGTTCTGGCGTGTGTCTTATGTTTACTCCTAGGTACTTGAATGAGTCCAGCTCCCAACTAAGTCCTACCACTGGTAGTTCTCCTACACTCTTCCCCCGCAGCCCTATCATCGGGAATACACAGGATTTGGTTCTGCTGAAGCTGATTCCCGACACTTTCGCGTAATTATCCAATATGTCTAAGATCATTGGGACATTTAGGTGTGGATCTCTCATGTACAGTAATACGTCGTCCGCGTAGAGCGATAGCAAGTGACCCACTCCTGCGACCCAGATACCAGCATCCAGGTATTGCTTCCTAAGGTATATTGCTATCGCACATACAACATTGGGGATAGCGGGCAGCCTTGTCTAGTCTCCCGCTTTATGTCCCAAATAGATGACACCGTCGTCCTGGATTTTACCCTAGCTCTTGGGTCGGTATATAGTATTTGTACCCATTTAATGAATTTTTCCCCAAAACCAAATTCCTTCAGTGTCGCCACCAACCACTCCCAATATATTGAATCAAACCCTTTTGTTGCGTCTACGGACAGTAGAACAAGTTACTTACCAACTGGTAACGTTCTTTCGACTGGATTGTCCTCCAACGCATTCCACATCTTTGACATGTAATGTCCACAGCTGTGCACTTCGGAAACTTTTTCGGCAGAGGGCGTCCTGCGTCAATGGCATCGGGTCCATGTCCCTCGAGGGACTCTGTCGAGGACGATGTCACAGGATGTTATATTTTCCCCTCAGAACGTGTGACAACATTCAGATGCCTGCTGGACTGCATTTAGCCTTGCGGAAACGGAAGCTGCAATCGCATTGGGAAATTCTGGGGGCAGGCTGGAAGGGCGATGTGGAATGCGTTGGAGGAACATCCAGTCGAAAGAACGTTAACAGTTGGTAAGTAACTTGTTAGTCGAATGGATTGTGACCTCCAACACATTCCACATCTTTGACAGACTCCCAAAGCAGTACCAGTAAATAGAGGAGATAAAAGAATTTAGAATACCCAATTAGATTGCAGAATAAAGAACCGCCTTCCCAAAGGCCATGTCCTGACCATGGATTGTATCCAGGGAATAATGTTTTACAAATGTATGGATTGAAGCCCAAGTAGCGGCATCACAAATATTTCTAACAGGAACACTCCACTGGAGGGCGGTGGAAGTAGCCATGCCCCTAGTGGAATGAGCTCTCAACCCTTCAGGAGGGTCTTTACCCGCCAACCGGTAACACTCCGTAATGGTAAGGATAATCCACCTGGACAAGGTCTGCTTGGTAACAGCCTGGCCCAATCGGTGTCCAGCATATCCTACAAAGAGTTGATTGTCCACTCTGCCACTGGACATCCTAGAAATGTAAAAGCTAAGAGCTCTCCTAGGATCTAACCGATGGAGACGCTCCTCTTCCTTACCAGGATGAGGAGGAGGGTAGAAAGATGGAAGAACCACCTATTGACTCAAATAATATTCAGAGACTAACTTAGGTAGAAAAGAAGGACGTACTCGCAGTACAACCCTATCCTTGTGAAACACAGTAAAGGGTGGCTTAGCTGAAGGTGCCTGCAATTCACTCACTCACTCACTCTGTGAGCAGAAGTAACCGCAATAAAGTACACAGTCTTGAAGGACAGTAATCTCAAAGGACAAGAGTGCAAAGGTTCAAACGGAGCACCCAGGAGAAATCTCAAAACCAAATTCAAATCACAAACTGGCACCTGGAAAGGGGTCGACGGGAATACATTAGTCAGTCCTTTAAGAAACTGAGAAATCAAAGGAATCTTAAAGTAAGAACATTCTTCAGACGAGCGCTTAAAGATACAGCACCGCCAGGTAACCTTTAATGGTACCCACTTGAAGGCCCCTGTGGGCCAAAGAAAGCAAGAAAGAAAACCATAGGAATGGAGCACTGAAAAGGATCAACATTGTGATCCCTGCACCAGTCGCAGAACTTAAGCCAACGATACAGGGATTTTGTTGCAGGCCGCCTGGCCGAAAGCAACACCTCCATCACGTCATCTGGGAGGTCCCAATCCTTATACCTCAAACTTTCAGATACCAAGCGTGAAGGTTGAGAGTCTTGACCTCTGGATGGAGAGAGAAAGAGAAAGAGAAAGAGAGAGAGAAAGAGAGAAAGAGAAAGACAAGGACAAAGAAAGATAAAGAGAGAGAGAGAGAGAGAGAGAGAGAGAGAGAGAGAGAGTCCTCTCGGCAGGGAAGACGGCGTGGAGGGCAGATGGACATTTCCAGAAGGCCTGGGTACCACGCTCTCCTGGCCCAATCCGGAGCAATGAAGATCATGCAGGAACCGAACCTCCTTAACACTTGAGGAATGACGGGGACTGGAGGAAACACGTACAGTAGTGGGAATGACCAATCTACCACAAACGCGTCTCCTATGGCTCCTCTTGGAGGAAATCTCCTTGAGCAGAATCTCTCGCACTTCCGGTTGACACTGGTGGCGAAGAGATCCAACAGCGGGGTTCCCCAAAGGGCAAAGATCTCCTGAAGGACTTCCTGAGCGAACTCCCGCTCGTGAGAGACTGTGCCCTGCCTGCTCAGAGCGTCTGCCACCGCATTTTCGTCGCCGGCCAGATGTACTGCCGAGATCGACATTTCCTGCTGGATGGCCCAGAACCAGAGCTGCACTGCCTCTGCACAACAGGAGTCACCCTGCCCCCCTTTGTTTGTTGAGGTAATGCATGGCCACTGTGTTGTACGTCATGAACAAGACACACTTCCCCCGTACCGAGGACAGAAAAGCCTTCAGGGCCAGCCTGATGGCTCGAAGCTCTAACAGATTGATGTGGAGTCTGGACTCCGACGGAGACCAACGACCGCTGGTGGTCAAGTTGTTGGCATGAGCGCCCCATCCTGTGAGGGAAGCGTCCATCACTACAGTCATTTACGGCCACGGCTGCCAATATGGTTCCCCCTTCATCAGGTTCCCTTCGTTCATCCAACACAGAAGGTCCTGGGAGACCGAGCGTGGGATCTGAATAGGATCCGTCATCCTGCCGGAGAACTGCGACCACTGCATCTTGAGGACCCATTGCAGGGATCTCATCCGCAGCCTGGCCTCTGGCACCAGAAAAATGGAGGAAGCCAAGAGACCTGTACAATGTGATGAGCCCTTACCTTGGGAGGCGAACACTTCCCCAAGGACGTGTCCAACACAGCACCGATGTACTGGAGCTGTTGGGAAGGTGTCGGGTGCAACTTCTTTAAATTCAGGGAGAAGCCCAGCCTGTGGAGGGTGCGGCAGGTGACACCGAGACGATCCAAGGCTAGCTCGGGAGAGCGCGCCCGGATCAGCCAGTCGTCCAGGTAGGGGTAGACGTGAATAGCCCCCCCCCCCCCTCGCCTGAGGTACGCTGCCACCACCACAATGAGCTTGGTGAAGACCCTCGGGCGGAGGTCAATCCGAAAGGCAGGACCCGAAACTGAAAGTGCGAGTCGCCAGCCGCAAACCTCAGGTATTTTCTGTGCGCGGGATGAATCGGCACATGAAAGTAAGCATACCTTGAGGTCGAGAGACACCATCCAATCCTGAAGTTGAAGGGCCTGGAGGACTTGTCAAAGAGTGACCATCTTGAACTTGTCCTTCCTGAGAAGTTTGTTCAACCAACGCAAGTCCATGATGGGTCTCAATCCCCCGTCTTTCTTTGGGATAAAAAAATAAGGGGAATACCAACCCTTGTTCCTCTCCGCTACAGGCACCAGTTCTATGGCACCTTTCTCCAGCAGGGACAAGGTTTCCTGCACAATGAGCGCATCCGGACTCTTCAAAGAGTGTTTCCCTGGTGGATTGTAATGAGGCCACTGAAGGAAGGGAAGGCAGTAGCCATGGGCTATGGTATCCAGAACCCACGCATCTGAAGTAATGGCCCGCCATTCTTCGAGCTGCTGAGACAGTCTGCCCCCAACCGGCAAAAAATGGGACATGGCCTCACGATTGTTAGGAAGTGGCTGCGACAGTGTCAGAAGGCAAAGAGGCAGCTGCCTGAGCAACTTTGGCACCACGATTTCCCCGACCACCACGGGTACTTTTTTGCTGGCCCCTTTTACTAGTGGGCTCCTCGCGTTCTACCAAAGGAGGAGTAGAAACAAAAGGAACCTCCCCTCCACTGCTGTCCCCTAGGACAAAAAGGCGTAGGTTGACGCACCACAGCGCTTAAAGACTTTGCCGCAGCTTTTGAGGTCTGCAACCTCTCAAGGCTATCGTCAGCCTTGCTGCCAAATAAATGAGCGCCATCAAAGGGCATGTTCAGAAGACGGGCTTGTACATCTGGAGCAAATCCTGACTTCCGCAACCACGCAAATCTGCGTATAACGGTGCTCGCAGCCATGGACCGGCTCACACAGTCCGCCATATCCAAACCCGACTGAAGGGCCTTACACATGGCATACTTGCCATCTTGCACGATAGCAAGGAAACCATCCCTTTCTTCCCCCTCGGGAATACACTCAGCCGCAAAAGCAACACAAGACCACGGAGCGTGTGTAAACCTTGCCAAGGCACATGTGGAGTTGGCCGATTTCAAGGCCATGCTCTCAGCAGAAAATCCCTTCCGTGCCCAACCGTCTAAGCGCTTGTCGTCCCTATCCGGAGGGATGGTTGGGTATGCCGCCTGCCTAGAGGTGGCCGTAGCCGCCTGAACAACCAAACTCTCAGGAGTGGGGTGAGTAGACAAATAGCTGGGGTCGCTAACGGAAGGGCGGTATTTCTTAGTAAGATTTTTTATTCACAGCCAGCAAAGATTCTGGGGACTACCAAGCAGCTGTCACCCTTTTCTGCAAGGTAGAATGAAATGGCAAAACAGGGTCAGAGGACGGACCTTGATCCAAGATGTCCGTCAGATCATCTTGCACAGAGTCTTCTGGAGGACTGGACCAGCCCAGATACTCCAAGACTCATGCCATTAGTCTCCTATAAGAAGACTCTGCATGAGCCCCAGGCTCAGGTCTACCAAACTCCACTTCCGGGGGAAGTGTCCAGTCCACTTGCATCATGGAGGGTCTGTCTCAATTCCTCCAACTGACTGTCCCCCGAAATAAATCGGACCATCATCAAGGTCACCAGGTTCCTCAACCTCAGACCTCTCCTTCTCTTCAAAAATATCATCCAGAGGGGCTTGAAACCCGGGTATGGGGACAGAAGAGGGTCTGGAGGCCAAAACCGGCCTCACTGACTTTGAGGTAGCCTTCCATGGAGGATCCACAATGTCTGGGTACTCCACGGGCAAATTCTGAGAAAAAATTCCCGAATGTGCCGATAGCACTGAAGGTTTCGACGTCGAGATCACTGAAGGCTTCGGCGTCGACACAGGTGCCGACAGCGCCGTGGGCTGGTACGACGGCAAGGTGTCGATGTCCGAATCGGATGGACACAGTGCCGAACGAGTCGACAACGGCCCCGTGCCCTCAATAGGTTGCTGCGGTCTCGCTGGAGACAAGGACCGAGACCTAGAGACACATCTCTTGCGACCTTTCGAAATCTTGTCCGTACGGGACCTCGACGGCTCCCGATGTGTGTCGCGTTGTGAACCCGAGCCCAAAGGCGTGTGAGCCACAGACCGAGACCAATCCAGGTCAGCTTCGTCAGAAGGCTCGAACGGACCCGTGCCTTGCGATTGAAAAATCGTTATAGATTTCTTGAACGCTGCTCATTCCTCCGGAGTTGAGGACTTCGTAGGGCACATAACCTTCCTCGAGGCACCCTCCTCCGAGGACGACGGGGAAGGCGACCAGTGACTGCGCTTCCGCGAGTGCCAGGACGAGGAAGACGAGTGGCAGGAACCACTCCAGGACCGAGAACCCCAGGATTCCTTCCGACGTGAGAGTCGCCTCTCGAGTCATCAGTAGAAACCCCCTTGGACTTGGAAGTCCAGGACTTAACAGTCTTCGAGCCCCTACCCACCTGTAGCTTCCCCTTCTGCTCCCGCAAGGCCTTTGTAGTTTGCGGCTGGCATTTCCAGCAGTCAGTGTCATGTGACTCGCCGAGGCACCACAAACAAATGCAGTGGGGGGCGGTGAGCGATATCTTGGACTTGCAGTCCCGGCAGGTCTTGGAACCGGACCGCAGAGTCGGAGGGGCCGAAGAGAAAGACCTCTTCAATGAAGAAAACACACGAGGCGCGCTGAGTCTCACGAAGTTAACACGTTCGCAGAAAAAACTGAACTAAGGCTACGGGTGCTATGCGTCCTATTTATAACATCCTGTGACATCGTCCTCGACGGAGGCCCTCGAGGCACATGGACCCGATGCCATAGATTCAGGATGCCCTCTATCGAAAAAGTTTTCAAAGTGCACAGATGTGGACATTACATGTCAAAGATGTGGAATGCGTTGGAGGACACAATCCATTCGAATAGTGTATTCTGCCTGGGATCCAGCTCTCTGTGTGAGGATATGTTGCAGTCTGAGAAGGTTCAACGTGGTGCTGCGCCCTGGTATAAAGCCGTTTTGAATGCTATGTATTAAGCCTCCCATTAATCTACTTAGGCGCTTAGCTAATATCATGGTCAGGATCTAAATATCGTAATTCAGCATTGCCAATGGGCGGTAAGCATCGCACTCATCCATTGGCTTCCCAGGTTTAGGTATTGGTATGACCATGGTTTCTCTCATGGATTCTGGTAGCACCCCATTGGTGTACGCCCCTCTGAACACCTCAAGCAGTACCAGCGTCAGAACAGCCTCATATGTCTTATAGAAGTCCGGGGGGGGTGGAAGGGGGAGTCCATCGTTTCCTGTCATTTTGCTTGAGGCAAGTGATTTTATTGCCTCCTCCTATCACATCCTCCCCCTGTTTTGTCTGCCTCCTATGCCTCCCGCTGTGGTGGCCCTATTTTTGGGAGACCCATTTCTTCTAATGTGTCTAGTATATCCACCTGAGGCACCTGCTGATCATGACTATAAAGGCGGGAGTAGAAGCCCCGAAATGTGTCATTAATTTCCTGTTGTGATTTGTGCACTGTGCCTGTTGCTTCTTTGAGTTCCATGGTCGGATTCCGTGGATGTTCCCTTCTGCACAGCCACGCTAGTAGCCTACCTGGCCTATCTCCCTCAGCGTGCGCTTTGGCGGTTCTTACTGTGTAATCGAACTTGAGAGCCTTCCCCATGCCTCTTGGCAGTTCTCTCTAAGCTGTGCCAACTCCTGCTCCTCCTCACACGTCCCTTGTATATGGGCTTCTCTGGGTTTTATTTCTCCCTCTAGTTTCTCCAGCTCCAACCTCAACATTTTCCAGATGCCTCCCGCCCCAGCAATAGCCTCCCCCCTCACCACCACCTTCATTGCCTCCCAGCGTGTGCCCCACCTCTTCACGCTACCCACGTTCCTCTCGATGTATTCCTCTAGTTTACTCCGCAGTTCTTCTTTAAAAGCCTGGTCCATTAAGGCATCGGTCTAGGGCCCCGTATACTCCAGGTCATCAGTAATGGTGAGTGGTCTGATACCGACCTACCCAAGTACCGTGCAGATTCTATTTGTGCCAGTGGATCTCTATCCACAAACATGTAGTCGATTCTGGTGTGTAGGGTGTGTGGAGCAGAAAAGTAAGAATAACTCCCAACTCCCTCCACACATCCACCAGGTCCAAGGCGCTTATCAGCGCATTTAGCACCCCTGTTGCTGCCTCATTCCTAGCTGCTGTTGGTTTAGACCTGTCCAGTTACCAATCTCTCACACAGTTAAAGTCGCCACCCCATATGGAAAAACATTCTCGGCTCTGGGCTAACTTGGCTGCCAGTATGTCCAGATGTTTCGGGTTCCCATGATTGGGGAAGCACGAGTTTATTATGCACACCTCCACTTGTTCAACCCATCCCCTCAGTATCAGGTACTGGCCCTCTTCATCTGCCTCCCAACTCAGCAATTTAAAAGGAACCGCCGGGTGTATCCAAGTGAGGACCCCCCCCCCCCCCCGAGCGTATTTGGAATATGAAGCACCGTAGCATTGCCCATCCAGTGTTCCGCTACCACCGCCATAGATTTGTCAGGTGGGTCTCCTGCAGCATTGCGATAGCCACCCCCTTCCTGTTGAGGTAGGATTTCAACCAGTTCCTACATATATACGCGCCCAGCCCCAAACATTCCATGTCAATACCTTAACGTCCTTGGCCATATCAGTGTTTGAACCCTCGCCCCTGCTAACCTCTCCTCTTGCTCCCAATATCTTAGTTTAAGTTTTTCCAGTTCCACCGCACCCCATACATCACTCGTTCCCTCCCTTTCCCAACATAGCTCATGCACGCATTCTTTGGCAACTACCTTCTCACATGTAGGATTCAGAACATTACCAACTACAAACCAAACCAAAAACAAAACACTGTGCTCAGCAGCCACTCTCCAACTGCGGTGCTCGAGCACCCCCGCATCTGCTTCACCCATCTGGGCCATGGCGTGTGGGCTGTGTGGAGTCAGCAACTGGCCAACGATAAATTGTAGGGTGTGTCTGTTCGCCTTGATCGAGGTTTCGGCCTCGCTCCTGCCGTGTAGTAGAACAAAGTACCTCTGTTTTGGCACTGCTCATCTGCCGGCCCTACCGTAAATGCGTTCATCGTTTTCCCTGCCCCCTCTTCTGGCCGGCTGCTCATCATGTAACTGATTCATCACCTTCGTCCAGATTTCTGTGTTCCAGCTACATTGTAGCTGCAGCTGGTGTTTCCATGAATACAGACCTTCCTTTGTAAATTATTTTTAGCCTGGACGGATACATCAACATATATTTGAGGTTCAGTGTCCTAATCTTCGCCGTGATTGGCACAAATGGGTTTCTTGCTCTCTGCACTGTGGGCGTGTAGTCCGGGTATATGGCTATGTTAGCGTTCTCTCGCTTGATCATCCCCCCCTTCTCCGGAGAACTTCAGATGGTCTGCCTATCGCGGAAGTTCAAAATCTTTGCTATCATGGGGCGAGGGTGTGAGCCCAGCAGTGGTCTTTTTTGCAGGAATCTATGGGCCCTATCCACTACAGTCACCTTGTTACGCTCACCTGGTATCCACAGGGACGCCACCCAGCCGGGTTACTCGCTGGTATGCTCCTCAGCTTTGCCCTGATGTGGTCTGCAGGGAAGGTTCTGCCTGAAAATACAGGAGGACTGTGTTCAAGACTGACCAACTGGGGTAAGTATCCTCCCTCCACCCCCGTATGATTTCAGTCCCTCTGGCACCCTCTCCTCACATTGTGGTAGAATTAGGCGTGCTCTACATCCGGCCTTCTTTGCAGGGGCACGTTGTCTTTCATGGCTAGTGCGGTCTAGTTACTTCACTGACGCTGGCCCATTTGATATTGTTCAGGTAGGTCTTATTGCTGTTCTTCAGTTTTTTTGCTATCCTGCATGCCTTTCTTTGTTTAAAATGTCTCTTTTTTTCTCCCTTAGGTATGCAGAGCTCCAGCGCGGCGAACTGGCTTGGTTGAGCCCCGCTGGTAAATGATGGCGCATTAAGAGCGCTATGATGCGGTAAGCGCACGCTATGCGCTGCAAAGTCTTGCCTTTGCTAACCTGTGTTTTCCTTCCTTGTAGGTCGCTGTGTTCTTCAACGCAAGTGGAATGTCCGGTGTGGTGCCAGCCGAGAGGCGACCAGCCAGGTAAGCCTTTTGAGCAGTTCGTAATTTGTAAATGTCTCTACTGCTTTCTTTAATGTTGCCTCTATCTTCCTCTTTTAGGTCATTCTGTCCGGGAGGTGTGCAGATTCGAGGAAGCTGTTCTCAGTAGCTGCGAGTGTTTAAAGATGAAGACTGCAGGTAAGATGCTGCTGCTAATGATGTTCCTTTTGTCTCCTTGCAGGTTCTGCTTCTCCGAGGTTCGAGGGAATAGCTGGACACGGTGAGCGTCACGTTGCAAGCTGCAAAGTAACGTGAAGCGTGTTGTCTTGCTCGGTGTGGTTTAAATAGCCCCAACAAAATAGTCCAGGTAAAGTAGTCCCTAGGCTACCACACCCAAAACACTAGACCGCATAGCTTGGTTCTTAGTAACCAAACTATGTGGATGCCTCCATGTTGGCTGACAATACAATAAAGTAGTTCCAAAGCACATTGTTTTTCATTGTGTATGAACCTTGCGCCGTAGGCGCCAGGACTGATCCCATGAGGGCTTTTGAAGAGGATGCCAACTCTAGAGGCCCGAATCCTGGCTGCACCTGGCCAATGGGTTTGCCAGAGGGGGTTTTGGGCGAGGGTCGTGACACCCCTGTGATAGAACAACTGCCCCACTTTCCTGCAGTATCAGGTTCTCAATGGGCTAGATCCCTCCATTCCTTCCGTAATTCCCAGCAATCGTTCATTGTTTTGCCGGGCGCACCCCTCTGTGTCCTCCGCCCGGGTGTCAAGTGCCACATTCCTCCTTTCCAGCTCCATTAGCCGCTTTTCCAGGTCTCTTGTGGTTTCCGTCGTTTCTTTCAGTTCCGTTTCTGCCGACATGAATCTCTCCATGAGGTTGCGGACATCTTGTCGCATCAGTTGCACATCAGATTTGACATCCTCAATTTTTGTATCTATGAAGGATCACAAGGTAGCAATTGCTTCTAGCACCTGATTCTCTTTAGTGACAGTTTCTTTGTCTAGTTGCTCTGTTTATGTCTCTAAGCCACCCTGTGGCTGCCATTTAGACTTGGCAGCATTGAAAGAGTCTATGATTGTAGAGTCCTTGTTTTTAGTTGAAGGCAAGGTTGTTGAGGCTCTGGGGAGGCCACTCAGTGGTATATGGCCGGTGGGTGGTTGCACTATTGTTTGGTGTGTATATCCCTCACCTGGGGGGGGTCCCTCAGATCCTCTCAGCAGCTTGCCGCCAGGCTCCCGGTCCGTGTGCCTTAGGTTTTGCGTTTCACTCTATCGGCTGGGCTTCCCGCAGACCCGGTACTACTGTGCGGAACCAGGGCGTCCCACTAACAGTATTGTTTAGCTTCCCTTCTGTGCCCAGTTCTCTGCCCACTCAGCGTGCTTGGGGAAGGTGTCTCAGCAGTACCGCTTGGTGGTTGCTGTCTGGATTATCCACCTTTGCTCACTGTGCACCTCGTTGCGCTTCCCTGGTACCCCGCTTTGTGGTGTGCCTGGCCTGCTATTAGTTACTGCCGCACAGGTCCGCCAATAGTAGGATTACCTTTATTTTTTCTCTTCCCAGCTTTTCCTCCTTTTTCTGTTGCTTCTCAGACTCTCCCACCAGGTCTTTCTCAGTGCTGTCCCCCAGGCGCAGCTGCTGTGGCCCTTTAAGTTAGTGTCTTCTACGCCACTGGGTTTCGTGGCCTGCTTGTTGCCAGCCACGACTGTTTGTCGTTTCATTCAACCTGCGCTTCCCAGCTCTCTTGCGCGCGTGGTTTGCAGGTCTCCCCTCGCTAGTCTCTTCTCCGGGAAGTGCCTCCTACAGGCGCCCGCAACCCACCTAGGCGTTCAGCAGTTTCTGCCGTTGTCCCCCACCTGCATGTTTACTCTGGTGGGGCTATCTCAGACGTGTGCTGCTGCTCTCACCTTCTGATCTGTGAACCGCTAAGCGTGGATCTCCGGGCCAGGACACCCACGCGCTTTCCACTCTGCCGTTACTTCGCCTCAGTGTTTGCAGCACCCACGTGTCTGTTTCGCGGAGTACTGACTGTTGCGCGCCGGGCTTTGCTGTTGCTACAATCCGTTGTGTGCACAAGGCTGCTTCTCCGGCTGCGATCAATTTGCTGACCGGAGGCGCTTCAGTATGTCTCGCTTCCTTGCCTTTGCCAGGCCTTCCTCCTCTTTACTGCCGGGATGCATCCACGTCTGCCATCTTGGGTCCACCAGGCCTGCACTTCGTCAGACGTTTTGCGCGGCGGTCTTTGTCCAATTATCAACTGTGCTGCGCCCCAGGGACAGGGAATCGGTCACAGTGTCTGCGGGTGAGCCTGTATCTGCTCAGTTTGTTCTTTTTAGCGAGTTTTTCAGGATCTGAACAAGGATCTCGGCAGGAGCTCTGGTGAAACGCAGCCTCACACTATGAGCTCAGGCCACGCCCCCCAAAGTAAAATCTCCATTACGTTGTCCGGGAGGTCACAATCCCTATATCTCAACCTCTCAGAAACCATGCATGAAGGTTGAGTCTTGAACTTGTGGAAGACGTATTGGAGGGTAGATGGACATGTTCAGAAGGTCCGGGTACCACGTATTCCTCTCCCAATCCAGAGCAATTAGAATCATGGGTTTCCCGAATTTTCTCAACCTCCTTATTACATGAGGAATGACAGGGACTGGAGAAAACGCATACAGGAGTGGAAACTCCCAGTCCACTATCAACCCGTCCCCTAGAGCTCCTCTTGGGGGCGGAATTCCCTGGAGCAGTACAGTTTGCACTTCCTGTTGGCACTGGCTGCGAACAGATCCACTTGAGTGGTTCCCCAAAGGGTGATGATCTCTTGAAGGACTCTCAGCTAGTTCCCACTCATGGACACTGCTCTGCCTGCTCAGAGCGTCCGCGGCCGTGTTCTCCTCTCTGGCTAGGTGAACTGCTGATGGAGAGGTTCCTTCTTGAATTGACCAGTACCAGAGCTGCATTGCTTCTCTGCACAGTGGTAGTGACCCTATGGCTCCTCTCTTGTTGCGGTAGTACATGGTCACTGTGTTGTCCATCATTATCAGGATATTCTTTCTCCGTACAAAGGGCAGAAAGGCCTTTTTCGCTAGTCTAATCGCCCTCTGCTCCAAAAGATTGATGTGTAGTTTGGCCTCCAACAGAGACCAACGACTGACTATTGTTAGATCGTTGGTGTGGGCTCCCCATTCCGTGAGTGAGGCGTCCGTCACTACCATTATCTCCAACCATGGTTGCCAAAAAATGTCTCCTTTCAGATCTTGTGCTACTCTGCTTGGAACCTGAGGGACCTCAACATTTTGCCTGAGAATTTTGACCATGGAGTCCTGAGCGCCCATCGGAGAGATCTCATTCTCAGACAAGCCTCTGGCACCAGGAAATTGCACAATGCCATCAGGCCGATAAACCTCAGAAAATCAAAGGCCTGAAGACTCTGGGCATTTGGGAATTTGTTGACCATCTTCAGAATGTATTGAGCCCTCACCCCGGATGGCGAGGCTTTTCCCAAGGAAGTTTCTAGGACAGCCCCAATGAATTGGAGCCTTTGAGATGGTATCATGTGGGACTTCTTGAAGGTGAGGGAGAAGCCCAGTCAGGTAGAGCTGAGATGTTCGAGGGCCTGTTCGGGGGAACGGGCCCTGATCAGCCAATTGTCCAGGTAGGGGTAGACGTGAATCCCGCCCCCTCTCCTGAGACTCGCTGCCACCACCCTCATCAACTTGGTAAAAACCCTCAGGCGGAGGTCAGCCCGATTGGCAAAACTGATGAGAACCGCCAACTGTAAACCTCCGGTACGTTCTGTGTTTGTAATGGACTGGCACATGAAAGTAAGCATCCTGAAGGTCCAATGGTACCATCCAGTCCTGATGCTGGAGGCCTTTGAGGATCTGAGAAAGGGTAACCATCTTGAACTTGTCCTTCCTGAGGAATTTGTTGAAGTCTCTTAAATCCAAGATGGGTCTCAATCCTCCGTCCTTCTTGGGGATTAGAAAGTAAGGGGTGTACCAACCCTTGTTCCTCTCCACTACAGGTAACGGTTCTATAGCACCTTTCTCTAGCAGGGTCAACGTTTCCTGCATAAGGAGCGGATCTGTAACTTTAAAAAGAGCTGTTTGCCAGTGGATGATTCAGAGGCCTTTTTTTGAAAGGGAAGGCAGTAACCCTGGGCCACTGTTTCCAATGCCCATGCATCTGAAGTAATACGCTGCCATTCTTTCAGATGCTTTGGGAGTCTGCCTGCCACCGTGGTCTCGTGGAGTAAGGCTTCAGAGAGGTTCTGAGGCAGCAGATGCAGCGGCTGATGGTAAATCAGCCCCTGCATGGGTGGTCTTTGCACCTCTTCCCCGTCCACCACAGGGGAATATTTTCTGACCTCTTTGATTCGACAGTCCACTCCCTCTTCCAAGTGAGGAGTAATAGCGAAAGGACCTGCCCCTCCAAGCTGTACCAGTGGGGCGAGTAGGTGGCTGTCTGACTGTGGCGCCAAGGGATTTGGCTGCATCTTTGGGAGGTCTGCAGCTTCAACAGGCTCTTGTCAGCATTGCTGCCAAATAAATGAGTGCCTCAAAGGGCATGTTAAGAAGTCTGGACTGTACATCTGGAGTAAAACCAGAGTTTCTCAACCAGCAAATCTGCGCGTTACAGTGCTAGCCGCCATTGCTGTGCTGATACTGTCTGCAGAGTCGAGACCAGTCTGGAGCGAGTCGCACATCGCATCGTTCCCATACTTGACAATGTTTAACAATCCGTCTCGTTCTTCAGAGCCGTACTCCCCGCAGAGAGAGAATTTTTTTTTAGCCCAAGCATCATAACGCTTGTCAACTCTGTCCGGGTGGGGGAGGGGTAGTTTGGTAGGTATGCCTGCTGCCTGGTTGTAGAAGTGGCAGTCTGAACTACCAAGCTTTTCAGGAGTTGGATTTTTTGTTAGATAGTACGGATCACTACCGGATGCATGGTACTCTGTGGTTAGTTTTTGGTTTCACCGCTGGAAGTAACTCTGGCATCTCCCAGTTGGCATTAACTCTCTTTTGCAGAGCTACATGGAATGGTAGAATAGGGCTCTCCTGGTGTCCCTTGTCTAAAATATCAGTTAGGGCATCATGCTCAAATAGTGGTGCAGGCCTTCTCCATTCCAGATATTCTATCACTCTAGACATTTGTTGTCTGTTAGATACATCGGCATGGTCCGGGGGATCTGGCCTGCCAAACTATTTCTGGGGAAGTGTCCAACCAACTTGCAGGTTGCATGGTGTCATGTAGATCTTTTATTCTTGAGTCCTCTGAAATTAAGGCCTCTGGAACAAGTGTCCTATACTGCAATTCAAATGGACAAGATTTATCAGAAGATGGTTCATACTCCTCATAAATTGAGGAAAGGGATTTGAAAAAAATCTTTCCTTGGCAGTGGACATCCTTCGAGGATTTAGGGACTTGCGCCGACAATGGCGTCTATATGTTTGACAGCATCAACATCTTCGACGGCTGTGGCGTCAAGGGTTTTTTAGGGCTCGACGTGGAGTCTTTCGGCACTGATGGCGTCTATGATTTTGGCTTCAAAGGAGCCTTTTCTCTACTCGAGGGAACCTCAGAGGGTTTTTCTTGGACAACCGGGCCCGAGGGTGCACAGGTTTTGTCCCTTATCTTTTTTGTCGTGTTTGTCGACACTGGCATGGCTCTTATCTTTCTTCGAGAGGGTCGAGGCCGCTTTCTCGAATACTTCAAGCAGCTTTAGTATGAACTTCTCCCACTCGGCCGGTGAGGCCGATTTGGGAGAAGCTCGAGACACGTTCTGGGGAGGAACTCTATGACGAAGATGGCGACCTGTGACGCTTTTTCTTCGACCACAGTGAAGACGAGTGGTGTGAGCCACTGCATGATCGGGACCTTTTAGCGTTCTTCCATCGAGGCGAGTTCTCTCTCGACTCGTAGGAGGATCACCTTTTTGACAGGGTTGTCCCAAGGGGGTTTTTGGGACCTACCAGCAGCTAGCTTCCCTTTATGCTCTTTCATGTCATCGATAGGCAGTACTCACACTCCAAAGTTGAATGAGAGGATCCAAGGCATCATAGACCCACCCGATGTGGGTCCGTAAGGGACATTTTCGCACCCCAGTCATGGCATTTTTTTTAACCCCGATCTCGGTGTTCATGATGCCGACAACGATGCAATTTTCACTAAACAAAAGGTTTCTTAGTTAAGGAAACGAAGCGTGCTGATAATCCGAAGCGTTAGCTGTCGTGGAAAAACAGAACTGAAGCCAATGGTCCCTGTGTGTGCTATATACCTTCGATGACTTTGACATCGAGATGGAGGCCCTCGAGGGACATCGAGTCGACGGGCATTGACGTGCAGCGCCCTCTGCTGGAATATTTTTCCAAAGCAGCTAAAGCAGAATATGGAGATATAAGGGATAGTTTCTTAGCTGTAACTCCATTTCTCCAGCGTTGGTATCTTTCATGGATTCACAAGCTATGAATATTTCCCGTTATCAGGCTGGGAAACCTCAGTAACTTTAATTTAGCGTTTTCTTATGGAAAACTACGACACTTAAGTGTCCTATCAGTGTTCTTGTTGGGTGCTGCAGGCTATACCAACAGGACGTCTGATATAAATAGCACCG
Organism: Ambystoma mexicanum; assembly: GCF_040938575.1. Taxonomy (NCBI): domain Eukaryota; kingdom Metazoa; phylum Chordata; class Amphibia; order Caudata; family Ambystomatidae; genus Ambystoma; species Ambystoma mexicanum. Next base: position 385,844,604 of record NC_090921.1, read on the forward strand.
CCCGTGGCTTCCCTTCAGATTTTAACCTCCAAAACAGAGGAAACCCTAACCAAGGTTTGCCTGCAGGGGCGTCCGGCGGGCGCATGTGAATCCATGAAAGATACCAACGCTGGAGAAATGGAGTTACCGGTAAGAAACTACTCTGTTCTCCAGCATTGGATTTTCATGGATTCACATGCTGTGAATAGATTATATAGAAGTATGACAACTTGGAGTTGCATGACTGGCAAACTGAAAAAAAATGATCTCTAAATATTGGCCAATTGTCAAACTTAGCTTGCCCGCCGCACCATTACCAAGGTTTGCGTTGAAAAGGGCCAAAAACATCAGCAACAAACTTGTTCACTCCAATTTCAAGAAGGATCCTCCGAGACTAGGCCGTTGGGACTTCAGAACAACTACTGGCCATTTCCCATGCGGATCCTGTTCTGTCTGCCTATTTACAAACAAACTCAAAGAGTTCAAAATCGGGCCAAAAACTTGGACCCTATCATCTATGACAAACTGCAAAACCAAACAAGCAGTGTACTGCATTCAATGTCCTTGCGGGCATCGATATGTTGGACAAACTTCTCGACCAGTTCACATTAGGATTTTGGAGCACCGTTCAAGAATCCGGTGCCGGACAGAATCCACACCCCTTGTAAGTCATTATATTGAACTACAACATTCTGCCAATGACATTCTTTGGTGGATTCTAGACGTAGTCAAAAATACTTCCAATGTGTCCCGCTGTCTTCTTCAGAAGGAGGCACGTTGGATTCACCGTTTAACCACTCATACCAACGGGCTGAATGAGGATTTCTTTCCCATATCCTGAGCATCTTTTTCTGCTCCTCTTCTCAACTTTTCTTTTCCTCCTGCTTTGGATCTCTTAGTCTCTCTGCAGTTTCCATTATTATCACACTAAACAAGTGTAGACTGAGACTGAGGCTTTTGAATTGGGAATTCACTGTCAGCTAGCTGACTTTTAAATTGTGCCACCCGCATCTATGTGCGTTCATTTGCACTTCCTACTTGAGCTTGCTACTTGCTTAGTGAACACTACCCAGTCCAAATTAATATGTGTTTTGAGTTTCCTTTCATTTTGCACCCACCCAGTGTTCCATTTGCTTGCCTACCTTTTTTGTGTGAAGTGAACTTTTTCATTCATTCAGCATTTCATGATTCACTTTTTTCGGGATTGTTTCCCGTTTTGTGGCTGGCTAAACGAGCCTCAGTGTTACTTACTGCAGCATGGCCACTCGTGTCACCGCCGGCCTCTTCTGTGGCTTGGCGTTTCATTTCATCACATCGCCACACCCGTGACTGAGAAGCGGCGTTTGAGTAGTCTTCCAGGGGCTGGGCTGCCCATTATCCAATTAGATGTATTGGATAAGGAGGCACGTCGACCTCCAACCAATCCAGTCCCTCTCCAGACGGGACCCAATAGGAGGCGGCCTTTCAAACCAACGCCCTCTCCTTAGGCTTCTCGTACTGTGACTTGCAAGCACACGCATTCGAGCGTCTTGCAGCGCCGGACGGAGCTAGCAACCAGTGAGCCGGCAGTCACTCGTGGTAAGAAAAACTGGCTTCCCACTCTAAAACCGACATTAGCCTCGTCCCGCATTGCCGGTCTCCTACTTTTTACTTTTCTCTTATTTATTTCCGCCACAATCCTTTGTTGCAGGACGCAGATTTCGGGCAGCACCATTTATTTACGTCTCCATTTGCCTCTTTCTTTTCCCTTTTTTTCCCCAGAGACAGCACTTGTCGCTCTCTCACCTTCCCCTTTGAAGGCAAGAGTTTGTCTGCCCTACGCAGCCAGCACCACAGCTAATCCTTCACTCGGTCCATCTTCACCCTCCAAGGTGGGCGTACGCTAATTTTCACTGGGTTACGAAGCACCCACGTGCTTTCAAATATCAAAATCATGCATATTCATATACATTCGATTATCTTTAGGTCCATCCCTTGATGTTAACCACGGGCCCTAGGACTCATCCCAGGTGCACCACAAAATGGTACATTAGGAGCTCATTCATTCCAGCGTTCCCAACAAGCATTTATTGACAGGTAGCTTTTTAAACCAATTTTTAATAACACACCATTTCTAGCATTATTTGTGCACCTTTGTCTCTCTGGAAAAAAACAAAATTCATTTAACTTTTTTAGAGAGCGTGTTTCTTCCAATGTGACCCCTTCTCTGATGTAGTCCTGCCGTGGGTCACCCCGCTTCCACCCACCCAGACGCTCTACACCGGGCTCTCCGGCCAACTACGCGCCTGGCTATCTCTACTCACCCACAGGTAATTCACTTGGTAATTCTTGTGCCTTTGGGCGTTTGACTTTCTCTTTAAGCAATCTAGGTAGTTATTCAGAAAGGGATAATCTCTTTCATATCATTTACTTTGTTTATGTCTGCTTCCCCACAGGGTCCAGTTGTGTAGTATTCCGCCCTGAGGAAGGCAACTTTAACTATGTCATGGAACTATTGGCCAGACAGGTGGTGTTTTTGCTGAAACGTGGATTAACAATGTCAATTTAAATTCGCTGTTTATGTCACTAATTTTTGACACGCACACGTAGGCAGACCTGCCAACAAATCATAGGACATAGAACAATTCCAATTCTGCTAATTCTTTGAAAAACAACTTGTGCAGTGGCTAAATACAAGCCATAAATAGGAACGTTGGCTTAGGTTTAGGTCACCATTCAGCATTGGCAGTCTGTTGTCCAGTTTCTTTCAGTATTTTCTTTTTTTTATTCTGTCTAAAAATTTGAAGAAAAACTTATATCTGTGTTCTTGTGTTTTCAACTAAATGCATTTATATGTTTGTCATATTGCTTTACGTTTAGTTGTTCATGTACTATTTACATACATTTCTTTTGCTAAATAAATATTTTTACTGTTTTTCAAATATGAGACTACCCTGATTGCTTTCAGAGTCTGCCACAGCCTAAAAAATGAGTGATACCCTTGTGGTACACCCTGACAAATAACTTGTTACTTGAACTAATTGTAATTGAATCTATAGCAGTATGATATGATATGATATATATGATATGATATGGCATTTGTAACGCGCCTATACACAAGTGTTTCAAGGCGCGACGAGGCAGGGAGGGGGGAACAGGGGGAAGACAGACAACGATCCTACTAGGCCAGGTGTCATTCAGATCGTGCAAGTGCAGGGGGAAGGGAAGAAGTGCAAGGGGGGAGTGGGGAGTGCAAGGGGGGGGAGGGGGAAGTGCAGTACAAGGTAAGTAGAATAAAATAAATAATAAATAAATAAATAAGGAGGGCCAGCTGGTGGCAAGTGCAAGGTAAGTGCAGGTAAGTGCTGGGAAGGGGGGGGGCTGGAGGGATACAGACACAGTCCCGCAGTGCAGGGGTTGCCAGGGAGGCAGTGCAAGTGGAGAGTGGCTGGGCCCAGGGTCGGGGAGAGTGGCCCAGTTGCAGATTCAGTGCAGTTTCAGCGAAAAATTAGCAGGGGAGAGGGAGAGAGAAAGCAGAAGCAAAGAGGAAGGTTTTGAGGTGCTTCCTGAACCGGAGATGGTTCTCCTCAAGTTTCAGGGAGGCAGGAAGGCTGTTCCAGAGGGAGGCCCCTGCCGTGGAGAGAGATCTACCCCCAGCACGTTGCTTCGAGAAGCGGCTGACCCTGAGGGAGTTGGTGACGGATGAGCGAAGGGATCGGGAAGGAAGATATTTAGGAAGAGAGAGTTGAAGGTATTTAGGCCCCAGGGCCCAGAAGGCCTTGTGGACAATGCAGAGGGTTTTGAACTTTATCCTCGCAGCCACTGGGAGCCAGTGTAGAGATTTCAGTCCTGGAGAGATACGGTCCCTGGGCTTGAGGCCAAGGACAAGTCTCGCAGTTCTGTTCTGGATGAGTTGCAGAGGGCGGATAGTGGAGGCAGGCAGATTAAGATAGAGGCTGTTACAGTAGTCCAGCTTCGAGAGAACCAGGGCTCGGGAGACAGTGAGCTTCTGGGGGAAGGAGAGGAAGGGAAGAATACCTCTGAGGAGTTGCAGCTGGTAGTGTGACTTCTTAGAGACGTCGGATATATGCAGAGAGGAGGAGAGTGTGGAGTCAAAGATAACCCCGAGGTTTTTTGCCTTGCAGGTAGGAACAGGAAGAGGGCCAAGAGAGGCCGGCCGGAGAGCTGCAGGGAAGGAGGGGGTGGGTGTGCCGATGAGTAGAATCTCAGTCTTACTGGCATTAAGGCCCCCATATGGACCCCATTGTTCAGTATAGTCCTTAGTCCCTCTCCTCACTGCTTACGGGATAATTCCCCCCTTTTCTCTGTGTTAGCATGACCGGCAAACCACACCCCATGCCCTAAAACATGACAATGAACCCAACAAATAAAAAACAACCACAAGCATGGTAACAAAAAACAGTAAGGCAAAAAACAACAGAACATCCCCTGAAGCTGTGGGGCCTACCTTACTGAAACAGACGTTGGAGGACTGCCCGTCCCACCTGCACATCTTCCACATGTTACGGCCCCAGAGAGTCGTGCCTGGTGAAGGTATGCAGCACCGGCCAGGAAGCCGCCTGGCAAATGTCCACGAGCGGTATACCATACCATAGCGCCGCCGACTACGCTGTGGACCGTGTAGAATGAGCCCCAGGAGTGTCCTGCAAAGGCTTGCCAGCTTTTGCGTGACAAAAGAAAATTGTAGAAGAGACCCAATGGGAAAGTCCCTGCTTGGAAATAGATAGCTCCTTGTTGGAGGGACCAAATGCCACAAACAGCTGCATCGAGCTCTGGAAACTGAGTACGGTTCAAATAAAACTTCAATGCCCTCTTTATGTCCAGAGAACGTAGGGCCTTTTCTGCCAGCGTGGTCGCATTAGCAAAGAACGCAGGTAAGGCAATGAAAGCAGGTTTGTGAAATGCCGACAGCACTTTTGGGATAAAGTGCAGATAAGTAGCTAGGAGAACCTTGTCCCTCATAAATCTCAGATACGGCGGGTCAATGACAAGTGCCTGCAAGTCTGACACCCTTCTGGCTGACGTGATCACAACTAGAAATGCAACTTTATACGAGAGGAACTTCAAGGTTGTCGTCGACATGGGTTCAAACAGTGGTTTCATCAGAGCAGAAAGAACCACATTGAGGCTCCACACCGGTGCAAACCTCTTCTCAGGGGGAAATGTACTAAACAGTCCTTTCAGAAAATGCTTAACCAACAGATTACTAAAGAGGGGAGTAGCATGTCACCGTCTTGTGAACCTAGAAATCGGAGCCAAATGCACTTTGATCGATGGCAACGCCAGGCCCCCTTGCGCAAGCTGTAACAAGTACGGGAGAATCTAGGCCGGAGAGACGTCCAATGGCTGCACTTCTGGATGCCCCTCACACCAGGCACAGAACCTTGCCCATTTATGACCATACAATACATTGGTAGAAGGGGCCCTTGCCGCCTCCAGGATCTGCCGACACTCATGTGAGATACTTAGATGACCAAACTTGGCGTGGTCAGGAGCCACGCAGCCAGGCTAAGAGATGCCGGATTGTGATGCCACACTCTGCCTTTGTCCTGTGACAGGAGATCCTGGTCCGCTCCTAGACGAAACGGCTCTTCTGCAGCCAGATGAAGGAGATCTGAGAACCACGTCTGTCTTGGCCAGAACGTGGCTACCAAAATCACTCTGCACTGGTACTTGCGCACCCACTGAATCGTTCTCCGAATCAGTGGAAACGGGGAAACGCATACACGCAGAGGCCCGTCCACGGGAACGAGAACACATCCCGCATTGACTCCGGATGAGCCACTCTGCTGGCAAACCACGGACACTGCTTGTTTTCCTGCAAGGAGAACAAGTCCAGCGGGGGAGCCCCCCCTTTTCTGAAGATTCTTGCAACCTGCTCCTTCCTCAGCTGCCACTTGTGCAGCTGACTGGCATCTCTGCTGAGTACGTTGGTCTGAACATTCTGAAGCTCAGGCAGATGGAAAGCTACAATATGGATCCCCTGAGCCAGGGACCAATGCCAGACCTCCTGAGCTTCCTTTGACAGGATCCCGGAAAGCGTGTCACCCTGCTTCCTCAAATAGAACATCATGGTGGTTTTGTCCGTCAACACCTGCACCACTGTTCCTTGAATGCGAGCTAGAAACGACTTCAGAGCCCAGTGCACCGCTCTCAACTCCAGCACGTTGATCCGAAGCCGGGTAGGTGCCCTCGCTCAGCCAATAGATGAGCCGGCGGTTGCGGTCCGTCAAAGTCTTCTGCGAAAACCCTTGACATATCTCGCAGGCATCCGCCGAATGACGAGGGTATATACAGTAGAGACAATTCGAAGGCCTACGTATGACTATCCCCTGTCAACACCACCTTTAGGCCGCAGTTAGCACAAGGCCTAAAAATCGATTTTTTTCTGGGCCACAGATGACATACTGGTTGGATACGAAAAAGCATGTGCAAAACACAAAGGCCCTCATTACAAGTTATGCCGGTAGCCATGCCGCAATTTGCGGCATGGCTGCCGGCAAAACCGCATCCGTGTCCTCGGAATGAGGACTTACCGGACCATTCCGAGTTCGGATGGCCCGGTAATTCCTCACTCAAGGAAACGGACACGGTTCATCCCCATTCCCATTTCAGCCCCCATAGGGCTGAATGGGAGAGGGAGTAAACAACGGCCCATTACGAGGTGGCCCGTTGTTTGCTCCCTCTTCCCCTCGCGGGATCCAGTATGCACGCCTGGTTTTCCCAGGCGTGCTTAACGTGTCCCGCGAGGGGACCTCGTAATGTGGCGGAACGGGTTGAACGGCGCCGTTTAACCCGTTCCGCCAGGGTCGTAATGAGGCCCAAAGTGTTTCCAACAGTTTGGAGACGGTTGAAATCTGAAGGGAAGCCATGGGGGCGGGGCTGTGTATATCAGACGTCCTATTGGTGTAGCCTGTGGCACCCAAAAACGCTGATAGGACACTGAAGTGTCGTTTTCCATAGAAAAACACTAAGTTAAAGTTACTGAGGTTTCCCAGCCTGACAACGTGAAATATTCACAGCATGTGAATCCATGAAAGATCCAATGCTGAAGAAGATGAGGAATACGTGGGAGGACAATCCATTCAAAGGAGTGTATAGCAACTAACATCTCAAACAAGTGGCAAGCATTCATTTTAATTTCATTCTGCAGAAGTATACTGCCAAAGAGAAGACATTTAAATGTAAAGCTACATTGGAGCATACATATTTTTTCATTATATCCCAAAGATTCTTCCAATATTTCTCACCAAATTTGCATTCAACAAACATTACGTTTAAATAAGCTGGTCTCATCAAAACAACTCCAACATCTATCATTCGTGGCTAATAAATGGCCATTGTGGAAAAAATATAAAGCCTGAATCACACTAGCTGATGTCGTAAACCGCACAATTTTACTCCAGAAGGCCAGCACCTTTCTTCATCAATTAGGTTACAGTCCCGTTGCCATGTGACTTGGGATTCCCAGGTAGGTTTAGTTGTCAGTTCTGCAGAAAGGATCTTGTAAAACATTGAGGCACAAAAAAAGATTATACATGTGTAGTAATCTGTCTTCATCAGGAAAAGATGAGCTGGCCAAGAACATTTCAAGATTTTCCATGAATGCATTGATAATATGCATACTGGTGCCAATGGGATAACAAATAGAGAATATTTCTCTAAATTCATCAAAGGCTAAGGGCCAACCTTGATGTAATAGCTGCCTAACATATTTGATACCTTTATACAGCCATGTTTTCAAAATGACAGGCTTGCCATTAACACACACCGAACTTATTAAAATCATAGGAATTGTGAGACAAACACATATGATTTCTTAACATGTAAATAAAGAAAGGTTTGAAGATAGCGAGCCGATAAGAGACTCGTACATTTAATATATATTTTTTACATTTGAAAGCATGGCAATTAATAAATGGAAACAGGGATACCATTATCTTCTGCAAGGATAACCATGTGGGAGAATTGTTATCTTCTGGTCAAACCATATCTGAGTCTGTCTCGACACAAAAGCCACAGGCTACTTCTTAAAGTCAGGACATCCCACCCAACCCTTATAATTTGTTTTTTAAGCTTGCCAAGGGAAATTCTGTTTCTTTCTACTCCATAAAAACATTGTCAAACAGGAATCAACTGAATTATATAAGGTAGAAAGAAAGGAGATAGGTAGCAAATATAATAGGTATAAAACAATTGGCAAAATTATCATTTTAATGGTCTCCATGCAACCCCGCCAAGACAAATATAGGGGGGACCATGATTCAGTGAGTTCCTTAATTCTAGACAATAAAATATTTGAGTTTTGCTTAGTGATATCTTTAATTGAAGAAAGATGAACACCTAAATATTTCATTCCCTCTGGACACTACTTCATACCGAAGGTTTGAATATGATATTTTGTGGAAAGATTTCAGTTTTGTCTGTGTTCAAATTATAACCAGACACTAATGAAAAACAAGAAGGATGAAACAAAAGTTGTTGGATACGTTTGCCTGGATTATTTAGAAAAACAAGCACATCCTCTGCGTAGGCCGCTAATTTGATTTGTACACCTCCAAAATCAATAACCTGTATTTCACTATCTGAACTAATCATTTCCACAAGAGGTTCCATGGCTAGAATTAAAAACATAGGAGACAAAGGGCAACGTTGTCAGGTAACTAAGCTGGGGGAAATAGAACATCTGTCCATTAACAAAAAAAGGCTGTTTTAGGGTTGGAATATAGAACATCATGGATAGAAAAGAGTTACCAAAACCATGCCATTTTAGAGCTTCAAACATATACTTGACTCTATTGAATGCTTATTCAGCATCGAGAGCTAAAACTGTGAAGCTATCCCTTGATCTGTCAACAATATCCAGAATATCCAGGAACAGTCTTAGTTTAGAGCACTGGTCTTTAAACTTTTTATGCCAAGGCCACACAGAGAAAGAATAAATTTTTCGGTGCCCCTCTGTGTTGGTGTTATTTTATTTTTTAATAGAGATGGCTGCAGAATGCGTGGTGCCATGATTTTGAAGGGATATGCTGCTAGGGAGACATTCAAAGACAGTAGGACAATCACTTCCAATCCAAACATAGAAACCGTGCAAGTAAACACAAAATTCTGCAGTAGGACTTTTATTTTCTCAAAATACATTCTTAAAAAAGTGAAAAGTGAGCAGAAGTGATCTACGGTGGAACATTGATGGTATCTGCTGGCCCTTTAAGCAGAGTACCCAGAAGTCTGTGCCTTAGCTAAAAGCTCCCTGGGAGGCGAATGCGGAGCGAAAAGTGAGGAGAAGTGATCTACGGTGGAACATTGCTGGTATCTGCTGGCCCTTTAAGCAGACTACCCAGAAGTCTGTGCCTTAACTAAAAGCTCCTTGGGAGGCGAATGCCGAGCGAAAAGTGAGAAGTGATCTACAGTGATCTTCGTGAGCTGAGGCTGCTGGGGCTCGAGTGTATCACCCCCGTATCGGAGACGACGGAGAAGACGGTATTTGAAAGATAGTTAACACATTAACTAACTTTGTTGTGTTCATATTTAGCTGCCGTGCTTGTGTGCATGCACAATAACGAGCGGCGGGAGATCGCAGGATCAGACCCCTCGATCCCATCCGCGCACTGCCTTCCTGTTTCGGCAGTTGCCAGTTTGAGTCACCTCCTCTGTGAACTGCATCTTGTGTGAATAATTAGCAGGAAGCGGCGGGAGACTGCGGGGCTAGACCCTTTGATCCCGGCCGTTGCACGTTCACACGCAAGAAGTAGCTACACACAGTATTTTCCAATTTAAAAATCATTTGAAGCGTGATAGTGATCAATTGATGTTACGCTACGCCGTTTGGAGGACAAGATCCTAAAGACCGGTGTGCACACAAGGCAAGAAGCGTGTCGAGGAGGGGAGGCGGCAGGCAAGGCCCTTCTGTGATCTCTCTGGTCTACGAATAAAGAACAACAAATTGAACTGAGCGTTATGCTAACTAGTTCCTCAAAAATAGGCATGCCTCCAAAAACTCCATCTCCGCCATCTATAGTCAACCATAATAGCATGGCATTGTCAGTGCAGCAAGAGAGCAAGACTCTGGCCAGGGATATGGCAAAAAAAGGTTCAATGGTGAATGGGGACATTCAAATGTTTTGTAGTGGCTCACTGTCAGCCCACAGAGCTAAGAGGGCCCTGGACATGAATCAGATACAAATGACTGGGGATGTTTGTAGTGTGGATTTCTCAAGGGCAAGCCCTACACCGGTCGCCACCTGCCCTACATCGGTCACTGTTCCAGGCCATTTGTCTGCTCTTGCGTGCCAGGACTTCTGTCTACAGGATTAATCCATCTCCGACACAGCATTGTTAGGCTCGTTAACTCCAGATGCCATCTTCCCCATTACAACGAGTTTGGCAAAAGCGGCGGGGGAAGCCGCAATTATTGACCTGGACATGAATGGATCGGCATTTTCAGACAAATGCATGTAGGAGAATCTGTCCAGCACGCCTATAATGTTCACAGATTCCTCCCAAAGTGTCGACGATGATTCAACTGCATTGATCGAGTCGGCAAGTGCTGGCCCATGTGTGTGCACCCTGGGCACGAATACCTCTCTTTGCCCTGAGATGCGCTTGCATGGTACTAGCACTCACACGGACTCGAATGCATGGTCCATCTTTCAGCCCAACATTGCTTTGCAAGCGTTAAATTTGGCAGTTCATTCGTTAAGAAACCAAATTTTGAATCACTCTGGATTGCATCCAAATTCGAACAGCATTTAGGTTCTGCTTGGTCACAAATTCTACCAGAGTTAAGTCAGCTGATGTAATATCCTGTAGGGGTTGGACATCAGAAAAAATTGCTAAGATGGCTCTTCGGTTTAAGTCATACTGGGTACAGGGAGCCGGTCTACATTTGAGGATCAAGGAGCATAAGGCTGGTCGAGTTCTACTTCTTAGAACTCTCTTGATCTCTTGTTTCCCTATTGAAGAAGCAGGCCTAGTGGTAGCTTTGAAAGAGGGCCTGGATGATTGTTCTGATCTATGGGAAGCTCCAAATCCTTATATGTTACTTGTTAGGGCGGTTATTCGTGGTGGCGTTTATTCAATTTTCCATATCTATTGGAATCCTTTAGCCATCATCACAGATCTGTTTTTTAGGGACTTGAATGTGTTGTTTGACATGGTGGACGAAGATAAAAGCATTACTCATCTCATTCTGGCTGGGGACTTGAATTTGAATTGCCTTGCAAAAGATGATGCGCGCCAATGCGAGAGGTTGATGCGATGGAACTCTTTAGTTTCACTTAGAAATCTATACATGTTGAATGGGGCCATTCGTCCTGATGTTCCTTCGGCACCAACTTGGCATAGAGGTAGTTCCTCATCCACAATTGATTAAGTATATGTGAATTTTGAACTGTGGTCTAAGATGCAAGCATTTCAGGTGTTACCGACAATGGCGAGCGACCATGATCTGCTGTGTGCCAGCTGGCAAATCAGGTCAAGATCCGAGGTTGATAAGGCGAAGGCATTGACAAATGGTTGTTTCGTGGTTAACTGTGGTGGGAATCGCTTATGATGGACGGAAAATGCTCTAATTCACTTCAATCAAATTCTTCTTGACTCTAATAAAAATGACAACTCGCAAACGACTAATATGAGCCTGATTTATACTAATGTAATTCAGGCCTTCAGTCAATCAAAATCTCTCAATTTAAAAAGAAAGGTTCATTTACACACGTTTGACAGGACCCTTCAGATTAGGAAGACTGCATATTGTGCGGAATTAAGAAGGTTATCAAGGCTTCCTCCGTCTGTCCGAGTGGTTCTCACCAAAAGAGCTCGCTCATCATACATCAATCGGCGTATGGAGTACCGAGCAACTCTATACCAAAGTGATGGTGTGCACATGTTAACCGTGTTAGCACAGAAAGATATATCTAAAATGTGGGCGTTATTAAACCAGGCAACTAATAATCAAATGGACATGCAATCTTCGGCAGTGGACGTACATCAGTGGATGAACCACTTCAAGCAGTTGTATGCCCTACCCTCCAACTCTCAGCCTCGGACTTTAACCCATGGAAATTCAAAGTTTTGGTTACAATTGGATCTGGTTGAAATAAAACAATTAATCATGACCTCTAGTAATTCACGAGCTATGGGCCCCAATGGAATATCTATTTACATAATGAAAATACATTTGGAAATTTGGGGATCAATCCTTTTCAAGATATATTCAGCTATTAATCAACATCAAAAACTACCAAAATCTTGGACTGAGGCAATCACAATACCCATTTATGAAAAAGGTGATCGTCAATCACCGTTGAGCTATCATCCGATCTGATTGTTAGGTGCTGCCAGAAAAATATTTTGCAGAATCATTCTAAAGGAGCTTAATAAATGAGTGTCTGATAGTCACTTAAAAGATCAGTTTCAGTCTGGATTTGTCAAAGGAATGGTAACGATCCCTAACATCATGGCCCTCTCAATAATCCAATCAAAACAAGTCGATGGTGGCGGTCCATTATATTTGGGTTTTATTGACTTTAAAATCAGCATTTGATTCTATAGATAGATCAATACTTGTAAACAAACTCAAGCGACATCATTGCCCCCGTCTTTAGTGAACTTGGTAATGCAATTACATTCGAACACCTCTATGCGAGTGAAACTAAATTTGGAAAGCAGGTTGTCGCCCCAAATCTTAACTTATAGAGGAGTAAAGCAGGGCTGTGCGTCATTTCTGTTTAATTTTTTCATTCTGGATTTGGGACCTATACTGACGAACTGCATTACTGATCCTCCTCGCATTGGCCATAAAAAAATAGCATATTTATTATATCCAGACGATTAGGTCTTACTTTCCCAGACACCTATGGGGTTGCAAAATATGCTGAAACAATTAGACACCTATGTAATAGCCAATAATCTAATTGTGAACACCACCAAATCACAAATTCTAATTTGCAACCAAATAATCTAAAAAACAGAATTTAAAGTGGTTTCTTCATCAATGTGAACTCTCAGTAGTTTTAAGATATAAATATCTGGGAGCCCACATTGAACATCAAAAAACTTTAGGAATCCAATCTTGTGAAATCAAATCTAAGCTAGGACCCCTAATTTCGCAGTCAAAGATATTCCTAAGAAAATTTGGGAAGTTTTCACTAAAACATGTCATATCCTTTTAGAAGTCAAAGGGAGTCCTGATTTTACTATATGGGTTAGAGGCCTTTGCTCCGCAAGATCGGTGGTTTTGGGATGGTTGGGAAGCAAAATACTGGAAAGCAGTCTTAGTATTATCGCCCGGGACACCCCTGGCGTTACTGCGATGCGAATTGGGTTCAACATCGCTGCATTCTCAAGCATTATGGAAACAATGTGCCTTCCAATAATTTTCGCAGGAAGGGTTGGAGAAGCCATCTCTTCTGAATGTCCTAGCTCAAAATGTGTTCTCTTCCAATGATGGTCTATCGAGAAAGTTGCGGCGCCATACCCTAAATGCAGTAGCCGATGCTGCAGTAACAATTGAGCTCCTACTAACCAACCCAGATCGTGCGAAAAGAAAAAATCTACGAATATGATTGGGTTGGTAATATGGCATTGTGTTCTAATCTTAAGGACTTTAACTCCTGTGCATTTGGCTCCAAAAGGTATGGTGTGACAGCTGCATATCTATTAAAATTCCCATCTCAGGCATATCGTCGAAAACTATTAAGATTCAGACTGAACCAGTATGAAACGAGAGACATCTTGTGCAGAAGGCGATTAATACCAAGAGAGCTAAATTATTGTCCTTTCTGCTTGATCAGGGAACAGAGGGAAACTCTACAGCATCTATTAATCGAGTGCATTGCATTAGATGACATAAGGGCGAAATGCTTTGGAAAGAAACTTACTGTCGACAATTATCAAATATGGAACATGCTGTTTTCCAATCCGAGATTAACTGTTCATATTGCGATTGTGCAATTTTTAGATATAGTATTACCTGGAACTTGAAAAATTGGTATTACTAGTTTATTATCAATTTTAAGACCATTCTGATGGATATTATTTTGCAGTCTGTGGATGTGTTGTATTAAGTTGGTTTTTATGCATATATTGTACTTATGAAGATCTATTATTTGAAAAGTTGGTTTACCAACTGTATCAAATTAATAATATAAAAATACATTCCTAATAGTATATTCAGCAGAAGACAATTTGATTTTACAGAGCAAGTACTAATGGGAAGGGTGGGCCTGTCTCTCTGCAGAAAGTGAGTCCATGTGTGGCTTTATTTTTGAGACCGCAACTCTGAGGTTGTCCTCCACTTCCCGCCTTGTGCAGTATTTCGTTTTCAGTACAGCCAACACTGAAAAGCCTATTTCGCACAAGTAGGAAGACCCAAAGGGTAAGAGACTTTGACAGACCTTGCCAATGCAGGATACTCCAAGATTACTTTCAGCCAAAAGTCACCCACCGCAATGTTCCTAAATTCAGATTGCAGAGTAGTGTCTGCCTGAACCTCAATCAGCTCCTCCTGGACATCAAATGGAAGATGCACCACCTCCTCTGCAAGAAAAGCCTGCATGGCCCAGTCATTAATGCCAGAATTTTCTTCAGGGAAGTATTAATCAAAGTTGGACCTTAATGTTGTTAGGTGACTTGATGATCAGCATTCAGTGAGTAAAATAACCATGTCAAAATAAAATACAGCTTTGCATAAAATTAAAGAGAATTTTGGGATTATTAGGCACAGTGAAGGCCCCTCATATGAAAAAGTTGAAATGCCCTGGCGCCTCTAATTTGAAAACGATGAAATGCCCTGGTGCCTTCCCTGGCCACTGCTGCTGCAGGAGAAATGATGACCATGGGGTCTTTGTTCTATTCACTTTTACAGAGTCCCGACTGTCCTCATTTCTTCCTCGCTTAGAGTGGAACCAGTCTGCGGCACACAGCTTGTAATAATGCAAAGCGCATATTTTAAGCTCCAGGACAAAAAAACAGAGAACTAAATACACTGCTGAGCTAAAATGAATTATGACTGGCAACATGGGGGCAGTTGCTCCCCTCTATGGCCCCCCTCTGAAAGTAGGGCAGTATGTCACTAATGAGCCATCGTTCGTGATTTCCTGCTCTGCATTCAGATGGGAGGGGCTTGTCATCCCTGCAAAAGAAGGTGAGAGCTGTAATCAGGGCAGTTTCTAGCCAACTTGGTGCCCAGAGCGAAACAGCAGAATGCAGCCCCCCCCCCAAACCCAAATGTCCAGCACACGTCACTCCCAAACTACACCTCGGTCGTGCGACAAAACCCCTCCTCAATATGAATTAATAATTGCTATATAAATGAAGCTGGTTTCATCACATTGTAATTCAGGTACTTTACAGAAGAACCCTAATGTCAAAACACAGTTCATTGTGTGTCACCATGCAGACAATAGTCCATGGCAAATCAATGCAGTGATGTGTGCAGCAATGATTTGTGCGGGTCCTCTTTTTAGGGGCTGGGTGGGTGTCGCCTCTTTGTCTAATGGGGGTGAGAAAAATATGCACATCGCCACTAGAAAGAGCAGTGGTAGAGATACTTATCTTCCCACTCACACGTAGAGGAACTTGCATTGTATGTTGTTCCACGATACAAGTTGTATATGTATGTGTAGATGTTATTGTTCGAATGAATTGTTAAAAATGCTGTTTTTATCATGATGAATGTTTTTGGAATTGTTTGTGATAAAACTAAAATATGTACATTTTTGATAAGATATGGTCGTTCACTCCCCTTTCTTTGATGGTTAAAGGGGACATACACGAGTAGGTCTGTAGGCATCTGAGTATCTCGCCATAGCAGAAGGGTAAGGAAGTTGGTTTGTGTTCAATTTGTGACGCACAATGAACTCCACTTTACTAATCAAGGTCTCAAGTGACATGGAGTTGCCATCTGGTGTGCTTGCTAGGCAGTGGCTGGCTTGTTTAGACAATTAAAAGACCTTTGATGCTGAGAGGATGCATTTAGTCCATGACCCAAAGCAGTCCTTAAGCAATACTTAAGCAAAAGAAGGACAATTAACCTTTCCAGGGATGCACCATATGTAAGGAACAAGTTACTTACCTGTAACTGTTGTTCTCCAGCATGGGTCTGGCATGGATTCACATGCTCATGAATATTCCCCGTCGTCAGGCTGGGAATCCTCAGTAAAGAAAAAACCAGTATCAGTTTCGTTTCTGATATGTCTTTCGTAGTAGTAACCAATCACTGATCTCTGCGTCATACTGACCACAGCCAATGACTGCCCTCTACCTAAGCCCCGCCTCTGGCAGCCATCTTCAGATTTGGAAGCACGTGAAGTGGCAGTATGACCAAGTGAAGAGCCGCAGAGGGGTAGGCGGGAGGGTTCGCATGTGAATCCATGCCAGACCCATGCTGGAGAACAACAGTTACATGTAAGTAACTTGTTCCTTCTCCAGCATGGGGTCTGGCATGGATTCACATGCTCATGAATAAAGAATACATAGCAGTACACACATGCACAACCACAGGAGGTGGCAAAGGCTCAACATTAAGCATTACATCAAACTCAACATTAAGCAAATCTTACCTCCTCACCAGGCTCACCTTAGGCGAACAGGTTGCGCAGCACTGCCTGGCCGACCCTGGACTCCTCCCTGGAATCCCGATCGACGCAGTAGAATTTCGTGAAGGTGTGCGTCGACCTCCACGTAGCAGCCCTGCATATGTCCAGCAGGGGCACACCAGATAGGAACGCCGTGGTAGCTGCGATCGCTCTGGTGGAATGGGCTCTCGGACGGCCAGGCAGCGGTCGGTTTGCCAACCGATGACAGTACATGATACAGCCGGAGAGCCATCTGGAAATGGAAGCCTTCGAGGGAGCCTTCCCCTGATTGACAGGTCCAAAGTTCACAAAGAGTTGTGACGTCTTCCGAAAACACTTTGTGCGGTCCACGTAGAACTTCAGCGCTCTAGCCACATCCAGCGAGTGCAAAGTCCTCTCAGCTGGCGACGAAGGCGACGGGAAGAACACAGGCAACACCAAGGGTTCGTTGAGGTGGAAGTCCGACGGCACCTTGGGCATGAAGGAGGGGTGCGTCATGAGCACTACCCTCGTGTCGTGAAAAGTCAAGTACGGGGCCTTGCAGGAAAGGGCCTGGATCTCTCCCACCCGTCGTGCGAAGGTGATGGCCACAAGAAACGCTGTTTTCCACGACAGGAACTTCAACGGGGCCGAGTGCAGAGGCTCGAACGGAGGTCCCATGAGCTTGGTCAGCACCACGTTGAGCTCCCACGCCGGGGCCAGAGCCTTCACCGGCGGGAACGATCTGAACAGTCCCTTCATGAACTCTTTTACCAGACGATGAGACCACAAGGACGTCCGCCCCGTGGTTCTGGTGTATCGGGAGATCGCAGCAAGATGAATCTTGATGGACGCGTGCGCCAGTCCATCTTTGGCCAGCGTCAATAGGTACGGCAGTACTTGGGGAGCCGTAATCCGTAGAGGGTTAATCTTCTGTGCGTGGCACCAGACAGAGAACCTCTTCCATTTGTGTCCGTAGCATTTAAGAGTCGAGGACGCCCTGGCCTTTGCAAGAACCTCTCTGCAGTCAGCCGGTATGTCGTATCCTCCAAACTCTAACGCTGCAGGAGCCAGGCCTGCAAGTTCAGCGACTTCGGGTCGTGGTGGAGGATGGCGCCTCCTTCCCTGGAGAGCAGATCCACGTCCACTGGCAGCTTGATTGACGGGGACGCTGACAAGTCCAGAAGGTCCGGGAACCATATCTGCCTCGGCCACGCAGGTGCGACGAGGATCATCCTGCACCGTGACCTCTTGAGCTGGTTGATGAGCCGGATCAGCAGTGGCAATGGAGGGAACGCGTATAGGAACAGGCCCTCCCAGGGGAGCGAGAAAGCATTGCCCATGCTCCTCGGCTGGGGAAACCTGCTGGCGAACCTCCGGCACTAGGAGTTTGTCGCCGTCGCGAACAGATCGATCTGGGGTGTGCCCCACCGTCGGAAGAGGCGGTCCACTAGATCCTACCGTAGTTCCCACTCGTGGCACGAGCGCAGCTCCCTGCTGAGTGAGTCGGCGATGGTGTTTTTTATCCCTGCCAGATGAAACGGCACCAGAAACATCCTTTGGGCGACGGCCCAATGCCACAGGTCCTGCGCCTCCTTGGACAGGGCTGGGGACCTGGTTCCGCCCTGTTTCCTGATGTAAAACATGGTGGTGGCGTTGTCGGTGAAGATCCTCACCACCTTGCCCTTGAGGGACGGAAGGAAGGACCCGAGGGCCCAAAACACTGCACGGAGCTCCAGGACGTTGATATGGAGGGACTTCTCCGTCGGGAGCCAAAGGCCTCTCGCGTGCAGATTTTCGGTGTGCGCTCCCCACCCTTCCAGGGAGGCATCCGTGGTCACTGTCTCCTGGTGGCCTGGAAGTCCATGGCCGCCGTCAGATGCGCGCGGGTGCCCCACCACCGGATCGCTCGTCGGAAACTCTCGTCGAGTGTGATCCTCTCCTCGAAGCTGCCCGTCGTCTGGATCCAGCGCGCGTACAGGAACTCCTGCAACGGGCGTATCCGGAGCCTGCACAGGGGAATGAGGTAGATGCAAGAAGACATCATTCCGAGGAGGGACTTGATGGACCTCACCTTGGCCGCGTCCGCAACCAACATCCGCTGTACCTTGCCCAGAATGGCCCTGGTCCTTTCCTCCGACGGGGAGGCCAGAAGGGACACTGTGTCGAGCTTCGCTCCCAGAAACAGTGCGTCTTGCGCGGGCACCAGGTGGGACTTGGCGTAGTTCACGGAGAATCCCAGGTCCATGAGAAGTTGGACGGTCCTTGCCGTGTGCTCCATGGCGAGCTCCCTCTTCTTGGCTCGGATGAGCCAGTCGTCCAGGTAGGGGTAGACGTGGATCCCCTCTCGGCGCAGCTGCGCCGCCACCGGTGCGAGGCACTTGGTGAATACCCTGGGTGCCGACCGTAGTCCGAAGGGAAGGGCTCTGAACTGATAGTGACGCCCTTGGACCACGAACCTGAGAAACTTTCGGTGCCCCTTTAGGATGGGAATATGGAAGTAGGCATCCTCCAAATCCAACGACGACAGGAAGTCGCCCTCCTCCAGCTGACCCAGGACGTGCTGGAGGGTGACCATCCGGAACTTCTGTGCATTGATGAACTTGTTCAGTCGTCGTAGGTCTAGGATGGGGCGCCATCCTCCCGTCTTCTTCTTCACGAGGAAGTATCTTGAGTAAACTCCGGAGCCCCGAAGCCTCTTTGGGACGAGTTCGATGGCGCCCTTCCTGAGCATCGCCTTTACCTCCAAGAGAAGCTGAGGGACGTGAAGTTCTTTCCTGGCCACAGGGGGGACGTGCGGGCACCTTCTTTGAAACTCGAGCGCGTGGCCCTGGGCTAGGGCGTCCAGCACCCAACGGTCGGTGGAGATGGACTCCCATATGCTGACGAAGCTCGCCATCCGGCCTCCCACCGGGGTGCTTTGGTGGGGGCCCGACCCCACGGCCGGTTCAGTCCTGTTTCGACGAGGCTTTGCCGCCTTGACCTCCTTGGCGACGACGGCGGGGTCCGCCTGACTTGCCTCGTCCCCTGTAAGCTTCCTGCGACGACGAACGGGCCGCTTGACGGTAGGTGGAAAATCCGCCGCCGGAACCTTTGGAGGCGCCCTTGCCTCCGCCGCTCCGAAAGGGCGGCCGCCGTTGCTGGAGAACCCAGAGAGCCTGGGCCGTCTCCGTGTCCGCTTTGATGGCTTGAAGGGAATCGTCCACTGTTTTCCCAAACAGGTTGTTTCCATCGAACGGCATGTCCAAGACTCTGGTCTGTACGTCTTGACAGAAGTCAGTAGCGTTGAGCCATCCACGCCGCCTAAGGCACACGCCGCCTAAGGCACACGCCGTTGCCCAACTGGCGAAATCCAGTGTCGGCGATGTCCGTCGCAATCGTGATGGCGTGGTCCGACGCCACCTCACCTTCCTGCAAGATCTCTAGGGCATCCGCCCTCTTGTCGTCCGGTAGGAAGTCCAGCAGGGGGGCCAGTTTGTACCACAGCTCCCTGTCGTAGCGGGCTACGATAGCCAAGGCGTTGGCTATCGTAGCGGGCTACGATAGCCAAGGCGTTGGCCGCCTTAATCGTCGTCGCTGCAGACGAGATGACCCTGCGCCCCATCGTATCCAATTTCGACGTGGAGGCCGCGCCCCCCCCGCTTTCTTCCTGGCCGCCGCGGAGACGACGGAGTCCGGGGTAGGCTGTTCCCGGAGGCACAAGGGGGTCGCGTCCGGGACACGGTACTTCTTCTCGTACCGGTCTCTTCTAGCCGGCGTCGTGGATGGGTTCTTGAGGAGGGCGAGGCCCTCATCCCAAATATCGTCCAGTAGAGGTACCGCGAGGACCGTCTTCCTCTTGGCCTCGCGCCGTTGATAAAGGAAACCTTCCTTCTTCTCCTCAGGGCAGAGCTGGAAGAGCTCGGATGCCCTGGCGATCATGGAGTGAAACGATCCAATCTCGTCGGGCGCGGAAGCCCGGGTGGGAGGTGACGACGGCAGATCCTCGTCGTACACCTTGTCGTCCGTACCCGTCGCGGCCGTGTCAGTCCCCGTTTCATCCCCTCGAGTCGTGGACGGGGAGGAGGGCTGAACGGGGCGCGACGGCTGAAAAGGAGGTGGAGGGTGAATCCTTCTTTTCTTAGGGGGAGGGCTGCCAGAAGGGCCTGGTTCCGGGTCCCCCGACGGGAGTGGTTCCTCCGCTGGTGGTAACGGCAGCCTCGTCCTTATCTCTGAGCATAAGGACTGTATAGCCAACAAAATGGCCGCCGAGTTGTCTTGCGGCGCTGGCAGAGGGGAGTCCGACGGGCGGTCAGGGGCCCCGTCGGCACCCTCGACGATATCGTCGTCTCCTGCGTCAGGATCCCTCCCGACGGGCTGGTCTTCTTCCACGCCAACGCCGTGGCTTAAGACCTCGATCAGCTCTTCCTCAGAGGTTGAGGCCGAATCGACAATGACCTCCTGCCCCCCCTTTTTCTTCTCCGCCGGAGGTTTCATGGGGGTCCTGTCGATGGGCATAAAAGAGGACTCGCTCCGCGGTGGCAGGGATACTCTGAGCCCCGAGGTCGCCACCACTGGTGTAGCCTCCACAGGCTGAGCCAGGGCCGCCGCGACTGTGTCGATAGAGGCCTTGGCCGGATGGATTAAGGCTTTCACCACCATAGGTGCGCTCACCGCTTTCTCCTTGAGGGGGGGGGGGCACTGCCTCGCTCCCCCTCCGATGGGGCCTTCGAGCTCGACCGGGGCCTCTCCAGGAGCTTCGCCGGGTGCTCGGCCTTCCTCTTACCCGAACCAGAGCGTTGGTTCGTGGTTGATGGTGCCGGGGAGGATGCGCCCTGCCTGGCGCCCGTAGAGCCCGACCGTTCGGCGCTCCCGGTGCCAGCGGACTTGCGGTGCTTGGCCTTGTGTTGGACCCCCGTCGCCGGGGCGCCCTCAAAGGTCTTAGAAGACCGCTCGGATTTCTTCCTCTTCTTCTCGCCCGACGGGCTCTTCCCTTCCAGCCAGTTGGCGAGACGTTGATGGCGGTCCTTCATGGTCCGCTCCGACATGCTGCCGCAAAACGCACAGTCCTTCTCCACGTGCGTCTTGTCCTCATGTAGGCAGTAAAGACAAAAGGAGTGTTCGTCTTCCTTAAAGACATTCTGCAGCTGGCATCCAGTGTAACGCTAACCTGATTCCCGCAGAGGCGCCGGTCTTGACTGGGTGAATGCCGTATCTTCAAAGGTGATGTGTAACACACGGTTGGCTCTTTGGGCTGGACCTCTGTGCACTGTATGTCTGACTCAAAGAGTAAGATGTCTGCAGATAGAAAATATGGGATTAATGAACTGGGGTTATTGGGTGCCTCTCTCCTCTTCCCTTTCTCTTCTCCTGTAGAACCCCAAAGGTTAACGCCCTCACCTTAGGTAAGTGAACGCCGAGCTCTCCATCTGCCTCGGGGCAGGGTGCCGTAACCAGTTTCTTCACTGGATAAGGGTGCAGGCCTCTTGACCTCAGAGGACTGCTGTCCGTCGTTAACTGCACGAACGGTAAGTTCTGGGCACTTCAAATGTCTTAAAAGTCTTTTGTAATGATATCTCTTGTTTTGCAGGGTTCCGGCGATGGCGGATGGCGGGCTGATGAGAGTTGAGGATCGAACCCGCGTGAGGAATAGAAGCGCCTGGAAGCACGTAACTAAGCACTTGTAGCCTGCTTCACGATGCGCACTAACTGTCCCTTTTATCTTGCAGGTACAAGTTCGGAGCTTTAGAGAAGCTGAAGGGTGCTGGAATACCCACTGGATTCGGCGTGGGAAGGAGTAATGGCACATGAGTAATAAAGTTGCCCAATGTCTTTAAACGCACCTTCTTTTGTCTTTCAGATGCGGGATGCAGCGCCGAAGGCCTCCGGAGCGTGCGAAGAGCTGGTAAGCTTTTGTCTTTCAGATGCCGGAATGCAGTGCGAAGACCTCCGGAGCATGCGAAGAGTAGGTAAGCCTTTGTCTTTCAGATGCCGGAATGCAGCGCGAGGCGTTGGTGACAGCCGATGGACCAGGTAAGAGATGCGCTGCCACTGAAGACCGTAGTGCTAACCTGTTCTTTCTTTGTCTTTACAGGTGCTGCTGAAGACTGGATTCCAGGATGGTAAGCCTTTGTTCCCTTAGGCCCAGGATCAGAAGCAGAAGACACAATGAGCGTTCTGCTGCAGAGAATGCAGAATAACGCAAAGCAAGATTCATCCATCGGGTGTGGTTTAAATAGCCTCCTGTAGTGCTTAGGTGTCTCCTTCCACAGCCACGCCTAGGTAAGAAAAGAGTTCCTGCTTTCCAGAAGAGTTCCAGTGTTCTGAACCTAGGGAGTGGCTCCTGCCCCACCCAACAGGAAAAGTAGTCCCAAACAGAAGAGGATCAGGGGTTCAACTGGCAGGTAAGTAAGCAGCATGGTCTGCTGCAGTTAAGTCCACCCAAGCATTATGAGCCCGGCGCTTCCAGCGCTGGGACTCGGCATCTTTATGAGCCTGGTGCCACTGGCGCCAGGACAGGGTCCAAAAGGTCCCAATTGGGACTGGCTGGCACTCGGAACCGGGGTTATGGGTCTGCTTCCAAGGGAGTCGGGCAAGTCCTGATCTTTTGGAAGCAGAGATCATGACATCCAGGGCAGACCCTGAACAGCTTTCCGGGCGTCGAGCTTCCCTTCTCCTGGGCCATGTCCGAGATGGGCCTGAGAAACTTCTGGAGTCCTCCAAAAGCGTAGCTCGACGAAATCTTCACCCTTGAGGGGCGTAGACGAATCCGACACGGGTCCCCGTTGATCGGATGGAGAGTCGGTGGAGCTTGAGGCTCTTTTTGACCGAAAAACGACGTTTTTGAGAAAAAACGTGAAAAAATAGCACTAACGCTCGAGAGCAATAGCACGAAGATCCCAACACATGAACGTGCGGTAAAAATCTGAAGATGGCTGCCAGAGGCGGGGCTTAGGTAGAGGGCAGTCATTGGCTGTGGTCAGTATGATGCAGAGATCAGTGATTGGTTACTACTACGAAAGACAGATCAGAAACGAAACTGATACTGGTTTTTTCTTTACCGAGGATTCCCAGCCTGACAACAGGGAATATTCATGAGCATGTGAATCCATGCCAGACCCCATGCTGGAGAACCAAAAAGTTATATATTTTAAAAAGTGTTGGTGTATCAAATAAAGAGACACGAAAATACAGAAAATAGTTAAAAACATTTCTGTGTTGCACGTTAATTCTCCTTTGCATAGGTTTGGTCAGCTAACTGCTACTTGTTCTGGCCTGGTGAACAAAAATGACCCATGTTTAGTTCTTAACACTGAAATGTTAAGCATATACTGTATAAAAACAATGGCTTGTTAAATGAGCCATCACTTATAAATTGCCCCGCTTGAAAGGCTGTCAACACAAAGAATGAGGGGCACAGGTTGTGTGACTCCAGAGCATCTAACATGCTGCCTTCGGCATATGCATTCCTTTGTTTGCATATTCCGAACGCATCGCGAGCAGCCGCACATTGCAGAGCAACTCTCACCGGCACAAAAGGCTGCTTAATTTGTTGTTCGGCAGCTTTTCAGGCTGTGGATGCACGCTCCCCTGGGCATGAGGCTATGGCTCACCAGAGGGGCGCGCGCCCCACAGTTTGAATACCGCTGGTTTAGAGCAAATATTCTTCCCATGACATATGCAACTTGGTCCCTTTTAATCAAATTGGTAGAAAAGGAAGGAGTCGATTGGCCAAAATCTCCACAAAGATTTTACAATCGGCATTTATTACAGAGATCGGTCTATTGCTGTTAGGGAGTTCGGTATCTTTGTTTGGCTTTAGAAAAACAAGGAATACTGCTTCTGTGAAGGATCCCCCAGATTTACTTTGTGCTACAAACGGAGTAAAAAGTTCATCAAGTTTGGGGGCAAACTATTTATTGAAGCAAGCATAGAAATGTATAGAGAAGCCATCCGGGTCAGGGTTTTACCTTTTTTAAAGGTCTCTGATCGCTTTGTGAATTTTACCACAAGTAATTGGTTTATCAAGCGAGCCCAAATCTACACTGGTATAGGTGGAATTAGTTAATTGCTTAAGGAAGTCTTGACAATGAGTGTTATTCTTTAATGATTCAGAGGTATATAACTTTTGATAAAGATATCATTGATGTCTTTTCTAAATTTTATCTGCAAGTGTTCTGTTGCCTTAATCATCTTTAAGAACTGAAAGTATCGTGCTTTCCTTTTTAACATTCAAATAAGTAGCAAGTGATTTACTCATCTAATTGGAAAATGTATACATTTTGGCTTTATACTTTAGCAGTGTAGCACTCGAACATTCTGAAATTATTTTATTATATGTGATTCTCAATTGCATAATATTAAGAATAGTAGGAGTGGCATTATGATTGTATTGTTTTCCCAAAGATTTCAATTGTTTCAAAATTTGTTCAGAATCTTGTCTTCGTTTTTTTATTTTTCTTTGCACCAGAACAGTTGATTTGACCTCCAAACATAGCTTTATAGCAATCCCAGTTGTTAACAATTGAAGTATCTTCACTTCTATTGTCAGTGAAGTAATCACGGTGAACTTTTGTCAGGAAGGGAGTGAATGACTCATCATTTAACAAAAGTGTATGAAACCGCCATCTATTGGGTCTTACATTATTTTGTACGATCTCAAGTTTAATATGGACGGGGCATGATCTATCAAGGAAATACATTCTATGCTTGCATCTAATAGGAGACTGGACATGCAACTAGAAAGGAACTAGACAAATCAAATCTGGAAATGTAATTATGGGGGATGGAGTGAAATGTAAAGTCAATATTTGTAGGATGTGTGACATGCCACACATTAATTAGGCCTAATGCCGATAGGAAATTCCGAAATTGTTAGTAATTTAGAAACTTTAGATCGTACTGCAGCCTGTCGAGAAAAGGGCTGACTATCGTCAAGAAAAGGGTTGACTATTTCATTGCTGTCTCCACAAACAATTAAATTATGGATATTGGATTTCAAAAGATAGTCTCTGAGAAGAGACCAAAAGACGGGATCCGAAGTGGTAGGGCATACACATTTAAGATCATATATTCCACAAGAATTCTGACAAGGAACCACCTACCCGAATCATCTGCATCAGATCTACTCACTTTACAATTAAGAGCCTTATTAATAAGAGTAATCATGCCATTTTTTCCCAAGCGCAGCACTAGTCAGTGCTTTGCCTAACCAAAACCTCTCGAGTTTGGCTGCTACAGTTTCCTGAATGCATGCAATAAACGATTTGGATCCATTCAGACAGGAAAGGACATTTTGGGCCTATTATTATTACGAGGTTGGCAGTAACCCACCGGTGCTACCGGCAGATTGCCGGAAACCCTGTAACACCAAATACGGCGCCTGACTTCCCGGTGCTACCAGGATATATCAAGTCCCGGTGGAGCGGAAAGTCAGGTGCTGGATTTTATAAGTCCACATTCCTGTGGAGTCCGATCACGGGAATGGGGACACAGAAGCACCGCCACCTTTGCTAATGGTGCAGGTGCCTCCGTGACAACTCTGCCTACTGGGGACGATGCACCCGGCAAGTCAGACCATACAGGCGCAACAGCCCTGGCAGGCAGAGTTGTAGTTTGCCGGTCCGGAAGGGTGTCAGTAAGTTGCTATCAGCACCTTTATTTCCGGACCGGCAAACTTCGAATGAGGCCCTTTGTCTTTTAATAGGATTATGAAATCCTCTAACATTCCATGAGGTTATATTTAACAACATATCATTGAACATGAGTGCATATAAAAAAACTTCCCATTAATTGCCCTTTTGAGGGTGATTTTATAGTAAGGAAAACAAACACATTGTAAATTGAAAACCTCTGGTCGCACCCATTGACAACAAGTCTTGAGGTTAACAATCAAGACTGTTAAAAGTGACATAACTTCCACTAGAGCCAACCTGTATAATCAGTGGACAACAAAAAAGGACACACAAGGGAAAGGGGAAGGCAACATCATTAACATGAAGATAATCATTGATAAATGACAAAAAAAGCAAGCAACGTGGCGAACAGGAAACTGCCACAATTAATCAGGTTGATGTTCAAAAGTACAGAAGCTGGAGAGCATGTTGAAATTAAGCCAACCCAACTCCGCTCCATCATATAACTTAATAATAAATTGTGAGTCCAAGGCCAAATTAATCGCTAAGTAAGCATAATACAAGGAATAATTCAGCAGAAAAATTGTCAAGAGGACATTCAAGTTGAAGTAGTAGGGTACAATGTATCAATTTCCTCCATCTTGTAAGTGTGAATGTAAAGTCTCAAATCCTGATGATTTTCAAAAGTAGTGGTTTGACCTTTCAGTGTAACTTTCAAAATACCTGGATGTATAATGCCAAATTTTGCATTAGGTTGTCTCGGAGCGGGTCTAAATGATAAAAGTTAATTTCTTCATGTTGTGGTTGTATTTCGAAACCTTTTGCGAGATCTAAATCTTGCACCCATTCCAAACCAGCTGTTTTATCTGCTTCACTTTGGTATGATAGGAATATGTGTGAAATCTAGAAAGGCAAAGATAAGAGTTCTCAAGGCGTTAACTCCACCACCAAGAGAGACAACTGTCCCAACCCTGTGAGCCCATTGAATATCGAGTTGAATTGTGGTGGGGAGCTCAAGTAATTTACGTAGCATGGTGTTTAAGAAAGGTCACCAGAATATTTTATTTATGACTTTCCCCCAAATTGGCTTCTCCCTGGAGGTCAAGGGTTATGTTTCCCTTACACAACAGGCCTGTAGAAAAAAAGACTGTAGATTACATTAATGCAAGTACTGTAAAAGCTAAGTTCTCAATTTTAAATGAAAATATATTCTACAATATAAGGCAAAAATTAAGTGTAGTCTAATAGTGGCCCGTTGGGGGAGATATTAAGGCAGAAATTAAAGAAAAAGTCCTCTTTCTTTACAAGAATACACTTCCTCGCTCACTTCACACGTAGTGCACAGCATTCACTCAGGCAAGTAGGTGACACCATTGCCTTGTCGCAGTAAAGAAAACACGGCCCGTGCTAATGTTGAGCCTTGCACCAATTGACAAGCAGCAAACATCTGCCAAAGAGGACCCATCCCACCAGTTTCCCCGCCAGTTCCGGTACCTCTCTTCACGTTTCAATATAATTAAAAGTAACAGAAGACTGAATGCACTATATCCAGGAGCGAAGCACACAATTCATTCTGTCATCTCAGTTGGTGCCAAGCCACGCCCCCTACAGGTGTGATGACAACTTTCCATTTAGTCCAAAAGGCTCTAAATAAGAGCCTCCCAGTCTGAAGGGTGCACACCTGAAAACCATACAAATGCGAGGGGCTAGGACTCAGGGACCCTTCTAGTCTCTTACTCCCTAACCGTGAAACTATATTGACTGTAGCTGGAAGTCAGGGACACTCCTAGTCTGTTACTCCCAAACTCTGAAACCAACTTCGACTGTTTGCGTCTTTCAGTAATACCCTTCTAGTCTGATGGGCACTTTTATTCTTCTAGTTTGAGAGGTTTTGAATCTGAGGTCCTTACTTTAAGAGGCTCTTATAACCTGCTTTATGAGTGTCTCAAATGGGCGAACACTTCCCATTCTAAGGCCTTATTCAGAATCTGCAATTATATCAATTTGTTTAACAGTACTCCGTGCCCCTCTAATATGAGGGGCTTTGATACGAACACAAGTAATGAAGTACTCAAATTCTGACACCTAAGTCTAAGAGTCTTTGACCATGGGACAATACTCATCTGAGGGGTCTCTGGCACGGGGATCCCGCTAGTCTGAGGGGCTGTAACCCAGAGATATTCCTAGCCTAAAACCTCTCTGACTAAGTCATCATCTAATTTGAGCAGCTCCAACTCAAACACCCTAGTGCAAGAGGCGATGACACCCATAGCATCGAACTGAGGGGATTCCAACTCATAGGTTCTCTTTGTCCAAGTAGAGAGATCATCCTAGCCTGAGGCGACCTCAACATGAGTCCCTCCCTAAATGAGGACAGTTGACACTGAGACCCTAATAGTTTGAGAGGCTTATATTACAAAACTCTCCTAATTTTAGAGCCTAGTTATGGGACACCTAAGTGAGTTTGGCTACCAAAGTTATAAGTAAAGTGACACTTCCTATAGATTAGATGAGAACATTATTCTGTGATCGCTGTATGTTTTATGTAACCTTGAAACGAAACATGTGTGGGCACACATCTTCTGCTTGCAGAGATTTTAAATGTACCCAGGGCAGAGTGTTCCATCTAGACGTAATTGGTCTATGTATACTGCTACCTGTAGTTTGGAGTTCTCTATCATATGCCACAAGAACTAGAATGAAAAAGAATCTAGAAAGGTGAGAGCTATTGGGACTCGACATGGGGCAGCTGGAAGTCTATCGTCCTGTGTCATGAAAACGTGGGAAATTCATTTGAAAAAACGATGCATCTGGGGAGGGGTAGTTGTGTGTTGAAAGGATTCCAATGGAGAACGCATTTTTCTATTGCACATTTCATTGCGTTTCCCCTCGTGTTTATTGAAATCTTATTAAGGATGGGTCATATTAGTCAATCTTTGAGCTTTATTACTCTCAGAACATGTTCTCTACTTGCCGAACACTGGTAAAACATGTCTGGTGTGCGCGTTTTGAAGATGCCAACTTTTTTCTTTCAAACCTACATTTCGAAAACTACTACCTTTACATTAAGGTGGTTTTCTTAGCTTTGGGATGTATACAATTAATGTGTGAAGTACAGACGCCTCAGTGAATAGTTGCACCCCACAACTGGCCCCTAGATCCTGGGATGAAATCACTATGTAAAGGACAAAGGTGGAGTGGAGTGCAGATTTTCACTGTAAAGTATCTGATCAGCTGAGCTCGCTGTAGAAAAGATAAAGGCCGCCAGTAGTGGGTGGTGTTTCATAGGGCCCCCTAAGGTGTGTGGGGCCCTTTTGCTTGCATTGTCTTGCCAGTTAAATGAACATCTTTCAGGTGTGATCACAACACAGGGCGTGCTTTCTTTAGCCCACTGAAATTACCTTTCACCAGCCCCCTATTTCTAGGACATCATCTTGTGTTCCAGAATGTTCCAGAGGAGGGTGAGGCTTAGTTGTGCCCCTGCTAATTTCTTTCCATGTGTTTGCTGTGAAGTAGTGCCAAGAGACCTATCTGGTGAACAAGACCTTAGAAAACCTCATATCCATGCAGGGACGACATACTCTTATTCGGGGTCACAAGTGTGAATCTATTTTTGTGAACACAAGGATGCCATCGCTGTCATATAATACTGCACACATTATTTATAGAACCGTGTCATGTGCTTAGCCACACGTGCATTTTTCCTTGAACTTCCAGTCCAATTTTTCATATAGGTTTTTGCTCTTATGTGCTTTTAGACTTTATTAAATTAGAATGAAAATAAAAAAAACAATACAAAAAATAAATTAATGTTAAATACTAAATCTCCGACATAAGGGCATGAGAATTATTGGAAAGAAAAGCGGTTAGCACGTTGTGACTGAGTGTGGCTAGTCAAGCTTTAGAAGGAGGATTGTTTTTTGTTGTTGCTAGAGACATCACAGCAGGCCCAATGTCTGAGAAGAGCGCTACATCCAAACAGTTGTATTACTTTTAACACTGCCAGCAGAGAACTCAAGGGATTAGTAGAATGCAAATAATAAGCAGGCTGGGGCGTTACCCTTACCCGGTATGGGGTAATAACTTGTAATCACAGATCATGGTGCCTATTATAAATATTTGATTGGTCGCTCCCACACATGTGCATCTTACGTTTTGAACGCTTCACGCAGTTATTTTTACACTTCTTTCCACCCCTCACAAAATATAAACTCTTCTTGCACAGAGTTGGACTGGTCCTAAAAGACAAAAGATTCTCTGCTGCCTCCGAAATGGGCGCAATGCAGCGGCTAAATCGGTCCCATTTTGGCATCAAACCGAAATTAACAGACTTCGCCCGAGCCCACCTTCCAGAGGCACTACGTCAGGAAAAGAAATGCCCGGGCAGCGGCAGGTGGCATAAGAGGGCCATGGAATACTAGGGGGGAGGAACAAGGGGCTAGCCAGGGAGCCAGTACAGACTGGTCTGGGCCAATCATGGTAAGATAGGGCTGGGGGAACAGAGGCGCAGAAAGCCTTGAAAAGCCTGCGAACGCAGGGGCAGGTGTTAGGGTCAGAGTACACATCACAGGCAAAGGGGTTTAAACAAGAAAGGGGCAGCGAGCCCTTTCTGGGTCCATTTTTTTATGCCTCTTTGATGAAGGCCAGAGGCTCAGACAGAGCGAATAATGTCACCAAGGAGTGCAAGCTGGCCCACAGCAGGTACAGCATCTGGAACAGAACAACTGTTGAAGAAGGGAAGAGTGTGGGATGCGTATACTGTAGCTCGGACAGGCTTTACAGGGCAGCCGTGATTCAGATCACACACGGTGACAAAACGCAGACTAGCGTCGATGACTGTAGTGGAATGCGCCCCTGTTAGCCTGCACTGCAGCGGAGGATCGGTGACCAGAAACAGCTGTTTTCTGAAACTGAAGGGAAACTGAAGCAAGGAGTCAGGCTAAACTGAAAAAGTGGCTGTGTGCAGTTATTCTGGATGTGCATTGAGTCAGAGAAACAACAAGAGGAGTTTCAAGGGTATGGAGAGCACAAGCAATATTGAATCTTTTATTAGGAAGATCGCACAGCCAGAGAGAAGGTGTTGGATTGGCTCATAGCACAGGCCACGGGTTCTGACAAGGAGAAACAGCTGTAGGTTGTGCCACCCAAAGAGGAGCTGCAGGAGGAGGATTGCATATCGGATACGCAGTTAGCTCCGCGACCCCCATTGGTCTCAATTTACCACCCCTTACCACAGCAGGATCAGCGGTCAAACTGCCTGCGACAACAAGGTCAAAGGCAAAGAAGGGAGCGGCGAAAACAGAGGAGAGAGAAACGGTCTCCACAGCAGATGGGTCGTCTGCAGCCTTAATGGCGGCAGTGCAACCTGGGTGAGCAAATTAACGAAATGGCGATGCATTATGTGAAAAATGCATTAAGAGTAATAACATACATGCAGCTAATGTTAATAACTGTACCAAACATTTCGGCACACAGAGTAGAACTTCTAGGAGACAGGATGGTAGCAATGTTTCGGGGGTGCAAATAATGAGGTGGAAGGGGATATGGCAAGAGTTTCTGAACAGTCAGCAGTTCGCAATGAAGGACAGTGACAAGCTAGCGGGCCTTTGAATGCACCTGTATAGTAGGGGCATGGGACAGTGGCAGGGTTGAAGGAAATAGGGCAATGGAAATCAGACCACTATACGTGAGGAAGGGTGGAACCAGCTGCTGTCTGCATCAAATAACACCATTTCCTTTCTCTCCCTGTCCTCCCTACACCAAACAGGTGGTCTACCAAGGAAGAAAGTGGCGTGGGCCTTGGGCCATTCTTTTGTAAAGAGCGCAGAGGAATGGGTGGTTTTTTCATGAAGAAGGGGATATGCCCAGATTTCATAGCGTAGAGGTAAAGTGGTTTGGGAAGTCGGGTATGAGGTGGGAACAGATGGAGGAACTGGTCACCACACTACTGAGTAAGCATGCCATGCCATTATCATCCCCTTATGGGGCAACAACCTCACGGTTAAAGGTAGGGGGCAGTTGCTAAGAGATATGCCATCCTATTTTTGGAACTTGAGGAAACAAGTGAGAGAGTGCGAACTATTGTGGTCAGAAATAGTGCCCAGATGCCAGTGGATTGGAGCAGGCTTGCATAAGGCAGTCGAGAAAAGAAGGAAGAAACTCAACTTGGCGATGGCCACGTTTTTCAGAATGGTAGGTTTTGCCCTTATTCGGCATGACCTGAGGAACCTGTACCTCCCAGGTTCCCTTTGCAAGGACGGTGTGCATTTGTCAGATTTGGGGACCAACATATTATTGATGAATATTGAGGATACCCTCAGAGAGAGGGTGTTGTGCGACGGGATAGGTAGAATAGCATTGTGGTGGGGGACGGGAACCCCTTTTTACTGTGGCAGTCACACAGGGTATCAAGCACGAAATGGCTTATAAAATGAATAAACTGGACTGAAAAGGCCCCTCACCCCTCCGGAGGCCGGACATGGCAGGGGTTGGGATACCTGGCGTTGCAGCACTGCAGCTTCCGCCTTTCAGGCAGATAGAAACAGACGACACTCCTTACTGCCGCACACGTGGACTGGGGAGTGGGACCTGTACAGTGGAAGACTTAAGAAATGGGGGTGTTGCTTCGCAAACAATCGGCATTTTTGCATTAATACTTGAGCCTGCGGATCGCTCTGGAGCTGATCGCTGTTGGCGCAGAAATGAGGGGTAAATATATTTATTCCATTCCTGATGTGGACGACTGCACATGTTAAAGGAATGGCCTAACCGCAGCAGGCGGCATAAGGAAGCTATGGAATAACATGGCGAAGGAACAGGAGCTCAGCCAGGGAGCCAGTACAGACTGGTTTGGGCTAGTCATGGTAACAATGTAGGGCTGGGGGACGCAGAGCCGACCTGATTGGCCGAGGGATGGGTGGGTGTTAGGGTCAGAGTACACTCACAGGCAAAAGGGTGTAAATAAGAAAGGTGTTGCAAGCTCTTGTTGGATCCATTTTTAATACCTCATGAACGTATCCCACCCTCCTCACCCTAACATTCCAATTTGCATTGCAGGTATAACTAATGGTATTCATTTTGTCGCAGCAGTGCGGTCACACAGGTGAACAAGCAAGACATGAATGACCTATAAAATGAATGAACTGGACAGATAAGGCCTCTTGCCTCTTCGGAGGCCTGACGTGGCACGGTTTGGGGGGGTCTGAGGCGCAGCCCTGCAGCCTCAGCCTTTCAGGCAGACAGAAACTGCCGGTGCCCATACAGCTCGTACCTGAGATTGCACCCTTATACTAGAGAGAAGGCCCAGGCAAGGTGGGGGAGTGGAACCTATACATCGGAATACTTAAGAAATGGGGGCGTTGCTTTGAAAGAAATTGACATTTTTGCATTAATACTGGAGCCTGCTTATCACGGTGGTGCTGATATTTGTTGTAAATATGTACTACATTGCCGCCTAATATTATCCACCAGATAAAGCATGGTCTCCTTCATTCTTGCGTCAATTATTTAAAACAGGCAGCAATGAGGGGGGAAATGGACGACTGCCCACGTTAGCTTATTCTCCACGCTGGACTGTGCGTCTCTGGTTTTCAGGAAGTTACTGCGTCAGGCTGCCCTTCTGGCCAGTCCAGAGCTCACGCAACTCCACGGTACAGCCAAGATCTCGTAGTGCCGCTTTGGCCACGTCGCCACAGTCTATGTGCGTGGTCTGCGCTTGCACAATTAGGGTCTCGGCTCCCATTTCCAGAATAGGCTGCGATAAGTCCTGAGTACGGGACACCAGGTTCCGAATCAGCATGCAGGCTTGTTTCTGTTCAGAAGGCGGGAAAAACACAAGACACACTGTCAGTTTCTTGCCCTCGAAAGTTGGCGATTTCAGCAGAAGAGCATTCATGAAACGCATTCGCATCTACAACAGCATACAGTTCAGCAGCAGATCAAGGGTGGCACATAATGACATCCCCGGCCAATAGCAAGGTTCCCTTAGAAAGGTCAGGCGGTGGAGAGGCGAGAGCAGGCTGGCTTCCAGTTCTCGCTCCTTGCCAGAGTTTCATTTCAGCTTCTTTGCAGACACATCTACAAATGAAAACAGTGCCTTGAAAATGTGTATCCAATACCAATAAGGAACACGTTACTTACCTGTAACTGTTGTTCTCCAGCATGGGTCTGGCATGGATTCACATGCTCATGAATATTCCCCGTTGGTCAGGCTG
Organism: Ambystoma mexicanum; assembly: GCF_040938575.1. Lineage (NCBI taxonomy): Eukaryota > Metazoa > Chordata > Amphibia > Caudata > Ambystomatidae > Ambystoma > Ambystoma mexicanum. The sequence goes on from NC_090921.1 coordinate 385,878,966, forward strand.
GGAATCCTCGGTAAAGAAAAAATCAGTATCAGTTTCGTTTCTGATCTGTCTTTCTTAGTAGTAACCAATCACTGATCTCTGGGTCATACTGTCCCCAGCCAATGACTGCCCTCTCCCTAAACCCCGCCTCTGGCAGCCATCCTCAGATTTGGTAGCACGCCAAGCGACAGTATGACCAAGTGAAGAGCCGCAGAGGGGCAGGTGGGAGGGTTCGCATGTGAATCCATGTGAATCCATGCCAGACACATGCTGGAGAACAACAGTTACAGGCAAGTTCCTTCTCCAGCATAGGGTCTGGCATGGATTCACATGCTCATGAATAAAGAATACATAGCAGCATGCACATGCACAACCACGGGAGGTGGCAAAGGCTCAACATTAAGCATTACATCCAAAACTCAACATTAAGCAATTCTTACCTCCTCACCAGGCTCACCTTAGGCGAACAGGTTGCGCAGCACTGCTTGGCCGACCCCGGACTCCTCCCTGGAGTCCCGATCGACGCAGTAGAATCTCGTGAAGGTGTGCATCGACCTCCACGTAGCAGCCCTGCAGATGTCCAGCAGGGGCACACCAGGCAGGAACGCCGTGGTAGCAGCGATCGCTCTGGTCGAATGGGCTCTCGGATAGCCGGGCAGCGGTCGGTTTGCCAACCGGTGACAGTGCATGATGCAGCGGAGAGTCATCTGGAAATGGAAGTCTTCGAGAGAGCCTTCCCTTGATTCACAGACCCAAAGTTCACAAACAGTTGTGACGTCTTCCGAAAACTCTTCGTGCGGTCCACGTAGAACTTCAGCGCTCTAGCTACATCCAGCGAGTGCAAAGTCATCTCGGCCGGCGTCGAAGGCGACGGGAAGACAACTGGTAACACCAAGGGCTCATTGAGGTGGAAGTCCGATGACACCTTGGGCATAAAGGAGGGGTGCGTCCTCAGCACCACCCTCGTGTCATGAAAAGTCAAGTATGGAGGCCTGCAAGATAGGGCCTGGATCTCTCCCACTCGTCGTGCGGAGGTGATGGCCACAAGGAACGCTGTCTTCCATGACAGGAACTTCAAAGGCGCCGAATGCATAGGCTCGAATGGGGCGCCCATGAGCCTGGTCAGCACCACATTAAGCTCCCAAGCCGGGGCAGGAGCCTTCACCGGCGGGAATGATCGGAATAGTCCCTTCATGAATTCCTTCACGACGCCCGTCCCGTAGTCCTAGTATATCAGGAGATGGCAGGCAGATGTATTTTGATGGAGGCGTGAGCCAGTCCAGCTTTGGCCATCGACAGTAGGTACGGCAATACTTGAGGGGCCGTAATCCGCAGAGCGTTAATCTTCTGTGCACGGCACCAGACAGAGAAACCTCTTCCATTTATGACCGTAACACTTGAGAGTTGAGGACGCCCTGGCTTTTGCAAGAACCTCTCTGCAATCAGCCGGTATATCGTAGCCTCCAAACTCTAGTGCTGCAGGAGCCAGGCCTGCAAGTTCAGCGACTGTGGGTCGCGATGGAGAATGGCGCCTCCTTCTCTGGAGAGAAGATCCGCGTTCGCCGGCAGCTTGACTGGTGGGGACGTTGACAAGTCCAGAAGGTCCGGGAACCAGATCTGCCTCGGCCACACCGGTGCGATGAGGATCATCCTGCATCTGGACTTCTTGAGCTGGTTGATGAGGCGGAGCAGCAACGGCAACGGAGGGAACACGTATAGAAACAGGCCGTCCCAGGGGAACGAGAAAGCATCGCCCATGCTCCTCGGCTGTGGGAACCTGCTGGCGAACCTCTGGCACTTGGAATTCGTCGCTGTCGCGAACAGGTCGATCTGGAGTTTGCCCCATCGTTGGAAGAACCGATCCACTTCATCCTGTCGCAGTTCCCACTCGTGGCACGAGCGCAGCTCCCTGCTGAGTGAGTCGGCGATGGTGTTTTTTATTCCTGCCAAGTGGAAGGGAACCAGAAACATCCCCTGGGCGACTGCCCAGTGCCACAGATCCTGGGCCTCCTTGGATAGGGCTGGGGATCTGGTGCCCCCTTGTTTCCGTATGTAGAACATCGTGGTGGTGTTGTCGCTGAAGATCCTCACCACTTTGTCCTTGAGGGACGGAAGGAACGACTTGAGAGCCCAGAACACTGCTCGGAGCTCCAGAATGTTGATGTGGAGAGACCTCTCCTCCGGGAGCCAAAGACCTCTTGCGTGGAGATCTCCGGTGTGGGCCCCCCAACCCTCCAGAGAGGCGTCTGTCGTCACCGTCTCCTGAAACGCCAGGGTTTGAAAGTCCGTGCCTGTAGAGAGGTGAGCACGGGTGCCCCACCATAGGATCGCCCGACGGAACTCCTCGTCGAGAGGGATCCTGTCCTCGAAGCAGCCCGTCGCCTGAAACCAGCGGGCGTCGAGGAACTCCTGTAGCGGACGCATCAGAAGTCTGCAAAGGGGTACAAGGTAGATGCATGAGGACATCATCCCGATAAGGGACTTGATGGACCTCACCCTGGCCACGTCCGTGGCTAACATGCGCCGTACCTTGCCCAGGATGGTCTTGGTCCTCTCCTCTGAAGGGGAGGCCAATTACCCCACTGTATCGAGCTTCGCTCCCAGAAACAGTGCTACTTGCTATGGAACCAGGTGGGATTTGGGGTAGTTGATGGCAAACCCCAGCTCCGTGAGTTACCGGACGGTCCTCGCCGTATGTTCGACGGCGAGTTCCCTTGTCCTTGCCCGGATTAGCCAGTCGTCCAGGTAGGGGTAGACGTGGATCCCCTGCAGGAGCAGCCGCGCCACCACTGGTGCCAGGCATTTGGTGAAAACCCTGGGTGCCGACTTTAATCCGAACGGTAGGGCTCTGAATTGGTAGTGGCGTCCCTGAACCACGAACCTGAGGAACTTCCTGTGCCTTTTTAGAATGGGGATGTGGAAGTAAGCATCCTCCAGGTCCAACGACGATAGGAAGTCGCCTTCCTCCAGCTGTCCCAGCACGTGCTGGAGGGTGACCATCCTGAATTTCTGCGCCTTGATGTATTTGTTTAACCAACGCAGGTCCAGGATGGGGCGCCAACCGCCTGTCTTCTTTCTGACGAGGAAGTACCTTGAGTACACTCCGGAGCCCCGGAGCCTCCTGGGGACGAGCTCGATGGCACCTTTCTTGAGCATCGCCTTTACCTCAAACAGCAGTTGAGGGACGTGATTATCCTTCATGGCCACAGGAGGAATGCGAGGGCACTTCTTTTGGAATTCCAGCGAGAGCCCGTTGGCCAGGGTGTCCAACACCCAACGGTCGGTGGAGTTAGACTCCCACGCGCTGACGAACGTCAGCCGGCCTCCCACCGGGGTGCTTCGGTGGGGGCCCGACAACACGGCCGGGTCAGTCTTGCTTGGAGGCGGCCTTGCCGCCTTGTTGACGACGGCAGGCTCCCCCTTGCTTGCCGCGACCTCTGTAGGCCTCCTGGGAAGAGGAGCGGGCTGTCTGGTGGTAAGTGGAGGAGCCACCGCTGGATCCTTTGGAGGCACCCTGTCTGCCTCCGGAGCTCCGAAAGGGCCATCGCTGTTGAAGCACCCCAAGGGCCCGGTCCGTCTCCGAGTCGGTCTTGATGGCCTGTAGAGACTAGTCCACCGCCTTACCAAAAAGGTTGTTGCCGTCGAACGGCATGTCCAACACTCTGGTCTGGACGTCCTGGCGAAAGTCTGTCACCTTGAGCCATCCTCGTCGTCGGAGGCAAACTCTGTTGCCCATTTGGCGAAATCCGGTATCAGCAATGTCCGTTACCACCGTTATGGCGTGATCCGACGCCACCTCACCTTCCTGCAGAATTTCTAGGGCCTCCGCCCTCTTGTCGTCAGACAGGAAGTCTAGCAGGGGAGCTATCTTGAACCAGAGCTCCCTGTCGTAGCTGGCCACGATCGCTAAGGCATTGGCCGCCTTAATCGTCGTCGCCACCGACGAGATGACTGGTTGTCCCATAGAGTCCAACTTCTTGCCCTTGTTGTCCGTGGGGAAGTGGAAATTGAAGCCGCCGCACCCGCTGCCGCCTTCTTAGCCGCTGCCGAGACGACAGAGTCTGGCGTGGGTTGGGCCCTGAGGCACAAGGGGGCGGCATCGGGGACTTGGTACTTCTTCTCGTATCGGTCCCTCTTGGCGGGTGTCGTGGAAGGGTTCTTGAGGACAGCAAGCTCCTCGTCCCAGATGTCGTCGAGCAAAGGCACCGCGAGGACCGTCTTCCTCTTGGCCTCTCGTTGTTGGTACAGAAACCCCTCCTTTTTCTGTTCTTCAGGGCAGAGCTGGAAGAGCTCGGATGCCCTGGTTATCATGGCGTGGAAAGAGCCAATTTCGTCGGCTGGAGAAGCCCGCGGGGGGGTGGGGGGGAAGGGTGATGACGGGATGTCCGCTGTGTCATCGCTGCCATCATCATCCGTCCTTGTCGCTGTATCCGTCGCCGTATCCTCTCTAGGGTCTGGCGAGGGGGATGAGGGGTCCACAGGTCTCGGCGGCACGAAGGGCGGAGCGGGGTGGACTCTCCTCCGCTTGTTCGGAGGGCTTCCCGACGGGCCTGGTTCTGGATCCTCCGTCGGGGTCCGTGGTAATCTCGTCCTTATCTCGGTGCATAAGGATTGGATTGCCAACAAAACGGCCGCCAAGCTATCCTGGGGCTCGGGTAATGGCTGCGACGGACGGGATGGCTGCTCCACTGGGCCCTCTTCGTCGTCATCGTCGCTATCTTCGATCACGTCAGCAGGGACCGCGCCCCCTGGGATCGAACCTTCTCGAACCTCTCGTTGAGGCCCATGAACTTCTCGTTGAGGCCTATGGACCTTTCGTTGAGGCCCTTCTCGGTTTCCACCACCTCCTCCTCAGAGGCTGATTCCGAGTCTGTAATGGCCACCGCCCCCCCCTCTTTTTCTGCCGGGGACTTCAAGGGTGTCTTAACGGTGGGCTGGAAAGAGGATTCCCTCCGCGGTGGCCGGGATACTCTGGGCCCAGAGGCTGTTTCCACTGGCGTAGTCTCAGCTGGCTTCGCCAGGGTCGCAGCGACCACTTCGATAGAGGCCTTTGCCGGCTGGATCAAAGCCCTCACCACCTTAGGTGCGTCCTGGGCCTTCGCCTTGGGGGGAGGGTCAGCGCCTCGCTCCCCCTTCGAGATCGACCGGGTCCGCTCCAGCGGCTTACCCGGGTTCTCGGGCTTCCTCTTCCCCGAACCAGAGCGCTGGTTCATGGTTGAACGTGCCAGGGAAGTAGCGCCCTGCCTGGCAGCCGAAGAGCCCGACCTTTCGGCGCTCCCGGTGCCCGCGGACTCGAAGTGCTTGGCCTTCTGTTGGGCCCCCGTTGCCGGGGCGCCCTCACAGGACTTAGAAGCCCGCTCAGACTTTTTCTTCGCCTTCTCACCTGCTGTGCCCTTCTCCAGCCAGGCGGCGAGGCGGGAACGACGATCTTGTTTGGTCCGTTCCGAAAGGTTATTGCAGAACGCACAGTCCTTCTCCATGTGCGCTTGTCCGCATGAAGGCAGTAGAGACATCGCAAATGCTCGTCCTTGAAAACGTTTTGCAATCCGCATCCAGGGCAGCACCTGAACAGCTTGGATCCGGGCGTCGAGCTTATCTTGTCCTGGGCCATGTCCGTTGAGGTAGGCCGCAGATCTTCTGGAAACCTCCAGGAAGTGTAAACTCGACGAAAACTTCACCCTTGAGGGGCATAGTGGAATTCCGAAACGGTTCCCCGGTTTCGGAAGTAGAAACGGTGGAGCTTGAGGCTCGATTAAACCAAAAAAATGAGAAAATCTCCTGAAAAGCGTGAAAACGCAGCAAAAACCTCGAGAGCTAAAGCACGAGGACTCCCAACACTTGAGCGTGCGGGAAAAACCTGAGAGGCGGGGCTTAGGGAGAGGGCAGTCATTGGCTGGGGGCAGTATGACCCAGAGATCAGTGATTGGTTACTACTAAGAAAGACAGATCAGAAACGAAACCGATACTGATTTTTTCTTTACCAAGGATTCCCAGCCTGACGACGGGAAATATTCATGAGCATGTGAATCCATGCCAGACCCCACGCTGGAGAAACAAGCAAACAACTGTTGGCTTTGCCAATGCTCGTTATCAACAATACTTCAGTGCAAGGACATGCATACTGCGTAAGGCTTTTGCGCCTTGAAACACTGTGTATAGGCGCATTATAAAAACCCAATAAATAATTAAAAAAAAAAAGAAAATACATTACGTGGCTGAAAGCACACTTCGCGACATTTTTACTATACAAGTAACCCATTTACAACTGCATTTAAGCCATTAACTCTCAGAAGACTGCTTTGAGCTAACAGTGGCAGCCACCGCACAATTGTTACTGCATGATAGAGCTAAAAGAAATCCGAGGAGGCTGTGCTTTGGGTGGAGAGGATTGCATAGGGATTAGCATAGTCATGGGCAGCCAATGGGTGGGTAAATAACCAAGCGCCCACAAACTGCATCTCCCTCCTCAGAACCAATCTCCTTCCTAGCTGTACTCCAATCCAATAGTATCAGATTGTCCACCTAAAGACCCTACCTGGTTCAGCAACCAATTATGAGTGGCATGACGAAGATGACTGAGCCTGTCTTCTTCAATGCTAATGATACCTTAAACATGCACTACCACTGGGAAGATATTCTAGACAAGTAAATGGAAACAAATCGCTTTCATCTCCCCTTTTGTCTCAACTGCTCACGCTGTGCACACTGGAGTACCCCAAGGCGCATGCCTCTCTGCTCTCCTTTTCAACCTCTATCTGAACAGTCTACCAGGAATCATCCGCGCGTGCAACCTCTCCCGTTAAAACTACGCTGACGATACCCAAATTATCTTAAAAACCCACTTCCCGTCCTTGAAGCTTGCCTCCATGATATTCACCGATGGATGACAAATAACCACCTCCTTTTGAACCCTGATAAAACCGAAATCATGTTGTGGAGCAATACTGGACTTCTACGACAACCGCACCCATGGCCCTCCCTATTTCAGCCCCCCCCCCCCAATACAGTGAAAAACCTAGGATGCACCATGGACTGAAGCCTAACCATCTCCCATCAGATCAATAATGTTTCAAAATGCTGTCACTACCACCATAAGCTTCTTAGATGCATTTTACCTACCTCGCCAACCCTAACAGACTCGCCGCTGTTATGTCTATTGTAATGTTGTGGGGCGCATTTACAGGCCCTAACAGAAATCCCTGTCAAATGAAAAACGACATTAAACGTTGCCACAGAAAACGGCTGCGCTGTGTGTCCCATGGCACATGTGTGGCAAGCATGTGAACCTTTCACCAAGAACGGCTCCGCAATTGTTTTCTTTTCATCTGAATAATCAACAGTTATGCCCTGCATTCAGAATGGCTCTGCGTTTGCTGTTCTGTCATCTGAACACCAAAGTTGTGTACTGCATTCAAGAGGGCCCTGCATTTGTTTTTCTTTCATCTGAACCACAAAGTCATGCGCTGCATTGAAAAACGGCTCTACTTTTGCTGTTCTGTCATCTGGATACTAAAGTTGTGCACTGCATTCAAGATGGCCCTGCGTTTGTTTTTTCTTTCATCTGAAACCCCACATCATTATGCGCTGCATTGAAAACCAGCCCTGCATGCTTTATTCCATTTGAATGCCAAAAAGTTAGGCAATACATCTGAAAACAGCCTTGTCTTACTGTTCATTCACACAAGGGGCAAGGATTTCACATTGCAACCCGACACAGCTTTTGTTTTCCCTTTCATGCGAACGGCAGCACTCTGAAAAACCGCAAATGACTGAAAATCGGCTTCGCGTTTTGTTCCATGTCAAATCACTTACAGAACTGCATTTCAAAGATTGGATGAAATACGGCTTGCACACTTGTAAAAGAGGAAAAAGAAAAATCACTTTTAAAAGCCACTGTGAAAAGGTAGCTTTGCTTGCACAGAATTGTCAATGAATATGTTGGGATGGGGAGCTGACAAAGCCATATACATTATATTTCCCCCCCCCACAAGACTTCAATTTGGCCGAGGCTCAGAAATACCAGTAAAACCAGTTTGGTTCAGGCAGGAACAACTCAATTGGAAGTCTGGCCTCCCCCTGGAAGTCAAGTAAGTGAGTGAACTATTCCGCAATGACATATGAGGTGGCTGAGTGCATGATAATTACCTGTTCTGCTAGACTGAAAGGCAGTACTAGCAGAGGGGACAAAGAAAGCCAGTGGGGCCAATGCTTGACCAATAAGTGTGAGTTCTGAAGTACAAACTTCAAAGGGGCAATAAAAGTCTTTTGTTGCAAGCTGAGCCAGGGGGAAGACAGTTTGCTGTGAGGAATGAAGCACCGCCCACCATATTTGACAAATCCTCCAAATTGACATTAGTGATTCATTTTAGCAATTTTTCCCAGCACTCAGAATAAGAAAAACATTTAGTTTTATGTTATTTTTCCATGCAATTTCCAAGCGGATGTTAAGAGACCAAGTACATTTTCCTACCACTTTGTGGACTGAAATGGCCAGTAAAAACTTGTTTCTGGCTGATGTATAAATTTGACAAGGAGGAAAATTGGTGGACACATGGGAACTGAGATTGGGAACATGTCTAATTCTTTGCTGAATTGTAACTGTTATGTGTTCATGAAAAGGGCAAAAATGAGCCAAAAAGGCTATGCTACCTCGCACACAGTTGGCGATCGGACTGTCAAATTCCCCGTGGCCCACTGAAACCGCCTACCTACTTCTTATGGCAGTGGCTATTATAAGTCTGAGGTTATGCTAAAAACTGGACCTGAGAAACAACAAACTGTCATAAATGCCCAAATAGACAAATGATGCTCTCTCCCCTGAACCAATAAGGCCAGGAGTCAGAGAGAGGACTGATAGAATGTCCAATCCTCGGGTAGGGCTAATTTTGGCGTACTCCCCTAGATTGTAAAATTAGTGATGTCATTTGGGCTATATAAGGCACTGTACTAGACACAGGAGGAGACACAGACACATGAATCCAGGGAGACAGGAGAAAAGGACATTTGAAACCATCCAAAACAACCCCAGTCCCAAATTGCGTACCCCTTTTCTTTTTGTAACATAACCCCATTGAAAATCCAATTGAAAGTCCCCAAATTGCTAGTATAATTCATTCACCTTCCCATGGAAGAATTTGTTTAGCCTGAGTATATTAGCCTATTCCCTGTGATAAATCTCTCAGTGGTCTGTGTAAATCCCTAGCGTATTTTGAAGTAAATCCATTAATTCTCCCATAAGGAAATTCACAGTGTAATTTGGTTGAAATTCTAAATTAACCCCCTTGTGCCTAGTGCATTTCTTTAAGAACTCTAGTCTTTAAAATACAGTCAACAGAATTGGTCCTTGTCAATGAAAATCTAATCTTTTTCAGTGTATTGTCTGCATTCCCTACGAATTCCTAATTAGCATTGGTCCCATTGAAAAACCCACATTGTAGTCCCATTGAAAGCAATCCCTTTTTGCTAGCATCCTATCTGTTATGTGACTCTGTCCTTGTCCTTAATACCGATTTCCGATTTTGACAGCTCAGCCCTTTCCTTAGCTGCCTGTCATTACAAATCCTGTGTAAAACGAATTTTCATTTGCCAATTGTATTCCTCTTTTGCATTCAATTCTTCCCCAAAATCGATTTTCCTACCTTGTTTTCACGTTGCCCTGGTGTGCTGATTAGTAGTCGCTAACCTTCCCTATCTCCTCAAGTGTAGCAACACGAATTTCCTTTCTAGCTGTCTCACCGTGGTTGTGAGCTGCCGTGCAAGTAATCATCCGGATCTGCAGTTTTGCTCCAAAAACGGGTTTACATTTTCTTTTCTGACTTCCCATCCTGGGGTGGTGGGCTGTATTCCAAATCCGATTTTCTCTCTTCATCCTTAGTCCTTGCCACTGCCTTCCATCCAAAGGGAATTAAGTTAGCTGATGTTTGGGGGCGAGTGTTGCAGGGGGTGTGTTTAACCTTGGTGCCCTCATATGCTTTGAAACCGTTTTTCCTGTTTTGCATTAAAGATCCATGTGAATTGTTAGAATTTTGAACCCATTGTTCTGTAGGAAGCATTGCATTTGTGTTGCCACAACACTGGAGGCTGTTGTCAAATTGTTTGATTTTTTTTTCCATTCAATAATAAATTAATAAATATCTTATTGATACACACCGGCCTGGTTCCTAGTCCATTGTGACACAGGGTGTTTGTAAAGGTGAGCGCAAGACGGGTTGGAGGCCTACTCAAATAAAAGAACCCGTGAGTTATTCAAGATATAAAGCGTTTTTATTGTGCGCCACATTCCTTGTCCGGGGAAGGAGTCCCTGGCTGGAGTGTGCCGCGTTCTAAAACCGTGACAATGTCGAGACTGGACTATGCCAACTCCTTATATCTGGGAGCACCGGCATACCAACTCAACAAACTCCAAAGAGCCCAAAACACTGCAGCCAAATTCCTCCTCGCCATGGGACACAGAGACCACATCTCACCTGCTCTCCGTATACTCCACTGGCTCCCGGTCGGACGAAGGGCCACCTTCAAGACCCTATGCATTACCCACCGAGCAGTACACAAGACCAGTCCAATGTACTTACAAGAGAAGATAAAACCCTACCTTCCATCTTTCACCCCAAGGTCAAGCTCTGCCCTCTTTCTAGTTATTCCAACCTCGGAGGATCCGCATTCTCAACCTTGGCCCCAACTCTGGGCAACTCACTCCTCCCACATATTCAACACAACGAAGACTTCATGGCCTTCCGCAAATCTCAAAAAACCTGGCCCTTTCCATAAATGCCTGTTAAGACCATCTAAAGCAGCTGAAACCTTGCAACACGCCGGCAAATGTTCAAGAGACCCCGAGCAATTACGCCTCTGAATGCGACTAAGTCACTAATATTTTTACGCTGAAGGCCGCAATTGTAAATGTGCACCTGAAATCTGCAACAGCAAGCTCTTTAGATCAAATCCTCCACCAAGACACTCGCCTCTCCTATCAGCATGCTCACTCTCTATTCTACACCAATACACAATTAGAGCGCAGCTACACCCATCGATCAATTTAGGCCTACCTGATCAGATACAAACAATCCTTCATGAACACCTCAACATTCTGATACAACGCAGCTATAGCCAGGAAAATCGGCCTAGCTGCACACACGTCCTGCAAAGGCCAAACACCCAGTCATGGTGAACAAGCTCCAGACTGCACACATTCAACTGATATCAAATATCACCACACCTAATGCTAGGATGCAGCTACCACCAGGCAATCGCATCAGCTATCTGCGCACATAATCTGTACACCCTATGACACCTTACTCTCTCGACTGACCTAGGCTACGGTCCCCGAGGGCGTTCATTTTACCAGTGCTTTGAGGTCATACCAATGATATATAGAGCGCTATATAAATGCCAAATAACATAACATAACTGGGAATATCTTGAACAGAGGGGCCCCAGACAGCCCATCGTCCCGACAGAGCTACAAATGAGCTTGAGGTGTGTCATGACTACAGCTATGACGTTTCTAAACACCATTTCAGCATCATTCAGCCCAAAAGGTAAAACCTTTGTACCGACAACGTCGAACGTCCGCTCTTCTTTCCTAATGGCGATGTGAAAAGAAGCGTCCAGAAGATAGAGCAATACTAACCAGTCCCCTTCCTGTAGAAAAAACAAAAACGTCCAAAATCTTCACCATGTAGAAGTTTCAAACACAAGACAATATTTAGAAATTACAAGTAGAATGCGGGCTTTGTCACCAAAAAATGAGGGGGCATTAGAAGGAAATTGGAACTAAAATACCAGCATGCTTGATGTTCGGGAACTTCAATGACACCCAGGGACAAGAGTATTTTATTTAGTTCTAGGAGTTCAATAGCCACCCTCTGATGGAGCAGAAGTGACTTAGGTCGAACACGCGGAAGCGTTAGCGAATAGTAACCCTGCTTTACGATTAAAACTAATAGGCCTTGAGTGTCACATCTCGCCGTTGGTAATAAAACGGGCGTATCCTGCCACCTACCGGTGAGGAAAAGGTTTTTAAAATAACTGGGCACTGATGACTTGGTGGAATCGGCGCACACAGGAACTTCACTTTTGAGCAGAAATGTCACTTTTTATTAGCAACAATGTTCTTTTACTTTGCAGGCTGCCGGGACTTACATGACTTGAATTTATGCGAAAAACGAGGGGTTGGGAGGAAGAGCATTGCAGCAGCAGAAGTGGAAGACAAAGAGCGGACTGTAAAGCGATCCGACTCGACAGCTAGAATCAAAACCAGCAGTGTCCCGACAAGAAATAATGTATATATAGAAGTTCATTCTAAGTGAATCATTGGTGTTAATGGCTGGAGTGTGATTGGTAAATTATTCGAATTCCTGGCAGTCTGAATCAAGGACAAGAAAAATGGCAACCGCGCAGGATTAAAAAAGGCAACTCATTATCTTATGCATAGCATCTTGCAAGTTATTTACATAACAAAAGATTTATATACTGTATCGTCATACAGACAAAACAAAACATAGGTACTAAAGTATCAAGTGTTAACTATAAAAATGAACATAAAACATACACACAAATAGCTTGTTTATAAGATGGATATGTGTGAGTCAGGCGGCAGAAAAAGGAATACACATTTTGTCCAAGAATACAGACTCTGATTTCACTGCATTCCATACTATCTGACTAAACATAACTCGACTACATGCGAACAACCTTAGCACCAATCGAAAACAAAGGGCCTACCCCAAGAAACATCTCTCCCACTCTATGAAAAGAGCACGGTTTCCTAGGGAAACCCTGATGAAACCGAAAGGGCAGGAGAGAGACAGAGAGCAGATTGACATGCGTAACAACATCCAACACACATTCATATGAGTTAAAAAAATAAATTATTAGGAAATACTGGCTAATATGTCTAACATGCCACTACCCCTTTTCAGCTCCAAGAGATCAGATAATCTGAAGGATAAATTGGCCCACTCAAGAGCTAAACCGGATAGAGCAACTAGGTAAGGGAGCTCTTCCCCTGTGGTAATTGCAAGGTGTGCAGGAACACTAAAAAGATACAGCCTTTTAAAATAGAAAAAAGGCTATGGGAACTTAAATTTCTCTGAAATTGTAAAACATCCAATGTGTGTGTACTGCATACAGTGCGCCCATGCGGGCTCAGGTACGTAGGCCAGACCACAAGAGCGATCCATAACAGTATCAATGAGCATCGCTCTAGGATCCGATGCAGGAGCACCTCGGGCCCATTAGTCTCTCACTTCATGGTGTATCTGTGTTGTTAAGTGCTTCCTCAGGTATGAAGGAAGACTGTGATGTCATGTGGACTGTTGTTCCCTGAATGATAGAATGTATGGGTGAGGGTTCTAGCCTGCCTGGGTGATGGGAGCCAGTGCTGTCCTTTCTTAAGTATCTTACTTGTAATTCCATGTAACCTGCTTGTAATGCAACTTGAGAACTTGGGAATAAACCATACAAGCAGTCATAAGAAGCCTGGAGGTCACTTTGTAACAATCAGCATTCTGCAGATTTGCTCGGGGGGATGGGGGGGCAGAGGGGTGTGTTGGATACTGTTAAATATGTAACAAAGCCACAAAGAATCCTTTTGAATAAGGAGGCACAGTGGTTACACCACCATAAAAACTTAGAAGCAGGCATCAACGAAGAAATGCCAAATTATAGGTAGACAAACCCTTGCAATACACATCAAATGTCGGCTCCCATTTCCCCGATGTATCTTCTGTAGTTTATACACCTATCCAGATGGACCAATGACCTCTTCTTACTCTCACAGGTTAATTCTGAACACTTCTCAATTAGGCATCTTTGTTCTCCATTCATGCTGCCATTCCTCATTAAGCACCTGGTTTAGGCTGGTGTTCAACTAGTGCACACACTGGCATTTGCATGTATTTATTATCATTAATATTTAGTTTTTGACTAACAATCCCGGGACCAATGCTGCTTAATTGGCAGCTTGGTAGTCGCTGCCATTTGCGGACCTTTGAAAGTCCTATCTTCCAAGATGGTGGCCTGTATTACTTGCCACACTACCCCTGTGTAGGACGTGTAATGCCCACATGATCATGGTACTGCAGCGCGAGCAGTCCTACAAATAAAGGGTGTATTGGCCACTTTTACCCTCTAGAAATAGGCCAATACACCCAAACAATTTAAATGGGGAATAAAAATACTCCTGACAATAATGGCAAACGAACACATCGGAGCATGCCCTCCTCCTTTCATCCACACAGCTACATTGATAAGTTTGGACCAGTAGTAAACATAAGGCCACAGAACGAAGCGCTACTATTTTTACTACCTGGGCTGAAGAGGAAAAGAATACTTTTAATGTGCATGTATAACTTGGTGCGAAGAAATAGTTCTAACAAAACATTTGTTTTACAGCTCAAACATATTTTACTTGCTTATTAAATACTCCCACTGGTAATGGAACTTACTTTTTGACACCCTAAAAAATTATTTTACTCTCAACTTTAAAAAATAGGGAGTAAAATACTTAAACTGTAAAATCTTATCTGGAGTACTGCGTGCGACAATATACACTTCCTTGATTCCTCGCGCTTACACTGTCATCCGGACACCACTTCAACTCCACGGAAAGTCGCTCACATACCCAGCAGGGTACTTCCAACCACTCAGTGAGTCGACCGACATCCATCGGCCAGTCGTAGCCACGAATAGGATTCGATATTCAAATAATACAACAGAAGCTATATTTCCGTCTCTTATCTCTCTAACCTGAACATATAGGAAGCAGACACTGAAGCACAGATACATCTGACGCCACAGAGGACCCAGCATAACATAGGGGGAGGGGGTTCTTGTCCCCCACTAGAAACAAAGACATCAATGCTAAAGGTATGTTCAAAATCCCATCCAGACTCAGTGAGGCTGTCTGTTTTACAATACCTGCTTAGTTCTTTCATTAATTAGTCCCTTTGATTAATCACCACACTCTGTAGGAATGCAGATAGGTGTTCTGCATCGGTTGTGCCATAACAGTGTACATGGGAATTAGAAGAGAGTCTTCAGTTTCCCTCTTTGAATTAGCTCTGGAAGAACTTTCCCTGATAAATTAAGGGCGAGTAGGCTGGCGAAGGGTGGCACCTCACCTCCTTGATAGAGAAACTCATCACGGGATTTTCTTTTAACTTTGGTAATGGTGTTCTTTACTTTCATTGGTGGAGGTGTTGTTCCCTTGGTGTTGCATCCAGTTTTACAAACAAGCAACCATCACAGTGTTTTACTCTGCTAATCTCAGCATAGTGATTTTAATATTTTATTGTAATTTGGTTATCAGGGGTTCCTTTCTGGTCCTGATGAAGGTAGAGCCCTACTACCTTTGCCGCCAAAACGTATAGCTGCCTGTGAAGCAGTTGTGGACATAGCTGCAAGGGTGCACAGTCATAATGACTGGAACTGTGCATTAAGTAGACCTCTGAGCACTTGATTAGGTCGATTTGGCGTCTTTTAGTTGTTAAGTTCTATGTTTAGTCACATAGTGAGGCATACAGTGAAATCACAGTCTATTCTTTGGCCAAATTGTTGGTTCCTGTATCTGCCGCCTGACTGACACACATCTATCTTGTAAACAAGCGATTTGTTTTTATGCATGCTTTTTTATGTTAATTTTGTTACACTGAACACTTGATATTTTAGTACCTATGCTTCTTTTGTCTGTTTGAAAATACAGTATATTAATTGAATACTTTTGTTATATAAATAACTCACAAGATGCCATTTTACCTGTCCTTGATTCAGACTGTCAGGAATGAGCATGATTTACCAAGCACGCTCCATCCATTAAGACCAATGATTCATTGAGAATTTGCTTCTTTATATAAATTATTTCCTGGCGGGACACTTTGCGGTTTTGACTTTATTTCAATAGTCCTGCCAAGAGTTGGGCAATGCCCTTTCGTTTATATCCTTGACAGCCAGACCTAGATGCAAAGAGAGTTGTCACCTTTTCCTGCATGCACTACTTAAGGTTCGAAGCCTTAAGCTATGTATGATAACTCATGATGACACCGAGCAAGCAACTTTTAGTCATATCTCTGTTCACAGAGAGTTGCTGCAAAGAAGAATATTTTACAAGATTAAGCAGACAACAAAGTTCTCTGCATGAATCTGAAGTGAAACGTTCAGTGAATATGCCCCTCTCATCCAAGACTACAATGAGTAGCTGGATAAAAAAAAGCTGGTTAAAATAGAGATCTACTGATCGCTAGCCATGTCCCAATCTTTGCTGACTTTATCAAGGGATTGGAAGACCTCCGGTGCGAGATCCAAAGCACTGCTTAGAGGCACAGTAACCCCAACAGATTAGGCCGACGGATTGCCCTGGACAACAAACCGATAATCCCTGAAGATTTAGATTTATTGTCCAGGCTGTTGAAAAATACGGGCTCTGAAAAGGGCGTTTTCCAAAGACAAATAAAGAATAAACATAGATTAATTCTATTTTATTTTTGAAGAGATGCCATTGTCAGTCAGATTTATTTTGAGGAACCAGGCCTCACACATCCATCAATGGCACTAGAGGAAGGACATGTCGAGTAGCCATGGGCACGGATTCCTGAGGTGGGTGAGACAGTAGGAACTCTGGCCGCAAGCTAATCAGCTATGAGATACAAGAACCATCCTGGAGGACAAAACATCAAGAAGCTGGTCACAGTCAGATGCAGGGGTTGTTAGTATACCCTCCTCCTCCACAGAAGAGCAATGGAAACACATGGATGGAAAGGCGGTGCCTACCAATATGCAAACTTGCAGAAAACTGAGGTCAAGAGTTTCTGAACTGGTAGAGAAGAACCAAGCAACTACTGAAAATTATAAATCACAGGTTGCAGGCACTAAATACTTGTTAAACCACATTCAGTATTGGAGGAAAAGAGCAAGAAACCACAAGTACGGAGAAAAGCTTGCAGAGTGTCCAGAGAGGGAATCCACCCTCTGGTCAGGAATCGCAATCCTCAAATACTCACCTCACCCATTTCAACATAGAGCCCCTTTGTGCACCACTACATGAAAACCGATGCTCGCTTAGCAATCCAAAACTCATCAAACATTGCCGACCTCATCACCACATCTGGGTTGGAATCCATCCTCATTACTGAGACCTGGATGATATCCACCTCCACCCACATTCTAGATGTCCTTGTCTACATCCCCAATGTATACAGAATTCTACAACGAGAAACCCAGCAGACAAGCATTCAGACCATTCAATAACTTCCCAGCAGAGATTCTCATGGAAGACATTGCCAACCTCCACCTCACATATGCCGATATACCTCAAACCAGGACTGTGATTCTCTTTACCAAGACCTAAACACTCCTCGCACAACTACCATCAATGGCCATGCCCCAGTAAAACAATGTAGTGTCGAGCATAAACCTTCCGCATTCTGGTGCACTCAAGAACTCAACGTTATATATGTACCATCAGAAAACAAGAAAAGATTGAATGAAAATTCTGCAGTGCATCCGACCTTGCACTGTTCAAGGAACCCTGTGCAAAACTCCATTAGTGATCGCCAACTACTACTAAAACATAGCCAAAGCTAACAATTAAACCAGAGCCCTCTTCAAAGCCATCAAGCACTGTATAAACCCTCTATCTGACCAACCAGTACTGCACCCTATAGAAGAACCCACTGCCATCAACAAGAGCATCATGGTCAGACAACACAGACATCAATGCAACAACAGACAGCGCATTACACATTCCATCTTGCAAAACCAAAACTGAATGGACAACTTTAAGGACACTCTCTATGGAAAACCTTACTGCACAGAAAGAAGTAGCCGCACAACTCCTCCAACAAATAGAACCCAACAACCTCCTTGAGTCCTACCAATCTGGCTTCAGTCCCAGATGATATGATATATCTGATATTAGGCATTTATAACGCGCCTGTACGCAAGTGTTGCAAGGTGCGACAGGACAAGAAGGGGGAAACCAAGGGAGGACAAAATAACAATCTTACTAGGCCTTGTGTCATTCAGATCGCGCAAGTGCAGCGAAGAGGGAAGGAGAGAAGTGCCAAGGGGAGGGGAAGGGGAAAGTGCAGTTAATTCACAAGTGCAGCCAGCGGGTGGCTCATAAGTGCAGAGAGAAGGGACTGTAGGGTTGCAGATACAGACCCTTAAGTACTGGGGAGCCCGGAGGCAGTGCAAGGGCAACTGGACATGCAGCCCTGGGCCCGAGTTCAGAGGGTGACCAGTCCGGTGCATCAGCAGGGGAGAGGAAACGAGAAAGCGGAAGTGAAAAGGAAGGTCTTGAGTTGCTCCCAGAACTGTAGGTGGTTCTGCTCAAGTTTGAGAGAGGCAGGGCGGTTGTTCCAGAGGGAGGCCCCAGCCGAGGTTATAGATCTGCCCCCAACCCTCTGCTTGGAGAAGTGTCTGACCTCAGAGAGTTGGAGGTGGATGAGCATAGAGCTCAAGAAGGAAGATATTTTGGAAGAGAAGGATGGAGGTAGTGCTGTCCCAGGACCGGGTCTTGAAATTGACCCTTGCAGCCACAGGGAGTCTGAAGAGATCTCAGAGCTGGAGAGATACGATCCCTGGGCTTGAGGCGTAGGGCAAGTCTTTCATTCCTGTTCTGGATAAATTGTAAAGGTCGAAGAGTAGAGGCAGGAAGATATAGAAGATGCAGCACAGAAACAGCTACCATCAAGGTGATCAGCCATGCCCTTAAAATCATCAATGGCCATCCTTGCTTCTTAGTTCTCCTGGACCTCTCAGTAGCATTTAACAGAGTAGACCACCAGACACTCAACAAACTTCTACATCGTTGAATGGGGATCAGCAAGATCATACTCAGCTGGTTCAAATACTACCTTGCTAATTGCCACCAATTCCAAAAACTGGATTCCCTCAGTTTACCAACTCTACCCATCACCCGTGGAGTCCTACAAGAATCTATCTTTTCTCCCTTTGACCTGATCTTTACGTTGAACCGTTCCGAACCCTCCTGGCTCCACACTACATTCTCATCCACCGGTAACAGATGACACATAGTTCTACCTCAATAGATCCACCCATCAAAGATAACCAGAGGCTCAAAGCCTGCCTCACTTTGTTCCAGTTCTGGATCTCCAGTGTTACCTGAAGCTCAATCCCTCCAAGACCGAATCTCTACTGCTGACCAACACCAAACACCTTGACATCCAGACCTGGCCCTCTGCTATGAACCTCAAGGGCTTCACATCCCAGCTGCCCACCTTCTGAAGTCTCTTGGGTTCAGCATCAACAGACACTTCTCCCTCAAACAGCACATAGCAAGAAAGACAAAAAGGCTTTCTTTCCTGTGGAAAATCAAGCCTGTCATCCCAGCTCTTTCAGGTGACAGAGAAATCTTCTAAAACACCATAGCTTCCTGTAGAAAAGCACTGGCTTATAAGGCAAGTTATGTTCAACTTCCAAAGGATGGACCTGGGGTACTATCCCTGCTTTTTTAGGTGATTCAGCCAGAGCCTGATCAACCCCAGTGTTGGCGAGACCTGTGAAGAGCAGAACCAACGCCTTAAAACCCCTTTTCAGTAGCATCACAACCTTGTCTGATAGGAAAATGGGATCAAGAACTGATGGATTGGTAGTGGTCACAACATGAACATTGGTATGCCTAGCAAGCACCTGTGTACCTCAAGATCATTAACCAATAGTCCCTGACCAGCTCTCAGAAAGTCACAAAACTGAATATGCCACTAGCATCAAGCCCGGAAGAAAACCCTTCATTTAACAATTCAAATACCAGGTTTGCTTCCATGGTCCATGAAAAGTTAACTGCCTTCTTCGGCAGGCGGGTGATGGGGGAACAATAGCTTGTAAAGATCTGTATTCAATCTATGTAAAAGTTGGCAAATCTAAGAAAACACTGCACCTCCTTCATATACACTGACTGGCCACGCTCTTACTCCACTCCACTTATGCTGATCGATCTGTAAACCATGTGAAAAGATTACAAACCAGAGAACCCCACCCTTTGGGTGTGTCACAGACTTTTCTCTAGTTTTGTGTATAACTTGGTCTCTCTCAATTTTCTCAGAACTATTTCCACATGTTCTTATTGTTGCATTAAATCTTAAGAAAAGAGGAGGATATCATAAATGTATACAAGAACAAAAACAAGAACTCTTTTAGTATCATGCTGATGTAGAACTGAGAGGTTGCAGGAGAACTACAAAGGTTGAACAGCATAACCTGATAAACAGTGAACATGGTGCGGAATGACTTTTTCTAGTCATTTCCCTCTGTGACACTTATCAGGTAGTAAGCTCTTCGAAGATCTAACTTTTTAAAACTATGGGGCCCTTAACTATGCTTAAACATTATAAAAATTACAGACACAGTTAAACAGCTCTTGACGGTAATCCTGTGTATGGACCTATAACCGATGAAAGTTTGGAGCTCTCCAGTCTTTTGAGGCTTAAAAACAGAGCGATGACGCTGGGATAAGCGAGTGACACATGAACTGATTGGTCAAATGCTTTTCTAGGTATTTTCTTAAATACTAATTTTCTGCCAGACCCAAGTGTATGGCTTTAGGTCAGACTGCACCGCCAGCACGGCCACCCCTTCCAGCTCAATGCAGAGCAGCCCCAGGCACCGCTCCTCTAGACATTTGGGTGTGCCTGCCCGTGGCAAGGGTCCTCATGCCAAGAGATACAGGGAGTGAGAAACTGGACTGGTCGAATAGACAGTTTTGCAGTAATGTAGTTTGGTGATGGCTTGTGAGGAGGAGGTGGTGGCTGTGTGGAGAGTGGGAGGCGGGTAGGATGTTTAAATTGTAGTATGTAGTAATGGTTAATACATTCAATTTTTAACTTGCAACAATGAGTTGCCAGCCATTATTCAAGTGTCTGAATTGTATTGAGTGAGCACATTACTTACAGTATCATATCATGGGTGGTGCAGAGTGCGATGACCTCAGAAGTAGTTGTCTATGATTTCCAGTCGTACAATACGCTAGTCCCTGGTGTCCATGTACATGTGCCTATGCCTGGCTGATGCTGCCTCACCAGCATCATCATCATCTCCACCCCCAGGTGGTGGCATGTCAAGGTCTGGAGGCAGGGGTATGTTCTCCTTATGCAGATATTATTAAACATTGCACATGCCAGGACTATCTTCCCCACCTTCTCTGGCCTGTAACATAAGGCCCCCCCCCCCACCCAAACCGATGTAGGCACCTGAAACATGCTTTAGGAGTCCAAACGTCTGCGCAATAGTTGCCCATGTACGCACATGGGCACCGTTGCATGCCACGTCCTTCGGCGACTGTGGATTCCTCAGCAGGGTCATGAGCCAGGGCAGCAGTGGATATCCAGAATCACCTGCAAGGGGGTGGACACAAGGTGACCCATGGCATACATGTGGCCGGACTGACATTGTAACAGCATGTTGTTAGATACCCTGGCACCCCATGCCAGTACCAGTACCATGTTAAGTATGTGAGTCATGCACTTAGAGGCACCCTGTGACGGCAATTGCGAGTCCTCTGCACCGGGATGTGTTGTAATCCATGGAGTGGAATGATGTGGGTGGGAATGCAATAGCCACCAACAGTCCCATCATGCATATCTCTGTGGTGTGCTAATCGCCACACCACCGCCCATGCAGTGTCTGCACACACCAGATGACTGGCTGCGATCTGTGCATGCATGCACCTTGCTAGGTCATGGTATGGTGTACTGCAGGTGTGGATTTTTGTAACTGGCCGCGTTGCATTCTGGTACATGTGTGTTGCCGGTTTGATTCCGCAGAGTCGATGTCTGTACTTGCCACTGACTGACACAGCAACATTCTGGTGTTACACCCATGCTTCGTGGACTGGCTTTTGGACATGCACTGGTCCTACCTTATGATGCTTGGTGGCTGTGGTTCATGCATTGGTGTCATACCCCCCTTCCCTCTGGCCTGTGCACCATGAAACAATGTGTGTGTACTTGTCCAATGACTCACCCAACATCCAGGTCCTTTGTCCGCTGTACTGTGCCATGTATGCTGGCAGGATGCTGTTCTGCAGAACCATAGAGTCGTGGGTTGACCCTGGAATCCGTGCGCAGCAGTGCGTGATGGTGAGGTGCGCATCACATGTCATCTGCACGTTCAGTGAATGGTACTGATTTTGGTTCCTGTACACTACCTCTGTGGGCTGTCAGGGCACCGGCTACTGTGTGGAGTCCAATGCTCTGAGCACATTTGGCATGCCTGCATGCGCGTAAAAGCAGCCCTTGGTGGCCTTCACCTGTGCCAGGGTGGGTGGCAGGGCAATGTGCCGGGCCACATGGTGCAGAAGGGCCTCCAGTCCATGCACCAGCACTCTGGAGAAGGCGGGCTGCAATATGCCATGGAGCTGGCCCACGGAGTGCTGGAACGTGCCTGTGGCTAGGAAGTGCTGGACTGACGCCAGCTTCAACAGCGGTGGTATGGCTGTCCAGATGCCTATCCTGCTTCCTATGTCGCACTGCATTAGGGTCAGTAGTTCTTGTATTGTCTCCCTGTTTAGCCAGTGAAGGGTATGTATCTGCCCATCTCTCAAGGCCCAGGGAGTGGCCCTTGTGTGGGGTATGACCGCTTGCCTCAGCACTTGCATCACAGCCATCATTCTCAGCCTCCTCCTCCTCATCCTGCCGCCATTGGTGCTGCACCAGCTCATTCAGCTGGACTGCAGCCTGCAGCGCCTCCATGTCCATTGCTACCACAGAGAGGCAGCATGGTTGAGTTGGTGGAGTTTTCAGGGTGTGGTCTTTTTCTAGTGTTCCTGGTTCTATTCGGTGCACCTGGGGGGAGGGGGCTGGGGGAGGAGGAACTGGTGGGTGCACCTGTGGCCTATTTAGGCTCACCTGGGGACATTTACCGCCTGGTCCGCGATGCTGATGTTTACAGCATGTTTTTTTCTGGTGCTACTGCCATTATTATGCTGGTGGAACTAGTAATGTCATGGGCGTAATAAGCCGATGGCTCTGTGTTGCCGGTGATTCCGGCATGTGTCTAGGAGGTTGCTGGTAATTCCGTTGCCTGTGCCACAGGCACCGGTGGTACAGGATTTGCTTCCATCAATGCCGGAGTTACTTGCATTCTTTCTTGTAATTTCGCGGCCCGGTAACAGTGCCGGCACACGGTGCTACTGGCACGTTATTACTGGACAGGCTAGATTGTAACGAGGACCAAAGACTTTCCAAACATTAGAGAAGAGTCACAGAGATTTGCTGAGGAACTTGAATAAGTGACAGTGTTATAATACTGATATGATACCAACGTATGCATGTAATTATGCCTGCCAAAGTCAAATGGCGACTCACCAAGCAAAGTGGCTGCCCTGTGGCCGTCCCTGGGATAGACGCAGATTTGGTTTGGTACCATCGGCATGTATTTCTGCTGCTGGCATTACAGCACCAAAACCCACTTTCCCCTTGTACCTTCATTCAGTGTGTATGCCTGCTGCTGGCATTATAGGGCCATAAAAGAGTTTCTCTTGTGCCCTGAATATTTATGCTTGCTGCTGGCATTGCAGCACCATAAACCACTTTCTCTTGAGCCCTCAGTATATACACCAGATGGTGGCATTATTTACCTGTTGCTTATCCTCCATGCATCTGCCATGTCACCAGAAACATATGATGGCATCATAGGACCGCACTACACTATTACATATATGTTATCACAGCCCCAGCAGTGGCACCCCTGCACCACCAACATTCCCATATGTGGTGAGCAGGGACTAGCTGTGTGCTTCCCAGCGCTCCACACCAGCACTCCACACAGGGTACCCCTGAAGCTGCCTTGTATGAAGGATCGGCAGGGGGGACCGAGATGCAACGACTGCATTGCAGAAAAGGCATGTGATTTTGGGCAAACAGTGTGTAGCTAGAGCTCTCGCCTGCCACAGACTTATTATTTCAGGGTGTGAAATGGCCAGGAGCTGTTCAGCACCTGCTTGTTGAGGTTGAAGAGGACCTACCCCGGATCAACTGGTGCCATAAAAGCACACCCATGTGGCACCAACTTTGTGTTTGGGATGCATATAAAATAATTAAAACACGGGTGGCAGATATTTAAAGGATAGTTCCGGGACTTTTTTTTTATTGTCCCTACGGTTCGGCCATGTGTTTTTAAGCATAAATCGGTAGATCGTAGAAAACATTCCTATGGACCTTACCCGACTTTTCGTCCATTAACGCACTCGAAATCAGCCGCCATTTTCTGATAATCCTATCATTTCCCCCCCATCGACCTGGCTCACCTGCTTTTGCGGCACTAAATCAAATCCCCCGCCCCTGAGCCTGACATCAGCAGACGCGTACCGCCCATTTCCCAACGCCAAAGCACGTTTCGTGTCAACAATCGCTGCGCCTCAGCTAATGACGTGTCGCCATGGAAATGGCAGGACGCCTCTTTCCTCAATAAGTATAAACACACCGTTTCACAACACACAGCAGCAGATTTTCGATTCCATTACTCTCCCTGTGTTACTTTGAGTATTCTGTGACTCGTTTCTGTGCTCTGGTCAGCTACCTTCGCCGCTTCTAGGCCTTGTGAACACCTGTACCATCTCTGTAAATTATTTTACTTTCTTTACCACACAATGGCTACAATAATGCCGCATATATACGAGCCCGAGTACACCGAGCAAGAACTACTGGAAAGGCAAGCACGCGAAAACGATGGGGATTCGGACGGCAGTTGGGAGGACCAGTCAACGGATGAAGAGCCTGGACCATGTCGCATGGACGGCGTCTCCACCTGGTGCACGTGCAATCGGTGCGAGCTAATGCCAACTGAGGAGGAGAACTGCTGCTGCCGTGAAAATTCCGGGTGCTTGGCCTACATTTCGGAAGGCGAGCCAAGTCCGCAATGCATCACCGAGCTGCCAGAGTTCAGGGAAGCCTGCCTCTCACGGACCGTGTTGAGGATGATGATGGTGCTTATGCACGAACTTCGCGGCACTGTTCGTCAGCGAAATCCGAGTAACGAGTAAGTATACTCTGGTTGTGATGTCAGTGATGCCACTACTATTTCATGGTCGTCTCCCACATATAAAATTACATCTACATATCATTCGAACGCATGTAAATTGGTTCCATATTGTGCATTTTCTAGATAGAATTTTTTTCAAAGCAGAATGACATTTTTTACCTGAATCGACATTGATAAGAAAGTTTTGTCATTTTAATACAGTTTGCATCTTTCTTTTTCACAGGTGGTACAGGCTGGTGGCCTATCATTGCTTCACTTGGTGGCTTCACGGTAGGCTCGGACACCGCGTTCGGAGAGTAATACCTGCCTGTGCGGTACTTGCCATTAGACAACATTTCCCCAGCGACAGTGGACAATACCGCGGATTTTCCCTGGATGTGCTGCAACCGGAACTTTACAATGTGTAATGTTTATTATTTATGTTCAATTGTAATTAAGATCTAAAATAAAACCCAACATATATTTTAACAATGGTTGTTTTGATTTTTAAATGAATCTAGTGTGTCTCCATTGAATAGTCTTCCTGTGCCTTGTCTTGTCACACCACATGTCTCCGGCCAGCATCCTCCCTCACGCTGGCCGCCCACCTTCAATCCACATAACCGTTGAACCCATATGCAGCAGACATACATATGTTATTTTGCGGGTTGGCATCAAGCCTCCCGGCCTTGCCTCCTCCCCCAAAAATACTTACCACACCACTTTGTTCAAGCGTTGGCAATAAAAGGCCGTTGGATTTTATTGATACAAAACATGGTTATAGGTAAATAATCCATATGGTTGATCATAATAAATCATCCTTTTGGGCACCGGGTACAGAGATGACCCCCTCTGGCCCGTGCCGCCTTGCCACCACAGGCCAGCCTGCTGCTGACTAACTGCCTAGGCATCCAGGGTCTCCAGGGTGAACTGCACCCATATATTCTCCTGGGAGGGTGAGGTATTTATAAACTCACCCCCCTGCCTTCCATGTACTAGATCCTGCAGCCTGCCTCTTACATGCAGTTAGATGGCCTCTCCTTGGTGAGGCCCTGCTGCAAACGAGTCTTGTTTGCACGACCACCGCCCCAATCCACCCCCCCCCCCACCCTATCAAAGGCAGTTCGCACCGGGGTACTTGTGCTGTCAAGTGGAGCGATAAAGGCCAAGAGGTGCCAAAGACCATGTACACTTCAAAGTGGTCTATAGAGCATGGGTTGTTGTTCCCATGTCTACCTCCAGACCCCGTGTCTCCTGCCAAGCATCCCCCCTCACGCTGGACGGCCCCCTGCAAACCGCGTAATGCCACGACATATACACGTCATTCATTCACAAACACACCCCTGTTTCGAATTCTTTATAACCCACTTCATATTTCTAATGAGAACTTCTTTGCGCTTTGCTAGTCAACCCGTGAAGGTGCTGGTTATCTGCTCTTCGTCTCTGTGAACTTCTGTGACCACTTCGAGGAAACTCGTCAGTTTGCAAACCTGTGAACTGCTCCCTGTTCTACGACAAGAAACTACTCTGATCCCTGCATCTGTTTGTTCGTCAAGGTAAGGCCATGTACCATAATCATTTTGCGTCCAATTTCTTTTCGTTCAAGACAGTACATGCAAGGAACTAGTCACATGTTCTGAGTTTAGTCAAATTATCTTTCTATTTTTTTTAAGTTATTCAAATACTTATCCGCATGTGAATAATGTGTATAGTTCCAAGAACCAAAACGAACCTTGCATTGAACCTTTTATGTGTCATTTAATTTTTTAACACATTGGTATTCATAGAGAATTGTTGATCTTTACTTTTCAGAACTTTCCACAATGCCTGCCTGTTCCATTGGCGGTTGCCCTTCGAAGACCCATAATAAATCTGAAGGTACTATAAGGCATGTTTTCCCTAAGACAATAGATCAGATAAGAGAATGGGTCCGATATTGCGGATATCCACCGTCTGAGCTTGAAAGTAGAGTCCTAGAAGTCTTTGCGGACAAGAGGGGTGATCGATACCGCATCTGCAGCAGGCACTTTAGCTCAGACATGTACTCCACATCATTGCTAATAAAGAAGAACACACCGCGAGCGAGGCGAAAATTGCTCTCAACCGCTATTCCCACTCTATTCGTCCACATCCCTCCACTGGTGAGTCAAGTTTACGTATTTATCTCTCGGCCTTGCGGTAGTGTGTAGCATTAGCTAACAATAATTTCCCCATTTATGTATCCACTCAATATGAAGGCGGAAGATTCTCCATCCGTGTCGTTATTGCAGTCATCAGCCACTTCAAGCGCCTATCGGGTAATCTTACTTAGCTATTCTGCCACTGACTTGTTTTGGGCATGTAAATCAATAGTTTTAATTTATCGTGTGATTATTTTACCTAATGGTACACCCTTGTACTCGTCCTCTAGTCTTTGTTTTCAGTTATAATTATTGTTATCCAAAATAATGCAAGTACTGTCTTTCAGGGAGATGCTGAGGAGTCCAACGTATTGATGACAACCGTTGATGTCACTCAGATGCTCGAGGTACGTTTCCGGACAGTTCCATCGATGGAGATCATCAGATCTTGCATTCTTGTAGCGTGATTGTTACACACAATGTTTCTTTCGTTTTTAGCCATTGATATGTCCTTCTGTCGTCGCCCTCCTATGTGTCTTCTTTTTTAAATATTGTGTTCATTACTAATGAAAGTCCTATGTTTCAGGGAGTCGATGGAGCATTAGTCCAAGAAGAAGGGGGAGCATGCAGTTACGGGTCGGCGCAACAGCTTGCAGAAGTGTGCACCGCAGTTACATCGTCCCTTGATGTTCTTATGCATTTCGAGGTATGGATACTGACAGTTCGATCAAGCGAAATCATATGACGTGATTACATCCGCTATACTTCCTTCTTTATTAACGCAAGTACTATGTTTCAGGGAGATGACAGAGCTTCTTCTACAAGAACATCACCCCTAGTAGTTGATGCAGATCTCTGGGTGGTGACAGTTCCAACGATCGAGCAAATCGAATCATATTTACATATCCATTATTTATTTTAGACAACTGATCATTTGTGCAGGTCTATTTAGATGAGCCGTTGACGCCTGCACAAAGTTTATGTTCTTTTTAACAAAATAGAAAACCATACTAATGCAATTACTGTGTTTCAGGGAGTTACTGAAGCATCATCTTCAATAATATCATCAATGGAAGTCTATGAGGAGCCCGAGGTATGGATCTTGACAGTTCCATCTAACTAGATCAACAATGCGTGAATAATTGTCGTTTGAATGTTCTACACAAAGCGTTCATTCGTGTTTTGCTATTGAGATGTACGTGGGTATTGGTCCCAAAGTACATTTTGTGTTTTCAATATTATTATACATACTAATGAAAGTTCTATGTTTCAGGGAGTCGATGGAGCGTCAGTGCGTGATGGATGTGCTTATCATGAAAATATAGTCGTTGCAGCGCAAGAGGAAGTGGAGACATGCACACACGAGTCGGAGCAACAGCGTCCTGATGTTGAAGTTCGAGGCAAGAAAGTTTCAAAGAAAAGAAAGCAAAAGAAGGTTAGTGTCCTGGTCACTATATTATGTTGTTTTTCACTGTTAATAGTTCAATACTGTTAAGTTGTGTTTAAACTGAACATCCCTTTTCCAATCTGTCCTCTAGTTGCGAGTGGGTGTACGAACTAGATCTACACAGACAGTGAAGCGAACGAGAGATGTTGCTTGTCAAACCTTTTGGCAGGGACTTGAGACTGGAGATGCATCGTGCCAATGGGAAGAATATGAAGTGATTGACAACGGAGCTATACCACCACCAGCCATTGATAGTGAATGTCCTCCTGGTAGTTCGGATGCAGTCGGAGATCAATTTACAGAATCCACACCCGCAAAAACTAAGACCGCGAGAAAGTTGAAGAAATTGTTTTATTCACCCATCGCCGGAGAAGGAACAGATGTTGCAATGGGCGAGAATGAAGTGGACGACAATGAAACACCATCAATATCACTGAACATAGCGGAAGACGATATCAGAGATTCTACCTTTCATGTGAGTGTCATGTCCTCAACGTTACAGGCCGAACCAGCTGGGATGCAGAGTGACAGTATAAGGAAAGAGGCCAAATTCATTGTATTCGATAGTTGTTTGATTGATATTATTATTCGGATGAAATGTGGGCATTCGGTTGGTGGGGAAGTATGTGGGGAGCCATTGATTAATGTGACTCGTGCAATTCGAGGCACTAACCTTAAAATACATGCCACCTGTACAAAATATCATCCTTTCTCATGGTCTGCACAACCCATGCTGGGGCAACTGCCAGCAGGCAATCTACTTTGTGCAGCGGCTGCACTTTTTAGTGGTTCAAGTTTTAAAAAGTTAGAGTCTTTCTTTCAGTTTGTGGGAATCCATTTCATTGCGAAAACTCAGTTCTACAAATACCAAACCGATTATCTATTTCCAGCCATTAGCAAAGCTTGGAGAATGGAAAAAATGTCTATTGATAGTACATTCGCGGGCAAACGGTTCAGGCTAGCCGGTGATGGACAGTGCGACAGCCCAGGATTTTCAGCCAAGTACTGCACCTACCACTTTCAGGACATGGAAAGTAAGAAAATTGTGAGTTCGGTGGTCGTGCAGGTGTCACAAAGTACATCCTCAGTGGCCATGGAGAAAGTTGGCTTTGTAGCATCATTGCAAGAACTACAATCGCGGGGAATGGTGATCGACCTGATAGCCACGGACAGACACGTTTCAATTGCCAAGACAATGAGAGAAGAGTACAAAAATATAAATCACCAATTTGACGTTTGGCATCTTGCAAAAACAATCAATAAAAAAATGTCGGCTGCAGGTAAAAAAAAAAAGATATGCAAGGTATTTCACAGTGGTCCAAGTCAATCAGCAACCATCTTTGGTGGAGCTCAAAAACATGTGGAGGGTCGCTGGAAATTCTACTGGAAAAATGGCGGTCAGTAATGCTACGCAACGTTCACCGCTGGACCACAAACCAACATTTCCACAATTGTGAACATGGCCATTTGTCCACAGAGGAGGCACGGAAGAAGAAGTGGTTGATTCCTTCATCACCCACTCACAAAGCCATTGAAAAGATTGTATTTGATAAAACTATAACAAGAGATTTGAGGGGACTCACGGAATTCTGCCACACAGGAGTTTTGGAGGTGTTCCACAATATGTGCCTAAAGTACAGGCCAAAACGATTGCACTTTGGCATGGAGGGCATGATAAATCGGACTCTTCTAGCGGTCTTGACACATAACCATAATGTTGGCCGTCAACAAAGTAGGACGACCGGAAATTTAGGGACGCTTCGCTACAATAAGGCCTTCACTAAAAGAAGTAAACAATGGGTTATCAAACCAGTGTTTGAGGATATGCAATATGACTTTATTGAGAGACTTATTGTTGATGTCCTAGATAGGCACATACATGGAGTTGTGAACGAACCTGTGCAGGGGACAACTGCATTGCCACCCAACATTGCCTCTGTTCCATGTCCACCTAAAGAAGAGCTCATTGAGAAATACACATCACGGTTTAAATGATTGTAATTTGATTGTCTGTTCTCTCGAGTCTCCTCATGTCGCAGGCCCATTGAATATGTGTAGCTATGTATTGTGTAAATAAAAGTGATTGCTCTGTGAGTCCTGTGAGATGGCCTTACACTGAATGTAGCTAACTAGGAATGTGTGCTCGTTCAAAGTGAAGGTCAGCTGCTTTGATTTTTTCTCGGGTGCCGGAATGGCCCACGACTCAGTATAAGGTTCTATTGTTATTTGACCTTGACAGGCCGGGACCATCCCGAAAGACTTCTTTTTGGGGGTGTGGGGCAATAACGTAAGAAACGATAATGAATATAATTACAGAAATGAAAGCCATTTAATGTTCGTTCATTAGAAGAAATAACGTCGGCATAGAAGGAGTGGTATTTCGGGGCTGCCCTACGCACAGACACAATGGAAAATGCAAATATAATGTAAGTAACTCTTTAGATGAGTTTATACCGCAATTTAATTACTATACAGTAGCTTTAAAGATGGGTTAAGTTGTACTAGTTCGTTCTATGTGGCATATTGTTTTGTACCGCGCACTTGAGGAGAACCATCTGCTTTTACAGAAGCACCTAAAAACCTTCCTCTTTGCTTCTGCTTTCTCTCTCCCTCTCCCCTGCTACAACTGGTCCACTGTCTGCGACCTCGGTCCTGGGCCCTTCCACTCTCCACCTGCACTGCCTCCCTGTCAACCCCTGCACTGGGGGACTGTCTCAGTATCCTACAGCCCCCCCTTGACGTATAATACCCAGTTGCACTGTCCTAGCTATGAAATAATTTCCCGACCTAATATATAAAATGAATAATTTTAATAAAGATCGGATGGTGAGACTAATTTCATTTTTTATGTTTTTAAAACAGGTACATCCTTCATTATTGTATGTGTCACGAGTACCAGACACCGGCGGATGGCTTTTTCAACCGCCAGTTGCTTCTCCGCGTGAACAACGTTACCACCCTGACCATTTTATGGGACGATCGCCAAGTACAAGTATGCCCTTACGCGGTACTAACGGCTAGATGCAACATACAGACCGTTGTGGTGGCCTAGTGCCTCGTTGTTGGAACAGCCATGCGATTATCAGTGCGACCGAACAGCTTATTTTATCGTAAACCAACACCCTGTGTACTGCACACGAACATCGTTTGCCTCAAGACGAACTATTTTGGATCGAGAGCAAAGAAAAATGCAAATCGCTGAACATTCTCTAAACATTTGATGTCCAATAAATGTACTTTGCCAAATGTACAATCTTGCCGTTTGCTTTTAAACCACAGTTTCATATTCCGAATTGTGGCGCTGTATTGTGAGATGATCTAAGACCCTGTGTACAGCAAAGGAACATCGCGTGCCTCAAAACGAACTTTTTGGAACGTGAGCAAATAAAAATGAAAATCGCTGAATATTCTCTAAACATTTGATGTCAAATAAATGTACTTTACCAAATTTACAATCTTGCGGTTTGATTTAAAAGTACAGTTTCATATTCCCAATTGTGGCGCGCTGTGTTGTGAGCTGATCTGTGTTGATTTCCGGGTTCTGTGTGGAGTCGCGTAGAAGACGCCTGGGCGCGTTTGCCTACGAAGCACAGTCACGTCACAGATAGAGGCGGGGAATATGAATGTTTTGATAAAGTCTGTTTCAGGGGCGGGGGATTTGATTTAGTGCCGCAAAAGCAGGTGAGCCAGGTCGATGGGGGGAAATGATAGGATTATCAGAAAATGGCGGCTGATTTCGAGTGCGTTAATGGACGAAAAGTCGGGTAAGGTCCATAGGAAAGTTTTCTACGATCTACCGATTTATGCTTAAAAACACATGGCCGAACCGTAGGGACAATAAAAAAAAAGTCCCGGAACTATCCTTTAAAGCATAATTGGGCATAGCCTGTGTAATGGACACATTCGCAATGCACCACATCCTCCTTCCTACTTGCTGCCGGATACCCAGGTGCTGCATCTTACTTCTACTCAACAGTTCTAGACTGATGCCTGCTGTACTACTACTGCAACCTGGCCGGTGCCTGTATAGAAGCCTCGGAGCAAGCGCTATACCTGAAAGTGCAAAGACTTGATGTAGAACAGACAGGAAGCATCGTAACTGAATACACTACCGCTTCTGCGATACTGATTGCACCCCGTCTCGGGCTCAGAGTAAGTGCCTGAGTCCGGGTGTGATCTGGGACTTGCACCACCTGGCCGCCTCCTCAGGCTGACCTTGAATTAATGAGCAGTGATGTGTAAAGTAGCTCAGTGGGGCTCGGCGCCTGCTGCCTGATCTGCACTGTCATACCATTACACACACACGCGCGCACCCTTACAGTATCGCGCTTCAGTGCGCTATACTGGTGCAACACTACCAATATCTTCATTTGGGAGCCCACTCCGCTTGCCGGATACTGTCCCGATCCTCCTGCTACTGCTATGACTTGATTTCATTCGGGGGCTGCAAAAAAGTGGAGTTTGCAGAGCAGCCCCCGGACCTATAGGATCAGGAACACAAGAAAAAGTATCGAACACAGATCACTATGTGGTGGACTTTAAACAGCGTCTAACCGGAGTTTGTGACAAAAAGCATTGCTGCATACAAATGAAAATATTAACGGCCATATAGTGTAGTCGTTTTGCTCCTACTTCGGAGCTTGCACAGCTTCCACAACAACAGCAGCAGCAGCAGGCCGTCAGACGTGCCGGAGAAGGTGTCGGCCCGAATGGTTTTTCAACCATTTCATCGCCACAGACTGCAAGTTGCCATGTCAACACCATACACGGCTCCCGGACTTCCCTTTATCCTTTTTAGTTTTGCCTATTATGTGACGCTGAAAGTGCTACCTATAGAGCCAAAACTAATGTCATTAAAATAAGAGCTTTAGCATGAAAGCTTGAAACAGGGGCTTTAGATGCAGGTTTGTTGTAATGCTTTCCAATGCAGGTTGGCATATGAGGATGGATACATGGTAGTTTGACTATGTGTCCCACTCATTTAACGCCCATTGCTAAGTGAAATGTACAGACATTTCCTCCCATTCTCACCTCCTTTTGCACTCTTTGGCTCAATTTGTACTGCGTGGTGGATTTGTCAGCCATTTTTACTTCCAAAATGGCGGCCGTATTTTGTCAATGTTATTTTAAAGTAATTTGACTTGATTGATGCTTTTTAAAATACTTACTGCATCTTTTAGGTTACGTTACATATGTTAATGTTTTTGGTTTTCCAAATAAATAAGATTTGTTAAAGATGCATGTTTTATAAAAATGGCTGTCAAATTGTCCATATACTGATTTGTGGCTGGTGTTCAAGTGTCTTGTGATGTAAACACGACCTGATTAGCTGTGCAGATAATTATGTCAAGAGGATGCCATTGGTTCTGCAGTCTGCGCTTCTGTATGGAGGGAATGAACAAGGGAATGAACAAGTTACTTTCTTACCTGGTAACGTTCCTTCGATGGGGTGGTCCGACGACGTATTCCATATCTATGACATGGAATGTGCTGCTTCGGAAACTTTTTTCGGCGTCTGCGTCCTACGTCGATGACGTCGACGCGCCGTCGTCGAGGACCTCCTCTGACGTCCGACGTCATCCGATGTGATAAGTAGGAGGCACGACGCCCATAGCCTCAGTTGTAGTTTTTTCCCCCAGAACGTGTGACATTAGTCAACTGCCAGTCAGACACCAAGCCTTGCGGAACGTAAGCTGCAATCGCAAAGAAATTCTGCAGCAGGGAAGGTAGGGCGGGAGCGATATGGAATACGTCATCGGACCATCCCATCGAAAGAACGTTACCAGGTAAGAAAGTAACTTGTTCTTCGAGGGGATTGGGTCCTCCGACGTATTCCATATCTATGACAGACTCCCAAAGCAGTACCAGAGCAAGGAGGAGGGAAAGAATTTAGAATCAAAATTTAGATTAGCCAATCAAATAGCAGAGCAAAGGACCGCCTTGCCAAAGGCCAGATCCTGTCCTCGGATGGAATCGAGGGAATAGTGGCGTACAAATGTATGTACTGAAGCCCAGGTGGCTGCATCACAGATGTTGCGAATAGGAACACCCCTCTGCAGGGCAGTAGATGCAGCCATACCCCTGGTAGAATGGGCCCGCAAGCCAGCCGGTGGGTCCTTACCCGCCAAGCGGTAACACTCCGAGATTGCCAAAATAATCCAGCGAGACAAAGTCTGTTTCGTCACAGCTTGCCCCAAACGCTTTCCAGCGTAACCAATAAAGAGTTGATCGTCCACTCTGACCCGGGACATGCGTGAAACATAAAAGCTTAAAGCTCTCCTAGGATCAAGCCTATGGAGCCTCTCCTCTTCCTTACCAGGATGCGGAGGAGGATAGAACGCCGGAAGAACAACCTTCTGGGCCAAATGAAATTCCGTCACTACCTTCGGAAGAAAAGAAGGACGAACTCTAAGGACAACCCTGTCCTTGTGAAAT
Organism: Ambystoma mexicanum; assembly: GCF_040938575.1. NCBI lineage: Eukaryota > Metazoa > Chordata > Amphibia > Caudata > Ambystomatidae > Ambystoma > Ambystoma mexicanum. The sequence continues at coordinate 385,913,922 of NC_090921.1, forward strand.
ACAGTGAAGGGTGGCTTAACTGAAAGTGCCTGTAACTCACTCACTCTGCGAGCGGAAGTTAGTTAACAGCCTCAAAGGGCAAGAATGTAAAGGCTCAAACGGAGCACCCATAAGAAACTTAAGAACAAGGTTTAAATCCCAACCGGGCACCAGGAACGGTGACGGTGACGGAGGGAACACATTAGTGAGCCCTTTCAGAAACTGTGAAATCAAAAGGGATTTTAAAGTAAGAACACTCTTCAGACGAGCGCTTAAAGGTGGACAGCGCCGCCAGGTAACCTTTAACGGTACCCACTTGCAAGCCCCTGTGGGCCAAAGAAAGTAAAAAGGACAGAACCATGGGGATGTCACATGCAAAAGGATCCACATTCTGACCCTTGCACCAGTCGCAGAACTTCCGCCAACGGTACAGAGACTTTGTTGCTGGCCTTCGGGCCGAAAGCAACACCTCCATCACGTCCTCAGGGAGGTCCCAATCCTTATACCTCAACCTTTCAGAAGCCAAGCGTGAAGGTTGAGGGATCTGACCTCTGGATGGAGAACCTGACCCCCCTCCCGTGAGAGCAGATCGTCTCGGTAGGGAAGACGACGTGGAGGGCAGATGGATAAGTCGAGAAGGTCCGGGTACCACGTCCTCCGAGCCCACGCCGGGGCAATGAGGATCATCCGGGAACCGAACTTCCGTAACCTCCGCAGCACTTGCAGGATGACGGGGACCGGAGGAAACGCGTACAGCAGCGGGAATGACCACTCCACCACGAACGCGTCTCCTAGGCTCCTTTTGGAGGAAATTCCCGAGAGCAAAACCTTTCGCACTTCCGGTTGACACTGGAGGCAAAGAGATCCACTTGAGGGGTCCCCCAAAGGGCGAAGATCTCCAGGAGAATCTCCTGAGCCAACTCCCACTCGTGAGAGATCGCGCTCTGCCTGCTCAGAGCGTCCGCCGTCACGTTTTCGTCTCCGGCCAGATGAACTGCCGAGATCGAAACTTCCTGCTGGGCCAACTCGAGCTGCATCGCCTCCCTGCACAGAGGAAGTGACCCTGCCCCCCCCCCTTTTTGTTGAGGTAGTGCATGGCCACTGTGTTGTCCGTCAGGATCAGGACACTCTTTCCTCGCACAGTCGGCAGAAAAGCCTTCAGGGCTAGCCTGACGGCCCTCAGCTCCAACAGATTGATATGGAGTCTGGACTCCGACAGAGACCAACGGCCGCTGACTGTCAGCCCGTTGGCATGAGCTCCCCATCCCGTGAGGGATGCATCCGTCACGATCGTCACCTCCGGCCAGGGAAGCCAAAATGGAGCCCCGTTCATCAAGTTGCCTTCGACGGCCCACCACAGAAGGTCCCGGGCGACCGAGGGCGGCACCTGAACCGGGTCCGACATCCTGCCGGAGGAATGCGACCATTGCGTCTTGAGTGCCCACTGCAAAGATCTCATCCGCAGGCGAGCCTCTGGCACCAGAAGAATGCAGGATGCCATGAGGCCGAGCAACCTCAGGAACTCGAACGCTGGGAGCGTCTGGGCATGCTGAAACTTGTGCACCATCTGCTGAATGTGAAGAGCCCTCACCTGGGGAGGAAAACACTGCCCCAGGGAAGTGTCGAGCACTGCTCCGATGTACTGGAGCCGCTGTGTTGGCGTCAAATGGGACTTCTTTAAATTGAGGGAGAAGCCCAGCCTGTGAAGGGAGTGGCAGGTGACGGACAGATGATCCAGGACTTGCTCGGGAGAGCTCCCCCGGATCAACCAATCGTCCAGGTAGGGGTAGACGTGAATCCCCCCTTGCCTGAGATGAGCTTGGTGAAAACCCTCGGGGCGGAGGTCAATCCGAACGGCAGGACCCGAAACTGAAAGTGCGAGTCGCCAACCGCGAACCTCAGGTACTTCTTGTGCTTGGGATGGATCGGCACATGGAAGTAAGCATCCTTGAGGTCGAGTGACACCAACCAGTCCTGAAGCTGAAGGGCCTGGAGGACTTGAGAGAGAGTAACCATCTTGAACTTGTCCTTCCTGAGGAGTTTGTTCAAACCGCGCAAGTCCATGATGGGTCTCAATCCCACGTCTTTCTTCGAAATCAAAAAATAAGGGGAATACCATCCCTTGTTCCTCTCCGCTACAGGCACCAGTTCTATGGCGCCTTTCTCCAGCAGGGCTTGAATTTCCTGCGCAAGGAGCGGATCCGGACTCTGCAAAGAGAGGTGCCCCGGTGGATTGTCGCGAGGCCTGTGCCGAAAGGGAAGACAGTAGCCGTGGGTTATGATCTCCAGAACCCACACATCTGAAGTAATGGCTTGCCACTCTACAAGATGCTGCGCCAGCCTTCCCCCAACCGGCGAACCATGGGACATGGCCTCATGACTGAGTGGAAGCGGCTGCGGCGTTACCTGAGGGCAAAGAGGCAACTGCCCGAGCGGCCTTGGCACCACGGGTACCCTGTCGTCCACCTCTGGTACCCCTGCGTTGGCCTCTTTGATTGCCAGCTCCTTTCGCTTTACTGAAGGACGAGTAATAGCGAAAGGAACCACCCCTCCACTGCTGTGCCCTAGGACGAAAAGGCAGAGGTTGGTGAACTGCAGCGCCCAACGACTTCGCTGCAGCTTTTGAGGTCTGCAACCTCTCAAAGCTCTCGTCAGCCTTGCTGCCAAAAAGGTGTTCACCGTCAAAGGGCATGTTGAGGAGCCGGGACTGCAAATCAGGAGCAAACCCCGACTTCCGCAACCACGCAAACCTGCGTATCACGGTGCTCGCCGCCATGGACCTACTGACGCATTCAGCTAAGTCCAAACCCGACTGAACGGACTCACACATGGCATCCTTACCATCCTGGACCATAGCAAGGAAACCATCCCGTTCGTCCCCTTCGGGAATATGTTCAGCCGCTAATGCAACACAGTTCCACAGAGTGTGTGTGAAACGAGACAAGGCACAAATGGAGTTGGCCGCCTGAAGCGCCATACCACCAGCGGAAAACACTTTCTTCGCCCAGCCATCAAAATGTTTGTCGTCCCTATCAGGAGGGATGGTAGGGTACGACGCCTGCTTCGCCGGGGCCGTGGCCGCCTGCACCACCAAACTCTCCGGAGTGGGGTGCCTGGTCAAGTAGCAGGGGTCGCTACTGGCTGGACGGTATTTTCGCGACAAGGATCTGCCCACCGCCGGGAGACTCTCCGGAGCAGTCCAAGCCGCCGCCACCCTTCTCTGTAAAGCCATATGGAACGGCAGTACCGGGTCAGTTGGGGGACCAACATCAAGGATGTCCGTTAGATCATCCTGCACAAACTCCCCTGGGGGAGCAGACCATCCCAAGTACTCAGAAACCCTAGCCATAAGGCGCCGGTATGAGGAATCGGCATGAGAGCCAGGCTCAGGCCTACAAAACTCCACCTCCGGAGAGGTGTTCAGTCCACTGGCATCATGCAGTGACCATCTCAAATCGTCAAACAGACCGTGGCCCGAGACAATTTCATCTGGAACCTGACTAGGAACCAGGCCATCAGAATCCTCATCCGCCTCTGAAATATATTCCAGGTGGCGAAAAGAAGGCACCCGAGAGTGCTTGCTCTTAACTAGAGCCTTCCTAGGGGGCTCTCCCTCAGACGTCGATGTCTTCCTTGAAGACCTCACAGGTGCACACGGTCTCGAACGCGTCAAGGACCGGGACCTGGAACGGGTACGTCGAGAACGAGTCTCCTTGTCCGAACGGGACCTCTCCCGTGACTCGTGCCGACCACTCTTGCGAGCGGTGTCTCTCGACGAGCGGTGTCTCTCGACCTCTCACGACCGACCCCACTTGGGGGCGCGGCTTAGTACCCTGCGACTCAAGAATCGCCAGCATTTTCATCCCGAAGGAAGCCCATTCCTCCGGCGTCGCACGGCTGGTGGGGTAAGCGACGTGCCGGGCAGAGTCCTCCGAAGAGGACCTGGCAGACGACCGGTGTCGCCGCTTCCGAGAATGCCTCGAAGAGGCTGAGGAGTGGCGAGACCGACTCCTAGAAGGAGACTCACGAGACTTCCGACGATGACGCGGAGAGTCACCCCTCGAATCATCCGTCGAAAGCCCCGCAGACTTCGACTTCCGGGGCTTGGACACCCGACCTACCGACAACTTCTTCTTACGTTCGCGTAAGGCTTTGGACGTGAGCGACTGGCAGTCGATACAGTCATCTGTGTCGTGGGCCTCCCCGAGGCACCAGAGGCAGGCGTTGTGCGAGTCCGTCACCGACATCTTGGACCCACACTCCCCGCACGTCTTGAAACCCGGACGCGGGGTCGAAGACGAAGTCGAAGACATCTTCACACGAAGGATTTGCACAAGAAGAACCGAGAAGAACGGAACTCCAAAGAGTCGAGGCGCTAACCGAGAGTCACGAAGCAACACGTTCGCGGAAAAAACGGAACTGAGGCTACGGGCGTCGTGCGTCCTACTTATCACATCGGATGACGTCGGAGGAGGTCCTCGACGATGGCGCATCGACGTCATCGACGTAGGACGCAGAAAAAAGTTTCCGAAGCAGCACAGCTGTGGTGATTACATGTCATAGATATGGAATACGTCGGAGGACCCAATCCCCTCGAATGTTACAATTCAGATCATATAGGATTAATAAATAGACAGAGTCAGTGAGTAGATATATGGATCACAAAGAGAATCCAAAGTCTTTTATTAACATATAATTCTTTTCTTTTGTAGATTTTACTACAAAAGGATACGTCTTCAGGAAGTTTATTGTGTCTTCTGCTTAGGAGCACTCAGTTCAGAATATTCAGGTAAGTTCTAATCCTCTTCCACACATTACTTGGCTCTAACACCTTGTTTCTTCAAAATATTTATTTTGTCCTTCTTTGCCTTTTGAGTCTTTCTATCTTTACCTTCAACAATTCTTAGGCACCTGCTGTGACTTCCTTTTCTCTGTTTCAAATTCTAAATTAGAGATTTATACTGTGTCTTTTCCCCTTCTGTGACTGTAAGCCTAGTCTCACGCACTCACAGGTTCCTTCTCAATCTCTACTCACTGTTCTTCTTTTCAATTCTAAACGTCTTTTTTTTTCTTTGTCTTGCTTCTGTTTGCCAGACAACCAGTTCAACACTTCTCAAGAGAGTCTTTCTAACTCCTATTCTCGTTTCGTATATTCAGATAGTATGTAATACAGCTCGAGTTGTGGTCACTCCTCTCCCTCCTTTATCACTTGGTGTAGAGCAGCTTTTATAACCAAAACATTCTCGGCTTTAGTCTCACTCTTACTTCATTTCGCCGCTTCATAAATGCAGGCCATGCAATGGTGGCTAGAGGAAAGATTTCAGTCACAGCCTACGGACACTAATAGTCTCTCACCTGGACAACGAGTACCTGCTTTCACGTATTTCAACTCGCCGACAGCCTCGTCCGTATCATTTCCGCCTTCCGACTAATCCGAGGAACTTCATATCTTGTCAGCTGTTCCTTTGATGAGCGCTACGGCGCCTCGCATTAGCCCCGCGATCGGACGGCTAACCACACCTTCAACTCCTTTGCTAGCGCAAGTGCGCCTCGCCTTTATCCTGTGACCGTTCAGCTGGTCACACTTAATCCCTTCTGCGAGCGCAACGGCGCCTCGCAATTAACTCAGATCGTTCAGCTGATCACAACTTCAACTTTACGGCTAGCGCAACGGCGCCTCACAATTAACTTAACTGTTACCCATCACAGGGTTCATTTTTACTCAATTTCAGTCACTGGTAACAACTGTTCAGGGCTTCCCTCCGTCTCAGTAAGCCCAGCTGCAACCGTCACCTTCATTCTCCTCCTCTCGAGCCCCGGTATCCTAGGCAACCAAAGAAAACATCCAGGCATTAGAAGAAAGGCCCTACATGAAAGACTTCCTGGTTTCTCCTTATTTACAATTACTATCAAGGTGAGTCTGTGAGGCATGACGATGTGGTGAGTCTGTGAGGCATGTTCCATGCTCCACATCGTCACAGGAGGGCAGACATTTTATTTCAGCAATCGATCACTCTTGCCGTGCTGTGATCGAGGATGGAATTCTGAAGAAATGTCAGTTCTGTTGATACCGCGGACGGAGCATTTTCCAGATTGATCAGGTATGCAGCCGGTTTAACAATGGGGCTTTCCATGACACTGTGGTGAATGCTCTCTGAATGGTTAGGGTGAAGGTGGTGAGCAGTGTTGAGCAGGGATGGATGCACAGCGAATAGGGAGATCAGGGCAGTCAGGCTGGTTGGCGCAGGGATGGACGCTTTCTGGGCATTGACCGCTGAGGAGGCACATAGCACTGGGCAGGGGTGGATGTTCGCCAAGCGAGAGCGCCTCTTGCATGAAAATGCCAATGCAGGGAAGGCAGCCCCTCGAGTATTCACACAGTATGAAGCGGGGCCAGGCTGGGGAGCAGATCCCACTATGTGAGACTCGAAATACCTGTGCCTGCCCTTCCTTGCACCTCCTTACCTGCATGTAGGGCATCCCCTCACCCTGCGGCCTCTGTAGGTGGCACGTGAAATGGGCATTCACGTTTTCCCTTGGGCCTTCTGCTCATCCACCAGCATGCTGTTGCTCCCATGGAAAATGGGCTTCACTGCTGGAAACATCTCCGGTCTAGAAAGCAGGTTTGCCTGGCAGAGTACACTCATTTGTGATAAAAGCAAATCCTTGCCAATTCCGAACCGGCAGTGGGCCCCCCCCCTAGGATAGATGCTGACCGGCAAAGGGGCGCCCCCCCCCCCGAGGGTGTGTGTGGGTGCTAAGCCTTCAGATTGCACCATAAAGCCAGCAGGAATTATCATAAGAAGGATCTCTTGATGCAGTTTATGTCTGTGGGATCATAAATCAGATCAAGACTGCCTAAGAAAGAGGCAAGCGCAGCAGCAGGCATGCATTGGTTGCAAGCATCAAAGGGTGTGAGTGCAGCAAAGAGAGGGCTGCCACTATAGGAATGGGTTGACTACCCGGAGGCTGTGGTCCCTAGCCCACAGCCAGGGTGGACTGGCATGGGCACCAAGGAAAAAAGGCCCACAGTCACACATGGCAATTTGCTCCCTCTGTGAGGTGTACTCAAAGGGGAGTTTTTGGGTAAAAGTGTGGCAAAATGTGCAGTTTATGTATTCAGCAATAACAGTCAAAAATACGAACTGCGGTGGATCCAAGATGGCAGCCGGCGGAAGAGGACGTGTATGAGCGTCTCTCCCCACAGGGCCGCAACAAAACTGAAAAATAATAAAGAAACGTGGAGCAAATACCACCACAACTCCTCCATAAAGAAGGCGAGAAAAGGACAAGGAACCCCCACAGTGTGATAAAGAGTACGCGGCGGCGCCGCACGAAGGGAACAACCCCCTCCGACGCGAAACACTGATACGCAGCGGCAGGGCCCAGGCAGAGAAGGGCTACACAGTGGGGGAACAGGAGTCTGCCGGAGGTGAGGCAGAGAAACAGAAACAGAAGACCAGCAGGAGCCGGCGAGAGGCGTAGCAGAGACATTCACAAGTTGATCCAGAATAGGCAGGACACAGCCCAACTGACCCCACTTAAGACCGGATCACTCTGCAAGACAATCTCGTAGGAAGCAAGACGGGAGGGTGAACGGAGATACCCGGCTTTCGTGTGGGAAGCGAACAAAGCCAATGGTGAGTGGGGAAGTGCTACCAGAAGCGGCCCGGATTCGGAGGGGAGGAAACAAATGGGAGCTCCATTACAAAGGCGAAACAGGGAGAGTTAAAGAGTCCGGGGGCCCAAATATATGGAGAGAAAGGAAGGAGGCGGGGATAGAAGCAACGAGGATAGAACCCGAACTCCAAGATATGCGTTGTAAGGGGAGAAACAATATGAAACCCACTGAAGGATGGGACCCAGCGGAGGTAACAGGATAGAACAGCTGGGAGGAGTGGGAGAAGACATGAAGGGGAAAAGAACTACGGGACCCCAAGAGGGGGTACCCAAGGAAAAGCAAAGTGTTGGGGGTCACCCCCCTCTCGCCCTTCCCCTACCCCTAACAGATCTAATAAAAGTGGGGGAAACAGGAGAAGAGCTTCTGAGGAGCAAAGACCAGAAAGAAGCAGGTGAGACAGATCAAAATAATGAATATCCTCCCCTAGAACCAGAAAAAGGATGGTGAAGGGAAACATGAACAGGGGACACCACAGTACCACAGAACGAAAGCCCCAGCAATGTGAGCAAAAGAAGTGAACCACTGTCAACATAGAAGGGGCACATCGCAAGAGGCTCCAACATCACCCACATGTCCAAGACAAGGGCTAAGGCAGTGTAGACAACCCAACAGAGCCCCCAAGGAAGGCAAGAACCAAGTATTAAACAATTGTGGACCACAGGGAATATAGCAATTCCCAGGAAAGGGGATACTATCCAAAACCAACCCACACTATCAACCAGAGAAGAAGGCATGATGGAAAGCAAGGAAGACATGCAGGGCTGGTTTAAAGAATTTCAAAATCAATTCATGACCGCCTTCCAAACCCAATTTTAATACTTGACAGACGAAATGCAACAGTCACTACAAGAACTGAGAATCAACGTGGCTAAGCTGGGACACTTTAGAAATAATAGTTCAGAATATGGAAGTAGATACAAAGAAATGATGAAACAGTGGAACATTTAGCACGCCTATCACAATCTTGAAATCAAATGTGATGATCTAGAAAATCTCTCAAGGCGTTCGAACATTCAGATGAAAAATCTTCAGAACCGGTGGAGGACAGACTCAAAAAGCACAACTCAACAACTGTTTGAGGACATAATGGCGGCGGACAAGGAGGAACAGGTCCAAGTGGATAGAATCCATCAAGTAGGACCAAGAAGGACAGGAGAGCCAGGCGCACACCCAAGAGACGTTCTGGTAGCAATGACATCATACTATCAGATGCAACAAATCCTACAGAAAGCAAGGCTAGCGGGGCAAGTGCGAATAAACTGAGACGAGGTATACCTTTATCAAGGACCACACTCCAAAAAATGAGACGGATGGAGCAAGTAGTGAAATTCTTAGCGATGAAAGAGATAAGTTACAAATGGACGTTTTCCGGTAGGCCTACTCTTCACATGGGAGGGACGAAACCACAGGATAACGAAACGTGAGGAAGGAGAACAGATCCTAAACCTGCAAAGAGAAGATGAAGAGAGCACAGAGGAAAAACTAAGTGGAGAGGGAAATCGCAGGAAACCGTGGGAATGGAAAACAGTAACAAGGAAAGGAAGAAGTGAAACCAAAACGTAAGAACAACAGAACTTGAAACTGAAAACACTGGATGGGAGATATAATATGAAAGGAGGAGAAGTGGACATAAGAAAAACCCTGAAGAGGGTGTAAGACAACAACAGGTAACACTGCGGCCCTAGGGGAGGGGATCTGCAGGTGCATCTTGGAACCTTTAGTAGGGTTTAGTAGTCCCCATGATTTCTCTGGGAAGGCACGAGGGCCAGGAGTGACCGACACCTCGTCCAAGCGCTCAAGTTGGGGGATGGGGGAAGCGAGCCAGAGGTGGGGACAATGCAATTCAGAGAATGGAAACCAGGGAGGGGAGGGAATGAATAAAACCCAGATGAAGGACCTTAAAATACTAACGTACAATGTGAGCGGTCTCAACAACCTAGTCAAAATTAAAACAATAGAACATCTCAGGGGAGAAAAACTCGATATACTTATGTACCAAGAAACACATAAGAAAACAAGACAAATTAAAATTTAAATAAGGGGATACACAAGCTAGAGCCAGGGAGAAGGAGGTAGGGGTGTTGATCGTGTTACACGACAGGCTGGGAGCACAAATCAAGGATTCCGTAGCGGATAAGGAGGGAAGATTTATATTTCTGAACGCAGTCATAGAGGGCCAAATGCTAATGCTGGCATCAATATATGCTTCAAACATGGGGCAGGATGGCTATCTAAGAGGAGTACTCGCAAACCTAGAGAGCTTTGCTAAGGGGAACATCATATTAGCAGGAGACTTCAACGTAGCCTGGGTCCCGGGACAGGATAGGAGTGGGAATACTTCACAGGGAACTCAAGCCCCATCCAAACACTACGATGAAGATGGCCACAATGGCCCTCCATGATATTTGGAGGGTAATAAGAGGGCAGGAACAGGGAGTCACTCATTACTCACACGTACACTCGTTCATGTCATTGATAGATTACATCTGGGCATCCACAGGGCTATTGGGGAAAGTAAGAGAAATAGAAGTAGGATCTATCTCCCCATCAGATCACGCCCCACTGTGGATAAACATGAAGTTGATAAATACGAAAGGGGAACTGTGGAAAAGGAAATACCCCACAGACCTCCTATATGACCCAGTACAGAGCAAATTAATAAGTGAACAGATTGAGCAATATTTCAGAGAAAATGAATCAGAAGAGGTACCAAAGGAAATAATATGGGATGCTTTTAAGGCGGTAATGAGGGGGAACCTTATAGCACTAAAGGCGGGGGAAAGATGAACAGACGGCGGTGCGAAAAAGAATTGGAAGTAAAATTAAGAGATATACAAGAGGAAATGGTAAAAGCCCCAAACAACAAGCTAAGAAAGGCTTTGAGACAGACTCGGGGACAACCTGAGACACAGTGGCACTATGTGAAAGCCAACAAAGCCGATAGACGCCTAGCCAGACAATTAAGGGGAAAAAAAGGGGACACAATCATAAAACTCTGAAATAGTCAGGGGCAGGACAAGACAAATGAAGATATGGGAGAAATATTTAAGGTATGTGTTATGATGTTGTTGCATAGCAGCCTAAGCGAGCCTAAGACACCTAGCATGGTGAAGCTGGGTGACATGGAATGTTATGTGCATCAGCTTCTGATTAGGTCATAGAGGATGTGTCTTAGTACATTGCTTCCAGCATTCCAAGTTTGTCAGTTGATCCTGTCTGTGATGGTGTAAGGAGCCTCAGTTGTGGTCGGGGGTCTTTTACCTGTCTAACTCAATAAAACTTATATATGAAGACTTACCTGAGCCTGTTGACGTCTTCGTAACAATGGCGACGAGGATGGGATTGTGACAGAAGACCCCCAGCAAGGATCCTGAGTACACTGCCGCTCCGCTATCGCCCAAGCGTTGTAGTGGCAGTTTAGACAGAAGCTACAGCCTGCGTTGGCCGCTCCGTTACTTCCTCCCATCGCCGAGCGGCCACCAAGTCCGGCAGCCTGTTACTCCAAGTAAGTGTCCGCGCCACTCCACACAGCCCCAGGCCCTGTTTGTGCTCGCGTCCAGGCCCCCCCGCGTTGCGCAACGGCAGCGGGGCACCCGCTGTTCGCATTCTGCCGCTGCTGCCGTGACATGGGTAGAGGGAGAGGCCCTTTTGCTGGCAACTGAGTCGGGGTGATAAGGATCTCTTAAAGAATCCACAGTGTTTATGCCGATGCCTCCCCAGTCTGCATGCGAAGCCCCGGAAAGGACGGGAGAAGCTCAGTGAAAGAAAGGCTACCGTACAACCTTTAGTAGAGGCGCACTCAAATTGCTACAAGTGAGAATTACCACACAGCTGCTGGTTGATGCGCATGACGAATCTTCGCAAAGTACATCTGAACTTTTTGAACTGGAAATCTTTACCGTATAACTCTGAGTAGAGGCGAATTTAAAGTGATATAAGTGGAAGTTACCGCACAGCTGCTGGTAAATGCGCATGACAAATCACGGAAATGTGCATTTGAACTGATAGAATTGGAAATCCCGTGTACATAAAGGGAGAATCTTCATATGCTCAATAGGGGGCAAGGCGTGCAGAAGCTAAGAAGCGGGCGAGCAGCAACCTAAGGGCCAGTTTTGGTGTATCCAAGCCAGCGCTCAATAGGGGGGCAAGGCGTGCAGAAGATAAGAAGCGGGCGAGCAGCAACCTAAGGGCCAGTTTTGGTGTACCCAAGCAAGAAGTGCAAAGAGAGCGCTCGGCCGGGAGACAGTCATGGCGGGTCTACCGGGAATAGCTGGACCGCTGATATTTATGCCGATACCGGGAGCTGCGAAGATACCATGGGCTCAATGGCGCAAAGGATTTGGGCATTATATAAAGGCTGCCGGCGGAACATCATATTCTAGTGAGAGGAAGTTGGCACTACTGTTGCATTTTTTAGGATATGAAGGGCAAAGAATTTATGAGACTCTTCCCCAACCAGCAGGAGATGGTAGTGATGGTGATGCTGGAAACGAATTTGATGTAGCTTTGGTGAAGCTGGACAAGCATTTCAATCCTAAAACCAGCACAATATTGGAACGCTACAATTTTCGCATGCGGGTGCAAGCTCACGGTGAGTCGGTTGAAGAGTATGTGACAGCCCTGCGACATCTAGCATTAACATGCAAGTTTCAAGGAACATTCGACGAGCATATTCGTGACCAATTTATGACGCACTGTAGATCCAACAAGATACGCGAAGAATTATGGCTGAGGGATGATCCCAACCTAGACGAAGTTTTGGATCTTGCGAAACGCGTGGAACACTCATTGGCGTGTGTCGCGAAGTTGACTAAGAGTGAAACAAATGATCCCAAGGAAGTCAAGAGTGAAGTATTAAATGTGGGAGATAACAAGGGCAGAAGAAGGGGAAAAAGCAAGCAGTCGAATAAAGTCGGCGGGGAGGAGAAGAAAAACCAAGAGCCGCTGCAGAGAACTGAAAGAAGAGAGGATAGACTGTGTTTTCGATGTGCGAGTAACACACATTTTGCCTCTTCCATCGTGTGTCCGGGGCGTAAAGCGACATGTGCAAAATGCAAAAGGAGAGGTCATTTTGCAAACTGCTGTAAGAACTACCAGTTTGGGCAGTCCAGTCAAAGGAAAGTGCTTTACGTCAATGAAGAAGAGGACAGCAGATCGTCAGACGAGGAAGTGATACTTCCAATGAAGAATGTCATTGTCAACACCGTAAACGTTGTGATGAATGGTGATGGAGACGACTGTGAGCGACCGTATGCGTTTGTGAACGTGAATGGTCATACGATTCCCATGATGGCGGATTCGGGGTCAAAGATCACTTTAGTGTCTAGAAGTGTGTTTGAGAAGGAAATGAGTGGAGCGGTGGATCAATTGTCAGACCCGGATATAAATCCCGGGGGGTACAATCAGGACAGAATTGAATTGCTGGGTTATGTGTGGAGCGAGTTTGAGTTCAAGGGAAGGAGGTGTAAAGGCAAAGTATATATTACCAAGAAGGGGCAATCATTGCTAGGGTGGAGAGAACAGAAGAATTTGGGTATCCGATTAGATCCCAATCATCCCGAGCAGGTGCTCCAGGTGTCGCTGCCGTCCACTAAGTCAAGCAAGTATGTGAGTAAACATGAAGAAGCCTTTGCGAAGAGTTTGGGGAAGATGAAAGGGTTTCAACATCAGATTGTTTTAAAAAGGGGTAGTTTGCCAGTTGCTGCGAAACTTAGGCCTGTACCATTTTCTTTGAGAATAGGGGTGAGAGATGAGCTGAAGAAATTACTACAAATGGGGGTGATTGAAAGAGCAGGAGGCGTCGAGTGGGTATCGCCTGTTGTCGTAGTAAAAAAAAGTTCTGGTGATCTGAGGTTGTGCATAGACATGCGCGAGCTCAACAAATGTGTGATGGTTGACAGGCATCCCTTGCCAAACATGGGTGAGATGTTAACTATGGTGGGCAAGGGGAAGATATTCTCTAAACTTGACATGACGTCAGCGTATCATCAGGTCGAGCTGACGGAAGAATGTAGGAAGGTTACAGCTTTCATAACTCATGAGGGCGTGTTTCAATTCAGAAGAATGCCGTTCGGGTTAGCGTCAGCCTCGTCGGTATTTCAAAAGATCATGGATCGGTTGCTAGGATGTGTAAAGGGAGTGTTTTGTTTCCAAGACGATGTGCTGATATGTGGTGAGACGTTAGAGGAGCAGGATAGAAGTCTAAATGCAGTGTTGAGGATTTTCGAAGAGAGAGGTATTACTTTGAGGGAAGAGAAGTGCAAATTTGCAGTATCCAAAGTAGATTACCTGGGTCATGAGGTGTCATCTGAAGGGGTAAAACCAAAGGAAAGCATCATTAACTCCATAAAAGAAATTGAGAGGCCGACGACTAAGAGTGAACTTCGTTCATTTTTAGGTATGACAGAGTTTTATCAGAAGTTTGTAGAGAACTATGCAGCTAAGGTAGTGGAGATGAGGAAAATATTGAGGAAAGGTGCAGATTTTATATGGACTCGTGAATGTGATGTAGAATTTGCCAGAATCAAAGAGGAAATAGATATGGCTAAGCCTCTGGGATGTTTTGATACGAGGAAGTTGACTATCATTACGGTAGATGCTAGTGAGGGCGGTCTGGGAGCCGTTCTGGCTCAAAAGCAAGATGATGGTTCAGAAGTTTTAATAGCTCACGCATCACGTGCCTTGAAAGGGGCGGAAGTACGCTATTCGGTTCTTGAAAAGGAAGCCCTCGCATGTTATTGGGCGGTAGAGAGGTTTAAAAATTTTGTCTGGGGTGTAGAATTTGTAATCCGTACGGATCACAAACCCCTGAAAGTTATTTTTGAAACGAAAGGTCTGGACAAAATTTCACGCAGAGTGGCTGGATGGGTCACCAGGATGCAAGCCCACAAATTTGTTATGGAAGTAATCCCTGGGAAAGAGAACACGTTAGCGGATAGTTTGTCAAGAGTAAAAGTCAATTCTCAGGACAGGATAGAGGATGATAACATGGAGATGGTGTTTGTGAGTACAGAAGGTATTGTGTCCAAACAAGAGTGGTTGGATGAGATAAGGAAGGATGCAGTGTTGAGCAAGGTGATCTCGTATGTTGTTTCCACTGTTTGGCCAAGAAAATCAGCGTTAGTGGAGGAAGAAAAACCCTTTTGGGAGGTGAAAGATGAACTGTCAGTTGCTGATGACATATTATTTAGATGGGAAAGAGCAGTGGCTCCAGTAGGGATTCGTGGAAGGATTATTGATCTGGCGCACAGTGGTCATATTGGAATTGCAAAGACCAAAGGGGTACTGAGAACAGATTACTGGTGGCCAGGATTTGATAAAGAAGTTGAGGCTCGTTTGAGTGAGTGCCAATTTTGCATGAGATGTGGGAAGGGAGTCGTAGCTAAGAAGCAACCCCTGGTTGATGTTGGAGTTCCGTCCAGGGTTTGGAGTGATGTAGCTATGGACATACTAGGACCTGTCGATTTGGGATATGGTCGGGGAAGATTTGTTGTTGTGATAGTTGATTTATTTTCCAGGTGGGCGGATTTTAGAATTGTGCGGGAAATATCGGGAGAAAGCATGGTTAAGGTATTACAAGAGGCTTTCGCGAGTGAGGGTCTCCCAGGAAGTGTCCTCACAGACAATGGGACGCAATTTACTGGTGGTTGTTTTCCCAAGTATTTAGAAAAATGTGGGGTGGGTCATAAGAGAGCAGCCCTTTATCATCCTGAAACGAATGGCGTAGTTGAGAGACTCAATAGATGCGTGATGGAGAGCATTCGCATGGGAGAAGAGTGTGGATTTGACAAATTGGCAACTATTCAAAATAGGATGTGGGCGTTGCGCATGGCACCTCACGCTACCACTGGTTTGTGTCCGTTCGAGATCATGAGAGGTCGTAAACCTTATTCCATGGCGTGTCCGCCATGGTTAGGCAGAAGCAGGGAATCTGATGTAGTTGTTGACGAGGTGAGAAGGTCCCTCAAGAAGAAGAAGAGTGAATGGGTCATGCGGGAAAACAAGAGAAGAGGAAGTAAGGAACTACGTGTGGAGCGTGGTGACTGGGTAAGGATAAAAAAGGGAGTGGTGAGGAAGAAGGGAGATCTGTTATACTCCGACCCAGTCAGGGTCGTTGCTGTGTTGAAGGGTGCAGTGCGTGTGACTGGTGGTCAAGTGTGGAATAAAAATAGAGTAGCAACAGTGAAAAGAGGTGATGTGTGAAATGTGTTGTTTGTGAAGAGGTTTTAAAAAAAAAAAAAAGGGAGATGTGTTATGATGTTGTTGCAGAGCAGCCTAAGCCAGCCTAAGACACCTAGCATGGTGAAGCTGGGTGACATGGAATGTTATGTGCATCAGCTTCTGATTAGGTCATAGAGGATGTGTCTTAGTACATTGCTTCCAGCATTCCAAGTTTGTCAGTTGATCCTGTCTGTGATGGTGTAAGGAGCCTCAGTTGTGGTCGGGGGTCTTACCTGTCTAACTCAATAAAACTTATATATGAAGACTTACCTGAGCCTGTTGACGTCTTCGTAACAGTATTCTATCAGAAGATGAATGCATCAGATAATTCTGTGGAAAAACTACAGGAAGAATATCCAACGAGACTCCCCATCCCGCAGATAATGGAAGAGGAACGGGCAGACTTTGAGGATGAAATTAGGGAAGAAGAGGTTCAAGAGGCCATAAAGGACTTACCAAAGAATAAAGCCAGAGGCCGGGACGTATATGCAGCAAACCTTTATAAAAATCATCATAACATTCTGACCACAATTATTTAATACATTCAAAACAAAAAGAAAGATCACGCCTTCAATGAATGAAGCAAAGCTAGTAGCGTTCCATAAACAAGATAAAGACCCAACATCACCAGGGGCATACCGACCAATAGCACCAATAAACCTAGATGCAAAACTATATACCAAAATACTTGCTAATAGATTAATCCACCTACTGCCGGAAATAATAGCACAGGACCAATCAGGCTTTATGCCATCCGGACAAACCTGCAACAAAATCCGCAGAATCTGCCACCTACTAGAAAAAAAGGGAATAACAAAACACCCAACTATTCTAGTGTCGCTAGACACAGAAAAAGCATTTGACAGGGTCGAGTGGTCTATGCTGTTCAATACGATGTAACATGTGGGGTCTGGCACAAATCTCAGCATGGTATAAACTGTGTGACACCATCAATACGCATAACTTTAAATGGTATATTATCGGGCAAGGTATCATAAGGACGGGGAACTAAACAAGGCTGCCCATTATCTCTGCTGCTCTACACCATATACTTAGAACCCCTACTGATCAGGATGCGAGAATTAGACCAGCTGACAGGAATAAAAATGGCGGGGGAGGCACATAAAATAACAGCATTCGCAGATGATATGCTAGTCGCCCTGTCGAATCCAGAACACTCATTACCGGTTTTAATAAAAGAGCTGGAAGACTATGGGGAAATTTCAGGACAAAAAATAAATAGACACAAATCTGAAATGCTCAACTTATTGGAGGACCCAGAGGTAATGAACAGATTGGGGTCTAAAACAAATATGAAGCAAGCCAAAAAAGGTATAACATATCTGGGCATAACCTTTACAAAAAAGAAAGATCAAACGTATGGGGCGAACTAACCTCAACTACTGGAAAAAAATTAAAAATTAGGAATAAAGAAGGGCAGGCATTCCCACATTTCTCCAGATACTTCGAGCAAGGGTCATGAGGGAATGGCTGATGGGAGACCAATATAAAATATGGTCACGACAGGACAGGGCAGTATCAAGATCATCCCTCCAGGGGATCCTGTGGATGGACAAAAGAAAGACACCCGAATACCAGGATCAGTGAGATACTAGGGGTAGGAATAGAAACGTGGGAAGGAGTAACCTGAAAGGGGGAGTGGGGGCACTATCGGTGAAACCATCCCCATTCTTCCCAATGTTTGGGAACCCAGAATTTCAACCAGGAATGGACCTGGAGGCATTCAGAAAGTGGGAAAAAGCAGGCTGCCAAAAAAATAAGGGACATGTATCAGGGACAATTACTCAGAACGTTCGAGGAATGCGTCCGGGATATAGGCCTGACGGAAAGGGATAGATTCAAATACAATCAACTGAAACATTGGCTAAGCACCCCAACAATAAAAGAAGCAGCCACAAGACAATTGACACCCTTTGAACAATTTACTACTACATACACAGGGTCAAAAAGCCTACTTTCCAACCTCTATAAACATATGAATGATCAAGAAGAGCGAGTACAGTGGAACTACATAATAAAATGGGGGGAACATTGGAAGAGTCTATTCCAAGAAGACAATGGGAATACCTGTGGGGTGCAATCCCCAAACTAACTCGCTCCATTCAACTAAGGAAGATGTGGATCAAAGTTCTTCTTCAATGGTATTATACGCCAGAAAGGATCCATACTATGTTTCCCCAAGTATCGGCCAGTGCTGGAGAGGATGCAAGGCAGTCAGCGACTGGCGGCATACATACACTGCCCAATGCTACAATCATTCTGGTGGGAGGTCAGGAAAAAGATGCAAGAAATATACCAAGGAACGGAACAAAAAGGAGGACAAATTCTAGATGTGTGAAATGTAGGATCTGGACCGAAAACACCAACAAAAACCCATAAACGAGGTTTGACGACCCTGTTGATAGCAGCGTGGCTGGTGATAGCACAAAAATGGAAACAGACCTCCCCCACGATACAGGACTGGCTGCAAAAAGTGTGGAACTGTGTGGCACTAAAATGGATAACAAAAACCAAGGAGACCAGGGGAAATTCAAACAGGAATGGGGTCCAATGTTGACATATTTACAAAGTGACTGTTTGCCACAATGGTGCCCGCATAACATCAGAATATTAGACATACTATGAACATGCAAGCATGAGGAAGAGACAAACACCACCTCTGGTGGGGAGGGAATATGGGAAGTTGAAAATGTGCATGTTGTTGAATGTATATCGCAATATCAAAACAATAAAAAAAAAAATACGAACTGCACAGTGAAGTGACTCATCAACATGACCCACTTTAGCCAAAAATCTGGGCCACTTTCCCCAAACAATTGGCCCACACTAGCATGTTGGGCCTGAACTTCAGGCATTGCTCTGTAGGCCAGTCCAAGCAAGTACACAGCTCTCCAACTCCCAAGCAACTATGGAAAAGGTATTTCAGTTCAAGCAACAGACCCATACTAGCATGTTGGGACGGACTTGAGGCAGTGGCCTGTAGGCCAGTCCGAGCATGTACACATCTCTCCAGCAGCTCCCAAGCAGCTATGACAAAGGTAGGTCAGTTTGAGTACCTGGGTCAAGGATACTGTTTAGACAGTGTCTCTGCTCCAGTGACACGCTTCAGCACTAGCTCGGACTACCGGGACCACCGGGACCCCAGCTGACTGCTACCCGTCACACATACAGTCAACATCCAGGGCCCCATAAATCCACCTCCGACTGCACTGTCTGTAATGGATATAGTACCACAAAGCCATATCAAAGACGTATGTGCGCTCTACAAAATAACTTTCACATACCGCTTAACCTTAAGCGTCTTCAGGGTTCGTGAAATCAGATGGCATTGCTTTTGGTGGATGAGAGGTCATTGAAAACTATAGACGGCATTAGGCTGGCCATCGGTCTTAACTGATCCATGGCGAGTAACATCTGCCTAAGGCTTGAGAGTTTAGTGGCATGCCCTTTACACTTGCATCTTTCAGCTGCCCTCCTGGCAGCACACTTTAACCCCAGAATCCCAGGACGGTGTGACTTTGACACTTCCCTAGTTCTAGGATAGGACAATGATCCCCTGATCCATTGCTTTGGACGCAATCAGACAATGCCAAAATATAGCTTGAAATATAGCTTGTGGGCCTAGTGACATTTTAGGAGTCGATTATATACGAAGGTGCTGTATGAGTAGGACTAATCAGATATTTGCCAATACCACGTGCCTACAGGCTTATAAATATAACACTTTTCGGGGGTGGGGGGTAAAAACGTTTAGCTTGGTATATGTTTAAAGGCTCCATTTAATCTTTGGACACTACCGCCACGCCCGAAAATAAACATTAAATTCCTAGTTTTAACGACAGTGAGGTGGTTCATAACACATGATTCATTGTTTTTAAAGATTAGGGGCTGATGTGTAAGCCCAGTAACTTTGGGAAAACATTAAAGGATTTCAATAGCTTTATTGGATGGCTTGGGGGTTCCCCTCGATTACCTGCCTGCAACTACCAAGAACTGTTTATATACAAATGTCAAATGGTTTCTTTTAAAGGACATTGAGCAAGAAATATTGGTAAAGCATGAAAGGCCTACAGTACACATTATAGAGGCGTGTGTAGCTGTCTCACCATTACTCGTGAAATAGTGTGATCTTTAAAAGGCAAAGGCTGAGTTTGTTTGTTTTATTCACTTATAATGCGCACCAGACCCGAAGGTAAAAGGGCGCAGCAGTACAGGATATGCGAAGCTTAGGTTACATAATTACACATAATACTAATAATATATACAGGCCGTAGCAATAATACAGTAAATTATATACAGGATATTATACAGGTTACAGATAATATGTAGGCAATGTCGTAGTACGGGCAATAGGATACAGAACAATCGTCAATATACAGGCCATATCTGTAGTAAAAATATACAGGATTGCATAAGAATGGGAATGTAGATAATTCTATACATGGTCACAGATAATGTACAACTAGTGGCAATACTGCCGGTAATAATGCACAGATTAGGGATATACAGGACATATCTGTGTCACAGCTATCCACTAATAGACTGGGATGCGGTGTATAGATACAGGGTGCAAGGTATGTAGACAAGGTATGTAGACGTAGGAGGTGGGGGGGAAGCAAGCACTGGCTAGTTGATCGATTGCTTCAAATGGTTGATGTAACTGGATCTGAATTTAAGGTAGGATTTCGCTGCACGTATAGGGTGGGGCAGTGAGTTCCATACTTGGGCTGCCCAGATGGGGAAGCTGGTGCCTCCGGCCTTGGTCAATTTGAATCTTGGAATAAGTGTGTTGGCATTGGAGATTCTTGCGGGTCTAGAAGATCTTCTTTATACAAATCTATCAGTGAGATAGGGTGAAGCCGCATTATTCAGGGCTTTGTGCGTTAGGGAGGCAACTTTTAGTAGTATTTTGTCTTGGGTCGACAGCCAGTTGTTATTACGCCTTATCTTAGATATATGTGATCGTCTAGAAATACCAAGAGCTGCTCTCAAGGCATTATTTTGTAGAATTTGTATTCTATGTGGGATGTATTTGTTTGCCCCGATATATAAGGCATTGCAGTAATAGAGTCTAGAAAGAATGAGAGCTCTATCTAAAATCATGCAATTATCGTCTGAGGTAAAGTGTTTACCTGCTCTGATGAGTTTACATGTGTAAGCTGTGGCTGAGGCCAGTGAGTTCACCTGTTTGTTGAAGGAGAGGGTGGCATCTAGATGGAAGCCAAGAGTCTTCACTTCTTTGGCTACCTTAATAGTATTCCCATCAATCTAAAAGGCAGAGTAATCCTGGCCTAGTTTTTTTACATTAGAATGTGTGCCCAGAATGATTAGTTCTGTTTTGTCATCATTCAGGCATAGACCGTGAGTTGCCATCCATGCATGGATGAGATACACCCTATTTACCAAGGCCAAATCCTTATTGTAATCGCCTGAAAGTGGAGGAGTATCTGGGTATCATCTGCATAGTTAGTGTAGGTGATACCAAGAAGGTCCAGATCATCAAAAAGCGGCTTAGTAAATATGTTGTAGTGTCGGAGATACACAGGAGCCCTGAAGAACGCTGCTCACAATGGGTATCAGGTCTGCTGCATCTGAGGGGGAGAACACCCTTATGGTCCTTTCGCTGAGGAAGGATTCAACCCATGTTATAGCCTCTTTAGAGAAGTGTGCAGCGGAGTTTAGGTGGTCACAGAGGACTTTGTGATCTACAAGGTCGAATGCGGCCGAGAGATCCAAGAGTAAGGAGGGCTGTTTGACCTTTGTCTCTTAACTCATCAATTTGAGCCTTCAAATCGATGAGAGCGGTCTCTATCCCATGTTGTGGACGGAAGCCAGGCTGCCTTACTCCTAGGAGCTTGTGGTGTTCTAGGAATTTTTGGATTTGAGTATATGCAATCTTGTCCATGATTTTTAACAGGAAGGGGACTGTCGTTATGGTGCGGTAGTTAGTAGGGATGAGGGGTTCTAGGGATTGTTTTTTTTAGCAACGGCAGTACCCATGATTGTTTCAGGTTGGACAGCACAGTGCCTGAAGTGAATGAGGAAAGTTCTCTAGCAGCATCTTTTTTTGTGACCAAAAACTTTGTTATTTAAAAGAGTATTTTAGCAAAGTCTGGGGCTCTTTACAAGGGGTTGTATTCTTAAGTGATTTCAAAATGATGCAGCTTGGAGCAAACTGAGCTAGTCGTTCACAGCCTGATCAGATCCAAATGCCACTTTATAGAGGTAATTGCAGAGAGCTCTGACAGGTATTTACAGTGTGCATATGTTATGTTACAAAGCTTTTACACTATGCCAGATCACCACCGTTGTGGTCTCAGAGCGCCTGGTTTGTCTGGAGGTTGGCGCATTGTGCCCACGTAGGGGTAGCCAGACCTTAGTCTGCGAAGGGGAAGATAAGAGAATGGGGGAAGGGTTCCATGTCATTTCGCCAACCCCCTTTTTTCTGACTGGTGTTTTGCTGCTGGAGTTTTGTCGAAAAACGTAATCACTTTTTAAAACCATTTTGGGGGTAATGGGGTTTCTCCCTAGCCCCCTTATTTTTTTTTTTAATTTACCCCCCCCCCCCCAACCCTTTATTTATCCTTCCCCCACCCCCCGAAAAAATTTCGATGGTAATTTTCAGCAAAACTCCCGGGCCAAAACACCCATCGGAAAAATGGGTGTCGGCAAAAGGACGCGATACCGGGGGAAGAATGTGCAGGTGCCACCTACAAAGGGATGGGAGGATTACTGCACATGAGGACATTATTAGGGGCATATTTGTATGGACTTGCGCTACGTTATTACAATAACTATGAAGTGTACACCTTTTTATCTTACAAATGTAACAATTTGGGCAGGGAGAGGAATGTGCCATCCATTTGGTGGACACATTTGCAGTGAAAATTCTTTACACATGTTGTTGGAAGGAAAGGACTCATCCTTCTGTGTTCTAAGATGGTACACAGTGTGAAAAACACATTGCATGCTATGCTGGCCAGTAAGGACCTTGCCCTGGTGACTTTCTGGGGTATAGTTGGCTGGCAAGAAAAGGGCTACATCCACAGGGTGTATTTATTTAATTTTGCACATTTATAATGCAGCCATCCCACTCTTAATGTATGGCCTAGACATTTATCCCAGGCTTGACAATTTAGAATTAGAAAATCTTGAATCCTGGTTATGGAGGAAAGTACTAAGACTACCCAACTGTGTCTCCATAACAATAATACGTTTTGAGTTGGGGTTGACCTCCCTTCGGGCCATTAAGCAATTGAGAATTGTCTTACTATTCCGTAAGATAGTGTTAAGCAGAGAAGATACGGTTTATAACACATTATTGAAGGAAATGGAAGATGGCAAGGCGAATGGCCCTTTGGCAGAATTTAAACAGTGTGAATGTATATTAGAACAGAATGAGGTGTCCGTAGAACTCCTGTGCGAAAATCTGGGTCAGGTCAAAACGGAAGTGACAGAAAAAGATTGGATCACGACCTGCAACAAAATAGCCTGATATAGCCTGTCTAGTGAAACCAATACGAATGTAAAAAGAAAGGAATTTTACAGAAATACTTAATACAATCCCCAGATAGTCGCTACAGAGACATATTTCTAAGGTTCCATCTTAATACCCTTCCCACCGGAGAGATTAAACTAATACACGACATGCAAAATGCTGGTCTGTGTCAACATTGTGGAACAGTGGGCAAAACCGTGAAGCACTTAATGATTAATAGTACCGCCCTCCATGGGCTAAGAGAAGAGTTTTTTTCTCATTTTGTTTATTCCTTAGATTCACTGAATTCAGAGTACTTCTGGAAATATATTTTACACGGCCACACCTCCTCCATGGTGATTAGAGTAGTTTTCTGAAAAGGACTAATATTGATGTTTGAGTGAATGATTGAGAAATGTGTCGAATAAATGAAAAGAGGGAGGTAAACACTACCAGTGTATACTAATGGAGAAATGTTATGAACATTTTTATGAATGAAAATGTTATTGATGTTACTTTTCTTATGTGATTACATGATTGAATGATAACGTTTGGAGTAAAATGTATAAGGTTTGTAATAAACCATTTGTACCATAAAAAAATAATAATGCACCTACACACACTGTGTTGCAAGGATAGGAACCAGGAGTCCCTAAGTTGGGTACAGTCGGAAACAAATGGCTGCACCACAGGTGTAGAGTCACTCTGTAGACTGTCACTATTTTTCTCTCTCTGTGCTGCCACTCCGTTTCTCATTGTGCACTGTCACTCTCTGTGCTGTTGTGCTCTGTGCTGTCACTCTCTGTGCAAGGTCACACACTCTGTGCTGTAACTCACTCTCTCTACCTGTGCACTGTCACTCCCTGTCTCTGTGCGCATTACTCTCTGTGCCGTCATTGTCTCACACTGTGCACTGTCGCTCTTTCTCGCTCTGTCATGCCACTCCGTTTCTTAGTGCACTGTAACTCTTTCTGTGTTGTCACTCTGCAGTCACACACTCTGTGAGCTGCCACTCTCTCTATGTGCACCATCATTCTCTCTCCCTTCGCCCCCTTCTTCCCTACATCTTCTACAGCTCACACCTTTGCTCACAGCCCTTACTTTTTCTCTCATTCTTCCTCTCAGAGACTTGCTTTTTATCTTCTCCTCCTCCTCCTCCTCACCATATCATATTTACTCTTGCTCATCATCAATGGCACCTTCTCACAATGGCGTCCTCCCTTTTTCTATTCTATTCATTCTCTTGCACACCTGCATCCCTTCTTCACACCCTCCCATGAAACTTTGCACTCACCTTCTTGTCCCCTCCTGTTTATAAATGCAAAATGCATGGAACAGCAGTAAATGCCCAAACTATTGGCTTCGCAAATGCTTGTTTTTTACATTTCCAATACAAGCGACTAGGTGGCTTACCCCACCAAAGCGCCAAAACCAATTAGCAGTGACAACGTGTCTGTTAATGTGCAATTATACCCAGCAAGCAACGATTAACGCAGCGAAATGAACACGTTAGGGAGCGCTTATAGGGTTCCAAACAAATACCAGCGCGTCCTGGTGTGTGCCCGTTCAGTAAGAGGCAATCCAATGCGCCATAAAGCACAGTGACAGAACACCGCTTTGGAGACCCACTGCGCGGTTTGCTCAGTAACTTTGCTTCGATTAGAAGCAAACGGGATAATAGGACCCTCTAGCGGGCGTTATAGGAACTGCAGGAGAGCAGCAATTTCATTCTTACGTTTCTTCACATTTTTCCTGAGGCATTTGCTGCGAGGTAGGCGTGGCAAGCAACACTGATTAGTTCTAGTAAAAAGAATTGACTGTAGAAAAGAAGTAAGCCGAGTAAAGAAACCTTAAGGCAGCATATAGAAAGAACTGAAGCACTTGCATGAAAAGATGCAAAACCAAATTAGAAGAGAAAGCTATTTTAGTCCATGAGTAAAGAAAATTCGTGGAAGACTTAAATCAGCAATATGAGCCTCCAGAGGTTCTTAAGAAAAAAATTCAGCCAAGAAGTATTTTCTCAATCTTCACCCCTCAGGATATAGCGTGATAATTAAGGTACTTCGGGCCCGATTCACAGAACGTTTTCCTATGGGATTGTGCCATTATAAAACGCTTCTATGAATCAGGCCCTTAAGTGTTTAAACTAGGGGAAAGATAAAGGGTTAGATACATAACAATGTATTAGCTAACATGATATTCTTTCTCGCCCATATGCAGAAACCCTTCTGAGTCGAGGCCAGGATTCTGAATCGTTTATTATTTTATACACTTCCGCTTTACCATTAGAGGTGTTCAAAGTTAAGCCACACTAATACAGGCTGAGGGCTAAACGCCTTGGAGTATCTGGGGATTCGGCAGTTCCGGAGGACATCTTTTGAAATTTGAGACCTGAAAAAGCTGCAGCAAATGCCTTTGACCAGGGGTTATTTCCAAAACTTCAGCAGCAAGTGAAATTTATATGCATAGGGGCAAAACAAGCCCTTATCAGATTTGGTTATGGTGGCTCATCACGTTATCGTGGCAAAAACAAAGAAAACACAGAAAACAAAGTATGTGGCTTTGCAGCTGCAGCACCATTTATTAAGACATCTGAGGGACGAAGGAGGAGTTTTGAATGGGGAGGCAGATGATGGTGGGGCAGAGAGAAAGGGTTGGGATCAGTAGAGAATTTTCAATGAAACAGGTTTTAGAAGCACACAGTCTGTAATAATTGTGAACAATTAAGTATGGCCTGCCCGAATATGGGTGGACTCATCCAAGAGACTACCTAGAATTCACCACTACCAGTTATGTCCAAAAGCAGAAGGGTTTGTGCTGTGATATAGTCACTTTCAAAGCAAAAAATAACCGTTCCGAACGAGTAGTCCCTGTAATGGACCTATCCCCCTATGAAGACGCCTAACAATTGGTGGCAGAGTGGGATTCTGGTCTAGAATACCTCTCTAGGAACCCCTCAGTGTGTAAGAATTGGGTGTTTTCCCAAACCTATTTTACCCAAAGTGTGCTTTTACCTCTAAATTACTTTGTTGGTCTCATATTTGAATACAGCTGTGCAGACCTCTATTTCTTGGCTATCTCTATGTTTTGTTAATTGTACCCATCATCACACATTGGACATTTGGAACCAAACTGTATGCCAAGCTCAGGTGCTCAAAGTTCAACATTTTTATTAGGCACTGCTCTTTCCCAAAAAACAATAAAACTTAGAATGATCTCTTCCATAACTATCCACTTTTATGATGGCTTTCCTAATCTCAGGGAGCGTGGACAGGCTTTGAGTCTCCGTTGTCACTGTTCCAAAGTCCCAGAGGAGTTAACTCACTCCTTCCAATTGTTACATGCTCTAAATGTATTAGAGGAATAGTGCGCTCAAAAATATCATTGTCCCGAGCGTTCCGGCATGTGTTTTTAAGCATACGCTGATCGACCGTACAAACATTTCCTATGCAGTTTACCGTAGTTTTCCTCACTTTTACACATGCGAAATCAGCCAGCAGGGCGTGGCCATCTTGTGCTAATTGTATCCCTTACTGCATCGCCCTAAGTTGAACTGCCCTGGCGGCACTAAATCATATCCCCCGCCCGAGGCTGACATCACCATTCCTAGCAATATTCTCCGCTATCTCCATGACGTTACTGGGCAGTGTAGCCAAACGCGCTCAGCCAACACCTACGAGTTGACGTCAGTTGACGCAGAACCCCAAATAACACACATCCTCTCAACACAGAGCAGCCCAATTTTGAATACAAAACATCATTTTTCATGGAAACCGCAATACTCTGCAATTTATCATGTGCTTTTATTTCACGATAAACGCTCCTGGAACATCCGCCGATTTCCATATTCAACCACAATGTAATTTCTGTCTTTGTTCTTGATCTACAAATGTTTATCGTGAGTCACACGGTGTTCCTTTGGGTATAAGAAGCACTTGGGACGCACAGTAAATCGCAAGGCTTCGGCATCAGCTTGGCGCTAAACCACCGTAAACGATGTCAGGTTGCTCCTTATCGCTAGTACCGCGAAAGGGCATATCAGCCCGGGGCGATCGTCCCAAAACAGTGTGATCGTAATCCAGCCATTTAAGTGTATCTGGAGCTGCCGGCTGAAGAAGCTATCAATTGGTATCTACAATGATGACATTTGCAGAATGGCAGGATGTAGCTGTGTAGAAAACATAACAGAAATGTGTCTCAGTAGCCGTTCTTTGGTCTATCAATTTACCCATTAATTCTGAAGCGTGTGAAAACTAATGATCAACACAAACACAAACCAATGGAAACACAGAAAACATTGTGGAAAGTTGGAGTCTATGATGTGCTTGAGAGGTTAGTGCTATGGAGTATGTTTAGCTCGCAATGGGATGCAGTAGCTGACGGAAGAATTAGAAGAACAGACAGCATTTTAATGGAATATTAGCGTAGAATTTGGCATTGGTGGAACCCTAATGTGGACTACATGCATCTCTGTGCATAACTGCCCATGTGCCCAGGGCAAAGACGAGTACACACAGGTTGTTTTTGCACGTCATTGCAATATGCCACAAACAACAAACCATTACAATGTACAATGTAATGTAAGCCAGCAATACCGGTCAGAAAATGAAACCTTCACTTGTTCGTCTATAAAGTGGTCTACAGTAAAACGTACATAATATTCAGCATTTCCATTCTTTCGGCGTATTGCAGAGTATCCGTTGAGATTAACAAACTTTCATAAAATGAAATTACATGTTCCTTTGTCCAGTTTTGGAATGGTGAACCTCATCATATTTGACGGTATTGCACACCTCCCTTCATTCATTCCATTCTGAATCCTCCCTTTGTTCCAAGGACGAAAAACAATCGAAATTTATACTGCAAAGGATTCCAATCGGCATCACACACCGGACAGGGACATTTGGTCTTAGCCTAGCAAGTAGCGTTCAATAGGAATGCTTTTTCTTTATTTTCAATGAATTTGAATTGAGCTGGTAACCATCCCGTCTCACACCCCCTTTTACAAATACCCAGGGTCACAAGGGACCATGGATCAGGCCGGTGGGTGGTAATACAATATTTATTTATTTTACTTTCAAAGAAAATCACAGAATTTTTATATCGGGCAGCAATCACCAATGGGGGGATAATTACAATGAAAACTACTGAAATACACTGGGTAAATCTTCTACAAGAACATATCCAAAGCACAAATGAATAGGAGCATTTTTTTCAATTAGGATAGCTAGCACCCAAGTTAATATTTCCCCCTTCAATTTTCACTCACAGCCCCATGAATCGAATTTTGAGTGGATAGAAAGGAGCAGCAAGGAGTCAGGGATATTAGGCAGCAAGCAGAATCAAAATCCGACCTTCCCTCACAAAATAAGACAATAAGATTTAAAAACTCTTTGCAAATGACACTCGGAATTTGACAAATAATTTTATGTGTGGTAAAATAAGGATGTACATATGTTTTATCACACTATAAGGGATGTTATATCACTAGCAACTATAAGGCAAGGTATCACAAAAGGCATAAAGTTGAAAAGCAATTTGAAAGTAACAACCCAGTGCAGTCAAAATCACACATGGAAAAGTTGCACTTTACATTTTTTTCAGTTTTAAATGTCAAAACGGTTTTTAAAGAAAATGGGTGAAATAGACAGATGCACATCGCAGGGATCATATAGAAGTGAAAGAGTGGCTCTAGCTGAATAAATGGATGAGATTTTCAAGGTGAAAGAAGACTCGGTTCTAGGAAAATAAAGCAGTTAAAAGAGAAAATCGGTTGGGAAAGAAAAAGACAAATTTCACTTACACTAGATGTAATGGCTAGAAAAGGGGAACGCCACGCGTGAATAGAAAAGTTACGCTGCAGTTGTAACCCTTCACGTAGTGTGCCTCTTTTCTTAGGGAGAATTAATTTATTTAATCAAAATATTGCTAAGGAGTTACAAGATGGGATGAATGAATGGATGGCGCTAACACTAGGAAATCAAGACAGGATGCATAAAGAATCCTAACAGTCTTAAACAAGTTACCAGAATATGGATAGGATTACTTAGAGAAATAGGGCAAAGAGTCAAGATGGGATAGGCTGGGTGTTGCTATGGGATGGGGAAATACTCACAATCCGCACTGGAGCTTGGGATTTGGGACAGCCAACCGGGTTCTGGACTCAAAGGGCTCTGGTCACAGGATGGCGGCTCTCCTAACAGCAAGCAGCTGGGCAAGTCTGGTCACTGGATGACAAGGGTACAGCGGGTATGCAGGTAGTGGGCAAAATGCTGGTCTGGTCACAGGATACTTCCAACAGGTACCACAGCTTTTCCCCCTTGTTATTGGGATTTTTAGTGGGGTTTCTGGATCAATGGCCTTGCTGGGATAGGGTCAGCTATGCTTTGGCCTGGCAGTAGAGTTTGGAATATTGTAAAGGTGGATCCGGAATGTCAGGATACACAGGCGCTCGAAATTCAAGAGAGAGTCTCTCCCCTTGTGAGCTCTCACCCCTTATTTATAAGGCGGGTGACCTCACAGGATTTATTGTTGGGCAGAACTGAGCTAGACCTACTCCCAAGAACCGGATACGTCAGCCTATGTTGGTCGCCTCCTCCAGTAGGGAACTCAGTTTATGGGGTTGTGTTTTACGAGGTACAAAGCCACCCCACAGTCCTTGTTGCCAAAAATCAATCTTAACATAAATCACACATTTATACAGTTGGGGTACTTTTGCAGATTACATATTTCACACAGAGCATGGCAGTCCAATTCTCAAGTTTGGAGGACTTTCTTTCGTCCGTCTAATGATTTTTCATCATTTTCAATGAAAATAATTTTAAAAATTCTATAACTTCATACATGTGTACATATTATCATAAGGCATGTGAGTATTGAATTTCAAAGTGGCATCATATACACTTTGCTCTGAATATCAAATTCTCTGCCATTTCTGTCCCCAATATGCCAGTGAAGCCCACCACGTCTTAAATAAAAGCCAACAAAATTGCATCTAGACTGTGAAACTTTCGCATTACTGAGTTGTCCAATTTCATAGATAAGAAGTCTTGAAATGTATTAATAAAATAGCCTTTGGAGCCAGATGGCCAGCATTGTCTAGCAAATAAGGGCATAACTTCCAAGGCTGCTCTGAAGTTGGCTTTGAAGCTCCCCAGTAGAAGTTGAGGGGTGGTGTTTTTCAAAAGTCACACATAGGTGTCCCAGAATCTATTGTGTCAACCTGGAGCACAGACAGAAGTCTGACATGCGTGTGATAAGCTGCCTCTTGGTCTATTCAGAGTTTCAAAGGGCACAATTAACATGTGGGTGTCCCAGAAATCCATTGTAGCTCCTGTTGGGGGAAGGCCACTCCTGTTGTCAGCCCCCACATGTTCCTTTCACCATAGTAGAAACCCCGTTTTGCTAATTTTCCAGTACAGCCAATACAATTATTTCTTTATTTTATTCTGAATCAGAAGCAAGCCTGTTGAAATAAAACACTCCATATATATTTCCCAACGAAAACCCCCTTTACATTGCTAAGCAAGGACAGAGCCTTATTCCACATTACACTTTTAAAACAGGTATTTTTTTTTATTTGCAAAAGTACATTTTAACACGTGGTGAAGTCTGCTGAGATGTCCCTTTCAAAAGGTTTTCTCTTCCATCTGAATTCCCAACATGGTTTTGCAGCCCTAGTCAGTTTCTCCTGTACAGCAATCCGTTTAAGACACATGTCCACTGAAATGGACATATGCATAGAGAGCTCGGGTTTCTTTTGAAGCATTGATTTTTGCCATTTTGTAGCCTAAAAATCAAGCGTTTTTCCATACAGCTGAAAGTTAAGTTTCTGTTGATTTTCCAGATCTGTCTGACACAGCCTGTTATTCAGGGATAATGCTCTATTTTGCTGGAGCACCATCTACATATGTATAGGCATGGCAGGGTCTCACTGAGAACAGCAGTGTGATGTTAAACAGATGCAGAGCGTCTGGGCAGCATTCTTTTCAATGGACAATTCTTAGCAAGCAGCAGAGGAGCGCTGCTTTTCAATTCGCTTCTTTGGTGCACACAAGAAAACATGCTGGCAGCCTTTCTCGGGGTGCTCCCTGTTCCAACTTGCCCAATAGGTGCTTGGCAAGAAAGTGCAGACATAATTTTGTAGCTGAAAAACACAGTTTTGATGCGAGGTAATGATGATCAAAGGAACCAGCGAAGTGACTACGCTGGTTCTGCTGAAGTGCAGCTTGGTTATGGATGGGAATTCTGCCGAGTGGGTGTTACGCTCACCTTAGCCCTGCAGAAACACCTGGGAACCTTCTCTCTCGGGAACCAGTGTCGGGCCTCTGGTGTTGGGCTCTCTGGGGGAAATCTGGAGCCTCAGGTGCGACTCTAAAAGGGATGTGTAAGAACTGCATTATTGAAAGGTGTTGGCAGGGTCCTTCCTTCCACCCCGTACCTTCCCTGGCTCCCAACCCCCCCGTGGGCTGTGCTCTCCTTGCTTAACTGGAAGTGAACCTCTCCATCCTTCTGTCTCTCTAGCAGGGGTGCAGTAACGTGCACCAGTTGCGTCACTTGTTGAAGGATCTGTAACCCGCCTAGACCTGCTGTGGCGTGGATTCATGTCTTTTGAATGAAGAGTCCAGTTTCTGCTAAATTTCTGCAAAGTCTATTGTGTGCATTTCAGTAGTCCGTTGCTTCGCCCCACTGCCCTTCTCGTGCTTTGCATCTGTGAAAAAACTATGCTGTGCAATGCTGTCTCTCTGTGGGACAAGGCAGGCTATCCCACCAGTAGCCTCGTTTGATCTTGGCCAATCGTTTTAGTCACTCCTGGGTGTCCTTCCACTAACGTGTCGTGGTAATTGGCGATGATCCGTTCCTGCTGAGCTTTTGTTGGGAGGTAGATGCGGCCCCTGTAGAATGGTACTCCATCAATGAGTGTATGATGGATGCCTATCGAGGTCCAGGCCTGTAGTTCCTCTGTGCTCATCTGGCGCCGTATGTCGTCTTTTAGCTCGTCCAATGCGGATGCTGTTGTAACGCCCAAGAGTTTGTTTTCAGGTATGATGGCGACCGGCCCTGGTACCATGTACGCATCTTCTCCTTCCCCCAGACGGGATAAGGCATCTGCTTTGCCGTTACGCACTCCCGGGTGGTAGGTGATAACGTAAGCATACTCAGTGAAAAATAAAGCCCATCTTAGTTGGCGGGATGACTGTGGCTTGGCGGACTTCAGGTACTGCAAATTACGATGATTGGTAATGACTGTGACCGTATGCCGGCCCCTAGAAGGTAATGTATCCACTCTTTGAATGCCGCTTTGATCGCAAGGAGTTTTGTCCCTGATGGCGTAATTTCTTTCAGCAGGGGAGAATTTTTTTGACCAGAACACTACTGGATGCAATTGACCGGTTTTAGGGTTCTTCTGCGAGAGAACTGCCCCCATGGCGATATTGGAGGCGTCCGTCTCAACCACGTATGGGAGATCGGGTTTTGGATGTTGCAGAATTGGGCCGAGGTAAACAACTGTTTCAGATCCCGGAAGGCTTTCTCAACTTCTATGGACCAGACAAAGCTTTGGTTTTTGCGCAGCAGGGTAGTAATTGGATGCACGATCTGAGAAAAGACAGGGATAAACCGACGATAGAAATTTGTGAAGCCTAGAAAGCTCTGAACGCCTTTGACCGATGTTGGTGAGGGCCAATTGAGGATCGTGTCCACCTTGCGATTGTCCATCCGGATAC
This sequence comes from Ambystoma mexicanum, assembly GCF_040938575.1. Taxonomy (NCBI): domain Eukaryota; kingdom Metazoa; phylum Chordata; class Amphibia; order Caudata; family Ambystomatidae; genus Ambystoma; species Ambystoma mexicanum. The sequence goes on from NC_090921.1 coordinate 385,947,025, forward strand.
CATGAGGGGTGAGAATAAACCCTAAAAAGTCAACTTCAGTGACGTGGATGGAGCACTTTTCTAGCTTTCAATACAGCCGATGATTCCGCAGTCTTTCCAGGACAGCCCGTACATGTTTGACGTGTTCTTGCATTGTGGTTGAATATACCAGGATGTCGTCGATGTACACTATAGCACAGATGTCCAACAGGTCTCGTAACACATCAATGAAATATTGAAATGCGGCTGGGGCATTACAAAGCCCAAAGGGCATCACCTGGTACTCATAGAGGCTATACTTTGTTCTGAACGCTGTTTTCCACTCAACCCCTTGTTTTACTTGTACCAGGTGATACGCCCCTGAGGTCCAGCTTGATATATATCTGTGCATCTTTCACCTGGTCTAGGAGTTCAGGATGAGAGGCAACGGGCATCTGTTCTTCACCATTATCTGTTTCAGCAATCTGTAATCTATACAAGCCCTGAGGTCCCCCTCCATCTTTGTTAAGAAGAAGAGGGGCAAGGCTGCCGGAGACTTGGATGGCCGGATAAAACCTTTCGCCAAGTATTGGTCAAGGTAGGCTTTCAGGTGGCGGTTTTCTTGTTAACGCGTAGATGCGGCTGCAAGGGACTTGGGCACCCAGAACGAGGTTGATTTGGCAGTCATCCGCCCGATGCATAGGCAGTGTTTCTGCCTGTTCTTTCTGGAAGATATCTTGGAAGTCAAGGTAAGCGGGGGGGGGGGGGTAATATACCCATTAGGCCTAGCATTAGTCCTTTTTGGACTGCTCGAACATGTTCTACTGGAGAGCGCTGTTTTAGCCGTGTAACAGGAATGGTTGCATTCACTGGAGAAGGACAGCACTCTCATACGCCAATGTGCGGGTTGTAAAGACTCCAATCATGGGATTCCCAGGATCAGCTGAACCTGGGTAGCACTTATTAAGTCGAAGGTGATGTCGACGGTTGTGAATCTCTGTGGTAGCCTTCGGACACATGGGAAGACCAATCCGGACTGCCAAGTCCTGATCGATATAGTTGCCTACTGCCCCGCTGTCTATATATGCCTCTAGCGCATGCATTTTATATGGCTGTTGATGGCAAATCAGGATCACTGGCACGGCCAAGCGTGAGGTCTGTGGTTCCTTCTCCTCGCTCGACAAATATACCCCTACGTTTGCCGGGCGTTGGAGTTTTCCGGATCGAGTTCCGGATTCTCCTTTTCTAGGGCGCCTACGGTTTTCCGCGGGGGCTGCACAGGGCAATCGCGCAGGAAATGTCCCACCTTCCCACAATACAAACATAGCTGCTGCTGTCTTCTTTTCTCTTTTGGCTTTGGTAAGCGGATTCCGTACCCCCCCCCCGATCTGCATAGGTTCTGGTTGGTTCTCTCTGTGACGTATGTACATCGATCACCCCTCTGCCCGTGCCGTGTCAGTTTTACGATCATGAAGTCTGATCCAGTTGCACTGCAAGATCAATATACTCGGCACAGCTGCCCAGTGCTTAATCAGTGAAGCTCTCCATCCTGCTGTCTCTCTAGCAGGGGTGCAGTAACGTGGAACCAGTTGCGTCACTGGTTGAAGGATTTGTACCCCGACCAGACCTGCTGTAGCGTGGATTTATGTCTTTTGAATGAAGAGTACAGTTTCTGCTCAATTGCTGCAAAGTCTATTGTGTGCGTTTCAGTAGTCCGTTGCTTCGCACCCACTGTCCTTCTCGAGCTTTGTATCTATGTAAAGTCTATGCTGTGCAATGCTGCCTCTCTGTGCGCATTGCTCTTTCAGAGGCGTTGCTTCCTTGGGACAAGTGCACTGGCCGCATGTGTTGCTGTAGAATACTGCCCTTATTGCATGAGTTATGTTTGTGCTTTCTGGAATTCTTTAAGCGCTGCTTTCCCTGCGCGCACTGATGGATTCACTTACTGAGCTTTCTTGTTTGTTTCTCCAACAGGATCGGGTGATTTGTGCCAGCCCCCACCCCCCCACCACGTCAGCTCAACCAGTCTCCTGTTCTCACGGCAATGCAGCTAATCATTTTTGCAAGTAGTGAGTCTCGAGCCTGACAAAATGTGCTCGTACAAGAATGTCAGAGCAAGCCCTGCTCCAACCTTAGTGCACAATCCATCTCTGCTCACTGACTCATGCCACCTCCAACCCCCCCCCCCTCCTGCCGGGCCGCGGTCCCCTGAACCCATGGCCCCTGTTCCCTTTAAACGCATATGGTCCCCAGACCACCTCAAATTCACCTCCCATATACCGAATCAGGAGCGGCCATATATTTTGGTAACACTGACACCTATCCCCACTGCGTTTGAAATCGTAAGACTCCAAAGGTCGCAAATCAAAGATGGGCCACTCTGGTAAGGCATCCGATAGCAATGACCCCTAATGCATGCCCCCATAAAAATATAGGTCAGAATGCACATATTTCTCACCGACAACCCCCTTTCATGCGTTTTGCTTACAGTCAGTAGTTCTCGCGTGCCAAGTTTCTTATCTAGCCTAGTTCTCATTCCTTTGTGGGACGTGTATTTATGCAGCTATTTGGACACGTGCTTGGTAAGGCAACTGCAGAACCCCGACGTTGCTTTCATGCTGATATCCATCTGACCCTCCCCTGATCAGTGAAGGACCCACAAGAGCTTGACGAAAGCGGGAAGTGTAAAAGCACAGCGTTACACTGTATGGCATCCTCCAAAAGGGACTTCTTGCAAAATAAATTGACAAAGAGGATACATTTCAAAAGACAATTTGGACACTTTATATAAACATTGTTGAACAAATAAATAGCTGCTAATCATTTGAACCAGGAAGTGAACTGTTCCACGAGGTCTGCTTTCGGTGGACAGGGCAAGTTTGCAATGTTTTTTGGCAATATATGTGTCCTAGGAACAAAATCATGAGCGATTCCATGAGTATGTATGTCCAACACAGTCAAAGTGAAATCTTTCACAAAATCGAATTCTATTTCCTGCTATATTGGCTTGACCATCCATTTTTTGCTTCTTTTCGTAAGGGACCTTTGTGTAACGAAGCATCCCAAAGTTTCCTGTAGTCCTCGATTGCTCTCTCCCTACGTTCTCATTATGCTCTAATACCGCTAGTAGTGTTCGATATTGCATGCTGTCTATGCCAAAATGCAATCTCATGGGGCCTGTACTTTAGGCACATATTGTGGAACACCTCCAAATCTCCTATGTGACAGAATTCTGCCAGTCCCTTCAGATCACTTGATAGAGTTTTATTAAACACAATCTTCTCAAGAGCTTTATGTGGAGGTGAAGATGGAGCCAACCACTTCTTGCGTTCCTGCTCCTCCAATAAAGGTCTATGTGCACATTGGTGAAAATGTAGGTTTTCTGTCCAAGAGTGAACATTGGAACAGTGGTGCATTAATGAGCGCCATTTTTCAAGTAGAATTTCCACAGACCCACCATAGGTTTTGGCGCTCCAAAGATGGTTGCTCAAAGACTGGGACCACTGCAAAATATTTTCAGTCCCTTTTTTTTACCAGCAGCTGTGATTTATTTATTGATTGATTTGGCAACGTGCCATACACCAAATTGATGGTGAATGTTTGGAAACTGCTCTCGCATGGCCTTGGCTATTGAAACATGTTTGTCGGTGGCTATGAGGTCTATTTGCATTCCCCTCGATTGGAGATCTTCCAGGGAATTTATAAAACCATGTTTCTCCATGGCCACTGAGGATTTACATTCAGACACCTGCACGACCACCGAACTCACCATTGTTTTAGTTTCCATGTCCTGAAAGTGGTATCTGCAGTACTTTGCTGAAAATCCGGGGCTGTCACATTGTCCATCGCCAGCTAGACTGAAACGTTCGTGAGAGAATGTCATTTCAATTGACATTTGTTCAATTTTCCAAGCTTCACTAATAGCAGGGAATAAATATTCTCGTTAATATTTGTAGTACTGCTTTTTAGAAAGGAACTGGAGTCCCACAAATTGACAGAAACTGGACAATTTACTAAAAGTAGAGCCACTGAAAAGTAGAGCTGCTGCACAGAGTAGATTTCCAGCTAGCACTTGGCCCAGAATCCGTTGAGCGGACCATGAAAATGTAGCATGGAGCTGGCCACAGGTGGCCTGGATTTTCAGGTTAGTGCCTTGCGATACACGATTCACTTTCACCAATGGCTGCCCGCATACTTCCCACCTCACTGGATGGACACATATCAGCATCAGTATAATCTCTACCAGGCAGCTGTCGAATACAATGTATTTGTGCTCCTTTATTAGACAATCGTCCTGCATGAATGTGGTTTGTGACTCAACTGTGGTGGACATATCGGCCGAACAGGACACACTGAAGTCGAGATCTTTGGCAAGTTCCTCAGTCAATTGCGTAGAGACTTCAGCGTCTGTTATTTTAGCTTGCGTCATTTATACACGAATTGGAGAAACCATCAATGTTGATTGTTTATTGGGTGGCCCTTTTTTTGCGGGTGTAGATTGGGTGAAGTTGTCACTGAGTAATTCAAAAGCATCTTCATTATATTCAGTTTCTTCTTCATCTTGTCGAGTCCGCATATTGTAGCGATGGTTCAAAAACACTTTGCTTGCTTGGCCGGTCCAAATTCAATTTGTTTTCTGGCCATTGGGCATAAGCATCTCGAGTCTGCTTATTGACTGGACTACGCTGCGCCTCAAATAGTTGCTCCATGGTGAAATCTGTTTGGCAAGCAGCATCTTTGGTTTCATTTGTTGTCTGCGTCTTCATACTTCGTTTTCTTCTGGGCCTCTAGGAGATGGGTTGTAAAAACATGTTCAATGTAAATCCAACAAACAGTATATAGCGATTTAGATTAAAATAAAAGCACGTTATGAAAACAACACCAGCCCAAACCACTTTTCGTAAACAAAATGGTTTGTTAGTTACCCTGGTTTTCTTGATTTCTGTGAAACCGTGTTCTTCACTGTAACGACCACACCAGCAAGCTGGTCCGCCACCTATGATCCATGTGCCTCCTCTTCTAATTCCTGACCTTGTATACATCCCTTGAATAGAATATTCATTAAAAAAAAGTCAATCGTATTTGAAATCTAATTTTTTCATCGCACACATCGCTTACATACATACCCTGGTAAACAGTGTACGTCGTTTAGTCAAAATATACATTTCAAATTTCACCTGATTGATGGCTAGTGTACTCGATCAGAGATCACTGTGCAAAACCTACTCATTGTAATGTTGCACTCAAGCATTTTGCATTGTATTCAGCATTAGGGTAGAAATTGTAACTAATAATATCAGATGTAGGATTTACTTTCTTTCATTCAAGCGAACTGTCAGTACGCATACCTCATGCTCTGGACCAGCTCCAAAGGATGATGTAATTGTAGTCGAAGTACCAGCACCTCCCTGTAACACACTACTTGTTTTAGTATGGATGAAAACAGTGAAATAGAACAGAGACAATTCGATGCAGACAATGGTACATATAAATAAAAACCTATAAATGAAACATTATGTAAACAAATGACAGGATACGTAAACCATTTCATATTATCTGAAATTCCATGCATAATACATTTCCGTAATTGAAAAGCGAAATAAAACTACCTGATAGGCGCTCGAAGTTGTTGTTGACTCCAGGAAAGAAATGGATGCAGAATCTTGCTCCTTCATTTTCAGTGCATTGTCACGAAGTGGTAAAGGGAAAATTAGATTTGCATTAGATATGTGGGAAGATATGAACTTCAGCAAGTCTGTATGGCTCATCATTGGTATACTGGACGTGTTGGTGATGTCATCACTAGCGATAGTCTGTGCTTCAGTCAATATGCTCACCTAAAATAATTGACATGTGAAGCAACCGATTACGAAAAGATTATGCTTATTTTGAAGGGCACTATAGCATAGTTTTCTGTGTTCATAAATTATTTTCTACGATGATCCTAAAACAAGGGACTTATGTCTAGCAAAATGGGGTATAGTTATAAAGCAATACAATCTGGTAAATATGCAAAGTCTAGTAAGAAACATTTACACCGAAAGCACCAATCCGTCCATGTAGTTACCTGTTCAGTACCCCAAGGCCTAAAGCTAATTCATGAACCGTCACTCACCTGAGGCAGTGTGTGCATGAATAGAGTTGGAATTGCATTTGGAAGCAATTTACGAGTTGATGCTTCTTTGTGTACTGTGATTAGTCGTACATATTCGGGGTAAAGTGCAGCCTGCAGATGCGGAATCGATCGCCCCTCAAGTCCCCCAAGACATCCTGGGCTCTACTTTCAAACTCGCCCGGCGCAAATCTGCAATATCTGATCCATTCTCTTATTAGATCTATATTCCTCTGGAATATATGCATTATTGTGCCCTTCGGTTTGGTATAGGTCTTAGAACGGCAACTGTAAACCATACAAGCAGGCATAGTTTAAAAATCAGTAAAAAAAAAGTCCCCATCGGTAAAAAATTATTTTGCATGAATACGTGAGAAAGATGGAATATCAGGATAACTTTCATACACAATTGATTGAGGTGATGCAAATTGGAACTTGTTACTCGTCCGTTGAACATACTTTCATGCATCAAAAAGAAACATGCTTATAGGCACAGTCCGCGAAGGATGCAATTCTATCCCAATTGACACTGATGACAATTGCTATATATCGAGAACAGAACAAATTAAACACAAGTCAATGGTAATGGCAATGAGATGAATGAACATTACACTACGGGGTACATTTGTTCTAAATAGATAGAAATTTTGAGATCAAGAAGAGATGATTAGGTGACCTGCCCTTACCTTGACCAACAAACAGTTCGATTCAGCAAACAGGGCAGTTAGTAGCAGGAGAACAGGTAGCGTGATCACGAGTTGACTTCCAGTGCTCCGAAATCTTCACAGGTAGCACGATGACGAGCTGACTTTCAGTGGTCACAGATGTTCTCAGGTAGCACGATCACAAGTGACTTGCATTGCTGACAGATGTTCTCATGATAAATATCAAGGGGTTTATAAAGAATTAGAAAAGTGGGTGTGTATGTGAATGAGTGACATGTTTATGGTGTCATCTTATGTGGATAGCAGGGGCGCAGCTTGCCTAAGGGTAGCCTGCCTGGAGACACTGGGTCTGGCTAGCCCATGTGTACAATGTTCGCTGTGCAGAAGATAGCTTTGAAGTATACATGGTGTTTGGCACTTTGGCCATTCCCATCTTGTCAGCCCCCCTCCGGAGGGCACAGCCACAGGTACTAACTGCCATTGATAGGGTAGGTGGGATGAACGGCCAAGAGGCATGCAGGAAAGGGCCGGAACACTGCTGAATGGAGACACACTTACGTGGATTGCAGGGGCGATATGTGCTTCAGGGGAGCATGCCTGGAGACACTGGGTGTGGGGAGGCCATGAACAAAGGCCCCTGCGCGGAAGATATCTTTGAACTGTAGATAGTGTTTGAAACCTTGGCCGTTCCCATCTCTGCCAGCCCCCTTGGCAGCGCACATCCACTGGTGCGAACTGCCGTTGATAATGGAAGCGGGGATGGATGGGCATGAGGTGTGCAGACAAGGCCCGGAACACCGCTGAAGGGAGGGACACACTTATGTGGATTGCAGGGGCACAGTCTGCTTCAGGGGAGCCTGCCTGGAGACACTGGGTCTGGCTAGGCCATGTGTACAATGGCCCCTACGCGTCCGATACATTTGAAGTTTACATGGTGTTTCGCACCTCGGCTGCTCTCACCCAATCAGCCCTGCCAGGACAAGTGAGCGTGTCCTTGATTCACTGAAAATTGAAACAACCATTCATAAAAGTTCAGTTGTATTTTATTTTGTTTCTGATGTTGATGGCACAAATGTACTACACATTATATACTTCGGGTTGCAGCACAGTGTGGGAAAATCCCCTGTACTGACCGCTGTCACTGGGGAATGTGTCTCTAATGGCACCAAAGACACAGGCGGGTAATTACCCGTCAAACGCGGTGTCCAAGCATCCCATGAAGCCACCATGTAAATGCACAATATGCCACCAGCCTGTACCACCTGTGGAAGAGAAAGATACAAACTGAATTTAAATGAACATGATAAGTGTATCAAACCAAAGTTGAAAAAACAATCTTGTATCCTATGGCATTGTTGCCAGTACAAATGTTACTTCACAGATCAATCAACTTGGGCTTTAAAGTGTAGACACATTACAAAAGTGAACAACTATGCATTCCATTACATTTGGGACACAGAAAAATACTGTTTCTTGGTTGTAAGTGAAAGACACATAAGATGACCACTATGATTTCCCCAAAGCAAGTGATGTATAGAATTGCAAGACTACATTCATTTGGCAGTGATAGATCAAAGTTACGACAATATAGGAGACAATCATGAAATGTTACTGGCCTAAGTGACATCACATCTAGAGTACGCTTACTCGTTACTTGGATTGCGAGGGCGAACTGTTGCGCAAAGTTCGTGCATAAAAACCAACACGGACCGTGTGAGGCAGGCTGCCCTGAAGTCATGCAGCTCGATAACACACTGCGGGTGTGTTGTCTTCCAATATGTAGGACAAGCATCCAGAGTTTTCTCAGCAGCAGCAGTTCTCCTCCTCGGTTGGCATGACCTTGCACCGACTGCAGGTACACCAGGTGGAGACGTTGTCCATGCGACTAGGCTCAGGCTCTTGATCTGGTGATTCGTCCCCCCAACTGTCGTCCAAAGCCCCATTGTTGCAACATCTTTCTCTTTTGAGTAATTCCGCCTTGGAATACTCTGGCTCGTACTGGTAGGGCTGTATTGCTGCCATTATACGATAAAATTAAAATAGATAGTAATGATACTACTAGTATCTGTTCGCACGGGCTACGAGCAACGAAGATAGCTGAACAGAGCAGAAACGAGCAACAGGATACCCAAAAAAAGGCAGTGAAACAATTGAAAAAGCAACTCTGCTCAATAAGTATAAACAGACCACTTCTCATCTGACAACAGCAAAGAGGTGTCCTGCCATTTCCATGGAGACACGTCATTAGCTGGAGCACAGAGAACGTTGACACGAAACGTGCATTGGCGTTGTGAAATGGGCTGTACGCACCTAGTGATGTCAGCCTCAGGGGTGGGAATATGATTTAGTGCCGCCAGGGCAGTTCACCTTACAGCGATGCAGCAACGGATAAGATTAGCACAAGATGGCCGCGCCCTGCTGCCTGATTTTGCATGTGTAAAAGTGAGGAAAACTATGGTAAGGTGCATAGGAAATGTTTGTACGATCGATCAACGTATGCTTAAAAACACATGCCGAACGCTTGTGACAGTAATATTTATGAGCGCACTATTCCTTTAAGTCCTTCTTCTGCCTGCAAGAAATCCACTGAGGAAAAAATAGTCTCCCAGTACCGATTTGTCTTAGCAACTGATCAGTTTCACCATAGAAGTAAGCCAAAATCAAGGGACCTAAAGCCAAGGGCTTTACTTGGCTCCAAAAAGCCAGGTTTTCCAGCAAACAATAGCCAAAAGAAAGGGTGCCCCACAGAACTCTAAGGGAGGAACGCAGGAAAAAGAAAATCTTTCCTGAAAATCATTCCTAATACAAGCTTATACAGCATGACACAAACATTTACAGGAACTAACAAAATTAAACACAGCAGGTCCACCAACATGGTTATGTGACAATGAACAAGTGTTTACTGCAGTAAAACAAGCACTCCATTAACTTCTACTGGGCCACAGACTAACACTGAGATTAGGGGCACTATATAGACTGGTGAACCTCACTAAAGGTTGGGTTGGACTTTGTGGGCTTATCAGATATCTATAAATCCCTGAGGTGACATTTAATGTTTTTCAAAATTCTAAGTTGACATGAAATGTCTCCAGGCCCTGTCAAGTGGGGGGGAGGGAGCCGGGGCTCGAATACCCCAACCAGTGCCGGATTGGAGTACAGAAACCCCCCAGCCTCTCCTTAGCTGAAGCAGAGGTGGTGCGGCCTCAGAAGACGACCACTGATGAGGCAGACCAGCAGCTGGCAGCGGGAGCCGTGGCAAAGGTGCCCGGCACAACACAGTCAGGAGAGGCGGGGGCAGTGTACTCACGCAGCGAAGGGACAGGGAGCACGGCTCCAGCAGACAAAGTCTGATGGATATCGTGCGCATTGAAGCTTCCACTAGGCCACCAGGGAAAAAGGAGGAAAAGACCCGCCGGAACAGGTGAGAATCCTGAAAAAAACCACTAACCGACCAAGGAATGTATTTAACAAATAAAAGCTTCCAGCAAGGCCTTACAAACCCACCAGCCCACCAGGGATGTTTACTTAAAAAGAATTGTCTACATGAAGGGCATGAATACCCCCAGTCACCACCAGGGATCTTATCTATGGGGTAGTATGCTGCCGCCCATGTTAGAAATACTGCAGGGCTTAAAAGCCCTCATCAGTCCTCCCATGTCATACCGCCTGAAGGCAGATAAGTCATTGGGCAATCCTGGGAGGGGTATTTAAGAAGTCGTTTGGGAGTTAGTTCAGTGTGGGCTGTACGTGGGTGTGGACAGGAGGCGGAGGACGACGTCCACAAGACCAGAGGCGATGAGCATGGAAGGAGTGTGGAGGTTACTGGAGCGAGGGGTCCATAGAATGTTTGTGCGAGAGTAAAGAGCAAGTGTAGTAGGAGTAAGAGGAGGGAGTTGGAGTAAGAGGAGGGAGTACAAGTTGTGGAAGGAAGCAGTGGAGTAGTAAAGGGAGGAAGAGGTAGTTAAAGTAGTTTGAAATAGTGGTAGTAGAGCAGTAGTGGTAGTGAGAGTAGCAAGAAGTAGCAGTAGTAGTAGAGCAGTAGTGGTAGTTGCAATGAAATTTGAGTAGCATTAGAGAGGAGTGGTAGTAGAGAGGCAGAAGTAGTGAGAAGCGGTAGTGGAGTAAGAGTAGTGGTAAGAGCAGAGAGGTGGTAGTAGCAGAGATGTAGCAGTGGCGAGGAGGAGGAATAGGAAGGAAGAAGAAAGACAACACCGGGAGTAGTCATACATTGGCACCATTGAGTGGAGATTGTGACGAATCTGGACAATTCGTCTCTTCACCTCAGAGGGAAGCCACCCCTTTGAGGCTAGGGAAGTGAGCCTGCTTTCGAAGACCCTCCCTAGGGGTCTGGGCAAGTGTGACCTCACTGGGAGTACCTCTCCTCTTGTGGACAAGGACTCCCATTCCTGAGCATAACTCCAAACCACCTTGTCTGCATGTATGAATTTGGAAAAGATCTCCTGCAACAACTGTTTCGTAAAGATCCTTCTTCTCATGTATTGGCAACGGGCAATGCTGAAAGCCATGATCAGAGAAGGAGGATACCGTTCTGTATATTCTGGTGACATTTATAAGAGAAGAAACCCCTAGGGAAGAAAGGGAACCGCTACGCAGAGGAGAGCCTCTGCATCATTGACATCCTAGAGGGGTTGGGCCGTGGAGCCAGTTACAGCGAGGAGGGCGAGCAAGTGGCGAGCAGAATGCCTGAAGGAGTGACCTCGAAAAAGCAATGGTCTGCCAGTAGGGCGGTAACTGATGCTGAGACCGGATTGTTTGAGAGAGCCAGAGTCCCCAAGCTCTGCACACGTCAGATCGTAGCTATGGAGGCAAGAAGCCTGAGAAACCCGACAGAGAACCTACCATTACAAGGTACGAACATTGTAATTCACTGCTACAAAAGCAATCCCGGTTATGGGAGCCTCAGGAACCAGAGATTGCAAATACTCTATTAAAGGGGGATTGATAAAAATGCAAACATTGTGAACCTCTGAGAAAGCTATGAAGGGTAAGGGAACCTAAGAATCCGGAATGTGCAAATATATGAAAGGAGGATTGAGAAAAGTTTGAGTATTGTGAATAATGGTTGGGAAAGCTATTATGGTTATGGGACCCTGAGAAATCTGTGTTCAAATACTCTATTGTAAGGAGAATGTAGGAAGAGATATAACCACTTGAATTAACGCTTAGAAAGCAACAGAAAGTACAGAACTCTGACAGGACAGGGTGAAGAGCCGCCCTGTGTGAAACAACTTGGCTGAAAGGAAATAACGAGGATAACAGGACTTTGGGGAAAACCCAACGCCTCGAAGGAGGAAGGTTTAAAGTTACCTGCCTGTAACAATTGTTCTCCAGCATGTGTCTGGCATGGATTCACATGCTCATGAATATTCCCCGTCATCAGGCTGGGAATCGTTGGTAAAAGAAAAAAACACTTTAAAACTATATTTCTAAACCAATCACTGCGATCTGGGTCATACTGCCCCCTTCCAATGACAGTGATCTACCTAAGCACCGACTCTGGCAGCCATCTTCAGATTTGGTAAGCACGTAAAGTGGCAGTATGACCAAGAAGAACCGCAGAGGGGCCGGAGGGAGAGTTTGCATGTGAATCCATGCCAGACCCATGCTGGAGAACAATATATACAGTTAAGTAACTTGTTCCTTTTCCAGCATGGGGTCTGGCATGGATTCACATGCTCATGAATAACTAATACACAGCAGTACCACATTACACAACCACGGGAGGTGGCAAGGCTTAACAGAAGCAATTAACACTTACTCCTGGAACAGACTCACCTCAAACAGGTCGTGTAGCACCGCCTGACCGGTTCTGGACTCCTCCCTGGAATCATTGTCGATGTAGTAAAACTTTGTGAATTTATGCGCGGACCTCCAAGTTGCAGCTCTGCAGATGTCAAGCAGGGGCACACCATAAAGCAACGTCATTGTTGTATCGATCGCTCTGGTGGAATGGGCTCTCGGACAGCCCGGCAGAGGCCAGTTCTCCAGCCGATGACAGTGCATGATGCAGCCAGAGAGCCACCTTGAGATGGAAGTCTTGGACAAGGCCTTCCCATGGTTCACAGGACCAAAGTTCACAAACAATTGATAAGACTTCAGAAAACTTTGTGTGTTACATAGAACTTCACGGCACGAGCAACGTCTAGCGAATGCAAGTACCTCTCCGCCAGCGACAAAGGTTTCAGGAAGAAAGAATTGTCTACATGAAGGTCATGAAACAGGCAACACCACGGGTTCGTTGAGGTGGAATTCTGACAGACCCTTCGGCATGAAGGAAGGGTGTGTGTGCGCAGTACCACCCTCGATTAGTTGAAAATCAGAAATGGTTGCTTGCAGGATAAGGCTTGGATCTCACCCACAGGTCTGGCAGAGGTGGTGGCTACAAGGAAAGCTGTTTTCCATGAGAGAAGCTTGAGTGGGGCTTGATGCATGGGTTTGAAAGGTGCCCCCATGAGCCTCGTCAGGACCACGTTGAGTTCCCATGCCGGGGCAGGAGTCTTCACCAGCGGCAAATATCAGAAAAGCCCCTTGAGGAAGTCCTTGACGGCAGGGTAGTTGCTAGGTCTGGAAATGACCCGGGGCTATGCTGATGTCGGAACTGTTGGGACTGGGGGCTAGCTAGTCTTTTGGCTCTATCCGGGGCTACAACCAAAAGATCAGGGGCTATAGCCCCCTTAGCCCCCCCCCTAGAAACGCCCCTGCTTGACGGGTTTGGAAGACCACAGCGAGGAGCCACCCGGGGATATGGTGTAGCGCTCGATTGCTGCCCGGTGTACCTTGATGGATATATGAGCCAGTTCAGCTTTTGCTAAGGACTGCAAGTATGGAAGAATCTGTGGAGCTGTGACCCTCAGAGGAGTAATCTTTTTCTACCGGCACCACGAAGCAACACGCTTCCACTTATGGGGGTAGCACTTCAAAGTTGACGACACCCTGGCTTGATGAGGACTTCCGTGGAGTCTGCTGGCAACTCATAACCTCCAAACTCGGAAGCTGCAGGAGCCATGCTCTCAGGCTCAGCGGTCCTGGGTCGTGCTAAAGGATTGAGCCTGCCTCTCTGGTGAGCAGATCCGGAAGTACCGGCAACTTGACTGGAGGCAACGCTGACAGGCTGATGAGGTCCGGATACCAAATCTGCCTCGGCCACGCTGGGGCAATGAATATCATCTTGCATCAACACTGACTGAGTGCGTTGACGACACGTAGCAGGAGGACATGGGGGGGGGGGGGAATGTACAGAAACATTCCTTCCCACGGAAAGGAGAATGCACCCCCCCCCCCCCCAAGCTCCTTGGTTGGTGGAATCTGCAGGCAAACTTCTGGCATTTTGAGTTTGCCACTGTGGCAAGAAGATCGATCGGGGGTCTGCCCTGTTAGACGAACAGGCGGTCCACCTGATCCTGATGAAGTTCCCACTCGTGGCAGGATCTCAGCTCCCTGCTGAGGAAGTCTGTGATGGTGTTCTTGACGCCTGCCAGGTGGAGAGGCGCGAGGAACATCCCCTGTCCGTTGGCCCAGCGCCACAAGTCCTGAGCTTCCTTGGAGAGCGCTGCGGATCGAGTGCCCCCTTGCTTCCTGATGTACAACATTGTGATGGTGTTGTCTGTGAAGATCCTCACCACCTTGGCCTTTAGAGATGGTAAGAAAGACTTGAGGGCTCAGAACACAGCCCGTAGCTTCAGGATGTTGATGTGCAGACATCGGTGTGAGCCCACCAACATCATTTATTTATTTATTTGCATTTATAGAGCGCACTACTGCCCTCAGGCATCGTGGCACTATACAAGAAGGCTTACTTGGTTACATAAGCACTTTTTTCACACATCCATACATACATGTTACATAGCCATGAAGCAGGGTGGGGCTTAGTTAGTTACACAGTGCTTGCAAAAAACATATAATTTGCATAACCCATATTGCAGGTTGGCAACAGCATCCAAGATGCAAAAATCCAGATAGGTGGCACAGACAAGTTTCTCAACCTCTTCTTGTAGGGTGGAGCAACATATAGTACATAGGTCAGATCCGGAGGCAACGACATGTGGACAGCCCCATGTTGCAGGGTGGCAGCAGAGTGCAGGTGCAAGGTCAAAAATAGGTGACACAGACATGTTACACAGCCCCTTGTTGTAAGGTGGCAGCAACAAATGAGTTCAGGGGTCAGGTAGGGTGGCACAGGCATGCTGCCCAGCCCCATGTTGCAGGGCAGGAGCAGCAAGCAAGCGCAAGGTCAAAATAGGTGGCATAAACATGTTGCCCAGCCCATTCTTGTAAAGGTGGTAGGAGCATATGAATGCAGGTCAGGTTAAGGTGGTGCAGATATACTGCCCAGCTACATGATATAGGGCGGCAGCATATACAAATGTGGTCAGAAATAGGTGGGCCTGGTATGTTGGCCAGCCCCTTCTTATAGGTGGCAGCAGCATACAAGGTCAAAAGGTCAACATGGCACAGACATGATGCCCGGGTCCATAGTGCAGGGCGACAGCAGTGTACTGATGCGTTGAAGCAATTTAGACATTTTAGAGGCGTTGCGACACCTTCCAGCAAGGCGTCTGGTGACATCTCCTGGTACGGCATGGTTTGAAATCCCGTCCCCTCAACGACGTGGGAGCACAGCCCCACCACTCTATTGCCCGCCAGAACTCCTCGCTCAGAGGGATCTTGTCCGCAAAACTCAAAGACACTTGTATCCAATGTGCATCCAAGAATTCCTGCGGGGGTCGCATCTGCAACCTGCACAGATGGATAAAGTAAATGAAGGACATCATGCCCAGTAACGACTTGATGGCCCGCGCCGTGGCCGTTTTCGCCAATGACATTGGTTGCATCTTGCCTTGAATGGCTGCTAGCGTCTCCTCATAGGACGACGCCAGGCAAGCCACCGTGTTGAGTCTGGCGCAGAGGAACAGTGCGTTCTGCGATGGCGTTAAGCAGGACTTCGGATAGTTTACGGAGAATACCAGCACCGTCAGAAGTCGGACGGTCTCGTTCGTGTGCTCGTCAGACAGATCTCGAGAGCGGACGCGTATCAGCCAATCGTCCAGGTATGGGTATACATGTATGCAGACACAGATGGGCGGCCACCGGGGCCAGTCATTTTGTAAACACTCTTTGGGCCAATTTCAAGCCGAATGGTAGGGCCATGAACAGGTAGTGTTGGCCTTGCACCATGAACCATAGGAACCATCGATGTTTCTTGGGGATGGGGACATGAAGTACATGTCCTCTAGGTCCAACGATGTCAAGAAATCCCCTTCCTCCAATTGGCCGAGCAGGTGCTGCAAACTGACCATCCTGAATTATTGGGACTTCAGATACTTGTTCAGACGGTGCAGGTCCAGGATGGGTTTCCAAACCCCTGTCTTCTTTCTTACCAGAAAGTAACTGGAATAGATTCCAGAGCCCCGGAGTCGCTGTGGAACAAGCTCCATCGCCCCTTTTGCCTTCCAGGAGCTGAGGGATAACAAGCTCCTGACGGGGAACCGGTGGACTACGTGGGCACCTGCGTTGGAACTCCAAGGTGTGTGCCTGGGCGAGAGTGTTCAGCACCCATCTGTCGGTGGTGATCGTTCTCCACTCGCTGACTAATGTCGTCAGCCGGCCTCCCACCGTGGTGTACGAGTGGGAGCCCTGTCGTATTGGCCGGTTCAGGCTTGCTTGGGCGCAAGTGCCCTTCCCTGCGGACAACGGCAACACTGACCGCCGCTACCGTAGGCCTGGGAGCGACCTCTGTAGGCTTCCTGCATGGAGGATCGGGGAGGTTGTCTGTATGAGCTGGATGACCTGCTCGATTTAGCCGAGGAGGAGCTAAAAGAAGACGAGCAATGCTGCAGAAGAGTGACAAGGGAACATACCTTCTCTGTATCTGTCTTTATGGTTTGAAGGGATTTATCGACCACCTTCCCGAACAGATTTTCTCTGTCGAAGGGCATGACCAGCACCTTCACATGAACATTCTAATCAAAGTTTGTGGCCTTCAACCATCCCTGCTGACAAAGGCAGACTGTTTCCCATCTGCCAGAAACCCATGTCGGCGATGTCCATTACCACCGTAATGTCATACTCCAACGTCACCTCCCCTCCCCTCCGCAAAAGAGAGCATTTTCTTATCATTGGGGAGGAATTCCAGGATCGGGCCCAGCTTGTACCAAAGCTCCCAGTCGGATCAGGCCAAGATAGCCAGAGCATTAGCCAACTTGATCACGGATGCCGCTGTGTAAATTACTCTCTTCTGCATAGCACCATCTTCTTCCGCTTGTTGTCTGGGCGAACTGATGATGAAGACGCCGAGTTAGCCGAAAGTTTCCTTGCGGCAGCTGACTCTACCGTGTCCTGCAATGTCCGGCCCCTATATTTCTTCTCCAACCTGTCTCGCTTGTTTGAAACTGTGCAGGGGTTCTTCATGAGGGTTAGGCCTTCCTCCCAAATGTCATCCAGAAAGGGCACTTCCATGATCATCTTCCTCTTGGACTTTCATCGCTGATACAAGAAGCCCTCTTTCTTTGGTTTCCTCGGACACCAGCTGGAGGAGCTTGGAGGCCCTGGAGAACAAATAGAATGATCCCATTGTGTCTGGTGGAAAGCCTGTATGAGGGGCGGCCAGGTGCAGTGATTCATTGTCTGCCGGGATGAAGTCCTTATCTTCGTCGGTTCCCGTGACTGTGTACGGGTCCGCTGGTGGAGTCGTGGCCCGACGTGGTGGAGGAGGCTGACGTGGAGGCGTCAGATGACGCTTTCTCTTCTTACGCAGAGGCTGGTCAGGGGCCTGCGGCACCACAGGTGTCGGTGCTGGCGGCAACTTCTGCTGGATCTCCGTCACCTGGAGAGAGCGAGAGCTTTTTCCCACTCTCTCATGTATTTTTCCGTGATTTGGACTCAGTGTCTTTTGACTTTGGAGTTTGAAAAACTCCATAGGCATCGTCTTTACACTGTGGCAAAAAGCACCTTCAGTGCAGTGACACAGGGAAGTCTCTTAGATTTCCCAAAGGTTTAAATACCTGTCATGACCTACAGAACGCGCCCCTTTTGGACTTCCTGGTCCTTGTCTCAACGGGGCTTACACTTCCTGCTACTCCCAACATGGCCGTCCAGCGTGAAACACCTTCCTAGCTCTACATGTTGGACGTAGCGTGTTCTATTAATAGACCACGCCCCCCGCGGCTCCGCGCGTCTCAATGCTATTGCGAAATAGCGACCAGACGTGTGCTCTGTAGCTCGCGGTATGGTTTCCCTGATTCTGTCCCTACTAACTCCATTCCTAGTCCCTCTCCTTTCTTTCTTACTCCCTGGACTCGTGTGCTGTATAGTGCACATTTTTAATTTCCCGGATTCCTGGATCATTGCATCCCGGAACTTTGAACGCACGCTGGAGTCGGAAGAGACTCGTGCAGCCTTATTCAAGACCCGATCCGTCCGCAAGAAGGCATCGACCAAGAAATCCAGCAAAGATCGGACTCAGGTGAGAATGGGAGAACTCCTTGACAGTTTGAGACGCCACCCGACCGAACTCGATATGGACATGGAAGCGGCCGTTCAGGACCTGATGCGTGGCATGCAAGAACTATCAACCGAAGTACAGAATCTCAAGGCGGAAAACGCCACTCTCAAACAATTGGTTCTATCCTGTGATTCTGACACAAAAGAAAGTGTGTTGCTGGGCGGCATAGTTGACAAATACGATGGGTCGTCAAAAACCTTTCGTGGATTCCTGGATTCATGTTTGGTCCACTTTACTTTTAAGCCCTACGACTTTTCGACTCCCAGGGCTAAGGTGGTTTTCATAATTTCTCACCTTTCAGGAAATGCCTTAACCTGGGCTACGCCCCTCGTTAATTCCGGCGATGCTCTCCTAGATGACTAGGATGGGTTCATACAGGCCCTTAAAACCATGTTTGATCGCCCAGAGCAGGTCTATAGTGCCCAGGAACGCTTGTTAGACTTTCAGCAGGGATCCCCGGATACGCTCACCTTTGTAACCAGATTCAAGCAATTAGCCAAGGAAGCTGATTGGTCCCCTGAGGCGAGTTTTACCCTTTTCAGGAGAGGACTGAATAAGGAGATTAAGGATGAGTTGGCCAGAGTGGCTCGCCCAAACTCATTCCAGACACTAATGGACCTTGCCATGCTAATAGACTTTCGAATCCAGGAAAGGAAGGCAGAGAATAAGAAATCCAGAGGAAATTCTCCGAAAGTGTCCTTTGAGAGTACCACCAAGACGGACACAAACCCAGGCTCAGTCACTGAACCAGAACCCATGCAGATAGGAGCCTTCCGTGGACCTATACCCCCGCAAGAAAGGATGAGAAGGATTCATACGGGGTTGTGCATGTATTGTGCCTCAGATAAACACTTGGTTAGGGAGTGTCCTCTAGACCCTCCTCTGCGTTCGGGAAACGCAAGCTCCCGATCCTAGATGGAGCAGAGCTTCGGGAGAGAGATGTTTGCTCCACATCAATTCCATCCTTAAACTCTCCTGGACAAAACAATTTGGTGATACTGCAGGCCTTCCTATCGCCCTCCAAGAATAAGACCTATTCCATTTTGGCCTTGGTAGACTGCGGAGCTATGGGAATTTTCATTGATCAAGACTGGGTTGTTAGTCATCATATTCCATACGAGACATGAAGCACCATGCAGCCGGTGGAAGCAATCGACGGAAGACCCCTCACTTCAGGGCCCATAAGCCTGCAGACTAAAGAGATCCAGCTTTCTATAAACCATCACCAAGAGTGGATCAGATTCGACACATCATTAAGTCAGCTCACTACCCCATGGTATCGGGTATGCCCTGGTTACAGAAGCACAATCCGTACATCAATTGGACAGCAGGATCACTATTCCTAGGCTCAGATTTTTGTATGTCTCACTGTCTATTCCTGGATCCCTCCTTGACACCCCCTAAAGAACCACCAAGAGACCAGCAAACACCACTCATGGTTTCCAATATCATACAAGTCCCTGAGGCCTATCAGGGATATGCTGATGTATTTTCAACTGCCATAGTCCAGGCCTTACCCCCTCACAGACCTGAAGACTGCGCCATAGATACAGATCCCTCAGCAGTGATTCCCTTCGGCAGAATGTTCATCCTTTCCGAACCTGAGAAAAAGGCCCTCTGGGAATACCTGGATACCAACCTTGAAAATGGCACCATAAAACCTTAAAAATCTCCAGCGGGTGCTTCGTTGTTCTTTGTTCCCAAGAAGGACACCAAGGAACTCAGACCTTGCCTCGACGATCATGGCTTAAATCAATGCACCTTCAAAGACCGGTACCCATTGCCCTTGATCTCGGATATCCTGGAAGCTGTGAGAGGTGCCGTAATATTCACGAAGTTGGATCTCCGGGGTGCCTACCATTTGATCTGTGTCCGGGAAGGAGACGAATGGAAAACAGCCTTTAGAACACCCTTTGGTCACTATGAATATCTAGTCATGCCCTTTGGACTAGCTAATGCCCCCGCAGTTTTTCAACGTTTCATGGATAGGGTGTTCTATGACATTTTATTCCTCTTCGTCATTGTCTATCTGGACAACATATTGATCTTTTCCAAGGACCTTCTAAAGCATGAAGAACATGTAAAGGCAGTATTACAACGAGTCCATGAACACAAACTTTTAGCCAAATCCTTAGCCCAGAAGGAATTGGTATGGACCCTTCAAAGGTAAAGGCCATACTGGCATGGCCCGCTCCCACGTCCGTGAAACAAGTTCAATCCTTCCTGGGGCTTGGCAATTTCTACTGGAAGTTCATATCCACCTTTTCCGAGATCGTTCAGCCGATCGTTGCTCTCTTGAAGAAAGACACCCCCTTTATCTGGTCTACACCGCAAGATAAGGCATTCCAACGTTTAAAGTCAGAGTTCACGCAAGCCCCCATCTTAGCCCAACCCGACATAAATCGACCATTCCTAGTGGAAACGGATGCCTCTAACTACGCCATAGGAGCGGTGTTGAAGCAGGAATTAGAGGATAAACTGGAACACCTCATTGCTTACCTTTCACGAACCCTGACTCCCAGTGAGACACACTACTCCGTCCTGGAAAAGGAACTGTTAGCCATCTGCCAAGCCTTCACTGAATGGAGACATCTACTTCTAGGTGCTAGACATCCAGTTCAGGTCCGCACGGACCATCAGAATCTTCAAATTCTACAGTCATTGGAGTGTAGGAACAGTCGTCAGGCGCGTTGGGCCTACTTCTTTGCCCAGTACCAGTTCCACATCACTCATGTTCCCGGATCACAAAACCTGATTGCTGACGCCTTATCTCGACGTCCTGACTATGTAACTACTGAAGATAGGGCCTACCCTAAGATGTTTCCCCACACGATCTTTGTAGCTCAAGCAGTCAATCTCCTGGAAGAAATTCGAGCACAAACCCAATCCTCTGATCTATGGAAGGATATTTCAAGGAAGAATCAATGGAATCTAAGAGTCAAGGAAGGATATTTATTCAAGGACAATGCACTGGTCATTACCACACAGAAATTGCAACAAAGAATAATAAACCTCTGTCACGATACCCTTCACTCTGGACATCGTGGCATAACCAACACCCTCCGCCTCATACAAAGACAGTTTTGGTGGCCTGGAATGAAGACCGACGTACAGCAGTACATCCAAGCTTGTGCTATCAGTAGTAAAAATAAACATGATAACAAGAGACCGGCAGGTCTTCTACTGCAACCTACACTGCCAACAAGGCCATGGGAATTCATTGCTACAGACTTCATTGTGGAATTACCACCTTCCCTAGGATAAACAACCATCATGGTTACCATTGACTTGTTCACTCATATGGCTCATTTTACACCCCTGTGTAAGCTACCATCCTCGTCCGAACTTGCTTGAATCTTTCTGGAACAAATATTCCGCCTGCATGGACTTCCTTCCAAGATCATATCTGATCGAGGACCGCAATACGTCTCACAATTCTGTAAACATCTGTCGCATTTTGGTAATCCAACGTGCCGTCTCATCAGGTTATCATCCCCAAACCAACGGGGCCACAGAACGTGCTAATCAGACCCTGGAACAGTATCTTCGATGTTTCGCCACCAAGGTTCAGGATGACTGGTCGCTCCTGATACCCGTGGCTGAATTTACCTACAACAATTCCGATCATTCAGCACTTAAGACCAGTCCCTTTTATTGTAGCCAAGGTTTCCATCCATCAGTTCTACCCTCTGTTCTCCCTCATCCCACAGTGGTACCTACTGTCGACTCCTGGATCGAAACCCTCATCAACATACACCAGGAGGCCAAAGAAAACGTAGAAAAGGCCAAAACACAGACTAAGAGGTATGCGGATTCCAAAAGAAGACCAGGGCCTTCTTATGCAATTGGTGATCAAGTCTGGTTGTCCTCGAAATTACTACCCCAACATCTATGGCCAAACAAATAGGCCCCTCGATACTATGGTCCATTATAAATCCAGTCTCATACAGGATCAAACTACCAGACTCCTGGAAGAAAATTCACCCAGTTTTTCACACATCCTTATTAAAACCCTACATCCAATCCTCCCGGAAATCCTGTAGATCCCTTCCTCTGCTGGTCAACAACCAACTGGAATATGAAGTGTCCCGAATATGCGACTCCAGGTATAAACAGGGTCAGCTTCAATACCTGGTTGAATGGAAGGGATATCCTCCTAGTGAAAGAACCTAGGAACCACTTTCTAATCTCAAGAACCCTCGACTGCTCAGAAAATTTCACCTCATACACCCGGGAAAACCTGGAGGAACGGGTCTTCGGAGGAGGCATGCTGTCATGACCTACAGAACGTGCCCCTTTTGGACTTCCTGGTCCTTGTCGCAACGGGGCTTACACTCCCTGGTACTCCCAACATGGCCGTCCAGCGTGAAACACCTTCCTCGCTCTACACGTTGGACGTAGCGTGTTCTATTAATGGACCACGCCCACGGCGGCTCCGCGCGGCTCAATGCTATTGCGAAATAGCGACCAGACGTGTGCTCTGTAGCTCGCGGTATGGTTTCCCTGATTCTGTCCCTACTAACTCCATTCCTAGTCCCTCTCCTTTCTTTCTTACTTACTTCCTGGACTCGTGTGCTGTGTAGTGCACTTTCTTAATTTCCCGGATTCCTGGATCATTGCATCCCGGAACTTTGAACGCACGCTGGAGTCGGAAGAGACTCGTGCAGCCTTATTCAAGACCCCATCCGTCCGCAAGAAGGCATCGACCAAGAAATACAGCAAAGATCAGACTCAGGTGAGAAGGAGGGGGGGGGGACTCCTTGACAATACCTTCTCTTGGTGAAACTCAGTAAAGTGAAATTGACTTTACTTACATTTTGTAGCTTTCTAGACCCAGCACCCACTATCTTACCATAGGGTGCTGGAGGAGTTACTTAGTATCCCCTTTGCCTAGTTTCTCATGTAGCATTTTTATGTTACCCTTTCTACAGTTAATGGCTGGTGGCAGTGGTTTATTTTTTACTACCACTGTGTGTTTTTACCCAGGCCTCCTTTTTTTGCCATTTCTTGGTGGAAATGTCTTCTTGAGATTTACTCTGCGTGCCAAACAAGGTTTAGTCCCTTTGTTCATTTTGCCTTTGGCGGGATTCACGAGTGAAGCCCGCCTCTGGCTCCAGTATGTCTGGCAGGGGTAGAAAGTGCGGGAGGTGTCTGAAACTCTCTGTGCGTAATCCCTTTGGTTACAGGAATGCACCCAAAGGTGATTGGCCGGCTGGCTGTCCGGCAAGGACAGCTACCATGCTGTGTGATTGACAGCTAGGCTGAAATGAATGGGAGAAACCTGCATAAAATGTGAGGCTTTTGGCTTGGAAGGCAGAGTCGACCACTGGACGAAGGAATCCGAAGAAGAACTTGGAAGAGACACCTGCTGCAATTCCTGGACCGTGGTTTGCCCGGTGAAGCCCTGCTGCAGTGCTGAAACTCAAAATTCGTTTCGACTAGAGAAGCCCTGCAAGGACGACTTCTCCCCTTGAGTTGGTGGGACCAATCAACTCCAAAGGGAACTTGTTTGGACATCCTCTCGAAGCTGGCTCTACTTCCACTGCTGCTGCTGGAACCGAAGTGCCAGGGAGAGGAACACCAAATCGAGTGGATTGCTTTTAAATCGGACCCGAGCGCCACAAAGATCCTCCGGACTTCCCTGAAGCAGGACTGACCAAGCCTGAGCCACCTCAACTGAGTGCTGGGCCCCAGATGCGAGGAAAGTCTGAAGTGGTATCCGAGAACCGCTGTGTTGCTATTTGCTGTCAGACGCGAGGAGCTGAAACATTGAAGTGGCGCTGAATTGAAGTTTGCACATTGCTGCCGCCGACCATCCCATTGTGTTGCAGGAGTCCCCAGAAGTCCTCCCTCTTGTCCCCACGACTGAGGCACAGGAACAACAGGGTCTGCAGGGACGCACAGGACAGAAGCCAGCTGGAACCATTTCTTCTAACCAAAGGTACTGTAAAGTCTAAGAGAACTTACCTATGTTGGTGTAGCCTTACTTGTTCTCAGTTGAGGCTTGTCTTGGTTAACCTTGTAGAGCTGCTTGTATCTTTGCCTCTCACAAGCCTCCCAGCTTGTGGCCCTTCAAGTGAAACTTATTTCTACAACCTTTTCTAAAAACACTGTGCAAGACCTTTACTTATCAGCAAAGAAGACCTTCAGCTCCCCTTGACATTGTTCAACTAACATTGGCTGTCCTGGCTCGAGTCCTGGCATTGTGCGGCATCGAGTCTTGGTCCTCGAGGGCCTTCGTAGTGTCCCTTGTGATGTCGACGCTGGTATATTACATACACACGCTGACCGTTACCTCAGTGCTTAGTTTTTCCACTCCTTTAACTTGCGTGCTGTGTCATAGGAGGGAACAATCTTGACGTTGCGAGAAAGAAAGGTGCAAGACACAGAACTTCTAGGCAGGAAAGAGGGGATGGATGGTTGGGCGATGAGGAATACATGGGAGGAACATCCAGTCAAAAGAACGTTGCCACGGGTAAGTAACTTGTTCTTCGAATGGATTGTGTCCTCCCGCGTATTCCTCATCTTTGATAGACTCCCAGAGCAGTTTGAGTTAGGTGGAGGGTGCCAATAATGCCTTATATGGAGGACAGCCTTGCCAAATTTGGCTTCCTCTCCGGAAAAAGAATCTACACAGTAAAATGTACTGAAACTGTGAAGGGACGACAAGGTTGTTCTACAAAATGTCTCGCAACAGCACACCTATTTCCAGACCTGAAGAAGCAGCCACCCCTCTAGTGGAATGCGGCCTCAAACCTACGGGCAAATCTTTGCCTGTTAACAAGTAACACTGTTATGCACGTTACAATCCATCTAGAGAATGTGTGTTTTGCGTCTGCCATGCCTAGTGTTTGGCCAGCATAACCGATGAAAACTTGATAATCTTGGCGTATACTTGCAGTCCTTGTAATGTAGTAGCTTAGTGCCTTTTTTGGGTCTAGACAATGTAGTCTCTCCTCTTTAGATGGATGGGGAGGAAGGCAAAAAGATGGCAGTACAATACATTGCGCTAAATGAAACTCATAACCTTATCCTTGGAAAAGGACATAAAAGGTTGTTTGGAAGATAAGGCCTGGAGGTCACTTACCCTACGGGCAGATGTGATAGTTCTAGAACGGCCGTTTTCAAAGTGAGCATCCTCAGAGGACACAAATTAAAGGGCTCGAAAGGAGCTCCCATAAGACTTCTTAATACAAGATTTAAATCCTATGATGGCACGATGAAGGGAGTGGAGGGAAACAAATTGGTTAAGACCTTCAGCAATTGTACTAAAATCGGTACTTTGACGTATGGCCCCTCATCTGGAGATCTTTTGAAAATTGATAGTGCCGCTAAGTAGCCCTTCACCGTGGCCACTTGCAACCCAGAATGAGTCAAGTGGAGCAAGAAAGACAGAACATGGAGAGGTTTACATGTGAAAGGATCTAGTCTATTTTCCCTACACCAGCTGCGAAACCTATTCCAACAGCAGTGGTACAGGGATTTAGTTGCTGTTCTCATTGCCGAAATCAACACTTCCAATATGTCTTCCGGAAAGTCCCAATCCTTATATCTTACCCTTTCAGACACCAGGCGTGAAGATTTTGAGTCCTGATCTCTGGGACAAGAATGCAACCTCCCTCCTGCGAGAGTAGGTCTCTCGCTTTGGGGAAGACGAATTGGATGGCAGATGGCCATTTCCAGAAGGTCTGGGTACCACTTTTTCCAATCTGGAGCAACCAGGATCATTGTTTTCCTGAACTTCAACTGCCTGAGGACATGAGGAATGACTGGGACTGGCGGAAAAGCATATAGCAGTGGAAACTCCCAGTGCACCAAAAACACATCTCCTAGAGCTCCTCTTTTGGTAAATTCCCTGGAGCAGAGCAAGTCACACTTCCGGTTGACACTGGTTGCAAACCGATCCACTTGAGGGGTTCCCCAAAGGACGGAAATCTCCAGTAGGACTGCCCGAGATAGTTCCCACTCGTGGGAGATAGTGCTTTGCCTCCTCAGAGCGTCCGCCACTCTGTTTTCTCCAGCTAGATGAACTGCCAGAATAGTGATTTCTTCTCAGGGGTCAGAACCAGAGCTGCATTTCCTCTATACACAGGGACAGTGACCCTAATCCTCCCTCTTTTGTTGAAGTAATGCATGGCCACTCTGTTGTCCATCATTATCATGACACTCTTCCCCCGTATTGAGGACAGGAAGGCAATCAGCGCTAGTCTGACTGTCCTCAGCTCCAAAAGGTTGATATGGAGTCTGGAGTACGACTGAGACCAGTGTCCGCTTATTGAAATCGCTCATGTGTGCTCCCCATCCTGTGAGGGAGGCGTCTGTCACAACTGTCGTCTCCAGCCATGGTTGCCAAAGGGGTTCTCCTCATCACATTCTCTCAGCTGGCCCACCACAGGAGATCCTGGGCGACCTTTGTCGGGACCTGGAGAAGGTCTGTCATTCAGCTGGAGAATTGAGACCACTGGGATCTGAGAGCCCACAGAAGGGATCTCATTATCAGATGGGCTTCTGGAAAAATGTAGGATGCCATGAGCCCGAGCAACCGTAGGAAGCCGTAGGCCGGAAGACGTTGAGCACTCTGATTTTTTGGACCATCTGCAACAGATGTTGAGCCCTTATCCCGGGTGGCAAAGCTTTTCCCAAAGCTGAATCCAGGACTGCCCCAATGAACTGAAGCTTCTGTGAAGGTGTCAAGTGGGACTTGTTGATGTTCAAGGAGAAGCCCAGCTCGTGGAGGAAGTGGCAGGTGCGACTGAGATGATTCAGAGACTGATCTGGAGAGACAGCCCTGATCAACCAGTTGCTAGATACGGGTAGATGTGTATCCCTTCCCTCCTTAGACTTGCTGCCACCATTGCCGTATGCTTGTGAAGACCCTCAGGGCTGAGTTGAGCTCGAATGGCAGAACCCGAAACTGATAATGAGAACCACCAACTGCGAACCTCAGGTACTTTCTGTGCTTCTGATGGATCGGCACATAAAAGTAAGCATCCTGTAGTCGAAGGGCTTAAAGGATCTGCAAAATAGTTACCATCTTAAACTTGTCCTTCCTGAGAAACGTGTTCAAGCATCTCAAGTCCAAGATGGGTCGCACTCCTCCGTCCTTCTTGGGTATCAGGAAGTAGGGAGAGTACCAACCCTGGTTTCTCACTGCTGCAGGTACCAATTCTATTGTACCTTTCTCCAACAGGATGAGAAGCTCCTGTTGGAGGAGCAGATCTGTAATCAAGGTTGATCTGGATTTTGGGGGGCAATCAGAAGGTCTTTTTAGAAATGGAAGACAGTAACCGTCTGCTACGGATTGTAGCAGCCATGTGTCCAAAGTTATGCTTTGTCAACTCCGGAGAGGACATGCCGGTCTGCCTCCTACCACAGACTTGCGGGTGAGGGAGTCATATTGCTATACCACCTGTAGGGGATAACTGCGGTTGTTGTACAGGGATTACCTCCTCCTCTACCTCCACGAGGGGCTCTTCATTGACTCTTTTGTGAGAATGAACTTCTTGTAGAGCTGGAGGAATAACAAAAGAAAAGGACGTCCTCTCGATCCTTGATTTGAATGTTGATGATGTCCGGTTGCCACCCCTAATGATTTTGCTGCAGCTCGAGGCACTTGCAGTTTTTCCAGGCTACTATCGTCCTTCTCACCAAACGGGGACGTCCCGTCAAATGGCAAGTCAAGGAACCGTGCCTGGATGTCTGCAGAAAATCCTGATTTTCTTAGCAAGGATATGCGCCTAAGCACTGTACTGGCAGCCATGGACCTGCTTACTGAATCCACTGTATCCAGGCTTCACTGCAAAGATTGCCTCATGGCACCTTTTCCATCCTGTATTAGGCTTAAGAAACCACCTCTTTCTTCTCCCTCCAGAATGTGTTCTGCTGCAAGAGCAGCTACACCACAAGGGGTGAGAGTGTACTTTGTTAAGGCACTGGTAGCATTGGCCGATTTTAATGCCCTGCTCCCAGACTAAATACTTTTTCCTAAAGAGTCAATTCTTTTATCTTCCTTATCTGCTGGAGCAGAAGGTTAAGCTGCAGCTTTTAAAGAAACTATTGTTGCCTTAACAACCAGGCTCTCTATTTCTTTGTTAACAATTTGTTAACCAGTGGAACAGCATCTGGTTTTAGCCAGTTTTCCATAACCCTTACTCTTAAGGCTGCATGGAAAGGTAAAACAGCCTCCCTAACCGGACTGTCCAAAATATCAGCAAGGTCATCAGTCTCCATAGCAGCTGCAGGTTTGGACCACCCCAGATACTCAACCACTTTACAAATTACAACTCTGTATGAGGGATAAGCCCGATGATCATCTCAGAGTTACCAAAGTCTCTGATGATGTTTCCGAGCTAATGGTCTCCTTTAGAGTTTCAACAAGATTTTGCATCTTGGATTCTTCAGAGAGCCCCTCCTCTGGGACATTTGGTGTCCCATATCCGTACCCAAAAGGGGGCTGATCTTCATCTTCCTCTAAGATTGATCCCATTTTCCTGAAGAAATCAGGTTGAGGAATGGGTTTAAAACACTTAGATATATCAGCCACAGGTTTAGCAGTCTTTGAGAGCACTGAATTCTCTGACGAAGTTGAAGGTGTCGAAAGTGGCGAAGGCTTTGACAACATCCTCGAAGTAGTCAGTGAATGAGCTGACAATGTGGCATGCTTCTATAGCTGTAAATGGATTACGTACCTCGAAGGTTCAGGCGATAATAATGGCTTAATACCTTTGAAGAAGGCTTCGAGGGGCCAGACCCAGGCTCTTTCTTGTGCATCGAGGAAGAATCCTACTTTGTCGAGCAGTTTCTCTTAATGGGACTTGAGGGGCGCAAGAAGGAGACACATGAGAGTCCCTTCTGGTCTTGTTAGACGCCGAGGGGTGGCTTATTTTCTCAGACTCCTTCAGAGGGGCACTCAGAGGAGATTGCCTCTGGAAAAACTGAAGCATCTTCAAACTGAGATTTTCTAATTCCGGCGGAGTCCAATTCTTTTTTTGAAAACAAAACCTTTTTACGGGAGAGGAAGACGAGGACTAGGATCTATGACGTTTTTTACTCTTATTAGAAGAGGACGAGTGTCGCGAACTAGGCCTCGAACGTCTTCGGTGTTTAGGGCACTTTCTCACGGGAGAAACATCTCTCGATTTGGAGGATGATTTTCTTTTAGATGCCTGTCTTCGGTGTCGAGGACATAATCGAAGAATATTGATTTGTAGACTAACGTAATCGAAATGTTGCTGACTGAACGGTCAGCGCGCATGCTTCATATACCAGCGTCGATGTCACGAGGGACGCTATGGAGGCCATTGAGGACCAAAATTCAACGCTGCACGACGCTGGACCCTATGAACAGAAATTCCAAAGCAAGCAGACTTCAATATCAAAGATGAGGAATACATGGGAGAACACAATCCATTCGAAACAGAGGCATTAAGGAGATGTTTGCAAACCAAGAAGGCATATTGCAAATATGAACCTCAGCCATATACGAGTGTACTGAATGCAGATATGGTGGAAACTCAAATACAAAACGAAAGAAGATATATATGCAAATGTGGAAATATAAGAGGAACTGTTAGCTATGAGTGCAATATGTCCTGGTAGTTGAGCAAATCAGGCAGCTACAAGAACATTAGAAGTCCTGGCAGGGGAGTATACCAGGCAATCACAAGTGCATAAGAAATCCTGGCAGGGGAGTATACCAGGCATTTGCCTGTAGTCCCAAGAAATTACTATTTGTTGAGCACAAGAAGGAACTTTTGAAAGAAGGAACTACAAGGCTAAGTAGCTTTGTAACTAACAGGAGTGTTGTGGGCCAAGAAAGACATCAAGAACTATTAGACCAAGAATCATTGGCATTAAGGAAGAATCCAGGGGAAAGGATTACACCTCTGGAACCAAGGCTTGCTACTATTGGTGAATGTTTGTGTTTAAAGGATTAAACAGACAAAAGCCAGGAGAAGGGAATTCTGCTTGAACTAAGATCTTTGTTTTGAGCTTGGAATATATGTGTCTTTGAATTGAGAAAGAATTCAAAGGAGGGGAACCACCCTCTGGATTTTGATTTTGACATCCTGACATGGACAGATCCTTAGTTTTTGGTTTTAGATAGGGAATCTCTCAGAGCAGGGCCAGTGAGGCATTTCCCCAACCAGTTTTATTTTAATAAGTCTTTAGCCAAAAACATGGAAACTCTGTTTCCGACTTTCATTTCGGACTCCTCACACCACGCTGTTGCCTGGGAATGTGGGATTATGCTGTCCACCACTTGTTGCGTACCCATGAACACCTTCAATGTGGTATACACAGTGAATGGAAAGCTGCGGTCTGTGTGCATAACTAGTGAGACTCCAAGTGAATCTTTATTCAACTACAGGACCCGATCCTGAAGAAACTGAGAGACTGACACCAGGGAGAATTCCTTGCTTGAAACATACTGCTTATACCTGGTCCTTCTGAAGGGAAACCTTTGCCTCTCTCCGACCATGGCAAAGATGCTTTAGGCGAATCTTCCCCTTGATCCACTGAGAACAGTAAGATCACTCATCTGCAGCTTTCAGATGTTTCCCAGAAGCTCCTGGACCCAGAGTTGCCTATAAAGAATTGGGAAAACCGGCTGCCTTGCTCGAGACAGGACAGCATTTTCCTGCTGTCAAGGTCTGCTACTTCTCAGGACCAGCCAGTCAAGACTTACACATCATTATTTATTCCTCCAAGAGATCACTAGTTATCCTGCCTGCAAGTCTTCATTCCTGACTTGTGCCTTAGCTGACCTTCCCTGAAGAGTCAGCATTGTGCCCTCATGCTGCTATGCCTTAATCCACCAATTTGATGGTTGCATTTTGGGGGCCGTCCAGCCTTCTTACCAGTTTGTACTAACCTTTCGATACCAGAGGTGCTACCTGCAGTCAATGTTTCCTGGGAGCTCCAGTGCCATCTCTGAACCCCAGACTCCAGAACAAGATCAGAGTCCTGTGAGTAGCTTCAAAGCACCATAGGAGCCTGCAACAAATCTTGGGGCTCTTCTGAAATTAATCACTGGTCGCCTTCTTCAGTACTTGGGGGTTTCAACTGCAGAACGTTCGCCCAGGTATCGCCACTGCAAATAGGTATCGCCACTGCAAATCTACACTTCTGTAGACTACTCTAATCTTCCTTCTTAAGGCCTTTGATCATCATACCTGTGTCTGGAACTCCTTTAGTTCCAATCCTCCATGGTTGGCAGCTTAAAGGTTGCCTCTTCTGCAATTCCACCTGGTAATATATACTTCAATTGTACCTGTTAGGAGGAACTGCCTATGGACTTTGCCCTATTCTAGTCTATGAGATAAAAGTTCTATTTTTGTTTTAGTTTTCAGAAGAGCTCGGTTATAAAAGCGCAGACATAAAATGATACATGTGTGAATACACAGCTTTACAAAAGCAGCTGTGAAGTGTAGTTTATAAACCACATACCATTAATAATCACTGACGTTCAGACTAGAACTCAACAATTTTACCAGCTAGTTACCGGAACCAAAAAGGAAAAAATGAGAGATCACAAAAAGGGGAGGGGATTAGAATAGAAAGTAAGGGATCGTGGCAAAGATGGCAGAGTAGTAAGACGCTCATCACAGACCCGCTCCGATCACCAGCCTCCGAAATGAAATTCAGCTGAAGCAGCATGCACTAGACAGCACCGCCGATGACGGGTAACCGAAAACAGGGACAAAAACGATCGGGATGATCCGAGAGCCTCCTGCAGCAAAGGAAGGTCCTGCCGCTGAAGTGCAACAAAAATAGAGACCCCGCAAGGGACACAGGCTGAAAACGCATTAAGCTAAAATTGGAGAGTCCTGTAGATAGCAGGAAATAAGGCACTAGCTGGCAGTGCTTTAACTACACTAGGATGGAGGGGAGGACCCGCTTGGCCCAAAGCCGAATGTTCTGAGGCACATCTGTGAAACAACACGATTGACAATGAAGCGGACGAGGGGAAGAGCGCGCTCAGCCTATTAGACTAGTGCTGCTGATAACGGGGTAGGAAAGGCAGGCCCGGTGACAGAGCAGTGGCAACAACTAAAAGAAGGGATAGAGTGGTGTAACGCGGCAAAGCAGGATTCCTACTGCCCAACTGTCCACAAATAGCGGGCGTCATGCCCAAGCCTACCTGCAAAAGAAAAGATTCAGGAATACAGGCCTACCTGGCTGATCCCTCTAAACACCCACAAAGAGAGAGCAAAGTAATGGATGAAGGTGAAGCTGCGGTCTGCGCCTCAACGGAAGCAGCACCTCTCACCACAGATTTCTAGGTACATTCTCTGGAGGCACTTAAATAGGACACCAAGCAATCTCTACATACAGAGATATCAATGCTTCACAAGGAAATGTTAAGAGTCCATTAGAAAGAACAAAAAAGAAATACCAGATCTGGGAGAGTGAGTTTACCATAACGTGAGGGCCCAACTCAACTTGTGACTCCGTTCACCTCAGTTAATGATACCATAGCCTCAGGGGAGACCAGCAAATCACTTAAAGCAAAATGTGATGATTTGCAAAACAGAACCATAAGGGACAATCTTTGCATATGCTTCTTGAAGGAAGGAACGGAAGGAGACCACATTGAGGAATACATACAGCAGCTCTTCATGTAAGTACTGGCAAACCATCCTCGAACTACGAACAAGACAGAGTCCACAGAGTGGTTTGTTTAAGGAACGCAAAAGATCGCCCCCCCAGGGACATAGTGGCAAAACTCCATGACTACAAAACCAAAGAGGTGACCCTGGTAGACAACGGGAAAACAAAACAGATAATGTTCTGCAACTCTCCAGTGCAGATATAATAGGACGTTTAACAAGCCACATTGCTAAAGTGGAGGGTCATGAAGCCTATAATGGAGGAGTTGAGGAGAAAAGAAATAAAAAACAAATGGACTTATCCCTTTGGCCTCCATTTCAGGATGGATTGCAGGGTTCAAACTCTGTATACAGCCAAAGCGGGCCTAAAGGTACTTGGCATTTCAGCTAATGGCCGACCCACCTCATGAATCAGCAATCAGGGAGCCCCTGGATAAGGGGCCTCACAGAGGCATTGAGAACAGTGACCCTTGGAAAAAACATGGGTGGAAGCCCGGTATGGAGAGCGAGGCATGAAAGGAGGAGGTGGAGCAGAAGGGCCGAAAATGCTGTCCTCTGGGGCTAGAAATTGGTTGCTAGCTTGGAGCCAGTAACGCAAAGGTTACTCGCATAAAAGTTCTTTGTTATGTACCGTTGATGATGCTGCCAATGTTTTTGGGAGACAGTTCTAATATAAAGGGTGATTGATGTAAATGTGGAGCTGGACAGGGGGAGCAGAAGGAAAGGACACTTTCAGGGAGGATAATTGGGGGGGGAGGGGGACACAGGATCCGCACATCGTCTACATATAAGGTAGGATGAATAACCATCCAAGAATTACAAGTACAGTGAAATAATCAGACTGGGCTACTCGCTAGATTTTCTTATTAAGGAACTGTTACAAAAAGGATACAGGAAATACAAAGCTACTGCCTGTGGGGACACAGGAATGATCTAATTATGGCAACCACTAAAGGCTCACTTAACATCAGGGGCTTGGACTCCCCTAATTAAAGAGTACAGCTATTTAAAGAGGCGAAGCACTTCCATATACACATTCTAGCATTGCAAGAAACTCATTTACTGAACAAGAATCAACAGCGAATGCACAGCAGGGTCCATCACACACAATATCGCACCTCTGCAGGTAGAAAAGGGCGTGTGTGTCAATGCTAATCCTTAAAGGCCTCTAGCATTTAAATACAGTTCTAGAAAGAAGGATTTGGAGGGCAGCTATATTATGGTAAAAGGCGAAAGGCGATCTCCATGGCAGATGTTACGTTGGCCTCATTGTATGCTCCCAACTCCATCTTTTATGAGGAGGTTTCTGGCTACTGTGAGAAACCTGAGGGTGTCCTCACTCCTACTCCCCCTGTATCCTCTTTCTCAGGTGGCCTGGGAAAGGCCATTGCTTTTGGATTCTGACCCTGGGGGTGGAAAAGCGAGGGGGGGGGGGGGGAAATCACCTGAGTGGAGGGTCCTTGGGGACAGAGTGGGGAACCCATAGGCGAGACATGATGTCCACCTTTCCCTATTGAAGACCAACCTTATCCACCCCAGCCTTTTTGGGGCTATTGTCAGGCAGCTCCCCACATTTTCCCAAACTTTACCTATGACAGAACTGGGACCAGGATGGGGCAACTATGAGGGATGAACACTAGTGGGCTATTTCACCACTCTGGTACTGAAACGAAGAAGAGGCATCTAAAGGATTGTGGAGATCAGGCAGGTCTCCTTAACTATGGTCAGGCACTTAGATCAAGTCACCCACACCTGGGGTCATTTAGTAATTGTCATGAGTATAAGGCAAACAGTTGGGAGATGTGGGGGCACCGGAGAAACTTGCTGGCGGGTAGCGAGGGACCGGAGAAACCTGCTGGAGGGAAGCGGGAGACCAGACAAACCTGCTGGAGGGAAGCATGAGACCAGGGAAACCTGGTGGAGGGAAGCGAGAGACCGGGGAAACCTGCTGGCCAAAGAAAGTAAGAAAGACAACACCATAGGAATGGAACACTGAAAAAGGATCAACATTTTGTCCTCTGCACCAGTCACAAAACTTACGCCAGCAGTACAGGGATTTTGTTGCTGGCCTTCTGGCCGAAAGCAACACCTCCATCACATCATCCGGGAGGTCCCAATCCTTATATCTCAACCTTTCAGAAATCAAGCGTGAAGGTTGAGCGGCACGACCTCTGGATGGAGAACCTGACCCCCCCCCTTTCGCGAGAGCAGATCCTCTCGGTAGGGAAGATGGTGTGGAGGGCAGATGGACATTTTGAGAAGGTCCAGGTACCACACTCTCCTGGCCCAATCTGGAGCAATGAGGTTCATGTGGGACCCGAACCTCTGTAACCTCCGTAACACTTGAGGAATGACAGGGACTGGAGGAAACGCGTACAGCAGTGGGAATGATCAGGACACTCTTCCCCCGCACAGACGGCAGTAAAGCCTTCAGGGCAAGCCTGACGGCCCTTAGCTCGAACAGGTTGATGTGGAGTTTGGACCCAGACGGAGACCAACGACCGCTGGCGGTCAAGGCTTTGGTATGAGCGTCCCATACTGTGAGGGAAGTATTCGTCACTACAGTCACCTCCGGCCACGGTTGCCAAAACAGCTCCCCCTTTATCAGGTTCCCTTTGTTAGCCCACCACAGAAGGTCCTGGGAGACCGAGAGAGGAATCTGATGGGATCCGACACCTTGGCTGAGTACTGCGATCACTGCATCTTGATAACCTGTTGCAGGGATCTCATCCTCAGTCTGGCCTCTGGCACCAGAAAAATGCAGGATGCCATGAGGCAGAGCAACTTTAAGAATTCGAAAGCAGGGAGACTCTGGGCATGTTGAAACTTGTCCACCATCTGCACAATGTGATGAGCCCTCACCTTTGGAGGCAAGCACTTCCCCCAAGGACGTGTCCAGCACAGCCCCTATGTACTGGAGCTGTTGGGAAGGTGTCAGATGAGACTTCTTGAAATTGAGGGAGAAGCTGTCATGATCTCTGCTTCCAAAAGATCAGGACTTGCCCGACTCCCTTGGAAGCAGACCCATAACCCCGGTTCCGAGTGCCAGCCAGTCCCAATTGGGACCTTTTGGACCCTGTCCTGGCGCCAGTGGCACCAGGCTCATAAAGATGCCCAGTCCCAGCGCTGGAAGCGCCGGGCTCATAATGCTTGGGTGGACTTACCTGCAGCAGACCATGCTGCTTACTTACCTGCCAGTTGAGCCCCTGATCCTCTTCTGTTTGGGACTACTTTTCCTGTTGGGTGGGGCAGGAGCCACTCCCTAGGTTCAGAACACTGGAACTCTTCTGGAAAGCAGGAACTCTTTTCTCACCTAGGCGAGGCTGTGGAAGGAGACACCTAAGCACTACAGGAGGATATTTAAACCACACCCGATGGATGAATCTTGCTTTGCGTTATTCTGCATTCTCTGCAGCAGAACGCTCATTGCGTCTTCTGCTTCTGATCCTGGGCCTAAGGGAACAAAGGCTTACCATCCTGGAATCCAGTCTTCAGCAGCACCTGTAAAGACAAAGAAAGAACAGGTTAGCACTACGGTCTTCAGTGGCAGCGCATCTCTTACCTGGGCCTTCTGCTGTCACCAACGCCTCGCGCTGCATTCCGGCATCTGAAAGACAAAGGCTTACCTACTCTTCGCATGCTCCGGAGGTCTTCGCACTGCATTCCGGCATCTGAAAGACAAAAGCTTACCAGCTCTTCGCGCGCTCCGGAGGCCTTCGGCGCTGCATCCCGCATCTGAAAGACAAAAGAAGGTGTGTTTAAAGACATTGGGCAACTTTATTACTCACGTGCCATTACTCCTTCCCACGCCGAATCCAGTGGGTATTCCAGCACCCTTCAGCTTCTCTAAAGCTCCGAACTTGTACCTGCAAGATAAAAGGGACAGTTAGTGCGCATTGTGAAGCAGGCTACAAGCGCTTACTTACGTGCTTCCAGGCGCTTCTATTCCTCACGCGGGTTCGATCCTCAACTCTCATCAGCCCGCCATCCGCCATCGCCGGAACCCTGCAAAACAAGAGATATCATTACAAAAGACTTTTAAGACATTTGAAGTGCCCAGAACTTACCGTTTGTGCCGTTAACGACGGACAGCAGTCCTCTGAGGTCAAGAGGCCTGCACCCTTATCCAGTGAAGAAACTGGTTATGGCACCCTGCCCCGAGGCAGACGGAGAGCTCGGCGTTCACTTACCTAAGGTGAGGGCGTTAACGTTTGGGGTTCTACAGGAGAAGAGAAAGGGAAGAGGAGAGAGGCACCCAATAACCCCAGTTCATTAATCCCATATTTTCTACCTACAGACATCTTACTCTTCGAGTCAGACATACAGTGCACAGAGGTCCAGCCCAAAGAGCCAACCGTGTGTTACACATCACCTTTGAAGATACGGCATTCACCCAGTCAAGACCGGCGCCTCTGCGGGAATCAGGTGAGCGTTACAGAACGCAAAGCCTACCGCAAAACTCCCACCCAGGCGCTATGGAAACCTCGGATACCGACCAGCTAGCCCAGTTACTTGGGGAAGTAAGAGCAGAAGTGCACAGCCCGTCAGCAAACAAATGCTCTAAGAAGGGAACTGACTATTTCCAAGGAGCGAACAGACGATCTCGCTAGACAATTGCTACAGTCACAAGCCGGACAAACTCCGTTACCCGCATCAGGGGCAAATCTTCCTTCAACATCCTCTACGAACCCAGTGCAGATCAACCTACCTGGGAATGTACCTCTGGCTCCGCCCGAACGATTTTCTGGTGACCCAAAGAGGTTTGCAATATTTATTAATCAGTGCCGGTTGCACTTCTTATGCCGGCCAGCAGCCTTTCCAACTGATCAAGCTAAGGTAGCTTTCGTGCTTTCGTACCTTAGTGGCAATGCGGCAGACTGGTCAATCCCTCTAGTTAATCAAGATGATCCGGTTCTCCATGATTTTCAAGCTTTTCAGCTCAGTATGGAAAAACTGTTTGCAAGACATTCACAGGGGCAGGCCTTGGACAATGAGATCCTTTCATTGCGACAGGATAATCAAGACCTCTTAGCTTATATTGCGTCTTTCAACAGACTGATAGTGGAAACTCGATGGCCTGAGGACAAAAGGATTACGCTGTTTTATAGAGGTCTACGTGGAGAGCTCAAAGATGTGTTAGCCCAAGTAGTGAATCCCCCGCAAGACTGTTCGGACTATATTGACTTAGTCGTTCAAATTGACCACAGACTGCAGAACAGGAAGGCCGATCGTTCCAAGTTTGATGCTCTAGTATATTCCAAACCACCAACTCCTACCAAAGGAGTAGACTCCGGGGAACCCATGCAAATAGGGGGCCTGAAAGGACCACTAACACAAAAGGAGCGGGAAAGGAGAAAACAGCTGCAATTATGCCTCTATTGCGGAAACTCGGGGCACTTTCTTCGAGACTGTCCGGTGAAACCAGCCAAGAAGGCAGTAGGAGCTGCAGTTACCAGGGTCACAAACTCTGAGCAGGGAAACGACCTCGCCCGACAAGAATAGAGGTCCTCTTGCCGAGCGTTAAAACCAGTTCCGTGACCTCGCATTTCGTGATACCTATGGTCCTCATTAGCCCTGAACATCCAGATCGATTACATGCGATTGAAGCTTACGTCGACAGCGGTGCCATGGGCAATTATGTGGATCATGAAATGGTTTTGAGGATGAATCTGACTCTTTGTCCAAAGGCTGTAAAGGACGTCATTACTACGGTGGATGGTACGGAGATAGCCTCCGGACCAGTAACGCATACCACCCAAGAAGTGACGCTAGTAAGTCAAGATGGACACCATGAGAAGATCGTGTTCGATGTGATCAAGGCCCCTCAGTTCCAGATTATTCTAGGAATTCCTTGGTTAGAGAAGCACAATCCTCAGATCGATTGGCGAGCAAGAACGGTTCAGTTTCCAGAATGTGTCTCTACTTGTCACCCTCGACCTGGTGTTGCACTGGCAGCAATTTCCCCGGAGGCTCCCGAGTTACCACCTGAATACCTAGAATTCCAAGATGTTTTCCGGAAGGATCAGGCTAACTCTCTACCTCCTCATAGGTCTTATGACTGCCAGATAGACCTGATACCTGGATCTACTCCTCCTTGTAGTAGAATTTATGCCCTCACCGAGCCTGAGAATCTTCACCTCCGACAATACCTGGATCAATACCTAGCGAATGGGTTTATTCGTCCTTCCAAGTCCCCTGCTTCCTCAGCTTTGTTCTTCGTTCCAAAAAAAGAAGGGGACCTTAGAACTTGTATAGATTATCGCGCCCTGAACCAGATCACCGTTAAGAATAGATATCCGTTACCTTTGATCCCTGAACTCCTGGACCAAGTCAGAAAAGCATGCATATATACAAAGCTAGTTCTTAGAGGAGCCTACCACTTGGTACGAGTAAAAGAGGGCGATGAATGGAAGATGGCCTTCCGCACCGAGTATGGGCTATTTGAATATCAGGTCATGCCCTTCGGACTTTGCAATGCCCCGGCCGCCTTTCAATATTTTATGAACGATGTCCTCAGAGAACTCATAGATGTGTGTGTTGTTGTTTACATTGACGACATCCTCGTTTATTCTTCATCGGAAACTGAACATCGGAAACACGTGAAAATGGTCCTCGAGAGATTGTGTCAACACAAACATTTCACTAAGTTGGAAAAATGTGTTTTCAACGTGACTGAAGTTGAATTCTTGGGATTCATATTATCACCTAGCGGAGTGCGTATGGATTCAAAGAAGGTCGATGCAATTCTCAAATGGCCATCGCCATCCTCCGTAAAAGGTGTTCAAAGCATGTTAGGCTTCGCTAAATTTTACGGCAGGTTTATCCCCGAATTCTCTCGAATAGTCCAGCCCATCACCGCCTTGTTAAAGAAAAACAAACGTTTTGAATGGTCTACCGAGGCGGAACAAGCTTTCCAGAATTTGAAGACTAGATTTATCTCTGCACCGATCTTAAAACATCCTCGCCCAGAACTCCCCTACATCGTTGAAACTGATGCTTCGAGCCTTGCCATGGGGGCAGTTCTATCACAAAAGGACCCAGTAACCAATCAGTTTCATCCCGTGGCATTTTGGTCCCGCAAATTCTCGCCTCCTGAAATCAATTACACTATTACTGATAAGGAACTTCTAGCTATCAAGTCCGCCTTTAAGGCTTGGCGGCATTATCTTCTGGGGGCCCGACACACCGTTACTGTGATTACAGATCACCGAAACCTGCAATATTTGAAAACCGCAAAAGCTCAATCCTCTAGGCAACTCCGTTGGGCACTATTCTTTGCCGAGTTTGACTTCATAATTACCTATCGACCTGGTACAAAAAAAGGTAAAGCTGATGCCCTTTCTCGGATGGGAGTGGAAGAACATTTGATCAATCCTAAACCTGTACCTATCATTCCCGAACAAAGAATTCTAGGTGTAATCGCCACACAATCCATAGAGGAAATTAAGGATAAAGCCAGGCTACTGGTAACTCCAGCAGACATACAAAATTGGCATCTGCAGGGAAAGGACTTTACAGTGAAGAACAACCTATTATATTTCCAAGAACGGTTATACCTGCCCAGCACAGATTTACAGAAAAAGGTAATCTCTTGTTATCACGATTCTTTAATGGAAGGACATCCCGGTATGACCAAGACCTCGGAAAAGATCAAGCGCTACTTCTGGTGGCCGTCTTGGAAAAAAGATATCAGAGACTTTATAATGTCCTGTGGAGTATGCGCCCAAAACAAGAGTCAAAAGGAAAAACCAGCCGGCCTCTTACGCCCTATTGACATCCCACCTCGCCCTTGGCATACGCTTTCTATGGACTTCATCACCGATCTACCTCCATGCTCCGGATACAATACGATCCTAGTAATAGTGGACCTATTCTCCAAGATGGCGCATTTCATTCCACTCAAAGGCTTACCAACAGCAGCAACTCTGGCCCGAGAATTTCTCGAAAACATCGTCCGACTGCACGGTTTTCCTTCAGTTCTAATTTCGGATCGAGGTAGTCAATTTATTTCTCATTTTTGGCAAAGTTGCTGTCGGTCGGCTCAAATTGATGTGAGATTTTCGACCAGCCACCACCCTCAAACCGACGGACAAACCGAGAGGACCAATCAAACTCTGGAACAGTATTTGCGCTGCATGCTACAACAAACTGAAAAAACTTGGAAAGATATCCTTTGGATAGCCGAATATGCCTACAATAACTCTGTCCACTCGGGAACTGGGAAGACCCCGTTTTTTCTTTTATACGGTAGTCACCCTCGAACCTCGGAGTTGGATCCACTCCAAGATCTTGGAACACCAGCAGTAGACCACCTGCATTCTACAATAACCCAAGCCTTTAAGGAAGCCGTTTCTCACCTTCAAAGGGCTAAAGAACAATACAAGAAAGGAGCAGACCAACATCGGAAGGAAGCCCCCCAATATCAAGTAGGAGATCAAGTCTGGTTATCCACCAAATATCTACCTCTAAAAGGACCACACACATTCAACCCAAGATACCTTGGTCCCTATTCCATCACTACCATAGTAAATCCAGTAGCGGTCAAGTTGGACTTGCCCCCTCACATGAAGATACATCCGGTCTTCCACGTCTCTCTATTAAAACCCGTGCAACCTCAAACCCGACTAACTAAATCTCCAAAACCTATTCTAGTTGATGGAGAACTCGAGTTTGAAGTCAAAAGCATCCTGGATTCCAAGATCTCCAAATCTAAACTATTTTACCTGATTGACTGGAAAGGCTACGGTCCCCAAGAAAGATCCTGGGAACCTGCAGAATATGTCCACGCGCCTCGTCTAATCAAAAGATTTCATCGAACATTTCCTAACAAGCCCAAACCCCCGGAGAAGCCCGGTTTGGGAGGGGCCTTGACGGGGGGTGCTGTCATGATCTCTGCTTCCAAAAGATCAGGACTTGCCCGACTCCCTTGGAAGCAGACCCATAACCCCGGTTCCGAGTGCCAGCCAGTCCCAATTGGGACCTTTTGGACCCTGTCCTGGCGCCAGTGGCACCAGGCTCATAAAGATGCCCAGTCCCAGCGCTGGAAGCGCCGGGCTCATAATGCTTGGGTGGATTTACCTGCAGCAGACCATGCTGCTTACTTACCTGCCAGTTGAGCCCCTGATCCTCTTCTGTTTGGGACTAATTTTCCTGTTGGGTGGGGCAGGAGCCACTCCCTAGGTTCAGAACACTGGAACTCTTCTGGAAAGCAGGAACTCTTTTCTCACCTAGGCGAGGCTGTGGAAGGAGACACCTAAGCACTACAGGAGGCTATTTAAACCACACCCGATGGATGAATCTTGCTTTGCGTTATTCTGCATTCTCTGCAGCAGAACGCTCATCGTGTCTTCTGCTTCTGATCCTGGGCCTAAGGGAACAAAGGCTTACCATCCTGGAATCCAGTCTTCAGCAGCACCTGTAAAGACAAAGAAAGAACAGGTTAGCACTACGGTCTTCAGTGGCAGAGCATCTCTTACCTGGTCCATCGGCTGTCACCAACGCCTCGCGCTGCATTCCGGCATCTGAAAGACAAAGGCTTACCTACTCTTCGCATGCTCCGGAGGTCTTCGCACTGCATTCCGGCATCTGAAAGACAAAAGCTTACCAGCTCTTCTCACGCTCCGGAGGCCTTCGGCGCTGCATCCCGCATCTGAAAGACAAAAGAAGGTGCGTTTAAAGACATTGGGCAACTTTATTACTCACGTGCCATTACTCCTTCCCACGCCGAATCCAGTGGGTATTCCAGCACCCTTCAGCTTCTCTAAAGCTCCGAACTTGTACCTGCAAGATAAAAGGGACAGTTAGTGCGCATCGTGAAGCAGGCTACAAGCGCTTACTTACGTGCTTCCAGGCGCTTCTATTCCTCACACGGGTGCGATCCTCAACTCTCATCAGCCCGCCATCGCCGGAACCCTGCAAAACAAGAGATATCATTACAAAAGACTTTTAAGACATTTGAAGTGCCCAGAACTTACCGTTTGTGCAGTTAACGACGGACAGCAGTCCTCTGAGGTCAAGAGGCCTGCACCCTTATCCAGTGAAGAAACTGGTTACGGCACCCTGCCCCGAGGCATACGGAGAGCTCGGCGTTCACTTACCTAAGGTGAGGGCGTTAACCTTTGGGGTTCTACAGGAGAAGAGAAAGGGAAGAGGAGAGAGGCACCCAATAACCCCAGTTCATTAATCCCATATTTTCTACCTGCAGACATCTTACTCTTCAAGTCAGACATACAGTGCACAGAGGTCCAGCCCAAAGAGCCAACCGTGTGTTACACATCACCATTGAAGATACGGCATTCACCCAGTCAAGACCGGCGCCTCTGCGGGAATCAGGTGAGCGTTACAGAAGCCCAGCCTATAGAGGGAGCAGAAAGTGAGAACGAGGTGAGCCAATGCTTGCTCAGGAGAGCGTGCACGGATCAGCCAGTCATCCAGGTAGGGGTAGACATAAATCCCCCCTCGCCTGAGATACGCTACCACCACCATGAGCTTGGTGAAGACCCTCGGGGCAGAGGTCAATCCGAACAGCAGGACCCAAAACCGAAAGTGCGAGTCGCCAGCCGCAAACCTCAGGTACTTTCTGTGCTTGGGATGAATCAGCACATGAAAGTAAGCATTGTGCAGGTCCAGAGACACCAACCAATCCTGAAGTTGAAGGGCCTA
This sequence comes from Ambystoma mexicanum, assembly GCF_040938575.1. Taxonomy (NCBI): domain Eukaryota; kingdom Metazoa; phylum Chordata; class Amphibia; order Caudata; family Ambystomatidae; genus Ambystoma; species Ambystoma mexicanum. The sequence goes on from NC_090921.1 coordinate 385,990,555, forward strand.
GAGGACTAAAGAAAGAGCAACCATCTTGAACTTGTCCTTTCTGAGAAGTTTGTTGAACCAACACAAGTCCAGGATGGGTCTCAATCCTCAGTCTTTCTTCGGGATCAAAAAATAAGGGGAATACCATCCCTTGTTCCTCTCCGCTACAGGCACCAGTTCTATAGCGCTTTTCTCCAGCAGAGTCAAGATTTCCTACACAAGGAGCGGGTCTGGAAGCTTCAAAGAGTTTCCCCGGTGGATTGTCGTGAGGCCGCTGTAGGGAAGGCAGTAGCCGTGGGCTATTGTATCCAGAACCCATGCATCCGAAGTAATGGCTCGCCACTCTTTGAGATGCTGAGACAGCCTGCCCCCAACCGGCGAACCATGGGACATAGCCTCATGACTGTTTTGGAGCAGATGCGGCAGTGCCTGAAGGCAAAGAGGCAGCTGCCTGAGCAGCTTTGGCACCTCTATTTCCCAGACCACCATGGGTACTTTTTCGCTGGCCCCTTTGACTGCCGGCCCCTCTCGATCTACCAAAGGTGGAGTAGTAACGAAAAGAACCTCCCCTTCACTGCTGTCTCCTAGGATGAAAAGGCGTAGGTTGGCGCACAGCTGCGCATAAAAATGTTGCTGAAGCTTTCGAGGTCTGCAACCTCTCAATGCTCTCGTCAGCCTTATTGCCAAACAAATGGGTGCCATCAAAGGGCATGTCCAAAAGACGGGCTTGCACATCCGGGGCAAAACCCGACTTCCGCAACCATGCAAATCTGCATATAATGGTGCTTGCAGCCATGGCCTGGCTAACGCTGTCGGCCGTATACAAACCCGACTGAAGGGATTCGCACATGGCATCCTTGCCATCTTGCTCGAGAGCAAGGAAGCCATCCCTTTCTTCCCCCTCAGGAATATGCTCAGCCGCTAAAGAAACAGTTCCACAGAGTGTGCGAGAACCTTGCTAAGGCACAAGTGGAGTTGGCTGATTTCAATACCATGCTCCCCGCAGAAAATACCTTGCGAGCCCAACCGTCGAAGCCTTTGTTGTCCCTATCTGGAGGGATGGTAGGGTACGCCGCCTGACTCAAGGTGGCCGTAGCCACCTGAACCACCAAACTCTCGGGAGTGGGGTGAGTGGATAAATAGCTGGGGTCACTAACGGAAGGGCAGTTCATTTTTGTCAATGATTTATTAACAGCTGGAAGAGATTCTGGTGACTGCCAAGCAGCCGTCACCCTTTTCTGTAAAGTGAGATGAAAAGGTAACACCGGGTCAGAGGACGGACCTTGGTCTAAGATGTCCGTAAGATCATCTTGTACAAAATCATCAGGAGGACTGGACCAGCCCAGGTACTCCGTCACCCGAGCCATGAGCCTCCTGTATGACGAAACTGCATGAGCCCCAGGCTCAGGCCTGCCAAATTCCACTTCCGGAGAAGTGTCCCACCCACTGGCATCATGGAGAGTTTGCCTTAACTCCTCCAATTGACTGTCTCCAGAAAAGATAGGAGCCACATCCTGCTCAACAGGGTCCTCAAAATCACACATTTCTTCCTCCTCATTAATGTCATCCAGAGGGAAGTGAAAACCAGGCCTGGTGACAGAAGCAGCTCTGGAGTCCACTACTGTCCCCACAGACTTAGCAGAAGCCTTCCTTGGAGTATCCACCAGATCAGGGTACTCCAATGGTAAATTCCGGGCACAAATCCCCGAAGGCGTCGAGAGCGCTGAGGGTTTCAGCGTCAATGTCGACAACGGTGCCGATGGCTGATAAGAAGGCAAAGCCTCGAGGTCCGATTCCGACTGACACAGCACCGACGGTGTTGGCGCAGGCTTTGAACCTTTAGCAGGTTTCTGCGGTCTCGCTGGGGACGAGGACCAAGACCTGGAGGCACATCTCTTGAGACTTTCCTGAGCCTTATCTGAATGGGACCTCAAAGGTTACCAGTGCGAGTCGCGTCGAGGACCCGAGCCCGAAGGCGTGCGAGCCACAGTACGAGACAGTTCCCTGCCGGATTCGTAAGAAGGCGCAACCGGAACCGTGCCCTGTGATTGGAAAATTGCCAACATCTGCTCCTTAAAGGCAGCCCATTCCTCCAGAGTCGAGGACTTTGTCGGCAATGCCACTTTCCTCCATCCTCCGAGGATGACGGGGAAGGTGACCGGTGACAGCACTTCCTAGAATGCCGGGAGGAGGCAGAAGAATGGTGGGAACCACTCCGGGACCGAGACCCCCGAGCCTCCTCCCGACGCAGATAGTGGCCCCACGAGTCGTCGGTGGAAACCACCTTGGACGATTTAGATTTTCGGGACTTGCTGGGCTTAGAACCCCTACCCACCTGAAGCTTCCCCTTACGCTCCCCGTCTGGACTACTGCAACACTCTTTATCTTGGGTCCTCAAAAGCTACCACTGGTAAATTACAAATTCTCCAGAATAACGCTCTTAGAGCGGCGCTAGGCATCTCTAGAAGGGACCATATCACAACATACAGCCAACAGAACAATTGGATATCCATCAAGGATAAAATTCTCCTTAAAACTGCATCACTCACCCACAAGTCCCTCAATAATGCTACTCCTATTTACCTCATCGACAGATTTCACAGACAGACGTTTGTGAGACCCACAAGATCAGTATATAGAGACTGCCTCTCTGTCCCCAACTACAAACGTTCCACCATAGGAGGCAACAGCATCCCGGTGAAAGCGGCCAAATTGTGGAACTCCCTACCACCAACTCTCAGAATGGATTTACCTTACCAAAACTTCCGTTCCAAGACTATCTCTTGGCTGAAGACGCAAGCTATCTAACACTCAGAGCCCTTTGTCTTGCTTATCCCTGTCCATTTGTGCATGATGTATTCACCTGTGTTAACTTGTATATTTGTATATATTCCTGCCATTTTCTTATGCTCATGTGTATGTATATATTATCGTTGATGTAACTAAGTTTTGCAAATCCATGTAACTGCTGCGTCCCGTTACCCCAGGGTATTTTGGCACATTACAAATAATAAACAAACAAGCAAGGCCTTGGCAGTCAGCGACTGGCATTTCGAACAGTCGTCGGTGTCGTGACTCTCGCACAAGCACCACAAACAAATGTGATGTAGCTCGGTGATCGACATTTTAGACTTGCAGTCCCTGCAGGTCTTGAAGCCAGACCACAAAGTCTGAGAGGTCGAAGAAGAAGACATCACTACGATCAAACACGAGGCACGCCGAGTTCTCGAAGCAAACACGTTTGCGGAAAAAGCAGAACTGAGGCTACAGGCGCCATGCGTCCTATTTATAACATCCGGTGACGTCACTCTCGACGGCGGCCTTCGAGGGACATCGACCCAACGCCGTCGACGCAGGACGCCCTCTGCCGAAAAAGTTTCCGAAGTGCACAGCTGTGGACATTACATGTCAAAGATGTGGAATACGTTGGAGGACACAATCCATTCGAAAGTGCTGTATTTAGCATGCTATGTGTGGCAACAGGATGTGTGCTGGTGATATTGTTTAAGGAGTTTATGGAGCAATGTGTCCAACTGTGCTCACACAATAGTCTGCTTTGGAAAGGAGTTTCATTATGTTGCTTTGCTGTCCCACAGTGCTCACGCATCATCAGCGTTGGAAAGGAGTTTTGTTTTGTTGCTTTGGTCACCAGCCCCAGAAGTACATTACACATCCAATGTAGGTTTATTAGGCCAGAAGGCCAAATTTTCATAGTTTCGGAATTTGGGCCAGTAATGATTGCAAGGACAGAGTAAAACAGTCGGCTGTGACAAATTGTTACTGTTCTGAGCTGGCATCTTGGACGTTGTTGGTTCCACTCGCGAGGGGTTCTACGGTCCAGATAAGAAAATACTGATGACATAAATCCATTTATTTCCCCTTGGTTTTGGTTGAGAAACGCTCTGGTGTCCATGTGCTGCTTTACTGTCCAGGGCAACGTATTACCTTCATTCTGTCTTTAGTGCAATGTCATACAAGGCTTGTATTTTTTTTTCTTGATAGCAGGCTACTTGCTTGTTTGTGGTTGCATGTGAGGATTAAGCCTTGAAGTGGCTGTGTGTCTGTGAGCAGTTATTTGGCATGGTGGTGCCAAGTGACAATAGAGTGTGGGATTTGGAGATTTGGTTTGGGTGTTTGGAACCGGGCACTAGTTTTAGGGGTGTTCTGCCACCCGTGCCACTAAAATTGGGGTTTGGAACCAGGCACTCGTTTTTAAGGGTGTTAAACCACCCATGCCACAAATGTTGGGGTGTTGGACACCGTGCATTAAGGGGTTTCCTGCCCATGCCTTAGGGTTTGGACACTGGTAGCTTAGGGGTGGTCCTCTCCACCTGTTTGTGCACAGCAGTGGGTGCCTGTGCTTTGTGCCTTTTGAACCCTGGTCATGTGTTCTGTATTAGAATTGTAGAAGATGAAGGGTGTGCTGTGCTTCAGTGCACCTTAGTTGTTGGCAGCAGGATGAATGAGGGTGCTGTTATGGGATTGTGTGGCATGGTGGTGTGTTGAGAGTTAGGGTTGGTTCCCTTGTTTGAGTGTCTGTTGTTGGGCCTGAGTGAGTGAATCGTATGGTTGCTTGGCTTCATTGTAGGTCGTTCAAGGGACAAGGTAGGTGGGAGAGTGTCTCCTTGTTCTACGGAATAGAGTTTCGAGTGGAGGTGGCCAGAGTGTTGTTGGTTTTATACTTTGGTCGCATTACCTCAGTTTATTTACCTTGTGCTTCTTTCCGTGCCTTTATCTTGGTTTCCGTTGAGGAGGGAGATGTGATGTGTCTTGTGTTCCCTACCTTGGTGCTGCATGGATGCTTTGTGGAGAGAATGTATGGTGGAATGTATGCCTGTGGAATGTTGTGATGCGAGTGCCCCAGTAAATTTTTTGAATGTCAGCTGCAGTGAAGCAGCCTTGAGAGTTGAGGCCGGTGGATGTCTCCTGTGTACTTTCCCACTTACTTACCCTTGGACTTGCCTGATGTTTATACCTCGTCACTGGAACTTAGTAAAGAAGTTACCTTTCTCTTACCGGCTGTATCCGTCTTTCATTTCACACCATAACAGTTGTATTGAGGACAGAGCCTCAAGACCCTTTTCTTTGGAACTGTGTTTCCTTGAACTTGGGGAAGGGAACCCCGAGGATTGTGTGGAACTATATTCCCTGGACCTTGAGAAAGGTAATCTTTTGTGGAGCTTTCTTGAACTTGGGCAAGGGGAGTTGAAAAGGAAGCTAAGAGCTGAAGAAGCTCAGAACTTTTCATACATCCCAATTTCGTTTGTTATTAACTTCCATACACATTATTTAGCTTTATTTGTGAGGGCAAGGATAGGTGTTAGACACAGACAGACTTAAGTTGAACCTTCTGACTCAGACTGTCCTTCGTTTCGTTCAGGTAGGGAAATGCAACCTTAGCATAGGGCAAGTTAGGCCTTCAAACATCTGACATTTGATTTAAAAAACCAACTGACTTTGAATCTGTTTATCTGTGTCTTGATTCATGATGCCTTAGAACTATGTGGGAAGGAGCCATTTTACTGATGGGGTAAATGAATGTGGCAATGGATGGTAAGTTAGACAGGTCGGTACAGAATATGAACTCAACGATTGGGACAGCTATGCATAAACTCAAAACCTTCTTAACAGAACTTAATCTAGTTGATATCTGGCGGACACAGCCCCTGTCAGACAATGCTTCTACATATTTTTCACATGCCCATAAATCCACCTCAGGATTGACTATTTCTTTTCTTCTTCATGGTTCATACAGCGTGCGCTAAGGTGTGGCTTTGAACCAAAGATGCTACTGACAATATGATGCTAGTACACTGTGGCGACTGGACTGATAGTCACGAGCCATATAGATGGCGATTGCCTTTGGGTTTGCTAAGTGACAGGTTCTGCTTGGAGAAACCTAAGAAAACAATCAGGGAATACCTGGGGTTCAATAAGCAGGAAGACACATCAACAGGCACTCACCGGGATGCCTCAAAAGCAGTGGTGAGGGGCAGCATCATATCGAGTGCCGCCTCCATTCAACGTATTCGAGGATACACAGTTGGACCCGATGGAAATGCCCTGATGGATGTGGTGCTAAGGACCATTTCATTTTGCTTACGCTTGATCAGATGTGTTTTAGAATGTATGTGGCAATTATCCTGTGTCTGGGAGGGGCCCGGGGAGGTTTCACACATATTGTGTTTGGGGTTACTACTACTTACGAACCATATTATCGGAATATGCATAGTTTAATGAAAATCCAATAAAAACATTTCTTTGAAATAAGAAAAGAAGGGAAAGAAAGAGTGGTAAAGAAGGAGCAGAGTGGAGGGGTCACCCAGCACCATTCCAATGTATTTAGTCTCTTCCAGCCTCTTCACACATTGTAAAGATCCCAAACTTTCCAATGCTTCGAAACAGTAACAAAGTACTTAAAAGTGCCTTACCTTAAAACACTGTTGCCTGCCTGTTTTAAATTGTTAGTGTGCGTCTATTAGAGACAGTTTACTGCTTTTTAGATTTATAGCTGGTTATTTACCTGTATTGTAGATTAATGCAAAATATATATATATTTTTTTTAAAGAGTATTTTATGAGGAGATTCCTTTACTGTGTGCTGATGTGTGTAAGCTGTACTTTAAGACCATTCCGTTCCTAGAATAAAAACGAAATGCTCAATCACACTACCATTGTGAGGCCAGAACACTAACACATGGAGGTAGAGAAAGCACCCAGATCAAACCTGTAGTGAAGCTCAGGTGCCTTCCTCTTGGTGGAAACTCAGCCTCTTGTCCTGCTGCTATGCAGTTGTCCTGGCCTAACGTGCCAGTGCACATGGGGCCACAAGACCTTGACAAGTGGTTGCCCAGGACCGAAGGATGAGAAGCAAAAAGGCCTGAATCTACAGAACAAAGAACCAAGAATGAAGTGTAAGGGCACATTATCCCAAGACTGCAAGTGACAGAAATGATGACTTGAGTAGGACTTTAAAAATCAACAATGGGGCTGAATTTTGAGAGGCCAAACTATTATGGTGAACAGGAAAGACACTGAAGCCAAACCCAATCAAGGTAGGTAGCAGAGCGGTAAGGTTTACACTTAGGAGGTGTGTGAGTGGTCTAGGGCTACAATGAGTCGACCGAGAGCAACACAATCATTTCTGCTAGACAGATAAGTACAAACATATACAATGATTTATTAGGCCTTTAAAATACACACCAAGCAAAGGAACCTTGACAAATATTGTCAAACACTTACTATTAAATGCACATGACATGCATTTCTTACAATAGCATCTCTGATGATTGTATCTTCTTAGATTCACATGCTGTGCATATAGTCAGACATCTAGTGGTAATTGCAGAGTATCGCATCTTGTCTTTCGAGGATCAAAAGGGGACGTCGACATGCGAGTCTACCCAAAATCCATCACGCATCGAGGTCCCTCTGATTGCGTTTTTTTCTGCCGTGAATGAGTACAGAGAGAGAAAGGAGTAAGATGTCTATGTTCCTTTTACTCCAAGGGGGGAGGAAGGTGGGCACATGTGAATCTAAGTAGTTACAATCATCAGAAATGCTGTTACGGGAAGTAATGCATGTCTTCTGATGCTTGTGAATCGGTTTAGAATATCATGCTGTGCATAGACTAGCAAGCAGTACCCAGAGATGGTGATGGGATGTGTGAAGGAACAGTAGTAAAGAGAGGTCTTAGTACCGCTTGTACCACGTAAGAATCAGACTGAGAATGTGTATCCAAGCAGTAGTGTTTTGTAAAGGTGCGTGCAGAACTCCAAGTTGCTGCTTTGCAAATGGACTGAAGAGGAACATTTGCAATGAATGCTATGGAAAGCCCAGTGCCCCGTGTAGAGTGTGCTTTAGGCTTGAAGGGCAGGTCTCTCTTGGCAATAGTGTAACACAGTGTGATTCAGTTCACAATCCACTTTGAAATCGCTGATTTAGAGTCAGGATTCCCCTTCTCTATCAGCTGCCAATGAAACAGAAAACTGGTTTGTCTTTTTAAGTGGTCTTGTCCTTTCCAGATAGTAGATGACTGCTCTCCTCACATTAAGCGTGTGGAGACTTATTTCCGCCACGTTAGTGGGGTTCTGGAAAAAGGTGGGTAGTTCTATTGATTAGTTGGCATGGAACATTGAAATAAATGTAGGCGCAAATCGTGTGCGAGTGTGCAGGACCACCTTATCTTTGTGAATCATTACAAATGGGTCTAGGATTGAAAGAGCCTGCAGTTCACTAACTCTTCTTATTGAAGTGACTGCCACCTGGAAAGCGGTTTTGTAAGTGAGAGCCTTAAGGCTCGCCTTATGCATAGGTTCAAATGGAGATCCCATTAGTCTAGTTAATACCACATTCAGGTCCCATCCAGGAAATGGGTTGGAGATTGGAGGATGAAGTCTTTTAACCCCCTCCATGAAAGCCTTGACGACTGGAATTTTCCACCATGAAACCCTTTTATGAGACATGGTGTAAGCCAAAAGTGCCGCTAAGTGGACTTTTAAGGAATTGAAAACCAAGCCTGTATCGAGCAAGTGAGTTAGGTACAGGACCATATGTGTTGGTGAGCATTCAATTGGATTGATGCTTTTAGTACTGCACCAGGCTACAAGCGTTTCTATTTGTTGGAGTAGCAATGTCTGGTGTTGGGCTTTCTTGCTTCTCTAAGTATTTGAGGAAGTTGGAGGTGTCTGAAATCTATGACCTCTGGAGCCAGACCGCTAAAATGAGAGTTTGCGGGCATGGATGTAGTTTTTCCTTGTTGTCTTGTGACAACATGTTGTACGGGCATGGCAGCTTCCTCGCAGGGGAGACTGACATTGCCATCAGATGAGAGAACCAGGGTTGGCAGGCCCACATCGGGGCCGCCAGAATCATGGTGACCGATTCCTGTTCCTTGTTCAGTTGAGGACTCAGGGGGGGAAAAGCGTAGACAAATTTCCCTGACCATGTTATCTAGAGTCCATTCCCCTTGGAACAGTTCTGCGGGTACCTGAAGGCGTAATCTGGGCAATGGCCGTTCTCTAGAGTTGCAAACAAGTCGATCTCTGTGAAGCCCCAGTCTGCAAAGAGGTTGGAGACGATGTCTCCTGTAATCACCATTCGTACTCTGTGGGTAGATGTTAGTTTCTGCTGAGCACGTCCTCTAGAGGATTGAGTTCCCCTTGAACGTGTTGCGACAGGAGGAACAACTTGTGTTTGAGAGCCCACTTCCATATTTTCTGAGACAGTTCGGATAGCCCTGGAGAGTGTGTGCCCCCTGTTTGTTGAGGTAATGCATGGCTGTGGTGCTGCCCGTTAAGACCAGTACTGTCTTTCCCTGCAATTGTGTCTGAAAAGCCTTCAGGGCTTTGAACACTGCAAACAATTCCAGCAGGTTTATGTGGTTGGATGCTACTGCTGGGGACCAAACGCTGTGCGCCGTGTGATGAAGGAGGTGAGCACCCCACCCCATGAGGGATGAGTCCGTGGTGAGAGTAGCTTGTACTGCGGGGGTGGGAAAGGTCTTCCCCTGCAAGAGGTTTTCCCTCTTCCCTCAACCACCACTGCAGAGAGAACGAGGGATGCCGAGACAACCACTAGATTGGCAGTTGAAGTAGTAAACTGGAGGGAAAACCCTAAGTATTGGGAAGGTCAGGTTAAGGGCATCAAAACTGCTGTTATACAAACAAGGAACTGACCATATCCCATCAAAAATATTACTCTTTTTACACACACTGTTTTTTCGTGTGGTGCTCTACAAACAAAGGCTGAAAACTAGTACGCCTATAAAACAATAAATGTTGAACCCAAATGCTCTGGATATCTAATTAATTTGATATCTCAGGCTACCCCGGAGCATCGAGTGTTACTACCTTGGAGCAAAAGAAAATATATAGAGAAAACTGCTGTGATAGCTTAGTGGCTATTTTTAATTATACAGTTATTGTTTAACAAATAAACATGATCTCCCAAAGGAGCATTTACAAAAAAATGGTACTTTCAAAAATCGAAACCATAATCATTAAAATGCACAGTGAATTACATCAAATACTATGGAACATACATTCTGGTATTTGACAAGAAATAAACATTTTCAAACAAAAAACCATCCACACAATGTGTGATTAAATCCACAGTCTATATGATGAGTTGAAAAAACAAAATAAGGAAAATAAAACAACAAAAAGCAAAATCCCAACACATCCTGATTTTGTGTGATAGGGCAAAGCAACCAAATGCGACCCCCACCAGAGTCTGATGTATTGGTGGCCTCGGCCAAAGGACCGATTGTCAGGTCCTTGGGTTTGGAGCCCAGGGCATGTGTGGTTCCAAACTAATGCCAGAGGTCAGGTCCTCCTGATGACTTGGAGGGTCAACTGGTGGGAGTTTATCAAGAGACCAATCCTAGGTCAACGTCGGTGGTTATATTCCTGCTGATTTGAAAAATGGGCCGTATAGCAATTACGTGTCCAATAAGACGTTTCGGCGGGCAGTGAAGGCTACCTTCATCTGGACCTGCGGATGTCGCTCTACATGGGAAAACAGAGCAAAGGAAAGAAATCAGAAGGGGAGAGAGGGTAAGAACAAATCACCCCCAACATCTCATCAGTCTATGCATGCCTAACAATGGTAGAGCACGTGAAGCACTAGTATTAAAAAAGGGGAGGGTTCGAAAAAGAAGCAGACATTAAGCTTTAAAAGGTTGCCAAAAGGAGAGAACATTTGGCACCTGTAGGCTGGCATTACCCACCTGAACAGAGAAGAGGGGGAAAGTAGAAAAAAGCTCCAATGGTCAGGGTGACCAAGGAGAGGGCCCGTGCCAAATTAGCACAGGTACTGTATGGAACCGTGGTTCCAAAAGGCTGGTGCCTCCATGGGGTCCCGGAACCAGTCGAGCAGAGGGTGAGTTAGAGACCCGATGTATCAAAGCTGGGAGGCCTATCATGAGAATACAAGAAACAGAGAAAAAAGGGATCAGAAAGAACTGAAGTATCTCTAAACTGCATCCCTGCAGGTCAAATAATGTGTAGCACCGAAAAATAGCAGGAAGGCAACACTTACTACAGACATGTTGTGATTCATGTCAGGATCCGGTGTGTGCGTCAATCAGTCAAACCTTGTACTTGCAGGTAAGTGGATCGTTCCAAAAAAGAAATCAAAGTGTAGCTGGAGATCCTACAGCAGGAGCAGACCAAAATTTTGAAGTGAATACAAGGCTGCTGGCGATAGCTATATGAATGCTAACATAATTGAGAAAGTAGTGGCTCAAACAAAGTGTTGACCACATCCATGGAAAGGAAAAGGGCTGTGGTCCCAGGGACTAGGATAGATAAGGAGAGGGAAGGGGCATGTTGACTCAGTAGGGGGGAAGCAGACACCTCCAGCTCTGACTCTGATAAAAGCAATCAACCTCCAGCTCATGGTAACTTTCCATATCCTGGACCATACCCGATGCAACCGCCTTTTTTAGGGTATGGGGGCCCCAGAGGCGGACACTGGGGCCCCCCTCCGCCCCCAATGCCCCCCTTTGGGTTCCCCAATTGGAGACAACCGAGGGGCAGGAAGAGATCACAACGGAGGTACTAGAATCTGTTTGCAACACGATCCCTATATTTAACATCTCTGGGGTGAATCTGACAAAGGGAGAAATTGACGTCCTTTCTAAAGGACTCTCTTTTGTCCCTACCAATCCAACGAATTGGTACAACATGGATTGTGAACTAAGACATTTTTTTCGCAAAATTCGCCTAAAATCCTTTTTCCAAGACACAGATGATTCTGAACAAGAATCAGATACCGGTTTCCGTCCAAAATCCACATTTTGTCCTACTGAAGCTGAAGTGGCCCCGGCCATCATCACATTTGAGAAATGTGTGTTACAAGAGGTTCAGAAAATACGAGCCAAGACACCTGTACACCGACACAATTTGTCGAATGAGGAACGACAAGCCCTCAAGAACCTGGCAGCCAACACAGGGATTGTGATAAAATCAGCTGATAAGGGCGGGGGAATTGTGATACAGAGCAAAGACCAATATTTGATCATGGTTAATTCCCTCTTGGACGATGATACAAATTATAAGAAACTCAGGAAAGATCCGACATTGGAAATCAAACATCTGATACAGGAGGCCACTACGTTTGCCTTGGAACACCAATGGATTACCAAAAAGGAAGAAGCATTTTTGAACACCTCAGAAGGACGTATCCCTGCCTTCTACGCTCTACCCAAGATACACAAAGATGCACAGAACCCACCGGGTAGACCGATTGTATCTGGATGCGGCTCGATTCTTGAACCCCTATGCAAATTCATAGATTTTTTCTTGAAACCCCTCAGCCAGAAGACACCTACGTATTTAAGGGACACAATGGCCACCATTGAATGCTTTGAAGGCCAATTACATAACCCAATGATTAGCCGCATCGCTACAATGGACATTACATCGCTATATACGAGCATCCCGCAGACTGAGGCAATTGAATGCATGCGAGCACATTTGACCCACCACATGACACAAAGAAGGGTTCCGACAAATTTCATAATTGAACTTTTGGAACTAGCATTGACCAAGAACTTTTTCTGTTTCAACGAACGCTTCTACTTGCAAACTAGCGGCACGGCCATGGGGGCTGCCTTTGCCCCGAGCCTTGCCATCATTTTTATGGCAGAGTTCGAAAGAAGCTTCATATTGGATACTGAGAACCCATTTCTTAACAACATCAGCCACTGGAAAAGATACATAGACGATATAATTTTCTTGTGGGAAGGCAGTTTGGATTCTCTTCTTAACTTTCAACAGTGGCTCAATTCGTGTCACCCGTCTATATCATTCTCTCTTGAATCTAGTCCATCCAATATCAACTTCTTGGACCTAAAAATCAGCGAGAAGGAAGGTTCGCTGTCTTGTTCATTATACAAGAAACAGACAGATAGAAACACATTATTGCATTATACCAGCTCACACCCACGCAATCTGAGGGACAACTTACCATATGGGCAATTCCTCCGCTTGAGGAGGAATTGCACAGATAAAAACGACTTTCGCCAACATGGATTTGAACTCAAGGAACGCCTTTTAGACCGAGGGTATCCCAGTAAACTGGTGAAGAACAACTACAAGAGAGCCTTGAATACCCCCCGGGAGGTCCTACTACAACCTAAACCCAGATCAGAAGAGGAGGTTAAAATGACTTGTGTTACCACCTTCTGCCAGGCAACTACACAAATAAAACAGGCCATCAGAAAATTCTGGCCGTTAGTCCAACTAAATCTGGAACACGAACCATTCCCCCGAATGGCTTTGAAACGCTCCAAAAATCTCAAAGAACACCTTACCAAGGCCAGATTTACCAGCGCTACCTCACGAAACACACTCTGGAATCTACGGAATCTAACTGGGCACCACCCATGTGGCAACTGCTCCATATGCAGGTTCACCATCAAACTCAAAAGTTTCGCCATCGCAGGGAAACAGTGGGTGTTCCGCCACTTTTCTAACTGCAAAAGCCAGAACGTGATTTACCTTATCGAATGCCCATGTGGACTTAAATATGTGGGCCAGACAAGCCGACCGGTGCACAAAAGAATAGTGGAACATCGCTCACGAATCAGATGTAGAACTCACACATCCCCATTAGTTGGTCATTATGTGGAATACTAACATAGTCATGATGACATGAAATGGTGGGTGGTGGATATGGTCCAAGGCAACACCAACACTGCTAATACACTGAACCACAAGGAAGCCTGGTGGGTTTTCAAACTCGATACCGTGAAACACGGACTGAATGAGGCCAATGTTGTGGATTATAGACCTTAGTGTTGATATACAATGTTGATCTTGTCCGTTTGGATTCTCTGTGACTAAACATACAGGGTGTGGATGTATGGGGTCAGGGCCTTCAGTGAGGCCACTCCACTACACGCATGACCCACACCACTCCCTGACTCCTTTTCCTCCCCTCTCCTTGATTTGGATTGGTTCCTAATGTACCCATGTGCTGTTGTTGATATGTGTCTCCGACCTCTTGTTCACTGATACTTATTGCATGATTGAATTCATTAACATGTGTACCAACTGTGACCTGATAACGTGAGACTCCTTTGTAATTTTGAATTTGTATTATGTTGATCATTTCTGATACAAACCTTGTTAAACTACCAGAAGCCTCTTTTATGTATGGTGTTTGTTTTTTAAGAAAGTGGATTTTCCACTACATTGTGATTCTGCTTGCACAGATCCAGCGCCCTGATTAGTTCTTCACACCAGGCACTCACCAGTTTCATGTACCCAGTTGAGCACACACCCTCTCTTTCTGTCCTCGGTGATTCCCCTTGGCTTTATACTGGAGCCACCTTCTGCTCTACTGACCATTTCGTGGCAGCTGTCGTAGTTTCTCTCCTTTCCCCCCTTTCCCCCCCCCACCCCTCTTCTTTTCCTCCCTCACTTCTTTCCGGGCTTGACTCGTATGCCAGCATGGGCGCTGCCCCTCGGGACGCATGCGCTCGACTAGAACACTACGGCACTGTGCCATGCGCATGCGCCCGTGGTTCTGTTTCCGCACATGCGCGGTACCCGCACTTACGGGTCCGGTGTCTTTACACCCGCGCATGCGCGCTCTCCCCTTACATTCAAGCGAATCATGCGCGCTTTAGCATTTCTAGCAGTGTTTCTCACTGTGCACCGCTCACTTGCGACACGGGATGCGGACCGGCGCGCATCTTTGAGATTTCTTCACAGCGACGGCTTCATTCCACACGCTGTTTGAAGACGGGTAGGCACCTTACCGCTAGGGCTCTAGCATTTTCCTCTTTAATGGGGTCACCCTGCTTCCCCCCTACTGAGTCAACATGCCCCTTCCCTCTCCTTATCTATCCTAGTCCCTGGGACCACAGCCCTTTTCCTTTCCATGGATGTGGTCAACACTTTGTTTGAGCCACTACTTTCTCAATTATGTTAGCATTCATATAGCTATCGCCAGCAGCCTTGTATTCACTTCAAAATTTTGGTCTGCTCCTGCTGTAGGATCTCCAGCTACACTTTGATTTCTTTTTTGGAACGATCCACTTACCTGCAAGTACAAGGTTTGACTGATTGACGCACACACCGGATCCTGACATGAATCACAACATGTCTGTAGTAAGTGTTGCCTTCCTGCTATTTTTCGGTGCTACACATTATTTGACCTGCAGGGATGCAGTTTAGAGATACTTCAGTTCTTTCTGATCCCTTTTTTCTCTGTTTCTTGTATTCTCTTGATAGGCCTCCCAGCTTTGATACATCGGGTCTCTAACTCACCCTCTGCTCGACTGGTTCCGGGACCCCATGGAGGCACCAGCCTTTTGGAACCACGGTTCCATACAGTACCTGTGCTAATTTGGCACGGGCCCTCTCCTTGGTCACCCTGACCATTGGAGCTTTTTTCTACTTTTCCCCTCTTCTCTGTTCAGGTGGGTAATGCCAGCCTACAGGTGCCAAATGTTCTCTCCTTTTGGCAACCTTTTAAAGCTTAATGTCTGCTTCTTTTTCGAACCCTCCCCTTTTTTAATACTAGTGCTTCACGTGCTCTACCATTGTTAGGCATGCATAGACTGATGAGATGTTGGGGGTGATTTGTTCTTACCCTCTCTCCCCTTCTGATTTCTTTCCTTTGCTCTGTTTTCCCATGTAGAGCGACATCCGCAGGTCCAGATGAAGGTAGCCTTCACTGCCCGCCGAAACGTCTTATTGGACACGTAATTGCTATACGGCCCATTTTTCAAATCAGCAGGAATATAACCACCGACGTTGACCTAGGATTGGTCTCTTGATAAACTCCCACCAGTTGACCCTCCAAGTCATCAGGAGGACCTGACCTCTGGCATTAGTTTGGAACCACACATGCCCTGGGCTCCAAACCCAAGGACCTGACAATCGGTCCTTTGGCCGAGGCCACCAATACATCAGACTCTGGTGGGGGTCGCATTTGGTTGCTTTGCCCTATCACACAAAATCAGGATGTGTTGGGATTTTGCTTTTTGTTGTTTTATTTTCCTTATTTTGTTTTTTCAACTCATCATATAGAC
The DNA here is from genome assembly GCF_040938575.1 of Ambystoma mexicanum. NCBI lineage: Eukaryota > Metazoa > Chordata > Amphibia > Caudata > Ambystomatidae > Ambystoma > Ambystoma mexicanum. Next base: position 386,006,581 of record NC_090921.1, read on the forward strand.
TGGATTTAATCACACATTGTGTGGATGGTTTTTTGTTTGAAAATGTTTATTTCTTGTCAAATACCAGAATGTATGTTCCATAGTATTTGATGTAATTCACTGTGCATTTTAATGATTATGGTTTCGATTTTTGAAAGTACCATTTTTTTGTAAATGCTCCTTTGGGAGATCATGTTTATTTGTTAAACAATAACTGTATAATTAAAAATAGCCACTAAGCTATCACAGCAGTTTTCTCTATATATTTTCTTTTGCTCCAAGGTAGTAACACTCGATGCTCCGGGGTAGCCTGAGATATCAAATTAATTAGATATCCAGAGCATTTGGGTTCAACATTTATTGTTTTATAGGCGTACTAGTTTTCAGCCTTTGTTTGTAGAGCACCACACGAAAAAACAGTGTGTGTAAAAAGAGTAATATTTTTGATGGGATATGGTCAGTTCCTTGTTTGTATAACACCATTGGCAGTTGAGGCACTCTTGCATGGGGTGCATGCCCATACTTGCGTGTGGAACTAGATAAATGCAGGAGGTAAGCATCCTAAACAGTCGCATGGCTTTGCATACAGTCACCTTGCGATTGGCTACATAGTGAGGGATCTGGACCAGCATGTTTTGAACCCTCTCGTTGGAGGGGAAAACAAGCCAGTCTTTGGTCCAAATTAGAGCCCCGGGAAATTGCTCGACTTGGCTGGGGTCCAGGCTGGATTTCTTTTCATTGATTGATAATCCTATACTGAAGAGGAGATCTACTGTCTTTTGGGTATTTGATAGGCATATTTCATATAAAGCCTGTGTAATTAGCCAGTCATCGAGGTAAGGATAGACTGGAATGGACTGCCTGCGCAGGTAAACCGCTACTACTACCAGCACCTTTGTAAACACCCTTGGGCCTGAGGCAATGCTGAGGGGAAGGACCTTGAACTGATAGTGCTTATCCTCTATCATGAATGGGTGGAGCTGGCCTCTGAGGAGGCGAGAAGGGAGGGTCTAGACAAAGGCGTCTGGATCTGGAGTAGTAGTTGGGGAAAGCCATGGTGCTTCCCCCTACCGGCTGTTCATCACCACAGTCTGGGCACTGGTCTGGTGTCTCCTCAAAACGATTTTCTTCCCGATTATAGGGGTCCTCATAGACTTCTTCAGGTTGTGAGAATTCTAAAACGGCCTCCTGTGGAAATTGACTGGGAAGCTTTTGGACTTTTGAAAGAGTAGGGCAAGAATCCTCCTCCCTAGGTCTTTTTGGGGTAATACATTTCTCAGAGAAGTCAACAAACTTTGAAAGTTTGTCCATAGGGATGAACCAGAGGGGCCTGGAGGGGGCAGGGGAAGGGTTCTCCTGGAGGACAGGGGTCCTTAGGTCGTCGAAATTTGTCAGTCATAGCTTTGGAGAGGGGCAGTTACCCTTCTAAGCACTCCTCTCGATGTTTGGAGAGTCTTAAGATTTATTTGCCGCTGAAAAATGGGCGCGAGACCCTCACATAGCTCTGGTGGGTCGGGGAGTGTTTTCAACATCCCTGTAGGCTTTGTCGAGGTTTGCTGCGTCGCCAAAACCCTTGAGGCTGACGTGCTCTTAGAAGGCGCATCAGTGCTCTAGTGTTTAGTAGACGCGCCCTTATGGGTTGAATGCCCGGACGCATGCCATGTCGATGGTTGCTGGGGGGTAAGGGGAGGCGGCCGATCATGACGATCAGTGCGCGTCGTTGAAACATTCGACGGGCCCATTGGCGTCTGTTGCTTCCTCGACTAATCTGTCGAGGAAGCTCGTGGGGTTGTGCACTTTTCTTTTTATGGTGTGGATGTGCCCCTGTCGCCGGGATGTTGTCTCCCCATAGCAGCACCGGTGGTGTGCCTGTCGGGGCCGGGCATCTGGGAACCTAATGGTTCAGCGGATAGGTCAATGGCCTCCACATCTGAGCCATGGCTGCCGCTTCAATCCCCGTCACTCGAGGCGCCTCCGCCGATGGGGGAACCACTCTCGGCCTGCATGGCATAGGCCGCCCACCGTTTTGCCTGCCGATCTTTTAGCGTCATTGGACAAAAAAGTTGGCAGGATCGCTCGTCGTGATCACGAGGCAGACACTTGTTACACTTTCGGTGAGTGTCCTTCCACAGGTATTTGTCGTTGCAGGATGCGCAAAACTTAAAGGGAGTCCTCTCCATAGTTGAGGTAAAGGGCGGCAGCAGCAAGACCAGAAGGGAAAAGAGGGGGGAAAAAAGGAAATGCATTCTAAAATGAATCAAACCCCGGGGCCCCACTCTCCCTACTGTATAGGTCTGGCCAGAGGGCCGAGGCCATGCGGTCGGCAGCGTCGACCGAAGCACCAGTTGCTGAAATCTGCGGGCATCTTCAGCGTAGGGTCCAGAAGTAGTAGTTGATGAGGGGTCGAAAACCAAACGACCAACGGTCGTAGATAATAAAGTTATAACTTTGCAATGCATGAGCTCTGCATAGGGCGACCAGATAGCTGGGCGGATAAAAACGATCTGAGAGACAGATGCGTAAGGGATTTTGGGTACACTACACGTCACGTTAGGGATAGTGTTACAACCACGCCCATGTCGACGTCTCCTTTCGATCCTCGAAAGACAAGATGCAATACTGTACGAATACCACTAGATGGCCGACTATATGCGCAGCATGTGATTCTAAGCAGATTCACAAGCATCACAAATATATTTACTCACGAGAAGATGGAAATGCATCGGATTCAAAACCAGTGCAATCCAGGTAAGTAGACAGATGCATAAAACACAGTAAGAACACTTAGAGCAACACTAAAACAGGTTCTATTACTTAAGTCCATCCCTAAGATTGATTGGGGCCTAGTGCCCTTAAAACATAAGTTTCAAAAGATATATTTTTCAGGTAGGTTTATTACGTGTTGGACGATGCCAGTGGTTGCGATTCACAGTTCCCAAACATTAGGGAAAGTTCAGGTAAGAGCTCTCAGTCTCACTACACTAAGGAAGGTTTAGGAGGGGAATCCTAGACTAGACCACCACATATCTGAGTCAGGCAAGAGAGAGATAGGAGGAGTACTTCAGAAGTATGGGGGGGGGCGGGAAGAAACGGGAGTGTTAACTTACTCCCCTTACTCAGATTTCTCCAGAGACCACTGCTGAGGTTCTGGATTCCGTTAGGAACACGTTCTTTTGTGCTTGGCCCAGTCGAGGGAGGCCATGGGGACATGGGGACATGGGTGCAGAGGTCGATTTCGAACGCAGGCTTTAGTTTCGTTTGGTCGCTGTACCTGTATTACGGTTCTAGGCACAGTGCAGCTGAACACTCTTGCGAGGAAATCAATTCTGTGGGGCAGGCGACCTCAGGACACCTCCAATGGAGCAAAGGTGGCGGGTTGCAACAAGAGTCATCATAATCAGGCGGCAACATGCGATAATCAATGGGCGAACATAGGAGCAGGTACTGCACAGCTTCCTTTGGGACAAGAAGGCAAAAAATGCAGGAGCAGGCATCTTGCGCACAAGCTGAAGATCCTCAAAGTTCCAAGGATGCACCCGGAACAGACGGCTGCAGCGAGGTAGCCCAGGAGGGAACTGGTCAGTCCACTGGATGGTCTAGGGACACTTCTGAAGGCTCAGTAGGCATGGATCCGCAAACAGGGGTCGTGACTGGCTGTTCTCACCGGCCCAGTGGCCGAAGCATCAGCAAGGGTATTCTTGAGATCAGGCAGAGCAGTGAATTTCAAGCAGAGGTGAGTGCACAGTAAATGCCTTGTCGGAAGATCGTAAAGATCAGTTTTAGGCTTCCAACTCACTGCCACCGCCGCTAGCAATCCAGTTGGAACTGCGTAGCACAGCCTTCGCTCCTTTCCTCCCACGCGCTCACCAAAAAGGATATGAACGCAACAGGAGTACGTTTTCACTGTAAACAAACGTCTTTTGGTAAACGAACATGTACTTAGCGTTCACACGAACACACTGCTAAAAATCACTTAAAAAGCTCTGCATCACTTCAAGCTTAACTATCCTCACACAGGTTCGAGGGAGTTCATGCTCAAACAATTATGAATCTCCTCACGTTGTAAAATCATTCTGTTTCCCAGTATTAATGATACAGTTTAAGAATACGGAGACTTAACGCTGCGCAGCTACCTTAAAATTAGAACCATTTAAATCTTGACTAAATCTTTTCCAGACTTTGTTCAGCTTATCAAATTGAAGCGCTCCCACCACACACACACACACACACACACACACACACACTTCACCCTGGAAAGCAGAACATTCCGTGCAAAAGAGTATGCGATATATGGCAATTACAGACCCGAGAGGGTAGGAAGAAGGCCAAAGAACAATATGGGCAAAGGACAGGGAAACATCTCATGACAAGGCCATTTTAGAGTGTAGTAACTTTTAGTAACCATTTGCTAGAATTGCAAAAGTACACAAGGAAAAAGTTCAAAACATGGTAGAAAAATATCTGCTGCCACCAGCCCATTCTGGACACATTGCATTTGTAACCAAAAACCCCCACCAGAAAAATTGATAAGGATAAATGATAAGGGAGACAGTCTTGCAGTGCTGATAGTCTTAGCGACTGATAAGTTAACCATACGAATAAGCAAAAAGTCAAGGGACGTAAAGCACAAGGCTTTACTTAGCTCCCAAAGGTAAGGTCAGCAGTCTCACAACAAAGCAAAAATAAAGGGTGTCCCATAGAAATCTATGCACCCTTAAGCCTTAGGGTACCGGGAACACGGTACAAATTAAGAAACCTAAACAGGAAATTGGTAAAGAGAAATTCTTCCCCAAAAATGACATATGTGGGGAAGGGATCTCCAGCATGAGGGTTACAGACCCCAAGAAGCCATCCTTGTGTGCTAACTTTTGTATAGTTGACCCACTTGTATAACAGTCCCTAATAATTCTGTCTTTTAAAACCAAAACCTCAGTGTCATTCTCATATTGATCTTACTCTACTTCAAGACATGGGAGGGTTTCAAGGGGATTTTAGGGATAGTGAGCAGGTGCAGTTTGAGATTCTACCTTATAGAGTACCGTGGACTGGATTGGTTTGATTACAGGAAGTGGGGCCAAAAGTGAGAAGGAGAGGAAGTGATACAGTGTTGCAGGGGACAGGTATATTGTTTAGAGTATAGAAGTACAGTGCCAGTGAGGGAGAAGCAGAGATGCAGTCTGCAAGGTAGGAGGAAGTGGGAGCTAAGCCGTGGAATGCAGCCTGTCATGCACAAACACACACGCAAGTGGGTTGATGTTAAAAACCTTAAATACTCATTCTCTATACATAGTAATTCACTACCAACACTTATATGGAGCCTGCAGTTGTAAGCTGCATAATATCATGTAAAGCAGACCATGAAAATACCTGCACGGCCACCTCCCTGGGGTGTGCCTTCATCGCCTGAAGTGCTGCCAACGCCCCACCTCCTTCCATGATCACTCGACAATTCTCTGGCTTGCGCAGTGCAAGCATGCACAAGGCTGCACAACCCTGCTCGCAAATCTGAAACACAAAGTTCATGTCATTATTTATGAAGGCTGGGGTTGACAACATGCAAAAATTAAATCATTAAAAGAAAATCACACTAAAGCAGTGTCGATTGTCAATATTCAGTTGCTACCATCCATTTTTCAGAATTCAGCCTCTGGTCTAGTCTTCACACATTGAACCCTTCTGGTACTTTGAGATTGTATGCGCCCCGAACCCACACTCAAATAGCTCATGTATCTCACCACCTGTGTAGCAGATACATTCCTGCTAGCCTTAATTGTTAAAGGTGTCCTAAACTACCATTTTGCTAAAAACAATTGAGGATCCCTCCACTCAACTATCAGGTACAGTGCACCCCTGCTCTCCCTCTTTTCTAAAACCACTGAAGGACTGGTCTTTATAATCGACTGCACTACACATCTACACTGATAACTTTTGAAATCCTCTGCGAAAGGACTTACTTGAATTTTAAAATATTGAAGTCTCTTAACATGCTAAATTCATAGCATATATTTGCCACAACCATCCTTCTGCATGCTTATTCTTCTTCATCACGTCAATAGGCTTGACCACAAATCAAAGGTACTGATGGCCATTGTTGTTTGTCGGGCGTACCTCTTTTTCTAGGTTTAAGGAACTTAGGGTTGGTTACCCTAAATTACCTAGGGTTATCCAGACGTGGACCCCTTGCTCACTGTGCTCAGAGAGGCACAGCTCGACCTCACTGATGAGGCCCGAGATTAAGCTGAAAAACATGTCTGGGGTTAGCATTTCTGTGCTGGACTGCTCAAGTGGGCGGGACAAAGACGGATATGCAAATGGTTATTCCTCCTTCTTGAAAGGTACAGTGAGCTAATATGTGGCTGTGGCATTTTCTCAGAATTGTAATTGTAATCTGTTATTTATAACATGCTTGATACCCCGAGGTTTCTAAGCATGGACCCAGAGACCGAACCTGTGTTGCTCTGCGTCGTCTTGTTTCCAAGGTGATCGTGTTGCACCTGAGCTATCCTCCCAGGTCATTATGCCGGGTTAGTTCTCGCAGGGGGGCACCCGGACCTCCTCTTCTCTTTAGAAGTCCCCATAGCTGAATCTGCCATGAAGTACTTTGAGGGCACCTAACACTTGACGATTCGAGGAGAAAATGGAGTCTCCTCAGCCCAGTGAAAAGTAAAACAAACTTCCTCTAGTGAAAACGTTCAGAAAAGGATTCAAAATTGTAAATTCCCCTGTCCAACCGACTGGGGTGACAAATCTGACGGTGGCTGCTTGGGGTGGAGCCTAAGGCCTGCCACCTCATTGGTTAGGGTCCCAAAGGACAAACGTGAGGTGGAGGGACTCACACAAGTGAATGCCTCTCTAGGCATTATTACCATTCTGTATTAATTTCCTATGGGCCATATTTAATTTATATAATTATTTTAAATTATAGAGGATTCCCAGTCTGACGACTGGGAATATTCAAGCATGGGAATATATGAAAGATCCAATGCTGGAGAGTTACACCTTTAATGTAGAAGATGCCTCAACACCTCATCACCTAACCCACTACCGTTTGGGCAACAAGATTTAGTTCCAAGATGTTCGTCTTCTTCTCCTTCCAAACCCATCTCAGATGTCTCCGAAAAGTGGCTCAAATTCTGGACCTCATCTCAAGTGTGTCCCCATCACCCTGGAGTGTGTCAATCTAGTTCAGAGCGCATTACTACTTACTTCTGGGACAATTCTTTTTCCAGTTTCCCATACCTTTGGATGTGACCACCATATAACTGCTGACTGAATTTGTGGAACCGACTTATTGTTAGTGAGAGGTCTTTTTAAACGCCACAGATATCGTTTTGGGGGGCAGTGGTCAGCTTAAGGCTACCAGTGCAGCCTGCCTGCCATTGATGTTTGTGTAGCACCATCACCGCCCTTACGGAAACCCTTAAGCAGTGATTCTCAGACAGACTGGTGACAGTGATAACAGTTTTTACATTTTTTCATTAATTCCTGTGCATTTTAACCCTATTTGATATGATATATGGCATTTGTAACGCGCCTATACACAAGTGTTTCATGGCGCGACGAGGCGGGGGGGACAAAGGGAGACAGACAACGATCCTACTAGGCCAGATGTCATTCAGATCACGCAAGTGCAAGGGTAGGGGGACTTGGAAAAGTGCAGGGGAAGGGGAGAGGAGACGTGCAGTACATGGTTAGTAGAATAAAAGATAAATAATAGGGTCAGCTGGTGGCAAGTGCAAGGAAAGTGCGGTACATGGTTAATAGAATACGAGATAAATAATAGGGCCAGCTGGTGGCAAGTGCAAAGGTAAGTGCCGGGAAAAGGGGCTGCAGGGTACAGAGACAGTCCCGTAGTGCATGTAGGCAGTGCAAGGAAGAGTGGCTGGGCCAGGACATGAGATCGGTGAGTGGCCCAGTTGCAGATTCAGTGCAGGTTCAGTGATTTTAGCAGGGGAGAGAGGGAGAGAAAGCGGAGGCAAAGAGGAAGGTTTTGAGGTGCTTCCGGATCCGGAGATGGTTTTCTACTGCATGGTAGCCTTTTATCCAAAAACGTGGGGTATGGAGGCCAAGAACATCCTGACGTATCATTTTGAGAACACTTCTTTCTTTTTCATGAACACTACCCCACACTATTTGTAATTTAGCTGTAAGGATTGGCAATAGGTTTTTCAGTATAAGACCTATTATTTTGACAAGACTCCATTAGGACTGCATTATTATTATTTGATGGTCGTAGCTTGCTCCCATCTGTAGATTTAGGTTGTGAAAATTCAATAAACACCCTTGAACTGTGGTCACTTGTGGGTCTTACTGTTGATAACATGCCTTTCTTACAGCACACAACCAGAAGAACAAGTTACTTTCTTACCTGGTAACGTTCTTTCGATGGGATGGTCCGACGACATATTCCATATCTATGACATGTAATCACCACAGCTGTGCTGCTTCGGAAACTTTTTTCGGCGTCTGCGTCCTGCGTCGATGACGTCGATGCGCCGTCGTCTAGGACCTCCTCCGACGTCATCCGATGTGATAAGTAGGACGCACGACGCCCGTAGCCTCAGTTGTAGTTTTTTCCCCCAGAACGTGTAACATTAGTCAACTGCCAGTCAGACACAAAGCCTTACGGAACGTAAGCTGCAATCGCAAATCTGCGGGGAAGGCAGGGCGGGAGCGATATGGAATACGTCGTTGGACCATCCCATCGAAAGAACGTTACCAGGTAAGAAAGTAACTTGTTCTTCGAGGGGATTGGGTCCTCCGACGTATTCCATATCTATGACAGACTCCCAAAGCAGTACCAGAGCAAGGAGGAGGGAAAGAATTTAGAATCAAAATTTAGAATAGCCAATCAAATAGCAGAGCAAAGGCCCGCCTTGCCAAAGGCCAGATCCTGTGCTCGGATGGAATCGAGGGAATAGTGACGTACAAATGTATGTACTGAAGCCCAGGTGGCTGCATCACAGATGTTGCGAATAGGAACACCCCTCTGCAGGGCAGTAGATGCAGCCATACCCTTGGTAGAATGGGCCCGCAAGCCAGCTGGTGGGTCCTTACCCGCCAAGCGGTAACACTCCGAGATGGCCAAAATAATCCAGCGAGACAAAGTCTGTTTCGTCACAGCTTGCCCCAAAAGCTTTCCAGCGTAACCAATAAAGAGTTGATCGTCCACTCTGACCCGGGACATGCGTGAAACATAAAAGCTTAAAGCTCTCCTAGGATCAAGCCTATGGAGCCTCTCCTCTTCCTTACCAGGATGCGGAGGAAGATAGAATGCCGGAAGAACAACCTTCTGGGCCAAATGAAATTCCGTCGCTACCTTCGGAAGAAAAGAAGAACAAACTCTAAGGACAACCCTGTCCTTGTGAAATACAGTGAAGGGTGGCTTAACTGAAAGTGCCTGTAACTCACTCACTCTGCGAGCAGAAGTAACCGCAACTAAAAACACAGTTTTCAGAGTTAATAGCCTCAAAGGGCAAGAATGTAAAGGCTCAAACGGAGCACCCATAAGAAACTTAAGAACAAGGTTTAAATCCCAACCGGGCACCAGGAAAGGTGACAGTGGGAACACATTAGTGAGCCCTTTCAGAAACTGTGAAATTAAAGGGATTTTAAAGTAAGAACACTCTTCAGACGAGCGCTTAAAGATGGACAGCGCCGCCAGGTAACCTTTAATGGTACCCACTTGCAAGCCCCTGTGGGCCAAAGAAAGTAAAAAGGACAGAACCATGGGGATGTCACATGCAAAAGGATCCACATTCTGAACTCTGCACCAGTCGCAGAACTTACGCCAACGGCACAGAGACTTTGTTGCTGGCCTTCGGGCCGAAAGCAACACCTCCATCATGTCTTCAGGGAGGTCCCAATCCTTATACCTCAACCTTTCAGAAGCCAAGCGTGAAGGTTGAGGGAACTGACCTCTGGATGGAGAACCTGACCCCCCCTCCCGTGAGAGCAGATCGTCTCGGTAGGGAAGACGACGTGGAGGGCAGATGGACAAGTCGAGAAGGTCCGGGTACCACGTCCTCCGAGCCCACGCCGGAGCAATGAGGATCATCCGGGAACCGAACTTCCGTAACCTCCGCAGCACTTGCGGGATGACGGGGACTGGAGGAAACGCTTACAGCAGCGCGAATGACCACTTCACCACGAACGCGTCTCCTAAGGCTCCTTTTGGAGGAAATTCCCGCGAGCAAAACCTTTCGCACTTCCGGTTGACACTGGAGGCGAAGAGATCCACTTGAGGGGTCCCCCAAAGGGCGAAGATATCCAGGAGAATCTCCTGAGCCAACTCCCACTCGTGAGAGATCGCGCTCTGCCTGCTCAGAGCGTCCGCCGTCACGTTTTCGTCTCCGGCCAGATGAACTGCCGAGATCGAAACTTCCTGCTGGATGGCCCAGAACTCGAGCTGCATCGCCTCCCTGCACAGAGGAAGTGACCCTGCCCCCCCCTTTTTGTTGAGGTAGTGCATGGCCACTGTGTTGTCCGTCAGGATCAGGACACTCTTTCCTCGCACAGTCGGCAGAAAAGCCTTCAGTGCTAGCCTGACGGCCCTCAGCTCCAACAGATTGATATGGAGTCTGGACTCCGACGGAGACCAACGACCGCTGTCAGTCCGTTGGCATGAGCTCCCCATCCCGTGAGGGATGCATCCGTCACGATAGTCACCTCCGGCCAGGGAAGCCAAAATGGAGCCCCCTTCATCAAGTTGCCTTCGACTGCCCACCACAGAAGGTCCCGGGCGACCGAGGGTGGCACCTGAACCGGGTCCGACATCCTGCCGGAGGACTGCGACCATTGCGTCTTGAGTGCCCACTGCAAAGATCTCATCCGCAGGCGAGCCTCTGGCACCAGAAGAATGCAGGATGCCATGAGGCCGAGCAACCTCAAGAACTCGAACACTGGGAGCGTCTGGGCATGCTGAAACTTGTGCACCATCTGCTGAATGTGAAGAGCCCTCACCTGGGGAGGAAAACACTGCCCCAGGGAAGTGTCGAGCACTGCTCCGATGTACTGGAGCCGCTGTGTTGGCGTCAAATGGGACTTCTTTAAATTGAGGGAGAAGCCCAGCCTGTGAAGGGAGTGGCAGGTGACGGACAGATGATCCAGGACTTGCTCGGGAGAGCTCCCCCTGATCAACCAATCGTCCAGGTAGGGGTAGACGTGAATCCCCCCTTGCCTGAGATGCGCTGCCACCACCACCATGAGCTTGGTGAAAACCCTCGGGGCGGAGGTCAATCCGAACGGCAGGACCCGAAACTGAAAGTGCGAATCGCCAACCGCGAACCTCAGGTACTTCTTGTGCTTGGGATGGATCGGCACATGGAAGTAAGCATCCTTGAGGTCGAGTGACACCAACCAGTCCTGAAGCTGAAGGGCCTGGAGGACTTGAGAGAGAGTAACCATCTTGAACCTGTCCTTCCTGAGGAGTTTGTTCAAACCGCGCAAGTCCATGATGGGTCTCAATCCCCCGTCTTTCTTCGAAATCAAAAAATAAGGGGAATACCATCCCTTGTTCCTCTCCGCTACAGGCACCAGTTCTATGGCGCCTTTCTCCAGCAGGGCTTGAATTTCATGCGCAAGGAGCGGATCCAGACTCTGCAAAGAGAGGTTCCCCGGTGGATTGTCGCGAGGCCTGTGCCGAAAGGGAAGACAGTAGCCATGGGTTATGATCTCCAGAACCCACACATCTGAAGTAATGGGTTGCCACTCTACAAGATGCTGCGCCAGCCTTCCCCCAACCGGCGAACCATGGGACATGGCCTCATGACTGAGTGGGAGCGGCTGCGGCGTTACCTGAGGGCAAAGAGGCAACTGCCCGAGCGGCCTTGGCACCACGGGTACCCTGTCGTCCACCTCTGGTACCCCTGCGTTGGCCTCTTTGACTGCCAGCTCCTCTCGCTTTACCGAAGGACGAGTAATAGCGAAAGGAACCACCCCTCCACTGCTGTCCCCTAGGACGAAAAGGCGGAGGTTGGCGAACTGCAGCGCCCAACGACTTCGCTGCAGCTTTTGAGGTCTGCAACCTCTCAAGGCTCTCGTCAGCCTTGCTGCCAAAAAGGTGTTCACCATCAAAGGGCATGCGTATCACGGTGCTCGCCGCCATGGACCTAAGGACGCATTCAGCTAAGTCCAAACCCGACTGAACGGACTCACACATGGCATCCTTACCATCCTGGACCATAGCAAGGAAACCATCCCGTTCGTATGTACAGCCGCTAACGCAACACAGTTCCACAGAGTGTGTGTGAAACGAGACAAGGCACAAATGGAGTTGGCCGCCTGAAGCGCCATACCACCAGAAGAAAACACTTTCTTCGCCCAGCCATCAAAACGTTTGTCGTCCCTATCAGGAGGGATGGTAGGGTACGACGCCTGCTTCGCTGGGGCCGTGGCCGCCTGCACCACCAAACTCTCCAGAGTGGGGTGCCTGGTCAAGTAGCAGGGGTCGAAACTGGCTGGACGGTATTTTCGCGACAAGGATCTGCCCACCGCCGGGAGACTCTCCGGAGCAGTCCAAGCCACTGCCACCCTTCTCTGTAAAGCCATATGGAACGGCAGTACCGGGTCAGTTGGGGGACCAACATCAAGGATGTCCGTTAGATCATCCTGCACAAACTCCCCTGGGGGAGCAGACCATCCCAAGTACTCAGAAACCCTAGCCATAAGGCGCCGGTACGAGGAATCGGCATGAGAGTGAGCTCAGGCCTACAAAACTCCACCTCCGGAGAGGTGTCCAGTCCACTGGCACCATGCAGTGACTGCCTCAAATCGTCAAACGGACTATGGCCCGAGACAATTTCATCTGGAACCCGACTAGGAACCAGGCCATCAGAATCCTCATCCGCCTCTGAAATATATTCCAGGTGGCGAAAAGAAGGCACCCGAGAGTGCTTGCTCTTAACCAGAGCCTTCCTAGGGGGTTCTCCCGTGCCACGGGGTACCTCCGATACGAAAGGCGTCGATGGCGTCGAGCGAATCGGCGCCGGCGTCGAGAGAACAGGCATCGGCGTCGAGGAAATCGGCGACGACGTCAGATGCAGCGCCGCCAGCATCGGCGGCGTCGACACAGCCCTCGAAGCCGGAGCGCCGAGCGTGTCCTTCGACGACCTGAGCGTCGACGGCTTAGACGACTTCCTCGGAGCCTCGAGAAAGCCTGTCGACGCCCTCGACGCCTCAGACATCGATGTCTTCCTCGAAGACCTCACAGGTGCACACGGTCTCGAACGCGTCAAGGACCGGGACCTGGAACGGGTACGTCGAGAACAAGTCTCCTTGTCCGAACGGGACCTCTCCCATGACTCGTGCCGACCACTCTTGCGAGCGGTGTCTCTCTACCTCTCACGACCGACCCCACTCGGGGGCGCGGACGGCTTAGTACCCTGCGACTCAAGAATGGCCAGCATTTTCTTCCCGAAGGAAGCCCATTCCTCCGGCGTCGCACGGCTGGTGGGGTAAGCGACGTGCCGGGCAGAGTCCTCCGAAGAGGACCTGGAAGACTACCGGTGTCGGCGCTTCCGAGAATGCCTCGAAGAGGCTGAGGAGTGGCGAGACCGACTCCTAGGAGACCCACGAGACTTCCGACGATGACGCGGAGAGTCACCCCTCGAATCATCTGTCGAAAGCCCCACAGACTTCGACTTCCGGGGCTTGGACACCCGACCTACCGACAACTTCTTCTTACGTTCGCGTAAGGCTTTGGACGTGAGCGACTGGCAGTCGATACAGTCATCCGTGTCGTGGGCCTCCCCGAGGCACCAGAGGCAGGCGTCGTGCGAGTCCGTCACCAACATCTTGGACCCACACTCCCCGCACTTTTTGAAGCCCGGACGCAGGGTCGAAGACGAAGTAGAAGACATCTTAACACAAAGGATTTTCACAAAAACTAACAGGTTCGAAGAACAGAACTCCAAAGAGTCGAGGCGTTAACCGAGATTCACGAAGCAACACGTTCGCGGAAAGAAACGGAACTGAGGCTACGGGCGTCGTGCGTCCTACTTATCACATCGGATGACGTCGGAGGTGGTCCTCGACTACGGCGCATCAACGTCATCGACGCAGGACGCAGAAAAAAGTTTCCGAAGCAGCACTACTGTGGTGATTACATGTCATAGATATGGAATACGTCGGAGGACCCAATCCCCTCGAAGTATATTTATCAGGAATACAGTGGGGAAAATGTCACAGAAATGGTCCCAGCTCATCCACTGAGTAGGAGTAGGAATTGGTGATAGCTCAGTAAGGACGGCCAGCAGCGAAAAATGAAAAAACTGAGCTCATGGAAATGGTACAGGAGCCAGACATCATGGTCAGAACTTGTACATATAAAAAAAGTCAGCAACAAGGCATGAGGCATAAACCATCCAGCCGCAGAACATATTTGAGTAAAGATCTTCCTTGGATATACCCATTCACTTATGGGCTGGCCTAAGCCAGTCCTCCAATCACACATAAGGGCAATGACAATGGTTTTAGAGGCCAGTCTCGAAAGTGGGTCCTCCTCTGTGCCTGACATTATGCAGCCTTCTGTGCTGTTCAGCGACAGTCCCAGCTTCCTTCATGGTTCTCTGTGTGCTTCAGATAAGACTTCTAGTAACTGAAGAATGTCTCCAATGCACTGTGTTACTCACCGGAAAAGGTCATCAAGGGACTACAATCATGTGGCTATGCAACTACTGCTCCCCATCAAGTAGAGAATTAGAGCTGAAGTGCTTTATCAACCTCCTTCATTGCATGCAGACCCTTGCTGGATCACCTAGACTGTTTCTCCTGGCTGCTGTACCATCTTGGTCCTTCCTCAGTGTGGGTGCTGTAATAGAGGTCCTTTTTGTCAGTGGAAAGCCTCAGATTCAGCTCCTAGTAATGTTATATGATATGATATGATATGATATGATATGGAATTTATAACGTGCCTATACACAAGTGTTTCAAAATTGCCAGTTGCAAATGGAGACCTGAACCGGCATCTCACCAAACCCCACTGTTAAATTAAGCCATCTGTGTATCAACAACACCTGGGACCCTGCACTGTAACTAGTGATGAGAAGAGTCATCCCCCAAGGCCTCATCTTAAAAGAAGTAATTGAACTTCTTGGTCAGGTATGAGAAGTCCGATTGCTTAACTAGTATTGCCCCTTTAAATCCAATAGGGCGTAAAGTCCTCTCATGCAGCCACCCATGAATTACATTTGATGGAGAACCTGGGTATAATAATCTTGTCTGGGGACCCACCTACACACTTGAGAAAGTTGGCTTCCTTCTTACTCCATAGAAAATCTGTAAGTACCATCTTACACACTGTGTAACTAGAACCACCCTTGCCTATTGTATTAAGCTGGGAGAAACCAGATAGGAGAACTTTGATATAACTTTAAAAGTTCCTATCACTACCAAACACTGGTTACTTCCCTGAGAATATTGTTGGATAATTGTTCTTAGGATAGGGTTGGGCTTCCTCAGATTATTTTGCTTTCTGCTAGTGTGCCTTATAAAATAATAAAGTTTGTGATAACTGAACAACTTTTTTCACCCACTTTATCTTATCCTATGTAAGTGTATACAGTGTGAATACATGTTTTAATTTAAAGTGTTGGTGGTGTCCCAATTGGGAGTCAACATTGCGGTGTGCAAATATAGAATTGTTTTGCTTGCTGTCGTAGAATCCTTAGGGTAGTGACAAAACTAACTGCTACAATTGTCTTACAGGACAAAAGACCAGATACATCTTCAAAGCATGTGAACTGACCACAACAACCCACCCGCCCCTCTAGAAGAACAAGTTACTTACCCCTGGTAATGTTCTTTCGACTGGATGTTCCCCCCACGTATTTCTCATCTATGATATCTCCAATATCCAGCTTCAGAAAAATATTTTGGCAGAGGGCGCTGTGCATCGATGCAGTCGACTCGATGTCCCTCAAGGGCCTATGTCTCGAGGATGTAATCACAGGCATATATAGCATGCGCAGCACCTGTTGGCTTCAGTTCTGTTTTGTCGTGTCATTCTCAAGTAGAACTACCCGAATCAACGCGCGTTTGAGCGTGCTAGGCTTTCAAGGAGCGAAATCTGTAATTGCATGGGAAATTTTACTGATGGGTAGGCTGGGTGTGTGATGAGGAATACGCGAGAGGAACATCCAGTCGAAAGAACGTTACCAGCGGTAAGTAACTTGTTCTTCGAATGGATTGTGTCCTCCACGTATTCCTCATCTTTGATAGACTCCAAATGCATTGTTTGTTTTGGTAGAGGGAGTAAGAATTTTAATATCAATGGTTTCCATGAACAGAATGGAGGACAGCTTTTCCAAAGCTTCCAACCTGACTTAAGGTAGAATCAAAGCAGTAATGCTTAGTGAATGTGTATTATAGACCATGCAAATGTTTTTAATAGGAACATCTCTTTGCAGAGCAGAAGAAATAGCCATGCCCCAACTGGAATGGGCCCTCAAACCTTCTGGAGGATACTTGCTCGCCAGCATGTAGCATTCTGAAATCGCTAGAATATCCATCTGGATAAGGTCTGCTTTGTTACAGCCTGACCCTGTCTATGACCCATTTAACCTATGAGTAGTTGTCATCCAGATTAAGTTTTGACAACCTTGAAATGTAGAAGTTCAGAGCCCTTTGTAGATCGAGCCTGTGTAATCTCTCCTCCTCCTTGCCAGGATAGAAAGTGGGTAGCACAATCTTTTGTCCTAAATTTAAATCTGAAATGTCCTTAGGTAGAAATGAAAGCTGACCCTCAGGATGACCATGTCTTTGTGAAATACTGTAAATAGTGCTTTAGACGATAGTGTCTGCAACTCACTCACTCACTCTACGGGCTGAAGTTAGTGCTACCAACAAGATTGAACGTTAGTGATCTTAAGGGACATGAATGGAGTGGTTCAAATGGTGCACATAACAAATGTTAACACCAGATTAAGGTCCCAAAACGGAACCTGAAAGAGAGATGGAGGGAACACATTAGTGAGTCCCTTCAGAAATTGGATCACCAAAGGCATCTTAAAATATTATGTTTTCTCAGACGAGCGCTTGAAGATGGAAAGTGCCACCAAATAACCTTTAATGGTCCCAACCAGGAGCCCTACATTGGCTAAGTACAGTCGGAACTGATAACACTTCTGGTTTCTTGCATAGCAAAGGGTCCAATTTCTTGTCTCTGCAACAGTTGCAGAATTTGTTCCAAAAGCAGCGGTACAAAGTCTTAGTTGCTGGCCTTCTGGTCGAAAGCAACATCTCCATTACGTCACCCGGGAGGTCACAATCCTTATACCTCAGCCTTTCAGAAACCATGCGTGAAGAGAAGGTCCTTTCTTTGTGGAAGAAGCATTGGAGGGCAGATGGACATGTCCAGAAGTCCTCCTGGCCCAATCCGGGGCAATTATGAGCATGTGCTTCCCGACCTTTCGCGAACTCCTGATCGCGTGAGGAATGACGTGGCCTGGAGGAAACTTGTATAGGAGTGGAAACTCACAGTCCACCACAAACGCGTCCCATAGAGCTCCTCCTGGGGGAAATTCCCTGGAGCAGTACAATTTGCACGTCCAGTTGACACTGGTCGCGAACAGATCCACTTGAGGGGCTCCCCAAAGGGTAAAGATCTCTTGAAGGACTTCCTGAGCTAGTTCCCACTTGTGAGAGACTGCTCTGCCTGTTCAGAGCGTCCACCACTGTGTTCTCCTGCTGATCGAGAGATTACTTCTTGGATTGCCCAGAACCAGAGCTGCATTGCCTCTCTGCATAGCGGTAGTGACCCAACAACTACTCTCTTGCGGAGGTAGTACATGGCCAATGTGTTGTCCGTCATTATCAGGACATTCTTTCCCCATACAGAGCGCAGAAAAGCCTTCAGTGCAAGTCTGGTTGCTCTCAGCTCCAAAAGATTGATGTGTAGTTTGGACTCTGATGGAGACCAACGACCACTGATTGTCAGATCGTTGGCGTGGGCTTCCCACCCCGTGAGTGGGGCATCCGTCACTACTGCTATCTCCGGCCATGATTGCCAAAAAGGTTCTCCCTTCAGAATGTTGTCCTCGCATGCCCATCACAGTAGATCCTGTGCGACCCTGCTTGGAACCTGAAGTAGGTCTGACATGCTACCTGAGAATTGAGACCATTGTATCCTGAGAGCCCATTGAAGGAATCTCATTATCAGGCGAACCTCTGGCACCAGAGAAATGCAGGATGCCATAAGGCCGAGCAACCTGAAAAAGACGAAGGCCAAGAGACGCTTGGCACTCTGAAACTTGAAGACGATCTGCAGAATGTCTTGAGCCCTCACCTCGGGTGGCAAGCACTTTCCCAAGGATGTATTCAGTACAGCCCCGATGAACTGGAGCTTTTGAGATGGTGTCATATGGGACTTCTTGTAATTGAGGGAGAAGCTCAGTCGTGAAGAGAGTGGCAGGTAGCGTTGAGATGATCCAGGACTTGTTCCGGAGAACGCACCCTGATCAGCCAATCATCCAGGTAGGGGTAGACGTGAATCGCCCCTCTTCTGAGACTCGCTGCCATTACCGCCATCAGTTCGGTGAAAACCATTGGGGCGGAGGTCAGCCCGAATGGCAGAACTCGAAACTGATAATGAGAACCGCCAACTGTAAACCTCACGTACTTTGTGTTCTTGAGATGGATAGGCACATGAAAATAGACATCCTGGATGTACAATGACACCATCCAATCCTAGAGTTGGGGGGCCTGAAGGATCTCAGAAAGTGTGACCATCTTGAACTTATCCGTCCTGAGGAACTTGTTCAAGTATCTCAAGTCGAAGATGGGTCTCAGTTCTCCGTCCTTCTTGTGGATTATGAAATATGAAGAATACCATCATTTGTTCCTCTCTGCTAAAAAGGTACCGGCTCTATAGGACCTCTCTAGCAATGTCAAAATTTCCTGCACAAGGAACGGATCTGGAACCTTCAAAGAATGGCTCTTCGGTGGATGGTTCTCAGGTCTGTGAATCAAGGGGAGGAAGTAACCTTGGGCTGTGGTTTCTAATGCCCAAGCATCCAAAGTAACGTCTCACCATTCTTTCAGATGCTGAGACAGTCTGCCTCCCACAGGGGTGTCGTGACTCAAGACCTCCGAGAAGTTTTGAGGCGGCCAAAACAGTGGCTGTTGGTAAAGATGCCCCTGCTTGAGCAGACTTTGCACCTCTTCCTCGTCCACCACGAGGGAATCTTCTTTGGCCTCTTTGACCAGCCATTCCTCTCGCTCTTTCAACTGGGGAGTAGTAGCGAAAAGATCTACCCCCTCCAAGATGCCCCACTGGTGTGAAAAGGCTGAGGCTGCCTAATAGCGGCACCCAACGACTTGGCTGCCGCCTTCGAGGTCTGCAAATTCAAGGCTTTCGTCAGTCCTGCTGTCAAAAAGAGGAAACCAGTCAAAAGGCATGTTAAGGAGTCTAGACTGCACGACCAGTGTAAATCCAGATTTCCATAACCACGCAAATTTGCGAATTATGGTGCTTGCCGCCATGGCTCTGCTGATGCTGTCAGCAGAATCCAAACCCGACTGAAGAGACTCGCATATGGCTTCCTTGCCATCAATAACAATGGCTAAGAAACCGTCTCTTTCGTCCCCTTTGGAAATATGCTCAGCCGCCATAGAAATGCAGTCCCATAGAGTGTATGAAAACTTTGCCAAAGCACATGTGGAGTTGGCTGATTTAAGAGTCATGCTCCCAGCAAAAAATACTTTTCTTGACCAAGCATCGACCCTTTTATCATCCCTATCCGGTGGGATAGGCTGCCTGTTTCGAGGTAGTGGTTGCTGCCTGCACCACGACACATTCTGGGGTAGGGTGTTCAAAAGGGGGGCAGGTCTGCTCGATCTCAGGTAATCCACTACCCTGGTCATCAACTGCCTGTAAGTGGCATCTGCATGCTCATCTGACTCAGGCTTTCCAAATTCCAACTGCGTTGAAGTGTCCACTCCACTGGCTTTCTGCAAATGTTCATATAGGTCTTTCAGTCTGGATTCCTCTCATATGAAACTATTAGGGACATTTGGTGTGCCAAACTGCAAACCAAACGGTGCATCATTATCATGTGGCTCATTGTCCTCATAAATAAAGGTCAGAGATTTAAAGAAATCCTTTCTTGGTAAAGGAGTGAAGGTTTTCTCAGGTAAAAGCGTCAAAGGCTTCATAATTTTCGAGCCCGATGCCTGAGGAGTCGTCAATGTCTTCGCTGAAGGCGTTTTCGACTTCGATGGCGCAGCTGGCGTCGATGACATCGACTTGTCTTTCGACTTATGACTCGAAGGATCCCTCAATGATTTCTCCTTGTGTCGAGGTATCGAAGGCTCTCGATGGGGATCTGGCCTTCGTCCCAGGCTCGAGGGCACGTAGGATTTGGCTCGAGCCCTTTCCTTACTGGCTTCAGAGGGCACGGTAGGAGCATGGCGTGCCTGTTTCGAGGGCTTCTGGTTCTCAAATATTTTAAGCATTTCTTGCCTGAATGCTTCCCATTCGGCTGGAGTGGAGGCCTTAGTGGGACAGGATATAGCCCTCTCAGGAGAGGAGTCGGATGAGGACGTCGAAGTAGGTGGTTTATAATGCCTCTTCTTTGACTTCAACGAGTGGTGGGAGCCACTCCTTGACCTGGACCTTTTTGCCTTCTTTCTTCGAGGAGAGTCACCTCTCGCTTCGTCAGAAGGTTTCTTCGAAGGAGTAGTCGATGGGGATTTCTTAGGGAATCTACCTACCACCAATTTACACTTCCGCTCCTTCAGAGCTTTTCCGGTCATCGATTGACACTTTGAACAGGCAGAGGTCTTGTGTTCCACACCGAGACACCAAAAGCATACTCGATGCAGATCGGTCAGCAACATCTTGGCATCAGAGTCTTGACACTTTTTAAACCCTGTCTTCGGGGTAGTAGTCGATGTCGAAGAAGACCTTTTCGGATATTTCTCGTGGAAATTTCTATAGCGCACTTTAGTTCTCGAAGCGTACGTTTACTCGGAAAAACGTAATTGAAGCCAACAGGCGCTGCGCGTGCTATATATATGCCTGTGATGACATCTTCAAGACGAGGCCCTCGAGGGAAACGGAGTCGACCGCATCGACGCACAGCAACCTCTGCCGAAAATAAATTCTGAAGCAGCTGGATATTGGAGGTATGAAAGATGAGGAATACGTGGGAGGACACACTGTATTTGAAATCTGCATTTATAGGTCACTGCCATGTGACCAATGTGTAACCTAGTAGGAATCGTCCAGAACCGCTGTATCTAGGTCTACACAGCGGGAAGGACTCCTGTGGTGGGAAGGACTCCTGTCCTATCATGTTCAATAGAAACTACTCTATAACGGTCTGTCGTTAACAGAGTTACCCATTGGACATTTTACATGAGTTTGTATGTATGCTCCAGCCAAATAAGCTTAAAAACCCTGTCTCTCACATGGACGAACACAGCCACCTGGTAAATTGGGGATTTCTTTTTAAATAATATGCTGATCAGGGGGTCAGAGAAGATAATGAAACAAGGGTGGGACTGGGAGCAATCCCCATGACATAAGGGAAAACAAAATCTTGCCGCCCCATGAGGATGCCGCCCATATAACCCTTGTGTTATTTTTTCTTTACATTTTAGCGCACATTTCATAGGGCGCCTCTTATTCCTAATGGCAATCAGCATTGCTGGTTGCTACAACCTCGATTGCTCATGTGACCAACAGCCCTCACTTTGCTGACAAACTTGCTGACACTGCCACCATCCTGTCTGTTGATCGTCAACTACTAACTATACTTTAAGATTTCAACATCTGGCTTGAGGAAGAGGACAGAACTCCCTTGACTCCACAAAATCTATGAGATCTGAAAGAATACCCTCCGACAGTACAACTGTGGGCTATTGTGACACTTTCTTTCTTTCTTTCCTTCTTTCCTTCTTTCCTTCCTGTAACATCTAATTTATTGCGTTATGAAAATACTGTGAAGAAGATTACAGGAGTCATGCAGACCACTCCTTTATCTGACAGCAAAGGTACTGGGAAAAGGAGGCCTAAAGAAAACATCACCAAAACAAACAAAGGACAATACTACTATGCTGGGGAAGGCCCAGCTTGGAAATATAAAAACTGAGAAGGGATTTACAGAAAATGGTCTCAGTGGCAAGGTTCCAAAATGGGATTCGATGAGCAGGAGCTAAAACATGCTCCTAGGTGTCGAGCGTCACCCAGTAGGCAGGAGTTAACGCAGGGGAATCAGGAGCTACCAGAGATGCTCCTTTAAGTTGTTGTCCAGTTTGTATGAACCGAGTGGTGTTGGTCATAGGAAGTTTGCACTGCTCCTAGTTGCCTCTTCCTCTTTTCAGTACTTGGTGGGCATTTATAAGGCGATATAAGGCATGAGTGAACATAGCCCATAAAAGGCTGAGGGAAGGGAGGGTGAATCTATATTAGAAAAGGGGGCCTACCATGTTGCGCCATCCGGCACACTCTCCCCTATCCCCATGGACCCTCCACCCCGGTGATCCTCCCGCGCTCATCCACCCTCAGGGTCAGGACACAAGAGTGATGGTCTTTTCCGGACCACCTGCGCAGAGGATCCGCAGGGAATAGGAGGGAGAATACATTCAGGTTTCTCACACATCTCACGGTTTCCCTTTGTCTGCTTCGCTCTTACTCACGCCCTTTTCTCTCCAATTCACCAGCTCACTAATTCTCTGTCCGTCTAGTGATTCTAATCACTCTTTATTCGTGCTATTATTTTCTTCTGTTTTTCTGCTCCCCTCTGAGCCCTTCCATTCTATTAACATTTCTATCACCTTTTCCCCATTTGTTTTTTTCCCTCTTTTGCTTTCCCCCAGCTCAACCATCTTTTCCATAGCTCACTTGTTGTATCTTACACTCTGTGTCTTCTAGGTTTCTTTCTAACCCCATCTCTTCCCTTCCTCTCATCACCATTTCCTACTCCTCAAAACCCCCTTCTCCGTGTCACTCCAGCGGCAGACCCTTTTTATCTTCATTTCTTTGTCCCTCTTCACATTTCTTTAGCTAAACCCTTTATTTTACAGCTGAAAACTAATGACCTCAACTTTGCAGTGACACTAAAATGAACACATGGACAAACTGACAATTTAAACATGATCTGTACTTCATTTGTCACTTTATCCATATAGTCTTGTGCTTGGAACTATAAAACGCATTGGATTGAGCTTGAAAAGTAAATGTGGAAAAGAACGTGGTTCTGAAAACAATTCAGCAGGTTGTCAAATCCATCACCTTGAAGGGCGCTTGCACAGAGCAGGGAGGGCAGCGATGAGTTGGATTGTTATCAGCAGCCCAGAGTTAAAAGTATATTTGTTTTTGCAGGCATTTTCATGTTTATAGCAGCAATTGGGGCAAACTACTGATTTCTTTTTTTTTACCGAGGGGTTGATGCAGTCCAAAAGGGTAGTACTTTGAACTGGTAAGCATATGCCTCCTACCTTGAACCTTAGGTACTTTCTGTGAGCTGGCAACATTGAAATATGAAATTATGCATCTTGCATATCTAATGCTGCCATTTGGTCTCCACTCTTTTGTAGCGGAATGACTTCTTGTAAAGTCGTCATTCTGAATTTCTGAGGTTTGACATATGCATTTGCAGCGCTTAGCTCCAACACTGGGTGTTTGTACTTTCTTCAGAATAAAGAAGTACACAGAATAAAAACGCGTGTTTACCTCTGATGGTGGTAACTAGTTCTATGACTCCTTTTTGAGGATAGATTCTACTTCTGCTTGGAGGATCTGTTGGTGTTCCAGAGGCATGCTCCTGTATTCTTGGAGGATGATTGTGTGGTCTTTCGAGAAACTATGCAATATCCTACTTGGACCTATTCTACAAGCTGGGTATGCAAACTCTTTGAAGTGATTAAAATTATACCAAGTAGAAGTGTATTTGAGGACTGAATCGCTAATATTGAACTGTATTTTTTGTTTTAGATACAGACTCTGTCCCCTTTTCA
The DNA here is from genome assembly GCF_040938575.1 of Ambystoma mexicanum. Taxonomy (NCBI): domain Eukaryota; kingdom Metazoa; phylum Chordata; class Amphibia; order Caudata; family Ambystomatidae; genus Ambystoma; species Ambystoma mexicanum. Next base: position 386,030,518 of record NC_090921.1, read on the forward strand.
GAGTGACCCTAAAAAAGCCAGGGGGCGCGCACATTTGACTGTGCGCATTTCCGGAATGCTTTTGGAGTGCTGTTCTGCTGTCAGCTGAGCAGCTGACAGGTCTCCAAGGCACTCACTATTTTCGCAAGCCAAGTTGCTTTCATAGTTTCTGCCGTAAGAAACAAAAAAATTCAGGGAGCGTTCATGCTGCTCTATACTTTAAAGTCAGCCATGCCCATAAACGCTGCGGTCCTGACTGAGAAATCATTCTCAACTTTACCCAAAATTGACCATAAATCTGATGCATGAATTCTACTGATTGGAAAAAAAAACATGGCACAATCTAAATCTGTGGGCGCCAACATTAGGCAGTTCTAGCCCTTGATAGACAAGAAAACACTGCCCCGTCTTCTTACCAGCGATGCAAGTTTGTTTGTGCGCTGTAGACTAACTCAAGCGTGCAAACTCATGTGCCTATTTTTGACGTTGGTCCATTTACTCAGGTCTCCAATGAGGACTTACTCCAATGTCAAACGCAAACCGCGCCGGTGGGAAAGACTGCGCATTACCATTCAACCAGCGCCTTGAAAAACCCACCTCCATTGCTACCTTCTACAATGACGAATGTGATGGTACACGCCCCTAACAACATGGAACATTCAAGAGTATACTCGCAAGCTCTAAGCGCTACGCTGATCTTGCCCTCAAAAGAACAGTTTCTGGAAAAGACGTTTCGCACGAATGGTGAGGAGGGTAAATCTTTTTTTGATGAGTCGGTAGCTGATGCTTTTTCAACAAGTTATTCGAGATTTAGGCTCCGATTCATAGATTATTTGCGCCGAAAAAAACAGGATTTGTGCGCCATTCTGCCCGCAAATCCCCATTTGTTAATAGGGGATTTGCGGGCAGAATGGCGCACAAATCCCTTTTTTAATCCATGAATCAGGGGGAAAATGTTACTGAAACTCAACTTGAAACTGCTGATGCAAATGAGTTAAACCTGTCACACTCTCCAATAATGCAACAGCCTTCTTTAAACCCTGTGCTTAATTCAACAGTCTCATCAGCAATTTCTTATATACGCCCCACTCCGATGCCATCATTTGGGTTCACAAACACAATAATACCAGCATACGAGATATATCTAGCTGCCATGAATAACGGCATCTTCAGTCTCACTAAAATGTAGGAGAACCTTGAGACTAAGATGGATCTTAATGCAATGGGTTTAAAAAATATAAATTCACATTTTGATCAGGTATTTTCAGAAATGAACCAATTTAACCTAAGATTGCAGGCAATCTAAAATAACCTGCATTGTTGTAGCCACTTTACTACTCCTTGTGGTGTTTTAAAATTGCCTAAAATGACCCTAGGGTGGATCTAAATGTTGCGCTACGAAATGAGAAAATGGTTGAAGAACAATTTATCCTGCATGAGACTGTTGAAAATGCAAATTGAAACTTAGCTACATCTATCTTGCCCATTGTGAATCGAGAGCAAAGTCTAGAACCAAAAAGTATATCGATAGAAAGAACAAGCTGCAGTGAACTGGAAAGAAATGATGAGGATGATATGGCACCAATGGAAATAGTCGCTGACCCTGTTTTTGAAGTGTTCAAAATCACAAAAGGGAATAAAAAATTGAAACAAGCAAACAAATTGTGGTGAACATAAAAAGACCAAAATAAGTAAGAATATGTCAGCAAATAAAAACTCAAAAGACAAGTGCTGAAAGTAATAATAGTAAAAGGATAAAATGTATAAATGGCCTAACTACATTGCCTTTTTCAAAAGTTAGCTCCTCAACCACCAATAAAAAGACCATGTCACTGCAGAAGGGCGCCCGGCCTATCTGTAATGAAGCAATTGAGACAATACAGAATGTCGGATACTGAAAATCCAAATCACAAAGACCAGAACACAACATATGCGATCTAATGAATTATTGTACTTATTCAGTTACATCGCTACAACTAAATAGCATTGACCAAAGTGACGAGCTAGTTACTGCAAACAATACATTTGATTCAGGTATTCTTAACCTTAACCAATGTGTTGAAAATGCCGATTTTCAGACAATGGAACAAAAAAGAATGTCCCTCCAAAAAAATAAAGAACAGTGACGAGGATTTAAAATGACGACCACCGCTGGACAAGAATAAACTATGAACTGAGTCTGAAGACCCTGAACAAAGCATATTAAGTGTCCAGAGTAGCTCATATCCAACGGAAACACAAGCTGAAAATGCCAGCATAAAGACATCAAATGTTAACTGTGATAATGAGCGACAGAGGTGAAAATGACCCGTATCCCAATAGGTCAACACTAATGGCTGTATTTAGAACCATTGCAAAACTGAAGGCCATCCAGTCTCATGACATCGAGACGAACTATATCCACAAAAATAGAAGGATGGCTATGGTGACCATGACTGTTCCCTTGCTCTTAGTGAGGCAAATAATATGGGCAGAAAGAATAAACCTGTCTGAACGAGGCTTTGATATCTAACCCAAGAAAATGCATCTAAAAAAAGCAAATGTTTCTGTAAAAGAACCTACCTGTAGAAAAGAACAAAGGTACATGAGAGATGATGCTAAATTATGGTTGATAATTTGTAAGGGAAGTTCTGGTTATCTAAAAAGAGAAGTATTTTTTGAACATGAACTAGAGCCCAAAGTAGAAACAAAATGGTCCTGGCTTCAAAGAGCCTTGAAAGAAACTAAACATGGGAACGGCGATTAACGTTTAATAAGATACGATTTACATACAATGAGAATTGCTGCATGCAATACAAGGGTTTTTCGCATCTAATGGTACCTGGTCAAGCGGATAGATTGAAGGTATATGACCACCTATTAATTTCAAGAAACATGGGATGACATCCGAACCAGTCTGGCCTAATCACCAGATATGTTGGACACCAGCAATAAAACAACAGAAAGGAAGACCTATGGCTGGTCTCTTAGCAGCATTGAAAAGAAGACTTCTCCGGAAAGCTCATACTGTGGTCTAACCTTCATCCATGTATACAGCTGTTAAAGCTTGTAATTGATGACCCTTATCACCCCTTGGCTCCTATGTCTGCAATTCTCAACGAATACTGGTACCCTGCGACAATAACGGAAGAAGAATTTCACGAGCATGTTATTAGTCTTTTTGATGAAATTGACAGCAAACCTAGTGTTAGTATGACAATGATTGTGGGGGATTTAAACATACAGTGCCTAACCTTAAATGGCTCTTTTATAACATCAAGAGCATTCAAATGGTTGAGACTCATGGAAGATGGAAATATGACATTTTTTAAACAGTAACATCTATGGGGACACCCCACAACCCACTTGGAAAAGCAACCACACGCAAGCTATTCTCGATGACACCTTTATATCAAATAGTAGCTTAAATATTGTCTCGAAATGTACCATCATTCCGACAGTACTAAGCGATCATAACATACTACATATATAACATGTACCTAAACTAAACAGATTGACTGAAATACTGTCCTATAATAGGCCTTTAAAAACACAGGCGCTCAGTCATCAAGATGACTATACAAATGTGAGATCTCTCTTTTCCCAAACAATTGATCTAAATAATCACCCTTTCCAGTGCCCTAGATGTCCGCATGATCCAATTATTAACAGGAAAAAACTCAAAAGAGGCGAGATATAAGAAACATCAACGCTACCAATGACGAGGAATACAAAAAAAACGGGCTAACATCACTACCAAATATAAAAGTTTTACAATCCAGCATAAAATCTTGAAAACGCAGAGGGGAAAATGATAGTATGTTACAAGCTCTATCCTCCAGATCTGGAGGACAAATATGGAACCTTTTGGAAGAAAGCTTGAAATCGAATTGCTCAACATATCCGATAAACATCATAAGCGAACAAGAGAGGACAAAACATTTCACTGAACTATTTATGGATACCAGACTTCCAAATGTAAAAACTACACCCTGTGAAAATCTAAAAGAAAATTTAGTGATAGATCTAACAGATATTTGTAATCAAATTAAGAAATGTAGCAGTTATGGTGCCCCTGGCCCGGATGGCATAACTAATGAGGCCTTAAAAGCGTATTCGGAAAAGAGGTCTATAAGTTTACTTGATATTTCAAAAATAGCTCAAACAGGACTCATACCACCATCATGGAAATAATTTTAATCCCGATCTATAAAAAGGAAAAATGTATGCAGGGATGATACTCCGAGACCTGACCAGATGGCTGACAAATAAAAATCAGCTTGATTCAAACCAATCTGGATTTGTCTCAAGAACAGGAACCCCTCCTTATTTGCTAGTATTAACTGCGCTGAAAGATCATGCGATAAAGAATAAACATCTGTTATATATTGCCTTTAGTGACTATAGGCAAGCATTTGATTCTACATAACGTGTTATCTTGTGGGACAAATTGAAATCTGCTGGATGCCCTCTGGACTTGATAAACCTTTTGCAGCAATTCTACTCTAACACATCTGTTCAAATTAAATGGTTTGCTGACACGATCGATACCCACCAATATTGGCCTTAAACAAGGCTGCATATTAGCAGCCACGCTGTTCAATTTCTATATTTGCGATATTGGAAACTATCTTGACTTAACAAGATCTTTCCCGCCTAAAGTCAACAATATGCCTGTAGGGAGACTAATGTATGCGGATGACCTAATAGTGGCCGATCCGACCCCTGCTGGTCTCCAGTCAGCGTTTACCGGCTTAGAAACACATGCGAGGGAAAACAATCTAGCAATAAATACATCTAAATCCAACATCATGAAATTCTAAGGTGACAAAACGGGGAAGAAAAAAACAGGGACAGCACTGGTCGATAGGGAAAAATCAGCTCCAAATCACTTCTTGATGCAAGTATTTAGGTGTAAATATAAATAATAGTAAGTCAGATATACCATATAAAGAAGAAATGAAACATAAAACTAAAATGCTATGCTCCCAGGTGAAATTAATACAGCGGAAATATGGTAAATTCACCTGCATACCTATATTAATGTTTTAGAAACAGAAAGCTATCCCTGTACTAACATACGGTGCCCAATGTAAACCAGCTGACTGCCAACCAATTTGGGATTATTTTGAGGGCCTCTTTTTGAGGCCCATACTCATGTTGCCAAAGAGCTTCCTTGTTGTGATAATTCAATGTGAATTAGGCCTCATATCCTTAAAAGCGTTAGTGGCATTGAATGATCTACTGCTCTATGGCATGCATCTGAATCAAGAACAATACAAATCAACGATAGTCTCTGTAATATCGCAGGCATATGAGAAACAGGGGAATGAGATGATAAACTAGTGAAACTAATGCTGCATAAGAAGCCATGGCTAAACCTGAGATAGATGAACTCCTGTTGACCATGAATCCAAACCAGGCCAAGCAAAAACGATGGCTCCTTGATTGGGCTAATACTCTGATACAATGTGAGAAATATAAAATCAGCACAAAAGATTAACGATGTCCCTAAATATCTGCAAAAATTCCCAGAGCGGTTGTTGCAAGGAGATGTAAGGAGCTATTGTTACCACAAACATGTAGATTTTAAAGGCCTGATGGGCAAAATTAAACTTTCGAGCATGCGATAGTACGTTGCAATGCTCTATCAAAACTAAGACACAAGATCTTTTTTACATTTTTTTGAAACTATAGAATTTTATCAGCTAGCATGATGTGGTCTATAATACTGAATGAACAAGTTACTTACCAACTGTAACATTCTTTCGACTGGATGTTCCTCCCACGTATTCCTCATCTTAGATATAGTTGACAGCTTGCTGCTTCTTTCGGAATTTTATTCGCCAGAGGGCGCTGTGCTCGAGGCCGCGTAGCTTGGTCCCTAGAAGGCTGCGAGCTGCGCCCGTTGGTTCAGTTCTGTTTTTTCGATGTTAATGGTTGCATCAGCATCAGTTGTATTTTGTGTCAGCAGATGTCAGACTCTTAAGGAAGTACAAGTGCAACAAGCGAAAGAACTGTACGGAGAGGTAGGTTGGGAGGGTCGATGAGGAATACGTGGGAGGAACATCCATCCAGTCGAAAGAACGTTACAGTTGTTAAGTAACTTGTTCTTCGAATGGATTGTGTCCTCCCACATATTCCTCATCTTAAGATAGACTCCCATAGCAGTTGTAATTTAGAGGAGGAGGGAGTACCATAGTTCTCAATTATGTACAGAATGAAGGACGGCTTTTGCAAAAAGGCCTCCTTGGTAAGAAGTGGTGTCTAAACAATAATGTTTTGTAAAAGTGTGCATTGATGACCAAGTGGCCGCAGCACAAATGTCTTGCACTGGGACACCCCTCTGAAGAGCCGTGGAAGTTGCTATGCCCCTGGTTGAATGAGCCCTTAAACCATCTGGAGGCTCCTTCCCAGCCAATTTGTAACATTCAGATATTGCTAGGATAATCCATCTGGATATAGTCTGCTTGGACACACCAACGCCCAATTTGTGTCCAGTATAACCGACAAACAACTGATCTGTTTGTCTAAATCCTTCCAGTCTAGATATGTAGAAACAGAGCCCTTTTAGGGTCTAGTCTGTGAAATCTTTCCTCCTCTTTACTAGCGTGCAAAGTAGGATAAAAGGATGGTAAAGTGATTTTCTGTGACGGATGAAAATCCAAAAGTATTTTAGGTAGGAAAAAGGGCTTGACCTTTAAAACAACTTTATCCTTGTGGAAAACCATGTGAGGAGGCTTGCAAGAGAGCGCCTGCAACTCACTCACCCTGCGGGCTGAAGTTAGAGCCAATAGTAGAATAGTTTTTAAAGTTAGGAGCCTTAAAGGACAAGAATGTAAAGGCTCAAAAGGGGCACACACAATCTTTAAGACTAAATTTAAATCCCAAATGCCAACTTGGAATGGTGTAGGAGGGAACATATTTGTTAACCCTTTAAGAAATTGGATAACTAAAGGCATTTTTAAATATGAAACTTCTTCTGAGGAGCGCTTAAAGATAGATAGCGCTGCCAAATATCCTTTAACAGTTCCAACTTGGAGCCCGGAGTTGGCAAAATGTAATAGAAAGGAAAGCACCATGGGAGTGGTACATTGAAAAGGATCCACATTCTTATCCCTGCACCAGTTACTGAATTTCTTCCAACGACACCGGTATAAGAATTTTGTTGCTGGCCTTCTGGCCGAAACGAAAATCTCCATAACGTCATCCGGGAGGTCCCAATCCTTATATTGCAACCTCTCAGAAACCAGGCGTTAAGGTTGAGTGTCTTGACCTCGGGATGGAGAACCCAACCTTCCTCTTGCGAGAGAAGATCCTCTCTTTGTGGAAGACGTATTGGAGGGCAGATGGACATGTCCAGCAGGTCCGGGTACCACGTCCTCCTGGCCCAGTCCGGGGCAAGGATCATAGTTCTCCTGAATTTTCTCAACCTCCTGATTACACGAGGAATCACAGGGACTGGAGGAAACGCGTAAAGGAGTGGATATACCCAGTCCACTACGAATGCGTCCCCTAGAGCTCTTCTCGGGGGAAACTCCCTTGAGCAATACAGATCGCACCTCCGGCTGGCCCTGGTCGCGAACAGATCCAATTGAGGGGTTCCCCAAAGGGCGAAGATCTCTTGAAGGACTTCCTGAGCTAGCTCCCACTCGTGGGAGACTCTGCTCTGCCTGCTCAGAGCGTCTGCCACCGTGTTCAGCTCTCCAGCTAGGTAAACTGCCGACAGAGATTCCTTCTTGCATTGCCCAGAACCAGAGCTGCATTGCCTCTCTGCACAGTGGGACTGATCCTACGCCTCCTCGTTTGTTGAGGTAGTACATAGCCACTGTGTTGTCCGTCATTATCAGGACATTCCTTCCATGTACAGAGGGCAGAAAGGGCTTCAGCGCTAGTCTGATTGCCCTCAGATCCAAAAGGTTGATGTGCAGTTTGGACTCTGATGGAGACCAACGACCGCTGACAGTCAGATCGTTGGTGTGGGCTCCGCACCCTGTGAGTGAGGCTTACCAAAAAGGTTACCCTCTCAGGATATTTTCCTTGTAAGCCCACCATAGGAGACCTTGAGCCACCTTGGACGGGACTTGTAGAAGATCTGACATCTCCCGTGAAAACTGGGCCCATTGAATCCTGAGGGCCCATTGAAGGGATCTCATCCTCAGTCGAGCCCTGGCACCAGAAAAATGCAGTATGCCATGTGGCCTAGCAACCTTAGGAAGTCGAACGTTGGCAGATGTTGGGCATTCTGAAATTTTGTTACCATCTGCAGAATGTGGTGAGCTCTTTCCTCGGGAGGCGAGGCTTTCCCTGAGGTGGTGTCCAGGACCGCTCCAATGAATTGGAGTTTTTGGCTCGGAATCATTTGTGACTTCTTGTAATTCAGGAAGAAGCCCAATTTGTGTAGGAAGTGACAGGTCATGGCCAGATGTCCCTGGGCCAGTTCGGGTGAACTTGCCGTGATTAGCCAATCGTCCAGATAAGGATAGATGAGAATCCCCTCCCTTCCGAGACTCGCTGCCACTACCGCCATTAGTTTGGTGAAGACCCTCGGGCGGAGGTCAGCCTAAATGGCAGAATTCGAAACCGATAGTGAGATTTGCCAATTGTGAACCACCAGGTACTTTCTGTGTTTGAGATGGATTGGCACATGAAAGTAAGCATCCTGAAGGTCCAATGAAACCAGCCAGTCCTGAAGCTGAAGAGCCTGAAGGATCTGAAAAAGGGTCACCCATCTTGAACTTGTCCTTCCTGAGGAATTTCTTCAAATTTCTCAAGTTCAAGATGGTTCTCAATCCTCCGTACATGTTCTACTGCGCCTTTCTCTAGCAGGGTTAAAATCTCCTGCACAAGGAGCGGGTCTGGAATTTTTACAGAGTTGGCTCCCGGTGGATGATCGTGAGGCCTTTGATTAAAAGAAAGACAGTAACCATCTCTAGTGCCCAGGCATCCGATGTAATGCCCCACCATTCGTCTAGATACTGAGTGATTCTGCCTCCCACCGGGGTCTTGTGGATTAAGGCCTCAAAATGGCTTTGCAGCGGCTGCAGCAGTTGTTGAGGAGGTAGTAGCCGCTGCTTTGGCTGATCTAGCATCACTCCCTTTTCCACAACAAAATGGTTTTCTTTGTTGTCCCCTCCGACTGGCCTGCCCTCTCCTTTTCCAAAAGAGGAATAGAAGCGAACAGGGCGACTCTTCCAGGAAGATGACCCTGCGCAAGAGTGCTGTTGAGGTTGCCTTATAGCGGCGCTGAGTGATTTTGCTGCCGCTTTCAAGGTCTTTAGCTTCTCCAAGCACTCGTCCGCCTTGCTGCCAAACAACCTCAAGCCGTCAAAGGGCATATTGTGTAATCTGGATTGTACATCAGATGCAAAAGCAGATTTTCTTAGCCATGCAAATCTACGCAAGACTGCGCTAGATGCCATGGATCTGCTTATACTCTCTGCAGTATCCAGTCGTGACTTGAGGCACTCCTCCATAGTCTCCTTCCCATCCTTTACTATCGCCAGGAAACCATTCCGCTTCTCACCCTCCGGGATGTGATCAGCTGCTGCATCTAAACAGCTCCACAGGGTGTAAGTGAACCTAGCTAATGTATAAGTCACATTAGTAGGTTTTAGGGCCATACAACCAGAAGTAAAAGCCTTCCTCCCCCAGGCATCAATTTTTTTGTCGTCCCTATCAGGGGGCATAGAGGGATAAGACGACTGTCTGTTCGCAGTCGCAGCTTGAATCACCAAGCTTTCAGGTGAAGGGTGCTTAGATAAATATTCTGGATCCGAGGGAGCAGGTCTATACTTTACTACAAATTTCTTATTTACAGCTGGTAGAGATTTAGGTGTCTCCCAATTTGTCATAACTCTCTTTTGAAGAGCTTTGTGGAAGGGAAGGACTGGATCTTTCTGAGGCCCTTCATCAATAATATCTATTAAGTTGTCCTGGTCATATCTTGGGGACACTGACTTCGACCCCATAAAATCTATCACTCTTCCCATGAAGTTCCTATACCCTGGTTCAGCATGTTCTGTGGGGTCAGTCCTTTCAAAATCGACCTCAGGTGAGGTGTCCAGGCCACTGGCCGATTGTAGGCAGTCATAAAGATCTGACATTTTTGAATTAGGATCTACCAGTTCCTCAGGGACTTCTCTTGTCCCAAATCGAACAACAGCTGATGTGATTTCCTCAAAAATAGACATAGATTTAAAAAATTCTTGCCTGGGCTGAGGGTGGAAATAATTTTCTGGTAAAAGTGGAACAGACCTAGCCTTAGCCATAGTTGTCGTCTTGGGAACTGGTATGAAAGATTTCCCCGACAAAGGCGTCGACGGAATCGACACACTCTAAGGAATCCTCAAGGTTATCGAGGAGGGCTTCGATGTAGAGTAAGGCCGAAGATATCAACACCATTTTTGGCTTGGACGCGTCGAGTTAATAGCTGACTTCGACGATGAGGACACCATTTTGTCCTCCGGCAACGTCGATTTATGCACCGAAGGTTTCTGTATAGTCTCATGAGGAGCTGGAGAATCATCGCCCGAGGACGCACTCGACTTTTTGTCGGATTTAGCGCGAGACGTTTTGGATTTCCCTCTGTCACCTTTAGAGTGGACAGGGGCATGCTCTTATCGCAACTTTTTTGAGGGGGTTGGGGCCGCCTTCTCAAATATTTTTTAGCATTGACGCCCTAAAGGCCTCCCATTTCTTAGGGGAATCATGTTTCGAAGGACAAGAAATTAACCTTCTGTCGGGCGAGGACGAAGATCGACAACGTCGCTTTTTGATTTTTTTGATGACGAGGAAGAGGACTTCCTCGAGCGACTTTTCGACCTCGATCGCCTAGACTCATGACGAGATTTAGTTCTCGATTCTCTCGAGTCTTTTAGCCTTTTTGCAGACTTAAAAGACTCTTCCCCCCACCACTAGCTTACCTTGGCGTTCCTTAAGGGCCTTGTTTGACATCGCCTGACACGACCCGCACTCGTCGTCTCGGTGATCAGGACTAAGGCACCAAAGACAGTTGCAGTGAGGATCCGTAATGGACATCTTTCTTCCACATTTGAGGAACTTTTTAAAACCTGTCTTGGGTGTAGTCGGGGTTGAGGAAGAAGACATTTCTCGTTGAGAAAAACTGACGCGCCGTTTCGATACACGAAGCAGAAGCTCGGAAAAATGGAACTGAACCAACGGGTGCGGCTCGAGCCCTTTATATGACGGATGACGTTGACGCTCGACGGCGGCCTCGAGCACAGCGCCCTCTGGCGAAAACATTTCCGAAAGAAGCAGCAATCTGGCGAATATATCTAAGATGAGGAATACGTGGGAGGACACAATCCATTCGAAATGCTCAGCATATATCGATAAACATTGCTGTAATCAAATATTTGCAAATTATGAAATTGGAATAAGGTAAAACAATATAAAGGAAAGAGAGAAGGAGCAACTAAATAGAAATAAAAACTGAATTGTATATAATTTGAAAGTTAAAGAAGGGCTCGCCCCCCTTCCCTTTCATCATCATTCCTTTGAAAAAATAGAATTTTATTATGTTAGGTACTATGTGTTTTAACTATGATAATGTAAAGGAAAGATATTTTTAGTTTTAATTTCAGATGAATAGAAAGGAAATGTATGTACGGACAATGTATCACATTTAATGAATACTATTGCATATTTGAAAAGTTGTAATTTCAACTAGATCAAATAATACAATTTTGAAAAAAAAGATGTCTTAATACCACTTGTCCTACTTGAGTCGCTCAAGTAGTTGCTCCTAGCTTGTGTCCACACAGTAATTTGGGTATATGTGTGAACCGAGCTCCATGTTGCTGCCCTACAGATTGCCTCGAATGAAGGCTAATGTAGCCCCAGTGTAGAGTGTGCTCTATATGTAAATGGTTGTGCTTTGTTAGATAACCTATAGCATTGTTGTATGCACTTTACAATTCATTTAGAAATGACTGCTTTGGAGACAGGATCCCAGTCCCTCCCTGCAGCTAAGGAAACGAAGAACCGGTCTGTTTACCCGATTGGTTTTGTCTTACTGAGATAGTACATGACAGCTCTCTTAACTCTAATGTATGGAGGGCTCTCTCAAAATTTTTGTGGGTTTTGAAAAAACGCTGGCAGTTCAATAGATTAGTTGACATGGAATCTAGAAATGAATTTCAGTGCGAATCACAGGTGCGTTCTTAAGGCCACTTTGTTTTTATGTATCGTGACAAAAGGCTCTGAGACTGACAATGCTTGAAGCTCACTTACTCTCTTTATAGAGGAGATGGCTATAAGAAAAAGTGCTTTGTAAGTGACATCTGTGAGGGTTGCCTTATGCATGGGTTCGAATGGAAGGACCCATGAGCTTTCTTAAAACAATGTTTAAATCCCACCCTGGAGGTGGATTTGCAATCTGGTGATATATCTTCCTCACTGCTTCCATGAAAGCTTTTACGACTGGAATCTTCCACCATGGAACCTTGCTTTGTGAAGTAGGTTGTCTTTTGTCCACCACTGAAGTGCAGACACCACAATTTGCAAATCTACCACTAGATTGTCCCACTCGCCTTGCGCTTTGGACCACTGTTTTGCTAGCCTTTCTTGTATGGGACGTATGTGCAATGTTGCATGTGGCACAATGAAGATGCATGAAGCCATCCTACCAAGAAGATGCATCACCTTCCTGACGGTTATCTGGCGACCGGCTGTCTAATAAGGGAACTGATGTAGCATGTTTTGAACCCTCGTGTTGGAAGGGGAAATATTAGGGTGTCTGAATAATTGCCCCAAGAAATTGCTGGACTTGGCTGGGAACTAGGCTTGATTATTTCTTGTTGATGGAAAACCCTTGTTGAAACAGGATGTGTGGTGTGTCTCCTGTTATGAGCCAGTCGTCCAGATAAGGGTACACTGGGATTGATTGCCTGCGCAGGTGAGCCGTCACTACAGATAGTATTTCTGTGAAATCCTTAACATTTTTTTTTTAAACTTTTTTTTTCCAAACTTTATTTCTTATTTTCAACAAGAAACAAACATATCAAGTACAAAGCAAATGTCACTAGGCCAGCAGGCTATCATCCAGGTAACAGGTAACCTGAATCAAAGAATACAATAAACAATAACCTCGAAATACATATCAACCCCAACACATTTAATAACGTAGCCATGAGCGGTGGCCTGACATTCCCAAACATAACAGACAACACAAAACAAGAGAACATAACACAAGCATCCTTCTACCCAAAACGTATCCATTAGACGTGATGCAAACCCATTCTATTACACAATTCTGATCAAGATGGTTTACCCATAAAAATCATTGAAATTCCCCCATTGTTCATCATAACGTGCTTCTTTGCATTGCTTATAAAACATAGTCTTCTCATATTTAGATAGAACTTGCACATCTAAAATCAAATCCTCTACTGTTGGTTTCTTTCTTGTCTTCCAGACCTTTAATATCTGTTTAGTAGCTACTAACAAAACTTTGGCAATCCAACACAATATTACCCAATCATATTTGCAACCATTCCTTGGTAATTGCAGAATGATTGCTAACTGATTCCATGGATAGGTGATGCCCCAAATCTGGTCAATCCTATCAACCACATCTCTCCAGAAATGTGTCACACTTTCACAACTCCACAACATATGAGGCAAACTACCCCTCTCTTTCCCACAACCCCAACAACTGTCACCATCCACCATTCCTAAAGCATACATACGGGCCGCGGTCCAATAGGTTCTACTCAATATTCTCGGATGAGTGGTAGTTGTAAATCCGCTTTAGCTTTAACTGAAACTCTCCAGACCCTTTCCCATTCATCTTGTGTCAGTTCTCTACCCAGCTCATCCGTCCATGACAACCTCAATTTCTCCCATGAGTTCAACCACTGTACATCTGTTTGCATAATTTTCAAAATATTTGACACTTTTTGTGATCCACAGGCCAATATTTTGAGGACCTCAGGTTCCCGTGAGAGCGATGCATCCATCATCAAACTCCTTTCAGATATTAAATCCACAAATTCATTGTACCTTCGTAACTCTCTATCATGCAGTCCACATTTCTCCACTAGTCCCTCAAAGGAAACCACCCCTTCATTGCTCCAAACATCACTAACCTTTAAAATACCTCTACTAACCCAACTTCTCCAATGTAACGTTCTATTATTAATCTGTAGACAAGGATTATGCAAAAATGAAGCCTCTTCATAAACAAATATCCCTGGCCACTTCCCACTATCAGTGACGCCAATGCGTCTTTTGTAGCCAAAACTGTTTTTAAACTCCGCACCTTCCCAGGTAATGTTCCAAATGAATACAGACACTTAATGTCATACGGCAAAAACATATGCATTTCAATCTGAACCCACCAAGACATCTGGCTTGGATCCCCAACAAAATAGCTAGACATCTTTTTCAATAAAAAAACGTTACTATAATTCTTAAAGACCGGGTATTCAAAACCTCCATCTTTGACGCTGCGGACCATAATGTACCGTGGAATTTTGGCACTTTTCCCCTCCCCCCCATAAAAAGTCCTGGAATAATCCATCTATCCGTCAAAGTACTTTCTTTGTAAAATGTAAAGGCAACGACTGAATAATATACAGGACTTTTGGTAATAAAAGCATTTTAATTGCATTAATTTTAGGCCATATGGACAATATGAAACTCCCCCATTTCCTAATGTCTTTATGGATGACCTCTACGGTTCTATAACTAAGTATTTTAGGCTTACATTCTCTCATCTACAATTCCAGCCTAACAATTGCCCCTGCCTTGGCGAGTCCCTTACCGGAAATACTTCTGTTTTCCCCCAATTGATCCGGTAATCTGATAACTTCCCCACTTCTTCAAAAACACCTTTCAACAATTGACCCCCCTCTGCAGGATTACTCAAAATAACTACAATATCATCCGCATAAACTAAGACCTTAAATTCTCCATCCCCCACACACAAAACCCTAATTCCCCTATGTTGCTGAATATATGCTAACAAAGGCTCTAATACCAGATTAAATAACAAGGGGGACAAGGTACAACCTTGCCGTGTGCCCCTAAACAGGTGAAACTATCCTGAAAATCCATCATTCACCCATACCTTAGCCGCTATCTCAGTTTTCAAAGCTTTAATAGCCTTAATAAACAAAGGCCCAAATCCCATTTTTGACAGTGTATGGTGTAAGAACTTCCAATTTACTCTATCGAAGGCCTTCTCAGCATCTAAAAAGACAAACAAAGCATCTTTGATCTCTGAATCAGGAAAACTCAATATATCTAATAACGTTCTAACATTGTCATACCCATAACGTTGTTTCATAAACCCAGACTGAGATTGTTCTATTAATCCTCCAACATACTTAGTCAGCCTAACCGTTAGGACCTTAGTAAAAATCTTAATGTCAACATTGAGCAAGGAAATTGGCCTATAGTTGCAGCACTTAGTTGCATCCTTCCCTGGTTTTGAAATCACTGTAATTATAGCTTCCCTCATTGTTGCACACAACTTCCCCCTCCTCTAGAATATAATTATACAAATTACACATTATAGGCGCCAACACCTCATCAAACTACTGATAAAATTCTACTGTTAGAAAGTCCATCCCCGGGGACTTCCCCCTTGTCAGTTCCCCAATCGCCGACAGGACCTCCAAGACAGTAAACAGACTTTCCATAAAATTCCTACCTTCCTCAGAGATGATGGGAAGAGTAATTTTCCCCAAAACACTATCCAATTCATCTACCTGTGGGACAACATCCTCAGTATACAAGTCTGCATAGAATAAACGAAAACATTCACTAATGTCATCCTTTTTGACCAGCACATCTCCATGGTCGTTCACAATTTTCTGGATATACAGCCTTACCGAATAACTCTTTAATCTATTAGCTAATACCTTGCCACCACGATCTCCTCCTTCCCAATATTTCTGCCTCATATAATATAATCCCTTTTCAACCTGCAAATACAACTCACATTTCAGATTTTCTTTGACACTCGCTATCTTAACTCGAATATTCTCATCATTTGTCAGCACATAGGTTCCTTTGCAGACTCCCTAGTTCCTCCTATAGACCCTTTAGTATAGTATCCCCTATCCGTCACACCCTAGCAATCCAGTTCATTAGTTTCCCCCTAATAGATGCCTTAAAGGAACCCCACACTACCATACTGTCTGCTGACCCATTATTCTCCGAAAGTAATGAGGTAGGAATATGTTTAAGGCTTTTAAAGCATCTCAATTTTTCAGCAAAAAAGGTTTCAACCTCCATCTGTAAATTCCTCTTCGCTCTGTAATGAAGGACAACCTTATCGTCACCATAGAATGGTCCGAAAGATGCCGTTCTCCTATTCTCGCCTCTAGAACGGTCTCAACTAGTTTATCTGATATTCGTATATAGTCAAGCCTAGAATATGAATTATGCACCAGTGAGAAAAATGAGAATTCCCTATCCCTCCAATGTAGGCTCCTCCAAATATCAACCAGATCAAATATTTCCATAAATTCTCGAAACTCTTTACTCGATTCTGTCCCATGAAACTAAATGTGAAATCCTGAGGGGTTGATGCAGTCCCAAAGGGTAAAACTTTTAAATGGTAGTGTATGCCTCCCACCTTGAACCTTAGGTACTCATATCTAATGCTGCCATTTAGTCTCCACTCTTTAGTAGCGGAATCACCTCTTGTAAAGTCGTCATTCTGAATTTCTGAGGTTTGACATTTGCATTTGCAGCTCTTAGCTTAGTCTCTGACAGTTGTTAGCACCCACTTGTCCGTTGTGACCCCCTGCCACGCATGAGTGAATAGAGAAAGCGACCTCCTACTTGTGAGACATGGGAGAGGACATGTTTAGAGGGGGTAGCCGAATCCCTAGTGGACTGGCTTCTACCCCACTATGCCCCCCCTCACATGAACTGCTTCTGAAAGGAGGATTGGGAGGTTGGCATTTGCCCTTGATTCGTATGCCATGTGCTGATGCCCACACCCAGAGTATTGCTGACTGGGTTGATCGTGTGTATCAAAAAGTGCATCGGTTGCTATACGTCCCTTTTTGCATAAAGGTTTTACTGGCAAGTCTTGAGGGCCTCGTGTTATGTATTAGTAGTTTCCAGAGCGTCATTGATTGCCTTCCCAAACAGGACATTGCCTTCTATGGGCATATTGCTTAGAGTGGCCTGTGTCTCGGTTTTTAACCCAGAGACCAAGACATGTGTGGTGTTTAATGAGTGGTCAGTCTGCAACCACTCTCCCTGCTGTGTCACCAGTGTCAAGGGAATTTTTAATAATGGCATTAGCTGCTTGTTTTCCTTCAGTTAAGGTATTAAGGAATTGCAATTGCAATGGCTCTGGCATCCCACTAACCTGCTCTTCTACCTGATCCCACTGGGATCCGATGAAGCGGACCACAAGGGTTGTGCTATTGCCAATGCGCGTTTGATACGGTGCTTAAGTCGCAATCGTCTTCCTGAATGCATACATCTTTTTGCTCTTTTTATGAGGTGGTACTTCAGAACCAACTAGGGAAGTACCCACCCTCTTGTGAGTGGTTGTAACTACTAGGGAATCAGGTTTGAGGTGACCCTTAATAAAGGGTCAGTTGGGCAGGTGTAACACGCTTCTCAATGCGAGGGTTGACAGCTCTAGTAAGAGCGGGAGTTGACAGTGAAGGTAAGAGACACAGATGGTAACAATGTATTGCCTTCCTTGTTTTTTCACATTGAGGATATTATCTACAAAGTCAGTATCTTTCTGCATCTCTTTAAAAGGTTGTTATAGAGCAGCTGGTCATCGATGGAAGAGTTTGAAAATGGCTCTTGTTTGACATCTGGAGATGGTACAGGATAGTCATCTGGCTCATCAGGGTCTCTGCCAGGATCTTCTTATAAGAAGACTACATCCTCCTCATCTTCATTCAACTCAATTACAGACACCTCACAGGGGTCAGTCTGTTGTAATTAGGGAATTTTAGCTGGAGGTGACCTCCTCCCCCGGTAAAATGTGTTTGGGCGTGTCTGTTTAAAAAATAAAAATCAACGAAAGATGCCATTTTATCCATGGTGCTCTTGAATCTATCCACAGTCCAGGGGTCACTAGACAGAGTAACTTGTAGGGAAAAATCTATTTACTCCTGTTTAGATAAATTAGACTTTCTTTGGCGTGCCTCTGACAATAGAGAGGTAGTTTCTATGTACCCCTACCCTTGTGTAATAATATTTTTTTAAACTGACTGTTTCGGCGGCTGTGCCTGGGTAGGTGTTTGTGTATTAACATTAGGCATGGAACCACTCTTGCTGGGCGTGTGTTTGTGTTTTGAGACATGCGCCGAAGGACGAGCAACGGGCGCAGAGGTCTTCTAGGAAGCTCCAGCAACACATTGGCCTTCACAGGAAGGCTTCTTTCCTTTACCACTCCAGCAGGCACGAAGCAGGACCCTCTGTTTGGAGCTGGTAAGCCCCCCTGGAAATCCTACTAGAACAGCCTTTAATTCAGGCCCTGTGCTTTCCATGCAATTGTTTTAGCCTGCCCTTGCCTCCGTTCGTCCCAGGTCCCTCTCCCCACCCACATGCACCGTGATTGGATGAGCCTCTAGGAAGCTCCACTTTTAACATAGCACCAGGGAAGCCGGGGAAGGGCCAAAGGCAAAAAGCAGCTCCCTTGGGCAGCTCATACCCCATTTGCCCTGTTCACCGGGGCCGCCATCTACTGCTACAAACAAATATGGTGGCAAGAAATTGTGTCTCCAGTACGGACATCTCTCCGGCATTCCATATGTCGCTGGTGCGGTCTTGTTCAGCCTCAGATTCCTCCTCGCCGGCAGGTTATTTGATGATGCTTCAGCCTGCATCACATAGGCTGCCCAGCATTTCGACTGAATATTTAGGAGTTTTCGGATTAAAAAGCACATACGCCCTGCACCGAATTTCATGGTCATCCCAAGGGAGGCTGTGATTACACAAATCATGTGTGTCTCCTTTCAGGGAAACTTTTGTTTGCAAGAGGGGCAACATTTAAATGGAGCCTTCTCCATGAAATGCGCTGGAAGACTGAGACGGAAGGATTAAAAGGGAAATGTGAATGGAGACATTCTCTAAATAAGAATGTGAAATGTTTTTCCTCCACTCTTCCTACTGTGTAGGCTGAAGCCTGAAGGTAGGCCATCGACGAAGTTGGATGATGTCCGGATGGCTTTCAGCTTTGTCGACCTTTCGCTGGATTTGTCGATTGAGGGCGTTGAAGCTAATAAGTATAACTAAGCAAAACTATGCTATAGATAAAGGAATTAACTATGGCGTGGAACTCTGAAATGCAACCAACAGGATAGCGGAAATAAACAATCTGAGGACGTCGATGCGTGAAGGACCATGGGTACAGTACACGTCACAGTAGGGGTAGTATTACAAACACGCCGGGTTGACGTCCCTTTTAGATTTCGAAAACAAGTTATGCAATACTCTGCACCAACCACTAGATGTCGGCCTATGTAAAGCATGGATACTGAAATACCAAACAATTTAACAATCAAATCGGCAACTTGGTACAGCATATGGCATACATTACCCACTGTAATCTTATTTCTGGTGCTTGTATCTGGTTAGATTCACATGCTGTGCATATAGTCCATCATCTAGTGGCAATCGTGGAGCATTGCATCTTTTATTCGAAGATCGAAAAGGGACGTCGACCTTGACTTGTAGTGTACCCATGATCCCCCACGCATCGAGGTCCCCCCAGTTGTTTTTGTTCTGCCATGAGGGAGCCTGAAGAGAATGTGCGAGTACAGAAGAAAGAAGGTATAAGAAATGTATGTTCCTTCGACTAGAAGAGGGGAGGAAGGGTGGACGCATGTGAATCTAAGCAGATACAAGCACCAGAACTACGATTACGGTGGGTAATGTATGTCTTCTGATGCTTGTGTATCTGCTTAGGGTCACATGCTGGGCATAGACCAGCGAGCAGTATCAGGAGATGATGGTGGCTCCCATCATTCCTAATAGCTGCATGGCCTTCCATACGGTTATCTGATGTCCGGCTACATACTGAGGGATCTGAAACATGTTTTGGACCCTCTCGTTAGAGGGGATGACAAGCCCATCTTCTGTCCGAATTAGGGCCCCCAGAAATTGTTTTACTTGGCTGGGGACAACACTCAATTTGTTCTCGTTGAGGGAGAACCCCAGTTTGAAAAGAAGTTGGAAAAGTAGGTAGGTAGCCTTTTGGGTGTTCTCAAGCCACGCTTGGTGTGTCTCCAGTTATGAGCCAGTCGTCTAGATAAGAATACACTGAAACGACGATCTGTGCAGGTGAGCTGCCGCAATGCCAGTACCTTTGTAAAATCCCTCAGGGTTGAGGCAATGGCAAATGGGAGTACTTTGAATTGATACTGAGTGTTCTCTATCTTGGACCGTATGTACTTCCTGTGCACTGGCAACATTGAAATATGAAAGTATGCATCTTTCTGATCCAAGGTGGCCATGTAATCCCCATGCTTCAGTAACGGAATTACCTACTGTAGCGATGTCATCCTGAACTCCTGAGGCTTGACATAATGTTTGCAGGGTGCAGGTCTAATACAAGGCGCATGGTTAGAGCCTTTTCTGGGTACAAGGAAGTATATTAAATAAATACACCTGTTTACCCGATGACCTGGGACAAGTTTGATCGCTACCTTTTGCAGCAGAGCCTACACTTCTTCTTGAAGGATGATGAGATGGTCTGGAGACAGCTGTCTTGTCTTTGGCGTATGCAATCCAGGTGTTTGAAGAAACTCAATGCAATAACCGTCGCCTACAGTCTTGGGCACCCACTGGTCTTAAGTAATCCCCTCCCATGTGTGGGTGAAGCAGGTCATGCGACCTCCTAGTGGATAGGCATGGGAGGGTACCCGAATCAAAGAGTCATTTGTTGCAAGGGGAGACTCTAGCTGCTGCATTTCTACCCCTTCCTTTGCCACGCTGAAATCTCCACTGCTGAGGGGGTCTAATAAGAGCTGGACGTTCCTTGGCCAGAATAACAGGGTGATCCGCTTGTACCATAGGAAAATCATTTCCCACGAAAGGACCAGCAGGTATTAACTACATGGCGTTGTACATAAGGCCTGCTAGAAATTTGGTTGAGAGATTTTAATGTCTCATGCTCTTTCTTTTCCGTCTAAAGCGCATCGCCCACTGCTTTGCGAAAAAGATTTGACTGCTCAATGGCTTTGTTGATGAGTGAGGCCTGCGTCTCAGGTTTAAACCCAGAGTTCTTGAGCCAGGCATGGCGCTTTAAAAGAGTTCACTCTGCCAGCCGTTTCCGCAGCATCAAGCGTGTTTAAGATGTTATGTGTGACTTGACGTCATCCTTTTTTAATATAACATTTTATTAAGTTTTAAAACAAGTAGTATGGGGTTCTATAGGAACTTCGCGTGGTCCCTCGCGCAACACCTGGCGAAATTATTCAATCACATTCTGGATACAGGGAGGGCCCCTCCATCATTTGGGAAGGCACTGATTACGGTAATACCAAAAGAGGGCAGGAACCCAGAGTGCTGTAAATCCTACCGTCCCATTTCTCTAAACGTGGACACGAAGATTTTCACCAGAATATTAGCTACGCGTACGGAGGACCTTATGCCCAAATTAGTCCATTCGGATCAGGTGGGGTTCATTCAGGGTAGGCAGGGCATGGACACCATGCGTAAGACTCTGCACTTGATGGAGGCCCGAGCAAGGAAGGGAGGGAATCCGGTGCTGGTGTCCCTCAATGCCAAGAAGGCTTTTGATGGGGTGGTTTGGTGGATTTTGAAGGGGGTCTTACAGAAATTTGGCCTCAGGGAACAAATCATGAGTGGGATACGGGTGCTTTACGTAGCCCCGGAGGCGAGGGTGATGACGAATGGGCGACTGTCAAGGACTTTTGCATTACAAAGGGGATCGAGGCAGGGTTGCCCCCTTTTTCCCCTCCTATTCGCGCTGACAATCAAAGTGCTAGCTGAGTGGCCAAGGAGGGCCCCGCAGGTGTAGGGTATTAGAGTGGGTACGAGGGAGTTTAAATTGGGACTTTACGCGGATGACGTGCTGTTGCACCTGGTGAATCCGAACAGCTCCGGCCCTGCCGCACTAGCAATAATTGAGGAATACAGGCAGTTCTCTGGCTTTAAAGTTAACAAAGACAAGTCGATCTTCCCGATTGTTGTGGGAGACCCCAAGCAGTCCAAGGTGCTTGGGCCCTTGGGACTGCAGCTCGAGAGCATTAGATACTTGGGAATCAACATGGTCAGACCAGGAGAGGATTTGGGTGAAGCTAACTACTCCCCCTCTGACAAATTATTTGCCGAGATGGCAATATGGAGCAAGGGACAGCTGTCGTGGATGGGGAGGCTTAATGCAATAAAAATGAACCTCCTCCCTCGAGTACTATACCTCTTTCAGATGCTGCTGGTCCGGGCTTCGGAGGCGCACCTAAGAGAAGCCAAGTCACGGATCCTGCAGTTCCTTTGGCAGAATCAGAAACCCAGGGTGGGATACGAGATGTTAATATTACCAAAGGACCAAGGAGGTGCGGGGCTCCCAGATCTAATGTTGTACTATAGGGCAACACAGCTTAGGTCACTGGTCCCACATTTAAGGAAGGATCCAGGACATCCTGTCCACCATCTCCTCCGCTCCCCTTCCTCCTCCTCCTCCTCCTCCCTCTCCTTCACGGCTTGCTGACCCTCACTCAGCTACCCCTCCTTTCCTCTTTTCTCCCCTGATAACGTAGCTAGAAAAGTCTGATCTATGAAACCCTCATCAAAACAGGTCCATCCCTGTTCCTCTAAAACCATTAAGGACCACATTGACACCCTTGCTCTGGCCCTTGCCGATTTCTGCAATCTCTCCTTTGCCTCTGGCTCTTTCCCCTCCCCTCTTAAGCACTCTCTTGTGCATCCTAACCTCAAGAAATCCACTGCTGATTCATCATGTCCAGCAAAACTAGCGCCCAATTTGCATTACTCCGTTTTTGGGTAAGCTCCTGGAAAAGCTGGCCATCTCTCAGCTTAATCTTCATTCCAACTCTGTTGGCTCCTTTCATGACCACCAATCTGGCTTCAGAGCTGCCAGAAGCACAAACTGTTCTCCTGAACATCTGTGAAGACCTGCTCTCCAACCTCGATTTTAACATTCCCTCTGTCCTCATCCTACCTGATCACTCCTCTACGTTCGACACGATCAACCATACCACCCTGCTCAATCGTTTGTGACAACCTGGGTATCAGTGATCAGGCTCTGGCCTAGCTGACCTCTTTTCTCTTTGATCGACCCTCCCAGGTACAACTTGGGCCCTTCCTATCTTCTATTTCCCACTCTACACGTGATGTTCCCCAGGGGTTAACCTCTCCCCGGCTTTCCAACCAATACCTGCCAACTCCCCCCTACTGCATTTCCATCTTCTGCTCAACTTTCCAGTGGTATATAATATATGATATGATATGATATGATATGGCATTTATAATCGCCTATACACAAGTGTTTCACAAGTGCAATGCTGACTACACCCAACTCATTTTCAGGCTTCCTTCAACCTCCTACTCTCCTTCCCCCATCTAAGGTTTTATAATCGCCATTCAAAATTGGTGTGCCGCCAATAATCTATGTCTAAATGCCAACAAGACTGAGATCCTCCTTATTGGTACTCCATCTCCATCCTTTCCCCTCACTCTCTGGCCGGCCTCCCTTGGCCCTCCTCTTACGACCACCTGCGCGGCTAAGAACCTCTGGGTTATCTTTGAGTCTATACTTTCCTTCTCCGCACACATCTCTGACGTCTCCAAAAAGTCAAACTTCTTATTGCACCTCCTTAGGAGGTACTCTGCCTTTCCTCTCCTTCCCTCAAAAGCTCACTGTCTCCTAAGCTCTGGTTCTCTCCAGACTGAATTACTCCAACAGTCTCTTACTAAATCTACCTGCCTCCACTCTCCGCCCTTTACAACTAATCCAGAAGATGACTGCGAGATTTGTCCATGGCCTCAAGCCCTGAAATCCCTACATTGGCTCCCAGTGGATGCAAGGATTACATTTAAAACCCTCTTCAAATAATATGTGATAGTTTTCTGCCACCATTACAATAACAATCCCTTGTGGAGGCTTCCTATTAAAATTAAATGCACATGTGATGTCATCAGTGGAGCATGAATGAGATTTGTGATGGCATCTTTGAGGTCACGGGTGTTAGTCCTTGCAGTGCACACTGGTGGCACAAGTTATGGTTTCTTAACTTATTAAAACTGTCAAATTCCGTTTTTTTTTCTTCTCGGTTTTACCTGTAACCATAACGTCCCTCTAACAGTGTTTTTCCATTGAATTTCATAGGTTTTTGCTAGTGCAACTTAACCATAACGTCCCTTTAACAATATTTTTGTTAGCAAATTTCATAGGTTTTTGGTAGGGCACTGTAAGCAGAACGTTGCTTTAGCATAGCGTTTTCTGTAAAGAGGATAGGTATTTGCTATGGCAACATAACCATAATGTCGCGTCAACAACGGTTTGTTACTGATTCCTTGGCTGCCCTCATGATAAACGTGTCGAAAGGGCAAATTGTCTGGTGTATGTATCCATTTGCACTACCTCTTACTTTTCCAAATAGTGTTGGTGTATCGTACCAATTACAGATGTACATAGTAAATGTTGTTTAGTGTGTCAGTAGGCTCTCTTTTTGTGTTAACAGTGCATGATAAATCTGTGCCGCACACTACTGGCCGAAATGACTACAGATAAGCAATATGGATGTTTCCTAGGGACAATGCACCTGGTTGGAATATGTGCAATCACACTGCAAGTATCCGCAGGACTCCATTAGTGGCCTGACTGCATCTTGGAATGCACTTTTAAGTAGTTGTGGAAGCGCACGTGTTTCTGTTGCACACCTAGACCCATGCATAGGTCATCCACTGTATGCTGGTAACACCGCCCCTGTCTCCTACACTACAGATTCATGCAGTAGGCTACCGCACTTAAAGTACTGCTGCCGACTTCGTGGGTGGCTCTGCAAACCTACCAATGTGTGGCTAAAGTACTCCTAACTGTATAACGGCCACCGGTAAACATGGAACAGCAACCTGCAGTGTCACTTGGGCGTGATAAATGTCGCATTACTTTGATTTATCTGCTGCTTGCCTTTCCATGACCCATGAAATAGATACATTGTCTCTACACTCAGCAGTGTGACGGAAAGTATCAAGAGGTCGCCTGCTGGTCGTACAGTTGAAGAAAACATGTAACTGCAGGTGGGAAAGTTTGTACTAAGTCTGCAAAATGGCAAAGCTGGTGCACCTTCCTCACGCACATACTAGTGCATGTAAAGGCAAGTAAGGAAACAGCAGAATATGCAGAGTGCAAACAACCTTAGTGGTGGTTAAAACAGCAATGTAGCTGCATGAGTCGCACAGAATAAATGGCTTCCTGCAGCACGTAATGAAGCTGTGTTTCGCGTTGTTGTAAACATTCTTGTATTCCACAATGTATGTATATTCGTGAATGCTACCCCGAACACTAATGGCGTAGCATAAAATGTTTGTACTGCATGTGGCGACAACTGAAATTAAAGCACTAGGGTCCAGTGGATAAGCTACCGCCCTTCCAACAATTACATAGGATACTTTCATGTACAGAATTTCCCACATCTGCTGCGGGCAACAAGAGGGGCACTCCTGTAGGGCAGCAGAGCTGTAAAACAACCTTTGTAAGCCATATGCCTTGCTACAAACCCTTACCCGACAAAGGACATTGTATTGTGCATGTACTGCAACGCGCTGCTGTACAGAGGGAAGATACTTGAAAGTGTGTGGGTACGGTCCTTACGGGAGCAGTACAATGACTGGCGCCTTTGTAGGTGAGGGCCACCCAATATTTCTGTCTCCCGGCACGTCCTACAGTATCCAGGCAGGTGCTGCCCCTTCTGTACCGGACCTTTCCTGCCGTTCCTCCTGTGGCGTGTGCGAGTACACCATGAAAATGAACTGGGAAAGGAAAAAAGGTAAGTAAAGAAAGCACCTTTCACAGATCAACAATGGAATTGCCAATGCATGCATGCAGGGCGGGTGGCGTGGCAGTGTGATAAACACTGTAGTTCAATCGGTTAGAAAGGGGGTTGCTGTACAAAGAGGTTTTTTATGTGTTGCAGAGCATTTTAAAGAGTCACAGCGCAACACTAACTACAAAAAAAAATCTATTCATATTTAGATGCGGTGTGCAAAAATCAGGATGGCTGGCATAGCAAGATAAACGTTATAGCTGGGGAAAAGTATTTGTGCTGAGAAACGTCATATTCCCATGGGCGAAGTATGCCATTGGCACATGTCGAACAAAGGCAGAAATACACCTGCAATGTACCATGCTGTCTGCATTCACGGACCAAATAGAAAATGATTGGTGGCTGCATAATGCGATAGAAACGTATTCAAGGGATTGGAAACAAACGCATGAACTGGGCATGTGCCTCCATCATCGCAAACAGCACTGAAACTCGTGTAAGATGCTGTGCAATTTTTCCTGCACAATGAACAATAATATCGGCATGATTGCGTGTCACCAAAGGGTCACAAAAAGAAACCAATATCAGGCACTTCATTGTAGCTACTCCATAGCACTACACAAGCACATGATAGATTGCAAAATGAGTAGCCACTGCACAGGGTTTTCCATTCACTTTTAGTCAATGCATGTCGGAATCCCCTAAAACCTGCACGCTGTTGCCTCGTGAAATACACCACCATAACAGCACCCTCTGTATATCTGTCGACAAATACACTGTGTAGCACAGTCTGCCCGTACACACCACACCCACAAACTTCATGTCCCAATCTCGTTGCCTCTGTAGGCCCATTTCTATGGCCGTCATCTGCAAAAGGGGTGTATGTAACACGTGCCACCCTGCAACTATCGCGATATTCGCTAACTTTTCGTGCTGGGCTCAGGCGGGAGTGGAGGAATAACTTTCAACAAATGGGAGCGGACGTCGTTAGTTGTGTTGGGTCTTAAAAGAACCTTTTTCTTTTGTAAAGGTGCTTCCCTAGAAACACTTTTTTCCGGTTTTCATACGTAAATGTGTGTTTTCCTACAATAGGGTCTTCAGTGCAGTGTTAGATTGTGAAACAACATTTCCTTGCCACTATGCGACAAAGACACGCCATTTGCCTTGAAAAGGTGTATGTATCGCGAACCAATGTTTTCATTCTCACAGGAGAACATCCCAGCAGTACTCAAGAAGTCACACATGCTTCTGTTGATGAGACCCCTTCCGACCTCTGGCTGGCGACAGGAATCATTGGAGTACTTCCACACTATTCTCAGGGGTATACATGAGAAAAAGCACCTTGATAGTAGGAAAAATGTGCTGCACTGCTTTCATCATAATCTTCAGTTGACGGAACAGACGGGAACAAGGCATGTAACCCATAAAGAAGGCTCCAAAGTGCACGATCACAACATGTACAGTTGCCGAAGAAGCCACGCGTCGACATTCTACAAGCAGTCCGCCAAAACAGCACGCTTCGACACTACACCACAAAGCGTACACTCCCTCCAAACCGAAATTGACAGACAAGTCTTCTTGGAGGGCATACACGCACAGATCTTCCACAAAGCCATAACCCACGACAAAAACTGTGCGTCTTGCCAGGTTTACCAGCCGCAGTACACAAAGTAATGGAAAAAGTGAATGCTGCCCTTTCCAGTGATGCACACCCAGAGCACCTGATTGGCCAAAGGCCATAGTCCCATTGCCATTGCCATTGGCCACCATGGTGAGAAGAGCAAAATGTGCCACGTGCCTTTCCCCAATGACCGTGAGGACCGTGCCCCGGTGAAGGAGGACTCCTTCTCCCTATTGGTGCGCTTTCCTGTGACGCACATCCTGAGCACCACCTGATAGGACAATCGCTACAGTCCCATTTCCATAGGCCAGCATGGTGAGAAGTGTGGAATGTGGCAAATGTGGGTCCTCAAGTACGTCAAAGGCTGGGACAGAGTAAAGCAGGAGTCCCTCTTCCTATTGCCGCACACCCTAAGCATCTGATTGGACAATCCCCACAGTTCCATTTTTGTGGCCGCCACCCGCAATATACCCAGATGTGAATTTCGTGCTGCGTGCGGGCATGGGGGAATAACTTGCAAGCAGGGTAGAGAGAGTTCGTGGTAAGGGGCGACTCTTAAAAGAGCCTGTTTTTTTTTTTGTTTAGATGCTTCTACAGAAACACCTTTTTTTGTTTTTTATTAGCTTTTGTGTTTTCTAGTGCTCACATTAGTACAGTTAACTCTTCACCACATCCTGTAGATGAGCAAACAAAACTGCATTGCCAATGGGTGACAACAAAATGGCATTTTCTTGGAAAAACTCAGCATTTCTACAACTAATTAAGTCATTGTTGCATTAGAACATTCCAAGAGCGGATAAAAAAGTGTGCATGCTTCTGTTGATGAGACACCTTCCTGCGTCTGGCTCGGAACAACATCCATGAGCAGTGGGCCATACTCTTCGTGGTATTATGAATGAGAAAAGCACCTTGACTGTGGCAAAAAGTGTCCTCACAACATCCAGCAATCTCCTCAGACTACAAAAAAAATCTAAGCAAGGCAGGTAACCCATATGCATGCCACCGTAATGGATCTTCTACTGGAAACGTGGAGAGGTTGATGCAAAGTGCATGCATATCGGCGAAATTGCACTCATACACAGCGTTACACAATGCGTCCACTCCTTCCAAACCAAAATTGCTGTCAATGTGTCTTTGCATGGCATAGTTGTGCAGATCTATGACAAAGGGATCACCAACAGTCAATACAATGCATTTCGCCATGTCTGCAACCCTCAGTACGCAGAGTATAATGTGCAACAGCTTCACCTCCCCTTCCTGTTAACCACACTACCTGATTGGCTAATCCCCACACTGCCCTGGCAATTTGGCAAGGTGGTGTAAAGGGCAGATTTTGGCACGTGTGCCTCCCAAAGTAGCACGAGGGCCGCACCCCTGTAAAGCTGGAGCAGTCCTTCTTCCATGTGCACTATCTTTTCTGCAGCTCTATTTCATTGGGTTACACGTAAATAGGCACACACGCACCCACCAATCGCATCAAAGCCGCCATCATCCAACACTGTCACTCCTGTACAACACTTGAAATGTACCGTTAATCATTTACAGTACAAATGTCGTGCCATTCCAAACCACGCACACTACAAAGTTCAATGAAAGTATGCACAATTTCTCCATCCACATAGCCATCCAGGATGTGACACGTGTAATCTTGAAAGTACCGCGTAATCCACTACCTTTTCATGATAGTGAGGGGGAGGGTGGTGGGTTAACAATATCAAACTGGGTAGGGGATTCAGTCTTCCATCGTAGATGTATAAAGGTTTCTTTTTTTTGAAGTGCGTGCAAACAACTTTTTTTGTAATTTCTCTTTATATGCGTTTCTGTTTGCCTCTCCTCACATTTTTACCACATTCTGGTCAATGCTTCTTGCACAGTATAAAAGAAAACGGCATTGCCAATGGCGCTCAAATAAATGCCATTTCCAAGGAACCACTGCATATTTTGCGACCTTATGATCTCCTAGTGGGTGAGAACATGCCAGCTGTCTGCATAAACTCACGCATAATTCTGTTTCTAGCACACCTTCCGACCTCTGGCTGGGGAAAAATTACACCGTCATGGACCCATACTTCTCTTGGTATTATGCATGAGAAAACGACCTTGGCAGTAGGAAAAATGCGCATCACTGCGGTCAGCAACCTCTACAGGTGACGATTAATCGTCCACACGACATGTAACCCAAATGTAGACTTCTATAGTGCACCACAACAAAGTCCACGTTCGTGACAGACGGCACATATCTGCAAAGCCGAAACATCCTTCCGAAACTGCAGTCACCCCAATAGGCGCAAAAAGCGTCCACTCCTTCCAACCCAAAATTACCAGCAACGTCTCTTTGCACACAACACCTGTGCAGATGGCGCACAAAGGTATCACTGACGATGAGCACTGTGCGTCTCTCCATGTCAACCACCCTTACAACACAGTATTGGGACAAAATGGAACTGCCCCTTCCTGTGAACCACGCCCTAAACTCCTAATTGCCTATTTCCCACAATTCCATTTGCCTTTCCACCCTGCTCATAATGGCAGGATTTGCATGTGCACTTTCCCATCTACAGTGAGGGCTATGGCCGAGTAAAGCTCAGACAATACTTCTTCCCTTTGCACGGTTACTTTTTGCAGCACTCCCCCATTGGGTGCTGTCAAATTTTCAAACACGCTTGCAGTAATCACATACAAAACATCTGCATTGCACACTGTCATTTCTTTACACCACTCCATATTTACTGTTAAACACTCAGTACGCGTTCCGTTTGATTGCAAAGCCCCTCCACCAGAAACTTCTGCTAAAGAATGCACGATTGCAGCACCCACAAAGATCTTAAAGGCATGGTCTAGTAAAAATCTTTATTTCAAAAATAGATAGGCCACATTAAAAAAAAAATACTAGCATCCTCCGTTTTAAAACTTCCTATGTAAAATTTTGAGCTATTGAAGCTCAAAAGCAAGCACAAGGGCGCCGCCATTTGCGACCGCAAACATAAATACAACGTTGTTGTGTCTGCCAGAATCTGCTTTACCATTTGGGGAGCCCGAGAGCCCCAAATGGAAAAGCAGATTCAGGCAGACAACGCGGCGTTGCGGAAAACAACCGCGTTGTGTCTGCCTGATTCTGCTTTTCCATTTGGGGCTCTCGGGCTCCCCACGGGGAGCCCGAGAGCCCCAAATGGGAAATCAGCTGCAGGTAGAAACACTACGCGGCATGTAAACATAACCGCGTGTGTTTCTGCCTGCTGTGGCTTTCACTTTGGGTCTCCGGTGCTCCCCTGGGAGCACCGGAGACCCAAAGTGATAGCCACAGCAGGCAGAAACACACGCGGTTGTGTTGGAAAACACTGCGGTTTTTCTTTCCAAGTTTCTCAGGCTCCTCCGAGCCGGAGGAGCCTGAGAAACTTGGAAAGAAAAACCGCAGCGTTTTCCAACACAATAACGTTGTATTTATGTTTGCGGTCGCTTCAAAAGCGACCGCAAACATAAATACAACGTTTTTTAAACTGCGGTTTTATTTCTAAGTTTTCCGGGCTCCTCCAGCCTGGAAAACTTAGAAAAAAAAACCGCAGCTAGTGCTTACTTTTTGTAAAGAAAATAAATAGCACTTACCGAGATTCAGCTGCAGCTTTCCTGCTCTGGTCTCCGGTCCGCGTCCTCCGAGTCCCGGCACTAATGAAGGGAAAGCCACCCAGCGGTAGACTTTGTTTACTACAGCTGGCTGGCTTTTCCTTCATTAGTGCCGCAAAAGCCAGCACAGGAGGGCCTCCATTTCACAAAATGGCGGCGCCCCTGTGCTTGCTTTTTCGAATTTTGAGCTTGAATAGCTCAAATTTTACATAGGAAGTTTTAAAACGGAGGATGCTAGTATTTTTTTTTTTAATGTGGCCTATCTATTTTTGAAATAAAATTATTTACTAGGCCATCCCTTTAACATGCACCCAACACACCTTTGGCTATGCACACAACATTGCAGCCCTTTCCACACCCACCACAACACTATACATCCAAGGAAGCGACAATGTGGGAACATAACATTATGCACAAACGTTACATTCGTAGCAGCACTTCTACTCAACTCCCCCACACCATAAAAGACCCATTCACGAAAACGTGTCACACTTAGCAGAATCCACAAACATACCACAGCCTGCACCACCCCTATGCACTGGCATTTCCAAACTATTTTGTCACTGGCATCCTATGCACGACAGCTTCACAACACTGGGCCTACTTCAATAAATCTGCACACAGCAGAGTAACCAACCACATATAAGCTGCACTTCAACCATACCCACTTCCATACTCCCATTACATACACACAGCACCCTATGGCCACAATGCACAACTTCTCACTGCACCATCTCCTGCCGCACACCAAATACTGTAGCATGTTGCAAATATCACCACAACAATGGAATGCACAATACACGCTTTGCAACTCACTTGTGGTGCTGTAGCACGTCAATAATGTGCTCCACATCCATTCTCCAAAGATCACCACCCTGTGCCTCATGCACTGTCACACCTGCATTGCTCCAGTGGGTGTGCTCCTTGCACACGTTCCCCGCACCATAATGCACCCATGCATGTCAGCTTGTCCCCAACTACCACTATGCACATATTCACCACTGGCAGCAGCACTCCTAACCAACTTCCACACTCCAATGGACATGCACAGCGTTACATGCAATCGTTACCATAATGTATAAACATTACACTGTCTCCGGCACCCCTGCGCCGTTTCATACACATACTATTGTCTTACCCACTTCCACTCAAAGTATTGTGTCACTGCCAACCTACCCACATTCTCTTTGCTACACTCCCCTTTAACGTCTGAAATGTGCTCCACAAACATTCCTTAGATGTCACCACCATCTAACGGATGTACATTCAGAAATGCATTACTGCCGTGGGTGTCCTCAAGGCCTAGGCTCTTGAGTGCATGGTCTATGGTCTACGGACTTCAGCCATGCACCCAATAGTCTAGGCCTTGAACACACCCACAGCAACGTAATGCCACTATGCATGTCAGAAACTATGACAATCCACATACACACCACTGCCACCCGCAATCCTACACACCGCCATGGCGCTATGCAGCAAACAGTTAACATAACGCCCATGTGGGCCGCTAACATTATGCACAACGTAGGTAGCGGCACCTCACCCCACCTCCCCCACACCATAAAACACCCATTCACGAAAACAGGTCGCAATTAGCAGAACCCACAAACATACCACAGCCTCCACCACCCCCACCCACAGCTATTCACAAACTATTGTGTCATTAACCACAACATTTTCACAACATTGGGCCTACTTCAACAAATCTGCACACAGCATAGGCCTTGAACACACCCACAGCAACGTAAGGCCACCATGCAAGTCGCCAACTACGATCATCCACATATACACCACTGCCACCAGCACTCCTACCCAACCTACGCACCGCCATGCAGCAACAAATTGCAACAGGTAACAATGTACAAACAAAACACTCTCTCCTGCACCCCTGTGCACTTTGGCCTTGCTAACTAGGGTGTACATCATCATCCAGGCATGGATGGCCACTCTTGGACTATGCCTGAATGATGATAAAACATCTTAGGTACTACTTTCAATATAAAGAAACTTGGCCCTGCCTATAATTCCTTCATGATTGACGGGAATAACATCAAAGTCGGACAGGAGGTCAAAACATTGGGATTCTACCTAGACTCTACTTTTTCCCTCAAAAGACAAGTGAGTTCTCTTGCATCCTCCACGGCATATATGTGTAAATTAATCCGCGCAGCCAGACCTTTCCTATCGAACTCTAGCTGCCTGACACTTGCCAGAGCCCTCATACTGTCTCGTCTCGACTACTGCAATGCCATGTACTTGGGGTCTACCAAGGCCACCACCAGTAAATTGCAAACTCTCCAGAATAATGCTCTCAGAGTAGCTCTGAGCATTTCCAGAAGAGAGCACATTACAGAACTCAGCCAAGAGAACAACTGGCTATCTACTAGAGATAAAATTCTCTTAAAATCGGAATCACTCACCCACAAATCCCTTAACAATGCTGCCCCAATCTACCTGATTAACAGATTCCACAGACAATCCTCCTCAAGACCGGTCAGAACTATATACAAAGACTGCTTATCGGTTCCCCACTACAACCGGGCCACCATAGGGGGTAATAGTTTCCCGGTAAAAGCTGCCAAGCTCTGGAACTCGCTGCCCCAAAACCTCAGAGCAGACCTACCCTATCAGAGCTTCCGATCCAAGGTGTCTCCTGGCTGAAATTGGAGTCCCATTAAGACAATAATATGCCCAGCACTACCCGCACACATTGTAACCACTTGTGCCTTCTTGCTCACTTGTATATTACGGTCCTATAATATAACTGCTGATTTGTATATAACACTATGTACCTTATTATTGCATCATGTATATTCTATGTGTATTGTAACCAAGCTTTGAAATTTCTTATAAATGCTGCACCTTGATACCCCCGGGTACACTTGCGCATTATAAATAATAAAAACAAACAAACAAACTTTCATTCATATACCATGGGCGCACTCACTTCCATTCACAAAGTACTTTGTCACTGCCAATCTACCCACATTCTGCTCGCAACACTGGCCCTACTGCAACCAATCTGCACACACCACACTATGCATTTTGGAGAGGGTGGTGCTTGCAGAGTCAAACATGTGTTCCTGCAGTGGGTATGTTGCAGCCCTATGCTGTTGAGTGCATGCCCTACACCCTACGGCCATGTACCCAATAGTCTAATCCTTCCACAGACAGGCCCACCGCACCTTCATTCACCCATGCATGCCACCATGTGCCCAACTACCGCATTCCATCTGCAGCGCACAGCCACCCGCGCTCCCACCCAACCTATGTCATGTGCAATTCTCTCCCCTTTTGCAATTGACCTGCCACCACTCACTACGAAAAGAGGTCGCTGCAAACAGTTTGCGGCAGAAACTATGGGGCTGTTACGACAGCTGCCTTCAATCACCACACAAAGTACTCGCCTACATATGTCACATGAACCACTTCTCACTCCCCCACCCGTTCCCTCCCTTATTGCCACCAACAGATTCCCTACGGTACATTTTCCAGACCCTTCTGCTGCCGCACTGTCCTCCGATACACCATGGCGGCTTTCCCCAAAAATGTTGACGCACACCACGCTTCCCTCCAGCCAACCACCGGCCGCGTCTAAACTTATCTGACAGCATGCCGTACCGCGAGCCAATGACACTTCTGTCCTCTGAGCGAACAGTGAAATGGGTCAGCAGAGCGGACCCAAATATCACGAATTTCTTGGGACGTGCATTTCAGTTCTTTGCAACAAAAGTACTGGTCGGATTTCCACCAAACACACAAACGCACGATTTCTAACCCAAGCCCCCGCTCCTGCCGCAAATTTGGTGAAAATCCGTCCAGCCGTTCGGCCTGTAGACGTGCGCAAAGTTTTTCCCCATTCAGTCTTTGGAAAAAAAAGAAATGTTGGGATCCCCCCCCTATGACTTTGCCCCCCGCACGAAACCTCGCCCAACTTTGCGAAAAAATTCAGAGCCGACCATAAACTTTTTTTGCAAAGTTTGGTGAGGTTCGTCCAGGGGAGCAAAGTTATAAGCCGCCGAAAAAGTGTTCTGCCTTTGAGTTTAGCAACTGAACCATAACTACACGGCCGCTACTATATATGATACATTACTCACTGTAATCGTATTTCTGATGCTTGTATCTGCTTAGATTCACATGCTGTGCATAGGCCGACATCTAGTGGAAGCTGCAGAGTATTACAGTTTGTTTTTCGAAACTCGAAAAGGGGCGTCAAACCAGGGCATGCCAGTAATACTATCGCTAGTGTGACGTCCCATGTATCCATGATCCCTCAGGCGTGTAGGACCCTCAGATTGTGTTTTTCTGACATGAGGTAGCATGAGGAGTAGCGCAAGTACAGAATATCCAAGCAGATAAGATAGATAAGACTACAAGCATCCATGCGCCTTCTCTCAGAGGGGAGGAAGGGCGGGAGCATGTGAATCTAATCTAAGCAGAACTACGATTAAGGTGAGTAATGTATCCCTTCTGAGGCTTGTGGAATCTGCTTAGATCACATGCTGTGCATAGATTAGCGAGCAGTGTTAGAAGGCGGTGGGATGTGAGAAGGTTCATGAGTGACCATATGTCTTAAAACCGCCTGTCCCACTCTACCTCCTTCGCCCATGCACCCAACATGTCTACGCCTTCAACAATCTCACTTCTGCATAATGGCACCATCCATTCACCAGCCTGTAACTGCTGCACATTCTGAAATGCATTAGTGCCGTGTGTGTCCTACAGTCCTTGCCTCTTCGGTGCATGGGTGAAGGCAGTAGGCCATGCACCCAACAGTGTACACCTTCAACACGATCACTGCTACATAATTGCACCATCCATTTGACCATGTGACCAACTTCACCTATCCACATACACAGCACTACCACCAGCACTACTACCCAACCTGCGCACCGCCATGTATCTATACAGCAGCAAATAGCATTACATACCCTAAATTAGAAAGAAAACACTCTCTCATGCACCCCCTGCACTTTCATTCACAAACTATAGCCGTCCCCACTTCCATTCCTAAACTAAAGTACCAATGCAAAAGTAGCCACATTCGGTTCGCAACAGTAGCCTACTGCAATCAATTTGCACACACCGCACTATACAAGCACCACCCAGCACTGGATGTACACCCACACTTGCATTAGTGCGGTAGGTATGGTAAAAGCCTACGCTCTTTACTCCATGCAGCCAATATTGTAATCCTTCCACTAACACAACGCAAGTTCCTTAAACCATGCATACCACCATGTGGGCAACTACCACATTCCATCCGCATAGCACACCCACCTGCGCTACCTCCCAACCTATGTCATTTGTGGCGGCACCTGCCTCCAATCACCACACAAAGTACTTGCCTGTGTAGGTATGCACCGGTTCACACAGTACACTTGAACACTAATGGCACTCCTCCGTCGTCTTCCACGTACACACATTTCACATTACCCACTTTTCACTCCCCCACCCGTTCCGTATGGTACATTTTCCACATCCTTCGTCCGCTGTACTGTCCTCCGATACACCATGGCAGCGTTTCCAAAAAACTTTCATGCAGATCATGCTTCCCTCCAGCCAACCAGAGCAGAAATTCAGTAAAAAACGTTGTTAAAGGGACGTTATGGTTCAAAGAAAAACCGAAAAACCCCTGAAATTCAGTAGTTGTGGTAAGATAAGCAACCATAACTCGCGCCACCGTGCACTGCTGACACTAACACCCAGGACATCAAAGATGACATCACAAATGTCATTGATGACGTCACTGATGACATCACATGTGCATTTACTTTTCATGACAACTCTGTACAAGGGATTCTTATAATGCTGACCAAAAACTGTCAAGGATCATTGGGATAAATATCATGAGCTAATTAGCGCATTAAGCAATGCATTGATATAAATAGCATTCTGTTATGAAGTTCTATACAGTATACTAAGCTACTCATGCAGAAACATAGGCAGTGTGTGCAGCATACATGATGAAGGTGCAATATTCATAATCTTGTCATGTTGAATAGTGAAATGATAACTTATTTCTTATTAGAGTTTTGCGTACTGTGAAACATGTAATAAGTAGATAATAAAACCCACTTAATACATAATTATTACAGACAAAACACAAAGAGACAACACATACAAATATGAGTGTATACAGGGACAGTGAAGTAAACAAAAAAGCAGAAGTAGTAGCAGAAAGAGTTCATAACCTAACTGATTGTCTTTATGCAGAAAAACTATTGCTCTGTTTCAAAGCTGCTACTTACCATATGTATGTGTATCACATGATGTGACTGCACCCAAAGAAAAGGAGAGAGTACATGTATACACATATAAGCATATACAGGGAAGGTAGAGTAATAAAAATAAAACTATGAGAAAGTGCTGATAACCCTGAGGATTATCTTCATGCACAGAAAGGATTGCTCTCTTTCAAGCCTGTGTCTTCCGCTATGTATATGTTTCATATGATGTGAGTTGACCCTAAGTCTACAAATATAGTACCTTTTCAATTTTTACTTCCTGACTGTTACTGAAGAAAACTATGTGGCCTAGATATGTCAGTAAAGGGAAAAAAGGGAGAGCCAGACATGTGATGTCATCAATGACATTTGTGATGTCATCTTTGATGTCCTGGGTGTTAGTGTTAGCAGTGCAAGTTATGGTTGCTTATCTTACCATAACTGCCGATTTTCAGGGGGTTTTCGGTTTTACTTTGAACCATAATGTCCCTTTAACAACGTTTTTTCACTGAATTTCATAGGTTTTTAGCAGCGCAACTTAACCATGACGTCCCTTTAGCAAAGTTTTTTCACTGAATTTCATAGGTTTTTCGTAGCACAACTTAACCATAACGTCCCTTTAACAAAGTTTTTTCACTGAATTTCATAGGTTTTTCGTAGCACAACTTAACCATAATATCCCTGACTTCATATACATGTAACATAGAACATACTGAACCCCCACGTAGTGATTTTGATGTCCGCGGACTACCGCCATGTCCGCGGACATATCGAGAATCTGAGCGTGGTCAATGTAAATTTAAATAGTGTGCCCCATTTCCCCTTTGAAGTTGGGTTTTTTTTACAGATGCTTGACAGACACCTGTTATTTTGTATTTTTTTTCTTGTTTTTTCTTGTTTTTTTTCTTACTTTACTCCTAAAATCTTCACATAACCTTCTCCAAAGCAACCCTTACATTCCAAAATAGAAACGCATTTCCCGTAAAAGATAAAGAGATGCCATCTTCTTTAAAATTAACAGTATTACTGGCATCAATATTCTCATTATTACAGAAGAACATACCAGCTCTAAGCATGAAGGCACACATGCCTCGGTTGATGATACACCTAGCAATGTTTTGCTGAGGACAAAAAACTGAACTATTGTCCCATATTGCCCTAGGTAGTAATCCAGAAAAAATTACTTTCGCATTTGGAAGGATCTTCATTACGGCTTGAACCAAGCGTTCCAAATCAGCCAATAAAGTAGGGGCACTGACGTTGCCCAAATGGAAAGCACCATAGTGCAAAACTACCACATGCGGACTGTTCATTGTGGCCATATCCTCACAAACATTGCAATCAGGCACAGTGCTCCACACCACCTCCACTCCTTTCACATCAAAGTTATTTTCAACATGCCTGCATCGAGCGTACTGTTGTAACCATGCACAAACATATCTCCAAGCACCAACACCCAAACTTTCTCTACTTCTGCCATCTTTACTACACACAGTCTCTTTCAACACAAATCCACAACCTCGACATCTGATTGGCTAATCCGTACAGTCTTCTTTTCATGTTGGATTTGCTGGAAAACCCCGGATGTAGCACGCCCTGGCCACGGACAGCCGCTGTGTCCGCGGACCGCGTAACTCTCCAACACCCCTTCTACCATTTCCACTTTACTCTCTGTGCCATTCCCTCATTGCATACAGCTAAGCAGTCGCACAATACGAAGAACGTCCTCAGAACACCCCCATTTTGTTTATTTTCGAACATTTCAGGACAATTATTTCATTATTCAACATATTAACATTACAAATATTATACTTTCATCTTGTACGCTGCACACAATGCTATGTTTCTCCATTAGTAGCTCAGTATACTAGATAGAACCCCATAATACAATGCTATTTATATCAATGCATCGTTCAAAGCACCAATTACGGTATGATATTTATTGCAATGATCCTTGACACTTTTTTCGCAACATTATAATAAAAATCCCTAGTATACAAATTTCATGAAAAGTAAATGCACATGTGATGTCATCAGTGATGTCATCAATGACATTTGCGATGTCATCTTTAATGTCCTGGGTGTTAGTCTTAGCAGTGCACGGTGGTGGCGCGAGTTATGGTTGCTTAGCTTACCATAACTGGCGAATTTCAGGGGTTTTTCGGCTTTACTTGGAACCATAACGTCCCTTAAACAAACTTTTTTTATTAGCACGCAAACAATATACAAAGATGTAGTGTAAACAGCAAGTTCTCACAGATGGCTTTACACAGAATGTTGCAAAGTAAGCATTTATGCTCGTTCACAGTGAAGGTCAGCTGCTTCCATTTTTTTCTCGCGGCCCGGTGAGGCCCACGACTCCCAGTATAAGGTTCTATTTTTTTTTACCTTGACAGACAGAGATTGTGCTGAAAGACTTCTTTTGAAGAAGTGTAGCAAAAACGTAAGACACGATAAAGATGAAATTTCTGAAACGAAACCACTTTTGTATATTATATCACTTTGAGAAAGATCGTTGGCACGCGCAGAGTCGTATTTTGGGACTGCACTACACTTGGACAATGGAAAATGCAATTATAATGTAAGTAACCCTTTAGATTATTGTATACCGGAATATAATAACAATAGCGTGGCATTAAAGCCCAGTCAAGTTGTACTTGTTCGTTCAATGTGGCATATTGTTTTCTACCGCGCACTATCACCGCCGAATCGATCCCCTGTCGTTTAGAGGGCTCTGAAAAAGGCAGACGACACATGTTGGGTTAATAGAGATAATTTAACCGGTCTTTAGCCGGTCAATCGCTCTACTCGCTGTGCCACTTCACTGTTGCCGGTCAAGTGGCACAGCGAGTAGAGCGCTCGCTTTGACATCCGTGCACAGCT
This sequence comes from Ambystoma mexicanum, assembly GCF_040938575.1. NCBI lineage: Eukaryota > Metazoa > Chordata > Amphibia > Caudata > Ambystomatidae > Ambystoma > Ambystoma mexicanum. Next base: position 386,070,813 of record NC_090921.1, read on the forward strand.
TGCTAATGCAGGTTTGAATCGCGGCACGGCCAAACTCAGCCTTTCATCCTTCCGTGGTCGATAAATGAGCACCACACACCGTGGGTAATAATAAGCAGCGCTGAGATACCTGACGGTTCTTAGCGCTATATAAATGCGAAAATATTATTATTTTATTATTAACAAACTCCGTTGCACTATCTTCGCTAGCAAATAGTTTCACAGCCTAATAAATAAAATGAATATTTTTAATAAAGATCGACTGGTTAGACTAATTTATGTTTTTTAAAACAGGTATGTTGCCCCATTTTGCCAATGTCACGATTTCCAGACTCCAGCGGATGGATTTTTCAACTGCCAGGTGCAGCTCCATGTAAGCAACTTCATGACCCTCACCATTTTATGGGACAATCGCCAAGGACCAATATGCCCGTACGCAGTACTAGCGGCTATAAGCAACATACCAACCATTATGGTGGTCTAATGCCTCGTTGTTGGAGCAACCTTCCGATTATCAGTGCGACCATTTACTGCTTTTCTACCGCAAAGGAACAGCGCATGGCTCAAAATAAACTTTTGCTGATCGACAGCAGAGACAATTGCAAATCGCTGAATATTCACTAAACATTTCATGTGAAATAAATGTACCTTACCAAATGTACAATCCTGCGGTTTACTTTTAAACCACAGTTTCATATTCTGAATTGTGGCGCACTATGTTCTAAGCTGATCTAACACCCTCTGTACCGCAAATGAACATCGCGTGGCTCAACATGAACTTTTGCGGATCGACAACAAAGACAAATGCAAATCGCTGAATATTCTCTAAAAATTTGATGTCAAATAAATGTACTTTACAAAATTTACAATCTTGCTGTTTGCTTTTAAATCACAGTTTCATATTCCGAATTGTGGCGCGCTCTGTTGTGACATAATGTGTGTTGTCTTCCGGGTTCTGTGTAAAGTCGCGTAGGACTGGAGACGACTGGGCGCGTTTGATGACGCACCCTGTAACGTCACGGAGAGAGGCGGGGAATATGAATGCTTTCATAATGTCAGGCTTAGGGGCGGGAGATATGATTTAGTGTCGCAAAAGCAAGGTCAATAGCGCCAGTCATAGGATTATCACATAATGTCGGCGCACACTAGCCTGATTTATCGTTTCTTTAGTGGACAAAAAGTCGGGTGAGGCCCATAGGAAATTGTACTATAAGGGGACAAAAGGAGGGTTCGTAGAACACTTTCAACCTGACAACGACCAATACAAACAACGTTCTCAGAACACCCCCATTTTGTGTAATTGCAACCATTTCGGGACACTGTGAGTGTTCTTAGAACACATTCAACTTGACAGATTACAATAAGGACACCGTCCTCAGGACACCCCCAGTTTGTGTATTTACGAACATTTAAATACACCGCGAGTGTTTTTAGCTCAATTTTACCTTCCTTGCGAACAAAAAGGACACATACTCCGTCCTCTAAACACCCCACCATTTAGTTTATTTACAAAATGTCAGAACAGCCGTGGTCTCCGCGGACAAATCGAACATAACAAAAGCGTATAGCACATAAAAAAACAAAACATTGAACCTATCTCATACTCACCCACCATCCCCAAACACTCTTACACACCAACACACTCCACTAAATACAATTTTTAATCCAAGTTTCACTGCGCTGTACGCGGTCGACGGCGAATACAAGATGGCCGGCGCCACAGAAAATCTGACGCGCTCCACTCTCCACGCCGTCCAATCAGCGAACACGTCGCATGTCCGCGGACATGACGCAAGCCCATGGGCTAATCGGCGTGCTGTCTGCAGAGCAAACAGGGAAGTCCGTCCGTGAAGCAAACACAGATATCACTAATTTATTTGCCTTACATTTTGGTCATTTTTAAAAAAAACTATTGGACGGATTTATACCAAATTTGCTAAAGAACGCTTTCGGGACCAAGGCGCCGCTCCAGCTGCAAATTTGGTGTAAATCCGTCCAGCGGTTCGGGCTGTAGCCGTGCGCAAAGTTTTTTCCCATTATGGCTATAGGAAAAAACAAAAGGTTTGGGACCCCCCCCTATAGCTTTGCCCCCCCTGGACCAAACCTCTCCAAACGACCAAACCTCTCCAAACTTTGCAAAAATATTCTGACTGGGCCATATACTTTTTTTTTGCAAAGTTTGGTGAGGATTCGTCCAGAGGGAGCGAAGTTATAAGCCACCCAAAAAGTGCTCTTCCTATGGAAACACCAACTTAACCATAACTACATGGACGCTACCGCGTCCATGAGATATATATATATATATATATATATATCATAATACATTACTCACCGGAAAAGGCTTTCCCTTCAACAGATTTTCCTTCGTCCACCAGCGTAGTGCTTGAACTAGGGTTAGCGAAACAACCACTAGAACGTCCCATTGACTGCTTGCCTGAGACCACTGTTTTGCTAACCATTCTTACATTGGGCGCACGTGCAACCGTGCGTGCGGGACCAGGTAAATGCATGAAGCCATCATCCCGAGCAAGCGCATTGCGTTGAGTATGGATATTTGGTGACCGGCTTGTGACCACGCGGTAAGGATACCGCAAAACGCGTAAACGCTGCCACGTTTGGGCCATACATTATGGGAGAGCCACATTATGTGTGGCTTCTACCGTTTGCTGTGATGCTGCACGTTATTATTTAATAAAGAAAAACATTGCATTAATGGTCTCCGGAGGATTTTTTTTAAAGTGGGGGAGTGCTCCACCTTGACTCTGAATAATCAGTCCAGCAAATATATATATTACTCACTGTAATCGTATTTCTGGTGCTCATTTCTGCTTCGATTCACATGCTCTGTATAGTCCTAGTGGAAGTTGCAGGGTATTACAAGATTTGTTTTTGAAACTCAAAAACAGACATCGACAGGGCGTGTTTAGTAATACTATCCCTAGTGTGATGCGTACTGTACCCATGGTCAAACACGCATCGAGGTCCCTCAGCTTGTTTGTTTCCGCCATGAGGTTGCATGAAGTGTAGCGTGAGTACGGATGTGACATGCAAAACAGTGATAACCCAGAAAACATCTATGCGCCTTCCACTTCAATAGGGGAGGAAGGGTGGGCGCATGTGAATCGAAAAAGATACAAGCACCAGAAATACCATTACAGTTGGTAATGCATCCCTTCTGGAGCTTGTGGATCTGCTTAGATCACATGCTCTGCATAGATTAGCGAGCAGTATCTGGAGAAGAAGGTGGGAAGTTAGAAGGTACAGCAGCAAAGATATGGTTTAAGACCGCTTATCCCACCTGTGAATCTGCTTTAGTGTGTGTCAATACAGTAATGCTGTGTGAACGTATGGATGGAACTCCATGTAGCAGCCTTGCAGATGGCGTCTAGAGGGACGTTTGCAATGAAGCCTAAGGTAGCTACTGCACTTCTGGATGAGTGTGCCCTAGGGGTGAAAGGTAAGACTTTCTTGGATAGGGAATAGCAGAGCTGGATGCACTTGACTAATCATCTGGAGATGGCGTTCTTTGATATGTGATCGCCCTCTTCCAGACGCTATGGAAACAAAGAGTTGGTCTGTTTTCCTAAGAGGTTTTGCTTTGTTCACATAGTACAAGAACGCCCTCCGTACATCAAGTGTATGGAGGCTTCTTCATGTAGAATTTTATGATTTTTGAAAGAAGGTAGGAGGTTCTATGGATTGGTTTACATGGAACTTTGAAATTAACTTAGGTGAGAACCTAGGATGTGTTTGGAGGACAACCTTGTCCTTGTGTATAACGAAAAGGGTGTCTTGTACGGACAAAGCCTGTAGCTCACTGACTCGTCCAATAGAGGTGATGGCTACTAGGAATGCAGTCTTAAAGTAAGATGTTTAGGCTGACCTTGTGCATAGGCTCAAACGGTGGACCCATGAGATTGGAGAGCACAACACTGAGATCCCAAACTGGAGGAGGATTGGAAATTGGGGGGGGATAGCCTCTTTACCCCTTCCATGAATGCCTTAATGACAGCAACTTTCCACCAGGACACCTTGTTCTGTGAGGTGGTGCAAGCCGACAGGGCCGCCAGATGCATCTTTATGGAATTAAATACAAGGCCGGAGTCTAGTAGGTAAAGCATGTAGTGTAGAATTGTCATGATCTCTGCTTCCAAAAGGTCAGGACTTACCCAACTCCCTTGGAAGCAGACCCATAACCCAGGTTCCGAGTGCCAGCCAGTCCCAATTGGGACCTTTTGGACCCTGTCCTGGCGCCAGTGGCACCAGGCTCATAAAGATGCCCAGTCCCAGCGCTGGAAGCGCCGGGCTCATAATGCTTGGGTGGACTTACCTGCCGCAGACCATGCTGCTTACTTACCTGCCAGTTGAGCCCCTGATCCTCTTCTGTTTGGGACTACTTTTCCTGTTGGGTGGGGCAGGAGCCACTCCCTAGGTTCAGAACACTGGAACTCTTCTGGAAAGCAGGAACTCTTTTCTCACCTAGGCGAGGCTGTGGAAGGAGACACCTAAGCACTACAGGAGGCTATTTAAACCACACCCGATGGATGAATCTTGCTTTGCGTTATTCTGCATTCTCTGCAGCAGAACGCTCATCGTGTCTTCTGCTTCTGATCCTGGGCCTAAGGGAACAAAGGCTTACCATCCTGGAATCCAGTCTTCAGCAGCACCTGTAAAGACAAAGAAAGAACAGGTTAGCACTACGGTCTTCAGTGGCAGCGCATCTCTTACCTGGTCCATCGGCTGTCACCAACGCCTCGTGCTGCATTCCGGCATCTGAAAGACAAAGGCTTACCTACTCTTCGCATGCTCCGGAGGTCTTCGCACTGCATTCCGGCATCTGAAAGACAAAAGCTTACCAGCTCTTCGCACGCTCCGGAGGCCTTCGGCGCTGCATCCCGCACCTGAAAGACAAAAGAAGGTGCGTTTAAAGACATTGGGCAACTTTATTACTCACGTGCCATTACTCCTTCCCACGCCGAATCCAGTGGGTATTCCAGCACCCTTCAGCTTCTCTAAAGCTCCGAACTTGTACCTGCAAGATAAAAGGGACAGTTAGTGCGCATTGTGAAGCAGGCTACAAGCGCTTACTTATGTGCTTCCAGACGCTTCTATTCCTCACGCGGGTTCGATCCTCAACTCTCATCAGCCCGCCATCCGCCATCGCCGGAACCCTGCAAAACAAGAGATATCATTACAAAAGACTTTTAAGACATTTGAAGTGCCCAGAACTTACCGTTCGTGCAGTTAACGACGGACAGCAGTCCTCTGAGGTCAAGAGGCCTGCACCCTTATCCAGTGAAGAAACTGGTTATGGCACCCTGCCCCAAGGCAGATGGAGAGCTCGGCGTTCACTTACCTAAGGTGAGGGCGTTAACCTTTGGGGTTCTACAGGAGAAGAGAAAGGGAAGAGGAGAGAGGCACCCAATAACCCCAGTTCATTAATCCCATATTTTCTATCTGCAGAAATCTTACTCTTCGAGTCAGACATACAGTGCACAGAGGTCCAGCCCAAAGAGCCAACCGTGTGTTACACATCACCTTTGAAGATACGGCATTCACCCAGTCAAGACCGGCGCCTCTGCGGGAATCAGGTGAGCGTTACAAGAATGTTAGCTGGAGAACATTCTATTGGGTTTAGTGATTGTGATGTGCATCATATCACAAATCTCTTCCACTTATTAAAACAGCAGTGCCTGGTGTTGGGTTGTCGTGCCTCTTTAGGGATATCCATACACCTCTGTGGAAGATTTAAGTGACCACACTCTATGACTTCAGGAGCCAAGCTGCCGAGTTCATTGACTGTGGGTGTGGGTGGAGGGATGCCCCTTTGTGTTTTGTCAACATGTTGTATGGACACGAGAGCTTGATTGGCTCACACATTGCCAGTTTGAGCAGATGTGGAAACCAAGGCTGTCTCTCCCACATAGGAGCAAACAGGATAAGAGTTACTTGTTCCTGGTACATCTTCTGCACTATCTTGCTCAGGAGTGGTGTCGGGGTGGACGGAGTGTTACGCTCACCTGGCTCCCACAGGGGCGTCGGTCGGACCCGGACGGCTGCGGTCTCCACCAACGTGATGCGTAGTGCAGAGATGACTGACTGGACTGGCCCTCCTAATCTTGTCTGCTTGACCCGTAGAAGTATTCTCCTGCAAGTGGAGAGATGGATTTAGCCACCCGTAAATTCAAGTGATGGCACCCCCCACAGTCCTCCCCACTAATCACCTCTGAAGTGCCGTCTCAGCGATCTCACCTTATACTCTTGAAAGATGAGCTCTCCATCCTGCATGGATTGCAGGGGCGCGTTGATGCCAGTTACTTCACTGGTTTGAAGGCGTGGGAGAGTTCCAGAGAGTATGGACTCTGAGGTTCCTGGCGAGGACCAGTAAGTATCAAGTTCATTGAGTTCAATATGTCCGATGTTCACTCTTGTTCGCTCCCTTCCTGCCTTGTCTTGCAGCTGAGTTTATGAGAAGATGCTCTCGTGGTAGCTGGTGGCGCTCAGTTAAGAGTCTGTATTACCCGACGCTGTCCGGTAAATGTTGCACATGTTTAACATGTTGTTTTTCTCTCTCTTTGCAGGTGCGGCACATGAAGATGTGGAGAGTTATAGAATAATACCTCCGGTGGTAAATCAGGTAAGTCTATGGTGATAAGAGTTATATTTGTTGGTTTTCTCGGCTCACCTTGTTGTTTCCTCTTGTCCCCAGGTGCCGGAGTTCGGCGAAGAAATGATGGAGGCAGTGCCGAATCGAAATATGCTGCGAGGACTGGTGAGTATGGCGTGGCGCTGCAGATGGAGATGCGACGCGTAATGAAATGATGTTCTTTCCAGGTTCGGAGGCGAGATGGATCCGGAATCAGGTGAGGAATTCGAAAATAGTTTGTTTTCTAACCTTGTCCTTTTCTTTCCTGTTTGTTTTAGGAGCTCCAGATTCGAGGCGGGCATGGCAGAAGACTGGATGCTGACTGCAGGCACGGTGAGCGTTACGCTGCTGGATGCAGAATAATGTGTCGTAAGCACATTTCCCTGACCAGTTCATCCACAGGGCGTGCCCCTTGGACCCTGGTTGGGAAAACCTTGATGCAAAGTTTGGGCATTGTGCGTTTAGGTTTGTGACGTACAAGTCTAGTGGGGGTGACCACATAGTGAGAATATTCTGTCTAGGATATCTGTCGAGTTGCCATTCGTGTTCTTCTGGTAGAGGGTGTCTGCTTAGAGTGACTGCCAGAGAATTGAGTTCCTATGGAACATTCCTGCATTTGACGCAGGCATTCGTGTGGAACCAAGTGAATGCATGAAGCCATCAGCCCGAGCAAGCGCATTACTTTGCGTTCAATTATCTGGCGACCAACCTTGTAGTGAGGTACCTGCAATAGCATGTTCTGTATTCTCTCGTTTGAAAGGAAAGCCAGCTCATCTTTTGTGTTTAGGATATCCCCTAGAAATTGTTTTATTTGGCTGGGGACTAGACTTGATTTCTTCTCGTTGATGGAGAAACCCAGATTGAAGACAACGTTTATGGTCTTTTGATTATTTAATTTTCAAATTTGAGGCGTTTCCCCAGTGATTAGCCAGTCGTCCATATAGGGGTATACAGGGATGGACTTTCTGCGCTGGTGTTCTTGCCACTACTGCAAGCACCTTTGTGAATTGTCTTGGTGCCGAGGCGATGCCAAATGGGAGTACTTTGAACTGGTAGTGTACTCCCGCCACCCTGAAACGCAGGTATTTTCGGGGCGCAGGGTGCATTGAAATCTGAAAGTATGCATCTTTCATGTCCAACGTTGCCATGTAGTCTCCCCGTTTTAGAAGTGGAATCACCTCTTGGAGCGTGGTCATACAAAGCTTTTGGGGTTTGACATTTGTTCGCAGGACGCAGATCTAATACTGGGCGCATGGTAAGGTCTTTCTTTGTCACAAGAAAGTATGTTGAATAAATAACCTTGTTTATCTCTTTGCTGGGACGATCTCTATGGCTTCCTTCTCGAGCAGCGCCTTTATTTCCTCCAGCAGTATGCTTTGTTCTGCTGCTGTCATTTTCTTCTGTCTCGGCAGGTGGTCGGGTGGTTTTTGTAGCAACTCGATACAATAGCCGCCTGCCACGGTGGACAACACCCACATGTCTGACGTTATCCACTCCCATGCGTGGGTGAAGTGAGAAATTCAGCCTCCTACTGGTGTGGCATGGGAGGGGACCTGAAACGGGGCGTCATTGTTTGGGAGGGGTTGTGCCTCTCCAGGTGAGGTTCTGCCCCTTCCTTTGCCCCTTTTATTTCCACTTTGAAAATTGGACGATGAACCTTGGCCTTGTGGCTGGCCCCAGGACGATTACTGTCCGCCTTGAGAGTAGCCTGAGGAACGTTGCGCACTGTGGCGCCAAAATCTCGGGAGCCCCGTTGGGAATAGAGTTTATGTGTCAACTGTCCAAGGGATTCAATAGTGTCGTACTCCTCCTTGGCACTCTTGAGGGCATCTTCTACAGCCTTCCCGAATAACACATTTGGCTCCACTGGCATGTTTAAGAGGGTTGCTCGAGTCTCTAACTTGAACCCAGACTGTTTAAGCCAAGCGTGGCCCTTGATGAGCGTTCCCTCTGCTACTATGCATCCTGCATTATCTGCTGCATCAAGTTTATTCTTTAGGATGCAGTTTGAGATCTGCTTACCTTCTGAGATAGTCTTCAGTAATTGAGCCTTTGGTCGTTCTGGGACGTCTTCTATTTGGCGTTACAGATCTTAGTGTTAGAAATTCTGGTCTGGTATGCTGCAGAAGAGGCTACCCTTCTCCCGAAAGTATATATATTTTTGCCCTCCTTGTCTGGCGGGGCTTCTGCTGACGCCAGGGGACTGCCCGCCCTTTTCCTGGTGGTGGTGACCACTAGGAAATCTGGCTTCAGCTGACCCCTGTTATACAGGGGGTCTGAGGGCGTGGGTCTGAATAGCTTCTCTATTCTAGGGTTAACCGCCCTTGTGAGACTAGGCAGGGATGGTTGGATAAGTCTTTGGACAGACTGCAGGAGTGGTATAAACTGGGTGGTGGACCATTTGTCCCCAGAATATCTTCTACGAAGTCCTTGTCGACCTGTGCCTCCTGAGTGTCGATATTAAAATGCTATGCAGCCTTTAGTAGCAGGTAATTGTACTGGAGTTGATTGTCAATAGGCAAACCTGCTACCAGCTTGTCCTGCTGGTCTAGATCACGTAAATATCGTCATAAAATAGGTCTTGGCCATAGTGGTCCCCCTGAGACCCTGGGTCTGCTTGGTCATCATAATACGAGTCCTGAGGGGGGTCTTGGTATGTGTGGGAAGTGCCTAGAACAGGTGGTAGGCTGTGGCTCGAGACAAGACTTTATGGCTGGGGGTGGCTGTGCCGATGCCCCTGGCTGTGAGGCATCTTTAAGAATTGTTAATTGTTCAGGATGTCTGTCCATGAAGTCTACGAAACAAGACATTCTTCTTATAATTTTATTGAATTGTTCAGGTGTATATTTGCATGTAGGTGGGAAACCTGACATAACAGAGGTGGACTGGGAGGGAGCAACATCCTTGACACGGGTGGCCTGGGAGAGAATTACATCCTTGTGGTGTATGGCACCTGACAGGGTGTCCAAGGGGATGGAAATTCCTGTCTGCGTGTCTTTTTGGACTAAGCGCGTCGCAAAATGAGACTTTCTGTGATCTCGCCTTAAGCAGAGAAGCACTAACATGTTTCTTAATTAGTTCTTGCATTTTCAGCGTTTTCTTGGGGGACGCCAAAACACCTTTCCCCACCTGTTTTTCGACGTGCGAAAGGTGGGCCTTTTTATGTGCGGTGTCCGAAGCGAGTTTCACTTTGGGTTTGGGGAACTGGCGTGAGGCGAAATCGTGCATTATGGACAGTGAAGAACCTGAAACTGTATCCCCGGACACCGCATGGGCATTGGCGCTCGACGGTACTGTCGAGAGTCGGACGGCGGGTATGTCCGTAGTGTATTTGTGCTTGTGTGTGCCTTGGCCGCTGGCCTGATTCTTGGAGTCGGGGCCCGCACTTCGGGTTCTGGCGAACCCCTCTCGCCCTCAGTGTCACTCATGACCCTGATACTGCCCTCGCTAGAGTCTTCCATTATCTAAAAGAGGTCAATATGAAGAACCTCCCCACTCTCTCCCTACTGTAATGGCCCGAAGACCGAGAATGCCGCTTCTGGTCGTCGATCAGTCAGTTGTCGACGATGACGGTGTTCGTTGGGAGCCGTCGAGCAGACAAGCGATCGTGCAGCAAAGCGAACAACAAAGGAAAGAAGGTAAGTCTATAAGTACAACATTAGCTAATAAAAGCTGTCTGGGAGAGAACTCTGCATTTGCGACCGACTTCGATGGCGGAAAAAAAAATCTGAGGGATCTCGACGTGTGAAGGGGTACAGGACATGTCGCACTAGGGATAGTATTATTAAACACGCCCTGTCGACGTCTGAGTTTCAAAAACAAATCTTGTGATACTCTGCGACTTCCAATAGATGGCGGACTATGCAAAGCATGCGATGTAAGCAGATCCACAAACTCCAGAAAATAAATAAATAAATATATATATATTCAATACAACTCCTCGCACACACAAAGCTGATTATATTGTATCAACCGCATTGGTAGTGAGAAACAAGGGTAACTCAGTACTCGACCCAACTCTGTATTAGCACCACTCTGTATTAAATAAAATTACATATTGCATAAAATTAAGTCTAACCAGCATGGACTCATATGTAGCTCAAGAGATTAAAGGCATGCCGGTTTATTAAGTATGTAAAATTTACTACAAATAAGAGGCATACGAAGCTATATGCGCATTAATAGTTCAAAGTTGGCCGCCGATATGGCTAAAAGGTCACAAAGGCCGTGAATGGCAGTCACATCATCACAGAATGAAATCACTTCCTGAAAGTTCAGAAATAGTAAAGGACTCACGAAACAGAAATCGTAACACTTCACCTGAGGAAGTCCCTGTTGAGGGGTGGAATGCGTGGCGTGAAGCGGAGAGCTTCTTAAGCTACATATGCAAGTCCATGCTGGTTAGACAAACTTTTATGCAGTATGTAATTTTATTCAATAAAGAGTGGTGCCAATAGAGTTGGGTGGAGTGCTCAGTTACCCTTTTTTCTCACTAACAATGTAGTTGATACACTATAAACAGCTTTGTGTGTGAGGAGTTGTTTTGAATGTCACAAGGTGTTTGTCCATTGAACCTTGATGACTGAGCACCCGTTGAAAGTAGGCACTCTGCACCATACTATGGACAAAACATGTCTTTGGAGAGAGATTATATATATATAGGATACATTACTCACCGTAATCGTATTTCTGATGCTTGTATCTGCTTAGATTCACATGCTGTGCATAGGCCGACATCTAGTGGAAGCGGCGGAGTATTACAGTTTGTTTTTCGAAACTCGAAAATGGGCGTCGACACAGGGCGTGCCAGTAATACTATCCCTAGTGTGACGTCCACTGTACCCAAGATCCCTCACGCGTCTAGGATCATCAGATTGTATTTTTTCTGACATGAGGTAGCATGAGGAGTAGCGCGAGTACAGATAATCCAAGCAGATAGACAGACAGGTAAGACTACAAGCAATCATGCGCCTTCTCTCAGAGGGGAGGAAGGGTGGGTCGCATGTGAATCTAAGCAGATACAAGCATCAGAAATACGATTACGGTGAGTAATGTATCCCTTCTGAGGCTTGTGGAATATGCTTAGATCACATGCTGTGCATAGATTAGCGAGCAGTACCTGAAGAAGGAGGTGGGATGTGAGAAGGGTCATGAGCAAATAAGTGTCTTAGAACCGCTTGTCCCACTTGTGTATCTGCCTTGGAATGGGTGTCAATGCAGTAATGCTGAGTAAAAGTGTGAATAGAGCTCCAGTTAGCTGCTTTGCAAATGGTGTCAAGGGGTGCAATGAAAGCCAGAGTGGCCCCAATGCCTCTAGTAGAGTAGGCTCTTGGCGTGAAAGCCAGAGTTCTTTCAGAGAGTGAGTAACACAGCTGGATACAGTTAATAATCCACTTCGAGATGGCACCTTTAGAGACGCGATCCCCCTCTCTGCCTGTAGCTACGGAGACAAACAGTTGATCTGTTTTTCTTAGCGGTCTGGTTTTATTTACATAGTAGAGGACCGCCCTACGCACATCTAGGGTGTGTAGTTTCACCTCAGCCGAGCTTTGCGGGTCCTGGAAGAAAGTCGGAAGCTCGATGGACTGCTTTACATTGAATTTTGATATAAATTTAGGTGAGAACCTAGGGTGTGTGCGTAAAACCAGTTTGTCTTTATGGACAGTAAAGAAGGGATCCTGCACTGACCGAGCCTGAATTTCACTGACCCATCTTATAGAAGTAATAGCTACTAAGAAGGCCGTTTTACAAGTCAGGTGTTTGAGACTGCTTTTATGCATGGGTTCGAAAGGGGGGCCCATGAGCTTGGCTAGCACCACATTAAGGTCCCACCCTGGCGGTGGGTTTGAAATAGGAGGGTGAAGTCTCTTTACTCCTTCCATGAAGGCTTTAACTACTGGTACTTTCCACCACGAAACCTTGCTATGGGAAGTGGTGTAAGCCGACAGGGCTGCCAGGTGTACTTTCAGTGAGTTAAAAACCAATCCTGCATCTAGCAGTTGGAGCATGTATGTAACAATAGTGGAAGGAGTGCAATCAACCGGGTTGATTTGCCTACTCTGGCACCAGATAACGAACCTCTTCCACTTGTCAAAGTAACAGTGCCTTGTGTTTGGTTTCCTAGATTCCTTTAGGATGTCTATACACCTCTGTGGCAAATTGAGATGTCCAAACTCTATGACCTCAGGAGCCATGCTGCCAGGTTCATTGAGTTGGGTTGCTGGTGCACTGTTTGACCTTGGTGCTGGGACAGTAGGTTGTACCAGGCTGGAAGTTTGATGGGCTCGCACATCACCATCCTGCGTAGGTGTGGGAACCACGGTTGTCTTGCCCACATGGGAGCAACTAGGACGAGCGTCATCGACTCTCTGTTCATCTTGTTCACCACTTTCCTGATGAGAGGAGTTGGTGGAAAAGCGTACGCAAACATCTCTGACCAGTTCATCCACAGGGCGTTCCCCTGGGAGTCTGGTTGTGGGAAACTGGATGCAAATCCTGGGCATTGTCTGTTTTCGCTTGTGGCGAATAAGTCTATGGTGGGGAAACCCCACTGAGAGAAGATACCTTCTACGACCTCTCTGTGTAGAACCCATTCGTATTCCTCTGGGAGGGAGTCTCTGCTCAGAGCATCCGCTAGGGAATTGAGCTCCCCTGGAACATGTTGTGATGACAGGAAGATGTTCCGTCTGAGTGCCCATATCCAGATTTTCTGGGCAAGCTTGGACAGATTTGGCGAGCGAGTCCCTCCTTGCTTGTTCAGGTAGAACATGGCTGTTGTGCTGTCCGTCCGGATTTGCACTCACAGGTTTAGTAGGTGGGGCTCGAACGCCTGAAGCGCTCTGAATACTGCCAGAAGCTCTAGCAGGTTGATGTGGTTCTTGGCCACTGAGTGAGACCAGAGACCCTGAGCTGTGTGGTGGAGATGGTGAGCTCCCCACCCCGTCAGACATGCATCTGTAGTGACTACTGCCTGTACTTCGAGATCGTAAAAGGGTTTCCCCTGTGCGAGGTTCTCTCTTGTCCACCAGTGAAGGCGTTGTACCAGTGTTGGCGAAACGACCACTAGATCGTCCCACTGACCACTTGCCTGAGACCACTGTTTCGCCAACCATTCTTGCATGGGACGCATGCGCAAGCGCGCGTGGGGACCAGGTAAATACATGACACATTCATGGCCAGTAAACGCATTGCTTTGCGTACCGTTATTTGTTGACCGGACTGATAATGCAGAATTTGCAGTAGTATATTCCGAATTCTTTCTTCTGAATGAAAGGTCAACCCCTCTTGTGTATCTAGGATTGCTCCTAGGAATTGTTTTGAGGTGCTTGGCACCAGGCTTGACTTTCTCGTTGATTGAGAAGCCTAACTCGTGGAGGAGGTCGATAGTCCTCTGAATGATTGTCCTGCAAATTCCTGGGGTTTCCCCCGTTATGAGCCAGTCGTCCAGATAAGGGTACACTGGGATTGCCTCCCTGCGTAGGTGTGCAGCCGCCACCGCCAGTACCTTGGTGAATACCCTTGGTGCTGAAGCTATCCCGAAGGGCAGTACCTTGAATTGGTAGTGTCGACTGTCCATCTTGAAGCGCAAATACTTTCTGTGCGCTGGGAACATGGAAATATGAAAATAAGCATCTTTCATATCCAAGGTTGCCATGTAATCCCCCTTTTTTAGGAGGGGGATTACCTCTTGTAGCGTGGTCATACGAAATTTTTGGGGCTTGACATACTTGTTGGCAGGCCGTAAATCCAAAACTGGGCGCATTGTCAAATCTTTCTTTGGCACAAGGAAGTAAGTTGAATAAATACCCTTGTTTACCTGGTGTCCCGGGACGAGTTCTATCGCGTCCTTTTCTAGCAGAATGGCGATCTCCTCGAGGAGAATCTTCTGATGTTCTAAGGAGTGTACTTTTTGTTGTGGAGGATGGTTCCGGGGACGCTGCAGTAGCTCTATACAATATCCTGTGGATACTGTTGACAGCACCCATCTTTCTGATGTGATCCCTTCCCAAGCCTGGGTGAAGTTGGAAATGCGTCCCCCTACTGGGGTTGTGTGAGAAGGGACCCTGAACTGAGCGTCACTGCTTTGGTGGAGGCGTGCCACCTCCCTTGCTGGGGCTGCCTCTGCCTTTACCACGACCTCTCCTATTACCCCTGCCATAACCCTTGGTAGACTGTTGGTTGTTGTTCCACTGTATACCCTGCCCCTGGGAATAGTTAGATCCTCTCTGGGAATTTTGGCCGCGTGGGCGACGAAAATTACTATTCCCTCTCTGGTTAGGGGGTTTAGTGGTTAACTGGCCAAGGGACTTCAGTGTTTCGTATTCGTCCTTGGCATTCTTCAGTGCGTCTTCGACCGCCTTACCAAACAACAGATCGGTTTCCACCGGTTTGTCCAACAATGATGCCTGGGTTTCTGCCTTAAAACCAGACTGCCGTAACCACGCATGTCTTGATAACAGTGCCTTCCGCTATCAATCTGCCTGCGTTGTCTGCGGCGTCGAAGGTTGCTTTCAAAATGCAACCAGACACGGCTCTACCCTCTGCGGAAATCCGAGCTAACTGGCCCTTTAAAGGTTCAGGAGCAGAGGCTATGAGTGCCGCGACTTCTTCCCACTGATGGCAGTTGTAGCTGGCCAACAGGGTGGTGGAGTTAGCAATCCTTGCTTCATAGGCGGACATTGAGGCTACTTTCCTGCCGAAACCGTATACTTTTTTGCTCTCCTTGTCGGGAGGCGCTTCGGACGATGACAAGGGTGTTCCAGCCCTCTTACGAGTGTTGGTGACAACTAGGGAGTCTGGCTTCAGATGTCCTCTTATATAGAGAGGGTGAGACTGGGCCACCCTGAAAAGTTTTTTAACCCTGGGATTGACTGCTCTGGTGAGGTTCGGGTTCACCAGGGACGGATCTATTCTCCGCTGAATGGACTTAAGGATAGGGATGGTCTGGGCAACAGGCCTCCTTTCTCCCACTAACTCTTCTGCGAAGTCCCTTTCCTCCTGGACACCGTGGGTGTCAATGTGGAAATGTTCTGCTGCGCGAGCGAGAACCTCATTTAGGAGGGGTTGGTTATCGACCGGGGAGTCGGTAACCGGGGCTTCGTTCTCTACCGGGGAATCTACTCTGTATGTTTCCGGGTCCTCCTCTTCTTATTCCTGGTCCTCATCATCCCCATAGTAGCCCGTCCCGATTTGCTCTTCTACCATACCAAATTCTTGGTCCTCACCAAAGGAAGCCTCTCCTTGATAAAGTGAGTATGGTCTTGCGTATGGTTGTACCTCGAAGGGTTCTGACCGTTTCAAACCAGGGCTTTTTACTGGCATGGATTCACATGCTCATGAATAAAGAATACATATCAGTACACACATGCACAACCACGGGAGGTGGCAAAGGCTCAACATTAAGCATTACATCAAACTTAACATTAAGCAATTCTTACCTCCTCACCAGGCTCACCTTAGGTGAACAGATTGCGCAGCACTGCTTGGCCGACCCTGGACTCCTCCCTGGAATCCTGATCGACACAGTAGAATTTCGTGAAGGTGTGCGTCGACCTCCACGTAGTAGCCCTGCAGATGTCCAGCAAGGGCACACCAGATAGGAACGCCGTGGTAGCAGCGATCGCTCTGGTGGAATGGGCTCTCGGACGGCCAGGCAGCGGTCGGTTTGCCAACCGATGACAGTACATGATACAGCCGGAGAGCCATCTGGAAATGGAGGCCTTTGAGAGAGCCTTCCCCTGATTGACAGGTCCAAAGTTCACAAAAAGTTGTGACGTCTTCCGAAAACACTTCGTGCGGTCCACGTAAAACTTCAGCGCTCTAGCCACATCCAGCGAGTGCAAAGTCCTTTCGGCCGACGACGAAGGCGACGGGAAGAAAACAGGCAACACCAAGGGTTTGTTGAGGTGGAAGTCCGACGGCACCTTGGGCATGAAGGAGGGGTGCGTCCTGAGCACTACCCTCGTGTCGTGAAAAGTCAAGTACGGGGGCTTGCAGGAAAGGGCCTGCATCTCTCCCACTCTTCGTGCGGAGGTGATGGCCACAAGAAACACTGTTTTCCACGACAAGAACTTCAACGGAGCCGAGTGCAGAGGCTCGAACGGAGGTCCCATGAGCTTGGTCAGCACCACGTTGAGCTCCCACGCCAGGGCCGGAGCCTTCACCGGCGGGAACGATCTGAACAGTCCCTTCATGAATTCTTTCACCAGACGATGAGACCACAAAGACGTCCGCCCCGTGTTTCTGGTGTATCGGGAGATCGCAGCAAGATTAATCTTGATGGACGCGTGCGCCAGTGCAGCCTTGGCCAGCGTCAGAAGGTACGGCAGTACCTGGGGAGCCGTAATCCCTAGAGGGTTAATCTTCCGTGCGTGGCACCAGACAGAGAACCTCTTCCATTTGTGTCCATAGCATTTAAGAGTTGAGGATGCCCTGGCCTTTGCAAGAACCTCTCTGCAGTCGGCCGGTATGTCGTATCCTCCAAACTCTAACGCTGCAGGAGCCAGGCCTGCAAGTTCAGCGACTTCGGGTCGTGATGGAGGATGGCGCCTCCTTCCCTGGAGAGAAGATCCGCGTCCACTGGCAGCTTGATTGACGGGGACGCTGACAAGTCCAGAAGGTCCGGGAACCATATCTGCCTCGGCCACGCGGGTGCGACGAGGATCATCCTGCACCGTGACCTCTTGAGCTGGTTGATGATCCGGATCAGCAATGGCAATGGAGGGAACGCGTATAGAAACAGGCCCTCTCAGGGGAACGAGAAAGCATCGCCCATGCTCCTCGGCTGGGGAAACCTGCTGGCGAACCTCCGGCACTTGGAGTTCGTCGCCGTCGCGAACAGATCGATCTGGGGTGTGCCCCACCGTCGGAAGAGGCGGTCCACTAGATCCTGTCATAGTTCCCACTCGTGGCACGAGCGCAGCTCTCTGCTGAGCGAGTCGGCTATGGTGTTTTTTATCCCTGCCAGATGAAACGGCACCAGAAACATCCCTTGGGCGACGGCCCAATGCCACAGATCCTGCGCCTCCTTGGACAGGGCTGGGGATCTGGTACCGCCCTGCTTCCTGATGTAGAACATGGTGGTGGTGTTGTCGGTGAAGATCCTCACCACCTTGCCCTTGAGGGACGGAAGAAAGGACCTGAGGGCCCAAAACACTGCACGGAGCTCCAGGACGTTGATATGGAGGGACTTCTCCGTCGGAAGCCAAAGGCCTCTCGCGTGCAGATTTTCGGTGTGCGCTCCCCACCCTTCCAGGGAGGCATCCGTGGTCACCGTCTCCTGGTGGCCGGGGGTCTGGAAGTCCATGCCCGCCGTCAGATGCGTGCGGGTGCCCCACCACCGGATCGCTCGTCGGAAACTCTCGTCGAGTGTGATCCTCTCCTCGAAGCTGCCCATCGTCTGGATCCAGCGCGCGTCCAGGAACTCCCGCAACGGGCGCATCCGGAGCCCGCACAGGCGGATGAGATAAATGCAAGAAGACATCATTCTGAGGAGGGACTTCATGGACCTCACCCTGGCCGCGTCCGCAACCAGCATCCGCTGCACCTTGCCCAAGATGGCCCTCGTCCTTTCCTCCGACGGAGGCGCCAGAAGCGACACTGTGTGGAGCTTCGCTCCCAGAAACAGTGCGTCTTGCGCGGGCACCAGGTGGGACTTGGCGTAGTTTATGGAGAATCCCAGGTCTGTGAGTAGTTTGACGGTCCTTGCCGTGTGCTCCACGGCGAGCTCCTTCGTCTTTGCTCGGATGAGCCAGTTGTCCAGGTAGGGGTAGACGTGAATCCCCTCTCGGCGCAGCTGCGCCACCACCAGTGCGAGGCACTTGGTGAACACCCTGGGTGCCGACCTCAATCCGAAGGGAAGGGCTCTGAACTGGTAGTGACACCCTTGGACCACGAACCTGAGAAACTTTCGGTGTCCCTTTAGGATGGGAATATGGAAGTAGGCATCCTCCAAATCCAACGGCGACAGGAAATTGCCCTCCTCCAGTTGACCCAGGACGTGTTGGAGGGTGACCATCCGGAACTTCTGTGCCTTGATGAATTTGTTCAGTCGTCGTAGGTCCAGGATGGGACGCCATCCTCCCGTCTTCTTCTTCACGAGGAAGTATCTTGAGTAAACTCCGGAGCCCCGAAGCCTCTTTGGGACGAGCTCGATGGCGCCCTTCTTGAGCATCGCCTTTACCTCCAAGAGAAGTTGAGGGACGTGATGTTCTTTCCTGGCCACAGGGGGGACGCGCGGGCACCTCTTTAGAAACTCGAGCGCGTGACCCTGAGCTAGGGCGTCCAGCACCCAACGGTCGGTGGAGATGGACTCCCACACGCTGACGAAGCTCGCCAGCCGGCCTCCCACCGGGGGGGGGGTTCGGTGGGGGCCCGACCCCACGGCCGGTTCAGTCCTGCTTCGACGAGGCTTTGCCACCTTGTCCTCCTTGGCGACGACGGCGGGGTCCGCCTGACTTGCCTCGTCCCCTGTAACCTTCCTGTGACGACGAACGGGCCGCTTGACGGTAGGTGGAAAATCTGCCGCTGGAACCTTTGGAGGCACCCGGTTTGCCTCCGCTGCTCTGAAAGGGCGGCTGCCGTTTGCTGGAGAACCCCAAGGGCCCGGGGCGTCTCCGTGTCTGCCTTGATGGCTTGAAGGGAACCGTCCACTGTTTTCCCAAACAGGTTGTTTCCGTCGAACGGCATGTCCAAGACTCTGGTCTGCACGTCCCGACGGAAGTCAGTAGCCTTGAGCCATCCACGCCGCCTAAGGCACACGCCGTTGCCCAACTGGCGAAATCCAGTGTCAGCGATGTCCGTCGCAATCGTAATGGCCTGGTCCGACGCCACCTCCTTCCTGCAAGATCTCTAGGGCTTCCGCCCTCTTGTCGTCTGGTAGGAAGTCCAGCAGGGGGGCCAGTTTGTACCACAACTCCCTGTGGTAGCGGGCTACGATAGCCAAGGCGTTGGCCGCCTTAATCGTTGTCGCTGCCGACGAGATGACTCTGCGTCCCATCGTGTCTAATTTCTTTCCCTCGCCGTCCGGCGGGTAGGTTGATGTAGAGGCCGCGCCCCCCCCGCTTTCTTCCTGGCCGCCGCGGAGACGACCGAGTCCGGGGTCGGCTGTGCCCGAAGGCACAAAGGGGCCGCGTCCGGGACCCGGTACTTCTTCTCGTACCGATCCCTTCTAGCCGGCGTCGTGGATGGGTTCTTGAGGAGGGCGAGGCCCTCATCCCAAATATCGTCTAGTAGAGGTACAGCGAGGACCGTCTTCCTCTTGGTCTCGTGCCGTTGATAAAGGAAACCTTCCTTCTTCTCTTCCGGGCAGAGCTGGAAAAGCTCGGATGCCCTGGCGATCATGGAGTGAAACAATCCAATCTCGTCGGGCGGGGAAGCCCGGGTGGGAGGTGACGACGGGAGATCCTCGTCGTAAACCTCGTCGTCTGTACCCGTCGCGGCCGTGTCAGTCCCCGTATCATCCCCACGTGTCGTGGACGGGGAGGAGGGCTGAACAGGGCGCGATGGCTGAAAAGGAGGTGGAGGATGAATCCTCCTTCTCTTAGGGGGAGGGCTCCAAGAAGGGCCTGGCTCCGGGTCCCCCGTCGGGAGCGGTTCCTCCGTTGGTGGTAACGGCAGTCTCATCCTTATCTCCGAGCATAAGGACTGTATAGCCAACAAAATGGCCACCGAGTTGTCTTGCGGCACTGGTTGAGGGAGATCCGACGGGCGATCAGGAGCCCCGTCGGCATCCTCGACGCCCTCGTCGTCTTCCACGTCGGGGTCCCTCCCGACAGGATGGCCTTCTTCCACGCCAGAGCCGTGGCCTAAGACTTCGATCAGCTCCTCCTCAGAGGTTGAGGCCGAGTCCACGACGACCTCCTGCCCCCCCTTTTTCTTCTCCGTCGGAGGTTTCACGGGGGTCCTGTTGATGGGCATGAAAGAGGACTCCCTCCGCGGTGGCAGGGAGATTCTGGGCCCCGGGGTCGCCACCACTGGTGTAGCCTCCACAGGCTGAGCCAGGGCCGCCGCGACTGTCTCGATAGAGGCCTTGGCCGGATGGATCAAGGCTTTCACCACCTTAGGTGCGCTCACCGCCTTCTCCTTGGGGGGGAGGGTCACCACCTCGCTCCCCCTCCGATGGGGCCTTAGGGCATGACCGGGGTCTCTCCAGGAGTTGGTGCTCGGCCTTCCTCTTACCCGAGCCAGAGCGTTGGCTCGTGGTTGATGGCGCCGGGGAGGATGCGCCCTGCCTGGCGCCCGTAGAGCCCGACCGTTCGGCGCTCCTGGTGCCAGCGGACTCGCGGTGCTTGGCCTTCTGTTGGACCCCCGTCGCCGGGGCGCCCTCAAAGGTCTTAGAAGACCGCTCGGACTTCTTCTTCTTCTTCTCGCCTGACGGGCTCTTTCCTTCCAGCCAGTTGGCGAGACGTTGATGGCGGTCCTTCATGGTCCGCTCCGACATATTGCCGCAAAACGCACAGTCCTTCTCCACGTGCGTCTTGTCCTCATGTAGGCAGTAAAGGCAAAGGGAGTGTTCGTCCTCCTTAAAGACATTCTGAAGCTGGCATCCAGGGCAGACCCTGAACAGCTTTCCGGGCGTCGAGCTTCCCTTCTCCTGGGCCATGTCCGAGATGGGCCTGAGAAACTTCTGGAGTCCTCCAAAAGCGTGGCTCGACGAAATCTTCACCCTTGAGGGGCTTAGACGAATCCGACACGGGTCCCTGTTGATCGGATGAAGAAACGGTGGAGCTTGAGGATCTTTTGACCGAAAAATAAAAAAGATTTTTCTGAGAAAAAACGTGAAAAATAGCAGTAACGCTCGAGAGCAATAGCACGAGGATCCCAACACTTGAACGTGCGGTAAAAATTGGAAGATGGCTGCCAGAGGCGGGGCTTAGGTAGAGGGCAGTCATTGGCTGTGGTCAGTATGACGCAGAGATCAGTGATTAGTTACTACTACGAAAGACAGATCAGAAACGAAACTGATACTGATTTTTTCTTTACCGAGGATTCCCAGCATGACGACGGGGAATATTCATGAGCATGTGAATCCATGCCAGACCCCATGCTGGAGAAAGAAGACATTCTTGACATGACCCTATCTATGTCTTCACTGGATCATTTTTTGGAACTGGGAATGACTCTCTCAGCAAGTCTATGTGATTTTTCTTGAGTAGCTTTGCTGGTTTTAGACATCAGCAGACCTGGTCTTGTCTGTCTGTTTAGGGGGAGTGGTGTGTTTCACAGGTGTGGAAGAGTGCAGAAGTTGTTTCTTCTGCTGTTTTCCCCCCTCCCCGTGCTTGGAAAAATGTTTTCCCTGTCCTTTAGTGGCTCCGGAGGTTTTCGACGATAGGCGTCGAGGAACGGGGTTGGTGTCCCTGTCCTTCGAGTGTGGGGCCTCGCTGGCTTTAACTGCGGGCTCCGACACCTGGAGCGCGGCCTGGGGGTGTAAGTCGTCTTCGTCTTCCGACGATCGAACTTCTGTTAGCCTAGGGAGCGAGGCACTCTTGGCAAGAGTGGATGATTGCCTGGAGTCATGCAGCGATCTTGATTGAGAGCGCCCAGAGGACACCGAATCGGACCGTTCTGTTTGTGCCTCTTTCCGAGAACTCGACGTCGTCGAGTCTCGGTTGGACTTACGTGTGTTTAGTGTGTGTAGTATGTGAAGCGCTTGTGTCGCCGGGGGTCTTCCCCATAGCCGCCCTGCCGGACGACCTTCCGAGGTCGGGGACCTGCGCTCGGCGGTCTTTCGACGCCGTAATGCCCTCGCCATTCGAAAGTACGGCGTCGCTGAAGGCGCCCTCCGCTGCCATGGCCGCCTGCCTGGCGTGGTGGGCTCAACGGTTCGTCGAACGGTCCTTAAGTGTTTTAGGTTTAAACTTACTAAAAACAAACTGTAATACTCAGCAGCTTCCACTAGATGTCGGCCTATGCACAGCATGTGATCTAAGCAGATTCCACAAGCCTCAGAAATATATATATATATATGCTGTTCTCTGATGAACCACAGAGGTATGCCGCTCACCACAGCCCATTCATTTGTCCACACCCAAGTCACATTCACTTTACAAAGTGCAGAGAAATAAATGGAAGTCCTACCTTCTTGAAAACCTCAAAAAATGCAGCCTGAAGACAGAAGACAGCATGTGAGACTGGGTTTTAGGAAGAGGCCCAGTGCCAGGTGCACAGGAATACACGGAGTGGGGGATGTTGGGGGCAGAGTAAAAAAGCCACGTCATTTGAAAGGGGGTTGGTGTGCCTGGTATACCAGTTCTTCGACACTAGCTTTGAGACTGTGGCTAAAAAAGGCTTTTCTATTTGCTGTGTATCATGGATTTCAGAATAAACCGCGGGGAAATAGTCTGAGAGGCCACCATATTACAGTAAACAGAGAAGAGACATTTGTGTCCAACCCAACTCTATTAAGATAGGTGACTGAGTGGTGAGACCTAGACTATGGGGGTGTGAAGCTGGTGTATTGGTTCTGTGAGACACACAGAGCACTGCAATAATTCAAGTTAGACAGTAAGGTGTAAAAATACATTCTTTTTTAGGCCTCAGATACTCTTTGAAATAAAAATAATAGTTAAGTATCATTAAATCACCACTATGCACATATATACAAGAACCACTGTGTGTTCTTGCTACTAAGAGCACGACACTTTACTCTTAAGGCAGTTATGTACAGTGAAGTAAAAAACACAAGTAAACTGTATTAAGTAAAGTAAGTGAAAGAGGTTAGTAACTCAGAACCAGTTCAAAATCAAAGTATTGAGAGAAATAGTAAATCACTAAACCTTAAAAAGAGAATCCCCTGCCCTTCAAAAGTCATTTCCCGCTAAAGAGGATGGGGCCTAGTGTCCTAAAATTCACAAATCACAAAGTTAACCCTTTGTAGCAATGTGTAATCAAATAGGTACACAGGATCCTATTTATATGTACCACATCTTACTCCACCAATAGGAACATAGATTATATTATAAAAGAAGGATAAGATGGTAAACTTTCTCTACTTCCACCCCTCCTTCTCCCCCAACGATTAGACACCTCTGACAGATTCTCCGGCACTACAGGTCTTGACAACATAGACTGCGTGCAACATTCCAAATTTCAAAAAACATTTTTGTTTAATACAGAATATTTAAATTAAAACATAAGATACTACCCACACCTAACACAGTGTACAAAACTACCACTAAAACCTACAAAATCTAAAAAGCTAAATTTCAAATAAACCACTTACAAATGGACACAGACGAAATCACATATCACAGTACATAGAAAAAACCTAAATGTGTCACTAAAACAACATATAATCCCAACATGTTTCTGTTCTTTAAAGCCCCTTTCGGGCGAACATTCTTCAGGGGAACCTTTAAAACAACCACTATTCTTCTCAACACTGTGTTGAATGGGTAGTTTCAGGCAACCAGCCTTAATGTGGTGAATCTTCAATGCACGTCTGTAAATGACAGATAGGCTAATTTTTCTCCATTGAAAAACCAAGATACTTCAAAAGGCGTCTCAATTCGCCGAAAATATCGTCACACCTTCACGCAAGTGAAGCCACCCACAACGTGGGGCAAGGGGAGGAAATCCCTTGTAATGACAACCAAGTCTGCAGATGATTACAAAAGAGGACGCAGAACCAATCTCTAGATTAGGAGAAACAAACTCCTCGCTAATGACTCGCGGGGTTTGCCAAATCCAAAGGTGAGTGTAAGCGTTCCAGGAACACAAGAACAATGGTACGTTCTTTATGGGTCCTATCTCAATTAGACCACTCTAGTGGAAACCTGGGGGATTGCGGGGGGTTGGGGGGAGCAGGGGGCAATGGATGGAATGTTGGCGATCCATGACCAGATCGCAACCAGGCAAGGAACAAGTATGATTAGGATTTTGCACCCATTTAAACCTATGGTGGGAGATTGGGGAGAGAACAGTGATGCAGGCTCATCCCCCTTACTCTGATTCGGTTCGGAATCCCTCCCCCCTAAAGTTCCTCAATTTGCTAGACCCACTTTCTTCTGTAAAAGTTCTAGTTTTAGTGGGTACATGGGTCGCAGATGCAGTTGTCACTTTCGGGATTGGGTCCAACAAGTGGAAGCTTCAGTGCTCTGGTGTCAGTTCCTGTGACTGGATGATGCAGACACAAGATAAAGATCACCACAATAACAGGAGCGCAAGGGACACGAAGGCGGCCAACAACGAAAATCACCATGCTCAGTCGGCGAATGGTGACCCTCCTGGTGGAGACCAAGAAGCTGTTCTTCCAAGGCCCCTTGCTGGAGAGCACCAACTCTTGTTTCTTGGCTCACAAGTTAAGCGTCTGCAGAGTCCCTAGTCTTTGCTGCAACAAAGGGGCCTTGAAGGGAGCAGGTCAGTTCAAAGAGTGGTCCCAGGACACTTGCAAAGGATTCCAAGAGCAGGATACCTGATCAGAGTTCTGGACTGGGGGTTCTGAACCTCTCTCATCCTGGGGTGGGAGGCCGACCTGGGTAGGAACCAGAGAGAGGGATGGTGGCAGTTAAGAGCGCCAATTCCTGTCCCCTACCCCAAGTGACTGTCTAAATATGGTCAGTATCTACATGCATCACCCCATGCCTCTTGATACAAATGCTCGCCAAGTTCTCTCTCTCTTTATAGACCCGAAGTCATGGCTACTTTTTTACATTTATTTTATTTATTAGTAATTTGGTTTATTTCAAACCTTTTACTGTTAGGTCAATTATCTAGCTACTTATGGCAGACATCAATGATACAAAATAACAAGGAAACAGGGAAAAGAAGAAAGAGACGGAAGGAGATGCAACGAGGGGAGCTGCAACAAGTGGGTAGAAAAGGGAATTGGATGAAGGTATGAGCATTTTTTGTGATGGCTCATTTCTTAACAGTTCCGAGGTCAGGATCATTTGAAGAAGTTATTTCAGTTCAGAATTGGAAAATTGTGAAGATAAAGGTTTTCGGTTCCCCTATCAGCAAGCGAGTCCATCGTTCATCAATATTTAGCATCTGCCATTTGTGTTGCTGGTTTTTCTTCCGATATTTGCCTCTTATGTTTGATAATTCTTTGCATTCCATCAATATTTGATAGAGTTTCCTTTTGCTCACTATTGTCGCAGAATCCACAGAATCCATTGGTGGAGGACTTTTCTTGCTGGCAAGAGATTCAGTCTGAGTCATAAGAAAAAAATCTCTCGCCTTCGGGCATAGAAATTTGTTTAAATATGCCTGAAGATGATTTAGGGATCGTACGTCCGTTTCACAATTAATTGATAATTCGTATTTTGCTTTCTCCTGTTGGGTTTGTAACCAATAATTCCAGCCTATTCTTTTTATGATGGTCAACAGTGTTTTTATTAAGGATTCTATGACAAGACAGGAGGCTCGCATTATGCTTTACTCTCTTTAATTACTGCCATTCAGCATTTTCAACAAAACATTTAAAACTGTAACATTTGCTCTTTTTTTCCTTCCTTATGTAAAAAATATCAAATATGAGAGGTTTTAAAAGTTCTAAAGTCACTGTTCTTTTCTCCCCCATGATCCTCCGGGGCTAGTAGTCTTGACCTCTCCTGATCCACCTATCTGGGAGCAGGTCACAGTATAAGAACCCCCCATGATAGTCCTCTGCCTCTTTCTTTTTGCGATAACTACCTGTCTCTTATTTCATGATAAGTTTCGGGAATTACTTCAATATTAGCTAAATGATTATTTGTATTACACCTGTTGTCTTCTTGACTTATTTAGTTAATTTAATGAGGAATTAGTGCTTACCTCACGGGAGTCCAGCGCGCTTACGCGTCGGTAAAGTAAATGTATTTATTGACATGCAAGCGTTATCAGGTGAGTAAACTCCGGATTTTAATATAACAGGAGCAGGTGTTGGAGCCACGAGCGAACTCGCTCGCCTTAGGCTGCCGGCCCCGCTCCGTCAGAAGATGCCGAAGGCGCGGCCGTCTCTAGGACCCAGGGGAGCAGGAGGATTTATGCTTCCCGGCATTCCCTGGGGACACCTCAACGCTCGCACGTAACGATTTCATTACATCGCGAAGTAGAGAGTGACAGTAAGCCTCCACAGCACGGGAATTGAAAAAAATAAATAATCAGACTTACCGAGCAGAGGGGAGAAAGGGATTATCCTGCTAAGGCTTTTTACTTCCACTACTTGCACAGCCTTCCCACTCCTCAGTGCTGACAAGCGGATAGTTGGCAGTGCCAACAGCAGTGATGGCTGCATACAGAAGCCTTGGCCGAACGCCATCATCTTCTCCGGAATGGAGCGGAGGATGGATTTTTTATAGTTTGTTAAGGTGTTATCATTTGGATCCTTCCTCCAGGCTCTTTCGAGAGCTCTTTTTTCTTGTCTGGCATCAAGAATGTCGTTAGAGAACCAAGTGTTCTTTGTGGTTTCAGTCTTTATTGCCTTCATTTTCAATGGGGCAAGATCTTTATTAAAGTGACAGATGGTTGATAAGTTCGGAGGAGTCAGAAAAGTTATCTAGGGATTGAAGCTTGGTGGACAGCAGCGTGGCTAGTTTAGGGCTGTTAGGTTTTTATGGTTGCGGGACATTTTTTGACTGCGTGGGTGTTAAGTTCAGGAGGGGAGGAGGGTAATGAAATCTTGGCCTGGATAAGAAAGTGGTCAGACCAAATGCATGGCATGGCCGAGATGTCAGAGATGTTGGTATTTTGGGACAAGAGCCAGTCCAGGGTGTGACCCTTATTTTGCATGGGAGACTTCATCCACTGAGTAAGGCCAAAGGAGGTGATGGTGTCCATAAGATTGGTACCCACTTTGTCCTGTTAGTCATTAGCCCAATAGTTGAAATCACCCATGACAATAACGGGTCATTTAGTAGTTTAAATCATATCCAGCAGTTCACTAAGCTGCTCTTCAAAGAGGGGCATGACTCTAGTTGGACGATAGATTGTGAATGTATTTAAAGTAGTATGTGGGGAGGTTTTTATTTTCACCCATAAAGTCTCACAGCCTTCCGGAGAAATATGGGGAATTTCATACCATTCAAGGCTGGACTTGCACATCAGTGAAACTCTGCCACCTTTTCCCTGCAAGCAATCTGCTCTGAAAAGGGTGTAGTCGTCGAGCATGGAGAGTGTGGCTTGGGTGGGTAAGTCAGAATTGAGCCAGGTTTCGGTTATGCCGAAGAAGTCTGGTTTGAGATCACTGGTTACATCTGCAATTTCAACGCTGTGTTTGTATAACAAGCGTGTATCGAGAAGGGAAAGAGATAAGACCAACAATGGTGCAATCTTGGATCCTTTCGTGTTGCACAGGCGCGACGTTTTATTCAAGCACATGATGGAACAGAGGCGAGAAGCGTGTCCAACTTACTTAAGAAATAAGCAGCTAGCAAGCAGGAAAGTCACAAGCTCCGCAGAAGCAGAGATTTTCAGCGAACCGGCGAGCTGCGGCGATGACCGGTGAAGACCGGCGCGACCCAGAGGCACCGGCGATGAAGCGCCTGGACAAAGATTAAATACCCCAGGAGGTCCTGGGAAGTGTAGTTTCAGCGAACTACTCTCAGTTGAACACACATACACGAGAGTGCTTTGCTCTCTGCCACGCATACAATCAAACAAACAGATTGGCTCCTTGACACTCGTGAGCAGCAAAGATAAAATATGCACTGACGGTGTTGTTAAATAGGGACCAAGTGAAAGCTTAAGCCATGCGCTGTGTAATTGCACGTGCAGTAAATAGTATGCTTTCCCTAGCAGCAGCAGTACCTGTGAAAGAACTTTTATAACTCTTATTTCCTGAATCCAGACGAGAAGCAATCAAAGCACTCCCATGGTAAATATCTGTATCATTCATATGGACAGTGGCTGTCTAATCATCGGCAGTCCCCTGCCCAAAATATGACCACAGGAATGTAAAGGGGAAACATACAGCTCCCAGGCCCAATTCCAGCCAGTTTAGACCTACACAGCACTGACTTGAGTCCATGGCTTGACCCTGTGAAAGTACATTTATAGCTTTTAAGGGTAGGAAGATGGCACTAAGCACAGGACTGCACTCCAGCACACCACTTAACATGGGCTGTGCTGGATTAAAACAAAGTGCTTAATCTGAAGCAAAGGACTTTGTACTGGTAGTAAGAATTCTGAGAGGAATGTTCTGTGGGTCATCCATATTGGTATGTGCATGGAGGAATCATACAGGTCTAAGGAACACAACCAATCCACTCTTCTTCATCAGAGTGGATAGAATCTGCCCAGGAGTGACCATCTTGAATCTCTCTTCTGGCAGTATGGAATAAGCATATTTCTAAGCTAGAAAAACGTGTATCGAAGGAACATATTTTGACAAAATAGAAGTCTGTTTAAGATATTATTTGAATGCTGTTTTTCAACCCCTTGAAGAAGCTTATCAATTGCAGATTAAGAAAGCTCATCACAAGAATGCGCTTTGCTCAAGTTCAACCACACAAAGGTGATACATCAGTACTTGGTTATAAATTAAGTTGCAACTGTGACGGGTCAAACACAGAAACAGCTTACGTGTCCTATTTTTCTACACACAATATAAAAGAAAAGAGGGTGACAGATTCATAGTACCTGTGTTAAGAAACTTACATTTGTTGGATTATAAACTGGTATATAATGCTTATAAGTCTACTGCTGAACCGTTGATTATTTTTAGCCTTGCAGTTTTTAAATTATGTTTATACATTTTGATGAACTGTTAATCTGTTTTTACTATACTGCATCTTTTTTCTAAACTTTCATTGCGTTTTACCTTGGCAAAATGATGTAAAGTATGATACAATTATTATTCGACTACATATCTTTTGATGACGAAGGGCTCTCCAACTGAATCTGCTCTATAGAATCCAACCTCAGCAGCTTTTGTAGCCCATTCATGAGGTTGATGAGAATGCCTGGGGAAGGGAGGGAGGAGAGAGGGCGACAGATGGAGGGGAAGCCTGAATCCAGTCCTCACTACTGACAATGTTCATGGGCCATAAGTTGTGAGCAGGCCTGGTGAGCAGTGGAAGGTTACAGGAAGCTAGGAGAGCACTCCCTACGTGTCCGTGCGCAACTGAACTTACATTGGGTGTGGCCATTATGCTTACACAGTGAGGAGCAAACTCACTCCCATGTCTGTGCTCCTTCGCACTGGCACAGTGTGTGCACGCGAGGTGTTTGCACAGGTATACGGCTCCCTCTCAGTCCGGCGACCCGTGTATGCGATCGGATGTGGTGCACTTATTCTCATGGACCTTGGACACAGCTTTAGTGTGCTCTGCTTGAGCAGTTGGGAGCTGTTGGACTCCTCATGGGGGAGAGACAAATTCGGTTCTCTGAATGCCTCCTGAGGACAGAATGTTCACAGTGGAAGGCACACGCATTGCATGAGTGCCCATGTGAGTCTGTCCCAAGCAAAACAGGAAGAAGTGTGCATATCACCGGAGAAACAACTCCTTGGAAAACTGACAGGGTCCGGGATCTCGCACAAGACACCCGAGGGTTTGGTGCGCGGTACAAATTAAAGAAACTAAACTAAACAAGAGACAGTCCTGCCTCAGAAGCAGGGTTGGTGAGTGGGGAGGGTCACTTTCTCTGCCCCCCACTACATGTGTCTGGCTACAATTGCAAAGTAACAGTTGCTATCACTTCTTCCCTTTCCGGTCTAGCACATCCAGAGATCAATGCGGTGGAGTACAGAGCATGCAATCCACTGCCAAGAGATGAGGAGGCGAACAACAAGGCAGCAGCACATTGCTTGGGGTGGACTTGCAATCCGGACATTAATCTGCCAGGAAAAACTGAGGGCCGTCATTACAAAACCAAGGTAATCCAAAGTTTGGAAAAGGAGTGTGGCTTCTAAGGAAGGCATGGTGTCAAAGTAAGACCGGCACAAGTGACCACAGTTCAAGTGTGTTTATTGAAGTTGATCAAGGGTGTGATAAACTCCTATCTAAACTTAAATTTAAAGATGGGAGCAAGCTACGACCATCAAATAATAATAACGCAGTCCTAGTGGAGTCTCGTCAAAATAAAAAAGCTTATATTAAAAAAGCCCATTTGCAATCCTTACCACTAATTTACAAATAGTGTGGGGAAATGTTCATGAAAAAGAAAGAGGTCTTCACAAAATAAGTCAGTATGTTCAGGCCGTTGGCCTCCTTTCCCCACATGTTCAGCACTGGACAAAGTGGTTCACTCGAGCATAGCACACTCTTGGGCTTCTTCAGCATGAGGACACAGTTCCATTACCAACATCAGGGCCTTCTGTGCCCATGTCTCTTAAGTTATCAAAGTCTCTTGATTCAGAGGGCCTGATGTACCAAAACAATGAAAAGGTCCTTTACAAATAATCAAGTCGGGCGATTCACTCTTCTCTTCACCCTGGATCCCCCTCAGCTGGGGTCAGATCCCTTTTCTACCACAATCTTTGGTTATCATCCATCCCTTCTTCCGGGCTCAGATCCTCTTCTCCAATGCTTATAGAATATCTCTTCTTGGGTGACTCATGGTTCACCCTCGGAAGCCCCTCAGCCGGATCCTTTTACACAATTAGTCTCCCTCAGCCGGATTCTCAGACCAATTACAGTTCGTATTAGCTATTGAAGACTTTCAAATGTGCACAGGGTTTGGCTTGACCCGTTGAAGCACCACTTTCATTTTCACAGTTCACAATTTTACGCTCTCAGTTGGATGCCTAACAGGAGTCCTTCAAATGAGCACCCATGTGTCGCTGGGCCACTCTGTATAGGGAATCTACCTTGGTTTCAAAGTTCTGTCACTCCTTGGATCTTCAATTATATTCGCGTTGCTCACCACATACGCCTTACACTCTGCTTTTTCAGATTTCTTCATACAATGTTGCTGCTTGCAACCTTGGTTGTAACACAGACCGGTCTGCTATCGGTCTCCCCAACTCACCAGCTGTGCTGACTTTACTGAAGCGGCTTTTTTGTAGGAGCCAAGGACAGTACCACGGTAGCAATCGCTTCTCCCCACCTCGGCTATTGATGTGGGAGAGCCCCGGGTACCTTCGCCACACAATGCACATTTCGTCAGCTTTAATTCCCGGTCTTCTGTTTCTTATTCTCGAGGTCTTGTGAAAGTAGCAATTTTCTCCCTCTGAAAAGGCCACGGGCAATTCCCTCTTTGCGACCCTTTCTGGTCTTGCCGTCTTTCTCCTTGGTTTAAACTTCCATCTCGAAACTGCTACTTTCTCGTGTGCTTCCTCATGCGTTTTGTCTTGCTCCGAGTGTGCTTTCATGCTCTGCCTTTTTTCCGTCTGGGGAAGTGTGGTGGAATTCAGGTGTGTGTAATGATCAGTAATTGCCTGACTCTGCCTGACCCTTGTGTTGGGACATGTCAGGTATACGGCTCGGATGTTAGTCCATTTTCTTTCACAGTGAGCTGTCCGTGAAACAGTTTTACTGTCAGGAAAGGGTGGACGGGACGGAGTTACTAGGTATTCTACCTGGTAGGATGAGGAAAAGGTGTTACAAGGAAGGGGATACTGCGTCTCACCCGCCAGTGTCCCACTTCCACTACCCGAGGACCCCTCATCCAGGTGATCCTCCCGCACAGGTCCACCCCCAGGAACGATGGCTGTGTCCTGGCCACCTGGATGACAGATCCCCCGGGGACTAGCGGATGAGACACCTTCAGGTTTCTCACAGGCTTGGGGTCAGCAACATTTGGCTGTCCAGATGTTTTGGACAACTATCATCCATATCCAGCATAGATAATGAAGGGACAGAGAGTTGTAGTCCAAAGCATCTGGAAAGCCAAATGTTGCAGACCCCTGCTTTAAGGTTACCCCTGTAACCCGGTCCGTGGGGAAGAGCAAGGCAGAGATTGTTCCAGGAAACCAGTTGAGGCGGAGAACCAATGGAAGAGCGAGAGGGGGATAAAAGAGGGCAGAAGGAACGAGGCAGTGTGGGCTGTTTGGCTGAGGTCAAAGGTGTAGAAGGCGGACCGATAGACCAGATGAAGAGCATGTGATGCAGAGCATGGAAGGGAATTAAAAAGTGTGTGCAAGGCAATGTATTAGTTGGTGAGCGAAAGTGCCTCAAGAAACACTGAGTCGCAGAAATTGTTGTTTTTATTTGGTTTCTACAGGACCCTAGGACGCGGGTCTCTCTCTCGTCTAAAAAGCACCAACCCTCTGTATTCCAGGAGTCCCTACTCCCCAGGTTAATATATATTGAATATTTACTCCTACTGTCTAAATTCTGACTTATGCTAACAACATAAATGCAGAACGCTTACTCTGTCTAAACTCCTTCACATTAGGAGGGCCCTTTAGGTGGCTCCTTCAAAGGCAAGTGTCGTTGCCTTTGGGTTTTGGGGTCCCCAATTAAGCCCCTAGTGGTTTTGCCACGTGTGTCAGAGCTGGAGAGTGGAATGCGGCCTACTCTGTAGCATCGTCAGCTCAGTGGTTCTCCCTCCCTCTCTCTCTTTCACCCTCACTCCCTTTCCTTCTTCCCCCTCTCTCTCTCTCTCTGTCTCCCTCCCTCTCTCTCTCTGTATATGCCGGGTCAAGGATTCAGACGTGAAGATGGGGTTAGCATGCGGCGCTGGTGAGCTGCTGTCTGTTTATCCCAGTTTGATGTGCTGAGTTTGAAAAAAAGAGAAAATATCTGGTGAGTATTTTGTTCAATAGGCATGAGGTGGTGCACCTGGTTGCTGATCAGATATAGACTGGCACATGGGGGCAAGAATTATTAGGGCCCTCTCCACTGTCCCATTCTGGGGTAGGACTAGCTCTGGACTCCTCCCTGGTAGGCCCGACAGCCGGGGCTGGGAGGAGTTCCCATCCCCTCTTGACAGGGTCAGGTTACTGGCCTTGCCACAGACCTTTACCATTTCCTCTAAGCCCCTGCCCCTCGCATGCTAGCAGACTTTTCGCCTGACCAATATGAAGAACAGTGGGAAATTGGTACCAAATAGAACCTCTTCTGGTAGTTCAGGCATTACTATCATGGCCATCGTGATATCTTTCTATAGTACATAGAGGGTGATGTTAGTCTAAGGGTATACATTAATGTCTCCATGGACACATATTCTCAGGGTCAAGGACCCCAGATGTAATTTTTCACAGATGACAATATCGGCCAGG
This sequence comes from Ambystoma mexicanum, assembly GCF_040938575.1. Lineage (NCBI taxonomy): Eukaryota > Metazoa > Chordata > Amphibia > Caudata > Ambystomatidae > Ambystoma > Ambystoma mexicanum. Next base: position 386,104,523 of record NC_090921.1, read on the forward strand.
ACAGTGGTTTTCTTGCTGAACGACTAACAGAGCTTTAGCAGGGAGACCTCAAACCAAGATGTGAAGATTGAATTTCTTGCCGGTCTCTCTTGTGGTACAAACGTTCATCCCCCAGGCCCTGGTTCTTCCTCAAGAAACAATCTTGCCAGGTATTCTGGCTCAAGGAAGTCCTTCACCTCTTCTGATGGGTCCTCTGTATGTAGGAGGGAATGTGTGCCGCGTTTAAAAGCCCAATCTCCATCAGCTGCTCCTTGGGTTTCTCAGGACAAAATATCCAGGTGTCTAGGACTAGAATGCTTCATTTCCTCCAGTGTGCAGGGGATATTGGTATCTTTAGGTACGGACTCCCTTCTCTTTTGCCGATGATCATGTTAGAGGTGCTATTTTTCAACCGGTTGTTGGTTCCCTGGCATACATCGCTCTCTGGTGGACATAAGTTTTTTGTATTGTACAGGCCGTTAGCAATGCTGAACTATGATATCAAAATATTGACGACCATACTGGCCAAACATCTGTCAAGTGTTATAGGGCCCACAGTACATCGGGATCAGAACGGGTTCATACCAGGCCAAGATACAGCAATAAACCTGCGAAGACTGCAGCACATTATTGCCCAAACAACAGACTCGAAGGAACAATATGCAGTGAGATCCTTGGAGGCCATAAAAACGTTCGACTCTATATTGGGAATGGCTAATCGCCGTTTTGACACAATTTGGGTTGGGCAAATACTTCATTAGATGGATTAACATACTCTATGAGGCACCGGTGGGCAGGGTGAAGACTGGAAGAACAGTGTTAGTATTGTGGGACATTCAAAGGGGCACCAGACAAGGCTGCCCACTGTCGCCAATGCTCTGTGTCTTGAGTTTAGAGCCTATAGCTATACACATTAGGAAAAATCTTTTTTACGCAGGCATCAGAGTGGGAGGAGTGTACAATGTTGTGTCTTTATATGCAGACGATGTACTGCTGTACTTAAGGGACCCACACCTTAATGTACCAGTGATCTTCGAGGTGATGGAGAACTTTGCGAAAGTATCAGGGATCTCCTTCAGCACAGAGAAATTGTGCATATTCCCATTAGCTGAGCTGGCAAGGAAAAAGGAGGAGGATCTCCCGAAGGTTGGCCTCCGGTGGAAGCTGCATTCGTTCAGATACTTAGGGGTGAATGACTGGCACACACCTCAACAGAAGCATGGGGGCAACACTTCATTGGCGGTGCAGGGCCTCAGAAAGTCCATGAGGTTTTGGTCTAAATTGCTGCTATCAGTGAGGGGTAGGGTTGCCATCATTAAAATGATAGTCCTGCCGAGGTTTCTATATTTTTTCCACAATGTTCACTACTACATACCGGCCCCTTTCTTTCGTCTACTGGAAAAGTTGCTGAGGGAGCTGCTGTGGGGTCCTACTAGACATAAGTTATCCCTGAACACACTTATGCTACCATACAAGGCGGGCAGAGCCAATTACAAGATCTCGAGAAATATTTTCTGGCAGCGCAACTCAGCTTTGTGGCCAAGTGGCTCGCGGATGAGACCACCTCGGAAACAAAGCTGTTAAAACAGCTAGCAGCGCCTGTGCGCCTGAAGGAAATGATGTGGGTACCGCTGAGGTGCTTGAGTGAGGTCCCAATGGTCATACAGATAGGTAGGAGGGTTTGGGGCAGAGCCCTGAAACTGATGGGACGCGAACACCCTTATTCGCCTGACTGAGAGCCCGATTGCTGCAGTTGTCTGTGTAGTTAGAGCGGACCTGGCAAGTGTAAGGCAATGGAAAGGATATGACATTTAGACTTGGGGGGACGCCTACGAGGAGGGAGTCTTCAGGGAATTTGAATCCATGGGGGAGAAAGAGGGACTGCCCAACGGCCAGTTTCTATGGTACCGGAAGATTAGGGAGGTGGCAAAAAGGAACCGGAAAAAATGGGCAGAGGAGCCAGAGGCAGAACCAGTACTAACACTACTTCACAACCTGGGGGACGGGTAGAAACCAGTGTCCAGACTTTATAATCAGCTCGCAGATAGACCCAACCCTAAAGAAACATGTTGAAGCAGTGGTGGGAAACAGACCTGGGAATCAGTATAACAGAGAAGGAATGGTAAATTATCCTTGTGTACCCCCGGGAAGTCTCAAGAAAGGCCCCATTTAGGTTGATCCAACTAAACATCCTATATAGGATTTATAGGACACCGAGTAGACTAGCCAAACTTAGCAGCATTACAAACCCACTGTGTCCCTGGTGTGAGTCTGGGGGAGCGGGAATGTTGCATATGTTTTGGGGGTGTCCGAAGATACAGCGCTTCTGGGCCAAGACAGAACAAGCATGCAGAAAGGCCGAGGTAGCACGGTACGAATGGACACTGAAAGAATGCCTCATGGGGGCCTACCCAAGAATAAATAAATGTAGGCGCGTAATTAAATTCATGGACATGGTGTGTGCACTGGCCAAAAGGGCCACTGCAATGGCGTGGGAGACAGCAGGGGGCCCACAATATGCCAGATGGCACAGTGAACTGGAACACTGGACAGGGGCAGAAACCAGGGTGTAGGCAGATGGAGTATCTAGGGCAGGAGGTGATGCAGGCCCTGCATATGAGGCCTGGAAAGTGCTAATCTGGGACATGTTCCATCCATCAGACGATAAACCCCCATGAATGAACTGAGCCCATTACTGTGAAGGCTGGAACTCGTTAAGAGCTGGGGCATTAAAATGAGGCAATCCGGAACGGACACCCTCTGGCCCCCTGGCCCCCAGTTACACCTTAAGCACCAGAGCTCCCCTGAGTACAAAGAAGGGTGCCCCCATGAGCAAATTTGGTAGTGAAGACTGTTGTCATTAATCTGTTGTAAGTACATTTGTGACAGTGATTGAAAATAAATAAATACGTCGTTTGTATTGCCTCTTCTACATTGGGTTTATGAAGTTGCCAGATAACCTTTTGTAGATATTTTGTCGGAAATCAATGATTTGCTTCAACAGCAGCAGGTCTTTCTTCAAAGGTTAATATCAGCAAACCATTTGTTGTGTAGGTTCTTGACCCGATAAGGCAATTGTCAGGAAGTTTCTCCTTGCCGGAGACAAAAGTCACGAAAGCTAAACCGGTAGTGTTCCCGATCCTACCATAATCCGTGTTAAGATGGATTTCCAAAATTCTATGGGAGGCTTTTGGGAGACCACCCTATTTACGATAAACAGGGATGATGGAGGTTAGCCAAAACCCAATCAAGGTAAGGTAGCAGAGTAGTCAAGGCGTAGTCTCAGGAACATTGTGAGAGTGGTCTTGGGCTACAATGAATCCACAGAGTGCAATAACAGTAATTCCAGTTAGACTATAAGTATATAAAATACAGTTATTTATTAGGCCTTTAGATACACACTAAACATATACAAATCACAGGTTGTGTCTCACAAAACCTTAAAAAGCAAATACACATTCACCATTAGAAGAATATAACTTATTATGAATCAATTACCAGTAAATTACAGGTAAGTAATCAGATGCAAGGAAAAAGACAGAACTCTTCAGAATCAACACAAGAACAGCTTCCCTCAATCTTAATAAGTTCACCCTAAGATGGTCTGGGTCCTTGAGCTCGAAAGTCACAGTCCCAAAGTATTACTTCTTCAGGTAAGTTTTTCTAAAAAATAATCCAGTGGGCTGTGATGGGGATTGTAGCAATACTCCAAGTTGGATAAAAGGTTCAGTAAAGTTAATGTAAGTACTCAACTAGTGAAGGATCCTTAACCCCGGTTCCAAAAGCAAAGGTCCGGTCAGAGTGAGATAGGGTCAGGTCTTGCGCCCAAAATACCCTATGAGAGACGGGGGGGAAGCAACAGGTATGTACACGTACCTCCCCCGGCCCGGGGTGTTACGGATTCTACTTGTGTATGTTCCAGAAAATATTATAGGCTTTTTCTTCTGTTCTTGTTGAAATAGTGAGGATTGTCTAGGACAGCATAGATACTCTGTTTTGAAGAGAGCTGGTTAGTCCACTGGGTGGGGTCCTGGGACACTTCTGAAGTTTAGCTGGCACGAATCCTGGAGCAGGGGTTGAGACTGGTTGTTCTCACTGGTCCATTGTTCAAAGTACCAACAAAGGCCTTCTTGAGATCAGGACATCACCAGAGGATGTGGGTTGGGACTAGACAATCTCAGCCCCATCCTCTCGCTCACACACAAATATTCCCTTTGCATACGAAAACCACAGCTTTCCCCAGGAAAGGAATTTCCATATAGAGCATTCCTGTGCTGAAAATGCAGCAAGGCGGCCAAAGAACAATATGGCCAAAGAACAAACCTAGAATCTCGAGGCACAGACATCTTAGGGTGCTAGCCACCTTTAGTATCCATTGCAGTAAACGCAAAAGTGCACTAGAAAAAGAACACAAAATCGGTAAAAGTCACACCGCTGCCACCAGCGTGTCTTAGGCACAGTGTTAAAATAACCAAAAAACCCTTACATGAATATTCAAATGCTACAAAGTATCCTAACTTCACTTCAATGCAAGGTGATGTGTGCAATTGTAAAAATACAAGAATTCAAAAATTGAGACAGTCTGTCGGTAATGACAGTCTTAGGGACTGGTCATTTTCTCCACAAGTATGAGCAAAACAGGTATGAGGGGGTCAGTAAGCAGTGCTACGCAGCCTGTTCGCTTGAGGTGAGTCTGTTCCAGAGTGATTACTTCTGAGCCTTGCCAACTCCTGTGGTTATGTAATTTGGTACTGCTATGTATTCTTTATTCATGAGTATGTGAATCCATGCCAGACCCCATGTTGGAGAAGGAACAGGTTACTTACCTGTAACTATTATTCTTCAGAATGGGTCGGCACGGATTCGCATGCAAACCCTCCATCCGTCCCCTCTGTGGCATTTCTTGGTCATACTGCCACTTAATGTGCTTACCAAATCTGAAGATGGCCAACGGCGGAGGGGCTGGTCGTTTACTGGGGGCAGTCTGACCCAGAGCTCGGTGGTTGGTTTAGAGGAGAAATACAGTTTGTAAGTTACAATTTTCTTTTTTTTTTGTAAACGGGGGGGATTCCAGGCCTGACTGGGAATGTTCATGAGCATGTTAATCCACGCCAGACCCATGCTGGAGATCAATAGTTGCAGGTAAGTAACATGTTCCTTATTTTGCCAGGCTGCCATCTTTTTTTTTTCATTTCTTTTTCATTTTTGTTTCATTTTCAAAACTTTATGGACATTGCTGCTGAAATGAGTATCTCAAGCTCAGTTTCCTATAATCGGTCTAACATTGTTCCAAATGGGGACAGTGATTGTGCATTTGCGTGATTCAGTCCAGCTTTTAACTATAACACTTACAAACATTTCAAGCCCCCTCCCCTTCGCTCTCTAACCCCAACAGCTATGGTTCACATTTAATATCCCAGATGTAGTGCACATTCGGCATAACTCACACTTCTAGTTTCCTCTTTCCCATTTCATTGCCCATCAGATCTGTAGAGTTCCCATTATTGTTACTCTATAGTACTGACCTTACCTCTCCTTTAGATACTCAAAGGGTTTCCACACCGATAGAGTTCTGAATGTTAGCATGTTAAACTTCATATAACCCACTAACAAAAAACTCAGCATTTCTAGACTTATCTCACTCAAAAATCTTACACAACCATCTCTCCCACAACAATCCGCACGCACTTCACAACACCTCAACACATAAGCCGCACCAACAGCACACGAGGACTGACATCGATCCGATACTCGCACCAAAGCTCAGCACCCAGTGTATACCAAGTTGAAGCTGCCAACAGAACACCACTCCACTCGCTATCCTACTCACGCTTCACCTACTAACCCATCTCACCTTCTCATTTGCATATCCGACAGAGCACCTGGGGACCAACTCCGTTGGTGACGGTGCGCGGTACAAATACCTTTAACATTTAACATTAACTCTAAGAACTAAGGGGGATTACTCCTAGCATACACAAAACCGGCACTCACACTAAACAAAACATTCAAAGTAAATCAAACATAAGCAAGTGATTAACCAACAACCAGTAATTTGAATGACCTTAACCTGTCCCGAGAAAATCCCTTCCCCATGATTGTTCAAAGTCAATTCCCACAAATGTTCAAAAAGAAATGTAAAGTTGTGAACCAGTTCTTCCAAGTTCCTAATAAAACAAAAGTTCACCAAACAAAAATCCACTAGTAACAGTTCTGTTTGAAAAGTCCCCCTTCCAATCAATTCCAGCCAAGAAAACAGCACCAATGGTAATCCCGGATATTCTTTTTCCAAGATTGTTTTGCCACAGTTCAAAGAATAAATTAACTCCTTCGACAACTCTCCAAGTATGTATGACCTCTGCAGTGACTTAATTGGCAGGATGTTTCTTCTTAGGGTGTTGCTTTCCTCTCGACAACCACCCTTCTACCACTGTTACTGTGGAACCAGACTCCTTGACCCCACAGTACGACACCTCAACCACCTTTAATGTAACATCCACTGAGAGTTTTATACACAAGCACATTTCTGGTATTTCTGCTTCAACTTTGTACTTTATGATTGTTGGGCAATTTAAAGACCACACTCTTCGACCTCCACAGGTAGGCAAGGCACTCTTCTTTCCTATGCTATAAGAAAAGGGCAGCCTCTTTGCCTTTTCTGTCTGTCTCACTGCCACCCGCATAACCCGTCTTTGCTTCCAGACTGCCTTTCTCTCAGCTTCAACAGTCTAAGCATTACAGATTGTTGACAATGTTCTCACACGCACCTAGCTCCCTTCCCCAGCTTCAGTCACACCTTCCGGGTTCTAGCAGCTACCCTGAAGCTTTGGATAACAATGTTACACTTCTATCAGAGGACACTGGACCTTTAACAACCTCAGAATTCAGGTGGATAGATTTCAACAGGGCTGTCACTATAGAAAGTGTTTGTCTCTTGGTTTGGGTAATGCTTGTTCTTCTTAACTTCTACATTTACTGAATACTTGTCCTTGATGTTACAAGGATCAATCTTCAAAAGAGAATCAGATTTAGGTGCACGCGACCACTCTTTAAATAAGAGCTTTAACTTTAAGTAATTGTATTCCCACTCTTTCACAGAGATGTGCTCCGACTCCGGTTGGGGACTACAATTGGTCACACGCAACCTCTTTGATGTAGTAAATCTTGTAACAATTTGTTAAAGTCAGCTTTAAGGTTTGAATGGTATGAAAGTGTCCTCCTTAACTGGAGACATGTGACCACTCTGGTAACGTTAAACAGTTTAACAATGGAAAATTGAAAGCTTTTCTTTATTACGCAAGTACTCGACTTGCATTAGAAGTGTGCTTGATACATTCCATTGCTAGCAGGACTTATCACAACAACAGTTTCTACTCGCTCCTACAACTATGCGAGTCAATATAGAGCAGGTAACCGATACCGGCAAAGGTTTCAGAGTGAACCTGACCATAGAGCTTCACTCACCAGCTCCAGGAACACTGCGGTTGCGTGCTGCTTCCACCTCCCGACTTCTTCTCCTTCTGCTACTTTAGGCACACCTGGGACCTACACCACTCTGCAGCATGGGTGTCTCTGATCCAGCCTCGTCTACAAGGAGTCTCCTTCACTACTCTGTCCCTCGGCTTGCTTCTTTACACGGGCCTCTGGTTGCAGCACGATCACGGCTCTGCAATTACAGCCACTAGGTGAACCTGGGAAGACCTTCAATCTCAGCATGTCTCTCTTAGTGAAGCCATTGCAAGGCAGGGTTTGTTAACAGAGGACCCTCAGAACTGGCAGATAAAATCTGCTTTCCAATGAACTGCCAGCCTTGTGCTCTGCTCTTCTGCTACCACTGCCAGCCTTCCAGCTTCTGCTCAAGCTCTGACTATCTTTCCCCTCCTGCTGCAGCCTCTTATACCTCTTAGGTGGGGCAACTGATTTCAGGTACAGGGCATTATTGTCAATTGCCTGACATGGCAAGAGCCATTGGACCTAATTGCCTGTCCTTTACTTCTACACATGCCTTTTGCGCCCTCTTCTTTGTCCAGGTCCCTATGGGATTCTGGGACATGTAGTACATTTTTAGAAAAGTTACATCGTCTCACTTCTGCTATAATTAGTATTAGTAGATTTACTTCCCTTTTCACTTTTAAAAGAGGGATTGTAACTTTCAAGTTTACTAGAGGAACGTGATGTAGAGAAGGCAACATTTCCGCCATTCCTTACTTTTGAAATTGAGGAGGGTATTGGTATTTAGGGATACAAAAGATTTCTTTTGGTATAATATGTTGTGGGATTACAACCTTAGGATTTACCATCTCACTTTTACCAGGAGGTTGAGAGATTTTAAAATGACAATACGCCATAACTTCTCCTGGCCTAGTGGTAAGATTATCCCTTTCAGAGAAAAAAAAATATATAAAAGTGTTTCAACCCACTGAATCTCCTCACTACCCTGGGCCTGGTCTCTTTCCAGGTGATCCTCCCGCAGTACACCACCCCCATGGTTGGGATCAGGAAGCATCTGCCCTCCCCTGGACACCTGGCAGTAGACTTTAGGTAGGGATTTGGTGAGGCATCTGCACAATTCTTCATAGAGGCAAGAGAAGTAAAGCAGAAGGCTTTACTGGTCTCTAAAAGGGCAGGACGGGTTCAAAACAAGAATGGGGTCTCATAGAAACCTATGGAGGAAAATGCGCAAAAAGAAAATCGTATTTAACAATCTCTAAAGGAGACCTCACTTCAGCTCCTCATGGGGAGTTCTCCCCGTCAGGATACAGGTCTTGGAATGCGTGTTGGGCTTCACCCACCAGCAAAGTGGATATGCACCAAGCCCAGTGTTTGCAGTGCAACCCTGCAGTTTCTGTGACTCTTTCCAAGTTCACAAACAAGACTGGGGGATCTTCTCCACTACCTAGCTTCTGCAAGATCATTGGGGTTACTGTGGGTTGCTCTTGTCTCTCAGTAATAAAAAAGCCCTGTAAAGACATGAGGGTTTCTTGATGTTTCCAACGGATGGTCAGTTGGATTTTAACCAAGGCTCTTAATAGGTCCTTCTATGATCTGGAAGTGGAGATTGTACCTCACAGAACAAGCACCTTTTCGGGACTTGAGGGAGCTACTACTGGTCCTTCAATCGTGCATGTAGGCTTCCTCCACCTTGGAATGCTGGGCTACATAGGGTACTCTGTAACCCGCTGCTACAGGCTGGGGCTAGTTTACACTGACTGACTTTCTTGTACTTCTCTGATCTATTCTAGCAAACTTCTCTGGGAGCCCTCTACCTGTATGTTTGATTATGTAGGAAGGAAAAGTGGGTCTGTCCGGAAGTCTGAGGCGGTTGATTGGCCGGAGAGCTTGGTTTCTACTGGTAGTGGATGCAGACTAAGGAATTCCAGCACAACTCCAATTTCCCAAGTAGCCCGGAAAATTGGTTTTGTACTTGCAGAAACCCAGAAATCTTCGGTCTCTTTTACTTTACTTTTACTTTATTACATTTATACCGTGCACAATGGACCCGGAGGCATGATGACGCATACAAACACCACAAAGTATACAACATAAAAGGAAAAGCTGGATACAATCCATAAGAGGCAACACAATCGCCAAAAAAAGAACAGGCAGGACATATAGATAACGCAAGTCAGTTCAAAACAATATTTAACTTAGAAAAGGGTGACAAGTGGTTCAGGTTGGTAATTCAGTCCAGAAACAAGGGTAGGCTACTAGAGCCACAACCCACCACAATACAGTCAGTGTTATATGAGCTGCACCAGTTATTGATCTGAGTTCTACGGTGGAACCTCAGGTCCTGGGATCTGACACAATTGGGAGACACATTTAGATTGAGCCAGGCTAAAATGTTGGTCTTTAGTGCCTCCCTTAATTCAAACTGTCCCTGTTTCTCGACGTCAGTGATAATAAAAAGTTTATGGAGTCCAGGACAAAACTCCTTAGGTTGGGTCCATGATTTTCGCCATTGTTGATTTTTTGTGTCATGGGTCCTCATGATGTGTGGTAGCCGAGAGGGCAGCAGACTTGATACGAGGTAAAGTACCCTCCAGTGGAGCTTCAACCTCAGGGCAGGGAGCCGGGACAACTAATTTACCTGAAGAGCCAAACCCAAATAAAAGGACTTCCTCCATTACACTACTACACCTTCCTCCTCCACACTACTCCCTCCTCCTACTCCACACTACTGCTCCCTCCTCTAGACTACTACTTTGTGCACCTTCACACTTCTACTACCCCTTCACCCCACCCACTTCTCAGTCACTCTTATCACCCTCACAATTGCTCCCCACTCACTTCCTCTCAATCTCACTCACTACTGTTGTACACTCAACAAAACAGTACCTTGCTCTCACCAATGAGCACCTCCCTTGTTCTGTTAAATGCTCCCACATTCCAAACCACCAACCGTCCTCCTGCTGGTCATTTGGACAGGCACCACTACATTTCCCGGGTTGCACCCGAACAACACAGCTTTTTTGCTTCCTGTTCTCCTCCTTATGCAGCCCCTTCTCCCATTGAGTCACTTCTTACAATGTCTAATCTGGCCCCATCTTTTATTATTATTAGGGTATTTACTGAGCCTGGACTTAGCTTCGGGAAGCAATGGAGCACTTTACAATCATAGGGGGAAGAACACAGTGAGGGAAGCAGAGAAAAGGGGAGCAGGGAGCTAACTAGGGGAGGTTAATGGCGGGCTGCGGCAGGCAATTGGCAGTAGGGGATCTACAAGCATCAGGGGAGGAGACAGTGAGGAGCAAATCAATGAGTCTCAGGTAGGGTGGGGAGGGTGTGTGGACCTGGGTGTTAGGGGGGAGACATTTCTTGAAGAGGAATGTCTTGAGCTCTTTCCTGAACTGTAGAAGCGAAGGGGCAAGTCTGATGCTCTCGGGGAGGTGGTTACAGAGTCGAGTGTAGACCAGTCTTCTAGTTCTTTCCCTCCTGCACCGTCAGAGTTGTCTGCACATGTCCTTACTTCTGGTCAATCGCAGGCCTCCGGAGATGCAGAGTTTCTCAGTAAGGTTGCTTGGGGACTTCATGGGGACATCCTTGTAGATGATGAAACCGTAATTGAAGAGGATACGGGCTTGTAGCGGGAGGATTTATAAACAGATTTTAAATGGAGGGTTAACTCCCGCCTCTTCTCTCCCCGTGGGGCAGCCGTGATGTAGCGATGGCGGCCATGTTTCACTATGTTCGTGTTAGGGGGCCTTAAGGTGGCTCTCCCAGGCAAGTGTAGTCCCCTTTGGGTTTTGTCTCTCCTAGTTAAGCCCCTGTTGGTCTAGGGCATTTGCAGTGACCTTGTTGCAGCTCGCACCAACGCTGGAGAGCAGTGTGTGGCATACTCTGCAGCATTGTGAGCTCTGTTCTCTCGCTGCCATTTCTTTCTCACAGCGCTGGTTCAGGGATTCCAATATGGAGATGGGGATAGTTTGGGGCCTGGTGGGCTGCTGCCTCTGACGTTTTTCCCAGTTTGATGTACAGTTAACGCTGGGTTTGAAAAAGGGAAAAAACATCTGGCAAACATTTTGTTAAAGAGTCATGGGGTGGTGCAAGTGGTTGCTGTTCAGATATAGACATGCCCATGGGCCGGAACAGGAGTTGGGGCCATCTCATCTGCCCAGTTCTCATCTGGTGTAGGACTGGCTCTGGATTCATCCCTGGTAGGTGTTACGGAGAATTCGCTCTTTAGGCTGAATTTCCTAACCTAGTGAGTCCCCCAGCAGCTTTGCTGGATTTCTGGAGTTTGTTTTTTTCTCCTGCCAAGAGTGAGACTCTTTTTCTCCCACTCTTGGACATGATTTATGGTGTTCCTTTGACTGTTAATGTGTTTTATGGGCTATGTAGTCCTTTACTCCATAGGGTCTCATGTGTTTTTTCTATGTGTGTTACACAGCACCCTCCGTGCAGTAACACAGGGGTGTCATAGCGACACCCCACCATAGACTCCATACCCTGGGACTGACTACTGTCTCCCAGGGCATGTAAAGTCACCATTGGCTTTACTAGTCCCAAATTATGAACAGAAACCAGTACAAACCATCATATTGTGGACGTACTGGTCGGGGCAATTCGATTGTCCCAGGGTCTGTTAGTCGAGGGGGCACGTCTCCGTCCCCCCTGATAGAGTTTTGGCTGGTGGCAGTGGATACTACTTTTTATATTCGACCGCAAATATATCACTATGGGATTTTCCCATTGTTCGAGGCTACCAACTTTAATTATTTAATTCTCATAGCCTCGAACATACCGCCGGTTTATTTATTTAATATTAATTTGCCGGTTGGTATTTTTTGCCAAAACTTGATTCTAAAATGGCGTTTGTGTTCTCTTCTGTGACTCCAACCCAAGTCGAGCCCTTTGTTCCACTTTTTGGCGGGCTTCTCCACAGAAGCCTCCAAAAGTGGTGCCACTCTGTCTGGGTACCACAGGGGGTGTGGGAGGAGGTTTAGGCACCCTGGACTGAGTTACCTTGTTAATTCAAGTCGCACTCTTGTGTGATTGGCCCAAATAGTGAGCCGGTAGCATGTTTGATTGACAGCTAGGCTGAGTGAATGGGGGTGTGCTGCATAAAAGCAGGGCTTTGGGGACTGGAACTTCAGAAGTCGCCACAGGACCTGAGAATCCGACGAGGGAGAAGCTGAGCCGACCTACCACGACGACACCACCGGTGGAGCCCTGCGGAACCGACTCACCACTTCCCGACGACAGAGAAGATCTCCCAGCTGGAGAGGCTTCTTCCCCTGACTGGTGGGCACAACCAGTTTACCTTCTTCTCTTCGCACCCCAGACCGTCTTGTGGTCGAATTGCTCGTGCCAAGCACCCCGGCAACCGGATAGCCACTTACCACTGGACCGCAAATAAAAGTACCGCTCCTTTTACCCGAGAACTCCGCGGCTGGTTTCTTCCCTGACAGTGCAACGGACTCCGGTCTTCCTCCTAGACAAGATCCTCTCTTCCCCCAGACGAAGCACCGACTTGCATCCGCTGCCAGGAACAACTGCCCCCGCTGGAGTATTCTCACCACTTTAAGGTACCGTGTCCGCCATGCCTCCCTTTCTAAAGATTGCTACAAGGTAATAATAACCCCTTAACCTTCTGGACTGGGCTGGCCGCCTTGACCCTCTAACTGGTCCCTTTCTTTTGGTTCAACTCTTTTTGAACCTTTGCAAGACTCTTGTGCACTTCAACCCTGTGACCTTGGACACATTTCGTTCTGATCCTCTTAAAGTGGATCCGGCCTTCTGAACTCTAACTTCACGGTTTTATTTGCCTTCCTCTCTTGCTTTGATCTTACGAAAGTGTTGGGATCTGTTTCATATTATTGTCTGCTTTTCGCTCCCTTTTTAAACGAATTATTAGAGTGCCATCTGCATTAAGCGCTCACCGCGGTCTGAAAATAAGTGGGGCTTTACTTAAGACTTGTCTAATATTCTTCTAAGGGAGTGTATATCTTTTATTGACCGTGTTTTTGAATTGCTTACTAATAGTGCCTGTGTGTTTTTCTAGATGTGGTTTTAAATAAATAATGATATCTCTTTTACACCAAGCTCTGGTCAGCGTTTACTTGTTCTACTATGTTCTTTTGGCCTATTGTGAATACTCTGTATACTGCCTAACTCTTCTTGAGGGAAGTCTGACTGCTCAGCCACAGCTACCAAGTGAATCTGTGTGGTACAGACTGCTACCAAGTGGGTTTACTGCCAAACACATGTAGTCCTAAATCTTTTGCAGTGGTCCCAGAGGGAACTGCACAGGTTTCTGCCTAACAGTAGGTCTCCCACCCTAGGCTGAGAGGGGTTCACACCTTGTCATACAGGAGAGTAGTAGAGAGAGGAGTGGAGAGTAGTAGGGGGGAAAGTTGGAGTAATAGTTGGCTTGAAGACCATTGGGGGGACAAAGGGAGAGAGAGAGAAGGAGGAGAGAGGGAGGCGATATGTCAGAAGACAATGAAATCCGGGCAAGGAGTATGAGCGATAAAGACTTAGTGAGACCTGGGTGGAAGTCATACCTTCCTGATGTTCTTCTTGTGGAACTCGGGTTAGGGTTCACTAAGAAATTCCCGGAGGGAGTAAGAAAGAAATGGCAGCTGCCTTTAGGCCCTCGGAACTAGCCAGTCAGAGCGGGAGACACCTTAATTGGGCCTTATTCAAATACTTAATAAAAAACATTGAACAGTCATCCAGAGTTGGTGTGATCTTGATGTAATTTATGTCACAACACACATACCATTTGAATCTGTTTGACATGAGGCAGATTACATTTTGGTGCACAAAGTGCAGCTCCAGGCCTAAACCCTGTTGCTTTCCCTCCATAGACATCTATGGAATGCCCCAACATTTTTAATTTTGTTTTGTTCCAATCATGACTTTTTACTTCACTTGCCTTGCTAAACTCATCTATTTTGGGGGCACTGATTAGTCCCTATGGCTATCAGATCAGGATAACTGTTCTCCATTGTGAAAGTCTTTTTTTATTTTAGACCTCACCTTACAGGGAGGTGTGATAGGGATATTGTGTGTCCCTCCAACTTTGTTTTGGTAACGTTGTTGTTAGTTATATGAAGTCCCACACAGCTCGGTGGCAGTAGATTTTTGTCCACCATTTTTCTTTTTATGCTAGCATTCACCTTTGCATTGTACTGCTTAATGCCTTTTCGAGTACAATATACTCTAAAATAGCCGTGCTATAAGATTTTCACCCTCCCTTTAGTACTCTTGTATTTTGGATTAACTTCTCAGGGCTATATTTTCCATATGTGATAAGCCCTTTACTGGGCAAAGTGGTGATGTGTGTTCTTGGCCAAATGTAGGGGCTGGGACTGTCTGGTGTCAGTCCACATCCATGACAAAGTGTGTCTGTTGCTGGGAAAATGTTGTTTACTGGAGCCGGTCCATGATTGGACAATGCCTACCAGTTTGAATGGTTCAGATCCTTTCCATTGTTGGGCTTGAGGATGACTCCAGCTCGAAAGCTGGCTAAAAGGAGGTCTTTTGCAGCCGTTCAACAGATTGTTGTTGGAGCCAAGTCCTCTGCAGAGAGGAGCATCTTGCTGAAGACCTGGAACTTTGCAGCCAATCAGTTTTCTTCATCAACCATCCGGGCAAAGTTCTGTTCCTTTGCTGATCTCCAAAAGGCCTTCATTGATGCTTCAACCCCTAGACCGGTGGGAACAACTAGCCTCAACCTGTGCTTGAGGATCAATCACTTAGAAGCCTTCAGAGATGTCCTGGAACCATCCTGTGAGCAGACCAACTTTATTTGTGGGCTTTTTCTGTGAGGGGCTTTGCAGAACAAGCTTCTTGGTTTCTGCCTTGAGGGTTGACTTCTGCCATTTCCTTGCAGTGACCATTGCTGATCTCTGCCTGTGTCGTGTCCTGGGGGTCTTCTGAGGTAGACGGCGACATAATTGCGCGAAATGTCTCTCCAGAGTGCAGCAACACAGACTAGCCAGACCTAAATCCTGATGCAGAAAGTGGTCTCTGCACCAGCGATCCCTAGATCCTTCCGACAGAACCAAGACATGAGACACCAGGCCCAGTGATTTCAGGAACAGGAGAGGTGGCCCTGAGTGAATCAGGGTACGGGGGTTGAGTAAACCTATCTGTTCCTACCCCCTCCACAGGGTGTAATAGGCATACAGTCCTTGCCAAACTTCTTCCTTGCTTGCCTGCAATCAGTGGAGTTTTGATTAAAGATCCTCCCCATGGCTTCTCCTAGGATGGTTGAATTGGAGGGGGCTCCTCAGAACTTTCCTGCATTTTTCTACTACAAAACACTTGGCTTTACCAACACTTGTTCAGACTTTCATAAAGACTCCTGGCCACCTGCAAAGAGCTCTATTGGGACTTGTGACTTGGGCACAAGTCCCGATCTCCTTAAGCAAAGGAAGGACCTTTAAAGAGTAGTACCTTACACTTATAAGGATGTGTATTGCATTTTAATTCCTTCCATTGCATATTCGTTCTCTAATTTGGTTCTTACTTACCTTGTTCTTTAGTCACTTGCTTTGCTATATTACAGTTGCTAAAATTGTTCTAACTGTGTTAAAGAGTATAGGGTTGGTGCTCTGTAGTCAGAGCAGCCCCGAAAGTGTATATGTATATAATAGTGTCCATTTAGTGTAATAATGAGCTGTGGTATTTAATTGATATGTGTTGTCCAATGCCTAAATAAATAAACACATTTGAATATATTCTAACTTGTGTTTTAAGAGTGCTCTGTGTGTGCTTAACTGAACCCTTCACCACTGTCCTAAGTCTAAGCATTACTGCACGGTCACACTACCTTGATAGAGCTTGTCTAGACATTAGTGTCTTTCCCTGTTCCCCAGAATAGGGCAGCCTCTCATAATCTGTCCTCAGGACTGACACTGAAAGTCCATCATAACAGCTGCTTTGGTACAGGCCCCATATCGGTCCCGGATCTGTGCAACGTCCCAAGAGTATTGAGGAAACGGGAATGGGATGTAAGAGTACATGAAGATAAAGATATAATCCTATATAGGGTAGAAAATAGTTTTGAAGGAGCCCATGGGCAGATTAGGGCAAACATTTGTGTGAATGAGTTTACTTTTACGAAAAAATGTCTTAACGAGCAGTCTCTACAGGTCCAGCGGAGTTTCAGCCACAGAAGACCCTTGATGAAAACGAGGAGACCCCAGATGGTGATCCAAATGAAGGAGTGTAATACTTGGGTTCTAGAAGAAATTCTGCAGCAAATGGATTTGCAGTTTCAAGAAGTGTTCACTGTACATGCTTTTTGGGGACAACAAAGGGCTCCAGCAATGAAACATGGGTGTAGGAGGGACCCCCAGACCCTCAAAAAGAATGATTACTATTGATTCGGCATCTTCAACCGAGGGTCCCAACAAGAGGAGCGGATCTGAGAAGCAGCAGATGGTAGTCAGCATTGCAGGGTTCCACCCTCATATTCCGGCTCAGGTTCCAGTTTCCGAGGAAGGCGATGGCTTTTGAAGACCCTTGGGCAGGATGACTATTGAAGATCTGCACAAAGACGCACACCAGAGAGGGCCAGCATGGAAAAAGCACTGCAAGCAGAGTTTGACATTGTGGTTACAGGAAAAACTGCAGCACAGGCCCCAGGAGATTCCCAGATTGGGGTGATGGAACCAGGGTGCTTGCCTAATGTCCTGGGGCTAAGAAACACCTGTCCAGATGGCGCAGAGAGTTTTCAAGGTCCTGAGATCAGTATCCAATGATTATTTTAAATATATATATTTTGTATTTGTGTATATGGTTAATATCAAACCTTACACAATTCATCTTACAACAATACAATAAAAACATTATCATAGCCAAATTATGATCTTGTCAACATCAAATATCCCATCCCAAGTCCAACATACTTCCAATGTTAATATATCCCGTCTTTGTAAATTAGGCCAGGATCATTTCATAGTTACACATATAACAAAATCAACAATACAATACACGGGACACTCCATACATAATACAGATGCAAATGCATACAATGTAAAGTTCATATATTTAAAAACCCACAAAACCCTAGTTATAAAATCCAATAAAATCAGTCTATTTAAAAACTACTTAGGAAATACCCCCAGTTTAGCTAAAATATCTTTTAAAAAGGCCACTATATCATAGAAAGCTGACTCCCATTCAACAACCTCTCCCATAAATTGGGTGAGATTACAGCAGACACAGAGTACACACATTTTCCCAAGAATAGGATTCTCCCTCTGCTTTAAAAAGGGACTCCCATACTAAATGATGAAGGGATTTAATACAATACACCTTGCACAATGTACATGTGTGCTTATCTCTGGTGAGGCCAATATGCAGGCCCACAACTTTCAAAGTATCCAAACAGTTCAGTCTAAACCCAATATTCCAAATGTGAAAATTCTCAGGCGGAAATTTCATTAAGTAAGGCCTACTGAACCTACAATTAGTACAGTCAATCAACAAATTCTTATATCCAGCGATTAATGCACGGTCTGGAGCTTCAGGTAAAGAGGGCACTTGAGCAGGAGAGGTGATCCAGTTGTTTAAAATGACATGTAGACCAGGGATCTCCAGGGGCGGACAGAGAAAACTACAAAAGTAATCCAAAAGAAGAGAACACGGTGCAAGAAAAAACCCAGCTTTATTGACAGTAGATAGGGAGAACAAACAGCTCTGTGCACCTGAACTTTAATGCTTTATTACATTCTCAACTCTGCCGAGAAGAGTTGCAGTATTTATACAAGAAAACTACTCATTAGCAATCGTTACAATTTTGGGAATGTGCTAATACATAATTGGTGGGTCATCACAGGACCCCTATTTGTTTGTATACATTACATGTCCTAATTGGATAAAAACACTTCTTGGAAAATCACCCTTAACACCCCATCATGGCGTCATAGTTGTTTACTAATTGACCTTTTCACAATTGACCTCCAAGAATTGACCTTGGGAGAATTGACCTAATGTAGAAGGTCAATTAGGACAAATATGCGGGGGGGAAACCCCCCACAACCCGCCATCCAATTCCCTTATATTATTTATAATCCAAAACCAACCCAACACATATATAAAATAACTAAAATAATATAAAGTTCAATTGTGCAGAAGGTCAATTAGGACCACTATAATTAGGTCAATTGTGCAAAAGGTCAATTGTAAAAGGTCAATTTGGGTAGGATCGGCGTCATGACCCTCAAGCGTCCCTTCTCATCAGTTACACCATTATCTGCTGGCCTGCAGATCCTCTGGCCTGCCATTGGTTGGCATCTGCTAATGTACAAGTGGATAAATCCCTCAATGCGGATTGGACCACTTCTTTGAAGACAGCACGAGCCACAGCATTCCACCAAATACATCCATTAGTATTACGAGGGGCTAGCACCAAGGTCAGGGGCATTGTTACAGCCTCTGAAACACCATATCCCAGTCCCCCGATTAGTTCCCCTTTTCCCTCGCCCCCTGGCATCTGCTTGCTCCCCGTCTCCTCTCTTGCATCGTGCCAGCTTTAGGTAAAAAAAAAAATGGTGCAGGATACCATTGGTGAAAATTAATTTCTCCCATTTAATTCTCTTTTGCTATTATACTCGCTGCCTGGGCCCTTGGTAACCAGCCCAATGTCCTTCGAATTATGTTTGACTGCACCTGGCATTTGGCTGCAGTTCTCTGTCCCATGAGAAACGTTCCCTTCTTCAACAATTAATTAGACACTGTGGGCTTCTTTGTGTCTCACCGTTGGTGAGCTGATCTAGCATTTCTGCAAGTGTCAGCAAAAGTTCAATTCTATAGTGAGCTGTGGCCTTTCAAAACACCTAAAAAATTGCTTCTGTCTAGTCTGCCCTGGGCCTACTAAATTATGGCAAAACTGTTATTCATTAGTATACCTAACCCTTGAACTCATTACACTTATAAGTTATGCTTAAAAAAGGTATGCAAATAATACTATTGCTGCATGTGTACTTTTCATCACAGCAGCCGTGCTTACATATCCCTCGTAACTTACTAATAAAAAATACATACATGTTCTGTGTTTTCGCTCATGTAGTTCCCTGAGCAGCACCCTACTCCCCAACATGTGCTGCACTAGGTGTAATATAGATGTGATATACGTGTGTTGTGACGTCGCCCTTCAAGTTACTTTTGGAGTTACTGGCCCTCATTACAACTCCGGCGTTAAGGTTTTAACGGCGCTGTCGGCGCCGTTAACCCTTAACGCCTGATTACAAGTGTCCCTTTGCGGGTTGGTGTTTAAAGCCTGCTTTTAGCATGCGTTAAAAATCCAACCCGCAAAGGGACTTGAGCTAATTACGGCACCGTAATTTATGGTGCCGTAATTAGCGCCTTCCCCATTCCCATTATGCCCTACGGGGGCAAAAATGGGAATGGGGAAGGGCAAATGGTGAATGGGGAATTACCACCCCACTCACCTTGGAATGGTGCGGTAATTCCGCCATCCACCATGGCGGAAACGTAACCTTAGCGGCATGGACCATGGTGCTAATAGCACCATGGTCCTCCGCCAAGGTTGTAATGAGGGCCACTGTGTTACTTCTTTAGCTTGTAAGTGCGCTGGATTTGCATATTCACAGAATCATTGGGAAGGAATGCTGCAGTCTGTTACTTCTAGTCTTCTGGAACTTCTGGAGAGTCAGCACTTTATCATCAGATTCTGTGAAGGGTGAAAAGGTTAGAGAACCTTGGTCTTTCTTCAAACAGCATGCCTACTGGGAATGCAGGTACAGCGTTCCTGCAGATGACAAGGGGAGGGGGAAAGGGAGTCTGCTTTATCCCTCCTCAGGTGGCAGAGTTAACAGAGGACCCAATCACATGCCAAGTATTATTCAAACAGAGAAGTGGTCAGTCAATAGCTGATCCTCCCTACGAGCACACCCAGTGATTCTGGAAGGGCTCACATACACAAAGTAAGGGAATCCACACTATACAAAGGAATGTATATATGCCAGTCAGAACTGGTTTCAGACTGAATACATCCCACAGTCTGAGGCACAGGCATCATGTGGCCAAACATGGCCAGTTCGTCCCACACAAACACAGAGGGACAAGGGACCCTCACGTTGCCGGCTTTGAGGTAACAGAGACAACCTCCATTTTGTGGAAGGAGGGAGTGTGCAAAGTCTACTCTAACCACATAAAACGTTCTCCATGAGATGGAAGCCATTCAACAGAAAGGAAACAAGGCGCCACTAGCCTAGCCAAATGACCAACAGAGAGGGTGCCCTCTTTGGGACACAGTGTGGTCCCTTGCTATACCCTTGCCATAGGAGTCTTAAGGACCCAAGACAGATAAAAACAAAGAGCCGATCTCCTAGTCTCTTGTTGAATTAAGCCTGAATGGAAGGGAAAATAAAGGCCAAACCCCAGAAAAGCCAACAAAATGTACGGGAGACTACCTCATCAGGTAAAAAAAGTGGGCTTTCTATCTAACACTATAGCAGAAGCTCTGTTGCGTTGGAAGGTGCTGCTGGTCGATTGGGGTCTGCTAGGCTCTACAACCCCTTTTTGTCTGTGCCATTTCCCTCCTTAAAAAGAACAAGTTACTTACCCATGGTAACGTTCTTTTGATTGCGCATCACCCGTTAGCTTCTGTTCGGTTTACGCCCACATGAACAATTAACGGCATTAGTGTGTCCAAGGTAGTACAAGTTCTTGAAAGAGCGCAAGGTGTAATGTACTGAAATTCTACTGGGGGTAGGTTGGGAGGGGAGATGAAGAATACATGGGAGAAACAGCCAATCGAAAGAACGTTACCAGGGGGAAGTAACTTGTTCTTCAAATTAATTGTGTCCGACGCATTCCTCATCTTTAGATAGACTCCCAAAGCATTGTTAGTTCTGGAGGAGGGAGTATGAATTTTAGATGTAAATTTAAGAATTGGTATGAACAGCATGTAAAACTACCAGACCAAATCCTCCTGACCTGAGGATGAGTCCAGACAGTAATAGTTTGTGAAAGTGTGAATGAAAGACCATGTGGATGCCGCACAAATACGTATCGGCACCCCTCTCTGTAAAGCAGAATATGTTGCCATGCCCCTGGAGGAATGGGCCTCGATGCCTTCTGGGGGATCTTTCTCAGCCAATCTGTAGCATTCTATAATGCCCAATATGATCCATCTAGAAAAAGTTTGTTTTGTAACAGATAGTCCCAACTTGTGACGCATGTATCTAACAAAACGTTTGTCATCCTGACGTAACATAGTCGTCCTGGAAATGTAAAAGCAAAGTGCGTATTTTGGATCAAGCCTATACAGCCATTCTTCATCCTTGCTAGGATGCACAGGTGGAATAAGGAACAAGTTACTTACCTGTAACTGTTGTTCTCCAGCTTGGGTCTGGCATGGATTCACATGCTCATGAATATTCCCCGTCGTCAGGCTTGGAATCCTCGGTAAAGAAAAAATCAGTATCAGTTTCTGATCTGTCTTTCTTAGTAGTAACCAATCACTGATGTCTGGGTCATACTGCCCCCAGCCAATGACTGCCCTCTCCCTAAGCCCTAATTTTTTCTTTACCGAGGATTCCCAGCCTGACGATGGGGAATATTCATGAGCATGTGAATCCATGCCAGACCCCATGCTGGAGAAAAGATGGTACCAGACCAAAATAGGACTGCAAAGGCAGTTGGACAGTTTACAGAGATATGTAAACTTGAATAGGTTGGAGATCAACCAAGATAAAACGAAAATAATGGATTTTCAACCAGGAAATGTGAAGTAAGAACCTTTTAAATGGACACTGGGTCTAAACAGAATTGAAAAGGTAGAAACATTCAAATACCTGGGGTAACTATTAATAACAGCAAAGTAGAAATTCCACTACAGGAATCTCTGTTAATAAAAGCTAAAACACTGCCAATACAAGTAAAACTTATGGATAACAAATACGGCCGGTTCTCGCTTTTGGCTGCCATCAAGTTCTATAATGGCAAGGACGTGCCCACTCTCACATATGGCATGGAGGCATTTCCTCAGATACCGGAAAGCCTATGGCCAGAACTTGAAGGCGTGATATGGAAAAAAATCCGGAATTTGCCAAATGTACTACCGATCTCAATAATCAGAAGAGAAGTAGACCTCCCGTCTCTGTACGCATCAGTAGAATGGAAAGGGCTGGCACTGCTACGTAAAGTATTATTACCAACTAGTCCGACGATCCTGAAGCTAATAAACCGAGAAATGACGACAGGTTCATCATCCTTATTAACAAATTGGGTCAACAAAACCAGGAAGAAATTGGAAGAACTAGGGTGTAACAAGAAGGTCTTGATGTCAAATCCCATGAAAGTCAAAAATAAAACTCATGGAACTAGACTGGATGTACACTGAGAAGGCAGGGGCTTACAGCCTAACACCAGGAAGCGAAATCAGCCACGCGCTTATATCTTGAAGTTCCCCAACAGAACTTTTAGAGATACCTTCATGACAATACGTTTCAACCTGATAATGACAAATGAGATCATGGGAATCCGGGGGCCTACCTACTCCAATAACTGCAGATTCTGTCAGAACTCTGATGAAGTTGTAGAGGAGGAGCCCCCCACTCCACCTGCCCCGCCAACATTACATGAGATGTATGAACCAAAATATGTGACGTATCCTGAACAGGTGAACCAGCAAAGAGAAGAGAGCAGGCTCTGTGCAGTACCCATAAGAATACCTATACCTAAGAGAATATGGGAGGTAAAGTACCCATTGAGGAAACCATACTTGCATCCAAGACAATATGATGGCCATTTGAACGAGATTCCTGATGAAACAAAGAAACTGAATGACCAGGATGAAAGGGGATGTCATACAAAGTTGAATCGACACCCAGATATAAAGATAACCGGACCAGAGAGGCAGATGATTTATAAAGAACAAAGTACCACCAAGGATAAGTGACATCTTGGGAACAAGATGAAGAGACTTATGCCATAAATTTGATGAATATATTTAGTTAGTTTAAACATGTACAGATGCAATGAAACGCAAGCAGCAAATCAATCATGAACCTACCCACACGCTTAAATAGATTAGACCGCGGCAAGCGCCAACATATACCTATATACCTCAGAGAAACATATGGATTAAGTAAAGAATGAATGTTTCCACTACGCATAAAGCAGTAGTGACCAACGCAAGAAGGCCTCAGTTCAGTGTTGCAGTTACAAAAAGCAACTGAATTAAACAGAATACATTTCAGCTAAGGAGTTCACTGAGCCAAGAAAGCCAAGGTTTTATCAAACTAGGAGATGTCTGACATTAGATACAATTAACATGAAAGAACAGAAGCTCCTGTTCAGAAAGGTCAAGCAAAAACAAAAGAAGTCAGAAGACTCTCGAAAATAAAATCAAATACACAGAAAGGCTTAATTTCATGGTGAAAAGTCACGTGATGGAAGAAAGTTGGACGAACAAGAAGATCACACCTACGCATGGAAGCCAGATAGCACCCATGCTCCTTAAACATTTGCAGAGAACAGTACAGACTCAAGGCCAACTTCAAAGTACTAATTGACACTGGACGATCAAGGTGATGATGGATCACATTTTTAATTGGTGGGACGCTGCCATCAAGACAAGCTCATCCACACCTGGTTGTTCTGTCTGCGTGCTGCTCACGTAGGTGGAAAATTACTGACAGGGGTTAATAGCCAACCAATTGTAGGGGACCGCGTAGTTGAGGTCCAATGGGAAGTCGTACATTTAGTGACATTCATAGGGCCCATTTTGAAGGGAGGGCTTTTTTGCCCCACCTGATGTTAACTATCTTATTACCTCTGTCTGTTACTCCATACAGATATAGAACCTATGCTTAGTTATTCACTTAGAACCAATCCCACTTCCGATAAGTTTGTGTAGTTTGCCACGTAGGATGATGTTGATAATTAAGCAGGTCAACACATCAGCTATGACCAATTATGGGGAGAAGAACCCAACTTTTTTATGAAATAGTTAGAGTTAGAGTATCGGGCGATTGCTGATGTTCGTTGTACAAACCTTTGTCAAACTATTTGTGTCGTCTTGAATATTGATGTAGGATTAAAATCTGCATCCCCATCCAGCTCAAGGGTACCGCTACTCATCTTAAAGGGCTGGAAGCCTCCAGTTCACTTGGTAGCAGAGATTGATGGTTAGATAAAATACCATCGGCCATCGACATAAGTAATTTTAGAGTCTCAGCAATATCGCACGACCTTTACCATTCGACTGACCGGACGTGAAGCTCCCCGCAGATAGTGTTTAGAATAGGAAAAATCCTTGCAAGGAAAGGTTTGACGGGACTCCTATTTGCAGATAGAAACCTCTCCCACATCTATGAGAAGCGGATCGGAAAGCGGCTCGAAGAGGTGGTAATGAAGGCGGTGATCCCGAGGGTCCAAAGATGAAAAACATGCAAATGACGAGTGAATAGGGCAAAAAGTATGGCAAAGGGTTGCATGCGTAGTAAATAAGAGTAACAGAGGGAAGCGGGATAAAATATAATGCAAGAGTAAGAGTGTAATACATATGTATACAGGAAACAAGATATTTATTGACTTTAGTATGGCCAACTAAAATATGAGGAAAAATAGTTGTGAATGGAGCCACCCTATGAGGATACGCCCTGTTCCTAGACTTTAAAGAGTGCTAGCAGAAGCTTTTAATTCAGAGCCCCTTTACGAGGGACATATAGGAGACAAGATTGGTTAAAGACTTTCTTAAAGGAATTAGCTTAAGTTCCAATCGGAGCAGATCTAGAGGGTAAGACGAGCCTTAGAAGAATATCGGGAGTATTACGTACATGTGGCCGGTCAAGTCTGTCTGTTTTGTTTTATGTGGTTGTAAGGTGTGATGATGTCAGAGTTGAAAAAATAAATATTTTAAGTGATAGAAAAACAAAGTTGAGATGCGAAAATTGATTGTTTTAAGATTAAACTTTGATGGTTGGTTTTTAGCAAGAGTAAAGTAAAACAAATTGCATTGTGACCGGATTGGAGCTTGCAATGGTTGGTGCTAGCTCATAAGTGGATGTTGATTGAGACGTAAAACTGAAAACTGTAACTAAAGCATAAACGAATGGTAGCAAAGAGAAAAGTAAAGTTTAAGAAATTGAAGTTATGCCATTAGTGCATCTTTGCAAACAGTTACCAAAGCATGCACTTAAACAATATAGTGCAGAATGGGTTAAAGGGACTGCAGATAAAAGGTTTATGCCATGGCCGCAATGTGGGTCATTATCGAGAGCAGTTTTGCAACATATGACGACATATTTGCATGCTGTGTACACAGGAAAAAAGTTAGAAAAGCGCCTAGCGAGTCTAGTGCTTTGGAAAATGTATGAACACGAGAAGGAAGAGGAGCCTCCTTTAGATTGGATACTCAATAAATGCAAAGAGGCGGGTGAAGAGCCTTCTGCTCCGCCTGCCCTGTCTGAAATGAAAGACGAAGGCTTATACCCATTAAGAGAACTTAAAGCAGAGACGGGATATAGCAATCCGTCATATGAGTCACTGAGGTAAAGTAGTGACGAGGGCCCAGAGAAAGACACCGAGAAAGATATAACCTCCAAAGTCCTGAGGGACAAGGAGCGACACGACAAGGAGAGAAGTGATCGAGCAAGTACATCTCTAGATATAAGGAGAGAAATAAAGAGATGGAAAGGAGATGAGGATAAAACTGATGAGATAGCACTCTTACAGAACGAATGGTTGGGAGGTCAGATTTTACTTAAACTCAATGTTAAAGGCATCGAAGATGTAAGACAAAGGAGAGATTAAGACGAACAAGACAGAAAAGACAAAAAAAGGGAGGAACGATTGAAAGATGAAGGAGCAAAAAGAAAAGATAGACAAAGACAAGAACAGTCATATCAAGATGAGCAAGCTCAAAAACAAGAGAGCAGAAGAGCAAAGAAAACATGATAATGAAAGGAGAACAGGCAATGAAGAGGAAAGGCTAAGAGAGAAAAGAATAGAAGATGACACACAGGAAAGGATAAGAGAAAAGAATACAAAGGCGAAGGGATGAGGAAATACGAAGGGCATATGAACGAAGGGGTATGAAAAAGTAAGAGGAAAACAGAGTAAGAGAAGAAGCAAGAAAGTGCAGAGAAGTCGATGACGACATGGAACGTAAAAGTAGACAGAGCACAAGATCTTGAGTATTTGGAAAGGGAAGTAAGAAATGCCAATCCACGGGTAGCATGGGAAGACAGAGGAATTCTTTCCCGAACCCGAGTCATTACCATGCCCGAATCAGAGTCATTACCAGGCACGGTTTAACTCACAAAGCATTGGGGAAACTATTTATAAAGTTTACCATGTAATGCAAGCCCAGAAAGAATCGCAAGGGAAAGGAAAAAATTATTGTCTCGAGAGCACTCAGTTGTATGACACGGAGAAAGCCTCCTGTAGTGTGAGACATCAAGAGCGGTCTTTAGACAGACCAACATTAAATAGATATGATGATGAGAGAAGTTGCACGAGTTGGGCACAAGAAGTATCAGACGAAGAAAGGGAAACCTTCCTGAGGGAAAAGAGAAGTGATATATGTGGTCCAGAGGGATGTTCACCTATGGATAAAGGAGTAAGATGGTCGGATTCAGAATACCTATGCCTAGGGCATGAGAGCAACTGACACAGTCAGACCGACATAAGGGGCAACCCCATGGTCAGAGGGGAGTGGAGGGGGAGTCCCAGCCTTATGTAAGCAGGCCAAGATCACTGTCAGGTAGACAGCGATGTGGAAATATTAGTCCAGCGGTAGATAGACAATTGATGAGAGATGAAAATGAGTTTGGAGCGTCACAGTTCCCCTTGTTGGAAAAGGGAGGGGCCAGGCCACAATATATACAATGGCCCCAGATGGACAGAGAACATTTAAAATCAAACTCCAGAATTTAACTTTCGCCGCTGGAAAATCAATGCATGAGTTAGAAAAAATGACGAGAGGGAATACATTAGCTATAGGGGATATTAAAGGTCTTCTAATTGCCATACTTGGTGAGAGAGCTGATGGCGTATGGACACGGGCAGGTTACCCCGGTGTGACTACAGTCAACACCGCGCATGATGGAGCACCGTTTAACAATTGTAGAGCAGCAATTTGGAAAGCACTTTGAGTGCTATATCCGGGCACTTCCGATATGGGAGCTATAATGACGAGAAAAATGAAGGAAGGAGAAGACCCTTTGCTTTACATTCAAAGTTTTAAAGACGCTTGGGTGCTTGAAACACATGAGTCTTGGGGGAAGTCTATACCTGTATTTTAGAGCAGGTACAGAAACAGCTTAGGAAATTAGTGGCGATTGAAGCCAAACCATGGTCGGAAATCCAGTTAACCATTGCATATTATTGCAGACTCCTGCAGGAAAAGAATTGCAAAAAGGACGATGCACGAAAAGGTGAAGAAGCAAAATTGGTTCTGAAAAAACTATCCAAGTATGCCATTAAAGGGGCAATGTTAACTAACGTAGGCAGATCAAATTCGCAGCAGGCCGTGCACGTGCCACAAGTGAATAACCAAAGACAGTTTGATCAGGCAAATCATGGATATGCTCCACGAGGAAAGGGATATCGAGGGAGAGGTTGGCAAGGTAATCAAGGGTATTGGCAGAATAATCAGGAAGGGTTCCAGAATATGCAAAATGGTAATCGGAACATGCAATATGGGCAAATGGGGAGACAGCCGCTTGTATGTTGGACAGGTTTATTTATTTATTTGCATTTTTAAAGCGCACAACTGCCCTAGGGCATCGTGGCGCTGTTACAGAAAGCTCACTTGACAGTAGGAGATTGGTTACAGACATTGCTTGTGTTCCAGGTTACATGGGAGCAGAGACATAGGTACAGTATAAGGGCCCAGTAAAAGATTTGTTACAGACATTACATTACACGTGTTCCATGTACCTGGGAAGTGGTGGGTTACTTGAATAAAATGGTTTTCAGAGCCTTTCTGAAGGCCAGGAGGGATGTTTCCGATCACAGTTTAGGTGGCAGTGAGTTCCAAGATTTTGTTGCCAGAACTTCGAAACTCGAATCACCGGCTTTGGTTCTGTTTAAGGTAGGGATTGAGAGTTGATGTGTATACATGTCTCTTTTGGGTCTGACATACATGTGGAATGACAGGGCACATAGCTTGTATGTGTAGAAGCCAAGGGATGGTACAGAGTGATCAATTTTCAAGAGAGGGAACGCCAAATCCACCTGCATATTCGCAGCAGGGCGGAAATGGATTTGCGCAAGATTACACAGTGCAGCAGCAAGCGCCGAGAGTGCAGCAAGGCTTGCAATCACAGCAAGTAACAGATAATCCACCGCAAGGTCAATCTCAGCAATCCCCTAGGCAATATCAGCAAAACACGAACACAGAACTGTCTATGACACATGGATAGGAGGTGTTACTGTTGATAGAGGAAATCCATTGACGGGTACTGACTGTACCCGAAATAGGACAGCTCACAGGGAGACCTTGTGTGTTCAGTACCATCTATTACGCCGAATCCTCATGAGGCGCCAAGGGTAGATGTAATTAGAGGCGGCAAAGCTTTTTCCTTCTTAGTGGACATGGGTGCAATTCGCTCGTGCATACGTGAGGGCAAATTATCAATGTCTGGCGATGCGATGAATACTCAGGGCTTTACAGGAGCAACAAGTTGTGTTCCTTTTACAAAAGAATTACCAGTCTCCATAGGAGACCGCAATATGACAGTACCACTGCTTTATTCGAGGCAAACACCTGTCAACATATTAGGACGAGATTTAATGACAAAAATGATTATGACCATTTTGTTTTCAGACAATGGCATAGTACGCTCAAAACCGGGAATGCACTCTCTTTGTTATATGGCTTCCAGGTCTAGTAGGCAGAGCCATGAGAATACCAGATGAGTTTCTATTTAGACCTCAGATACCCATGGACGAAGGAGTGGCACATTTTTCTCTTAGACATAGAAGCAGCTATAGTCCAAGGAAATATGGCTTTGATTGATGCCACTGATGATAAAGGTAGATGATGGAGCACAATAATTGCCATTGAGGAAGGTTGCAGAGTGACTGACGTCACTGATGAGGACTTGTTTGGAGATGACATATCTGACGATTTTGTGATATTTGAAATGTGCATTACTTATTGGGTCAAGGTGATTAAGAGAGAAGTGCTGCAGAGAATGATGCTAGCAAAGAAGCGTCCTGAACATTTTGATGACGATATGGCTCAAGTGCCAATTTCATTGTGGACTACTGGGCCCCATGATGCAGGCTTACTGAAAGGAGTTGGGGGGAGTGAAGATTAAATTAAAACCAGGAGCAATTTAACCTCGAGCACAACAATATCCCATGCCTCGAGAGGCAGATGAAGGCATTTTTAAGATGATTTCCACAATGACGGACCAAGGTATCTTAGTGACACCATGTAATACGTCATGTTATCCTATTAAAAAATCAAAGGGGAGGTCTTCGAGACTAATACAAGATCTTAGGCCGATAAACAAAATTGTAGAGGCTGAGTTCCCTCTAGTCCTTATCCCGTCTACAATGTTATGTAATATACCTGTTGAGGCATGATATTTCACGGTGATTGACTTGAAAAATGCGTTTTTCTCGATCTCATTGCACAAAGACTCACAAGATTTGACATCATTTACCTTTAGACAAGTGCAATTATAAAGCACAAGGCTGCCCCAGGGGTACTGTGAGTCCCCATCAATTTTTAACAGAGTCCTCCAGATATACTTGAGCAATATTATTTTAGAGAGCGTTGTGCTGCAATACGTAGATGACATTTTAGTTTGCAGCACCACAGAGGAAGAGTGCGGACGCGATTCTGTTCAGCTTATGATTATCTTGCTGACAAAGGTTACAAGGTTGACAAGGAAAAGTTACAATATTGTCAAGAAGTGTTGTATATAGGCCAAATGATTTCATACGAGGGAAAGAAGCCAAGCCCCACACGATAAAACAGATGCAGAGTTTTCTAGGACTATGCAATTATGTCAGGGCATGGGTCTTTGACTACAGCTCATATACGAGGCATCTCTTACAGGCCTTGAAGCAAGCACAGACAACAAAAGAAGAAATCATGTTGACTGAGGCAATGGAAGAAGGGTTTGAGAATTGAAAAAAGCAATCTAGACCAGCCCCAGTTCTAGGGATCCCCAATTATACAGAGGAATTCTTTTTATTCTCGCATACAGAATTACTTTTATGACAGCAGTACTCACATAGAGAACCACTTTGGGGTACAAGCACCTTGCATATTATAGTGGATTTTTGGACCCTGTAATGAGGGGTCACTTTCCATGCGAACAAAGTTTGGCAGCCTCCGTGTTCGCAATAGAAAAGGCTACAAGCATAGTGATGGGATGCTCCATGACGTTATTTGTTGAACACGCATTATTTGCCATTTTAGAAAAACCAAAAGGCACGTTGACTACTCAAAGGGCTTCTGCCTATGAGGTAATCATATCAACTCCAGCAATTCAAATAGTTTGATCTAAAATAGTGAATCCAGCTAGGTTTACAGCTGAGCCAATTACTGTATGAGAGCCTATACACAATTGTGCAAACTATGAAGAATTCTGTGATGAGCTCCCTAGAGTAAAGGAAAATGCACTCGCATGGGGAGAGATTGTCTTCATTGACGGGTCTTCAAAGATCGATCAAAAGGATGGGCAAAGATATACAGGCGCCATGGTAGTGAAACATCTAGCAAATGGAGAATTTTGAGTGCTCGTGAGTACTCGATTGCCATCTCATTATTCAGCACAAGCTGCAGTTATTGGCTTTGATACTCGCAATTGCGAATCACGCACACCAGGAAGTAACAGTGTACAGTGACTCTGCCTATGTGACAGTACACGCAGGATTAGCGCACTGGAAAAGGAGGGGCTACCTCCGAGCGGACAGCACGCCAGTACAGCATGCAGCTTTATTGGATAGGCTCATTAAGGCACTACAATTCACAGTGGGCATAGCAGTCAAATGCGCAGCTCACAAGAAAGGGACAGATTTTTATCTCGAGTGGAACTCAAGCAGCAGACGCTGAAGCCAAGCGCATAGCAAATACAGATACAGGGATGATGAATATCGAAACCAATAATGTGAATGAAAGAATGACTGTGATGATGATTGTGGATGAGTGATATAATAATGCGTAAAACACAGATAGTGGAGCTTCAAGGAGAGGTGCCGTAAGAGGAAAATAACTTGTGGAAGCAAAGAGGGTGTTCTTTAAACCCCTCTGGAGCATTGTGGCGACAAGACAGCACTGGTAAACCAGTGATGCCTATAGAGTAGCGCTAGAACAATTATACTACCCAGCGCATACAACTAGGGAGAATCTTGCTGTAACCATTGCTGAGGATTGGTTCGTACAGAACCTAATGGAACATGCTGCATTTTTTATGGTAAATTGTATTGTTTGTCAACAATTCACTGCTGGGCATACACTGCGCATAGTGAGGGGAGTCATCCCAAGACCTAATGGCCCTTTTCAGCACTTGCATTTCAACTATGTCAACACGATGCAAGTTTGCAATGGATATAGATACCTATTAGTTGTAGTATGTCCTTTCTCTAGATGGATAGAGGCAGGTCCATGCACGCACCCAGACTTTACCTGTGCAGCTATGTTCTTAGTGCGCAAAGTTTTTCCCAGATGGGGAGTGAGCGAAGTGATGAGATCAGATAATGGACCTCACTTTGTTAATACAGTTTTCGAGCAGATCACCTCATTGCTTAGTATAAAACACAATATTTCTTCGGCTTATCATCCGCAAGGAAACGGAACCTGTGAAAAGCTCAACGAACTGTTATAAGAAAGAATAGCTAAATTGAAGCTTACTTCGAAAAAAGGGTAGTTGCACTGCCTACCACTGGCATTGAATGCATTGAGGAACCAACCAGGTTCTAACCACCATCTTACATTGCACGAAATTATGACAGGAAGGCAAATGAGAATACCTTTAATGCCTCTATCCCGAGTACTCAGCCAACGTCAGAAATTTTAGGACTTGAATTGCAAAACTATTTGGACTGTTTAACATATAGTTTTTCTGCGATTTCACGTCAGTTGCAGAGACTAGGGTTTAGGGCAGTACAGAACACAGAAGGAGATGCTTCAACAACCCAAACTCCCGAATTTCTACGTCCAAAAACCTACCCAGGAGATAAGGTCCCAATTCATAACCACACAAGGAAAAAGTGGGACGAGCCCAGATTTCACGGTCGTTTCGTTGTTGAGGTTGTGACACCATCTGCTGTCAAATTGCAGGGTAGGCGAGCTTGGATCTTCCTGGGAGACATTAAGATCTACTTTGGAGAGACCCCTCTGCCCGCACCGCTAAGAAGCTACAAACATCGGGGAAAACCACAGCACGTGCAGACGAGATCCATGCCGAGGAAGAAGGATGCATAACCTGACAAGTGGAAAGAAAGGAACCGACTAGTGGACTGTGGCTTAATTTGGACACTCCTTTTTTAGCTACAAATAAAAGGGTAAAAGGACACATTCGAACACTCCGTGCATCTTAGTTGCAGAGTAAAAGAAGATCTGCATTCTTAAAAGCCACAGTAGCTGATTGACTTTGGACTGAGGCCTACTTAAGCCTTGACAAGAATAAGGATATGCCAATTTTTTGTGGACAGCAATTGGAAGAGGGTACAGTACCCCGATTCTTTTTACACAGTTCTTGTTTGGTTCTACTCATGGTGTTACCCAGTGTGGACCTTTCTAGGCTCATACTTGTGTATCTTGCGTGTGTGTTACATTCTTATCCTACTTTGGTGGAGAGAACTTGCCGCATTCCAGCTGATATTCAAAATCCTGACAAAGAAAAACTTATTAGAAGATTGCTCAAAATCATCAATGAAGTGTTTTTGAAGTTGCCCGAGTTCAGTGAGGAAAACAGAAATGCCCTTATCAACCGACACAGCACATAGACTGGTCAGTGTGGTGTTTTTCCATCTAATTGAAGAATACCCGCATCTCGTTGGAAGACACACAGAAGTGGTAACTTTCCCAAGAGAACCAAGAAATACTGCGAACTTGAATGTGATCCTGGAAGGAATTATCATCCAGTTGGCAATCTATTCAGAAATCACAGAGCCGTGTAGAAACTTTCCTTCGAGGAATTGAATGAAGGACAAAACTCTTTGTTCATGCTGACAGGGAAGCGACATGTCATCTGGACTGAAGCAGATTCAAGGCATTGATTGGGAACTAATAAATGAAGCAGATTTCATAGAGGCTCACGGAGGACGTTTTTCTTCACGATAAAGGAACATTTGCATCCTGATTGGTGAAAAAAACTGATTCCAGAAAGAAAGATAAAGCCATTCCCTAAACATTCTGAAAGTAGACAATTGATGGAGGACAAATGCTGAATGAAGACAACAGCTTCCAGAAACAATCTAAAAATGCAGAGCCATTAAAGTTGTTTTTTCTTCCTTAGCATCAAAAGTTCGAGATGGGAAACCAAAGCAGCAATATTGTTTTGCCCATGAGGATAGACGTACAAATTGTCCCAGATGCAGCTGCTGCAGGCTTACTTACCACTGCATCATCTACACATGTATTATAGTCATACTTCTACTGCTTTTACCGACAGTGGGAACTGCATTCTATATAGGAGCACATGCAAAGATTCCTGTATATGTGTGTGTGGAGAAGGAAAAGGTGAGCGTGGCAACTACAAGGCAGCCTAGACCCTACATAGTAATTCCTGTCCCAAGAAAAAATGTGAAGATACCTGAGCTTGAAATGGATGTCATCAGTACTCAATCACACACAGCACTTGTTTCAAACACTGCTTTTAAATGCCAGAGACAGGGTCGGTGGATCAGGCAAGGTAAGGGGTTGACAAAGGTTGGGCCTACACAGATAATGCATGAAGACACACCTTGTCCAGCAACGAAAGGCCCAAGCATAAGTCCCGCAGAAAGATCACGTGCAGAGATAATAGCAGAATCTCTATGGCTGTTTTTAGCTATTACCAGAAAAAAACAGATGGATAAAGAAAGGCTTGCTGAACTTTCTTCTTCGCAGGGAACCCGGATGGATGTTCCTGCAACCAAACCAGCCAGACGAAGCTATGTTGATGCATTTAGAAATGTAGTGATATACAACTACATGAAGAGTTTGAGAACCAAAAGAAGCACTCAAGAAGATAATTATGAACTGAATGATTATCTGGACAGCACGGCACACTTGGGAAATAACATATATTACCAACACATGAAAGAAGTTGGAAGAAGGACGTCAGATGAAAAATGCTTTGTATGTGCATTCCTGCCATACAGTATGGGAAAGTCGAAGATCTTCATAGCTATTGAAATTGATGTCCAAACAGCACATTGTCTTTCGCACAAAATGAGAGGTACATTTATGGGAAGTGATGCTTCTCTCAAATGGGCAACTGAAAAGACAGATCCAGATGAAGATGACTATATAAAAGATATAAAGACAAGAAACAGAGCCCATACGAAGAATCATGTGATCAGATACGAGAAGCAGGAAGTAAAAGGAGCTGGAATCAGATGGGAGGTGAACAAGAAATTGGAGGTTAAAGGAAAAACTGCAGAATAAGCTCGCAAATGGAAGAACAGAGTTCTAATGCAAATCTGGGGAACAGTACTGTCACCAGACGGATGGGAGAAAGGAGTAGTGATCTGCAGAGCATGGGTGATCATTTGATTCTACAAAGAAACTGTTGACATAGTGCAGAATGGCTGCAAGCCATTATGGCTAAAACCTTCTAAGCTACTTGTGAGGACGGAGACTAGATTGCAAACCCAGTCACACAGCCGCTCTCCATTGTACACCAAATTGGGTTATGAAATTAATTGTTGAAATGTTCAAAATTATTAGAACCTAATATATAAATGGAACATGGCAAATTTCAAAAATTGTCAGAGTCCTTGTTCTGTTTCAAAGAATAATATTTTATCAAAGACAATTCTTTCCAAGCAAGGTCACTAATTGATTCTTAGTGAGGAAGCAGCTAGCACATTTCTTGTTTAAACAGACATATTGCGCCAATGCATTTCGGAGAGTGTTCTCCTTCGTCAGGGCAAGTCTATGTTATTGCAAACATATACAGTGTACATCAGTGAAAACAATCAATGTAATAAAATAAAAATAAACATAGTAACATACCAAACGTGGGTAGATTCAGGTGAGGATTGGAATACCGAAGGACAAGAGAACAGAAGAGAAGTAAAAATCAAGGACAGTTTGCCTGTTGGTCACTGTCTAATCAAATAAGAATGCCGTTTACCTGAAGAGTGTCAAGCCCGTAGGTAAAGAATCAGTACTAATGCCGTATGTGTAGTCACAAAGTGCGTTCGGGAGAACGCCAGATTAACAGGGCAGGAACGCGTGTAACGTTCTGTGGATAGATATGGAGCATGAATCAATAAACCGTTACAGCGCTAGGTGCTGGATTCTCAAAAGTAAAAAAGAGCTGCATAATGCATACTTGTCGTGTCAGTGCTGCTTGCAGAGCTGCGGCCGACGCCAAGTCGGTCAATCGCAACACTGTGTAACGCCGTTGCCATGGTAGCGGTGCTGTTAAAGCTTCGTACTCGTATCGTGTCAATGTTTGGCGCGTTACGGTGCAACGGGGACTGATCACTGCAAATGCAGTAATTCAGAGTCCGATTGCAAAGGAAAATAATTACCAAGTACTGTAGACGGATCATGAAAATAAAATGTGTAATCCTGGAACTGGAAAAAAACATGAACATAGAAGAAATACTCAACTGGCTAATGCAAGCCGGTAAGAGTCAATCACGAAAAGAAACTGAATGTAAGGTAGAGTCTCAATGTCAGGTAGGTGCAACAGTAATCGAGAGGTATCCGAGTCGCGGGAGGTGGCATCACATGGTGTCACCTTGGGTCCCAGAAAGAATGTCCGGGATCTGCGACCTAGGTACCTTTAGTTAACTCATATGGCAACAATACTTGTATACACAAGAAACCATCATAGTAATGTAACAATAAGTGAAAGAGACAACATAAAAACATACAAAAGGGTCAATATATGGGTAAATGAGAGAAAACCAAAACACATCAAAAGATACATATACATTCAAATATAACAGTGATAATTAATCTCCTCATTGAGACCGTTTGGGAGAAAACTCCCAAGCCTGCCGATCCAAAATGTTTCTCTCCTGTTGAGCCGCAGACCCAGATCTTCATGTGGGTTGACTTTGGTCAGTACTTCAAGGATCAAAAACCTGATTTGTGTCAAGTTATGCCGTTTTTCAATCCAGTGACGAGACACTGCTGAATTTGGATTTGCATTCCGGATGCAGGATCGGTGCTCATTCCAGCGAATTTTTGCTGCTCTAGGGGACTGGCCTACTTTCTAAACTACTGACATGGGTTGAAGACAGAGGAGGACCCTTACAGATAATACCATTTAACAGGTCTAAACTGTGCTTCAGGAACAATGGTACAAGAAAAACGGGGGAAAATCAGAACTGTGGTCGAATCTTTGATGCGCCAGGAATGGTGCATTGGACAGCAGTAATTATGAATCATTATTGTGCTTGTGAATTCAGAGCCTACTTTAGATTGCCAAAGAATTGGGGAGGAATCTGCACATTGGTGAATGTCCATGTTCCTGCACTGGTGATACCTAAAGGTGACCTGAACATTGATAGTTGTCCGAAAGCATATGCTCATTTAAGGAGGAAGAGATCTGTGGAACTGATAAATCGAATAAAGAGAGAGAACTACTTTTCAGCTAAATCAATAGAAGCCTTTGATGCTATACCATATGAACATAGACTGTTCAGCCAGACTTCTTCAGTGTTCACGTTGATCTTCATGCCAAGGATCCAGGTTGGAGCAAATACCACGTAGCTACAAATCACCAGATGGGAATTGCTGCAGACGATTAATAATACCATAAAGGGATTCAATGCAATCAGAGACGAGCTGAGAGCTGTAAGATTGCTGACCCTCCAGAACAGATATGTTCTGGACATGATCACAGCAATGGATGGAGGTGTTTGTGCCAAAATTGGAGAATCATGTTGCACATTTATACCTTTTCATGATGACGAGAATGGAACATTGACAGAGGCCATAGATATGCTGACGAAACTCGATGGCCATGGCCAGAAGAAAGAGGAGGTCGAAGACATTGCTGATGACAGTTGGTTTGGATCACTCTTCTCATGGATTCCACAGTAGATGGCAGATATGTTCAAATATTTAAGAGCTTTATTATTATTATTGATGCTTGGATTCTGTGTAATCAAGATAATAATCTCACAGTGAAAGAAGACAGCAAAGAAAGCCATTGGGATGAAGATCATGATTGATGTTGAACCAAGATGGAAGCCTTAAGATCTGACTGATGAAGAAATCAGAGACTTCGTGAAGGCCAGTATCTACCGAGGGAATGAAGTTCCTGCATCCAAAGGACCATAGGAAGTATGTGGGAAGATGGATCTATTGCAGTCCAAGTGGACAGTGCATGCTCATGACATTGAACAAAGATGAGCATGTGAAATCAGCTGGATACCTGAAAGGAGTCATAAAAATATGGATCCCTAAGCAGTATTTCTTCAGATTAGGGTGTCTAGATACAGAAGATGATGCGAGAGTGGTCGATAAATCGCCCAGAGTGGGGAGTGTATAGGAGGAGCCAAGTACCCACACTCCACCTGCCAGGCCTACATTACATGAGATGTATAAATCAAAATATGTGACGTATCCTGAACAGGTAAACCAGTAAAGAAGAGAGCAGGCTCTGTGCCGTACTCATAAGAATACCTATATCTAATAGAATATGGGAGGTAAAGTGCCCAATGAGGAAACCATACTTGCATCCAAGACAATATGACGGCCATTTGAACGAGATTCTTGACGAAACAAAGAAACTTGACCAGGATGAATGGGGATGTCATACAAAGTTGAATCGACACCCAGACAGAAAGATAACCGGACCAGAGAGGCAGACGATTTATACAGAACAAAGAAGCACCAAGGATAAGTGACATCTTGGGAACAAGATGAAGAGATTTGTGCCATAAACTTGATGAAGATGTTTAGTTAAATTAAACGTGTACAGATGCAATGAAACGCAAGCAGCAAAGCAATCATGAAGCTAGCCACATGCTTAAATAGATTACACCGCGGCAAGCGCCAACATATACCTATATACCTCATAGATACAGATGGATTAAGTAAAGAATGAATTTTTCT
Source organism: Ambystoma mexicanum (assembly GCF_040938575.1). Classification (NCBI taxonomy): domain Eukaryota; kingdom Metazoa; phylum Chordata; class Amphibia; order Caudata; family Ambystomatidae; genus Ambystoma; species Ambystoma mexicanum. The sequence continues at coordinate 386,143,188 of NC_090921.1, forward strand.
ACTACCTATAAAGCAGGACTGAACAACGCAAGAAGGCCTCAGTTCAGTGTTGCAGTTACAAAAAGCAATTGCATTAAACAGAATATATTTCAGCTAAGGAGTACACTGAGCCAAGAAAGCCAAGGCCTTATCAAACTAGGAGTTGGCTGACATTAGATACAATTAACGTGAAAGAACAGAAGCTCCTGTTCAGAAAGGTCAAGCAAAAACAAAAGATGTCAGAAGACTCTCGAAAATAAAATCAAATACACAGAAAGGCTTAATTTCATGGTGTCCAGTCATGTGATGGAAGGAAGTTGGACGAACAAGAAGATCACACCTACGCACAGAAGCTGGATAGGACCCATACTCCTTAGAAATTCTCAGAGAATAGTACAGACTCAAGGCTAACTTCAAAGTACTAATTGACACTGGACCATCGAGGAGGTGATGTATCACATTTTTAATTGGTGGGAAGCTGGTATCAAGACAAGCTCACCCGCACCTGGTTGATCGGTCTGCATGCTGCTCACGTAGGTGGAAAATTACTGACGGGGGTTAATAACCAACCAATTGTAGGGGACTGCGTAGTTGGGGGTCCTATAGTTTGTGTAGCCAATGGGATGTCGTACATTTAGTGACGTTCATAGTGGCCATTTTGAAGGGAGGGCTTAGTTGCCCCACCTGATGTTAACTATCCTATTACCTCTCTCTGTTACTCCATACAGATATAGAACCTATGCTTAGATCTTCACTTAGAACCAATCCCACTTCCCGATAAGTTTCTGTAGTTTGCCACGTAGGATGACGTTGGTAATGACACAGGTCAACACGCCAGCTATCACCAATTATGGGTAGAAGAACCCAACTTTTTAATGAAATAGTTAGAGTCAGAGTATCGAGCGATTGCTGATGTTCGTTGTACTCCTTGTTTTAGATACTTGCATTAAAACAGACAAACTTTTGCCAAACTATTTGTGTCGTCTTGATTATTGATGTATGATTAAAATCTGCATCCCCATCTATCTCAAGGGTACTGCTACTCATCTTAAAGGGCTGGAAGCCTCCAGTTCACTGTGGAGACAATCAAACACGTAATTATGGCCTGTGCTGGTCTGACTACAGAGAGTGACTTTTTTCTTAAACCATTGATGGGAAAATTTAGTGCAATGGACGACTAGGCACGTTGGTCAGCTCTGACCAATGGTAAAACACAGCTTGGACTATTACAGTAGTGTCTTTTATACAGAAGGTTTTCCCTAGTTGGAAACTTAGTAGTAAGACACTAGTAGGAAACTAACATGTCTTGCATTTTGACGCTGTGTTTCTCCTATCTTGGTCCTTGCCTCATAGTAATGGAAAAAGTGTACCAAAAATGTATTTACTTAGGAAAGTGATTTTTTTTTTGCTTTGTAAAAATTGCAATGCAGGTGGCGTTGCTAGGTGGCGCGGCAGCAGCTGCTGTAAGCTCCATATTGAGGCACCCATTGGAGTTATTTATGGCGCCCTGAAGCAAGAGTTTTTTGGTTTTTTTTAATCCATTTTATTTGTTGTTTTGAATGAACATACAAAAACAGAACAGTAACACCATCTCAATATCGTAACATTACACCCAGATTGCAAAATTCATAACGTTACCAAGAATCATACAGTACTATAATTACATTCAAGAAAACAGAGAAACTAATAGCAAACAAAGAGCACTATTTTACAATCATGTAATAGATCTTTGACGCACAACAAACAAGACAAAACAGCAATATGCACAACAGACAACTCCATATATCCATTTAACTAACCCCCCCCAACTAATGTAACAGATTATTATATACATGGTACTGGACTTTTAACCGTATAATTCATTAAAAGGCCCCCAAAGCCGAGAATAAGAACCCTCTCTTCCTTGTCTTAATAACATAACTTTTTCATAGTTTGACGAGGTTTGCACATCCCATAACCATTCATCCACATTTGGTTTCTTTCTTGACTTCCAGACTCGTAACATTTGTTTTGCTGCCATTACTAAAACCCTACTAAACCAGTCCATTTTAACCTTGGCCTTATCCCCCCTTCCTCCGTTTAATAATAAAATTGTCGAATAGAAAGTACGTGGAAGTTGCTCCTCCACCACGATGTCCAATCTATCTAATACATCAGACCAAAAGTTAGATACTCTTGAGCATACCCACAGCAAATGCATTAAAGTTCCTCCGCCACATCCACAACCCCAACAAGAGCCAGTCTCCAAAAGTCCCAATCTCGCCATTTTAGAAGATGTCCAATATAATCTGTAAAGAATCCTTTGCCTAATATATCGCAGCCCCAAATCCATTTTTGCTTGCACCCCTATGTGAAGCAGATAGTCCAATTCCTTCACAGTAATATCTGTATCAAGATCTTCCATCCAAGCCTGGTGAAGCTTATACCAAGCCTCCACTTCCGACCTTTCATTGGCATTAACTTCATGTACGTGGACACAGTACACGGGATAGAGCGAATAATCTCACACACTGAGGGTCTCTCTTTCATAAAATCATTCAACATTCTTGTCCTTTCAATCAAAAGAGCTTTCAAAATCCTATAATGTTCCCGTTCTCTACCCCCAATCCCGAAAGATACTCTCAATTGGTCAAAGGGAATCATGTGATCACTTTGCCACACATCACGAATTTTGAGTATGCCCTTACTGATCCAACTTTTCCAGCATAAAATTCTATTTGCCATTTGTAGCCCCATATTTTGCCACAAAGATGCATCATAATGCATCCAGATTTTGTCCCCATTATTTTTCATAAAACTCTGTAATGCCTCCCTAGTAGCAGCGCACATAGTAGGTAGTTTCATTTCTGAATTTGGCATCTTTGACATAGAGTACATGTTACTTAGAGCATAAGTTGAAAACTGAGCATTTTCAATAAAATGCCAATTGGGAACATAATTGTTAACTTCAGAGAAATAAGAAGTAGATTTTTTCAGGACAAATCCAGTGCAGTAATTCAACAGATTTGGGTACCCAAATTCTCCATCCCTCACAGGCACTTCTGGCCTATTACCTTCCCCCTAGAGGAATCCCTGAAAAACCTTATCAATAGAACAAATGACCTTTTTTGTGAATTTCAGAGGGATAATGATGTAGAGTATCTTTGGCAAAAGTAACTTTAGCCCATACACCCATCTTCAATTGGCCCCATTTTAATATGTCCCTTTTAATAGTCTCCAATATTCTTGATATATTGAATTCAGCCATTCTTTTCAAATCTCGAACCAAGGAGATACCCAGATACTTAATTGCATCCACTTCCCAGTGACAGTTCCAGGAACCCAAAACATTTTGTGGTTGTCTAATGTCTAGAGGGAAGGCCACTGTTTTCCCCCAATTAATCTTGTGGCCAGATAACAGACCCACCTCTTCAAACATATATCTAATTTTCGCACATCCCTCCGCTGGATTAATCAAGACAATAGTCATGTCATCAGTGTAACACAAAATGTTTACTTCACCATTACCAAATCGAAGGCCATGAAGGCTATGCTCTTGTTTTAGATATACAGTGAGTGGTTCCAATGCCAAATTAAACAGGTATGGTGACAATGGGCATCCCCGTCTAGTCCCCCTAGACAGCAAAAATGAAGACATAAAACCGTTTACCCATACCTTTGCATCAATGTCGGAGTTCAATGTTCTAATAGCTTTTATGTATGTGCCCCTAAATCCCATTCTCTTAAGAGTATGATACAGAAAAGACCAATTAACCCTGTCAAAGGCCTTCTCTGCATCCTGGGTTTTCGCCTTTGGTAGACCCATAATGTCAATCAGCGTCCTAATATGGTCATATCTAGATCTACCTCTCATAAATCCAACTTGAGAGCTACTAATTAGCTTACCAATACACACATCTAGTCTATTAGTCAATATCCTTGTAAATAGTTTAAGGTCTACATTCAACAACGAAACCGGCCTGTAATTTTCAAACATTTTACAATCTTTCCCCGGTTTTGGAAGTACAACAACACAAGCTTCTCTCATTGTGGGACAAATCACCCCATCCCTCATAAAACCATTATACAGAGTGCACAAGAATGACAGCAACACTCCACTCAATGTCTGGTAAAATTCCACTGGGAGGCCATCCAGGCCTGGTGATTTACCTTTATTGAGTTGTTTAATTGCTATCAATAATTCCTCCTCCGTAATAGGGCTATCCACCATCACTGACTGGCCTTCATTTAACTTTTGCAGAACAATCTTATCAAAAAAGCAATCCATACTATCCGATGTTGGGAATTGTTCTTCTTGATATAAAGAATTATAAAATCTCCTAAAGCCTTCGCATATCACACTTTTTTTAATTTTATATTCTCCATTTTCACCTTCCAATCTTTGAACAAAGGTACTCTCTGTGAGGCCCCATAGTCTATCAGCTAGTAGCTTGCCATTTTTGTCCCCTTGTTCCCAGAACTTTTGCCTCATAAAGAACATACCTTTTTCATATTGAACATTCATTTCCTGTTTAAGTCGTTCTTTCATTCTTCCTACCTCTATTATCTTGTTCCCATTACTTTTTGATACTGCATATTTTTTCCGAGCCGCATTCAACTCTACCTTCAATTTCTTAAGTTCAGCCATTCCCTTTTTCCTTACACGGGATGTAATATTCATTAGTTCCCCCCGTACAGCCGCCTTATAACGGTCCCAGACTATAATATCAGAAGCTGAGCCCCCATTTATTTCAAAGAAATCTTTCGTGAAACCCTCCAGAGAATCAATCATTCCTTGTTCTTGTAATACATAGGTTTTTAGTCGCCACTTGGAAAACCCCGAACTTTCCTGCCCCAGATTCATCTGCATCGTCATCAGTGAATGATCCGATATTCCTCTTTCTTTAATAGTCAAATTATGGACCTTGTCAGCCAACCTGTCAGAAATTAGGAAGTAATCAATCCTTGAGTGAGAGTCATGACCCGGCGAATAAAAGGAGAACTCTTTCTCCCTCGGGTGGAAAAACCTCCAAGCATCAACCAAATTTAGACTTTATAAAAACTCATTAAATGCCCTACTAGTGCTCTCAGCAGTATATCTACATTGTGCCGAACTGTCCATTGTTTGCATCAATTACACAATTAAAGTCACCCCCTAAAGTTTTGTATTCTCGGTCCATTTCCTGTAAAAGTAATGACAGTTTCCTAAAGAAAGGGCTACCTCTAGTACATGGTCCATAAATAGAACCTATTGTAATTAGTTTCTCTTCATAATTGACATCGATTAGAAATATCCTCCCCTCCTCATCCATCACTACCTTTTCCATCTGTAAAAGTAGACCTTTGCGTAACAGTATACCTACTCTTCTCGATTTGGAACTGTGACAGTTCAGGATGGTCTTAGAATACCATTTATTCTTAAGATGTTTTGATTCATCCAGCAAATTAGTTCCTTGGACAAGAGCAATATCAATCTTTTCCCTCTTCAGCCTGTTTGTTGTATTGTGCCTCTCTCTGGTGATGTAGCTGGTGATGTCGTGTGGAATGTTTGTGTGTGGATGATAGAATCTTCTTAGTGAGTGTTCTATTCAGTGACAGTTACAGCTGCCTGGCCCTGGGTGATGGGAGCCGGTGTCTGTCCACTATCTATGACCTTTATGTCCTCAATGTGGATTGTAACTATTAAGCTGGAATAAACTCACATGAAGTTAATCCTAAAAAGCCTGGAACCTGCTTTTTAACAATGGCGACGAGTCGGTCTTTGGCAAACTACGTGCCACAAGCTGAAGGACTGAGGACCCTGCTGCGGGGGGTGCAGGAAAGACAAGCTGCTGGAGAAGGACACCACCGCCCCCATAAACTGTAAATCCCATCACCCAGTGTAACACTCACCTGATTCCCACGGAAGCGCCGACCTGTTCTGGACTGCTATGACCTCTTCTAAGGTGATGCGCAGGACTCGGAAGACAGACTGGACCAGACCCCCAAACCTCGCCTGTCTGGCCCAAAGAAGAATCCTTCTGTAGATGGAAAAAGGGATTAACTGTCTGCTGGATAATGTGTCGGATTCCCCCCTTCTCCCTCTCACACTCCTCGAACCCCCTCCGAGATTCCCCGTAGAGTCTCACCTTAGAGTCTGAAAGGACGAGCTCTCCATCCTGCTTCTGAGGCAGGGGCGCGTTGATTTCCAGTTACTTCACTGGATCTCGAGTTTGGTGAGTATTCAACTCCGCTTGACTTTTCCGATATGAGGCCGTAAGTATTCAGTTGCAAAAGTTCAAGCCTTAATTGTCCATTGTCCTTTTCTCTATTTCAGATGCAGGAAGAAGAATACGCGTAGAGGAATGGATTCGCCGAAGGTAAACTCTGGCGAGTCTTTTTGATGGATGGTTCCCTTAGTGATCTTGCTTTCACCCACTAATGCCTGTGTCTTTTTCCCCTTAGGGGCCGGGGTACGGAAGTGCCAAAGAAGCGGCGCCGACCCGAGGTGAGGAAAGATTGTCCCAACAATAATCAGGTAAGTCTTAAGGTGGAAGAATCAGGCCTTCCTCAATCTGTTCCTTGGCTCACCTTTGTTTTGTCTCTTTTTCTCCTTAGGCGCTGAAAGGCGGCGGATGGTGCCAATGGTCGCTGAAGAGCCCGAGGGCGCCTCGTGAAGGTGAGTGGAACGCGGCGCTGCAGCGAGCGATGCGATGCGCTTCTAAAAATAATGTCTTTTCTCAGGATCGTCGGAGGGCTGGTTCCGGACTCCAGATGGAGGTAGGTAAAGTTCAATTATTCACCTTTCTCTCCTTTCCTTCCTTTTCAGGTGTTCCAGGTTGCAGGCGGGCGTGGCTGGAGCCAGGATGCAGGAGCAGACACAGTGAGCGTCCAGCTGCTAGATGCAGAACAACGCGAAGCGTGAGCTGCTGTCTGGGTGTGGTTTAAATAGCCCCCAAAGTAGTTCCAGGTAAGTATTCTTCCTCAGCCACGCCCGAGTGGTAAAATAGTCCCATAGGTAAAATAGTCCCTTTCAGACCTCAAAGAGGTCTGGATCCGGCAGCATGGTCTGCATCAGATAAGTCCATCCAAGCACTCCCATAATGAGCCTGGCGCCTATGGTGCCAGGACTGATGCCCTCTATGAGCCTGGCGCCGAAGGCGCCAGGACAATGTCCAAAGAGCCCCTATAAAGGGGTTGCTGGGTCCCTCCCTGGGGACATGATGTCTGCTTTCGGGGACGCTGGGCCTGAACTGGCTTCCCGGGAGTAGGCATCATGACACCCAGGGGCCCAGGGCGCAGGGGGAGCCGGAGGGAGAAAGCCCCATTGTTGGTGGGACCAGTGCCCATAAGCTGTAGGCAAGCAGGGCCCTGGGCAGGAGAAAATGTGCCCCTTTTATGGATGGCATCACAGGGGACTGGAGAGAAAAGGTTCCGCCAGTATAACAATGCAGGACTGGGCCCACTGCAGTCCTTATCCCTCCGTGTTAGAACAGTAGCTCATAGTAATTGGGAGTGCTTTGAGCTAACTAGCATTGGAAGCTGTCCATGTTATAACAATAATGCTTTTGTTGAGAGGAGGAGGGGCTGGCATTATTGCCCTGTTGGATTGTGGCAAGCTGAGCGCTGGGCTCTGTTACATAAAGTACGTTAAACTATCGTTTTAAACCCCTAAGGCTTTGGGGTATTTGCGGAAATCGAAATGCTCTGTGATGGGAAACAGTGCAATTATGGTGCTGGTGAAGTGTTCTGTTTTAATCTGAGCGAGTCCTGCAACTCACGGATGTTGACTACGACTTTGTGATTGGTGTCCAGCAAACTGACCGTTGGTCAGTGGGAGCTAAGCATCCATCTGCAGCGTGTTTGTGAATGATTGCGTCACACTGCAGACTGGGGAGATGGCGAAGGATTGGAACATTCAGCATTCCACTTACATTACACGAGCTCCGTGGCAACTTTTTTTTTTTATGAAGGTCTGAGTATCCGCCGCAGCGATGGACCGAGATGAGAAACGTCGCTGTTAGACTAAAGGACCTTGTGGTATGGCACGTGATCAGAAAGTCTTGGGCACCCAATCCCTGAACAAATGGAACTGGGAAGCTTCGTTTTCGGAAACGCGATGCTGTTAGGAATGGTGTCGCATCAGTTGCAGCCCATGTGAAAGTTAACTGTGTGGAAATGGCAGTAGCTCCGTCTGTGAAGGTGATGCATCTTAGTATTATATATTTTTTTTGAATGGTGTCTCTGAGGTGAGCAGGAGTAATCGTCTAACTTAGGAGAGGAGCCTAGCCCACTGTGATCATAAGGTCTCGTAGGTTGCAAACGGGCGGAAAAGTGTCTCTTCCCCACGAAAAGGAGCAGCATTGTGATGAAGTCATGCCGCTATGTCTTAATTAGTAAGATGTTGTATAGCGGCCAACGAATATTGTGACTGGTAGGGAACAATGACTTCTGTGCATGGCAGTATGCATTGCTTAATAATTATCGGCTGGTTAAGGTTGGATCTCATGTAAATGTTTCGTAGTGTGTCATGGTGGCGAGGAAGTCCACTTATGTATTTCAGATTTGTTGACTTCTCATTATATGCGGACTGCATGTGATGGGTACTGTAATGTACTATTCTCTTAATGCTTGCATGTGCTTTATGTTACAGGATAGTGCGTTTTGCAACATAGGAATGGGTATATTCAGAGTATGGAAAAAGGTTCCCAATGAATGCCTGTTTGCGATAGATTTAACAATTTTGAGGAATTGTAGGTATGGATGGGCGAGCATGCTAGCTCATGGACTTCCACGCTACGCTCGCACAATGCGTTACTATGATGGCGCAAATTATGCACACATTAATGTGCGTTTGTGCCATGCTGAAAACCAATGTTTTCCTCAGGGATTTGCATTTCTTTTTAGAGTTACATTATGCAACATGGACAGGTAGGGGTTCCTTTAGAGCCTTAATGGCTATGAACATTTAGCTTGTGCTTAGTAATGGTTATGGACCCTCTGGTTCATTCAAGTTTTGGGTTTGGTGTTTTGCTTTATTTATAGCAAAATATGGTAAATGCATTTCATTGTTTTCAAATGCATGTTATCAATCTGACTCGGATAATGTTGTATGTAATGTGCAATTTCTGCATCTGGATGGGGAGTGAGTCAGTGAGAGCTTGGTAACGGACTGAACTCACAGTTAGCATGGGCTATGCGTGTTGTTCTGTTTTAGATAATACGTGGGTAATGTGGGCTTGGTATGGTTTGTTATATTGTGGCATGTAGTTGCCACGAAGCACTGTACTCATGTTAGGTTTTTGGTGAAAGTTTAATCGGTGATGTAGTTCTAGAGCGGGGTAGCGCCCATGCTCTTTTGGTGCAGGGGAATGTTTGCCTTAAGTTTGGAGTTGGGTTTGGTTGATGAGTTTATCTCATTTTCTAAGTAAAGTTTGAACAACTATGTTGGTTGTTTTAAGGGGAGGTAGCGCCTTCTCTAAGGTTTCTTAACCTTCTCATCATATTGGACTGTAGGTAGCTGACGTTGAAGGGGTAGCTGGGGACGCCTAGTAATGACCCGGTGATAGTTAGAGTGGTATGTCCATAGCTGGTGAGTAAATGATTTTCTATGTTACTTGTGATGTTTATTGTGGATTTTGTCTTGCATTTTGGTTCTAACAGTTTGACTTGTGTGAGGATGCCATCCTGGCTAAAAAGATTGTTCAGTTTTTACCAGTTTCTGATGTTCGCTTTGGGAGTATGTGACCACTGCTCTCAATGCGTTTCGAGGGATTGTACATCCTGGTCTGGGGTGGTGGGTATGGTGTTGAGTCCATGGGTGTTTCTGTTGGTTTGAGTGATGTTCTGTGTTTCCATTCAGTATTTCCTGTTGGAGTGAGGTTGTGGTTGTTGTTTTGGAGACTTTGAGGTCTCAGCTCTCTAGAGTGGCAGTCTAGAGGCCTGCTGGAGATTCCAGGGTGGCAGCCTGGACACCCGCACTGTTGTAGGCGGGGGCAGGTGGTAGGAGGTGAAGCAGTCTTGTGGTTGTTCAGGAATGTAGGTGAAGTAGCCCAGTTTCAGGGTTGGCCTGGACCTGGGGTGAGAGCCCAGTTGCTTGTTTGTGGCAGGAACAGGCAGATGGATGACAGTATTTTTGCGAGGGTATTTGGTTTGCGGTTTGTCAGGGTGTGATGTTTTTGTTGGTTGGGTTTGGCTGTGGAAGTGTCCGTTTTCAGTTGAGTGTCATGTGTGTCTGTTCTTGGAAGGTGGTAGTTTTGTTGAGGTGTGTGACTTGTTTTGTGCAGGTTAGGTTTGTAAAGGAGGGAGGTGTGTTGTATTGTGCCTGCCTCTGGTGATGTAGCTGGTGATGTCGTGTGGAATGTTTGTGTGTGGATGATAGAATCTTCTTAGTGAGTGTTCTATTCAGTGACCGTTACAGCTGCCTGGCCCTCGGTGACGGGAGCCGGTGTCTGTCCACTATCTATGACCTTTATGTCCTCAATGTGGATTGTAACTATTAAGCTGGAATAAACTCACATGAAGTTAATCCTAAAAAGCCTGGAACCTGCTTTTTAACACTGTTCAGTACCTCCTTCCTCTTCCTTGGAATGTTGAGACCTTTAACATTCCACGAGCAAACCCTCAATTCATCCATTGGCAATCACCACCCAATATGCAACTAACCACACAGTCCAGATTCCATTCATTTCAAAGGATGAAAGGGGGGTGCAGATGGCGCGAGTTGTACAGGTGCCATAAGACAACAAAGATAAGTACACATAACCCATAAACAAATATATTGCAAACCTAACAGTACACCCAGCATCATTGCAAGGTGATATTGAGTGTCAATATTTACAAAAACTCTAAAGTCTTGAACTGCAATTACCCCAAAGCCCACACCCGATTCCTTTTTCTAGTGAATACAAAATAATAATCATCCCCACTCAACACTTATATCATTCTACAAAGAACCACAAATCAGTTTGTTAACTATTAATGAACATCACCCCTTTCCTTTAACTGAAACGTAAATAACTGCAAAATATCAACTTTACCCTATAGACATCAATAGAGAACTAAAATGAATATTGTAGTCAAACATTCTCACCCCAATATCAATCAACATATAGCATCACCGGTTAAATCTGATGGGGTTGAATTCCCAACATTCATACTATGTATCCTATCACAACCAATTAGCCATTCAAGATAACCCATCCGCTCCGTAAACATATATACAGCATAATTAAATTTTGCCCTACAGTATATAGACATTGTTATTTTTCATACCATATTCCCATAACCTATATAGAGATGATACCATCCCCACAATTGAGTAAAGTAAATCCTTGAGAATAGCGACTTCCTCTGCTTTCTCCCAATAAACAAGCGGTGGTTTATGTATAGTCTGTCGGTGCATAAATATGGTGGCAACCACCTACACTCATCAGTAGTAATCAGATGAAAGATAGCACCGCTCCATGATAGGCAGCCTGGAAGCAAAATTCTAAAATAACTATTTGTAGCCCAGCCTCAGCTCTGATCTACTAGATAGTGCTCATTATGAATAAATCACTTTATCAAAGTGAGTCCATTGAGAACTGAAATCCATAGGAGCACACCAGCAAGTTTACAAACAAACATCAGACCCCGCGCCCCCCTACGCACTCACTCCCATACACTGGGGCCCCCCATTCAGTGAATTGAACCCACACATTCCAATACCCCTACTGACACTGAATACAGAATTTCCATAAGATGTGAAGAAAAATGTGCAAGGTATGGTTATTTCACAGAAGTCATCCCAATACATGCAGGGGTCACCACACACATGAAAGGAGTCTGCAATAACACCAAGGAGTATAGAGTAGGTGAGGGGAAGTGAAACCCAGTCTCAATACATATGTTACAGCATAGTGGCCAATCTACATGGACTACTTATGAGAAAATCTCAGTCTCATTTCATATCATACAATCTCATTGACCAACACACTGCAACCATCAAACATTGTGAATTAATGTAAGCCAAAAATTAGTGAGACCTAAATGTGAGGTTCCCAACCTCAAATGTTCAGTACCGTTGGACAACTGTCATTAAAACCATGTGGCCAACATATCTTTAAATGGTGAATCTCAGACATGCAGGACTTCAAAACATTTAGCATGGGAAGAGCGACAATAAAGCCCAATATACCAATCACTTTTCTGTGAGTCAATGGTGACTGTATGAACAAATGTTAAACTGTTCCAGTCCAAAGCCTTATCCAGTTATATCATTGGGGTGCGCAGTCCGACATTTCACTTTCCAATCCTAAAAGGGTACGTCTAGACACGCAAGAGCGCCTCTCACCTGTTAGCCGTACACGTTGATCGCAAACTTTCCCATCAATATAAGTGCGTGCAGACCACCGGAGCACGGAAGGGAAACCTCCGGCGCACAGAAATGAAACAGAGGCTTCCGACGTCTGTGCAAACCTATGCATTGAAACTCAGGGAAACTCTCTCTCCTTCCATGTCGGCTCGGCTATCATATCCGACTCATAGTACGTTCCATTCCCCGTGCTGTGACGCGACGGACGCTGCCAGGGCCTTTCTTCTAATGGCTCATGGCTTCAAGTCCAAATATAAACAGCAACTATAACGGTTTTCAAGATCTGTTACCGCTATGCAATAATAATAATATAAACAAGATTCAAACAAAAGGTGAACTTAGCATTTATAAAACACTTGTACGGAAAATAAATTTAAAAAAAGCTATTATGTACCTTTGCATATCTAATGTCAAACATGTTTATCTTTTATTGTTTGATGGTAATAGCCTTTGAGAAACAGATGCAGCAGCTTCCATGGGTTGCTCCAAGTCACTCTCCTCACCAGTACATTCCAAGTCACTTAAGAAGGCCTCAGCCCCCCTCTTATCAATGAAGGAAAATAACCTGCCATCCTTAATAACACGGAAGATGGCCGGATAGACCATATAGTATTTGAGATTCTTTGCTTTTGCTTTGTCCTTTGCAACTTTAAAATCTCTTCTCTTGTCAAGGACATCCCGGCTGAGATCCCCAAAAATCATCACCTTGTGACCACTCCAGGATAAATCATGTAGTTCACGAGCCTTTTTAAGCACCATTTCCTTTATTGGAAATCTAAAGAACTTAACCACAAAGTGTCTGGATCGTTGGCCCTGAGCTGGTTTTGGTCCCAAACTGTGATGTGCCCTCTCCAAATCCAAATGTATCTTAGGGTCCAGTTTGAGTATAGAGATCAGCACTTTCTCTATAAAGTCCATGGGTTTGCCCTGCTCCATCTCTCCAGGAAGGCCAGCTACCCTCACATTATTTCGCCTTGAAAAATGTTCTTGCTCTAAGAGCTTCAATGACAACTTTTCATTCCTTAATTGGAGATCTTTAATTTGATTTTCCATTCTTTCTACAGTGTTATCCATTCCATTCAAGTGGGTCTCCACTCTGTTGAAGTTGGAAGTTAGTTCAAAGTATCTCTCCTCTGCTCTAGACATCTTATCCTTGATTTCATTAACATCCTGAGTCAGTTTAGTAAGCATGTCTAGTATTTTATCTTCCCTCATCTGAAGTCTTCTCACATCCCCTTTGTCTTTTTGCGGGTTGTTTTGTATCAGATGAGGTTGGATCAGCCATAATAGAGTAGGGATTGAGTTCTGATGCAGGAGCTCAGCCTTCAGGCAGCCATCCCTGGAGCTGGCAGTTCTAGAATCCCTGAAGCAAGAGTTTTTAACTGGAGTGGTGGTCGGATGGTGCCGGGACACTGCTGTGTTCGTCCTGGAGTGCCTTGATTAGCAGAACGCTGGCATTTGGACTTGCTCATCTGTGCCTGCCGCAGACAAAAATGGCAGGTGTCTCCTCGAAGCTGTGAAACTGGGGGACGGCCGTGGGAGAAGACGCGAGTGGCATGAGGAAACCATGGGAAGGCGGTGCAATGGAGTGCTTTTGAATCGGTGAATTTGGATGCCAGGAGGGGGACCAGCGACGTAAGAGTACCTGTCGGTGCTGCGCAGCGTGAGAGAGGCGCCGGGGGACCCCCCCCCATCTGCTGTCCATGCTGGAGGAGAAGGGACGTACCGAGGCAGAGGCTGGGTTGGTGGCTGGACAACCCCCCTGCTCCTAAGGACTGCCTGTGGGCACGCGTGCCGTCTTCTAAGGTGGCGCAGCGTGAAAATACGGCCAAGCTGCTGGTGCGGAGAGCTGCTGTGTCGAGGAGAGGGCTGGCTGATGCGAGGAGCCCCGGCAGGTGGTGGTGGTGCGCCTCCCACTGCCGACCTGCCTGGTTGCAGTTTCAGACTCGAAGCGGAGGCGGGCGAGCGGTAAGCTGATGCCCGAGGCCCTAAGGATAACGTGCTCTGCCAATTGTGGGAGGGGGCGAAGCTTGAAGAGGTCTGAGCTGAGAAGGAGCTAATCGGACCTGGCTGCTGAGTTGTTGCTCGGTTTTCTCGTGCAGCGGGGCGGTGAATCCCCCCCTCCAACATGACACAGCCATAATGCAGCCCTGACCCTCCCCTTCCCTAGCCCCCTCAAACGAGCAGACCCACTGAAAACGCCTACTCCAAACGGAGGAATCGCTTGCAGATATCTGAATATGGCACAGAGCTTGTACTAGGAATTCACAGGCCACTAACTCACAGGGGCTTCAACGCGCTCTTAGATGAGGCTAATGTAATGGCAGAGAACACAGAAGCAGCCCAGAAGGGGCTGGCACAACAATTTCATCTGGCAATGCCCATGTCTGCACAAAAGTACAGGGGAGGCGAAATTACAGCGTATTTGACGTTTCGAGGGCAGAGGGGGCAGAAGATGCAATCAACAAGGGCAGACGTTCATGCCCCACAGGAAGTTGAACCCTCCATGGAACCCACACTCGCTAAACAATACTTTGAGGAAGTTATGAGGGCCCTCAAACAAGATATTACGCAAGAAATAAAATCCGAAATAAAATCTTCCAAGGACTCTCTTGCACAATCTATGGCAGAATTGAACTCTCACCTAAAAGGTCTGGAAGACAGGGTCAATGAGTTGGAGAACGCGGCATGTGAGCAGGAGCACAACTATGAGGAACTCTCTAAAAGAACACGACATGTGGAGAACTGACTTGAAGAGTTATGGGCGAAATAAATAGATTTTGAAAAATCGGTCCAGAAGAAATAATATTTGTTTGCGTGGAATTCCAAGGAATGTGCTAGACCATGACCTTTCGGAATATGTCAGAGTCCTCTTCAAGTCCCTTCTAGAACTGGAAGAATCAGACAATCTGATCCTCGACAGGACCCATCAACTCTACTCTTCAATCCAACAGAGGAAAGATCTTCTGCCTGATGGTCTCACAAGAGTTCACTTTTTTCATCAAAAAGAGGAGATCATGGTGGCAGCAAGAAAGGCCGAACCGGTGAAGTTTTGGGGGCTCCACGCTGACTCTTTTCCAAGAACTTTCTCCTCTTACTCTGAAAAAAAGCAGACGGCTTCAGAAGGTCACAGCCTGGCTCCGGGAGAAGAAGATCTGCTAGAGATGGGGGTATCCGTGCAAACTGCTTTTCGAAAACCACAACCGCTCTTATGCAATTCACTCTGAGGAAGAAGCAGAGAAATTAATGCAGGGAGACGAAGGTGATGGTAGTGATGTTGGGACGAGAGCTGATGTTACAGAAGATCGGTCCCATAGCCCCACGCCGAAATATGTAAGAAGGAAACCCAAAGGTTGGCATGCAATGAAGGGGACTTCTGGCGCAACGAGAGGCGGTGCTGACCCCCCCCATGATCTGTGGAAATAAATTAGCAGAGTGAATTGCTCCATGGGAGGGTCGGAAGAGGACGGTCTTATGTCACCCGACTCTATACCTACTGCAGAAACACATTGCTGGCCCCTGGGATGTAGACTGTACCTGGTTCGACAACATCCTGATGCAAGCCTGCTATTGTCTCTCCTATTCACTTGGTTGCTTCCTTTCTTGCCTTTTATCCCCCTGGTTGTCTCTGGGGGGCTGCTGTCTCTCTCACAGGAAGACTCACCGAAGGCTATTGTCTCTCCGCCATAGGGAGTTTCCCTGGGAGATACTGTGATAATAACATTCCTGAGTGGTTCCTATGTGTCAATCCCAATGGTTGCGGCACAGGTCTCTCTGGGCCGCTGGCTGAAACTGTGCTCTACATACCACTATTCCATTTGCAGAATGCTTTTTGTTTTGTAGTTAGCAGAAGGGCAAATGCAAAGTCTAATATCCATGGGTGCCCAACATACGGATTACGCCCACCACAGTGCCTCAGAGGGTTACAATTTAAACTTTTAAAGGCTTTTGAAGCCTATCAATTAATGGTTTTGTTTCTTGTTCTGCATGTTCCTCATGTTCTCTCATGGGTTATAAATTGTAAATTTTGTTTTAATGTTGGTCAGTTCTACTGGAAACGCTATTTAGCCTGCAATGTTTACACTACGGGAGAGTTGACACCTTACACTGCAACATGGTTAATCTGGGGAGTGGCTTATCCTGGATGGGCCATTGAATCCGGATACATGTCACATGGGCAATGGGGAGGGAGTTGTGGAATTCTCTGGGAGGAATTTTATGTGGGAAATCAGTTATCTTGGATGTGCATGAGGAACAGGGGGTCACCAGAATGGCAATTCCGAATTTAAGCTGTCTCATCCTGAATGTACAGGGATTAAATTCCCCACTAAAGCGGAAGGCTTTATTCCATCGTCTGGCCACACTTTGCCCCAATATATTGTTTCTCCAGGAGACTCATCTTTTACCTTCCGACAAATTTCGACTCAATGATGAGCTCTACCCCGTCAAATTCTGTGCCTCCTCGTGGCTAAAGAGATGCAGAGTAGCCATTCTGGTCCGAAAGGGGATTCCGTTAACGGTTCATAAGATTTTGCGAGATAGGGAAGGGAGATGCATTTTAATAGTGGCTACACTACAAGGGAAGAGGGTGACCCTGATATCTTTATATGCACCCAATACTCAGCAAGATTTGTTTTTCACATCCATGTCAAAGATCATGTACGAACAAGTTGAAGGGGATCTCATTATGGGAGGGGATTTCAATGCAGTGATTAACACGTTGGAGGATAAGTCTTTGCCTCCAACTCCGGCAGACAAAAAACATTTCTTAGCTCTCACAACACTCCTCCGAGAACATTCACTTATAGAAGCTTGTCGTTTCTTTCACCAGGGTGAGCGGGGCTACACTTTTTCTGCGGTACACAGAGGGCTCTCTAGACTAGATATGTTTTTTCTTTCAGATAACCTTATCCCGCAAACAATTGACAGAGATCCTCCCGAAGGATTTGTCAGATCACGCCCCTGTGTAGGTAACAATGGCTCCCTTAGATGATACCCCGGAGCCCGCGCGTACCTGGCGGTTGAATGAACTCCTCCTAGGGGATTCCAGTTCTGCTCCCATATTTCAGACATTTTAAATCACTATTTCGCTGACAACGATAGGGAGGAGATGGACTATGCTGTAGTGTAGGATGCGGCAAAAGCGGTAATCCGGGGTCAAATTATAGCCCAAACGGTAGAAAGGGGGAGGACCAGGAGACAAACCCAAGCCCAATTGGAGCTGGAACTGCAAAAGAAAGAGGCACTTAAAAATAGGGCTTCCCGACGAGCACTTGGATGTACAGGTGGCCCAGAAAGCGCTCGAAGCTCATCATATGAGTGGGGCGGCTTATGGTTTGATGCGGATTAAACATTATTATTCGAAAGGAAACGAAGCCAACCGGCTGTTAGTGGCAAAACTAAAAAAACAAGCGAGGCATAATCATATAGAATCCCTAACAGATACTGATGGGAAGCAAGTCTATTCAGAGATAGAGAAACTCCAGGTAGTTGAAAAGTTCTTCAGAGAACACTCAGCACCTCATATCTCAGACTCACAGCTAGCACGTAAATTTATACATGAGGCGCATCTCCCGCAGATTTCTCTGGAGCTTTGTGAGCTTTTGGAAGAACCGATCTCGCCCGAAGAGACAGGTGCAGCCATTCGATCCCTTCCCCTATGTAAGGCCCCAGCGGCAGTTGGCTTTACAAATTAATTTTATATAACTTTTAGGACCGCATTTAACAAAACTGTTTACTGTTGTCTAGGAAACGGCTGTTGTGACCAAATCAATGGCCGAATCAGCTACAACACTGCTGCTGAAGCCCGGGAAGGACCCTGCGAATTGTGCCTCTTATCGGCTAATTGCGCTGTTAAATACAGAGGCAAAACTCCTAGGTAAAATAATTGCGGGACAGTTAGGAAGAATTCTCCCTTCGCTGATGGGGAATGACCAAACATGGTTCATATGCAACCGTTCATCATACGATAATGTTCACCGAGCTTGAGATCTGATCGCCTTGGCCCCCAAGATCCCAGGGAGACTGTCCCTATTGTCTTTGGATGCCCATAGGGTGTTTGATAGCATGTCCTAGGGTTATTTAGAAGCTGTACTAGAGGGGTTTGGGTTTGGCTCTGGGTTTTCGAGATTCTCTCAAATTTCCAGATTCCTTCGACCAGGGTCAGACTGAATAAGAACTGGACCCCACTAATTGTCTTAGCTAAAGGCACCAGGCAGCGTTGCCCCCTTTCTCCCCTGGTCTTTGCTTTAGCAATGGAGCCCCTGGCCCAACATATTAGACTCCACCATGGAATTACTGGCTTTGAAGTAGCGGGGCAATGTCATAAAGTAGCTCTATATGTGGTTGACTTGCTCGGTTTTTTTAAACGACGCTCCCTGATCATGTCCGCCTCTTATGGATCTCCTGGCGTGGTTCGATTCGATCTCTGGCTTGAAGGTTAACCCAACTAAATCTGTGGGAATGGCCCTAACTGAAGATGCCTCTAGATTAAGTGGCATACAAGCAACATCACAGATTACATGCTCCTCTAATGAGATCCCATATCTGGGAATAAAATTGACTCAGACTTATGCTGGCCTTTATAAGGCAAACATCCCTGCTCTACTTAAGGAAGCCAAAGAATGGCTTCATCACTGGGATTCTCAAGAGATCTCGTGGCTGGGCCGGGTTAGTGTGGTCAAGATGTCTCTGATCCCGAAACTTCTTTACACTTTTCATTCCCTGCCAGTACTTATCCCTGAGAACGAACTCCTAGCTATGCAAAAGGAGATTTGCCAGTTTATTGCCAAGCCGCTTTAAGAACCCCGGCCGGTATAGAACTTAAGATCCTAGAGGGACAACAATCTCATAAATTAGCCACATGCTACAGACTTTTGGAGAATGCTCCATTGGAGGAGAAACTCCCTTATATGCTAGCTTGGGAAAGGGAATTGGGCCTGGAAAGTTCAGAAGAGTCATGGCAACGGATCTGGCACAGGGCCCAAAGGAGTTTGAGATGCACCATAGAGAAGGAGAACGCCATTAAGGTATGTTTCTGGTGGCATTTACCTCCAAGTAGGCTTCACGCAATGAATGCAGAACATCCAGACACATGTTGGCATGGCTGTGAGGAGCTGGGGGTACCGGGGGGGGGGGCAGGGGGGTGATCCTAGCTCACATGTGGTGGCATTGTTCAGTTAACAAAACATTATGGCTGGAGGTGAGGTCTAAAATTAAAGAAATCACAGGCTCTCTACTCCCCATGGACCCAAGAGTGTTGGTACTAGGGGGTGTACCAGAGGATGGGTCTTTTCCAATTACGGGACACAGGGCTGCTTTGATTTCACAATTACTTATTGCTGCCAATATACTTATACTTATTGAATTCCAAGAGCCCGATTTTGGAAAACTGTGGAAGGACCACAAATAGCATACTGGTGGGTAAAGGTGTGGGAATTGTTGCGGTCGGAGAAACTTACAGCCATACTTGAATGGAAACTCCCGAAATGTATGAGAACCTGAATCCTATTCTTAGACTATGTTTCACACAGAGAACATATGTATTTTCAACCTCAACCGATAGGACACTTTATGAATCCTTGATACTTGATGCAGACTATGAATTGATGGCTTACTGACCCGATTCGGTTTTTTTTTTCTTCTCTCTTTCCCTTGTGCCATGTTTGCCCCTCTTTCTCCTAGTTACACTTCACCCCCCCCCCTCGATGTTTCTGCCTGTGAATTAATCTTCCCTCTGTCAATTATCATTGAATATATGAATGAGTTTTAGGAATATTTGATCAATTTATGAATTTGAAAAGTTATTGTGAAATAGACAGGGAATAAATTATGAAGGAGAATGAATTGTTATTTATTGTTATATATTACGCATTTGTATGTTGAAAAAAAACCAATAAAGATAATTTGGAGAAAAAAAATAAGAAATTGCAATGGAATTAAATCAAATTAAATTTTTTTTTTAAAAGATGGTAACACGATTTTCTGGGATAAATGAAAGTGATACAATTTTCGGTGGAAAAGTTGGTTTGACTTTAAGAAGTACCTTGTCCTTAAAGAAAATAGTATATGCAGGCTTACACCATAAGGCCTGTAGTTTGCGCACACTGTCGGATGATGTTAATGAAACAAATAGGATAGTTTTAAAGGTCAACAGTCTTAAAGGACACAAATGAAGTGGATCGAAAGGAGCGCACATAAGGAATTTTAGTACAAGATTGAGGTCCCAAATTGGAACTTGAGAAGGAGGGAACACGTTAGTGAGTCCCTTTAGGAATTGTATGATTAATGGTATATTGAAGTAGGATACCTCTTCCGACGTGCGCTTTAGATTGAAAGCGCTGCCAAGTATCCTTTAATGGTCCCAATCTGGAGCCCCAGAGTTGGCAAATGTAAGAAAAAAGATAATACCATAGGTGTACTACATTGCAAAGCATCCATATCTTTCCCTGCACCAGCTTCTGGCCAAAAGCAAGATCTGCATTAGGCCATCCGGGAGGTCCCAATCCTTGTATCTCAACCTCACAGAAATCATACGTGAAAGTTGAATGTCCATGGGCCTACTGGGGTATACTGCTCAGATACCGAAAGGGCCTAGGAAACTGGTAAGCCTGCGGTTGATCCTGGCCAAATGCAGGGTCGCTATGGGGTGGGGTAGGAGGACTGCCTCGACAGTTGCTCTATGGTCCCAGGACAATCTGTATTGTAACGACATGGAATTGAAATGGGGCGTAATGCAGGGGGAGGGCTGGGGGGACTCTAAAATGTGGGATGCATACACGTCATACCTTCTCAACCAACCGGGTAGCCGGGGATCAAGCCCCTGTCTGTCGCAGGAACTTCCGACTTTGTCACCACCAGACTAAATGGACCAAAGGCCACGGTGCGTTTATTATAATTTGGTGGCCTCGGATAACTGAACAATGGGGAGGGGGAGAGAATGTTTTGTGCTGTGGCTCTCTTCTTCTGATTGCATGTTTTTTTTAGGTTTTGTCGCTGTAAGGCGTATGTTTTTCACTGTCACACTGCATGGTTTGTGGGGTGCATACTCTGGTCCGACTTAGGGTGGGGTGACCACCCATGTGTCATGATGGGGGGTGGATGGGTGGGGTGGGGTGGCCAGGGGTTGGGGGTTAGATTGGAGTTGTTGTTTATATGAAATGTCAATAAAGAAAGTGTTTTTTAAAAAAAGTTTAATGTCTTGACCTCTGGACGGAGAACCCGACCCTCCTGTCGTGAGAGAAGGCCCTTGTGGAAGATGTATTGGAGGGCAGAAGGGCATGTCCAAAAGGTCCAGGTACCACGTCCTCCTGGCCCAATCCGGAGCAATTAGGATCATGAATTTCCCGAACTTTCTCAGCCACCTGATCACCTTCGGAATGACAGGGACTAGAGGAAACGCGTACAGGAGTGAAAACTCCCCATCTATGAACGGGTCCCCTAGAGCTCCTCTTGGGGTTAAGTCCCTGGCGAAGAAAGTTTGCACTTCCGGTTGACACTGGTCGCAGATAGATCTGCTTGAGGGGCTCCCCAAACGGCAAAGATCCCTTAAAGGACTTCAGAGCATCCACCACTGTGTTCTCCTCTCCGGCAAGGTGAACAGCCGACAAAGATTCCTTCTTGAATTGCACAGAACCAGAGCTGCATTGCCTCTCTGCACAGTGGCAGTGACCCTACACCTCCTCTTTTGTTGAGGTAGTACATGGCCACTGTGTTGTCTGTCATTATCAGGATATTCTTTCCCCGTGCAGAGGGCAGAAAGACTTTCAGCGCTAGGCTGATTGCTCTCAGCTCCAAAAGGTTGATCTGTAGTTTGCACACTGATCGAGACCAACGACCGCTTACAGCGAGTTTGTTGGCATGAGCTCCCCACCCCGTGAGTGAGGCATCCATAACTACTACTATCTCTGGCCATGGCTGCAAAAAGGGTTCCCCCGTCAGGATGTTGTTTTTGCAGGCCCACCACAGGAGATCCTCTGCAACTCTACTAGATCTGACATCTTGCCTCAGAACTGGTACCACTGTGTCCCGATGGCCCAATGGAGGGATATCATTCTCAAGTGAGCTTCTGGCATCAGGAAAATGCAGGATGCCATGAGACCGAGCAACCTCAAAAACTCAAAGGCCAGAATACGATGGGCACTCTGGAATTTGGAGACCATCTGCAGGATGTGCGGAGCCCTCGCCTCAGGCGGGGAGGCTTTCCCAAAGGATGCATCCAGGACTGCTCTGATGAACTGGAGTCTTTAAGAAGGTATCATGTGGTACTTCTTGTAATTGAGGGAGAAGCCCAGTCTGTGGAGAGAGTGGCAGGTTATGCTGAGATGCTCCATGGCCTGTTTGGGAAAACGAGCCCTGATCAGCCAATCGTCCCGGTAGGGGTAGACGTGAATCCCCCCTCTCCTGAGGCTCGCTGCCACCACTGCCATTAACTTGGTGAAAACCCTCAGGCGGAGGTCAGCCCGAACGGCAGAACTTGAAACCGATGGTGAGAACCGCCAATGGCAAACCTCAGGTACTTTCTGTGCTTAAAGTAAGCATCCTGAAATTCCAATGACTCCATCCAATCCTGAAGCTGGAGGGCCTGAAGGATCTGAGAAAGGGTACCCCATCTTGTCCGTCATGAGGAACTTGCTCAAGCATCTTAAATCCAAGATGGGTCTTAATCCTCTGTCCTTATGGGGGATTAGGAAATAGGAAGAGTACCACCCTTTGTTCCTCTCCGTCACAGGTACTGGTTCTATAGCACCTTTCTCTAGCAGGCTCAAAATCTCCTGGAAAAGGAACAGATCTGGAACTTTGAACGTGTGACTCCCCGGTGGATGATCCTGAGGCCGTTTTAGAAAGGGGAGCCAGTAACCCTGGGCTACTGTTTACAATGCCCACTGTCAGGGAGGCATGGTATCACAAGTATGACACTGACACAATGAGCACAATTTGTAAAACCTTTATTGAAATTGTGGGGCTAGAGAAACTCCTACTTTGCCCTTTAACTAAGATGGGAGTAGTCTTGACCATCAAATAAAAAATAACGCAGTCCAGTCTGTCAAATCAATATTGATTGCTCTGCTAACAAAACCTAATCGCTGCCCTAGCTCTTATACATGAAGTGTAAAAAGGAAAATGTATGCAAAAGAAAAAATCAGCGTTCAAAAGAATGAATCTGGTTGAACCAGCTCTCCTCCCCACATTAAGAACTCACGGGGTAAGGCGGTCACTGTAGGCAGGATGACACACTCTGGCGCGGCTTCTAACACAACAAACAATTCCAAAACGTGGATCGAGTCCCGCCTAGTCTTCCATGTTAAAGCCTCTTTTCATGACTTCAAAAATAATGTCTCATCAAAATTCACAAAGGTCCCCCTCTGTCGGGCTCAGACCTCTTACGATAAAGTTCAACAAAACTTGCAAGGGGGCTCCCTTCCCCAAGCTTATTATACATCAGGGCTCTGACTACTTGCGGACAAAGACGTTCGAATGTGCGTGGCTTTGTTTACAGATCACTGCAGGAATACTTCAACTCATGGTTTAACTTTCACTCTCCCCTTTTCTAGGAGTCAATTTGATTTTACTTCACTTTTGCTGTTCATTCGCTTCAAACAATGTACCTTTCACAGAGACTTTCGAGTGGGCTACTTCCTTTTGCCGGACCGCTCCATTACTTAGTATTGCTGATGTTGCAGCTGTCCCCACTCAAAGATCATTCACAGGTCTGCGTTTCTTTGCGTCCGACAACACACAGGTGCAGCCTTCACTTGCAATTTAATGTTGCTACTTCAAACTTCAACACACACTAGTCTCTCAGATCGCTTGCCAACTCACTGGCTGTGTGCGTCTTTTGCTGGGTTTTGCGATTTTCCATTCATGACGTCACCAGAATTTAGCATATCAAGGTGAAATATACACATTTCATTAAATTGGCTTTGCATAACCACCCAAATTGCACAGGACGAATGGAATTTTCTTTTCATAAAATCAACACACACGCAAAACCAAGAGAGGATATTTTCCTCTAATTGTGTTTTTGAAAACATTAAAAGGTGTGCATGTTTTAAACTCCAAGAACCAATAAAAAAAAACCTTGGGACATTTCACCTTTAGTTGTTTGTTATTTTTTATCAGGTTATATAGTGCTGTGGTGAAGGCTCCAGCCTACAAACCGGAAGACTGCAGTTTGATCCCTGAGGTCATCTTTAGTTCACAAATGCAAAGAGGTCAGTCAATGTTTCTCATTTTAGGTGGGGGGACCGAGTCCACCCTCTGAATAAAGTGGGTGGACTTAGTCCCCCCTCGTGTACCCTCGACTTGAGCCCTGCAAAGGACTATCAAGGAACAGTCTTCAAAGCTCTTCCAGATAGACTAGGAGAAGGGAGTCATTCTCCTGGTCTAAATGTATTTGGTAAATCAGACCCCGATACAAAAGACTGCTGTTGTGTCAGTGGTTTTCCCTACCTCAACCTAGAATAACTCAGGTGCTCGTCAGGATGCAAGTAAAAAAAAATGGATTGCTTCACAAGGAGAAGTTCATTGAACTTTTTTCTTATTGGTCTATTTCTTAGTGGTGGTGATAGAGTAGTTGGTTTGGACAGAGGACGGTATATTGTTTTTTGACTTACATCCCAACGAGCACCCAAGTTATTCTAGGTTGAGGTAGGGAAAACTACTCTAGAAATAGGGAGAGAAAAGGTTATTTTCCTTATTTGAATAAAAGTCTATAGTCAAAATGATACCACGTCAGCCTTCTTACTCCATCACGCCACAGTGTTAAGCGTCAGTCCCACAATATGGGTCTCCCTATGATCCCAATATGGAAGGGTGGGCTGGTGGCACTGATCCCTATTCAGAAGGAACCCAAGCCAGGGGAACTTAAGAAGTGGAATTAGGCGTTATGAGTACAGAAATGTTTCATTTAAAAGATTAACTGTTTTATAAATAAATGGAGTCCCTGTTGGGATCCCGGAAAAGTCTACCTTGTCTGTGTACAATTCAAGTACGTTAAGAACTTGGGGCATGGCCCATGTCCTATTAACAGCGATTTTATTTTGCAGGTGCAGTGCCCTTCCCGGTCTTGGTGGGTGAGGGTGGTGGTTTCTATGGGTACTGCCCCTGGTCTGGGAAAGGGGTGTGCACTCACTTGCCGAGGTCAGCACCAGAAATCAGGTGCCACATGTGGGTAATGTTTTTAAGGTTACCAAACTATGAACGTATATCTGTATCTTACTTACTTATTACTGTGTTTAACTTGATGCAACCTGTCAATAGACTGTCATTATTGTGTGGAGCACTCTTGCTTCGCAGGCTTTGCAAATGTTATTGTACTCTGCTTTAAGCCCATCTCCTCCAGAGTTTAAGCCTTATTTATCTCTAACTCTACCACAGAGTTTGTTTAGAATTTAGTAAAAACCTTGTCCGGACCCCTAAATTGGATTCCCAGAATCCCTCACAAGAATAGGCTCTGAAAACCATTCTGTACAGTACCTCATTCTTGTCCTACATCCAAGTGCTTCTGCCTTGCTTTGACCTCGTCACGGCCCCTTGTCCTAGCCCCACATCCTAGACCCTCTTCCGCTTCCTAGACCCTTTCTCTCCTTCTTCGTCCTAGTCTTTATTCCTTGTTCTAGTCCCGCCTTCTCTTCCTTGTCCTAAAACCTTGTTCTCTTTCTCCTAACTCATCCTAGATGGTCTCCCACGTTCTAGACACTCAGCCAGACCTCCTTCCTAGTCTCTTTTCCTGGTCCTAGTCCCACTTCCACGTCCATCATCCTCTCCCTTGTCCCGATGGCTCTTTCAAGTCCTAGTCTCTATCTTCCAGGTCCCTATTTCTCTATCCCTTCATCATCCTCGACCTTGTCTCAGTCTTTTTCCTTCGTCCTAATCCTAGTTCCTCTTCTTCTCAGGAGAATAGCTGGAGGGGCAATGTGCTCGCCTTGGAAGCAAAATGACACGGAGCAACACAGGTTTGATCCCCGGACCCGCGCTTAGAAACCTCTGGGTATTAAGCGTGTTATAAATGACCAATCATATCAATCATATCATAAATCGCAGTCCCTCTCCTTTGTTGTAATCCCTTTTTCTCTTCCTAATCTATCATAAATGTGCACACAGTTATGCTATAACAACCAGCCCGTAAGCTTTCATATGGATCTCCATGTGGCATTGCTATATTTTGAAACCAAGGGCCTCGATTGGTTGAAGGGGTTAACATGTGCACAGAACCTGCAGGCAATGAGGAGAGCAGCTGCTTTAGTTTCCCGAGAGGTGAGGTGCAGCATAACTCATGTACAAACGTTTCTCAGACAGAAATGAACATTTGTCCTTCAAGCGATCAGATCCAACTAACATCCGTTATAACTTGTTTGCTTACATGAACGTTGATGCCCTCTTCGCAGAAGCATGGTTGGTGAACTGGTCCTGGATAAGACACAATATTCTCATCTGGATGCAAACAAAGGTTAACAAGCAGTTCATGCCCTCTTACACATGGTAACCTATCAGAAGTATGGATTCTATATTGGAGATACAGTTCTACTTTTTGGCCGTCTACTATGTGGATTGTTATGGGTTACACCATTTTGTCTGACCCAGATTAATTGGGTGGCTGAAGGTGTGTTTTGACCTTATTGATGATACCAATCTGGATGGTACAGAGATTTTATGGCCTTCTGTAGCAGGCTGGGTGAGCTGAAGTGCCTCAGCTGCAGATTTAAAACGTGAGAAATATTTAAATCAGCCAGTAAAAGCTAAAGAGCTTATGCTATAATTGCTACGTGATGACCAGCCCTACAGCTTATATGTTCTGTGAACTGGGTCTGTAGGTTATGGCGCCGACAAATCCATACCTATTAATAGAACATGGATGGAACATCTGCAAAAGTCATAGGCAAGGGAATGAGGATAACTACTGTGAAAAGAAATGGTCTGATTTCAGAGCTGCAGCCTTCATGTTAATAAAAGCAGGGTATCGTCTGAAGGGCAGGCGCATCTGGACAGGAGCTGTAATGAACAAAGATTAAGGGAGGGCGCTCAGTGTGGTGCTGGGAATTTCTATATATAAACATAGAAGACAACAGTAAAAAGTAAATGGTCGCAAAGAACCAAAATATTGCAGAATATTTTTATATATAAAAAAGGATTTTTGCAACATTTTATACATGATTTTTCAAATGACACAATGGAAATATCACATACACCAAAGATACGTTATCACAACTCTATACGAAATAAGTGTACATAGGAATGAAAAACAGGAATGAAAAACAAGAAGTGTCCAAACAGTGTGAAAAGCAGTCCTTGCAGAATGAAACCAGTCACTTATTAGGGTTTGTTCAATACTCAACCATGTGCAGATGTAAACCTCACCTATTTGCACACGAAATAGACCCCAATTCTAATAGTCACAGAGCACATACAACCTCGTCAATGTGCATCAATCCAACAAGTTTCTGTTCTACATAAATTAATATTGAAAGATCCAAAAATTCCAGCGAGAAGAAAAAAAACTTAGGAATTGTGTGTGATCAAATTACGTACTTCGACTAAATTGATGGAAATCGTTTACAGAAATGGACCATAGTTCTGGACTTCAAGATACGATCTACTCAACAAAGACACTAATATTACATAACAATCTTCTTTAACATCCCTACAGTACAACATTAATAGCAACAGACAAATCAAACCACGTGCCCTATGAAAAAGAAATAATGGAAAAATGTATGAAAAACACATGTAACCATTTACAACAATATTGACGCTCCAACATACATTAGAAGAACTCCAAAAGAACTCCAAAAAAGATGGTGTCATGCCTGCAAAGAGCAGTTTCACCAAGTACTGAACAATGGCCCACAATGGAAAAACGGTGTAGGCACGACGTGCCAACAAATAAACCCGGTCCACTTAGATACGTAATTAACCATCACCATGTGCACCATTAATGCGATGATTAGGAGGGCCATGCAAGCAGGAGGAAGCCAACCACTAGTGTGCGTTCTTATCATTTAAGCCGCCACTGGGGGTAGACTCCCAAATACGGAGATGAAACCAGAGGCGCCCAGGACTCAGTGAAAACCTGCACAAATGGAAAGGGTTAATGCAGGAGTGCCTGTTCATAAAATGAACTCAACCAAAGTATACCATGAGCATGTGATCATTTAAACAGCATCAATGGACTATCAAACACACGTTCTGCAGAGCGCCATAACATTGGCAGTCTGGTACTGCTCACCCCCACCTGTCATGACACATGTTGTAACCCCCTCCCTCGGCTAAATAACTGAGGCCAGACCAGTTTTCCTCATTTGTGGCATAACAAGGCCGCAGTTTATTTATAAACATTTCACACTATCACAATATTACAATCCCAGACGATCGGCAGCACCCTTCTGTTTCCACCCCCCTTTTAACCTTTCTCTGTTCCTTCATTTATTTCCAGTCATCTCTTTTTTACTTATCCATTCATTTAAAGCATACTTAGGCCACCACTCCCCGAACCTCCCGAAGCCTCGGTCTGGGCAACACACATTGGCCGGCGCCACTGATGGGTTGCAGGGAGTGCCGTTATCCTTTTCGTTTCCACCAGCCCAAGCTGTAAAATGACTACTGTAAGGGAGGAAGGGTCCGTATGCCCCCCCCTATACATTCCACATGAAATAAGTCTATTTGCTCTTCCCATCGTGGGGAGACCTCCCCCTTGTCTTTTACTGATGATAGTGGCAAGAAGCCATGGGATGATAAACTAATACTCCATTTTGTGCCTCCCCAGACTCCATTTGTGTATCAGGCTACAGAAATGATCTCTTAAAGGCCTCCTCTCCCCTCATCCAGCGCAGCGCACAGCCAGCTCCAACAGCCCCTACCACCTCCTCTCCTGTCTGCGCTGCGCCAGTCCAGTTCTCACAGAAGCCCAGGCGCCAATTGTTGCAAATAAGACGACTGTACTCGCTCTCTCTTCCTCTGAGCTCATTACCCTGTGTGTGACCGGGGCAGATCTTGACTTATGTATCCATCCGTCTCTACAAACCTGCTCCTTGGCCCCCACCTTTAGGAATTATTTGCATGCGCAACCTTTTACCCCTCAATTCTCCTTTCATGTAACAGTTGGTACGACCCTTCCCCACAGACCACCCTAGATTACCCCCCCCATATAACTAATCCTATGTGATCATATATTCTTCCTAAACGAACACCTATCAATCCATTTGTTTGAACCACAAGGCAGCGGCACAAATACATTCTAGATCGAGCCCCTAGATAAAGCATCTGGGGAGAGAGACCACCGTACCCATTTCATCCACAAAGTCCTGTGTCAAGAATGTGTAAATACCTGCCCGCAATTTATATGCGACCACTCAGTCTGGTATAAATTCTGTGTGTTACATGATTCTTCTGCATGTCAATGGTTGTGTAGTTTAGCTTAGATAGAACAATAGCGTCCTGTGAACCCAACCTGACCTCCACCCTGCCGAGATGAGCCCAGCAGACCCACATGCCCGCAGGCCGCCCCAGCCACAACAGCCTATCAGAGCCTGATGCCGTATATCGCTACATACTGGGCCATAGGTGCCCACCAATGGACGATGTTATGTTTCACTGTATGTTATGACGCGTTTCAGCTTTATATTGTACTGTTCATGTACCGTTTGGTAGAGCGCTTCCAGAGCAGCAGAGTTCTCTGCATGCACCTTTTTACTTTATAAACCTTTACTTAAATTTGCAATCTTTCTCCTGGTCGCATTCCCTACTGGGGTGTGTCCTTTTATTCTGAGTTTGGGTTTGTACTTGGGGAATGACCACCTTCACTACCATGAGGGGTGCCCCTCCTCTTTATACCGTGCGGCCCCTCGTTGGGTTAGGCTACCTGGGGCCAGTGACCCTTCGTCCCTTTAAACCTCCCTCAGGAGGTTAGTTTAGGTACTGCTTGATCGCCTGAGTTACCGCCACAGCAAAAAAGGGTTTCTGTCCCTTTGCCGCCGACACTCCTCCCAAAAACTGCACTATCATTTTCATCCCCTCCCTCTTATGGCATTCCCCAAGCTCTGCAAAAGAGGTGCCAAGCCCTCTCTTGTACTACCCAGGCACTCCTAGGGACCTCAACCAGAATTGGCCGCCATCCCTGTGACCCTAGGAATCATTGCTAACCACGCTTGCTCCCTCTGCTTGGGTACATGCTGCTCCTGAACTTAACGCCTGAACTTAAAATTGGCTCCCCACGTGCAGTTCCGGTTTTGATTTTCCAGCAGGAGGTGTCCCTCTCCGATCGGCTGTGCATAGGTTAGGCACCAGCCACGCACTGAAGGGGGCGCCTTACCCTCTCACCATTCTGATACCCCGCCAATCCGGGTATTCACTCCTCCCTGGCTGCTGCTCCCCCACCGGCATGCTCTTGTACCCATTGCTAGATATGATCTTATGGATGTATCCCTACACATCCTCGACGTCCCAGTTCATGCTGGGAAACATTTGCATCTTCAACCTGAAGCCCTCGTCGTATCCGAGCCAAGCACCCACCTACCCCCATACTCCTCCTGTTCCTCGTGGATGCGCTGCTTGTATGTGATGAGCAAAGCTGCATCACCCAGGTACTTTTCGACCATGATGGAGGTGTATCTCCTGAAGGCATACAGCCAATTCCTAACATTCCTTTCCGTCCTCACTCTCCTCCTGCTATCCCTCCTGTTGCCCCCCTTCTTGGCCTCCCATACTATGTCCAGCCCCACCTGCTCTAGCTCGAGCAAAGTAAATATGTTGATGAACACCTTGCTCCATATTTTTTCCTTGACCTCTAGTGGCACGTGCCACACTAGGCTTGCTGCCCTTGTAGTCATGGGTATACATCCTGGGCCCTCTCCTGACCCCCACAGCTGAAGCGGGTGGATCTACTAGCATTTCTGCCCCTTGGTTGCCCATTTTTTCAAGCCCCCATGCCTCCTTCCTTTTCTCGATTCCCCAGGCAAGCCTCAAAGGTAGGGGACCACCTTCCACCATGGACCCCTGTTCACCCCTGCTCTCTGCCTGCACCTCCCTGTCCACGATGGCTGCGTTCTTTCCCCCTATGGCAGGCCTGCCTTGCTCCCACAACGCTGCGCTTGTGCTCCTCTCCACATTCTCCCCAGCATGCAGCCCATAATTACCCCTGCAATTATTCACATTATCACACCGGCTGCTGTTATGCAAACCCCTCAGCGCTCCGCCTACATGCATCTCTACCATCTTTGTGATCCTCTCAGCCAAAACGTTCTGGTCTGCCGCCGCCGCCAAGGCCCCTAGATGCTTCTTAACACTGGCGTTCGCCTGCTGCTTCTACACGTCTGTCTCCACCCTCAGCTTCTACCGCCTTCCACCATGCCTTCCTGCATCTTTGCGGTCTCTTGGATGCTGGTGGGTCATTCTCATCCACGCCTTTCCTTTTTAATGCTGCGTCAATTCTCTTCTGCGCTTCAGAATACTCCCCTAGTAACTCACTTCCCTTCTCTTTGGGCTCTGGCTGCCCACTCTCCGTCGATGAGGGGAGGGGTCTGGCACATAGTCCTCGCCCTTGATATCTTCTAACATGCTTGCCGCTCCTTAGTCTTTATGCGTGCATTTATTCATTTCCCCTAATGTACTGCGACGAGGAATATGAGTTGTTATGAAGATGAGGCATCTGGATTCATTTTAGCCATCTGTCCTTTTTCCCAACCCAATATGACCGCCGCGCAGCCCCCACGTGGTAGGGTCCTCCTTTTATTTCTATTCCCCCTGTGTTGTAAGCCAACTCTTCTTCCTCACTGGATCCAACCCTTAGCATTTTTCTGCTTTTATCTCTGCTGTCCCTGCATGCTGTGGCCTTTGTGTCTGATGCTTGTAGTTTCCTCTCGGTCTTTATGAATGCCGTTGTTAGTTATTTATTATCCCTTTTCCAAAGTACTGGGATGAGGAAGATGAGCGATCATGCAGAGGAGGCCCCCGGGATCCTTGTGGTCATCTGTCCTTTTTCCCCACCCAAAGTGATGGCCGCGCAGCCCCCATGTGGCAGTGTCCTCCTTTTAGTTCACCAACCCCTGCTTGCACTGTATGAGCATTAGGCCGAATATTCCGCCTCACCAAAGATGGCTGCCGTGTTTCCTCCACGTTGCTAGGGCCTTTCCTCTAGAGGCTCAGAACAAAATCGCGTGTTTACCTAATGCTGGTAGCTCCTCCCCTACTGGTGCTGTGGCTGTCTGTAACCAGCTATTTCTGGCCCCCACTAGTGCATGTAGGAGCCGGACCCTTGATTTAGTGCCGCCGATTACCGCTTCACTGGGGCTTGCAGGACCTCACCAAACTCCTTATGGATTTTTCGCCCATCCGAGGCTCATTCCCTGTAGCTGTGCACCTCGACTCCCTTCCGTCCTCTGGCTCTCCCCCTGCGCAGGTACCATATATAGGGGGGTAATGGTATATGGCCCCACTTCCTTTTCCTGCCTATGTCGCACTAGTTAGGCAGCATACAGGTCTCGGCCCCTCTGCCCTGTTATGCATTGGCGCTTCCAGCCCCTTTGGGATTGCGCCATGTAAACATGGGCCTCCCGGATGGAAGGCCCGAGGACATAAGCTGGGAGGTGGGGGGGTTTGTTATGGGTCAGGTAGGGCAGCACCTTGCCCTACTTTGCAGGCGGGTGTTAGGGCGGGCAGCTGAGTACCCAGAACAATGGGGACTCAGACTGCCGGGCGCCCTCCAGGAAAGCGAGATGGCAGGGGAAGGCGTCAACAGGTAGTCCCTGCCCCAGTCACCTCACACCAAAGGTACCCCGTGTCAGGTCCAATCTTGAGTTTTCCTGCAGGAGCGATGCTGGCCCACCAGACCCCTTAAGTCTGCCCGCCTAACAGTCTCTCAGCAGATAAAACTACCAAGCTGGCAAACCCAAGGGGAAAGGGGAATTGGAGAACAAAACCAAGACAGATCTTCACGGAACTGCACTGATGCCCTCTGGTACTGGATTGCTCGATTGCTCGCCTCAGTGCCTGTGAAATCTAGGAGGAACAATAACATATATGTTGATATTTATGTGATAAATATGAATACCTTTTCTTTAAATATTTTTGCTTTCTTTTTCCTGAAATACCTGTTGCCTATGCTTTAGTGCTGATAGGCTTTCTTTTCTTTTCAAAAGATGTCGAGCAGAAACTTCTGTAGAACTTGAATAACCTTTTTATGTCAGCTGATTTGTAATACTCTTAACTGAATTGCTTTTTACTAAAAACTAAACTTATAGTACTTCAAAAGTCTGTGCACACGTCTTTTGAGTTGCGTGCACACAATACGAAGACTGCTGTTTTGAATGGAATCCGCAGATGCCTTTGAAGCTTCACTTCTGAATTCACGAGCCGCGCTTACAACCGCCGTTCGATTTCTTGACTGAAGAACTGTGCATCCATCCGATGCTTGCTGAGATGTCAACGAGCCGTGCACAGCTTTCGAAAACAAAAAGACGTGTATGCGACGGCACGTAATGAAAGTTAGGTTCTTTACTCTAACCTTACAATAACGGCGAATGCGAGACCAAAATACGCTCGCGCACGGAACTACTAACTAATTTAAAAACACAAATACAACCCGAGCTTAACTGTATTTGTAAATGGAAAATATATATTTATATATGTTTCCGCGCAAGTGTTAGTAGATAAACGTACGCAAGTAAAAACTGTATGAACACAAAAAATATATATTCGCAACATGCATAGATAATGGAATCAGTTCTAAAAATGGAAAGTTCCGTTTTTTCAGATTCGCTTTAACAAATGTCTCTCTTAAAAGATAATAGGCAATTGAAAACCTCACTCTATTTCAGAAGTCTCAAAAAATGAATCACTTAGCTTGCTTCATCTGTATCTTCACTGCTCTTTGGAAAGTCTTGAATTTAATGTCTTTTCTTCTGAAAAAACCTTCGGAAATCTTTTAAGTACTTCTGGAAAAGGTTAACTATAAATATTTTAACATATACTTTAGAGCTAAGTATACTGCGACCTGCCACTAAGATAGCAAAAATGAAAGGCAGTTTAGAACCTTGAGCAGCATTCCAAACTACCTCATAATCTATTTACACCAATCACTGCTGCAGAAAAGACTCTCCATCTTGCTTTGGGGAAATAAGCAATTCCTGAATGTACATTAAGGAATCTTTGTACAAGTTCTATTTCTATTTGAAACATAACCCAAACTTCACACTATTAAGTAAAACTACACCCAAAAGGTTTGTGGCTAAATGATGTTTTCTTACTTAAGTGTGAGCAATTGAAAACTATGAAAATTATCTTGGAATGATAACAGTATGTCTTTTGAGGTTGTGAACCTTTGAAACCCTAGAAATGTACCATGGAATCCTGACACCCCGTCCCACCCAAACGGACATGGAGCGGGGGTCCTTTGATGATCAAAGAGGGACTGCCTTGCCCTCAGGCAAAAATATACCTATATCCAGGGAGGGCAAGTTAGCCCCTCTCACTCATTGCCTCTCCCCCCGACAGGCTCCAGCAGGATCACGGACCTGCCTTACGAGAAAAATATCACCCGCCCACACTGCAAACAGCTTCTAGGAACCCCACGAACAGGGACCAGGTAGAATACGCAAGGACAGCAAAAATCGAAACAATTTTTAATAATTTGAAAGACAGAAGTACAAGAAAGGCTAAAACGCCTGCAGAAATCAAACACAGACCATGAAGGGCTTTAAACCGTCAAGGGGAAAAGAACTCCGCCAATTAAAACCCAGGCCCATATAACCCACCCCCTAGGAAAACAATGCAATAACAGCACAGAGGGGGTCCAAACATAAGTGCATCATGTGCGGAGAGAAATACATTTAGGTTCAAAGAACCCACCCCTGAGGGAAACAGCCCTATAGAAGTGCCTAGGGGGGGGTCCGGTCAAAAGCACAAGTGGATCACGAGCAGGAAATAAATCATAGTAAGGCTCGAAGAACCCACCCCTTTGTTAAGCTAGCCAATAAAAATGTGCCGGGGGTCTCAAAACACAAGTGGATCGGGAGCAGGGTAAAATCCTAGTTAGGCTCCAGAACCCACCCCCGTTTATAAGCAAGCCAACAATGCGCTCAAAGGGGGTCAAAACCCAAGTGGATCGGGAGCAGAGAAATATGCTAGTAAGGCTCCAAGAACCCACCCCAGCTGGAATATAAGTAAACAAAAGTACAGAGGGGACTCAAGGGGCATTTTAGCAGAAGGGGTGCCAGACAAAAAGTGGATCATGAGCCAAGAAAACAGCAAGAAGGCACCCCGTGAGCTTGAATGGGCGCAGGTCCCAAACACGGATCAGGTTGGATGAAAGTGGAAGGACTATAAACCACCTCTGAGGAGGGCAAACAATAATCCCTCAACAAGCACATACCTCTACACCGCACACGGAAAGGACAAGTGAAAGCGGGGAAGACCTACTGCAAACCCAAGTATGTAAAAAAACAAGAGACAGCTCACAAGCTGGGTCCACCGAATACACTGACACAGCTCACACGCTGGGTCCACCAAATGTCACAAACATGAGTATGAAGAGCGGCGGGGATCAGCCTCGAGCAGGCCCTACATGGGAGTAGGGCCTCCCACTCACCTGATCCTTCTGTCCCCAAAATATATTCTTGTTATTCTCTTTATTATGATGTTATATTTGGTTTTCTTTTGCACCATGGCTGGTACTAAAATAAAGCTTGTGACCAAAGTTTTTCCACCTCACATTCTGGCTGGCCTCCTCATTCATGACACTGTCATTACTGTCATGTCATACTTGTCATTCATGACACCTGTCACCTGCATGCACCCCCTGCACAAAAACACTTCCAGGCTTATGCTATTGGAAGTTGCGAGGGTCATAATAAAAGAGCCCTGACTACTTTAAACAATTGTCACAAGATGACAAAAACGGGATTATCACAACCTTTAAAAGAAATAAGTCACAAACGCTGGCGCAGAGCATACATTTACCAAAGTAATGAACAAGCTGACATTACAAAACCCTAACTTATCAACATGCCATGTTTAGCACAGCGCCAAATAGGCTCAGGTTAAAGACTGAGTAAACAATCATTGGCTATGCCAACAGTTTGGGCTTTTAAACCAGTGCAGGCAACAAATTGATCATCTGTATATTCGCCTGCTAGAAGTCATATCGGAGCCGCAAGGCGGGCTGCCAAGTGGTGCAAGCAGGAGGAAGGTGGTACGGTGTACGCAGGAGAAAGATTGCAGCTGTCAGGTGATGGGTGGACAAGCTCCTGAGAGGGAAGGACTGACATCCGATGGCAGGGGCAGAAGTGTAGACATTTGGTGTTCCTGGGGGGGGTGGGATGGGGAGGGTCCCATTATAAGAATAGGGATTTGCACGTAGATGGCCTTTTTGGGGGAAGCCGGGCCTGGAGCTCCCGCTTACTCTGCGCCCCTGTCTGGTGGGCATACCTCCCAATTTTATTTATAGAATGCACAGTGACCTATGTCTGATTCTTGCGAGAGCCTGAGCTACATAAATCATAACAAAAAACGGTTCCTACTCCCTTATTGCAAAGAAATGGATTGGTGGGTGCATTGCTCCAGATAAGATTTGGAACTGGGAGTATTTTACTCCCTATTTTTTAAAGTTGGTAGTAAAAAGATTTTTTTGAGCGTAAAAATGCAAGTCCAATTCCCAATGAGAGTATTTACAAGCGAGTAAAAATATGATTTAACTGAAAAATGGAAATGTTTTTGTAATACTTATTAATTTGCACATAGTTATTCATGCACATTAAAAGAAGCAGGTTTACTTCTTCCAAATAAGCCATTCAAATAGGAGTTTCTTGGTACTACATGCACCACTTGTCCAAACGTATCCATGGAGCAGTGAGGGTGAAAGCAGGGGTGCAAGATTTTACATGTCTTTATCCTGTTTTTTGTTGGGAGTATTTTTACTCTCAATTTTTATTTTTTGGAAGTATTTGCCATTTTCTAGTGCGTTGTGGGATGTATTTACCCATGCATCCGAGCCCTACCTCAAAACTGTGCAGTACTGACATGAAAACATCATGATGGCCAGAGCTTCCCAGAAAATGCACAGGGAAGTGCATGAAGAATAGGCTGCCACCCATTTTTGCCGATGTTCTGGGCACAGAAGGACACTGCCTAAAACCACCATTGGACTACCCACACAGTAGTCTGAAACCATTGGGAATGGCAATGCTGATTGCCAAAAGCAAACCCATAACTGTGGGGAATTCATTTTCTTAAATCCCAAAAAGGGGTGCAGTACCAGTACTCACCACTATCCAAAAGTCGGCATTTTAAAACAACACCAGATTTTACTTTTTGCAAAACTGAATAAATGAACCCAAAACAGGCCAAAGAAAGACTTACTGAGAGGTGGATCCAATGTAAAGTTATATTCTGAAGTGACTTGAAGGTTTATAACAAGACTGGCTGCGCTGTGGATTTCAGCAGTTTAAGTAAATGTGGACTGAAAGACACTAATAAATCTAAGTTTTTAAATTGACTGAGTGACCTACTTTTGAGTGTCACATAGGTTGCAATTGTTTAAATGTCATAGTTTTAAACTTAGAATCAGCATTATAGCTGCATATGTAAAAATGTTTAGTTTATTTGAATGCAGAAACTGGGGAACAGAAGTGACATTTTATCTAAAAAAAAAAAACTGGCTTAAGGAACTGAACTTTGCCTGGCAACTACCCCCATCAGGAGTGAAACTTGAGTCACAGCTGTGTTCCCAGGCCTAGCTGCCCTTTTGCTGCTCACACCAAAAGGGATATGACACTTCCCTGATTGAATTACCTGGGCTCTGCAGGAAATTGAACAAAGCCCTGTCCTGACTCAGGCAAATGTTTTATTGGCGGGAGTCGTAAATGGAGCTTCCTCTTGGCAGAAGCTGGGAGGGGCAGGGTCTCTGAGCTTGCCAGAAACTGGAAAGACTGGTTTCTGTACCATGTGACATGAAAAGACACACCTCTATAGCCAGAATATGGTTTTAGAAAAAGATGAATAACTCATAGAGCGGACATGTGAAAATTGTATAAATGACACCATAATTCTTGTGATTTTTCTGCCCACATTTTAAGAGGTTTTTCGAACCGGTGGCATGTTCAGGGGGGTTTTAGCGGAAAAGAGGATATTACTCAAAATGTGTGCATGTGAAAAATCTGACACTTCATCAACTAATGTCCCTACTCCTTGCGCACATGTGTGTAAATTTGGGTCAATGTCCGGAATTGCAAAATCAGTTAAAAAGTGAAATATGTGCCATTTCTGAATGCAAGCCCCCAGGAAGAGCAAAGTTTGGACAGGGTATATCTCCTGTGATATGTGATGTGTGCATGTAATTTTAAACCAATGTTTACCTGTGCAAATATGTATTTGTTTCAAATCTAGATTTGTGTGTAAGTTGACAGGAGGAGTGGACTTTCTGCAGGCTGTAAAATGACATCACTCTGACACAACTTAGCTCCCCCAATCAAATGAGAAATGGAAGTTTGACCAATTAGAAGCTGAGAGAGAGGTAGGGTCAGTGATGCTAGAACACACCCACATTCTAAACACATAAAAGCAGACAGACAGGACAGATAGGGACCTTTTCAAATCCATTTGCAGCTGGAAGCTCTGCCGGGAAAATCCATACTTTACCTCCATCAATCTCCAGAGAAAGCTGTCCAGAAAGATCCAGACTTTAAATCCCTCAATCTTCAGAATCCAGAGAGAGAGCAGAGCTGACCCAGACCCGTGTTAGCAGAACCAGAGAGAGCTGACCCAGATCACTGTGAAGTGCAGAGACCAGAGGCGAGTCTAAAACCTGACCAGATCCGTGGCGAGGCCCAATTAACTCAAGAATATAGTGTGAGTACCTAGAAAACTGTGCAGAACCAATCTCCTAGTTAAAATAATATAATTCAAGCTATTTTAATCTAAGTAGAACTGCCTCCTAACTGTCACCTGTCATTTGCAAAGCCGTCACCTGTCATTTTCTAGTTGCAAGCTGCACTTGTCTTTTTGAACTTTAAAATTTCAAATCTGAAAAACGACCTTTATTTAATCGCTCATATCTCCGCAACCGTTTGTGCTAGAGACTTGCAGTAACTTTCATCTGGAAGCTGAGATCCTAGGCCCAAAACGATAGTGATAGTCCTTGCAGTTCCTCTGTAATCGCACCAGACGCATTCGCGAATTTTACCGCGATTTGCAAATTTCTCCACGTGTAAAAAAGATAGCTGCTTGCCTTCCATTTGCCAGAAATTCGTTTAACCTGCTAATCATCCCTGAATCATTGCTAGTGTGAGCCTGGACTAATATTAACTAGATACCACTCACCCTGAACCTCTACAGGGAATTAAAAGCATTTTAGCATATTTTTCACTCCATTGCCAGCACATATAGAAGCATTTTGGGTTGTGTTTTCAACTTCTGTAGTCTAAGTTGCTGGGGTTAACTGAATCACATTTAATTGCATTTCTGAGAATTGTGTGTTTTCCTTCCATTTCCTTGCATTGCATAAAAGGGGGGGGGGGTGAATTGCCAGAGAAAAGTGATTACATTGTTTTGTTGAAATCATATTGAGTATTTTCTGTACTGCATTTCATTCAACATTGCATCCATCTGAAATCTATAAAGCATTCTCTACCACATTATTCTTCTGTCCCTATTTACCAGTGTGCTACCTTATCCATTTCATGTCAACTCCTTAGTGATTATAAAGAAGTGTGCTAGTGCCAGATTCTATGTTAATCTTTATCATATCAGATTAAGTGTGATATTCAATTATTAATTTATTATAAAGTGTGATATATATATCTATATTGTTTAAAGTCTCAAATAAACCTTTTAACTTGCAAAACAGAACTACTTCTTGGCTCAGTGGGGTCAGGGGGATTCCAACAGAGGGGTGTTATATAGGGGTAGTCATCCAGAACGCATGAACTGGACATAAAGATATATCAATAAGGGTTTTCATTCAGTATTCTAGACTAGGCGTTGACTTGGCTGTAGTGTTGAATTGAATCCTCTTACAGCGTAAAAGTGGCTGATACACACCTTATCTGTAGGGCTGGGTGGGTGCATTGCAGGATGGATGCATGTGGTATAAAGTGACTAAATATTTCTAAAGACATTAAAGTAAGGCTATCCGAGGACAAAAGGATGCTTCAGTGAGAAAGTCAAATCTGGTTGAAGGGTAGGGACCTAGTGGGTGACTTTTGAGCAAATAGCCATTGGAGCACAGTCACAATGTACATTTTCTCAGACTCTATATCCAGACATGTAAAATACCTTATATATTTGTGCTGAAAAGGAAAACGTGCAGGTGATACCCAAAGGACCCTTTTAAGAACCATTTCATAATGTATGTCCTGCGAATCCTGGGTGCTACTTAATAATCAGCTAATAAATCTTCCTGACATGATACCTTATGCAGACAGTTTTGAAAATCCTGGCAATAAACCAAACAAGCACTGACAAAGGCTTTTGTGTATGAATGTGAGAAGTGACCAAACAGTGCCGTATTCATACTAACTGGCCATAAGATGCCAACAGTTAGAACATGGTGTGAGTACCTCGACATATAATGCAAGTGTCTGGAAAATGCCCATCTCTTATCTATTCACAAGTTAAAAGTGTTGGCTCTGGTAATGCTTGTTTTTAACAGGACTTTAGTGCAAGTTCAGAAGCGAGAACACACATGATAAAACTAGCTAAAAGCGATCCCAGGAGAGTGATTTGTGGTGAAATGGGCAGGTAGTCACAAAGGCTGTATGGATTAGCATGGTCATGGGCAATTAGTAAGTGGGTAAAAACACAAACACACTGACGCTGTGCATCCTTTCTCATATCCCAGCTCAGAGAAGTCTTTATGGGAGGGCAAAAGGGGCACTTACCCAGGGTCCCCACATTGGAGGGGGGCCCACATGGCTGCCTGATCTAAAGTAAGATTCCATTGTTCACCAGACTTAGATAACACACGCCAGAGGATTTTATGGCATGCTGCCGAGGCGCTAAACCTATTGTATGTCTGTTTTGACAAGTACATTCTACCTTGATCAATTAATCATGTAATGCTTTGTGTTCAATTTGGAATACATAGTTTGTGTGTTCCGTACTGCACAACTTCTGTAGCATTCTTTCCTTCTTGTGGGAATTATGTTGATCATGTGCAATAGCCAAAGTTGAAATCCATATTGATAAATTGAGTGC
The DNA here is from genome assembly GCF_040938575.1 of Ambystoma mexicanum. Lineage (NCBI taxonomy): Eukaryota > Metazoa > Chordata > Amphibia > Caudata > Ambystomatidae > Ambystoma > Ambystoma mexicanum. The sequence goes on from NC_090921.1 coordinate 386,184,661, forward strand.
CACAATGGTTCAGACGTTAGCTCAGCGTGTTAAGCATACATTGCAGAGATGCGAGTTCATATGAAAGATTAGAAGAGCACATTGCAGCAAGGATGGCTGAACCTTTCCTACGTCTGAAGTTTATAAACCTACCTGTATATGTACTTGGTTTTGCAACATAAGAGGTGCTTTTATCAGCAATGCTCCTGCACCAGATAGGGGTTGCTATAAAAACTAACATGTCATTCGTATGGTGAAGGTCTAGAAATTGGTTTGTTCAGATGGGGCGTTCTAAAACCTAGGCAATCCCCTCCAAAGATGAGCATAAACTATTAGTCCAAAAGGTGAATAAAAGACTGTGTAACCAAAGTGTTCATGCTGTATCCTGGCTTTGCCAGCAGACGATACAATGATCCTGGCCAAATCCTCTAATATCTCTTGCATTACTGTGCTGTCTTCTGTGAGGTTTGCCTTCTTGCATGCTGGTGGCATCGTTTAGCTCATTACTTGATCTTTCTTCTTATGTACGCCATTTGAGTGGCAGGGGTGGTAGAGAGGAGAGAGCGGACCAGATGGTGTAGGCATTGGGCAAGCATATTTTAAGGTCTGTTCGTTTGACACAAACAACTTTTTGCTTTTTGTATAAAAGTCAAAGGTTTTTCTGCACGTTTATGAATGACAATTTCACAAGCCATTGTTTTGGAAGTATTTAAAACTTAAAAGTACAAAAGACATACCTAGATTAAATCTGTTAAATCACATCGATTGCTATGCTGGTACTTATATACTTCCCTTGATGATGGATAGAATGTAGCTCGAATTATTCCCATTTTGCATAACACCCTTCTGTAATATTGTGTTTTAAAAAATTGTCAGGTTTGGAAATGTGACTGGTGTACTTTGCGAGTCAGTTTTATAAAATGAGATTGTTTTAGTACATACTAAGAACTGGAAAAGAAAGTGTTCAAATGCAGAAATAGAGTTGGCACAAATCCCAGCTTCACCCCTTAAGCAACATGTGATCCTGGGCATCTCATTTATGGGCCGATTCATGGAATTTTTGCGCCGAAAAATGGGTATTTGTGCGCCATTCTGCCCGCAAACCCCTGTTTAAGAAATGGGGATTTGTGGGCAGAATGGCGCACAAATCCCTGTTTTTCAGCGCACAAATTCCATGAATCAGCCCCTTAATCTTGTATTGCCTAACCTCTGTGTTGCCAGTCCCTAAACCTTTCAAAATTCTCAGGGTATGATCTTCATAAAAGCCTCACTCAGGGTTTCACTGGCTATAGGGTTGCTTTCACTATAATAGTGAGCATTGATATGCTGCACACCACAGGCACTTGTTCCCTTGATCTCTAATGGCAACGCTATTTGAAATACATGTCCCGCTTCTAATCTCAGTCTCTCTGGATAGAGGCACCTTCCTGGTAGCTTCTAATCTGCCTCCACTATCCATGCTATGGTATGTGTAGCTTTCTCCTTCCTTACAATTGGTCTACTCTATCCATGCTTGAACACTTTTGCATTCTCTGAGGCAGCTAAATTGAGTTCTCTGCCTATTCTGGGTTACATGTACCTTTTACATACAGTCCTACATTAATACTACAGGCTACATATCTTCCCGGATGCTACTGATAAAAAGTATCCTGTTTCTATACTAGAACAGAAATAACCTCTTCGTAGATTGCTAATATTGGCCTTCAAATGCTACTTGTTTATCAATCTGATTAGAGCAAGAATGAAGAGGGTAAGGGGACTTAAAGGGAGTAAACATGCTTATTTTGAATGCTGCAAGGCGGCATGTCTACCTATGGGTTTTGCTCACGGTGGAGTGGGGGGTGCCACCAGATATACTTGATCACTTAATTCCTTTGGTTTGATTGAGGGGGGGGGGGCAAAGATGTCCATGCCCAGGGCCCCAAAAAACCTTAAAATGGCCCTGTCCCAGCTCCCTCCGATAGGTACGCCAATGACATTTTTGGGCTTAGAGGTGTCCCTAAGAGGCAACCTAATAACCAGATCTAATAATGGAAAACTCACTTATGGATAAGAATGTGTATAAGAAAGACATGCTGTTCAGCGATCTGCATAACATATGAAAACACCTTTAGCATGTGGGTAATGGACAGGCTGTACTATTTTTAAGACTGTAGTAACGTCCGTAGGCTTACTATTTATTAATGATCATTTCAGTTGGAATTACCAAACGTGCTGAGGCCTTTTCTGCGTCTGGACGTTTACTGCTACAAACACGTTGTGAACCACATTCCAAGAAAAGGTTCCCGAAATCATCGCAAATAGCCAAAAAGTCTGCTAAGAGATGACACTAGTTTGGCAAATATAGAGGCAACACAGAGGAAGGTGTGATGATACTGGATAACTATTTGCAGTTTTTCTTAAACACATCAAACCGAGAGAGACACTAGCTACTCCATGGTACAGCAGCTGCGACACGCTCCTTGTGTCATTTATGATTTGTTCTGAGCGGGAGGCAGGCATCGGAGCGCTGACGAGTCAAAAAATGTGAGGGAATTGTAGACACCTTTGCAAGTCCAGATGCAGTGTGTGTTACACTGAGACGTGTCCAAACCGTCAATTCTCACAACCCTCTATAACTGAGGAGGTTGAGACAGCCCAGTAAGACGTGGGTGCTCGGTACACACCCAACAAAGGCAAACCTGCCTACCCCCTCCAACTATGGTGCCGCCACAACATCGCTCTAGGCCATGGGGTATCTTTAGCCACTGCTCCCTGCCACCAATGCAGATCAAATGCCAACCTCTAACCCTGCTTCTCGGCCCGAGCGGAGCAGGCGCCGGTCCGGCACACAGAGCGAAATTGCTCAGGAGGAGGGCACAGTAAGGGGCCCACCCAGAAGGCTGACTCTGATCTTGCCAGACAAAAGATTAAGCAGCCTGCTATGCCGGAGGTTGCTCCTTAGATGTTCGGCTGACTGCTCTCTGCCGATTTGTGGATGACTGCAATGCGTTCAGAATATGCAAATAAAGGAATGCATATTCCAAACGCAGCGTGTGAGATGCTCTGGAGTCACACACCCTGCGCCCCTCATTCTTTGTGTAGACAGCCGCGCGCTTGTTCTTCTTGCTGATAGATTTGTATCCATCAGCAGTGATTTTTGGATACCGAGGCTTGAGCCTCATTACTCCATCTTCTCGGGTTGAGTATGTAGTCGTGGGTTTGTATTCTTCTTGGTCTGTGTGGTCTTGTCACAGTAGGGCTGGTTTCACAGGGTCTTTGCAGTGATGGGCCGCGGGTAGCGGTTGAAGGGGTTTGCAGTGGTGGCAGTGAGTCTTCTGATCAGAGGGTTCGGGTTCTGATCCAGTCCTTGGCATAAGTTCTTACTCAGCTTCGCTAGATGTTTGTCCAACATCCCGATGTCCAGGTCTCTGAAGGTCTGCTATCCTTGTGAAGATCGGAGCACCAGACGATATCCGCAGGGCCTTGTTCTGGACTATCTGAAGACTCTTCCGGTGTCGCTCATGGCAGGTCATCCATGCTGGGGAGGCATACGTCAGGGTTGGTCTGATGATCGCCTTGTAGACGTTGATCTTTGTCCGGAGGGGCATGGACTTGCTCTTCAGGAGTGGGTACAGCGTTGCCATCTTTCCCGTTTTCTTCTGAGTATTCTCAATGTGGCTTTCCCAGTTGAGTTTGCTGTCCAGGGTCACGCCGAGGTAGAGGCTGCTGCTCTCCCATTTGATGGTCTCCCCGTTGATGCTGATGTGTGGGTGCTCCTTGTTCATCTTTCTGGTGAACAGCCTTTCAAGTGGGGCAATTTATAAGTGATGGCTAATTTAACAAGCCATTGTTTTACACAGTATGTGCTAAACACTTCAATGTTAAGAACTGAGCATGGGGCATTTGTATTCAACAGGCCAGCACAAGTACCAGTTATCTGACCAAACCTATGCACTCTTAAAAGAGAATTAAAATGCCAAACAGAAAAAGTTTAAAACAATTTTCTTTATTTTCAGGTCTCTTTATTTGACACACCAAAACTCTTTTTTGTATATTACTTTTTAGTTACATATGGCGCATCCCTGGGAAGGTTTTCTTGCTCAAATATTCTAGTGGCTGCTTTGGGACATGGACTAAATGCATTCGCTCACTATCAAAGGTCTTTTAATTTTCTAAACAAGCCAGTCACTGCCTACCGTGAACACCAGATGGCAACTCAATGTCACTTGGCACCTTGATTAGGAAAGTAGAGGTCATTGTGTGTCACCATGCAGACAGTAGTCCATTGCAAATCAATGCAGTGATATGTGTGCAGCAATGTTTTGTGCGCTGCAACCACCCTGTTGGTTAATGGAGTCTATGTGGCGCTCCCGTATGTAACACATATGCATGTTTTTGTCTGAGGTGTCCAATGTCCATTCAATTGCATACTGGAACCAGGGACGTCATTTGGGGGTCGCCAGAGGTCGCAAGTGCGACCACTGAGGTCTCCCTTGCGACCTCTAAAAAAAATGTTTTAAAAAATAAAATACTTTTTTCTTTTTTTTTTTGCAATGCAAGCTCCTTGGCTGTGGCCAGCACCATGTGGTTCTTTAATTCTGGAGTGGCTAGCGCTTTCTTGTTCAGGCCCCTTAGAACATGAGCACCACAAGTCTAATACTTTCAGCACTGAACCTAAATAAGAAAGAATGGGAATGCCAAAAAATGTGTCTTTCTGGAATTCTATACAATAATTGCTAGACTTATTAAAGGTTTATTTCAGGCACACTTCAGGGGGTGAATCACTGATTTAGTGTGTTCTCAAACGGCGTCTGGAACGTTTTGTGTATGCGGCTCTGCAGAGCATGCCATACTGTGCCCACATCTAAATGCATAAAGCAATCAAAGAAGGTGCCTAAAATTGTACATCCACTTTGCCAATCGCCATTTCTACACTGCCAAACCATGGCTGCAGGCCAGCACCAATGAGAGATGCTAATGCCAGTTCTGTTAAAGCATGGGCCTGCTCTCTTTTGCAGAAATAACCCCTGAGGCCTGCATAATAGCGAGAAGGTAGTGGCTGAGGAACTGTGGACCCTTTACCATGCATTAGAAGGCGTTTTCTTTTTTTAAACGCTTCCTCAGCTTATTACTATTCAGGCAAAAGTTTGTAAGAGGTACAATCATTTCTGTGGAGCCTTTCTGTGCCTTGATTATTGGGCCTCTCTTCTATGGTATCTTGTCCTGTCTATGGATATAATTCCCAAAAGATCTTCCTGTATTGGGGGATGGGAATGCTCACACTGAGACCCAAACCTTCCTCATCTAAAATTCTTCAGAAACAAGAAGCAAAAGAGCCCTTGTACCTCATTTGAGTGGCTGATGTTGCAGCCATTTTATATTCGCATCCAAAAACTTAAGCTGTCCAAATGAGTATGTATGGTTCATGGTTACAAACATTTTAATGTTAGAGTGAGTGTTGTGAACAGTGATGTGAGCACCAAACCATGCATCTGTTATGAATTTAGAGATTCACACAAATAATCCTTTTATCACAAACTTGTTTATCCAATATAGAGATCTCGGATCACCGTTCTAGTCCTGCAATGCTGTGTGATTTAATGCAAAGCATACAGGAACCCTCACTGATGCTAGTTGTCCCCTTTCCTACTCAGAGGTATTTTGAAAGAGTACAGTAAGGGTGCACCAGACTGTCCATCTTGAAATGATAACTTTCCATCAGAAAATAATTCATATGGTTAGTCTAGAATTGCCCCTTGCGGAATACAAGTCGTGTGGTACGAACAGAACACAGGGCCAGTGGTCAGTGGGCCCTCAGACCCTGGTAGGCTGGTCACACCGCAGTGTACCAGTACCAACAGTTTGAAACTATAATCAGGCAAGGCCTTCCCCAAGAGCAGGTGACAGAAAATCATTTACTTGGGCAACTACAGCTTTGTTTTCACATTAGAATTCTTCTGTAATGTTCTTGCATTACAACGTAATGAAACCGGGTTCATTTTTATATCAATTTATTTATTCATATCGAGGAGGGGTATTGTCGCACGACACAGAGGCGTAGTTTGGGAGTGACGCGTGCCAGTTGTGGGCTGGCGTGTGCATTCTGGTGTTTCGCCATGGTCACCAAGTTGCCTAGAAACTGACCTGCGATATTGCGTTAATGCGGGAGCTCTGCTACGAAAGACAAACAAGTTATTTACCAACTGTAACGTTCTTTCGACTGGATGTTCCTCCCATATATTCCTCATCTTATGATATTCGTATCCTGCCAGCTTCGCTGCTTCGGTAAAAAAAAAAAATTCTCGGCAGAGGACGCTGTGCACAAGGTCGTGGCGTTGATGTCCCTTGACGGGCTCCGTACCGTGTCGACGTCACCATCAGGCACCGCGCCCGTTGGCTTCAGTTCTGTTTTTTTCGAAGAAATATTCGAAGAACACCCAGGCGTGCCTCATAACTGATAGACTCTTTGTGAGAGGAAAGTGTAAGAAACGTAAACTGTACTGCGGGGTAGGATGAGAGGGGCTATGAGGAATAAGTGGGAGGAACATCCAGTCGAAAGAATGTTACAGTTGGTAAGTAACTTGTTCTTCGAATGGATTGTGTCCTCCCACGTATTCCTCATCTTATGATAGACTCCCATAGCAGTGGTAATCTTGGAGGTGGGAATAATAGTTATTGTTCTCATGAACGGAATGAAGTACCGCCTTGGCAAATAAACTCTCATTGGAGGAAGAGGCATCTAAGCAATAATGCTTGATGAAGGTATGCATTGATGCCCATGTGCTCAGAGCCGCAGAAGTAGCCATCCCCCTAGTGGAATGGGCTCGCAGCCCAGCCGGTGGGTCTTTTCCCGCCAATCTGTAGCACTCAATTATAGCCAGAATGATCCAGCGGGATATAGTTTGTTTTGTCACTGCTAATCCTAATTTATGACCTGTATAACCCACAAAAAGTTGATCATCTTGACGTAATTTTGACATTCTTGAAATGTAAAAACAGAGCCCTTTTGGGGTCCAGTCTATGCAGCCTCTCCTCTTCTTTGCCCAAATGAGGAGGATAGAATGTTGCTAATATGATTGTTTGTGACAAGTGCAAGTCAGAAACTACTTTTGATAAGAAAGATGGTTTAACCTTAAGAACCACTTTGTCCTTGTAAAAAGTAGTATATGGAGGTTTACATGAGAGAGCCTGTAGTTCACTAACCCTGGGGGCTGATGTTAAGGTCACAAGAAGGACAGTCTTCAATGTTAGAAGCCTCAAGGGACAGGAGTGCAGAGGCTCAAAAGGTATACAAGTTAGAAACTTAAGTACTAGATTTAAATCCCAAGTTGGGACATGAAAGGGGACTGGAGGGTATACATTAGTAAGCCCTTTCAGGAATTGAATTATCAATGGAAAGAAACCTCTTCCGAGGAGCGCTTGAAAATGGACAGCGCGGCTAGATATCCTTTAATTGTTCCGATCTGGAGCCCCAGAGTGGCTAGCTGCAATAGGAAAGAGCACCATTGGGGTGCCACATTGAAAAGGGTCCACATCCTTATCTTTGCACCAGTTACTGAATTTGTTCCAACAACACCGGTACACGGATTTTGTTGCTGGCCTTCTGGCCGAAAGCAAAATCTCCATTATGTCATCCCGAAGATCCCAATCCTTGTATCTCAACCTCTCAGAAATCATGCGTGAAGGTTGAGTGTCTTGACCTCTGGATGGAGAACCCGACCTTCCTCTTGCGAGAGAAGATCCTCTCTTTGCGGAAGACGTATTGGAGGGCAGATGGACATGCTCAGAAGGTCCGGGTACCACGTCCTCCTGGCCCAATCCGGGGCAATTAGGATCATGGTTTTCCTGAACGTTCTCAACCTCCTGATTACTTGAGGCATCACAGGGACTGGAGGAAACACGTACAGAAGTGGAAACTTCCAGTCCACCACGAACCAGTCTCCTAGAGCTCCTCTTGGAGCAAAATCCCTTGAGCAGTACTGTTCGCACTTACGGTTTACCGAACAGATCCACTTGAGGGGTTCCCCAAAGGGCGAAGATCTCCAGAAGGACTTCCTGAGCTAGCTCACACTCGTGGGAGACTGTGCTCTGCCTGCTCAGAGCGTCTGCCGCTGTGTTCTGCTCTCCGGCTAGGTGAACTGCCGATAGAGAGATTCCTTCTCGTATTGCCCAGAACCAGAGCTGCATTGCCTCTCTGCACAGTGGTAGTGACCCTACGCCTCCTCTCTTGTTGAGGTAGTACATGGCCACCGTGTTGTCCATCATTATCAGGACATTCTTTCCCTGTACAGAGGGCAGGAAGGCCTTCAGCGCTAGTCTGATTGGCCTCAGCTCCGATAGGTTGATGTGTAGTTTGGACTCTGATGGAGACCAACGCCCGCTGATTGTCAGACCGTTGGTGTGGGTATGGGAATGTACAGTGACTGGCAGAAGTGCCAGGCAGCCACAGCCAGAGATGCTGTGGCTGGCTGGCACTTGTGTCAGCTTGCCTGACTTAATGGCTAGCGCATCTCCTAACATGGCTGTGGCCACAGTGGGATAATGTGTCCCGCCAATGTTGAGGTGGGACCGGAGGGCTCCGGCAGAGCCCCGGCTCAGTCCTACTTTTTGGAGACTGCCGGGACCGGGCCCAGGCCCAATTAAAGCACTGGCAACACCCCACCAGATGTGTGTGTCTACCCAAAAACAATATGAAACCAACCAGTCTGCTTAAACAAACCTGGAAACGTCATCACCATGGGCGGAGCCAGGCATGGGCTTAGAAGGGCTAAACCCCACCCACCCACTTTGATGCAGCAGGCATCACTCAGCTGTGACACCCAGTCCGGACTCAGACAGCAAGAACCTGTGACATATCTCACCTCGGAGAGCAGTGTATTTATTTAAGCAACTACACCGGTCTCAAAGGAGAGAAAACAGTAATTGAAGTGAACCTAGAGGCAGAGGACAAAAGCCTACCCAGAGGATATCGGAAGATCACCAACAAACCCCCCCCCCCCCACAAACCCCTAATGTTGTAGCTAAAGCTGACGGCTCATCTTTTACGTGGCCCATGCTTCAATAATTAGTGTCAACTTAAAGAAAAAAGTGCATTTGTGTGCATGCAGGGATTGTATGCATGCATGCATGTATGAATGTATGTGTGCATGCATGCAAGGGAGTGTGTAAGTGGGTGTATGTATGCTAGGATGTGTCTGCAAGTGCACACATATGAATTAATGCAGTGTGAATGATGTACATGGGTGTGACTGCGTGTTAATGAGAGCGCAGTGTAAATGTTTTGAGGCTCTGTCAATGACAGATCAGCTGTGTGGGTTCAGGACTGGTGGGTGAATGTGTATGAATGTGTCCATATCTTGGCATATCTGTGTGTGTGTGTATATATGTATGTGTGTAGGAAAGCTGGGTCATTGGAGCATGAATATTTTCTGACAAGAACATGGCATATTTTCTGCAGTTTTTGGGCAAAACGAAGCCAACCGGAGTGTTATGTGATGGTGGGGTTGGAGTGAGGGGCGGGAGGGAGGAGGGGTACTACAGTAGGGCTGGCGTGGCTGGGTATTCCTGTGGCATGGAATGTTGTACTCACATTAAGGACAAAGCCAACATGAGGAGTGTGCATGGTGGAGGGCATGCTGCCTAATTTTGACTTTGCTTTTTTTTTTACTGGTTTAAGGTCAAAGGCAGCATAAATATTCTTACATGGGGGCAATATAACATGAGTGTAACATAAGCGTTCTTATATGGGGGATTTGTGCAATGATAATATGCTACTTATATAGCGCTTTCGCCAAAGCACTGTACAGAGCATATTTACATAAAATGCATCAACCAACCGAAGTTCAACTCATTTATCGAGCTTTTAAGTATGAAACACTAAGTTGGCATTGCTGGGATTTGAACCTGCAAATCTCACTGAGATTCCAACATCGAGCGCTCAGCCCGCTGAGCTATCTTACCGTCTAGCCGGCAAGAGCATGTTTTCTTACTGTGGCATTGCAGTTTATTACTGGTGTTAAGGCCAAAGGCAACTTAAGTGTTCTTACATTGGGGTGGGTGCATTCAGTTGGGGTGCAAATACAACGGGATGAGAATTCTTATATGGGGAGTGGAAGATTTGTGCAGCCAGCAAGGATTTGTTTTCTTATTGTGGCATGACTTTTTTTACTGCCATTGAGGCAAAGCCAATTATGAGTATGTTCTTACATGGGGATATACGCATGCATTGGCAGAGCCAGCATCAACATGTTTAGTTCTAGTATTGTTACTGGTATTATGAACAAAGCAAACATGAGTATTTTTCTATGTGGGAATAGTGGCATATATAAGTGCACCAGAATGAACATGCGTGGGCACAATCAATATGAAAAAGCTTTTTACACTTGCAAAGTACTCGCAAATAGTGGGCAAAGGCATTATGGAAATGTGTTTGAAAATGCTCCTGTGCATTGTTGATGACTTGGCATCTAATGTACTTTTTCTGTCTTACCCTACAAAACCGATTGTAAACTGTGTGGCTTTTTACCTAATTTATCACAAAAGGTTTACTGTAAAATGCATTATGTTAACCCTTTATTTAAAAACTTTTCTCAAGGGGACAAACCCCAGCCCCCTTGATTGGCTGGACCTCCATCACTATGCTTTGTCACTCTTGGGCATTTGGCTGGGGGCTGAACAAGGGCCCTTCTTTCTGTGGGCTCTTCTTAGTGTGAACCCTACATTAGCTCCAGGTCCCACGTGTTAAACAAATGTGGCTAGGCCTCTGGTGAGTTGGGAGTAAAGATGCATATAATGGGGCAAGGCGTAATATCTAATTATGGGGCAAGGCGTAATATCTACTCGGCCTCCTGGGCCTGGGGAAAGGGGGGATGGATCAATAGCGCAATAGGTTTAATGCCCTGTCTCACTAACATTGTTTGAAACTGCCATCCAGCCTCCACCCCACGTCCCCAAAATGTTGAGGTTGGTTCCGCCTCTGATCGTCACAATGGTTCCAAAAGGTGTACCAGTGAGACCACACCGGGATCTCCTAAATGTCTGATTGAAGAAAAAAAGCACAGGGAAGCCTTATAAATTCCCGAAAAAGCAATTTCGATGCTGTGCTAATGATCAGAATAACACACGGAAACGTAGAAAACCTGGTCTGTCGGTTCCCTAGATTGAAGAATAGGTTAATCACCAGTAGGCGCTATAGAAAAAGACATGTCATTTGTAACACAGACTTACTTTTACAAAACGCGACTGGCAAAAGCCTTGTGTTGAAACGTGATCCAACAGACTTAAGAAAAAAATGCCTTTTCATTTGCTTTTGGGTGGACTACCTACGCCTCGACGGATGTTTATTTGAATCTTTACGTGAAAAGAGGGAATCATTTCCAGAAAACTGAAGGCAGAGCGCCGTGTTTTGCCATGAAATAACAGAGGCTCTATTTATGAAGCTGACGACAGAGAAAAACCAAATGATGGAGGCGGCGGCACGGTAACCCGTGCAGGGTCCTCCTCTGCCTCCCCTGCCCCCTGGGTAAGAGGGAGGGCACAGGCAAAAAACAAGCACCAAAATTACCAAAATTACCAAAAGCCTGCAAAGGGCGAACAAAGGCAAGGGACGTGGTAACCCCTTTATAATGGACAGGCGTCCTACACCAGGTAGCATCCAGCCCCTGCAGTAGGATGCCCATCGCGGAGAAGAGAAGGATTTCATTTTCGTTTCATCGTGCTCACGAAGTGCTGCCCGGAGAAGAAGAGCCTGCTGAAGACGTGGTTCTTGCTGGAGCAGTGTCGCAGGCAGCCGGAGCAATCGAGGAAGGAAGGGCTGGAGCCAGGACCTCCGCGATGCAGGCGTCGGCATCTGGAACTAGAGGCCATGCAGAGGGCTGCCTTCGAAGGACCGGGAAGCAGCACAGGAGTGCGGCAGGCCGCGTCGGTGAGATAAGGCTTCGTCACACCAGAGGTGGACCCGGAAGGAGCGTAGCAGCGCTGGGGACCAAGCGGGCGGCAGAGCGAGCGGAAGGAGTTACGGTTGCAGTTAAGGAGCTGCAGGGGGCACAAGGAGGCTGGGGCTCTTACCGAACCGAACACCCGGGCCATCAAAGGGTGAGAAAAGCATTGGGACTTGGTTGCAGGAACCGGGCTGCCCGGGTGGACTACCTACGCCTCGACGGATGTTTATTTGAATCTTTACGTGCAAAGAGGGAATCATTTCCAGAAAACTGAAGGCAGAGCGCCGTGTTTTGCCATGAAATAACAGAGGCTCTATTTATGAAGCTGACGACAGAGAAAAACCAAATGATGGAGGCGGCGGCACGGTAACCCGTGCAGGGTCCTCCTCTGCCTCCCCTGCCCCCTGGGTAAGAGGGAGGGCACAGGCAAAAAACAAGCACCAAAATTACCAAAATTACCAAAAGCCTGCAAAGGGCGAACAAAGGAAAGGGACATGGTAACCCCTTTATAATGGACGGGCGTCCTACACCAGGTAGCATCCAGCCCCTGCAGTAGGATGCCCATCGCGGAGAAGAGAAGGATTTCATTTTCGTTTCATCGTGCTCACGAAGTGCTGCCCGGAGAAGAAGAGCCTGCTGAAGACGTGGTTCTTGCTGGAGCAGTGTCGCAGGCAGCCGGAGCAATCGAGGAAGGAAGGGCTGGAGCCAGGACCGCCGCGATGCAGGCGTCGGCATCTGGAACTAGAGGCCATGCAGAGGGCTGCCTTCGAAGGACCGGGAAGCAGCACAGGAGTGCGGCAGGCCGCGTCGGTGAGATAAGGCTTCGTCACACCAGAGGTGGACCCGGAAGGAGCGGAGCAGCGCTGGGGACCAAGCGGGCGGCAGAGCGAGCGGAAGGAGTTACGGTTGCAGTTAAGGAGCTGCAGGGGGCACAAGGAGGCTGGGGCTCTTACCGAACCGAACACCCGGGCCATCAAAGGGTGAGAAAAGCATTGGGACTTGGTTGCAGGAACCGGGCTGCCCGGGTGAAAGACAGTTGAGTCCAGCATTCAGCAGGAGTGGGCTCGCCGGGGGGGGGGGAGGGGGAAATCGCGCATTGGAGGGGCGTGGAACTTGAATGCCGGCCGCTGGTACTGGGCCAGCTGATCAGAAGTCCAGCACGGAATGGGCGGCAGCTGCCACCCCAAGCCGGTGCATACGTTCAGCCCCCGGGCTGCCTGGGTGAAAGAGACGAGCATAATTTTGTGAGCATCAAGCACCTTGGAGGTGGCAGCAAAAGCCAGCCTCTGTGGCACGGGCAGTAAAACATTTTGGAACTGCAATTGCACCAATTTCGAAAATCTGACAGTGGTGATAAGAAAGTACATTGTTGAGAAAGGGTTGCACGGCACAGCAGAGGGATGGAGCTGGAAGCATTCATGGCATTGGCAAAGCTGGATGCTGCAACACATGGGCCCCGATTGGATGAGCACAATGGTGCGACAACCAGGACATGAAACGCCAGGTCCCAGTCAAGGAAGGGGCTGCCTGCTAATGTTTCAGGACAGTGCCAGCGATGTGGCACTAGAAGAGGTGGAACTAGGGGGGGGAGGAGAAGGGGAAGGAGAAGGAGAAGAGGAAGCAGAAGAGGACCGCAAGAAAGAAGAGGTGCAGATGACAAAAAGAAAAAGGACCATGACTGCGAAGGCCAGGGCAAGCAAGGAACAAGCTAATGCCAACAAAAAACAGAGAGGAAAGGGGAGGGTGCAGGAGGATGCATCCTTACCGGCACCTACACCTGCTGAGGCTCCAGGAAACCGTGGGGGCACAACCAGCACTCATGTAACCAGACTGGTGGAAGTAGCTGCGGAGGGACCCACATCCCCAGAGATGGTCAAAGGTATGTTCATGCAGTGCATGCAGGCATGGGGAAAAAGTGGGCATGGTCAGGCATTGTGTGTTAATGACAATATGAATAGAAATGTGGTAAATGATAATGGAATGTCAAATCAGCAGGTGATGAACCAGGGCTCAGGGGGGCCTGGGAGGGGAATTGATCATGCCTTGTCCCCCCTTTGGAGGGACTGGTCAGGTATCCCAGGTGGGGGTAATTCCGGCAGGTGGTTTTCAGTCAGTGGGTTTGCCCAGCACTGGCCCGTTGGGGAGTGTGGGGGTTAGCCAGTTGTCTCAAATGACCTCTCCAGCTGGAACACAACAAGGGCAGGCATGGTGGGGGCAAGGGAGCGGGGATCCACAATTTCAGTGGGGAGAACCAGACACAGCCAATTTCAGCGGCACCACCCAACCTAGTGACGGGAGGGGTTTGGGGGCAGGTAACCCAGTATGGAAGACCAATGCCAGGGTTTGCACCAGTGCGAGCGGCAGTGAACTCATTGGTGTGGCACATCCCATGGGTCACTAAGGATAAACTGTGGAGAAAGGAGTTTGTTGACAGCTTTGACTTGTTGGGGATTGTACCAGTGGGGGAAGGCGTGAAAGACCTGTCTGAAAAGGAGAAAGAGAAAAGGGAAAGGGGGAGGGCTAAGGTTGAGCCCACTATTCACAATTGGCTCAAAGCATTCAGAACGTACATGTCCATGATGCATTGGCAATGGTGGCTTATGTGCAATATATCCATGACCTTTACCTGAAGTATGGGGATGGGTGGGGTGGCTGGATTAAGAGCAGGGTTTTAGGCTAAAAATGCAAGTATGGCCCGCTATGTCTTGGGATGAGGTGGATGTCGGGGGATACATCGATAAAATGGTGCCCGCCAGAGAGTTCGGGGACAAGCAACAAGGGGAGAAGTCTCAGGTTTGGAGAGGTAGAGGGGGTTATTCACAGTGAGGTAGGGGGTCCTTTCGCGGGCCCTCCTCCTGGGGCAATCGGTACAGCTACCAGGGGGAGTGAGCAGATTGCTGGAGGTTTGCAGAAGGGGACTGCCCCTTTGGTAAAACATGTCGATTCAGGCACCCAAAGGGCGGAGGCTGAGGGACTCGCAGCTCCGCCTCATGGCGAAGCAAAGCATAAGAGCCGTGGCAAGCCAAAAGAAAAGTGAAAGCGAGATTGAGGAACTGCCATACGTGATTCATTTTGACAAACCAGTGAGAGGCAAGAATACGATTAAAACAAGTTTACACACGCCAGTTAACCTCCTCGCCATGACTCCTTTTCTTAATATGCATCACAACAGGGTTGATGCGAAAGCAAGGATTCAGGTGGGGTTACAAGATCCCTTGTACAGGAAAAGTGTGTGGCAGGGACGCAACCAACTTACGGTCGGCGCTTGAAAGGCCGGAGGTTGTGGCACAAGAAGTGGAGAAAGAAATCAAGCTGGGTAGAGTTGCTGGCCCTTTCGCCTCTCCTCCCCCTGACCCCAATGGACAATTTTGTGGCGTCACCATTAGGACTAGTGCCCAAAAAGGAGGAGGGCCAGTATCGCCTGATCCATCACCTCTCCTTCCCAGAAGGGCAATCTGTGAATGATGGCATACCAGACGAGTTGTGTAGGGTCCAGTATGCCTCCCTGGATGATGCGATACAGATGGTGAGAGCTGCAGGGGGCTCTAATGGGAAAGTCACAGTCAGCCTTCAGGCTGCTGCCGATTCACAAAGGGAGCCATCACTTGCTGGGGTTCAAGGTGATGGACAGGTATTTCTATGACAAATGTCTACCAATGGGCTGTGCCATTTCATGTTCGTACTTTGAAGCATTCAGCACCTTTCTTGAGTTTACATTGAAGGAAAAAGTGCGGAAGGGCTGGGTCTTGCACTATCTTGACGATTTTTTGTTCATTGGTAAAGAGGGGACCGAGGAGTGCAGGTCACTCATGGCTGCATTTCAGGGCTTGATGGGGATCATGGGGGTCCCATTAGCGGAGGGGAAGACTGTAGGCCCAGCCACAACATTGAACTTCTGGGGATTGAAATCGACTCAGTCAAAGGCGAATGCAGGCTCCCGCAAGACAAGGTGCAGAGATTGAAGGAGAACATCAGCGTGTTGAAGGGTAAGACCAAAGCTACCTTGAGGGAGTTGTAGTCGGTGGCAGGTAACCTCAATTTCGCTGGGAGAGTAATACCCGCGGGGAGAGCGTTTGCCAGAGGTAGAGCTAAAAACAGTGGGACTGCAGCATGCTTCCCAGCATGTCCGGTTGGGGTTCGAAGTAAAGGAGGATTTCCGGTCGTGGGAGAGATTTTTGGAGGAATTCAATGGTGTGCTACTTTGGAGGGGGGAATGGGCCAGCAGCGAAAGGCTCAAGCTATTTACCGATTCTTCGGGGGTCCCACAATTTCGGGGCAATCTTGGGGGACAGGTGGTGCGGTAAGGCATGGCCCACAGAGTGGCATCTGAAGGGAAACACAAAGGAAAACACGTTGCTGGAGCGGTTTCCCATTGTGGTAGCGCTTAAACTATGGGGGACTCAGCTAGAGAACTAAAAGGTGTCTTTGTGGTCAGATAATCTGGCGGTGGTTCAGATCATCAATCTGGGGTCATCCAACAATGTAAGGGTGTTGAAATTGCTCAGGGAACTCACAAAGAGCCAACTGGCATTAAACATCGAGGTCAGGGCACGGCATATCCCCGGCGTGAAAAACACAGCCGCTGATTCTCTATCTCGTTTACAGTGGGAGAAGTTTCAAGGCAACTGTCCAGAATCAAAGAAGGTGATGTCCCCGTTCAAGGAGCACTGGTGGGGGATGATTGGGGTGACCAGAGTTCCCTGATAGACACAGCCCTGGCGCCAGGCACAGCAAAGAGGTACAGGGCTTGCTGGGAACTGTTCACAGTATTTCAAAGGGACTTCTGCCAGAAGGGCAGCGAGAGTTACCGGTTCGGGCCTTTGTGGGCTGGTGCTGGCGGATGGGAAAAACCAGAGCCTGGATGACATATTACTTGGCAGCGATAGCCCATTATGCTAAAATACGGGGTCAAAGGGACCCCACCAAAGAACATTACATCGCATTGGCCATGAGAGGTCGGGCCAAACAGTGCAGAAGCCTAATGAGGGGTGGTCCATTGACGTGGTGAAACTACATGGTTTAATTAAATGTCTGAAGGTATTATGCAGTAGTGATACTGAGAGGGTGTTATTCACAGCGGACTTCACAGTAGCATTCTTTGGGGCCTACAGGGTAGGTGAGCTAGTACCCGAGAACAAGGGGGGCAAGGGGTCTGGTTTCTTGCGATCGAGGGATGTCCATGCAACTAGCAAACAGGTGATAATTTATGTACGTAGGTCAAAGACCGATCAGAAGGGGAAGCACTTCAGGCCATCCAGGTGAGTTTAGTTTGCCCGGTGGCGTCCTTGGCCAGTTACCTTCACCAAAGACTGCGTTCGGACCTGGGGGCTCCACTACTGTTGCATAGGGACGGGTCTGCCTCGAGCCGCTTCCAGTTCAGAAAGGTTATGGATCTGGCACTAGCGAATATGGGGTTGACGGTTGGGCGGTTTGGGACACATTCGTTTAGGATTGGGTGGCCACCTCCGCAGCGGCTGGGGGACTAGGGGCGAGGAAATCAAGCAAATAGGGAGGTGGTCTTCTGGGTGTTTTAAAAGATACATCAGGCCGGAAAAACATGCCACCTTCTCGTCTCCTTCCCATTACCAGCTTCGCAGAGGAAGAGACGTTCCGTTTGGGTGGTGGGGCACTTGTTTGTTGCGAGGGCCGGGCCAAGCTGGACACCGCAGCAGGAGGAGCTGACGGCCGGCAAGTACCGGATATGGTGGCACGGGGGTGCCAGGGATGAAATGGGCGCAGCTGCAGGGGCTTTTGCGCAAGTTGCTGGGTAAGCAGCAGAGGCCCGAGGTGTAGGTCATCCACTTGGGTGGGAATGACCTGACTAGCTTGGGGAGGGGGGTCTTGTTGAGGGACATGATGCTCTTGTTACAGGAAATATCGGCGCAGCTTGGAGAGACAGAGATCGTGTGGTCGGAGATAATTCCCAGGCCAGAATGGAGGGGAGCAGAGAACCACACTGCAGTAGAAAGATCGAGGAAGAAGTTGAATTGTGCTATGTCTAAATTCTGCAGCCTGATCAACTTGAAATCCCCGAATATTATCTAAAAGATGGGGTTCATTTTTCAGCAATGGGGATGGAGCTCTTGGTATTGGAATTTGTGTACAAAACTCTTGGAGTTGTAAGAGTAAGCAAAAGGAAGGGGGAGCCACAGTGGACGGTAACCCACCCGTGGCGGTGTTTGGGCGACCAAGAACAAGAGACGGACTCCGAATGAGCCATGAGGAAGCCCGAAGGGTCTTCACTCTTCTCGGACCAGCGCCTCTTGGGAGCCTAACGGCAGAGGCGTCTGGTGTTAACAATAAGGGCTCAGCTTCCCCCGCAGAAACGGCGCTCTCCCCGCCCACGGACACCTGCAAGGGCAGGCGGGGCTCAGGCACAAAGGGTTGGGAGAGTTGGGCCTACTATGGACTTGGTGCAAAGGAATAGGGCGAAGCAGGTGTATTGGACACGGAGCAGGCGCCACACTTACAGACTGATTTTCACTAATGTGTGCAGTGTTTCTTTTTGCTGTGAAAATAAATCTGCGGTCAAGTTTGCCATTTTGAGGAACTGTCTCATTCCTGCTAATTTTTCTAAGGGGGAAAGAAGGAAACAGAAGAATGAGCAAAATATGGTTTATTGGCAATGAGTATGAATGGACAAATGCAAGGGTTAAATGCCCTAGTCAAAGATTTGGCTGAGTGTATTTGCGTTGAGTTGCTGGTTTCATGTGCGGGTGAGAATACACCCAACCCTCTTCCATCCCTGCGGGCTGCAGTGTAATTTTAAGCTGTCTGTAAGATTTGGATAATGGCCCAGCAACGAAGGGGTTACCTGGTGATGTACAAGACGCAGCCTGGACAGCATGCGGCTGAGAAGAGGCTGTGTTTCTCCCCCCGCCAGATGTGCAAATAAAAACAGCTTGCAAAAGCTTCCCACCCGTTTCTGTGAGATAATGAGAGCATGTAAACGAACATATCAAACGTAACATACCAATCGCTTAAATGTAAACTATTCCCCCGTGCAATTCAAGGCAGCATAAGCAGTAGGGGAAACTGGCAGCTGTCACGCAGCTAATGATGAGTTTTGAAAAAAAACTGTCCGGCAGTTTAACACTGAGAAGACTAGAGCAGAGCTTGGACCCCCCCAGCCCCCAGTTGACACAGCAAAACCATGGCTGCAATCCGCTTATTCCTTTCAAAGAAGCCCACGGCAGGCAGCGCAGAGTTCAGTCTAAGTAGTTGTTTCATTTTAATGAAATCCTATGCTACTCGGGATAATAATACTTAATGATATAATGTGAATTCCTTAAGTGTCAAATGATTAAATTGCAAACCACACTTTTCGTTTCAATTATTTCCTTCTGAAAACAGTATGGGGGTAATTCCGAGTGAGGCGGTAAGGGGTTAACGGCGCTGGTAATGGTGCCGGAGCCGTCAACCCCTTTTACCAGGCACCCTTAGCGAGTCCTGTGAGCAGACCAGGGTGCTGACAAGGGGCCTGTTATTAACGGGCCTGTTAGCACCCTCCCCATTCCCATTGAGCCCTATGGGGGCTCGAATGAGGATGGCTTCCTTGAATGAGGAATTACCGGGCCCTCCAAGGTCGGAATGGTCCAGTAATTCCTCATTCAAGGAACCCGGACCCGGTACACGGTAAGGGGCAGCCATGCCGCTAATAGTGGCATGGTTACCTCCTACCTTGTAATGACCCCCTATGTTTCTACATCTTCCAATCAGCATGTTCCCGAACATTATACACAATTAACTAAACTGCGTTTTGACAGTACTTTTTTGAGGGCAACGTGATTAATGGCTATGCGAGCCACTTGTGAGAAGAGTGTGTTGCTAAAGCAGCAAAGGCTTTGCACTGCTCCCAGGGCCAATACAAAGAATGCGACCCATTGAGATGAACGAGCGCATACTCTTAAACCGAGCAGCCACTGTCAGCAGAAGAAACTGCTCTGAAAGTGCAATGACTGATATGTGATATGACAAATCTGATTCATTTGACTCACTGTGCTTCTGCTACTCTGCAGGAACCGTGGATTTGTTGACATAAGTAATGACTGCTGCATTCACTGTCGAGCCCTCACCACCATAGATAAAAAGCTCAAGGGGTTCTGTTTTGGCCAGAGAAACAAACAGCTTGCCTCCCATTTTGAATAAGGATGGACACATGTAAAAATAAATAAAAGCAAGAAATATTTTTAGAAGTTAAAAAGAGGGTTATTCCATTTTTTATATTATTGTTCTTGTGAAATTGTATCTTATATAGATTTGAAATTCGCTCTATTTATAAATGGAAACTATAAATGTAAAAAATGCAGTAATCGCCTGAAAATGTATCATTTTATTTGGAAGATGCATGGTATCTTTCCCATTCAAAGATGGCCGGCTTGTTTCCAGACAGCTTCCTTAGAGACAATCATCCAAGATGGCTGCCTCCATGGAAGAGCTCTTACAAAATCAAAGAGTTCCGAGATGGGCAGGAATGGCTGGGATAAGCTATAGGAATAACATTGGCCAGGGGCAGGGAATGGGATGGATTACAACTGTGTTTCCCTCCTCAAATATCATCTTCATTGGAAAAGCATTACAGACCCTCATTCAAAACCCCTATTTGAAGCTCTTATTCTAATGACAATAGTTTTGGATTTAAAGGTAGTGCTTTCAGCACCACCTAATGCCACAAACGAATTTTCAAAGCCATATTGGATGGGTCTGGCTGTATAAGGAGCACACGAGATTAACTGTGCATAGTGCTCAAACATATTTTACCTTTGCAGGGGTCTAACCCTACCATCATCAGAGGCCAAATCCGCACCTGAAACCCAACCGAGGGCCTGACTGACACCTATGTCTGGTAAACTACAACACTGGGGTACTAAAAAGGTATTTCATTAGGACCCACGAGATGGCTTTATGTAAAAAAAAAAAAAACATCTTTGTTCCTGTTGTAACAGCTTCTAACAGCTTTTGGTTGATCACGTCCAGATTAATACCTGTGATCTTCATTAGAATAACCCATCTGATATCTGTAAACGTATGTCCTGCTCCCCCAAAGTGCTTAACCATAGGGGCTGTTTCAATCCCATTCTTAATACAACTTCTATGTTATATTATGCGTGTTTTACATCTGCAGTACGTTTTGCCAATGTACAGTAAACTGCAGGGACGAGGGATAAGATACCCAACATATGTTGTATTGCAATTTGTAAAACTCTTCAGAGACCACATATTTGTCAATCCCAAGTCAACTTGTGTGTTACAAGTGAAATCACACACTGCACATGAGCCATATTTGCAGTCACCCACCACTGGTTTCATCCCCCACATTTCAGTTATGGTAAATGGACCTGTAGCGCTACATCATTATGGATCACAACATCCCCGATACTGGACCTTTTATTGAAGGCGATAAACTGAGCTTTCCTAGATTTGTCAAAACATCTTTTCCAATTTTTCTGAATGTATAAGAAAGATCAGTGAAGGTATTAGCAAAGAGCACAATAGCCTCACTGGTTTGCGCTGGGAATTTCTGACATGTCGTTCTAGGGTCACAGATGGATCCTCCACACACCCGCCCCACCATGAACATACTTATGTAGGTGGCAGAACATCTGCTGCATGCAATTTGACCTGGGATGTTCCCTTCACTCTTTCCTACACAGCATTCGTAAGTGCAGAACAGCCGGCACATTCAACATAGAAATACCTGGGGATTGGAGAGGTGGCGGTTCATAGCCAAGATGACCAGGTCTGTACCCCCTGTGTTCACAATGGCATCTTTCACATCATCATTTCCAGCAACAGCTTTGATCCCACTCAGCACCTGCTTCACAAGCTCCTATTGTCAATGAGAAATAGAGCCCAATTTAGGCAAAAAGAACATTAAAATTGATACACAAATTAAGTTGTAACTGCATAGTGCGTTTAGCAAGAACAACCCAGGAGTAATTTAAGTCCACAAGAAACAGAAAGGAACCAACCTCTGTGTCACAAATACCAAATTACAGCTGCGTGCCTAAAAGAGAACTTGTTACTGGTTATGAAGTAGTAGAATGCAAATTATGGATCACTTCTGGACAACATTACTGCAGACAGCACCACAGCCCTCTGCGTCAGTATCATATTTGAGTATTGCAATTGCCTTTATTCCTCCCCCGAGTTCACTTGATTCATGTTTTATCGATCAAATCAGACTGCAGTAAACTAGCAACAGCACCCCCACCCCATTTACTGTCACAGTGAGAGCAAAATAGGTGCTATACCCACTATGAGATGGCAGAAAGTCTTCTGCTGGCTGTCAGATATGGAATCCCATCTTATGAGTGTGGGTTTATGTTCAATTTTTGTTCTTGCCATCTTGGAAGAAAAGTTGGCACTTTAGCCTCCATACCCAGTCTCTTTGGTAAAGTGCACAATATAAGTGACTGATGGTCCTGGATCATTCCCCTGAATGTACAGGTCAGACCTAGCATGGGTATGCTCCTCAAAAGACAGTCACAAAGGATGCCAAATACGTTTGGAGATTACCAAGTTTGACATGCAGTATAAATACAAATGTCAGATACATTTTGCTCCCATTATGCTAACATCTTTTCTCTTTTCAGACAATCTCCTGTGCAGTTTTCACACAGATACAATATTGACAATGTGTTTCCTGCAAGGATCATTTTCAACGGCAGTCTTTCTACAGTGCCTTTGGTTTTCTCACTGGAGTGGGCGGACTGGCCTTTCAAATAGGCATTTGTACGCGGAGCGCGCGGTGTGCGCAGTGTGTTTCTCGTGTTTCCTGCAAGGATCATTTTCAACGGCAGTCTTTCTACAGTGCCTTTGGTTTTCTCACTGGAGTGGGCGGACTGGCCTTTCAAATAGGCATTTGTACGCGGAGCGCGCGGTGTGCGCAGTGTGTTTCTCGTGTTTCCTGCAAGGATCATTTTCAACGGCAGTCTTTCTACAGTGCCTTTGGTTTTCTCACTGGAGTGGGCGGACTGGCCTTTCAAATAGGCATTTGTACGCGGAGCGCGCGGTGTGCGCAGTGTGTTTCTCGTGTTTCCTGCAAGGATCATTTTCAACGGCAGTCTTTCTACAGTGCCTTTGGTTTTCTCACTGGAGTGGGCGGACTGGCCTTTCAAATAGGCATTTGTACGCGGAGCGCGCGGTGTGCGCAGTGTGTTTCTCGTGTTTACTGCAAGGATCATTTTCAACGGCAGTCTTTCTACAGTGCCTTTGGTTTTCTCACTGGAGTGGGCGGACTGGCCTTTCAAATAGGCATTTGTACGCGGAGCGCGCGGTGTGCGCAGTGTGTTTCTCGTGTTCCTCGGGGAGCGAGGAAGGAGTGGAAATCAGGACACCAGGAAAACCAACGACTAACACAGGTACTGTGAAAATCTACTTTGAAACACACGAAACCTGTCCATTAAAAACGCTTGCTTCTGCAGGACTATATACGGCAAATATTAAATGACTAGCGGACTTGCCTGATTAAGGGAAGGGAAGTTTTGGGAGTGAGACAGTTATTATTGCCACAGCCCTTGAATCCGCTACATACTATTGTACAGACCCTGGGAGTGTGATAGATACTCTACCATAGCCCTCGGTCTGCACTTAATCTACCTCAGAACCTCAGACAATTGACTCCCTTGTGGGCCGAGTACAAAATAGATTACTAGTATATAACTAAGGGAATCACAAGCTCTGGTGTAAATCGCCCAAAATGCCGGGAAAGGCGGCAAACCGTAATAAAACTGCGGCGGCCAGGGCGAAGAAACCTTATGGCTTACGATCAAACAAAGAGACCGTGGACACATGTAATAAAAAGTCTCTGGAACGTGGGGGACTAAAAGAACCTGGAGATAAGCCTGAGGCTCCACAAAAGGGACCGCTAGATGCCTACTTCCCAAGTAAAACGAGCGAAGGAGAGGCTGATGCTGCACGGAATAAAAACAATGCTTCACAATTGGAGGGAGAAGGAAGTTATCTCCCTCTGGACTTGGATAATGACTCCCTCTTGCAATTGTGCTATGCACTACAAGAACGTGTGGGAACACAAGAAGGGAACCAACTAGAAGTAGAACGGTTGGAGTATCCACTAATCAGTAACTCATTAGTGGAAAAACCGGATGAAAATATAGAACGGGTGCTCGTACATGAGAAGTTGGTGGCTAATCATGTACTAAGGGGAAATGGATCTCCCATTTTGATATCCTCTGCATCACATACTGAAACTACCCCGTACGCCTCCATACCTGCCGCCACAACTACTCCTGTACCAAAGGCACCACGGCTATCAGTGAGTCCCAATATGGTTTTTGATTCAGCAAACCCAACAGAAGATCCCACACATTCAGATTTCAGTGTACATGAAACTTCTCAAACTGGAAACGCTACATTGAATTTTGCCATTAAAATCCTATTAAAACTCTGTGGAACGATTCATGAGGACCTGAAAGCTCAGGGGAGGGTGATCTTAGCCCTACATAAACTCCTAAAAACAACAAAATACCGAGCACCCCCTGTATAGACCGGAGAGGCACACCGACATTAGAAGATTTACATGAAGAATCAGATAGAGTAAACCCAGCCCAGATGGCGGAAAAGATGCCAAATGATCGAGATGAGAAGGGATCAGTGGGAGAACAGGAAGAGGAACCCGAAATAGTGGGTCAATTAAGCAGGAAACAAAAAAGAGCAGCGAATAAAAGGGCAGAGAAAACAAGTAACCCCCCCCCCTCCCCGGAACTCCACTCCTTGCCCCCCTCCGGGCAAAAATATTTCCAAAAAGCAGCGCAAACGTGCGGAGCGT
Organism: Ambystoma mexicanum; assembly: GCF_040938575.1. Lineage (NCBI taxonomy): Eukaryota > Metazoa > Chordata > Amphibia > Caudata > Ambystomatidae > Ambystoma > Ambystoma mexicanum. The sequence continues at coordinate 386,209,351 of NC_090921.1, forward strand.
AGGAAAAGAAGATCTGCCCAAACAGTGGGCACTTTGACGAGCTGGCTTATGGAAGAACAACCGGCACACGCAATTCAGAACTTGGCAGCCCAGTCGGTCTCCTCTACTTCATCTGACCCGGACTTATCCCTCAGGAGGCCAGAACCAGTACCCGAGCTGGAACCCATACCGGGCCCACTACAAGAAGGAGAAATCATGGAGGGAAGTAGGAGCGTTGAGCCACCTAAGGTGGACATTAAAATGTGATTATATCCCCTGTTGAGAATAGCAAAACTGGCAAACAGCTGAATCGATCTACACTCTTTGCCTTATTTGCCAAAATACCGTCACTAAGAATCCTAAATTCTGATGACGTGGATTTTGTTGAACCCTCACACAGTAAAGAAGGGAAACATACAACCATCCACTGCTACCTCCCGGAAACTGCTGCTATAATAAGGGCTAATCATTCATCTATTAAATATCTAGGATACGAGTTGGACGTACCTATTATTGAAGAGACGATTGATGAAAACTGCCAAAAATGCAAGTGTGCATGCTCAACTAGCCCTTTAACATCAAAAATAACAAAAACCACTCAAAGGCTTAGTGATGAGCAAGGTTGGGAATGGCTTCAAGAAAGGCTTGCGCAGAAACAAAGTGGGTGAACCTCGATAATATCTAGCTGGAATACAAGGGGATTTAGTCACTGGACGAGTGAGGGCCCTGCACGGGAACTACTCTTGGCCAATGACTTATTCTTACCCCAAGAAACGTGGGTAACCTTTGATTTGGAGTTTGATGGATACGTAACTTATCAAAATATGGCCATCAGGGGAGAACGGGGAAGACCGAAAGGGGGACTATTAACTAGTGTCAAAACAGCATACAACCCTAAACTGATCCATCAGGATGGCCCTGGAGGTAATATTCTAGCAATTCAAATAAGTCCACCAGGTGGTTGGGCAGGAAGAAAGGAGGTCCTCATAGTAAATATCTATGATCCACCTGGGGAAGCGATCACTGAAGCATTGGGAGATATGTTGGACTCTCTGTTAACCACCTGGAGTCTGGGGGAAGAAGGAGCCGCTATCCTTTTGGGAGGTGATATAAATGCGAGATGCCGTGATACAGAAGGGTGTGGGAACTATCCCTTTGTACAGAATATCTGCGAGATACCTTTACCGCAGAGTAATAATAAAGGCAAACTATGGCTAGAAATACTTAAGGAATGGAATCTTACCATATTAAATGGACGGACAAGGGGGGATATACCAGGTAAAGATACTTGGTTGGCAGGAAAAAAGCGCTCTGTCCTAGATTATATAGCCACCTCTGAGGGCCTGCTGAATCACGCTCTACAGTTAAAGGTTACCCTGAATAACTTTAGCGATCATGGCATGTTAACATTAAGTATGGAGGGTGGTGGAGACTTGGCAGAGGGAGGCACATGGAGTGAAATTAGACCTAACGAGGCGGGAAATAAGATCAGATGGTCCCAACAAAATATCGAAAAGATGACATGCCGGCACAAAACATTGCAGGTAGAGTTTCAATATACCAGCCATACTGAAACCAAACGGTATTAACATTAAACAGCTATTGAGGGGAAAGAGTCCGGAAGACATTGAATGTTGGATCACACATCTGACTCACTCATTGTTTAAGGGTATCCAGGGCCCAGGATTTAGCTGGAATAGAAGGGGAAAACCAAACTTTGATATTAACATAAGAGACCAAAAACGTATTATGCGCCGAGCCTTTAGAAGTATCAGAGCGCATAAAACTACCCAAAGTAATGAAGAGGAGTACAAGGCTGAGATGGCTGCAATAAAAAGAAAATATCAGAGATGGCTTAGAATGTACCGGCAAACTCAAAAAAGAAAACAATGGCAGAATTTTGTAGTAGCTTTATGTAGTCGGAATAGCCGTAGTGTTTGGCAGATACTGGCCCAGGTGGGGGGTGAACAGAAAATGAGAGTTCTCAATCCTATCGCAAGGGATACGTGGGTAGAATACATCTCTAACAAATTTTATAAAGAGACCATGAACATCACTAATAGCTTAGGGGGTGTAAAAATATGGCCCCTCCCCCTTAGCTATAAGATTATAAAACAATGTATTCTGAACCTAAAAACATCAAATGCCCCCGGCCCTAATGGTTTAGCTAACGCAGTCTTGAAGAAAGACCCACATAACTGGGCACAACTTTTACTCACCTTGTACTCAAGAATCTGTAGAACTTGTCAGATACCGACTTCCTGGAAAATATCTATATTAATTCCGATATATAAAAAGGGGGAGCGGACTAAACCTATTAACTACCGGCAACTCTCCATGCTGGATGTTACCAGTAAAATCTTTAATACCCTGGTTCTTAACGAAATAGAAAAGTGGGTTACTGAAAACTGCATTCTAAATTATGCACAAACGGGTTTTAGACCGGGATCTAGCACTACACACAACACCAGGATATTGGACCAATTAATTAATAACACCACGAGCAGTAAAGACTCCACGCTATACATCGCTTTTGTAGACTTTAGTAGCGCCTTTGACTTGGTGATACGGAACATCTTATGGTCTAAATTAAAGGCGTTGGAATGACCGAAGAGGATTCTAAATATATTAATTGCCTTATATAGCAATACCTCTACCAGGGTGCGCCTTAACGATCAAGGTGATATTACGGATAATATCAATACCAACATAGGAGTTAAGCAAGGTTGCATAACTGCACCCATGCTATATAATATATATATAGCTGACCTGCTAGATCATATGGCTACAAAATCAAATTGCCCCCCGAAATTAGGAAACATTCCTGTAATAGGAATGCTATATGCGGACGATTTGATTCTTCTAGATCGCACGATGTCCGGCATACAGAATATGATGAATGAACTAGGGGAGTATGCCACCCAGATAGGACTTGTAATTAACGTGGAAAAGACAAAAATAATGACAATAGCACGAAAGGGACCACATCGTACGGGTATAGATACCAAGGTGGGTAAAATTGAGGTTGTAGAACAATATCCCTACCTGCACCTACAAACTATGATGCCATAATAAGACACAAGACACGGACACGGAGAGCGAAATTACTTACACTCCAGGCGTGTAAATTCGCAAAGGGCACGGCTGGTTTCAGTATGGCTGGTATATTGAAACTCTACCTGCAATGTTTTGTGCCGGCAGTTCTCTATGGCTTGGAGGCTTTGGCCATGCAAGATCTAACCTGGCTAAACACTTTGGAAGGCCACTTCTGGCGTATGGTGCTGGGTCTGGGACCTTCGTGTTCGATACAATATCTCCGCCTAGAACTGGGCCTCATCTCCCTGAGAGGTAGAGCACTCCGGGCTCGAGGTTTTTTCTACCTAAAATCACGCGCAGAGCCCCACTGTAAACTACTGGGCCTGGCAGGAAAAAATTACGATACAGAAAGGCACCTACGTGGTGCTAATTACAAAGATCTGAATGAAACATTTAGGGAAATTGATTGGTCCTATGCAAACCTGAGCAAACTACCATATATCCATCAAAAAAAAGGCATTCGAGGACAAGCTGAACAAATGGGACTGGTGTGCAAATTTAGACCACTTGTCCAAATTGAAGGGATATGAGGCGGTTAGATATGTCTCACATAGATACTTAAAAGTACAGCCATATCTGCTACTATGCCCGGCCCCTGAGGTGAGAAATTTCTTGTTAAGATTAAGAATCAATCAGTTGCCTGTATTGACTATCATAGGACCACGACTGAAAATACCTGGGGAGGCCAGTATATGCGGTATCTGTCAGGGGGCAGGAATATTGGAAACCTCTAGACATGTGTTAACCCTGTGCCCTAAATTGGGCCCTATATATATGAATGCATATGTTAAATGGGTCCATAACTATGAGGCAATTATGGAGGATGATTTCTGGTACATGTGTTTAAATACTGAATCTCTTAGTTTGCAGCTGTCTCTTTTTAGAGTATGGACACAAATTATGCCCTTACTATCACCAACACAGGAATAGCAGTAATATGGACACCAATAACAATAAATAATAATAATAATAACATCAGTAGAATCAGAACGCACTTCTACTGTAATTATGATTATAAATGTGATTCTAATTGTATTGTAGTATACTGTTGAGATATTACGCTTTTCTGTGCTTTTATATTTTATCTCTTTTATACAGGATATATATTTGATACATTTTATATTGCATATATATTATTATTTTTATTTTACTTATTTCTTTATATATCCTATATTAGTATAAATCTTTATATATATGGATAATTGATGTATCAATGAATGTGTTTAAAATGTGTTGTGTAAAATCCATTTCTTGGATTATACCACAATAAAGTATTATATATAATATTGACAATAATTTACAAAATGATTAAACTGTGTAGACTACAACAACAAATGGCTCAGCAAAGGGGTACGTTAACAATGAGTTCCCACTTTATGGACTCTTCTAGTACAGCAGTCAAAAGACAAGGAAAATACAGCACATTTGACAATGCGTCTCAGGTCATACACAACATTATTCTGAGGCAGATGACGAGGATGAATATGGCTAAAGAGAAAAAGAGGCGGAGAGAATCAACGATGCTAGACAAATAATGTAAACCAGCATCCAGTACATTGGATAGTTGCAGCCTTTTGGGGTACATTAGTGTAAGCAGGTGGCTAGGACAGAAAGCAGTGGTTCTCTTTTAGATACCCAGAATGTGTAGCCATGTCCCATAGATGGCCACAACAATGCTTCCCTACTACCCTGTCACATACATGTCAGCCTGACAGGTTGTGCCATACCTTGTGATCTATGCAGTCCGCCAGGAGGGCCACCATGAAATTCAGACCTCCCAGGTCAACAACCTCCTGGCAAAATTCATTGCGCACCACAAGGCGGGATAGCGTGGCACACAGTTCGCTCAGAACACTAGCATTGTCCATAAATGCTGACAAGAGGGAGAGAAAAAGAATGCAAGGGAGACCATTAACATCTATAAGCACATATAGACAAAAATAATCAACGTTAAAAAAGTACAAACATTATTTGCAAAATAGAATAATATTCTATAAAAATCTATTCACATGTCTGAATATTAAAACTGTTTTACAGACAAAATACAAAAAAAGCACATGCAATGATTATTGTAGATGAGCAAGATATATTACAATTAGTAGAAAAAGAAGGTGATTTATAATGGCTTCAAAAACTAATATACACCATTTACATATTTTATGCCATATTTGGCTTCTCCTCAACAGTAACTTGCCTGTCAAAATAATAACTCTGGCATACAAGTCTGTACTGGTAGTTAATTTTGAAAGTGGTCCTTAAATGCATCTGAACTTGCTACTAATTGATGTCCCCTGTGCCGGCGTCCCTTGAACAGGATACGCAAAGCATTCCCCTCCTTCCAAGATAATTTGGCCAGCAAAGAGCAAATTAACTTACTTCTAGGAGCGGTTGTTACTTTGGTAGTGTCAGGAAAAGTCAGGAAAAGTCAAGACCTCGCTGTCTGCGGGGTCCGCGCCTCACATCACTTACCATCTGTTGGATTGCAGGATATTCGTGGCTTCCATTGGACTGGTTGTGAGGGCATGTGCAAGCACTATTTCCATCAGCTGTATCCGTGCAAAGCTATTGAGTTACCTTGCCGGCCTGCTCCTCCAGTGCTAAAACCAGTGTCCCCTGTTGCCAAGTGACGTTTGTGACTACACCCGACCCAATCTACGGGCACTGGCTTCGTGATAACCATCACCTCGGCATGCTCGTTTGTCCTTTGCCCTGATGCAGGTCCTGACTATCTTACCTGTTTTTCAATTACCAGCACGCCCAGCTCGCTCATCAGCTGGTTACTATTATTCCATCTCTGTGCTTAGTCCACTACTTCTCCTTTTTGCCATATCTATGGGTTCTCTGCAACTCAGTCATCTCACATTAGACGTCTTTTTCAAACTCTTTCCTGCCTTCTCTCTCCCATACACCTGATTATTCGATTAATTCTACTTCATCAGCCTTTGACGTTGCTTCATATTTCTCCTCTAAGGTGTCTTCTTTTCGCTATGCCATTGAATCTTCTATCTTGCAAACAACTCCCTCTCTCCCTACTTCATCTCCTAGGGAGATAATTACGTGTTTTAAACCAGTCTCCAATGAAGAAACCTCTCTCCTGCTGCCCCGGGCTTACCCAACCACTTCCCCAACGGATCCCATTCCATCAGCACTCATTCCTAAAGTCTATCCCTCTCTTGTTTCTCATCTTACATCTTTCTTTAATATCTGTATCCACCTCAACCTTTCCTTCTTTATTCCAACATGCCTCCATCATCCCGATCTTCAAGAAATCTTCGGTTGATCCGTCCCTTGCTTCCAATTTCCACCTTATTTCGCTTCTGCCCTATCTTTTCAAAATCATTGAACGATTGTCTACTCTCAAGTCCCTACTTTTGTTTCTCATAACTCTATTCTCTTCCCTGTTTTCAATAAGGGTTTAGCCCGGCCATTCTACTGAGACTGCTCTTCTTTCTGTCTTAGAACCTTTACTATCTGCACGTTACTCTAAACATTGGTCTCTTCTTATCTTAGTAGATCGATCCGCAGCTTTCGATACAGTTGATCATTCTCTTCTACTAGCTGCTCTCTCTTCTTTTGGTTTTGATGGGTCTGTTCTTTCTTAGTTTAGACCATATCTGTCCCAGAGGACATTCTCCGTCTGCTGGTCAGGGGCCTCATCTGACATCTCTGCTCACTTATGGTGTTCCTCAAGGCTGAGCCCTTGGTCCTTTCCTCTCTATACTTCTGCACTTGCTGATGTTATCTCTACTGTCTGTCTCATCACTTTTACGCAGATGATACTCGGCTTTTTCTATCATTCCTATTTCCTATTCTTTTCCTCAGACATCCAAAATAAGCTCACTTCCTGTTTTCTTGCCATTAAATCTTGGATGTTGGCTCATTTCTCAGTACTCAATGCCACTAAAACCGAGGTACTTTTCTTTCCCGCTAACACTATTCCACCTCCTTTTCCTCCCTCTTCTATATCATTTCCTCGGTCTCAGCTACCTATCTCTTCTACAGCCCGTACCTTAGGACTTTATTTAGATTCAGATCTATCGTTCAATCATCACATCTCTGTAGCTTCACGTGCCTGTCTCTTTCCTTTATATAACATTCTAAAAGCTTTTCCTTTCCTGACTTTTGAGGCCACTAAACTCATGGTGTATTCTTTAATTTTCTCTCGTCTTTTCTATTGTACTTCTGCCCTCTTCGGGCTCCCCCTCACTCATCTAACTCAACTGAAATCTGTCTGTAATGCTTCTATTTGCGACTTTTTCTCTTAGCTCCTCAAGCCTATTTCTTCTTCCCGCTCTAATCTCGGATGGCTTTCTTTCTATTTTCGTTTAAGATTTAATTTGTGTATAGTCTTCAAATCTCTCTTTGGTCTTTCCCCCATCTTTCTTCTCTGGTCACATTCTATACTCCCATCTAGCTCGCTTCATCGTTCTTCACAATTTCTTCTTGCTGTTCCTCGTCGTCCCTGCGCTCAGTCTCGCTTTGGTTTATTCTCCTTGCTTGCTGCTCTAAACTAGAATGCTCTTCCCCTCTCTCTTTGCTCTATTTCTGTCTATTATCTTCCTTCTCAAGCTCTTCGCTCATCCGCCTCCAACTCCCTCAGGGTCAGCTGCTTCTCCAAACAACGAGTTGGGGGCAGATCTCTCTCTGCTGCAGGGGCCTCCCTCTGGAACAGCCTTCCTGCCTCCCTGAAACTTGAGGAAAACCACCTATGGTTCCGGAAGCACCTCAAAACCTTCCTCTTTGCCTCCGCTTTCTCTCCCCCTCTCCCCTGCTAAACTTCTGAAACTGCACTGAATCTGCAACTGGGCCACTCACCGTTCTCGGTCCTTGGCCCAGCCACCCTCCCCTGCACTGCCTCCCTGGCTACCCCCTGCACTGCAGGACTGTGTCTGTATCCCTACAGCCCCTATTCCCAGCACTTGTCTGCACTTATCTCGCACTTGCCACTAGCTGGCCCTTGTTATTTATCCTATATGCTATTAACCATGTACTGCACTCTCCCCTCTCCACGTCCCCCTTGCACTTTCCCTTCCCCTCTACCCTTGCGCGATCTGAATGACACCTGGCCTAGTAGGATCGTTGTCTGTCTCCCCTTGTTTCCCCCCCCGCCTCGTCGTGCCTTGAAACACTTGTGTATAGGCGCGTTACAAATGACATATCATATCATATTCTTTATTCCTTGAGGTTTCACCTACTTCATTCTGGTTAGCAATGTTGATGTTGACTGTTTCCTTATTTTAATTTTATTATACCGTTATATCGCTTTGGTCTAAAAATCAATAGGGATAAACAGCTGTTCAAACTCTCTGGAGCCAGTGTTTTGAACCCCGACTCCAGAGAGTTTGAACAGCTGTTTATCCATATTGATTTTTAGTCTCCAACCATGATATATCAGTAATGGGATGTGTCCAGAGACATGAATTAAGGTCTGTGCGGTCTAACTGCTGGCAAAAGACCCTGGATGTTTTGCTTTTTCCTGATTCGTTTAATGACCTCTTTCTCAAAATAAGTACACATCAATGACCTTAAGAAGGAGTATTCTTTGTTGTGTCCCAGAAAAATCCTGAATTGTTTTGGGGATATTGTGTCCCAAAGTCACCCTTTAGCCAGGGAGTGTCACCTTTTTACAGCTAGTTGTACATCAAGCAATTGAGTGGCTAGTAAAGGTTTGAAAGGCTGTAACATTGTGATTGAAAGCAGAGTGTGCACTCAGTTCCAAGTATTTCTTTTTATCCTGTGAGTCTGCATCTTTACCTAGTCGAAGATTCTTTTTTACTGCAATTTATCGTGCGTTATAGTTCAAAACTGAACTTTTCGGATTACACCAATCAAATACACAGTAAAATACATGTGAAAATATACATATATATATATATATATATACATATACAGAATAAATAATTTTACCTGTAGAAACACTTAAAATCCATACAATTTTCAAAACTTCTAAAACTCTTATTAAAAATCGATATTTAATTAGTGTTTAAAATCCTTTTCCAGCGATCCTCTCCCCCAAGCAGTAGGAACGTTCCCATTTTTTCTTCTTGCAGATTAGGAAAATGCAGACATTTTTCAGAGATTCATCCTCCAAGTTACAAAATCGACACAGTTGTGCACTCCTGGGAACCGTCCCCAGAATTCCGAGCACCTCCATTGTCGGACAAAGATTTAATTTCAGTCTTAAGGTTTTTCAGTGGAATTTTCGAGATGAATGCTTACGAGAAATGATCATTAAAGCAGCTATAAGCCATCAGCTCTGACCTCACTTCGATCCATGCATATCTATACAATTTTACTTTGATTTAGTTTGTTTGCCGTTACCACCTCAGTTGATGACTCAATTTTACCCAACAGATCTCTACAAGATTGAGCCAATTGATCGAATACTCTGCACAACCCTTGATCCAACATATAGATGAGGTACACAAAAAATGAAGCAGGTGGAGGAACCAATATATTAGCGTAAAGTTGCAAAAGGCCCCATTAAATTAAAGTCTGCACTAGGAGTTGCCCCAATTCATGCAGAATACCCACAAAACACCTTTCTCCACATTATTACCTCCAGTTTTGCCCAAACAATATCTACATCATAAGTCTGGGCACCACAAATTAATTGGGGCAGAATTTTTGCCTACATAATTTAATCAATAGGAGCGCAGAGAATCTCCCAAATTTGTAATCAAATAGTGTCAACTGAGAAGTTTCTGTCAAAAATTGTGTATGGCGATCTCCTCCCAAACCCAGGATCCCACTTGAGGCATAAATCACAGAACCCAAGTACTTAAACTGTTATACTACTTCCACGTTTTCCCATTCAATGAGCACTGAACATTTTTCATTTGGGGCGCTCCCCATTCAGCACCAGAATCTTTGATTTAAGAGTATTAACTAAGTAAAATTTACTCAGAAAATCTGCAATACTCAATAAAGCTCGCAGGAGACCAATTGGCGTCATGTCACAGATGACCATGTCGTCTGCATAATTCAAGTAGTTTAATTTTACTTGAACTAACACTAGGGGATCTGCCCTCGCCATCTCCCAACCGGACACCATGCCCTTAATAACAAAAATTAAATGGGAAAGGCGCTTGGACACACACCAGCCCAGAGTCCTAGACTGTGATTACTGTAATTGCAGGCATTCTTTTTAGGTTTATCGTGTTGGTAAACAGAGTGTGATAATGGGAAAGGCGCTTGGACACACACCAGCCCAGAGTCCTAGACTGTGATTACTGTAATTGCAGGCATTCTTTTTAGGTTTATCGTGTTGGTAAACCGAGTGTGATAATGGGAAAGGCGCTTGGACACACACCAGCCCAGAGTCCTAGACTGTGATTACTGTAATTGCAGGCATTCTTTTTAGGTTTATCGTGTTGGTAAACCGAGTGTGATAATGGAGATGAGTTGGACCAGCTCTGACCATGCCCCCACCTGTTCCCATTCATGAACGAAGGTATAGGCTGAAAAAGGTTCAAAAAAGTGGCCACAATGCCGACATTAAGAGTAGCTTTGAGAGTTCCAAGTGCTATAATTCAAACAAAGTAGAGTATCTGAGACAGAGTTTAAAAATTGCAAGGTAAGATTTATTTTGCGCATATCATACACTTGAACGGACTTCAGGTTCAACCACAACCAGTATTTCATGCAGAGTGGAGAAGTGAAGTGCCTGAATCGTACACAGTGTCTCCTTTTTTACAATAAAAATAAAGCCTGCATCAGTATAGGCCATTTGTTATTCATTTGCAAGAGATAACACAAATATGTTCAGACTACATACACAATATCCTAATTCCCAGAAGGCAGAACAAATTGCATATTCAACAGATGTTATTTTTATGTCAAAAGTCTTCACTTTGCTTATGGCTTTAACTACAAGTTATTTCTGCCAGTTCACGGACGGAGACTTATGTTTGAGGCCTTAAACACAGAATCCACTTGCCCCCTGTACCAACAATGGTCAACCTATGTGCACAACCTTTAAAAGATCTCTTTCGTGCGTTTAACAAAGTGGAAGGGCTGAACACTGACTCATTGTGTAACTAACCTCTGCTTGGTGTTGCCAGTCTTTGCATAACATTTAGTTAAGAGAATATTGGCATATTGGAAAAGCATTACCTACTTCACGGAATAGGAGGACCGGTCCTTAATGTTATTTATCTTAGGTTTATCGGTGAAGGCTAGACGGCTGATACATGCCATCTGCACAAACCCAGCCTTTTCTTGTAATGACTGACGGAGGAAGGCATGAACACATTTCTATTTTGTTTCTACTCAATGACGACAAATGCAACCCCATTTTGAATATTACTAAAAGAACAGGATTTTGATCACGAAAAAGGGATTAGCTTAGGGCTAAGAAAGATGTATATTATTATAATATTCTAACAGAATAGGTTGTGCGACACAAGTAGGGCGGGAAGAAGTTTCCATCCACATAAGTGGTTGCAGAATACCCACAGAGGGTTCCAAGTAGTATAGAGATGAGCAGCTAGGGAGAGGTTGCAGCATAAACGGGCAGGGAACAATGACTGGCGAATATGCAAGACACGAAGAACACTGACATGGTGACAAAAGAGCCAAAGAACAGCCATTACTCAGACCAACCCCTGTAAGGCCCAATTCTGAAATTCTGCATCCAGACATAAAATAGCTTAACACAAAATTCTAGGCCTCACGAGGCTCGGGCAGAAACCCCAAGCACCAAGGTCAGTGCGCCGAAGGGAGATTGGGCTAGAAGTTGAAACCGCACCAGATAACGTTTCCCAGGGCACACAACATTCAATTTTCAAGTTAATTAGTTTCATTTGGTAGAAGTGAGAAATACACATATCCTTGAATGCCGGGTGCAAGTAGCTACCATGCTAATAGATCTCATAACAAATGAGTACAGAGGACCCCAAATGTCTGCTGAAGGAAATCACACACACATCAGAGCAGCAGAAAATCCAATAAACAGATGAAATTGAGCTCTGTACAGTGGTCCTTTACCATGTGACACCGAGATGACAACGCAAGGCCACGAACAAGACAGGAGTAACTTCTTAAAACTTGATCATAGTGGTACACCCATCCCATCCCTCCTTCCCTACTACATATCACTTGGCACTGCATAACAGTGCCCAAGGCTGGATGACCAAAAGACCAGCCAATCAAACCCTGTTCTTCTTATGGACTAGTGTCGTAGAATGCCAACCAATACCATGTTAGACTGAAATGTATCATTTGTAGAAGAATGTATTTAGGAGGAGTTATTTGTTGTAGAAGAATTAATAGTAAACGTTTTGCTTATAGATAACTATATATATTCTATACTCTACCAACCAATTAAGTGAGAGAGTAGTCGTTTTATTACTAACTATGACATCAGCTTTGATGTTTTCTTTGTTTAAAAATGAGTTATTCCCAATGCCATTTTGAGATTGTCTTTTGTATGCGCTCCCAGCGGCCGTCTGAATAAAGCTGGGTTTTCTCGTTCACTAGGAGTTACTCTGTTTATTGAGTATTTCTCTTTATTTGTATATTTGGGCCCATCTTAACTATGGGAGGCAATGCTGAGATACCCAGTGTCTGGCGGAGGGCCGAGGACGACTCGTAGCGGCTCTCTTGAGCTGCAGAGTTCGCCTGTTGGGAGCGGTTCGAGCATGCACCTAAGAAGAGGTTAGCAGGAGCCCAGTTTTAGCAAAAGTAGGGTGGAGCAGGCAGAGGAGACTCGACACCGACGGACCTTGGGGATCGTAGGATGCGAGTATACCCATGCACGAAAATACCTGCGGGGAGGGTGTTGTGTAGTTATTGGTTAAGTTGAAAAAGAGGAGCATTGAAGAGAGAGTAACAGATGCTTTTGACAGTAGTTGGGAAAGCTGTGCGGCAGGGCGTAAAGCCCAGCCTTCCTCTGGGATGGGGGGGCAGAATAGATTTCATTGGTGTTCATTGTTGTTGATATTTTTTTGGTATATGTAAGGGTGCAGAAGTACAAGTCTGACACTGGTGGCATGTTTGCGGCAAAAACATACATTTATAAAAGTAAAATCTTGCCCGATTACTATGAGGGGTTGCCCTACCTCAACAAAACTACTAAGGACTGTCAGGATATCTGTAAAATAAAATGTCCACCATTACGTGTCCAAACCTATTTCCATCCCTTACACTCTACACTGAGGAAAATTGGGGCTCTTCTTGATCCAGAAGGCTGTCTCTCTCCTTCTGGATACTTTATTTTGTTAACTGGACATTTATATGGCGCCTATACACAAGTGATTCCAGGCGCCACAAGACAAGTTGTGGAGAGAACATGGGAAAGAAGTAGAACAAACCATGGTTATATTGGCCTTGTGACAATCCTACCGTTCAAGTGCAAGGCAAGGTGTTAAGTGCAGGGGGAGGGGGTAGAGGGAGAAGTGCAGGAGTGGAGTGCCCAATGGGAGGGGAATGGGCAAGTGCTGGGGGGTCAAGGCGGTAAGTGCCAGGGGCAAGAGAGGATGAGTGCAGTGGACAGGGAGGACCACGTCAGGGCTAGTCCGGGGAAGGGAGCCTGAGGGCAAGTGCTGGCAAGGGATGCTGGGGGGACTATTAGGGGAGAGGTCCGGCCCCTGTAGGACTCTGAAGGGACCAGGCCCCAGTCGCAGAGGCATAGGGAATGTTGACACAGGAGGGTGAGAGGGAAGGAATAGGAGAAAAGGAAAGTCTTAAGAAGTTTCTGGAACTTAAGAAGATCCGGCTCAAGTCTGAGGGGGCCATGGAGGCCGTTCCAGAGGGAGGAGCCGGCCGAGGAAAGGGATGTATCTCCCACTCTCTGCTTGGAGAAACGTTTGGTCTGCAGAGAGCTGGAGCCAGAGAAGCGAAGGACTCTGGCAGGGGGGGTATTTAGGGAGGGAAAGCTGGAAGTAGAGAGGTCCCAGGTGCCAGACAGCCTTGTGGATGATGTAAGGGATCTTGAATTTGATCCTTACGGTCACCCGGAGCCAGAAGAGAGAATTTAGGGCTGAAGAGATGCAGTCCCTGGGCTTGAGGCCAAGTCTTGCAGTCCTATTCTGAATTAGTTGAAGAGGGCGAAGGGAGGAAAGACAGATTGAGGAAGAGGCTGTTGCAGTAGTCCAGCCTAGATGTTGAGCTTCTGGAAGAAGGTGAGGAAAGGTAGAATTCCCCTGAGGAGGTGGAGCTGCAGGTTCGACTTCTTGGCAAGGTCTGTGATGTGTGGAGAGAAAGGAGGAGTCAAAGATGATCCCAAGGTTTTTTTTGCCTCACTATTAGGTGAGGGGACTCAAGTGTTCAAGTCTTGATAAGGAAATCTTGTGAATGAACCCTTAACTTAAAGGTTCTTGATTTTGGATGCTCCTCCATATGTATTAAAAATAGAAAAACACAACAGGATTCAATGGGGAAACATCTCCCCTCTTCTTTCACTAATTCAATGTTAAGTCAGGTTTACTATCCTGCCAGGCTTGACTGTAGGCTCTTCTTTCAACAAAACACAGTTCCCAACATAAAAATGCAAAGGGAGGAGGGGAGGAGTATTTTCCCCTATTCTTCCAGTTAACCAAGGTAGTGCCCAGTCTGGTTTACTATTTTGCTGGACTGGCACTGTGAACCATAAAATACATGTCCCGAGCCCCAGGGGAGTCTCTTCCCAGGCTAACAAGTATAGCATCAGGTCTAGGTCATAATCCTGTTGGACTGGACTGTCGATCTTCTGTTCATAAAACACAATGTCCAAATATCTCCAATGTAGTGTCAAGTCTGTTCACGATCCTGCCAGGCTAGTCCAGGAACCTCCAGTTCACAATACACAAAACACAATGTCCAAAATTCTACAGATCGCAAACGTAGCACAAAGTCTGGTTCATTTTGCTGTCAGGCTCGTTTGTACATTTTAGAGTTCTAAAAAGTGTTTCTCTCTTTGGCAAATGGTCCCCAACCCCCTTGTTCTTGTTTCTTGCCCCTTTCTTTCTCTTCTATTTGGGCCCCAGATCCCTCTGGGCTGTTTCGGGCTCTCCCCGACTTGGCCTGCCATTGGTTTCTCCTTTCTGGGGGTCTCGGATCCCTCAATGTTCTCTTGGAATCTCTATAGACTGGTTTTGGGCAGCGCGCACTGATTATGTATTTCTTAGCTTTGGTGTGGGTCCTGGACACCTGTGTACTTCCTTTGCAAGCTTTGCACGACTTTATGTGGGTCCCAGACCCTGGTATCCTGTTTGTCGGACCTCTGCTCCTGCTTCCCTCATGGTCTACGGAAATATATCTGGTGTACTCTCCTGCAAGGTACTGTTCCACATATTATTTCGCCAAAGTTTGTTTCAAACTGTGTAATTCTTGCGTTATCCCTTTTCGTGTCTCGGGCGGTTAGTGTGTGACATTTTAATCTATTTAGCTCTCTCCGAATCCCAGTAGCCGGTCAGACCCTTTCCCTACCTTCGGGAAGGGTTGTCCTGGGCTCCGGTATGCCGTGGAAGCAGAGTAGGGCTTCTATCCTGCTATAACATTTGGCCTCCTGTCTTAAGCCGCTCTGCAGCGTTAGGCTCTGTAGGGAAGGCATGGTATTACAAGTATGACACTGACACAAAAGGTACAATTTATAAAACCTGTATTAAAGATTCTGGGTTTGGAAAAACTCCTACTTTGCCCTATAACTAGGATGGGAGTAGTCTTGACCATCCAATAATAAAACAGTCCTAGTTTAGTCTGTCAAATCACAATGGCCTATTCTAACAAAACCCAATGCCTCCCTATCTCTTGTACAAAGAGTGTGTATAGGAGAATACGTCTGCAAATGAAAATCTGTGTTCTCCTCCCCACATTAGACAGAACGAAGTAAGGCGGTCTCCGAAGGCAGGATGACACACACAGTGGATCAGGTTCTTAACACCAAGGTAGTTCAAAACATGGATCGAGGCCTGGTCCACACCCCACAGATCCTTTGACCAGATGAGTGGGAGGGGGGGGGGATAAAGGACAAGTCTGGCGAGCAGAGGGAGTGGCAGAGACCCACAGTCACCAGGACTTGCTCCTAGCTCGGAGCACAGCCGCAGGCGCCATCATGGATCGCTGTCATATGGGTGAAGCTGGGCGGCGGTGCAGCATGAAGAAAGGCCCTTGGTGTTCCAGTTCCACAGCGTGCGTGCCAGGCCCAGGTGCACAAGTGCCAGGTCTCCAGACCACCAGCTCTACCCCTGATATACCATCTGCAGATCAGTTAGTCGGAGCGTGAGGGGATGGGGGGGGCAGAGATGACAAGGGAGAATGGTCCAGCGAGCATAGAGAGCAGCGGCGACCCGCAGGACTCAATAGGGCTCGCTACGCGGTCGGACTACAGCCGTGCGCACGATCTTGGATCAGTGCTGTATGTTTTGAATTAAAATGTAAAATCAGAAATACATTGATGGCTGACATTGAAACTTTACGGTCATCACTATACAAAAAAATTACGGGTATACCGAACTTCGGCTTCGAGTAAGTATTCGGCCGAATTCCGGCTGAAAAAAAGCTATTCAGCTCCGGCCGAATAGTTTCTTGCTATTTTTGGCTCTTGCCGAATACTTTGACATTCTCATTTGAATACAATGCAACATGAACTCAGAAAGGCAAATATAGACTTCAGTTTGCAAAACTGAATAGCATTAGACTAGACAAATTGCTATGACACAGCTGAAAAATAGCTCATATTGTAATCTGCTCTTTAGGGCATGTTTTGTTACAGATTCTTAGGCAAAAAAGGTGCTCATCTTTTATACTTAGCCTGCAACAATACAGGAACATCTTTTCTTTTGGCAAATGTTTATATGCAATGTGAACTTTTTTCACTTGGAAAAAACAAACTGAAAGAAATGTGCATAGATACTTTCAGTTCCTGTCATGTCACTTCCCATTGCGTACGTCATTGCACCCCCCTTCACCACTCTTTCTTTTTTTTTAAGGACTTGAGGCCTGAGTTTAACATGATCTGATATTTTAGCAGGAATTATAAGTTGCATATGTTTGTGTATTGGCGAGAAAGAGTGGCTAGGATAAGTGAAAAGTGAGCAGCATTTGTTTGAATGGGGTGAATAGTTGTGAGATGGAGTTCACACTGCATCGACTTTGCAACTGGATAGCGAATGCAATGCATCCGATTTACAAAGGCAGTTCTTTTGCATTTCTGTACATTTGGTCCCTTCATTTTGGTTAAATCTGCTTTATTTCTGCCTTTTATACTTTAAATAAAGATGCTACATTAATTACAATGAAGAGAAATAAAGGTATAGAATGCATTTAAAATGGTGCTGTAATTGTTTTTTTAATAAGTGTGTTTTTTGAAGTTTGGTACATGATTTATGAAATAAAGCAACTATTCGGCTTCGGCCCAATAGTTGACAAACTATTCGGTATTCTGCCTAATACTAAATATGCTATTCGGTACAGCCCTAAAAAAATGTCATGATCACTGCTTCCAAGGAGCCAGGATCAGCCCAACGTCCTTGGAAGCAGGCCCCTAACCCTAATCCTAGGCACCAGCCGGTCCCCACAGGGACCTTTTGGACCTTGTCCTGGCGCCGGTGGCACCAGGCTCATCAGAAGCATCGGTCCCGGCACTGGAAGCGCCGGGCTCATCATTGGAGTGAAGGTGCTTGGGTGGACTTACCTGCGGCAGACCATGCTGCTTACTTACCAGCCTCTTAGAAGCCCTCGGTGAACAGGGACTACTTTCTTACCTGGGTGGGGCAGCTCCACTCCCTGGATACAGCACTGGAACTCTTCTGGAAGCAGGAACTCTTTTCTTACCTAGGCGGGGCCGTGGAAGAAGACGCCTCATCACTCCAAGGCTATTTAAACCACACCCGATTGATGAAACGTGCTTCGCGTTATTCTGCATCTGCAGCAGAACGCTCATCGAGTCTGTTCCAGCCTTTCTTCTTTTGATCCTGAACCTGCAAGATTTATACTTACCATTCCTGTACCCGATCAACATCAGCACCTGCAAAAGACCAGAAACAACAGGTTAGCAAGACTAACTTTACACGCAGTGCTTACTCACCTGATCCATCGGCAGCGGCCGTGTCTCCCGCTGCACCTTCGCCTGCAAAGATCAACAGCATAATTATACTTACCGGCACGTTGTGCATTCCAGATTCTTCACGCTGCATCTTCACCTGCAAAGACAACATCATTATTATACTTACCGGCACGCTGTGCATTCCGGATTCTTCACGCTGCATCTTCATCTGCAAAGACAACAGCATTGTTACACTTACCGGCACGCGGCGAATTCCAGATTTCTTCATTCTGCATCGTCGCCTGCAAAGACAAAGAAAGAGACATTAAGCAGGTACTTACTCACGCCCATTACGCTCGTCGCAATCAAACGCCTGCAAATACTCCGGCGCCTCTCAACACTAACTAATCTGCAAGGAAAGAGACAGTTAGAGCGCTTGCCATACTTACGAATTTCCAGGCGCTTCACTGCCACGCATTAAAAGACTATAAAGACAAAAGGTGTCCAGAAACTTACCGGTCGTGCAGACAACGACGGTAACCATCCTCTGAAGTCAAGAGGCCAATGTTTCACCAGTGAAGGAACTGGCAACGGCACCCTACACTAGACGCAGATGGAGAGCCCAGCATTCACCTATCTAAGGTGAGCACGTTGACCTGGGAGGGGGGCTCTACAGACAAGCTGGGAAGAGAGAGAGATAGGGACATTCAACAACCCAGACCTTTAATCCCCATATTCTTTCACCTGTAGAAACCTCACCCTTCGAGTTCGACACACAGTGCGAAGAGGTTCGACCCCAGAAGCCAATAGAGTCCTGCACATCACTTTTCGAGTCACAGACACCTTCCTGCCAAGACCCGCGCCTCCGTGGAAATCAGGTGAGCGTTACAAAAAAATAGGCGCTAAACGTAACTTATCTGAAATCAACACAGTGCCAAGAAATGACGTCTGATGAAATAATGAATTTTGGGACAAATAATTTGTATCTTCTGTATTGTGATTTCTTTTTAAAGATGGTTTACTCCATAAATGATTCAGTTTTTAGAGTTATTGTGCCAACTGTAAATCCAAGATCCGAATTATGCTCTTAAAATAGTTGGTTTTAAATCCCAATGTTCAGTGACAGACGGCTAAATCTATATCTCACAAATGTTTATGTTTGCAGTAGGGATATGGGGTGGGTTGTGTAAAGCACATGTCTGGCAAGTGAGATGAAAGCATAGCGTGAACACCCGACAAATAGGGCCAATCTCCAAACTCGATTCCCTCTTTAGGTGGGCCTCTCTTCACATTCCAGTGATACAAATATTTCTGTTCCGTTGTTTCGTTTTACAAATCCCTTTCTAGCCACCTTCTTTGCGTTTCCCTTGTGCCTTTCATTGCAATTAACTCTGCTCTCAATACTGGGTTGGGGAGGTGTTGTCCACACCGCATGTCAGCATTGGAACTTGTTTGTTCCCGGGTACTCTGCACATGTAAATTATTCTTACTCTTTATATCCTTGTTGGTGGTGGTTTGTGCAGATCTTTATTCTTATTCAGGTGATTGGTCGTCAGCCGACACTTGCTTTGACCTCCGTGTCTTTTTATCAAGGCTGATTTAAGTAAATGTAAAACCATTCTGTGCATACTTGTGATAGTGTGTCAGTGATACTACGATCACATACATTTAGCATGTAGTTCATGTAGATTAAACATAAGTTTTTCATTTAATTTACATTGGTGACCTGATTAATATAATCTATACAGTCACAAAAGAGGAAAGGAGAGAGAGGAAAGGAGGAAAATTTGGTTTTTGAATTTTATTGTTTGGGTCTTCAAAACATATCCGCGCATAGAATTTGTTTCTCATTTACTAAAACCTTTGGGTCTTGCTTGCGTCAACCAATATGAAGGTTGTTGTGTAATCTTTGGCATAAAGGATGGACTTAGTAGTGATTGCAATTTTGGTGCTCTGCTTTATGTTAAGGATGGGTAGGGTTTGAGATCTTTTCTAATGTCTTCATCCAGTAGTAGCAGTGGCCAATGTGTTTTGAGGATTTTTTGAATTTTGTCACTGTCCAAGTTGAACCTTGTCACAAATCCTACATTATTGTCATCCTGTATTGTTCTAACTTTGAGTACTAGTAGCGTGTGTCTTTCTAAGACGAGTGCCGTGTGTCTGGCTTTTTCTATGTGTGATCTCATGTATACTATGTCCTGGAATGTGTTTAATAGTAGCATTCCTTCATGAAGGCTTCATCGTTGCTGCAATTTCTTCTTGCCCTGGTAAATTCTCCTTTGGGGATATTCCTGATGACGGTTCTTCTGAGGCAGCTGGATGCGTGGAGGACTGAGTTAACTTCTGTTGGTTTTTGATATGTTTCTGTGTTCAGTTTCCCCATTTGAGACGTGGATGGTAAGGTCCAGGAATTCTATTTTGGAAGCACTGATATGGCTTGTTAGTTCTATGCCAAAGTTGTTAATGTTCAGATAGTTTCCGAATACTTCTAATTGATCCTCAGTGCCTTGCCATACTAAAATGACAGTCTGTAAACCGATACCAATGCCTAATGTTGTTGTTGAATTCATCCTTGTCTACATTTTTTCTTGCATATGCATCATGCAAATATGTCATGTACTGCAGAACTGCCTTCAATGGCTATCCCTTTTGTAGTTATGATACACATTTTTCTTCTGCGGTTCATTTACCTCATTCCTCGGTGTACTATCTACGCTTAGGTGTATGTTTACAGCAATGTATAAGCGGAGTAATATCTTCCATGTTTGACACATCACTCTTTGGCTGTCCATACTCACCATTTACTCTTTGCAAAAGTCAACATTACTTCTTTGTATTTGTATTCAATAGAAAACAACATAGTATGAGCGTGCACCATCGCCGAAGGCTTCAAACCCTCTATCACATTTTTACTTTAATCTGCTAAAAAACATAATTAATACAAATTCATGTTTTAAATACACACTTAGTTCCTCGAACTCTCGCGTTTCTCCTCTTGATGTTTATCGACTTCATCTACTATTTTGTCATCATTACACAATCACAAAAAACAGACAAACGGACATACTCGGCCAGCCACATGCATTTCTGTCTTCTCTCTTAAGTCTCAATTAACCCCTAAAATGACCCCTATGGAGTGTGAATAGACCACCTTAGGCTCGCCTTTAATTGAACCTGTCTCCTACATCATCCGCTAAGGGATTTTAGGTGTTATTCCTTCTGTTACATTCTTTAAAATGCAGGCACTGGGCATATTCTTTATCATGGCTCCTCCTCACGATACTTCTTAAATTGCTTGGCCTCCCCTCAAGTCAATTTTGTACGCTCATCGTTCCTCAAGTTACATCATCCCTACCTCCCTCCGTTACTTATTTTTCCCTTATCGTTTTGTTTACCCACTGCCGATTCACTCTTGCCACCTTGCTCAATTTTTACTCACCATTTGTGTTTTTTCAGCTTCCAATTCACGGGACAGCACGCCTCTTCCAACCTTTCGTTCAAACAGCTTCCTGTAGACGCCGGGAGGGGTTTTCGTGGAAACCAGGGAACCAGTCTTACCCTAGCTTGTACAAGTCTTACTTTACTTTAAAACCGCTATCTACATGGAGCTTCACGTCCTTTCAGCTGAATGGCAGAGGTTGTGTGATATTACCGGCACACCAAAGCTTACTTTTCTCGATGGGTATATCTAACCATCAAATCTCTGCTACCACGTGAACTGGGGTTACTCCCAGCCCTTTAAGATGGGTTAGCGTTACCTTAGAGATGGATGGTGGATGCAGGGTTTACTCAAACATCAATAATAGAAACAACTCAGGTAGTTGGCAAAAGATACTGTTTTAATCTCAATTATCTAAAACAGGGAGTACAACGGATATCAACAGACATCCCCCATCATGGTCTCACTCGAGACTTCTCAAAGTATTCCATAAAAAATTGCATTCTTCTACTAAAAAAATCATCATAGGTGACGTTTAACCTGCGTATTACTAACGTCATCCTACGTGGCAAACTACAAAAACCTAATAGTGAGTGTGATAGGTTCTACAAGAATCTTCTAGGTATACGATCCATACACGTTTAGGGCAGTGGAATAATGTGATCGGCTTCTTGACATCAGGTGGGGCAACTAAGCCATTCCCCAAAATATGTCACTATATATATACAACGTATAATTGGCTACACAAATATAGGACCCTTGATCATGCGGTCCTCTATCATTGGTTACTTTCCAACCTCCGTCAGTACCTTCCCAACCTACGTCTAGCAGCAAGCAATCTGAGCGTCCAGGTGCAGATAAGCTAGTCTTAACCATAGCTTCCCAACAATTAGCATATCCATCCATCATCACCTCAGTTTTCCACAGTCAATTAGGTCTTTCAACTCGGCCTTGAACATGTTCTTTGCTCCGGAGAATTCAGGGGAGTAAAGGCACGTTCTGCCTTTGTGTGTAGGTGTGACCATCATGATCGTCCAACTTCTCCCCACGTGACCAGAGACCACGAAATTGAGCTGTGTATTAAAATCCTATTCTTTAACAGACCTCTGACGTTTTCTTGTTTTTGTCCATGCCTTCTGAACAGAAGCTTTGTTCTTTCACACGATTTGTATCCAATGTCAGCTCACCCCAGTCTGATATGGCCTTGGCTTCTTGGCTCGCCACACTTGGAAACTGGGAAAAGCAGCCTTCCTTCTTTTGCTCAGCACTGCTATTGTACGTAGTGCGAACATCCATATTTTACTGACTCCAATCATGTCGGCGCATGCCGCAATCTATTCACTATTTAGCTAGCCTTTAAGAACACTTCATCTGCTTGCATTTCTTTGCATGTGTACACGTGTGAAATAACTTGATATCTTCATTATGTCTGCAGCATATGTTCCTTCATCTTGATCCCAAGATGTCATTCATCTCGATACTTTTGTGATGCCTTATAGAATTGTCTGTATTCTCTAGTCTGTGCATTTCTTCTCCATATACATCAGCTTTGTGATGACATCACCATTCTTCTTCATCATTCAACCGTCCCGTTTCTTCCTGAATTTCATTCAGATGACGATCGCATTGACTCGTATGCAAGTATGGTTTCCTCAATGGGAAGCTTGCTTCCCACATTCTCCTAGATATCGGTATCTTCACTGGTACTGCCTATGTTTCACACTCCGGCATCCAACATACAGGTGCTGTGGGCGACATGGTTGAGGTGGGGGTACTTAGCTCCTTCTCTACACTCCCCCTTCTGGGCGATTTAGCGACCATTCTCCCCTCAGTCTTCATATCTAAACATCCTTTTCTGAAGAACTGTTTCTTTGGGACCCATATCTTTAGGACTCCCTTCAAGCATCCAGCTGATTTCACATGCTCATTCGTGTTCCAATTCATAAGCATGCACTGTCCACTTGGACTGCAATAAATACATCTTCCCACATACTTCTTATGTTTCTTTGGATATAGAAACTTCATTCCCTCAGGTGCATGGATACTGGCCTTCACAAAGTCTCTGATCTCATCTGTTAAGTCACTGGCCTTCCATCCTGATTCAACATCATTCATGATCTTCATCCCTATATCTTTCTTTGCTGTCTTCCTGCACTGTGTGATTATTATCTTGATCACACAGAATCCCAGCAAACATTAACATGATCAGGACTCCAAGAAACTTGAACAGGTCGGCCATACATTGTGGAACCCAAGAAAAAAGTGCCGTCATCAGCAATGCCTTCCACTTCGTCTATAATCTGGATGTGTAGTTTTGTTTATAGCCTCAGTCAAGGTGTCCTTCTCGTCATTGTGAGAACGTCTGAATGTGCAACATGATTCTCCAATTTGTGCACAAACACCTCCATCCATAGCTGTAATCATGTCCAGGACATATCTGTTCTGAAGATTCATCAGTTTTATGGCTCCCAGCTCCTCCTTGATAGCATTGAATCCCTTTATGGTTGTGTTGATAGTCTGCAGTAACTCCCATCTGGTTATCTGTAACCATTTAGTATTTGCTCCAACCTGGATTGTCGGCATGAAAATTAATGTGAACACTGATGAAGTCTGACTGAACAGTGTGTTCATATGGGATAGAGTCAAAAGCTTCTATTGGTTTAGCAGAAAAATAATGTTCCCTCTTTAGTCGATACATCAGCTCTACAGATCTCCTTCCTCAGATGAGCATCTGCTTTTGGGAAACTGTCAATATTCAGGTAATTTTTAGTAATCAACGCAGGAACATGAGCATTCACCAAGGTGCATATTCCTCCCCAATCTTTGGGCAGCTTCATATATGCTTTGGATCCACAAGCCCAATAATCATCCATAATTACTGCTGTCCCAAGTTTCATTCCTGGTACATCAAAGATTCGACCACAGTTCTGATTCTCTCCAACTTTTCTTGTGCCATTGTTTCTGAAGCACAACTTTGAACTCTCCAGCGGTACAATCTGCAAGGGTCCTCCTCTGTCTTCGGACCAGGTCAATAGTTTAGCGAGTCTTGGCCATAAAGGCTTGCATCCATTCTGCACTATGTCAATGGTTGGTTGATAACAACCAATGACCACCAATGCTCTGCAGATTACCACTCAGTCTTCCCATCCATCAGGTGATGGCACTTATCCTCAACTCTGCCTCTGTTCTTCCATCTACGAATTTCTTCTGCAGATTTCCCTGAAACCTCTGTCTGATTTCTGCTCCTTCCACTCCAGATTTTCCTTATCTGATCACAAGGTTATTCGTTTGTGCCTTATTTCTTGTCTTCGTATCTTGTATATAGTCATCTTCATGCGGTTCTGTCCTTTCAGTTGCCCATTTGAGATAGGCATCTCGACCCATGAACTGGCCTCTTGGTCTGCAAAGTGGTACATGCGAAACACAATGTGCTGTGTGGATGTCTATTTCAACAGCTATGAAGATTTTAGACATCCCCATGCTATACGGCAGGAGTGCACATACAAAGCATTCCTCCTTCCCACTTCTTTCATGTGCTGATACCATAGATAATTCCCCAAATGTGCTGTACTGTCCAGGTAATCATTTAACTCATGATCATTCTCCCTAGTCTTTTGGGCCTCATTTTTCTCTAATTTGCCTTTGTAATCATGGCAGGAAGTATGTCAGCATGTGTTCTTCTTACTGGTCCAATCATAGAAACATTAATCCGTGCACTAGATAGTATGTCAGCATGTGTTCTTCTTACTGGTCCAATCATAGAAACATTAATCCGTGCACTAGATGTATTAACATGTGCTATCAGTGTAGGACAAAGTTCTAGAAGCCTTTCTCTGCTTCGATGCCATTTCCTAGCAGCAGCATGAGAGGGCCATAGAGTCTGCCCTATAATCTCCATACATGACCTCTCCAACAGGTAACTCAGGTTTATCTAGTACAGGGACAATAACCTTAGGTTTCGGCTGCCTAGTAGTTGCCACATTTGTACACTTCTTGCACACTTCTTGCACACTTCTTGCACACAGGAGGATACACAGGAATTTTTGCTTCATGCACCTCTACAAAAATTGCAGTGCGTATTGTAAGTGAGAGCAATACCACTATTAACATAATGCAGGCATAGATAACATGTACGAAAACTTGCACCACGAACTTCGTGCACAACGTGGGCGTCTCTCGATCTCCCATGATGAATTTGCTACTGGTGCTGCCCATACTTTATTTAAGGAAGGAAAAAAGTAACTTTAATGGGGCAACAGTCTGGTAATATCTTAATTTGCTCTATAAGTTCTTCAAGCAGCTAGCTGATCTCTGGACGATTAACAGGGTTCCCGATGTATAGAAAAGAATCATCCTTTCGCCAGACGAAATGTGGATGCCTCTCCAGCAAGAAGTAGAAGATTACAGCAAGTAAGCTCTGGATCTATTCTTCAAAAAGTTTCACTCAGGATGTTCTTAGTCTACTTCAGCTGATTAAATCAGTTCAATGACACATACCAACTCCCAATCGAAACCACAAATCTGCCTTAGACCCGATGACATGAAGATTTTCCTTTCAGCATGAAACAAAAGCTCCTTATTCAGAAAATCTTTCTTGATCTTCTTCCTTGGAAGTTTCACTCTGTCCTCGAGGTTCTCTTGGAGTACTCATTCACTTGGTGTATGATGTCTCTCAATATTCGATTGAGCTATGCATTATTTCTCGGTTCTCTAAGGAAAGTTCTGACATCCGTTTGTCTCCCTACAAGATGTGGACATTCTTCAACCAAGTAATAGAAAACTAGGCTGACCACTCTATGTGTATTATCTGGTGACAGGGGCATCTGTGCTTTCCCCACTGTACTCAGGAAGCTGAAGAATGTGTTCAGTGATAACTATAAGCAATCTTCTCACAACAAACAAGTTACTTACCAAGTGGTAACGTTCTTTCGACTGGATGTTCCTCCAACGTATTCCACATCTTTGACATGTAATGTCCACAGCTGTGTACTTCGAAAACTTTTTCGGCAGAGGGCGTCCTGCGTCGATGACGTTGTGTCGATGTCCCTCGAAAGCCTCTGTCGAGGGCGACGTCACCGGATGTTATAAAATAGGACACACAGCGCCCGTAGCCTCAGTTTAAGTTTTTTCGTCAGAACGTGTGGCACCAGTCTCATGCCTGCTTGACTGCAAATAGCCTTGCAGAAACGTAAGCTGCAATCGCAAATGAAATTCTCTAGAGGGGCAGGCTGGGAGGGCGATGTGGAATACGTTGGAGGAACATCCAGTCGAAAGAACGTTACCAGTTGGTAAGTAACTTGTTCTTCGAATGGATTGTGTCCTCCAACGTATTCAACATCTTTGACAGACTCCCTAAACAGTACCAGAAAATGGAGGAGGGAAAAGAATTTAGAGTACCCAATCAGATGGCGGAATAAAGAACCGCCTTACCAAAGGCCATACCCTGACCATGGATGGTATCCAGGAAGTAATGTTTAACAAAGGTGTGGAGCAAAGCCCATGTAGCGCCATCACAAATATTCCTAACAGGAACACCCCGCTGGAGAGCGGTGGAAGTAGCCACGCCCCTAATGGAATGAGCTAACAGCCCCTCAGGAGGGTCCTTCAAAAGGAATCCTAAAGAAAGAACATTTTTCAGACAAGCGCTAAAAGATAGACAGCGCCGCCAGGTAACCCTTAATGGTACCCACTTGAAGGCCTCTGTGGGCCAATGAAAGTAAGAAAGACAAAACCATACAAATGGAGCACTGAAAAGTATCAACATTGTGCCCTCTGCACCAGTCGCCGAACTTACGCCAACGGTACAGGAATTTTGTTGCAGGCCACCTGGCCGAAAGCAACACCTCCATAACGTCATCCGAGAGGTCCCAATCCTTATACCTCAACCTTTCAGATACCAAGCGTGAAGGTTGAGAGTCTTGACCTCTGGATGGAGAACATGACCATCCCGCCCCCCTGCAGCCCTCACCCTCGCGCAAGAGCAGATCCTCTCGGTAGGGAAGACAGCATGGAGGGCAGATGGACATTTCTAGAAGGTCCGGGTACCACGCTCTCGTGGCCCAATCGGAGCAATGAGGATCATGTGGGAACCGAACCTCCTTAACCTCTGCAACACTTGAGGAATGACAGGGACTGGAGGAAACGTGTACAGCAGCGGGAATGACCAATACACTCCCAACGCGTCTCCTAAGGCTCCTCTTGGAGGAAACTCCCTTGAGCAGATTATCTCGCACATCCGGTTGACACTGGTGGCGAAGAGACCCACTCGTGAGAGATCGTGCTCTACCTGCTCAGAGCGTCCACCCCCACATTTTCGTCTCCGGCCAGATGAACTGCCGAGACCGAAATTCCCTGCTGGATGGCCCAGAACCAGAGCTGCATTGCCTCTCTACACAACGGGAGTGACCCTACCCCCCTTTTTTGTTGAGGTAATGCATGACCACTGTGTTGTCCGTCATGATCAGGACACTTTTCCCCCGCAGACGGCAGAAAAGCCTTCAGGGCCAGCCTGATGGCCCTCAGCTCAAACAGGTTGATGTGGAGTATGGACTCCGGAGACCAACGACCGCTGGCGGTCAAGTCGTTTGCATGAGCGACCCATCCTGTGAGGGAAGCATCCGTCACTACAGTCACCTCCAGCCATGGTTGCCAAAACGGCTCCCCCTTCATCAGGTTCCCCTCGTTGGCCAACCACAGAAGATCCTGGGAGACCGAGAGTGGAATTTGAACGGGATCCGACATCTTGCCTGAGAACTGTGACCACTGCATCCTGAGGACCCATTGCAGGGATCTCATCCTCAGCCGGGCCTCTGGCACCAGAAAAGTGCAGGATGCCATGAGGCTGAGCAACCTTAAGAATTTGAAAGCCGGGAGACTCTGCGCATGTTGAAACTTGTCCACCATCTGCACAATGTGATGAGCCCTCACCTTGGGAGGTGAGCACTTCCCCCAAAGACGTGTCTAACACAGCCCGATGTACTGGAGCTGTTGGGAAGGTGTCAGATGCGACTTCTTGAAATTGAGGGAGA
Organism: Ambystoma mexicanum; assembly: GCF_040938575.1. Lineage (NCBI taxonomy): Eukaryota > Metazoa > Chordata > Amphibia > Caudata > Ambystomatidae > Ambystoma > Ambystoma mexicanum. Next base: position 386,237,858 of record NC_090921.1, read on the forward strand.
AGTCCAGCTTGTGGAGGGAGCAGCAGGTGAGACCTAGGTGATCCAATGCTTCCTCGGGAGAGCGCGCCCGGATCAGCCAGTTGTCCAGGTAGGGGTAGACATAAATCCCCCCTCGCCTGACGTACGTTGCCGCCACCACCATTAGCTTGGTGAAGACCCTCGGGCGGAGGTCAATCCGAACGGCAGGACCCGAAACTGGAAGTGCGTATCTCCAGCCGCAAACCTTAGGTACTTTGTGCTTGGGATGAATCGGCACATGAAGGTAAGCATCCTGTAGGTCCAGAGACACCAACCAATCCTGAAGTTGAAGGGCATGGAGGACTTGAGAAAGAGTAACCACCTTGAACTTGTCCTTCCTGAGAAGTTTGTTCAACCAACGCAAGTCCAGGATGGGTCTCAATCCCCCGTCTTTCTTTGAGATAAAAAAATAAGGGGAATACCATCCCTTGTTCCTCTCCGCTACAGGCACCAGTTCTATGGCGCCTTTCCACAGCAGGGTTAAGATTTCCTGCACAAGGAGCGGATCTGGAAGCTTCAAAGAGAGTTTCCCCGGTGGATTGTCATGAGGCCGCTGAAGGAAGGGAAGGCAGTAGCCGTGGGCTATCGTGTCCAGAACCCATGGATCCGAAGTAATGACTCGCCACTCTTCGAGATGCTGAGCTACCCTGCCCCCAACCGGCGAACCATGGCACATGGCCTCATGACTGTTTTGTGGCGGCTGCGGCAGTGCCTGAAGGCAAAGAGGCAGCTGCCTGAGCGGCTTTGGCACCTCTATTCCCCCAGACCACCACAGGTACTTTTTCGCTGGTCCCTTTGACTGGCGGCCCCTCTCGTTCTAGCAAAGGAGGAGTAGTAATGAAAAGAACCTCCCCTCCACTGCTGTCACCTAGGACGAAAAGGCAGAGGTTGACGCACAGCTGCGCTTAAAGATTTTGCCGCAGCTTTCGAGGTCTGCAACCTCTCAAGGCTTTTGTCAGCCTTGTTGCCAAACAAATGTGCACCATCAAAGGGCATGTTGGGAAGACAAGCTTGCACATCCGGAGCAAAACCAGACTTCCGCAACCACGCAAATCTGCTTAGAACAGTGCTCACAGCCATGGACCGGCTAACACTGTCGGCCGTATCCAAACCCAACTGAAGGGATTCGCAGAAGGCATCCTTGCAGTCTTGCACGAGAGCAAGGAACCCATCCCTTTCTTCCCCCTCAGGAATATACTCAGCCGCTAAAGAAAGACAATTCCACAGAGTGTGTGAGAACCTTGCTAAGGCACAAGTGGAGTTGGCGGATTTCAATGCCATGTTCCCCGCAGAAAATAACTTCCGAGGCCAACCGTCGAAGCGTTTGTCGTCCCCATCAGGAAGGTTGGTAGGGTACGCCGCCTGCCTCGAGGTGGCCAAGCCGCCTGAACCACCAAACTCTAGGGAGTGGGGTGAGTGGACAAATAGCTGGGTCGCTAACAGAAGGGCAGTACTTTTTTGTCAATGATTTATTAACAGCCGGAAGAGATTCCGGTAACTGCCAAGAAACTGCCACCCTTTTCTGTAAGGTGAGATGAAACGATAACACCGGGTCAGAGGACGGACCTTGATTTAAAATGTCCGTTAGATCGTCCTGCACAATGTCTTCAGGAGGACTGGGACCAGCCCAGATACTCAGAGACCCTAGCCATGAGCCGCCTGTACGAAGACTTAGCATGAACCCCGGCTCAGGCCTGCCAAATTCCACTTCCGGAGAAGTGTTCAACCCACTGGCATCATGAAGGGTGTGCCTCAACTCCTCCAATTGACTGTCTCCAGAAAAGACAGGAGCCACATCCTGCTCAACAGGGTCGTCAAATTCAAACCATTCTTCCTCTTCATATATATGTCGTCCAGAAGGTGTTGAAACCCTGGCATGGGGACAGAGGTGGGCCTGGAGTCCAAACAGACCTCACAGACTTCGTCGTAGCCTTCCTTGATGGATCCACCAAATCAGGGTACTCCAATGGCAAACTGTGGTCAAAAATACCCGAAGGCGTTGCGAGCGTCGAAGGCTTCGGCATCGACACTGGTGCTGACGGTGCCGTGGGCTGATAAGACGGCAAAGCGTCAACCTCCGAGTCGGACAGACACGGCGCCGAACGAGTCGACGCCGGCTTCGAGCCCTTAGGAGTTTGCACCGGTCTCACTGGAGACGAGGACCGAGACCTGGAAGCACGTCTCTTGCGACTATCCGAAGCCTTGCCCGAATGCGAGTTGCGTTGCGGACTCTAGCCCGAAGGCGTGCGAACCACGGTACGAGACCGTTCCTTGCCGGCTTCATTAGAACCATGCCCTGCGATTGAAATATCGCCAACATCTACTCCTTAAAGGCAGCCCATTCCTCCGGAGTCGAGGACTTCGTCGGGCATGCCACTTTCCTCGCAGTACCATCCTCCGAGGACGGCTGGGAAGGCGACCGGTGATGGCGCTTCTGAGAACGCTGCAACGAGAAGAATGGCGGGAACAACTCCGGGACCGAGAACCCCGGGCCTCCTCCCGACGCAGAGAGTCGCCCGTCGAATAGTCGGTGGACACCCCTTTGGTTTTCGACTTAGAAGCACGTGACTTACTGAGCATAGAACCCCTACCTAATTGGAGCTTCCCCTTACGCTCCCGCAAGGACTTGGCAGTCAGCAACTGGCATTTCGAACAGTCGTCGGTGTCGCGACTCTCGCCCAAGCACCACAAACAAATGTGATGCGGGTCGGTGATTGAGATTTTCGACTTGCAGTCCCGGCAGCTCTTGAAACCAGACCGCAGAGTTGGAGGGGTCGAAGAAAAAGACATCAACGATGAAACACACAAGGCGTGCCGAGTTCTCGAAGCAAACACGTTTGCGGAAAAAACGGAACTGAGGCTACGGGCGCCGCGCATCCTATTTATAACATCCGGTGACGTCGCCCTAGACGGAGGCCTTGGAGGGACATCGACCCAACGTCATCGACACAGGACGCGCTCTGCCAAAAAAATTTCCGAAGTGCACAACTGTGGACATTACACGTCAAAGATGTGGAATACGTTGGATGACATAATCCATTCGAATGGGCCATTCTTAGGGTCTTGCAGGAAAATTGGAATGCCAGTAATTCTCCCCACCAGCGCAGTGTATGCGCGCAACACAACTGGAAAAAAGCAAGAATGATCTGTGTAACACTTTCATTGGGCATCACCATAGGCACCTCCAAAGAGAAAGTCAGTAACAAAGGAATCGGAATATGGCTCTCTTTTCCAATTGTCGAACAAGAATTCCAAATCTGGCATACTCTTCTGCTTATTCAAGGCTTAAGTGTGCATCAGTCCAATGTCAACAAGCTCCTGTGGCTCAAGAACTAATATCTTCCCTTAACTATTTTCAAGAGCATCTCGAAATAAGCCACAGTTCAATAAACTCTTTGCCTTTACTTGGCTGCTTCTGCATCCTTCTTTCTCACCATAGACTTATTCTGCATGTGCTGTGGTTAACCCCCAATGCTTGTCTGATGCTTGCTTCCGATGGGTGTGGGTGTGCTGTGGATTCTTCAACCTGGATCTTTACATTTTAGCAAGGAATGTCCAAGCACGTCTGCCTTACACCGTGACTGCAGACGGTATACTGTCTTTCACTATAAAGGGGCTACCAGAACGATTGTGCCACCTTTTTCAGCCAAGTTTGAGAGTCCATGATCTGATTTCCAGGAACAATTTTGAAAACATGAAAATCTGCATCTCTGGTTGTTGCAACAACTCCTTCTGTGTTCTGTGCTGCCCCACATCCTTGTCGCTTGAGTGGAACTAAAATGACAGAGATACTTGAAGTGATACACGTAAAAGACACACATAGCTCCTTTCCTAGCAATTCGCCTGTTTCCTAGGCATCACTCCTAATCCTATATAGAGTTGTGAGAAATATCCTCATTCTCCTCTTTGTCGCTTCTTGTGTGAAACAAGATGGTTTTCTTAAATCTGTCCTATTTCTTAAAGCATGTAATGCCGGTGATAAGCAATATAACCATCCGTTCTTCAGGATCTATTTATTTTCTCCATTCTCTTCTTTACAAAAGCTATTAAGTCTTCTTATAGACCTTATTCACCCGCTGGTGACCTGTCCATGAAAACCTGTGCCTTTTCTAAGCAACAATGTTTTGTATCCATAGACTTTTTCTTTGACACAAAATTAGGTTAAAATAGGACTCTTATTAACCCTCATATTCTCCATCTAGGAAGCTTTTTGTGCTATGAGTCTTAGCTACAGTGACTTAATTCACCTCAAAAGTACATATCCTTATTGATCATATATCCAAGTCTATATGCAAGTGCTAAAGGAATCATTAAGTCTGTCTCATTGTGCATAATGTGTGCCCAATAATAATCGTTTTACTCACTAAACGTTTTACTATACAAAATGCAACCTATTCTACTATATGCAAAACCCAAACAAATTCTTCACACTCGTGGTGGTGAGGTTTTTTCCAATGACGTGCACATGGTAGTGTAGCTATTCCAACGCCGCCCTTAATAAGGCAACAGGGATCACTGGATTACCAGTACTGTCTCGTCGCCACAATGCCTGAGAGGGGTTTAAAGAACCATCCTCTCCGCGTCCACAAGTTTTTCTTATCTTGAGGTGTTTCTCCACAAGTCCTTTTTTTATTACAATTTTAAATATTTTTATCACAAATATTCAACCTACTCAACATCATCATACTTCCATCCACTTTTAAATATTTCACCTAACATACCAACTTCTATACATACAACATATACCCTTTCTCCTCTGTTTTTCTAATTTACACATGAACTAAAATCTACCTGTTTAGTGTGAACTGCGCATGTTACACTGCAATGGCTATTGGGAGTTGTAGTGCTCTAAGGGGACTGTCCAATAAGAAGAGAGCCACCCTCTTAGAGGTAGCCCTTCCCTTTCTTCCAACGTGCTAACCCTACGTGCACCGTGGACGTCACAAAGGCGGAGTCACTGTACACCGTTACTTCCTGGTCTGTATACTTCGAGCATGACAACCAGCGCCACTAATTCTGCAGCCTATGCCGAAAAGTAAGACAGTAGTCATGCACTTGACACCACTTCAAACTCTTTGTTGGCCGTGTGCTTTACCACAGCGGATCCCCTATATCTTTACCCATTTATCAATTCTAATCGACTCGTTAAAAAGAGTCTCCCCAGCTATCAATGCATTTCCCTTAACCTTTGGGATAAAGCTCCCATCCCAATCATATGCGTGCTCAACCTCTGCCGGAGATTTCAATACAACCACGGCAGGGTTAATTACTCTATACCCGATCCTTTTAAATCGGTCGATTCAATATGACCAACCCATAAGCAGAGCCTTCTGAGATGTCAACATGTCTTTAGGCTCTTCCTTCATGGTGAATAATACAGATTCAATAACTAACGTCATGAAACATCCCATTACTGCACTGACAGCCCTCCTAATGAAGAAGGTGGCGATCGTCAGAAATTGTTCATACTGAACGTGACCCCATACTACTGGATCTAAAATCCTTTTAAAATATGCAAAAAACAATATATACTTTTTATAATAAACCTTTTTAATTCTACTTATATGGCCATCCTTATTATACATACCATACTACATTCATTCTCATTTAAACAATGCATTCCTAATTAAAAAAACATTCTGTGCCTTTATCTATTAAAAAATAATTATCGTCATACTTAATTGTCATTTAATCTTACCCCAATATATGAACCTATGTCTGTCTTAAATACAACAAAAATAACCCATACATCTCTCTCATATACATGGGCATGTTACACCCCGTGTTTGTATTTTTTCCTGCCTAATACCGAGTAATATAAGTGACTACAAAGTCTGAAAATGCTGCTGCACTCTCGGCGCTTGTCTGTTGCACCTTCTGATTCTGAACAAACTCAGGTTCATTCTACTGCCAATACACAGGCGGGTTTTTCAATACCCCCTTTTTCTTTTTTTTATTGACTATTCTGCATGAATCCTCTACCTCTTCATATATCAAAGAAGTGTTCTGTCATACCACATGTCCACCCTACAGGCGGAGGTCTTCATTTGCCTTTTCTTCGTACCTCGAGTGCTGCATGAGTTTCCTTAATCATTCTGGAAGTTCCTACTTAGAAAGTTTCCTTTTTCCCATGGTATAAATCCAATTTTTACCTTGGTCAACTGTTTATTCACCCGTGATATATTTGCTGATTGCTATTGGCCTGACCTGTTCCCCTTTCTTTAACAAAAGAACTAGGAAAATCCCAAAAGCTCACATTCATCACCTATCGTTTGCCTGCTCTTGGCAGGGACAATGGTCCTACATTGCCTTCTGTCTGGCAATGGCCTTATCCTGCCCACATATAATGGCGAGTCCCTCCCCCGCTCTGACCGTGGGACTACTATTTTAAAATTGATTTAGCTGTGTCACTAAGTTTGACGCCCGAAATACTGAGAGGTCTAAATCCGACTGCCCTACTTTCTTACTTCTTAAAAGCATTCTTCAAGACTACATGTATTACCTCGCTCCTCATAAGTATGTTCTCTCTTCCCTTTTCCATATTCTATTATCATCATGTATAACCATTCGTTTCATCATCTCTAGTCAGTCAGTCTATTAAAAAGACAGCTTCTTAGGTTCTACACTGCGCAAGGCTTTCTTCATGCCATATAGCCGCGTACTATTGAATCAATAATTTTCATCTCTGCTGCAGGACTTCCTTAAGTTTTGGATCATGATAGACTTTATCAATCGTGTCCCCAATGCTTTTCGAGTCTGCCTCATCCTCCAAATTTTCTCTGGATGGATCTTTATCAACTCATGTATTGGGAAGAGCTTTTCTACACTTTCCTTTGTCACGGCTGGATTTAGGATTCATTATTTCCTTTTCCATACAATCCGTGCTGTGTGCTCTCAGGTCCTCAATGCTCTTACCATTGAGTCTGTGCAAACTCTTACCACCAATTCATTCATTCTGTATATGCGCTAGCCCATCAGTTTTGTCTTTTTCCTTCTTACTATCCCTTTTCTATCCCGTCCTATATCTAAAGATATTCTCAGCTATCGCTCCTTTGTCGTCGCATCTCTCCTTGTCTCTTGGGACCTTAGAGACCATATCTTTCTCTCAGTATGTTTTTCAGGGCCCTTGTCGCTGCTTTGCGCAGACGACTCATATGCCGGGTTACTATATCCTGTTTCTCCCTTGAGCTCCCTTAATGGGTACAGCCCTTCATCTTTCTAACTATCGCCGTCTACTTCAGGCGTGGCGGATGGAGCAGAAGGCTCCTCACCCCCCCTCTGTGTATACATTAAATATTTGATTGCTAGGAGGAGACTCATCTTTTTCCTCTGGATATATATTTTAAAGGCGCTAGCTCGCTAGTCCCTTGTCTAACTTTTTTCTTGCATATGAATCATGCAAATATGCCGTCATGCACTGCAGAACTGCCTTCAATGGCTATCCCTTTTGTAGTTATGGTACGCATTTTTTGTCTCCGGTTCCTTTACCTCATTCCTCGGTGTACTATCTACGCTTAGGTGTATGTTACAGCAATGTATAAGCAGAGTAATATCCTCCATGTTTGACACGTCACTCTTTGACTGTCCATACTCACCATTTACTCTTTGCAAAAGTCAACATTACTTATTCAATGGAAACCAACATAATATGAGCGTGCACCATTGTCGCAGGCTCCAAACCTTCCATCACATTTTTTACTTTAATCTGCTAAAAACATTCATACAAATTCATTTTTTAAATACACGCTTACTTCCTCAAACTCTCCCGTTTCTCCTCTTTATTTTTATCGACTTCATCTACCATTTCATCATCATTACACAATCACAAAAAACAGACAGACATACTCGGCCAGCCACATGCATTTCTGTCTTCTCTCTTAAGACTCATTTCACCCCTAAAAATACCCCTACGGAGTGTGAATAGACTGCCTTAGGTTTGTCTTTAATCGAACCAGTCGCCTACGTCATCCGCTAAGGGATTTTAGGTATTATTCCTTCTGTTACGTTCTTTAAAACGCAGGCACTGGGCATATTCTTTATTGTGGCTCCTCTTCACGGTAACTTCTTAAATTGCTTGGCCTCCCCTCAAGTAAATTTTGTCACTCATTTCTAACGCTCATCGTTCCTCAAGTTACATCATCCCTACCTCCCTCCGTTACTTATTTTTCCCTTATTGTTCTCTTTACCCACTGCCCATTCACTCCTTTGCCACCTTGCTCAATTTTTTCTCACCATTCGTGTTTTTTCAACTTGCGATTCTCGGGATTGCACGCCTCTTCGGTAGCCCCTTCCAACCTTCTGTTCGTTCAGCTTCCTGTAAATGCGGGGAGGGGTTTTCGTGGAAACCGGGAACCCGTCTTATCCTAGCTTGTACAAGTCTTACTTTACTTTAAAACCGCTATCTACAGGGAGCTTCACGTCCTTTCAGCCAAATGGCAGAGGTCGTGCGATATTGCCAGGACCCCAAAGCTTACTTTTCTCGATGGATATATCTAACCACCAAATCTCTGCTACCACGTGAACTGGGGTTACTCGCAGCCCTTTAAAAAGGGTTAGCATTACCTTGGAGATGGACGGTGGATGCAGGGTTTACTCAAACATCAACAATAGAAACAACTCAGGTAGTTAGCAAAAGATACTGTTTTAATCTCAATTATCTAAAACTGGGAGTACAACGGATCACCATGATCTCTCTCGAGACTTCTCAAAGCATTTCATAAAAAATTACATTCTTGCGAACACCATGCAAGGACAAACAAGAATAATGGGATGGAGAAAAAGTTTGATGATATTTATAAAACACAGATACGTCTTGCGCATTTCCATGGAGATGCGTAAATGCATTCCGCACAAAGGATGTTTTTCTCTGTCATGCCCTTACATCATGACAAGGGGCATTGCATGGTGTTCGCAGTTGCTGTCACATCAAGGGCACAGCAGATTAGATCAACACAAGATGACGGTTGGAGACCGACGTGGTTTGCAGATATTAATTTCAGAAAGTGTAATTTAAGAAACACTGACATAAATAAATATATAGATAGGTGGTGCAATAGCATGATTTGAACACCCCTCCTTTAATGGGTGATTGGCAATCCTCTCAACAGACAGGTCAGTTAACCCGAGTGTATTTTGGGAGGGATAGACTAGCATTTGGGTTTATATTCTCAGATTTGTTACCTTTTGGTGTTTCCTCAAAGCATATCCCAGTCTGGAGCAATGGTATTGGGCTATGCAAGTGTTTTCGGGCTGAGGTTTACTAATGGAAGTTATGATAGGCTAGGGATACAAACAACACGCAGCAAATAATAAAATTGTGTACGCGCTTGGTGGAATTAAAAAACTCAAATAACTTACAGACCTAAAAGGTTTCCAATGTGCTATTTCACCCTTCAATTATTTGGGTAGCTATCCGTTTTGTGTTTGCTTAGAACCATACTAATGCAAGCAAGGCAAACCTCAACTTCCATAATAAAAGTATTAGTACTGGGATGTGTGCCTTTCTGTTTTGTTACATCAGGTGTTAAAATATATTCCTTTCAGAACATAACCTTTTTTCTGCTCTCCTCCCCAAACTTTTTAAGGTACCCATAACCCTCTATACAACGGATAACAGGTTATGTACATGGATTTACCTTTTGCAGCATCAATGATGACTTTCAACCCATTATTCTCTGCCACAATCATCTTGGCATGGTCATGCGCATTGCCAAAGGGAACACGGATGTCATCGTCGAATGTCATGATCCTCAGTGCAGATGCGGCTTCCCTGACCACATCTGCCTCAGTGATGTGCTGTACCAGTGCTCCGGTCAGCAAGGGAAGGATCCCAGCCTTTACAAGGCTTTGACGGTTATTTTCGTGCTTCAAGGAGACATGTCGAACTAGCCGAATACCTAGCAAAGTCATTTCAGCGTCATGGGCATTATCACGGAGTGTGGAAACCAGCAGCTTCTGACACACTGACTCTAGCAAGTCAGGCTGCCCCTCAGTTAATGCGGAGAGGGCGCACAGTGCTTTCAATGTGAAGTCCCGATCTCCCGGTGCCAGCTTCCAGGCTGAGAGCACGACTGGGTATGCATTTTTCTCTGCGGCCAGACAACGGTGCGCTAGGCCCTGCCGGCAATATTCACTGAAGCGCAGCAGATTTTCACCCACTTCATCAAGATCTTCAGAATTCAAAGACTTCTTCAGGACCTCCAGGGTCTGAAAGAAAAGAGAAGACGGCACAGGGTTTTATTGGGAACAATGTCAACAATTAAAAGTATACATTTCCTAAACCCAATGAACAGATGGCCCAACTGTTTGATGTAAGGTTAAAGCCCATCCCCCTTCATGAAACCAGTTCGATTTGGACACACAAAGGCAATGTTAAAATTAATCTATATTCATGAAGTTTGATTTACTGTTCTATATAGCACTAACATGCTAAATTTGTGCAGATCAATTCTTTTTAACGACAATCCAGACTTGGAGTGTCTTCACTCCCATTACCACATCAATAGAACAGGCCATTTGTGGGCTTCTCAATGCCCCAACATACACCATGTGGTAAAACCAGGCTTGCCCCATTTACTGCGACTGTTGGATGCAATCTATCACACTGCACTGTGTGCAGAGGGAGAGAGGAAGTGATATAACAGCTAAGAAACATGGTATCCCACCCAGCTTTCCCGGTTCCAGTCTGAACAGTCAAGGGAAACTCATAGGAGGGAGCATAGTGGTTAAAGATGCACTATATGCATATGGACGGGTATGAAACCATATAGTAGGGGGTTTGCAAGCTTATAGGAAAGGTGGGCCCCTGCCCTCGGTTGGTTCTCTTGTGTGCCACATTTTTCTGCTGCCTGTTTACAGGGTTGGGTTGCAAAGGAACAAGCTTGCAGATTCCCATATATAGAGGAAAGAAAGATGGCAGAAACCCTGTGTGTATCAACGCTGGATCCGTGACAGATCATCAAAAGATTGAAAGATCACTGTGGACCATGCATTTTGTTCCTACAGCCCCCTAGGCTCAACAGTCTCTAATCAGCACCCCCCAATTAAGGACCTCATCTACCCTTATAAGCTGCCTTGATAAAGACCTACATTCGAAACACATGTTGGCTTTCCTCAAGTGATCTCTGATTAAATCAAGATTAAATATACATTCAAGTGTCCTGACCCTTGATTTATTGGAATCATTCATATGTGACCATCAGTCACGGATCCAGCGCAGATACACACGGGTATGAAACCAGTCAATACCACATTGGACCCTTTGGTCGGTATCAGCTCAATCAAAAGTCGGTCTGTTATAGGAATGGATGGGAAAGACTGATTTAGGATTGCCTAACCTGGCATGGAACTAAAAATGACGTTGCAAGGGTGAACCCTAAACTCTACCTCTGGCAACAAGCCCTGTACTTTAGACCTTTTCCAGAGTGGTTTACCCACCCATTTCCCAAATATGTCCAAATCCATGGCCACACGTGTGACATGCGCTTTTGCTCCTAAGCGGTCTTTGCCCTCTGTGGATCATGGTATCTTTACAACACCCAGTTCCCTGTTCGAAAACTTTGTACACAATTAGATGTGTTCCCATTGGTTGGTGGCATAATAACCTAATGGTTTCAACTTGCTCAATCCTAACGGATGCCTTAGTGGGTACCCAAGTGTTAGAACCCGTTTGCAAGTTCCTGAGCTAACATTGTTCCTTTGGAGTGAAGGGAAACATATCAGGTCCGATATATTAATGGCTTTTGCAAGCCTCAGAAGATCGAGGATAGGAAAGCCAATACAAGATTTGCCTGGATACCTGAATGAAAAAAAAAAACATACATGACTGAAGGATTGGGGTAGAAAACTATTCAGGTGCCAGGTCCGAGAACACCAGTGGACCAGAATAGAATGTGTCCCATCTACGCTGAAGCGGACAGTGCCAAGATAGAAGTGTCAGCTGGACAAAGAGAAGTTAAGCAGACCTACACGCATGAACCACGCATGAACCACAAAAAGGTGAGCTTGGTACCAGTTTAATCGAAGTGAGGAGTAAACATGCGCAACACCAAGAAATCCTGGCCACCTTGCGCAACCTGAAGCGAAGGCAACCGGGGACTTGTAGGAGGCCATAGAAAAACAGCTACCGCTTAAGATCATGATGGCTGCCGGACCTCTTCTAGGCTTGGTGGAGAGTGGACAGAGTGAAAAAAAGTCAGTTTTCTGATTAACCAATCAAGGGAGACAATTAATCAGAATTAACCAATGAAGTGGAAAGAGCTACCAGTCTAGTAGAAATGGGCTACAATAACAGAGGTCAGAAGGTGGTGGCAGAATGAGGTACAGGTGTAACAGAACAACGGAGACTTGGAAAGAGAGAAAAACAAAGCCGGAACCAAACAAGGAGCAGAGAGACATGGAAGAGGAGATAAGCCAGAAATGCTGCAGAGCAGAAGCCAACATTCTCCAGGAGTATGGGGGAAGAGCCTTGTACCTCAGAAGGAGCAAAGTGGGAAGAAACGTGAAAGCCTTGTGATAAACCACTTGAGAAAAAACCTCAGGAGCTGGGGACCATATATATCCTGTCACTGGGATCTAGTTGGTCGTAAAGAGACAGAAAAACTCTCAAGTGAGAGAAGAAAGAAAGAATAGGAGAGACACTTGAATGTGTGAAGTGCACATTATCCCTCCTTATTGAGAATACTATATCCCTTCAAGTAAACAGTGATAAAGAAACACAGGGTGCTAAGGGCACTCTAGCCACTGTACTAGTGCACTACCGTTTGTGTGAAGGGTACCATAACCCTTTGAGTGAAGAGGTACAGAAACTCTGGTAGTACTACATCCCTTAGGATAAAGAGAGGGCAGGATATAACCCCTGGATGAGCAGGGCAGGGCGCCATATCCCTTAAAGGCAGAGGAAAGGGGTGAGAGAACCATTGCACAGGCACTATATTGCTTCAGAGAAAAAGGGGGATCAGAGGTCGCTTAGTGAAAGAGCAAAATAAAACACCCTGCCTAGTGTACTGGGGAAATAAAATCCTGGAACAAGAAGCTGTGTGCTACGTACCAAACCTCTGGCATGGCTACAAATAGCGAGCAGGGTGAAGAGGACCTTAGGACTGCGAGTTTGAGGCAGGGAGCAGCTGCACCTTAAATCCATAAGACTAAGATTATGCTTAAATGATCAAAAGAGGGAAGAGGGGACCAGTATCACCAGCCTTGCCACGGTGTGCGTTTGTCTCATCCTGACACTGTTCACTTAGGCACAACCTAGTGCAAGAAAGAAAGTCCACTTTTGCTTACTTGATGGGTGTCCGGCTTAGCTTTTTGCTGGACTTTAATGGTGTCCTGGTACATTTCCCAATTAAAACCCTTCCATGTCGCACTCAGTGTGAAGTACTGCTTGGATCTGTCAGTTTCAGCCTTCTCAACTCCCTATAGTGTACTACAAGTGGTGATCCGTTCCCTTGACCTGGAAGGGGGGGCAGCTGGTTAAAAGCCTCCAAGGTGTCTCCAATTCTAGAAGACATCTTGCTGCTTGCCCTACGCAGCTGGACATGAAGAAGCAGGAGCACCAGACGACTGGGAGCTGGTTAAAAGGCAGCGCTGGAGGCTATTATAAAATACGATCTACAACCAAAGAACATATATCCAAGTGTAAGTGTGCAGAAGAAGGAGACGGACGCAAAGGTAGCATGATGGTTGCCACAGACTTTTATTCTTCTTAACTGCCTAACTGTCCCTATTTCTATCAGGGGTTTCCGTGCCTCAACTAAATACTAAAAAGGATCTCTCAGAATGTCTGTTTAACTTAAATGTCAACCGTCTTGCGTCAGAATCCCTAGTTCTGTCCCTCACACTTATAACTAAAGTAGATAAAGCCAAGTGTCCATGGCCTAGGAGAATGGCTCCCTTCTCCTGTGTTGTGATCAAAGTTCGATTCAGGAACTTCAATAGTTCTCACCAGGTGGAATGACCCCCTTCCCCTGGTTGGCGTATTCTAAACACAGCAAAGTTCAAACAATGTTCACCAGGGGGATTAAATCCCTTTCCCCGGTTGCAAGTGTCCTAACAAAATTTAAAAAAAAAGAAAACCAGGTCCACAACCCTTTTCGTCTTGGGTCGTTGGTGTATCAGGGGGAATGCCTCAATTCCCCTTGGTGAAGAGGTTCCTTTAACACGTTGCAGTCAAAAGGCTGGGGGAATTACTTCCTTCCCCTAGTTGGATGCTTGTCCTTACTTACTCCACTTATTATCAGGAGGATGACTCACTCGTGATTCTTATTATTGCAACATGCCAATTATCCAAGACACGGTTGGAACGACTCCCTTCCCCAGTTCAATATCACAAAGTTCCAATTGTGCTCGAGTCTCAGACCCAGGTTCTTCTTCTTTGAGTTGGCACACCTGGTTCACTAACCTGACAAGTCCTGCCACGAGGACGATGACTCCGGTCTCAGTTTGGGCTTGGATCCTCAATCCGGGTTTCTCTGATCACCAGTGGTTATGTTCCTTCCACTGACACAAGGAAGATTTCCTCTTATGCACAAATAGTCCTCTTGACTCTTGAGGTCTGTGACCCTTCCCTCAATGGTTATGTGATTGGAATTACCCGGGAACCAGACAGAGCCATTCTCACTTCCCTTGTGTCCCCGCCTGCAGATCCGTGCCTCCAGTTACCTTGTAGGGACTGACGGCACGTCTCCAGAACTCCCTGGGACTAGAAGCGGTCGCTCATGGGCTTTGCAGGTCTTTCCCATGCTCTCCCTTTATTCTGGCAGTTCAGCGGTCTCAACAGTTGCCACGGACACGTCGGTCTGACTTCTCGGGGCAGTGTTACCGTTCCTCTCGGTAGCCAGAGCTGTGTGTGATATTCCTCCACCGTGATCGACAAGGCTTTTCTTTCTTTTTCGCCAGCATCCTCTAGTCTCAGGACTCCAACTTCACATGTCTCGCAGCGTACCCGCTCTGTATGGCTTACCAGCTAGGCTGTCTCTTTCAGTTGTCGTCCTTCAGTTTTTAAAGTGTTCCAATGTTCATTTCATCGCAAGAGACTAGACCATTGCTCTCGGTTCTGGAGAGTGATCGTCATGTCTATTTCTTTTCTTTGTCAGAGTACTTTCAGGTTCCCTATAGTTGTCCATCCGATTGTTCTACATAGGTTTCCTCTCTACAATGAGGCTCTTCAAGAAAGGAGAGGTTAAGGGTGTGTGGGGGTATGTTGATGTTACAAGGTCTGCACCATAGATGGGGGGAGTCCCTCCACATTAGATCCTTGCGCATTAAACCACCCCCAGTGGGACCATCGAGTAGCAGCCTCACCTCCCTTGTCTCATGGGAAAGGGCTCCCCATCAGGGAGAAGTGACGACATCTAGGGATTAGTCACATACCCTTTTACCTAATGTTGCTGGCTTCCCAATCTCCTTAAATAGGAAAACGTGACAGAAAATCTACTTTTTCTTCTTCCGTCCCCTGCCTGTGTTAGACAATGATACAGAAGGGTTGTAGGTCCAAGACCCAATGCATAATTGTAGGGTTGGTATCTTTTCAGAGACTAAGCCAAGTAAGGTGCGAGTGGTCAATGAAAAGTCTGAATTTTCTACCAGTTAGGTAGTAATTGAGATACCCTATGGCCAATTTTATTGCTAGTGCTTCTAGCTCGATGGTGGCATAATTTCACTCTCGGGGGAATAGTTTCCGGCTGATTTTTAGCATGGGGTGGTCCACACCATCATATTCCTGAGGTAACACTGCACCTATCTCCACCTTAGAAGCGTCAGTCTGAAGGATGGAACATGTTACTTACCTGTGACTATTGTTCTCCAGCAGGAGTCTGGCATGGATTGACATGTTCATGAACATGCCCAGTCAGGCTGGGAATCTTCGGTAAAAGAAAAAAATCACTTTCACTTAAAAACTGTATTTCTCCACTAAACCAATCACTGTCCTCTGGGCCATACTAACCCCATCCAATGACAGTCCTTTCCCTCACCCCCTCCCCTGGCAGCCATCTTCAGATTTGGTAAACATGTAAAGTGGCAGTACGACAAAGAACAGCCGCAGAGGGGTCGGAGGGACGGTTCACATGTGAATCCATGCCAGACTCATGCTGGAGAACAATAGTTACAGATAAGTACCTCCTTCCTTCTCCAGCATGGGGTCTGGCATGGATTCACATGTTCATGAATAACGAATAAATAGCAGTACAACATTACACAACCGGGGGAGGTGGCAAGGCTCAACAAAAGCAATTAACTCTTACCTCTGGAATAGGGTCACCTCAAGCGAACAGATTGCGTAGCACTGCTTGGCCGACTCGGGACTCCTCCCTGGAATCCCTGTCGACACAGTAGAACTTCTTGAAGGTGTGCGTGGACATCCATGTATCAGCCCTGCAGATGTCCAGCAGGGGCACACCAGACAGGAACGCTGTTGTCGCAGCAATAGCTCTGGTGGAGTGGGCTCTCGGACGACCGGGCAGCGGTCGGTTCGCCAACCAATGACGGTGCGTGATGCAACCGGTGAGCCACCTTGAAATATAAGCCTTGGCCGAGGGCTTCCCATGGTTCACAGGACCAAAGTTCACAAACAGTTGTGAAGTCTTCCGAAAATCCTTTGTGCGTGCCACGTAGAACTTCAGGGCATGAGCAACGTCCAGCGAGTGCAAGGCCCTTTCCGCCAGCGACAAAGGTTTCGGGGGAAAAAACAGGTAACACCAAAGGCTTGGAATTCCGACTGAACCTTCGGCATGAAAGAGGGGTGTGCCCCAGAAAAGAAGAAATCCATACGGATGCCAAACAAACAGCCAACTAGAGATTGTAGTTGTCCCACCAGTATAGCATGGTTGAAAAGATAAAAGGCAGACGACAGATCCAAAAGCATTAAGATTGCAGTTTGGCCTTGATCCACGATGTTAAGAAAATTGACCTTAAGATCAATAAAGCTGTCTCCGTACCAGGACAGGCTCTAAAACCAGACTGGTGTGTCCGCAAAATGTTATTTTGCTCCAGAAGAAAATGGACTTGTGTATAGGACACCTAATCCAGGATCTTAAGGAGAAATGGAACATTTGTGATGGGGCAATAACTGTGTCACAAATGGATCAAGATTCTGCTTCAAGAGGGGAGTAATCCAAGTCTCCTTAAGAAGTTAGGGGACAGAGCCTTCTCAGAAGGAGAGGTTAACAAGTTTGGTGACCCAGGGACAGAGTACATCAATGCATAAAAAGGTTGGATGGACAGATGCCACCCCCACCCGAAGTGGGTTTCATTTGAGAGACCATCTGAGAGATGAAGGTCTCAGTACATGGGGAGAATACAAAGATGGGCGACTCGGGTGCGATAGGAGGAGCTGGTTCACCGGGGACCACAGACAGCTCTTTGCTAGGGTCCAGTGAGCTCCTTGACAATTGAATGGCATTTTGGTGGGATGTAACCTTATTAGTAAAAGCATTATGAATGGATTGACACCAGCCATCATTTTTAACTGGGCCAGAAACTCAGCAGGATTTACTCTTAAATTCATTAAGAATGGCAAAACGTTCTTTGGAACTAGACCTGGCTTGGCGGATCCGATCATTTTAAGCAGCAGATTTAGCATCTACAATGGCTTCTTTATATTGCTTGATTAAAGGTTTAATGAGGCCCAGTGTGTTTTTTTTTATTTGCTTAAGTGAAAAGTAGTATTGCTTTAATATAAATGTCATATTTTGTTACATGTTTTCTTCATATCCTTGAACAAAATGCATGTTTGCTTAAGAAGCAGACAATATTTAAAAGCTTTCTACACATGCAAATAAACGCAGTTCTACCACAGAGACAAATTAATGTGTACCAAGTAAAAATTTGTGATTTCCAACTTTAAATAGTGAGGAGAAACCCACAGCAAATGTTGCTGTCCAACAGTAAAACCAGTCATGTGGAGGGTTCCCTTGCCATGAATGCGGAGTTCCAACTCTATTTGGTGACTTTAGGCGGGTAAAGCACTAGTCTCTGCCACAAACCTGCCCTATGTTGACCCCTTCAGAGAAGGAGGGCAAGGTTCTGGCAAGCAGGATTTGATGAAAATCATTATATTAATGGGGACTTACTTGTGTCGGCTGCTGAATATTTAACAACCTGCAGAGGCGGTCAGTGATCTAGCATTCCCCCTCTGAAAACCGAATCGTCCCTCTTCAAGAGAAGTGGAATGTTTTACTAACGAGAGCAATTTACTACAATTTAATTGCTCATTTTAGAGAGCACAAATGCATAATAATTTCAAAGTAACTCAAACCATTCTTGACAAAACAACTGCATGAAGAATCGAATACCTTTTCCCAACAATAGAAAATGGCTAAAGAAAATAATTCCTGCTGACTCAAAGGGAAGACAAACTATTAGAACAAAATGAAAGAACGCTGACGCTGCTCATCGAGTCCCTCTGGATAATGGCACTCTTGTCTGTGAATACAGTAGGTTTATTGTTGATAAACATATTTTAAATGTGTTGCCTTCTCGTGGACGTTGCATTACCATTTCAAAAACCTCTAATCACAATTGTGCAACTGAACGTCCTCGTCCTCCTTAATGAAAGTGACAATAGAATGGAGACGTAATGTCCTTAGCTCACCTTTATGTTCAGTGAGAAGTGCTTTCACTGGTCAAGTCGTTCTTCACTCATATGCATTGGCACAAGGCCAGTTTATGAGAAACCTTGCAGCAAAACACTGAAAAGTTTAATTAGAATAGAATTGACTTCCTATATTTGAAGAACACGGCTTGGCACCACAATAATCAAGAGTGTGTCCATGTGAATATTTAATATGTCGTCAAGGGACCCAGATGATGCAGAAACGAAGAAGAATGATCATCGCAGCTGCTTCAGTGAGCTTGCAGATAGGTGTCCAAGTTTAGCAGCCAGCAAGGACATGGTTCACAACTGAATGGGCAAGAACAGTGGTAGAAAATCCCAATATCATAACAAAGATCTTGCATGAAGTCAGAGGACCCAACAGAAGCTCTCTGGAAGATGGTAGATGTCGCAGCAGCTTCCTGAAGAAGACAGTATAATGCTGATGCTAGCCAGAGTCACAAGATGCAGTTCTGACGACAATGCTGCAGTGGCAAACGCAGCAAACGACTAGATGGTCCCACTTTAGGGGAACAGTACCGAAGCCATGCAATACAAATAGCATTGTGCAGCAGTAGCAGCCATGCTGGTCCTTTGGTGGAAACGGTACTCTCATTTATAGGACAGGAGACTAGGGCATACTTAGAAATTCCCGATGTGCGGATCCAACTAATCCTGGTGGATAAAGGGCAGGACCTGTGCTCCTTCTGGTCACAGACACTCGCCTTCAGGTTTCTTCAAGGTCTGGGGAAGTTAGTGAAGAGCTTAAGTCCCGTTCCTCGGGTTAATCTTCCTCGCTATTGCTTCCAGATCGAAGCCCAGGGTTTGACGAAATACTTGTTTGGAGTGTCGGTTTATAGCCCTAAACCGCAGGTAGGTGGTGAACCTAGCTTCCAATAAGAAACATGCATCGTTCAAACATTTGGCAGCCAGGCAATCAGTGCTGGTTGACACGTAAGTAGATTGATTGCCACGGCTGTCATTAAAGGGCTCTTTCAGGAAACAAAAAAAGGCCCCCAATGTTGTAAAAGAGCAACAAATAGTGGAACCACTGCCATAAAACGGAACTTGGGCCGACTGCCCATGTGAAATTTCTCACATAGGGAAACCACCACAGAGGCAGCGCCCATCTTGGGTGGCAAAAGGGTCCCAGAGGAAGCACAAACGTTATAGAGACGAATCTCCAGTAAGACCTATAGGAGTCAGTGGTAAAAAATCATCAGTGCATCACCAACAGCAACAAGTTGTGGGCGTTTTTAAAGGTGACATTTTAGCATGCACTGTGTTAGAGTTTTTCCTCTGGTGAGGGCTTGTGAAGACCAACCAGCAGTGTTTGCCAGAATTTGTCTCGAGTCATCCCCGACTCTCCCAATTGTAGCTGCGACAGAGGAATAGGACTTCAGTCTTAGGTGTTAGTGGTATAGTGTTATGTGCTGTCTTTCCCTGCACCTTGCCCTGTATGCATGGAACGCTGCGAGTGACTGACATGGAATGCTGTGTCTAAGAATGTTTTGTTCTGAATGGTTCTGTGAATGTCAGTTGAGAAGATGGGTTGACAGAGAGGATGCCAATGGATGCCTATCCTAGTAACTTACCTGATGTGGCCTAAATGTATTCCTGTAGCCGGAGCTGGATCTTACTAAAGATGTTTCCTGTTCCTACATAGGTGTCAGTGTCATGCTGGGCCAGGAACCCAACTTAACAATGGCAACGAGGATGCTGGCGGTGCTGGGGGGACAGCACGAAGAGAAGGACATCCACTGCCCCCAAAACAAGTGAAGATCCTCTCTCGAGTTAGAAGCGCTGTGAGCAACAGTGGGCCCAGTGAGGTTGAGCTATTGATGTAAAGAGGCAGCGCCGGGTCCCAGGGCCCTAGCAGTTCTACAAGGGGCAGATAAGAAGATATTGTGGGGCTAATGGCCCATTACAGAGGATTGGAGGGGCCAGGGCCCCACAGAGCGATACTGCGAGAGGCAGAGTTTGAAATTTCGATGCATGTGCAAGAGGCAGTGTCATGGCCACAGGCCCCAGAACACAAAAACCACACCATCTAGTGATGGGGCAATAGGTCACTTGACTCACTTATGTCCCTTTGGGACCTATAAACACAGGGGCCCTGGCTGGAATCAGTCCTGGCGCCTTTGGCGCCAGACTCATATAGAGATGTGAACAGGAACACTTTATTTCAGTGCAGGAGTGCCTTTACTTTATTTCAGTGCAGGAGTGCTTTTATTTTACAAGAACTTTCCAGGAGCTGAAAGCCTTTATTCCAGAGAACATCCTCATGTGCTGACTCATCGGTTTGGCTCCCTAGGCCTGGTCTTCATGTGCTGACTCATCAGGTGTGGCATGCAGGCTGCACCTGGTGGGCGTGGCTTCAGAAGCTCAGCTATATAAGCTGCTCCATCCTTAAGGCCAGTGCTTCGCGTTACTGTGCACTCGCGTGCAATGCGACGCTCACCGCTGCTTGGACCAGTTTACTTACCTTTGAAACTAGGCGTTCTCCTGCATACTCACCTCCAGGACACCGGTGCTTCACCGCTTCATCTGCAGACTCATCTCATGACATCCAGTGATCTTGATCCCGACGCTGCAGCACCGCAGTGCGCATCCACGAACTCGGACCCTGTGAAGGAGGACAAGGTTAGAACATCTGTCCCAGGGCTGCGCCGCAATTGAACCCAGCGTGCCCCCTAGTTAACAATTTACCAGCTACTGTACCACTGCAGCTTCGTTCCCCATTCCCTCCGGCTATCGCCTCAAACTCCGCAGCTTCTGCCGGCCCGGCAACCTCACCTGCAAGGGAAGAAAGCAAAAGAGCAAACATCAAAAGTGGAACAGACAGCAATACAAGACAACAAACTTTACAATACAACAAAAATAGACGAGGAAAGACAAAGGCAAACAGGAACACTTACCTGAAGTATAGTGGCTTAGTCGCAGCAGGACTGGACTCCAACGTGCAAGTGACCAGTGAAGGGACTCGGACCAGATTATACAAGCGCCCCTGCCAGAAGCAGCAGGACGGAGTCCTCGCCAAAAATAATCAACAGGAGCAGTCCAGAGCAGCATCACCTATTACCACCAGTCACCACATAAGCGCAGAGGGTGAAGTCGGACCTGAGCGACCTCACCCACGGGAGGGCTGCAAGTTTGCAACCACGCCCCAACGCCTCTGCAGAGACCAGGTGAGATTAACAGGCAGTGAGCAAGCGGTCAGCAGGTTGCTGAGTGGGCACTGCCCAGCACTGTTATATATAGTGATATTGATATTTTATTTCTATCGCGCTCGTACACAAGTGTTTCAGAGCGCGACAAGGCAAGGGAGGGGAACAGGGAAGAACAAAACAGCGATCTTACTAGGCCCAGTTTCATTGAGAACACGCAAGTGCACGGGAGAGGAGGAGGGGAAAAGTGCATGGAAGGGGGGAGAAGTGGAAAGTGCGAAGCAGAGGAGAAACACATAAATAACAAATAAATAATAAAGGCAACAAACAGTTTTAGTGCAACCAGCAATTTGTAAGTGCTAGGTTTAAGGCAGCAGACAGGGTAGGTCTGATAAGTGCAGGAAGAAAAAGGGAGGGGCTGTATGGGTACAGATACAGACCCCAGTGCAAGGGGTGGCCCGGAGGCAGTGTGGGAGGGTGAGCAGGTACGTGGGCCCAGAGGACAGAGGGTGGCCAGGTGCACAGTGCCAAGGGAGAACTGATCAGCAGGGGAGCGGGGGGCGAAGGCAGAGAACTGGAACTGATCAGCAGGGGAGAGGGGGGGCGAAGGCAGAAGAAAAGAGTAAGGTTTGAGGCGCTTCCGGAACCGGCGATGGTTCTCCTCAGGTTTTAGAGTGGCAGGGAGGCTGTTTCAGAGGGAGGCCCCAGCCGAAGACAGATCTACCCCCAGCTCGTTTCTTTGAAAAACGACTGACCCCGATGGAGTTGGAGGTAGAGGAGCGAAGAGCTTCAGAGGGGAGGTATTTGCGAAGGGATAGCTGAAGGTATTTTGGACCCAGGCCCCAGAAAGCCTTGTGGACAATGCAGAGGGTTTTGAATTTAATCCTTGCATCCACTGGGAGCCAATGGAGAGATTTCAGAGCTGGAGAGATATGATCCCAGGGCTTGAGGCCAAGGACAAGTCTTGCAGTCCTGTTCTGGATTAGTTGCAGAGGGCGGAGAGTAGAGGCAGGTAGATTTAGAAAGAGGCTGTTACAATAGTCCAAGCTAGAGAGAACCAGAGCTTGGGATACCATGAGCTTCTGGGCGAAGGAGAGGAAAGGCAGAGTACCTCTGAGGAGGTGCAGTCAGAAATTTGACTTTTTAGAGACCTCAGAGATCTCAGAGATATAGGCGGAGAAGGAAAGGGTGGAGTCAAAGATGACCCTGAGGTAGGGGTAGGAGGAGGGCCAAGGGAGGCCGGCCAGAGAGTGAGGGGAAAGGATGGTGAAGGTGTGCCGAGGAGGAGGATCTCCGTCTTACTGGCATTCAGACAAAGATCATTGGCGGCACACCAATCTTGAATGGCAGTTAGGCAATCAGAGATGAGAGAGGGAGAGGAAGTGGCAGAGGGCAGCTTGAAAATGAGTTGAGTGTCATCAGTGTAGCACTGGAAATTTGAGCAGAAAATGGCAATTGCAACTATCAGCGAGACACCTGTCCTCGAAGCAGTTCTACACTCCGCCGGAAGCGGAGAATGCCGTGTGTCATGCTATGCGCAGCGCACATTCCAGAGTACCCAGCACCCTGGGCCGAGAATAACACAGACCATCCCCCCCCCACTGACAGCGGTCCTCTGAGGTCGGCAGCTCGTGAACAGAGCGTGGGGCAAGCCGAAGCCCTAATCCGGGCGCTGTATTGTAGAGGCGAGCGGCTGCGCTGGGATACACTGGAGAGAGAGCGCGGACGGCTCTTGCGCCCGCCCGTCTGCTAACTCAGAAGGACGGCTGAGCCAGGTAGGGAGCTTCCCGGGGGTGGGAACGTTCCATTGAGAAGCGCGGCGGCAAACCTCCATAAAAGAAGAGGGGCCCAGGGAAACTAAGGGCAGTCCCCATCAGGGGATCAGAGAGGGCCAGAAATCTGGGACGTGGGGGAATTTACAACACGGGACACTTGCCACTGGGGGCAGGAGTGGAGTGGCGGAACACTGCAGCCCCCCCCCCCACCACCACCACTTGTAAAGCAACAAATGCAATCAAACCGCTAAAAGGCCATCTTGCACATATAGGGAGGTCCCCAGCCCTCGCAGAGGGGCCATAATAAATAATTTATCAGTGACAAACCACACGTGCAATATTCATTCCATGGCACAGGGCAACCGTGGAAGATTCCAGTACCCTGCTCTCGCAAGGAGAACCACCAAATTTAGTACACCTCAAATACAGGACTGGAGCCTGGAAAACACTATCTCACCCGGAAGAAGCTCAATTCTAGGCAGTTCTGACTCTGGGCGCAATGCAAGGCTAGCCCTCCCATTTCCAGGGACACTCATCCGGGGCCTGAGTGCGAAGGGAATTTGATCAATAACAGTGAAGCGGTGGGTCCCATCTCCTCCACAAAACAAGGCAACTGATCCAGACATCCCCAAACTCAGGCTGGCACAGAAGACTAGGTGGAGTTTTATAAATCCAAAATCAACCAAGAATACGTCTTGGGTGGGGCTCAATACGAGTGATGTGCCTGCTCACCCCGGAAGAAGCTGATGCCATGCGCAAAATCCAGAGGCGCCCCAAGGAAGCCTAGAGGGGTACAAGTCCATGTAGATTTCCAGATAGAGAGGTGTTGGAAAAAGAAACAAGCGGAGAAGGACCCATCACTGGCGAGTCGACAGGATAAAGCAGATTCCGACAGCGCAGGGGCGCCAGTAGATATGGCCTCAGACAAGGAATAAGTGTTGACATGCCTGAAGGGAATGGAATCAAGAATGATGAGCCAACTGGGACAATTGAAGGATGAACTGAAGCTGGCATTACAAGACATTAAGAAAGAAGTTAATGACCTTGGGGAGAGAGTAGACATGGTAGAAAATGGTCTCTCCCATGTGGCAGAGGATACCACACAGAACAGCATCCTGTTAGAACTGGCCAGAGCCACAACCAACATGGAAATACAGGCCGAGGATTTAGAAAATAGATCCCGAAGATCAAACATTAGAGTCCCACGCTACAACAATGCTTCAGCAGTCTTATGAAAGATACCCCACCGGAAGAGATCGTCTTTGACAGAATACACTGAAATGACCCGCGAAGAAATGAACCCAGACATAGGCCTAGAGATGTACTGGTCGCCTGCACTTCCTTTGCCCAGAAGGAAGAAATTCTTTAAAGCATCAGATCACAAACGGAGCTAACAATTAATGGAAGCCGGGTACAACTCCATCAAGATCTGGCCCTTTTGACGCTACATAAGAGGAGGTTGATGAGGCCAGTGACAAAAGAACTGACAGCCAAGCACACAAGATACCAATGGGCCTACCCCCTTTGGCTTGATTTTTGCGTGGGGCGGAAAGACCCACCAGATCACCACATGCAAGAAGGGAATGTCAATATTACGCATTGGAGAAGACATGAGCCAGATGGAAACGGCCATACGCCAATCCCCCCGGAAAGTTGGAAGCAATCAATGGGAGTGGATCTCGGAGAGGTCTGCGAAAAAGGACCAAGGGGGTCCCTGATGGGTCAACCACAGACTGAAGGAGCAAGTGTAACAGAATGAGGCTGAACTTTTGCCTCTTGGGATCGAGGGATAAGAATTAAGCTGCGTAAAATATATCTACAGGCGAGGACGGAGAACGAAGGAGAGGCAACTTGAATCTCTATGCTGGGCATGGTAAGGTCCAGGCGAACGAGAGTGTTTGGATTGAAAAGGGCCCAAAGCCCTGGTCATGAATCAGGGAGCGTCCGGAGGAACTCTGGCCAAGTAGGGTTGAGGGGGACAAGAGAAGGGGGGCAGGGGAGGTGGGAGAAGGGATATGGGCGAGAAAGGGGAAAACGGTTAACTGTAGAGGGGACAAAAATTTGTTATGGGTCCGAGTGCGAAACTGGACTATTGAAACAAGCGACCCATTAAGCAAAGATATCCAGGTGACATGGGAGAATAGGCAGGATCAACAGACCCCGTAGGTTAGGAACAATTGACTGAAGCGGTAATAGTGTCCCTCAATGTGCAGTGATTAAATTCTCCAGCGAAAAGCCAGGCAATCCTGGGGAGGCTAGAACAACTTAAGGTGTTGGTGGCGATCCTACAAGAGACACACCTCCTCCCGGAAGATCAAAAGAGAATGAACCACAGACTATTCCCACAGCAATACTTTGCCTCAGGAGGAAAGAAATCAAAGGGAGTGACGATCTTATTGAGCAGGGAACTGGGATTCCGGAAAGACCAAATGCTTACAGACCCAGAGGAAAGGTTCATAGGTCTTAAGGGTCGGATCAAGGGACATAAATACACAATGAGAGCATTATATCTACCGAACCACAATCAGGACAAATACATCCAGGGGGTTCTGGATAAATTTGGTAGCTGGTGTGAAGGACAAACAATAATAGGAGGTGACTAACTGTGTCCTGGACCAGTCATTGGATAAAACACTACTGCCGACATTGGCAGACAGGAGGAATAGGCAGGCACTGGGCAAACTCTTCCGAGACCTGGGGGTGATCGCGACCTGGAGGTTCTTCCACGAAAGGCACAGGGAGTACACACACTTCTCAGCAGTCCATCTGGGATATTCTAGGATCAGCATGATCCTAGGATCAACTACACTGATTCCACAAGTAATGAAGGTGGATATAGGGTTTCAATATCTGACTGACCACGCGCAAGTAATAATTCACATGGATATGGGGGAGATTAAAATGAATAAGGCAAAGCGCTGGTCTCTTAATGAGCTTATTCTGAGAGACATAGCCCTTAGAGCGAATATAGAAGAGACGATCCTCAATTACTTTAAGGAAAACGACAAGGAGGAGATGGACTTTGGAATGGTTTGGGACGCGGGAAAGGCAGTCATACGGGGGGAATTCATCTCGCAGGAAGTAATATACAAGAGGGAGCGGGCACTAATAACACAAAAACTGGAAAAGGAACTGAGAGAAGCAGAAATCCAACACAAAGGTAGACAGACACAAAGGTCGCTCAGAGCCCTTAAAAAAATAAGAGCGCAATTGGAAGCCCACGCAGCAGATAGAGCAGTGCAGTCCCTTCTGCGTACAAGACAGTCCTACTATGTCCATGGGTGAAAAGCAAACAAATTCCTGGTGGCCAAGCTACAAAAACAAAAATCCCGCAACTATATGACACAAATGAGGGGTGACCAGGGAGAACTGGGCTCGGGGGAAAAAGAGAAATTGGAGATAATGGTAAAATACCACACAAATTTATTAAAGCAAGAGGAACTAAATCCCCAAGCCCAAGAAAGATATCTGGCTGAGACAATTCTCCCCCAAATCACAGAAGAGGAAAATCAGGCACTATGTTCGGAGATAACAGCACAGGAGGTTAGCGATGCAATCACAGGCCTATCGACAAATACAACTCCAGGACCAGATGCCCTTGGGGGGTGGAGGGGGTGAATTCTATAAACCTTTCCTACACAACTTCTGGCGCCATTAGTGAAGCTCTTTAATGTAATTAGGGAAAAACACTTAATCACCCCAGACATGGGTAGATCCCTAACTTTATTAATACCGAAACCGGGGAGGGACCCCTTAGAGTGTTCTAATTACCAACCCATAGCATTTTTGAATTCAGATGCTAAGCTTTATGCCAAAATTGTAGCAACTAGATTGGGGAAGGTCCTCCCGCAAATTATACATACTGACCAAACAGCTTTATTGCATGCAGAAAAACTCAAAATAATGTGCAACGGGCTATTAACATCATTGAACTAGGCACCCGAACAGGCCAGCGCTTCTCGTTGGCAGCTTTAGACGCTAGAAGAGCGTTTGACAGTTTGGATTGGAGGCATCTGAGGTTGGTACTAGAAAGGTTCGGATGTGGGCCTCAGTTTATCAGCATGTTATTGGCAAACTTCCGGATCCCCTCGACGAGCCTTTTGATCAACGGGCAAAGCTCTGGGCAGATCAGGATAGAAAGAGGCACTAGGCAGGGCTGCCTCCTATCCCCATTAATATTTGCTAGGTCAATGGAGCCATTTGCAGCACAAATCAGACAGGATAGTAATATCATGGGAGTGTGATGTGGGGACATCAAACATAAAATTGCGTTATACGCAGACGATCTTATGCTATTCATCTTCAACACCCTGGACACGCTGCCGAGGGTAATGCAAAAACTTCAAGAGTTTGCGGGGGTATCAGGGTTTCACATAAACTATGAAAAATCTAAAGCCCTGAATATAACTGAAGGACAAGGAGAGATTGCAGAGCTAGAGCGATTACTTCCACTGTCCTGGGAAAAAGATTCCCTGGAATGCCTTGGTTTGCCCGAATAACAGTTGTAAAAATTATCCTTCTCCCCCGTATGCTATATGTTGTTAGCTCCCTCCCAGTGAGGACCCCCCTATCAGTCTCTAAAGCATTGCAAGTAGCCAATTCTGCCTTTGTATGGAAAGGTAAGAGGCCTAGGGTACAGCAGAAACTCATGACGCGTCCCCCACTTCTCGGAGGTCTAGGATTGCCCGACTGTTAGGGAGAATTCTCTGTTTAGGCTGAATTTCCTAACCTAGTGAGTCCGCCAGCAGCTTTGCTGGATTTTTTAGGTTTATATTTTTTTCTCCTGCCAAGAGTGAGACTCTTTTACCCTCACTCTTGGGCATGATTTGAGTGTGTTTCTTTGACTCTAGATGTGCTTAATGGGCTATGGGGTCTTTTACTCCATAGGGCTTCATGTGTTTTGTGATGTGTGTTTTGTGATGTGTGTTACACAGCACCCTCAGTGCAGTAACACAGGGGTGTCATAGTGACCCCCCAGTATAGACTCCATGCCCTGGGACTGACTACTGTCTCCCAGGGCATGTAAAGTCACCATTGACTTTACTAGTCTTGAATTCTGAACAGAACCAGTACAAACCATCATATTGTGGACGTACTGGCTGGGGCAATCCGATTGCCCCGGGGTCTGTTAGTCGAGGGGGCACGTCTCCATCCCCCCCTGATCGAGTTTTGGCTGGTGGCAGCGGATACTACTTTTTATATTGAACCGCGAATATTTCTCTATGGGATTTTCCCATTGTTTGAGGCTACTATCTTTATTTATTTAATTACGATAGCCTCGAACATACCGCCGGTTTATTTAATTATTATTAATTCTCCGGTTGGTATTTTTTGCCAAAACTCAGTTCTAAAATGGCGTTTGTGTTCTCTTCTGTAACTCCAACCCAAGTCGAGCCCAAGTCGAGCCCTTTGTTCCACTTTTTGGCGGGTTTCTCCACAGAAGCCCTCCAAAGTGGTGCCACTCTGTCTGGGGTACTTAGGAGGGGTGGAGGGGGATTTAGGCACCCTGGACTGAGTTGCCTAGGCAACTCAAGTCACACTCCGTCCTGATTGGCCCAAGTGGTTTGAGTGACAGCTAGGCTGAGTGAATGGGAGTTTTCTGCATAAAAGCAGGGCTTTGGAGACTAACTTTAGAAGTCGCCACAGGACCCAAGAATCCAACGAGGGAGAAGCTGAGCCGACCTGCCACGACGACACCACCGGTGGAGCCCTGCTGGACCGTCTCACCACTTTTCCCAACGACAGAGGAGATCTCCCGCCGGAGAGTCTTCTTCCTTTGACTGGTGGGGATAACCAGTTTCACCGTCTTTTCACCTTCCCGACGCATCTCGTGGTCGCCTTGCCTGTGCCAAGCACCCCGGCAACCGGAATACCATGTTTTACCACGACCGCGAAATAAAGGGTAATACCTTTAACCGGAAAACTCAGCGGCTGGTTTCTTCCCTGGCAGTGCAACGACCTTCATCTTTCCTCCAAGTTGAGATCTTCTCTTCCCCTGGACGACGACGACGAGACTTGCACCCGCTGCCAGGAACAACTGCCACCGCTGGAGGATCCTTCCCACTTAAGGTACCATGTCCCGCCTGGTTTCCCTTGCCACCGACTGTACGGGGTAGATTTAGCCCCCGGCTTTCGAACCTGGGTTAGCCTGGGACACCCTGGCTAAACTTTTCTGAGCCTCTCTAAACTCTTTTCGAACTCTCTGCAAGACTTTCTAAGCCTAGTGTAACTGTGTGATCTTGGGCGCATTTGTGCTCTGCTCCCTCTAAGAGTGGGCCCAGCCTATGGACTTTGGCTCACAAGTGACTTTTGCTCTTCTGCCTTGCTAATAGTGTTCCTAAAATCTTAGAGTGGTGTATCTTTCCATATTCTGTCTTTTTCCCTCCCTTCTTCATGAACTTATTGGAGTGACATCTATAGTTAAGCGCTCACCTCTGTATGGAAATAAGTGGTGTTAACTAAGACTTGTCTGATAAGGAATAAGGGTTGTATATATTATAATAGTACCTGTGTTTAGAGTGTTTTACCATAAGAGTGCTGGAGTGTTTCAAACAGTGTGTTTTTAAATAAATAATTATATACTTTGATACCAAAGCTCTGGTCAGTGTTTGCTTGTGCTATTGTGTCTGAGTGCCTATTGTGTATACTTTGCAGACCGCCCAACTCTTCTTGAGGGAAGTCTGACTGCTCAGTCACAGCTACCAGGTAAATCTGGGTGGTACAGACTGCTACCAAGTGGGTTTACTGCTAACACCTGTAGTCCTAAATCTTTTGCAATGTTCCCAAAGGGAACTGCACAGGTTTCTGCCTAACACCGAAATACAGCGATATATCTGGGCTGCACATATAACACCCATGCTATACTGGGCAGCTCAGAATCCTCACCTGGGTTGGGTACAAATAGAACAGGAGGCTACTAAGATTCCGCTAAAAATCCTACACACTCTTCCACTGCACCAAAGCCACGTAGGGGGCAAACTGCTAGAAGCCACTAAGGTGGCGCTCAATAGTTGGGACGATGAGTTAAGAAGGAGGAAAATTCCACGCGGATTGAGTCCGCACTCCCCAGTAGCATATAACCCTGAGTTCACCCCAGGACTCTAACCCAAGTTTTGGGAAGGTTGAGTGACGCCTGGATCTCTGGTTCTCTCTCCTTCGAAGAATGTAAACAGAAATTTCACATAGGAGAGAATCAGAGATACAGATATACCCAGTTAAGGCATTGGATCACACACCCAATTGTCAGAAGGGTTGCCATAGACCCCTATTAAGTCTCGAATTATCCCTACAGGAGGGCTCAATGAGAAGGAGAATCTCAAGGCTCTATAAACTACTGGACAGGGCCCTGCCAGAGGATGTATTGCAATACAAAACGAGCTGGGAAAAGGACCTTGGGGACACTATTTCGGTGGAGGAATGGGGAAGGATATGGGAAAGAGCCCATAAAAGCTCTATATGCACGGCAATCAAAGAATCAGCCTACAAGATCTGTTACCGATGGTATATGCCTCCCTCCAGACTGCAAAAGATAAACGCTAGATACTCCGCGCTCTGTTGGAGGAAGTGTGGGGGAATAGGGGACTTCTTCCACATGTGGTGGACCTGCTCGAAGGCACAGATATTCTGGAAAGAAGTCCTGGGACATATTAAAGAGATGACGGGAATTGTGATGCCATACAACCTGAAAGTAATTCTGCTGGGGGTGATAGCTGAAAATATATATGCCGCAAAGGGGCACAAAGCCACGTTAATTATGCACCTGCTCTCGGCTGCAAGATTGACTTTAGCCCAGGGATGGAAAACGGAGCAAGGTCCAATAATTGTGTGGTGGTGGATTAAAATATGGGGGATTTTGGCAATGGAGAAGATCTGTGCATTGCAAGCTGGTAGGTACCTCAAGTTTCTGGCAATTTTGGAACCTTTTCGAGAAATGGTAAAAAATAAGGAACCGCACTACTTCAGACCCAGGATACTTAGAAATGCCGACAACTACTAAAAAATGAATAAGACTGGACTAGTTGGAATAAGATAACCAGCAATTTTCAACAGCAAACAAGCTGGGACCAGAATAAGTTGGGGAGGGGGGGAAGAGAGTTGGAGTTTGAAAAGTTAAAACCCGCAGAGCCAACAGAGACTACTAATGACACTATAAAGGAGTAGTGTCAACTTGTAAAATAATGGCTTATGAATAAGTTGAAATGTTTGTTCTTTGTCTGAATCTGTGGAATAAATAAACCATGATAAAAAAAACTGGTAAATTGAGGTAACCAAAGCTATAGATGTGCTTGTTAAAGTGCATAATCTGGGGCGACTAAGCTAACAAATTGGTATTCTGCCCCCGCCTGTGAAACAGTATATTTTAGAGCAGCAGGGTTGGTCATGCCTCACACTAATCTAAATCAGGGGATCCGCCTCAATAGCGTTTTATACTTAATGATTCCTTCCCGCAGAACAACCACAGTCGGAAAAATTGAGGCGACCGCTGGTGGGTTGGTTTAGCCCTAAGAACAATAACATTGCATGGAAACCCAAGTGGGAGCACTTGGAGACCCTGAATTAATACGTTGGAGTCATGTCATGTTTTTTTTAGTGGTTGGTGAAGGCGATCATTAGCATAGTTGCTACTTGGAATCTGTACCCGCACTGGGCAAGAGTATTGTTTTTTCAGCAAGGGTTAAAATGCTCCTAATTTGCCCCCTCCCATTTCCAGATAATATTCCTGTGGTGGGTGGTAAATACTAATTAGGAAGCACTGTCAGGACAACCTGCAACCTTGCCCCAGCCTCAAATAAAAAATGAAACAAGAAGAATAAAAAGGGCACACTACAACATTAAACGGTAACAGTGGCCATTATGTCATTATGTCAACGTGAACAACAATGGGTAAATCACTGCATACCTCAAAGCCCAAGTACAAACCATAACGAATGATAAAACCACTAAAGAACCAATTGTGAAGAGAGAAACTTGTATACAGACCCCGATAGACTTATCAGTGGGAGATCCCATTGATAACAATTCCTTACTAAATCTTTGTCTCAGTCTGCAAAAGGAAAATATCAGTATGCCAAACACAGAAATACTGAATGAACAAGCGGGATGCTCGAGAGGCATATTTGAGGTGGTACCATCTACCCTTGAGAATCTCTCCAGATCACCTGACTTGGTGAGGATTGCAGAAAGTATCTATGCCTCCTCGCCAGCTAATAGCACAACATTTACTACGTCAGACTCCTCAGATAAGGAACCACAAGTGGAGACAGATGATTATACTCCTTAAAGCATTATTAGCTTCCTGCAACAGGATTCACAAAGAGCAACAAATAATTAAGCAAGGCCTGATATGTTTAGTTGACACTGTACTATAAGCCGGCCATAGTACCAACAATTGAGTGGCAGAAGGACACAAAGTGGTTGATAAGAACAGACATAGGTGAACAACTAGGTATACATGCCAAGTTCTCGCCGGCCATACATAGGCATGGAGACAGTGACGTCTTTATGGGAGGGCACACAGGGCTCTTGCCCCGGGCCCCCACATTGAAGGGTGTCTAATCTAAAGATGTTAGTGACCATTGTTTACAAAACATAAATAGAACACGTCAAGATATTGTATGGCGTGTTGCTGAGGCTCTGAACCTACTGCCTGTCTGTTGTAACAAATACTTTCTGCTCTGAACAATTCAGCCTGTAATGCTTTCTGTGTTCACTGTCCCACACATAGTTTGTGTGTTCAATACGACAACTCCTCTAGCAATCTCGCCTTTCTATATGAATTATATTGATCATGTGCAACAGCCAAAGTTGAAATGCATACTGATAGATGTGAGTGCTGCATTGGTTCAGAAGATAGCTCAGTATGTTAAGCACTAATTGCAGAGATTTGTGTTCATATGCAAGGCCAACTCAGCCTTTCCTATGTTTGAAGTTGATAAATCTGCACGTATGTGTACTTCGTTTTGTAGTGCAACACGTGCTATTTTCAGCAGTGTACCTGTGGTTGCTATAAAAAAAAAACTAATATTGCATAAGTATGGTGAAGGTCTAGAAATTGGTTTCTGCAGATGGAGGCTTGTAAAACGTAGGCAACTACCTCAAATGAAGACGATAAAGTGTTGGTCCGAGATGTGATAGTCCGATTAGGTATGCAAATTCAAGACTGTGGAACTAAAGCGTTCATGCTTCTATCCTGGCTTCCCCAGCAGACGATACAGTGATCCTGGACAAATCAACTTATTTCACTGACATTACTGTACTGTCTTCCTTGAAAAGGTTGCCTTCTCGCAACATTCTGGGGGTATTGTTTAGACCATTCATCACCTGATCTGACTTTTTATGTAGGTCATTTCAGCGGGAGGGGTCCTAGACAGAAGAGAGCGGATCAGTTATTGCAGGCCTGTGGCAAGCATATTTGAAAGTCTGCTCATTTGCCACAAAAAACTGTTTGCTCTTGTACAAACTAAAGGTTTTTGTGTATGTTATAAATAACAATTTCACAAGCCTTTGTTTTGGGCCAATTTAAAGAATTAAAATACAAAAGAGAAACCCAGATGTAATCTTTAAGGATCACATCAAATAGTATGTTGGCACCTGTATACTTCCTTTGATGATCGCGTCAAAGAAGCTAGAATCATTCCCATTTTGCATAATGAGCTTCAATAACATTTTGTTTTTAAAATTGTCATGTTAGGTTATGTGATTTGTCTACTTTCTAAATCAGATCTTTAAAATGGGATTATTTTAGTTCATGGTACGTACTAGAAACGCAAGTGGTAAAACACAGAAATTGCAGAGTGGGTAAAAATCCCAGGTTCACCTTTTAACCAATGTGTAATCCTGGGCATCTCGTTTAATCTTGCATTGCCTAATATGTCAAAATTGGCAGTCCCTAAACCATTCACAATTGTCACCCTTCGGAGTGATTTTGTTCTCAGGGTATGATCTTTACAACAGCTTCACAAATGGTTTAACTGGCTACAGTGTTGCTTCCTCTATAATAGCGGCATTGATATATCCCACACCACAGCCACTTGTTTCTTTGCTCTCTAATGGCAACCCTACTTAAAAACCATTTCCGTCTTGTAATCTCAATCTGTATGGATGCGTATACCTTCCTTGTAGCTTCTAATCTCTTACTCATAAGTGCAACTACCTCACTGCTCCACCCTACCTCTCAGAGAATACACCCCTCTGATCCACCAGACCGACCAGAACACCATATGCAAACATGCTCACGATCCCCAGGGTCAAGAGAGCCAGAGCAGGAGGTGCTATCTTCCCATACCTATCAGCGCTGCAATGGAACGCCCTACCACCACCCTTGCGAGGAGAAGTCTCTCACCTAGCATTCCGCAAAGCTGTGAAAACTATGCTCTTCAACTAAAACTCATCCAAGATGCAAACTATATCTTCCACACGCCTAGGATGAGCAGACTTAGGCACCTGCACCATGTATCTTAACCTGAATCTGTATTTGTTTGAATCTATATTTGTGTACACTTGAAGGATGGTACTCAGAGCCCCAACACCTACCATCACATGTATGCAACTCCTTTGTAACTACGATTGCCACAAGTAACAGTGCCGCAATGCCTTTGTGCTGTATGTGCGCTATATAAATGTAAAAATAAACAAATAATCTTCATCCACTACCTATTCTATGGTAGGTGTATCTTTCTCCTGGCTTCCAATTGGTCTTCCGTATCCATGCTTGAGCATTTTTGCATTCTGTGAGGGAGCTATTCTGAGTCGTCTGTCTATTCTGGATTATGTGCGCCTTTTACATACGATCTGTGTCCTGAATTTATACTATGGATGGTGTACCTTCCTTGTTACTGCTAATGATGAAAAATTGCCTGTACCTATGCTAGAATGCAAGTAACCTTGTTGTGGACTGCTGATGTTGGCCTTGAAATACTTCTTTATCATTCTTATTACAGCACGAATGAAGAGGGTAAGGGGACTGAAAGGGAGCACCATTGACTATTTTAATCACTTCGAGGTAACATGCCAAGCTGTGTGTTATGAGTGCCATGAGGGGGGCACAACCAGATATTCTGGAAACCTTAATTCATTTGGCTCGATGGAGGGGGGCCCCTAAAGATGTTCGTGCCCCGGGCTCCCAAAGTGCTTGAGATGGACCTGCATGGAGCGATACCACCGAGTGAGAGGACGAAAGGAATAAACCGGCATCTGAAAGCGAGTGTGCAGAAGGGCTGAAGACTAGAGTCATCTTAGCCATGCCCAGCAAAAAAGAAGATATGGTAAAACGAAAGGGCAAGAATAAAAAATAGTGGCTGAAAAAGAAATTGCACGAACATACCAGCACGTCAAGCACAGGCACTTACTAATGCCCCCTTGAGTGTCTCACAATGCTGAGAAACTTACTTGTTTTGAGTTTACGGAGGCACAGTCAACTATCTCCCCAAGAAGCGTTTATATTAAGATGCCTTAGCACAACTCACCAGGCTCTTGGGTACGGAAAATAACTGAAGTATCAGCCCAAGTGCCTACAAAAAAAGACATGCAATATTGTCTAGTTCAGATTAAATGGGACTGATCATGGCTTTACATATGAAATGGAAGGGCATGAAGACCCGTCAACTAGAACCAAAGAAGTCAAGTGACAAGAAAAAGACTAATAGACTACACTATACTATACCCTAGAAAAACAATGGGGCACAACATATTTGGCTACACAAATAACACTTGACATCTCTCTGCAAATAACAACCCATTCTTGAATCATAACATCTTGGACATATATCGTAATTGCTAACCTCTTTGAGTAATTACATCAAATGACAATGTGACAATTGAGCAATTGGTGTCTTCAATAATAGGGGAATTGATTTTCACACATTCTCAAGAATTCCTTCCCTTTATTGGGACAATTTTCAACAATGTCATTCAAGAATGAATTTAATAAGATATCGGGTATCATCTCCCTTGTTCGCACACTTCAGCACTCCACAGTCCAATGTCAGCAAACTCCTGTGGCTCAAGAACAGTAGCTTTCTCACTCCTTGCTATAGCAACTACAAAGAGTGTTTCAGGGGACCCACAGTCCAAATGTACACTTCTATCTATATGCTGGATAATCTTTGCATCCTTCTTCCTTGTCATCGATCGAGACTACACGTGCTGAACTTCTTCTCCTTGACTTGCTTCCGAATGGGTTGGGGGTGCGATGGCCCCTCCAGCATAGATCTTCCATCTCCTAGGTGTATCCAAAACTTGTCTGCCTTGGACCTTGACTGCTGATGGAGTAATGTTCTCTACAATGAAACGGCAGCTAAATCTGGGCCCGTGCCACTTTCTCGTAAAGTTCCTTATTAGAACCTGATCTCCAGCAAAAAGTTTAGGAACACAGTCCCTCAGCTGCGGTTGCTGTATGATCTTCCTCTGTGTTCCGATACCGACACCCCCTCCGCTTGATTTAACCTGAAATAACAGAGATATTAGCGGTCATACATGTTAAGTACTCACGTAACTGACTTCCTAACAATTCTGCAGTTGTCTGGGCATCACTCCTAGTCCTCGATGGAGGAGTCACAGGCGTTCTCATTCGCCTCCTTGTAACTAGTTTGTGGGGTGTGAGGTGGTGGTCAGAAGTCAGACTGATTTCTCAATGCATATGTTTTCTGTGTCAATTTCAACTTTGCTATTCTCTCTTTGAGCAGACCGTTGTCTCTCACATATCTAGTTCACTTGTGGGTGATAAGCAGAAGAAAACGTATGTTTAATGCTAAGCAACAAGCTAATCTGTTCAAAGACCTCATTCACAAAATGGGGGCCATTATCTGATCTCAACACCTCACATGCTCCCCATCTAGGAAATACTTCTTGGACTAAAAATTTCAGAGCGTGTGTGGCATCGGGATGTTTGTTTGTTTATTTATTTGTATGGCGCACCTTACCCAGGGGCAACAGGGCGCAGGCAAAAAGATAATTCGAAGCTTACAATGTTACAGAAATATACAGTTGAAGTAAAGAATATTCAAGGATTACAGGAATAGGAAATATACAAATCTTCATACATAAAAAATCAATATCTATACAGGAGAGAAATATACAGGTGTGTACAGGGCTGTTAGAGGCGAGGGCAAGGCCGCAAACAAGGGTATCAATATCTATACATGGGTATAGAAAGTGCAACTAAGTACAGGGGTTATTGGAGTTCAGGTGACTGATGAGGTGCCTTCTAAAGTTCAAATATGGTTGATCAGCTCTTAGGTTGTGTGGCAAAGAGTTCCAGAATGTGGCAGCTTTCACCGGGAAACTGTTGCCACCAATGGTGGAGAGTTTGAATCTGGGAATTATCAGGCAGTTTGAATTGATAGATCTTGTTTGTCTGATGGAAGACTTTCTCTTTACCTTGTCCATCAGATAACTGGGGGCGGCATTGTTGAGGGCTTTAGGTTAGGGAGGCCAACTTTAGTTTGATTTTGTTGTCTGTGGAGAGCCATTTGTGTTGGCGTCTGGTGGTGGAGCTATGATCTCTCTTATTAATGCCGAGGGCAGCTCTCAAAGCATTATTTTGTAGGATTTGTAACCTGTGGATAATGGCTTTGTTAGCGCCGCTATAAAGGGCATTACAATAATCGAGCCTAGATAGTATGAGTGCTCTTGCCAGGATCATACAGCTGACATTGGATAGGAATGGTCTGCCTGCTCTTATTAATTTGCACGTATACGCAGTGGTGGATGCTAGTGAGTTGACCTGTTTAGTGAATGACATAGTGGCATCCAAATAAAAGCAGAGGGTTTTTACTTCCCTGGATACTTTGATAGAATGACCATCTATGTTAAATTCGGCATATTCAAGGCCTAGTTTGTTGATATTAGCAGGGGTACCCAAAATGATGAGCTCTGTCTTGTCATCATTCAGGCATAGACCATGAGATGCCATCCATGCCTGAATGATGAGATATACCCTATTCACCAACTCTCTGTCCTTACTGTGATCCCCTGAGAGTGGGAGGAGAATCTGAGTGTCATCTGCATAGTTAGTGTAGGTGACACCCAGATGGTCCAGATCGTCGAACAGGGGTTTGGTGAAGATGTTGTATAGTGTGGGGGAGACGCATGAGCCCTGCGGGACTCCGCAGGTGATAGGAGAGGGGTCTGCTGCTGCTGAAGGGGAGAAAACTCTCATTGTTCTCTCACTCAGAAAGGATTCAATCCATCTGATAGCTTCTGGGGAGAAATGAGCAGCTGAATCAAGGTGTCTGCAGAGGACCTTGTGGTCGACGAGGTCGAATGCCGCGGAGAGGTCGAGTAGGAGAGTAGTGCTGTCTTACCCTTGTCCCTCAGATCATCAATTTGGGTTTTCAGATCAATGAGGGCTGTTTCCGTGCCGTGTAATGGGCGGAAACCTGATTGTCTAGAGCCTAGTAATTTGTGTAGTTCTAGGTATTTTTGAATCTGGACATAGGCCACTTTGTCCAAGATTTTCAGTAGGAAGGGTACCGTGGTGATGGGTCGGTAGTTGGTGGGGATGAGAGGATCAAGCGTCTGCTTTTTGAGGAGGGGGAGCACCCAGGATTGTTTTAAGTTGGAAGGAATACTGCCTGAGGAAAAAGAGGCGTTTATGAGTTTGGAGATAAAGGGCGACAGGTCTCTGGCTGCGTCCTTGATTATGTGTGCAGGGCAGATGTCGCCTTTACAGTTTGAGGGTTTAAGAGAAAGAATAATTTTCTCAACCTCCAGGGTGGTGGTTTTGGAGAAGGTGAATGAGTTAGTGTGTGTACTTGGTAAGGCGTTGGGCGGAGATGTGGGAGAGTTAGTGAGGTTTAAGGAGTCTTTTTTTAGTTGAATTTTGTTTTGTAGGGTGTTTATTTTATTTACTAGTGCTTGTTGGATGTCTGTGCACCAAGTCTGGTCCTTGGTACAGGTGTCGGGTGTGGCAATGGGTGACTCAAGTTCCTTCAGTATGGAGAAGAGCTCCTTCATACTTGAGTTGGAGTTGGCAATGCGGTTGTTATAGGAATTCCATTTAGCTAAGCAGATTTCAGCTTTGTAATGACGAGAAATCGTATCAAGGATGGCTTTCTTTTCACTGGAGGGGCATAGTTTCCAATCAGCTTCACATTTTCGCTTTTTTAGGCGGAGGGCTTTGAGTTCAGGTGTGTACCATTTATTTAAATGGGTTTTTGGCTTGCTGGTGCGAAGTTTGAGTGGGGCAATTTTGGCCATGGTAGTTAACATGATTTTATTATATTTGTGAACTAGTGTGTTGGGATCTAGATTGTCTGACAATGCGTTTAGGGTTGGAAGGATGGCTGGGATGATTTTTTCTACTGAAATATTTTTCTTGTTTCTTGTGAGGCAGGGTGGTGCCAGTGGCACGGTTGTGGTAGGTAGTCTAGAGGTCAGTAGATTAAATGAGACCAGCGAGTGGTCAGTCCAAGGTAGTGGTGTGGTGGAGGAGATGACCGCTGAGCAGTTAGCGTCAGCAACCCAGTCTAGGGTTCTTCCCTTCAGGTGGGTGGGTAGGTTAACTTTTTGTGAGAGTCCGAGTGATGAGATCGTGTTGGCTATGGTAGAGGCATGTATGTCTGCTGGGTCGTTAAACCCTAGGTTAAGGTCACCTAGTAGCAGTAGTTGTGAGGTGATTTTCGCATTGTTGGAAATTAGGTTATGCAAATCTTCCTCGAAGGTCCCGAGTGGACCTGGTGGTCTGTAGATCAGGTGGATAGTGAGGGATTGGGTGTTGTTTATAGGGAGTTTGGCAGTGAGGGATTTGCACGATTGCAGAGTTTGGGTCGGGGCTAGTCTGAGAGCTAAACTTTCTTTGGATATGATGGCGATGCCACCGCCCCGGTTGCCCACCCGGTCCTGCCTGGATATGGTATAGCCATCTGGGATGGCCAACATTAGAGACAGGCCTGCTGCATTGTGGAGCCAGGTTTCGGTTAGAGCAATAAAATCTAATGTATCTTTAATAATTAGGTCTGCTATGTCTATGTGTACATGGGCCAGCTTCAATCCATCTAAAAAAACAGGCACACTATCATATACCTATATCCAATACAAACCTGCAGCATCTCCACATAATCGATATGTAAATGCTGAAAAGGACCATTTGGTTGAGGAATTACTCCTCGGACTGTTCACAGCGTGTTCCCAGCAGTACATTTTTGACATATGATGCAATTTACTACATAAAAAGCTATGCATTTTAACAGGTCCGGTAAAAACCAGTCCTCTACAATGGTTGCTGCGAGACTCTCCCTAGTAACATGTGCAGGGAATTGTAGTTGTTCTAACGCCACCCTTAATAAGGCTACAGGCATCACCGGTTTATCAGTGCTGTCTTGTCGCCACAGTGCTTCGGAAGGGGATAAAGAACACTCCCTCTGCGTCCACTGTACTTTCTCTTCCTATGGAGCTAGCCCTTGAACTATTAACTGTGTTCATGACAAATGATTAAAGCTTTCATTCACAACCATTTTTACAACTATTTTCTCTTTCACATCAGAGTATCAAAACTAAAAATATCAGGAGAATATGCAACCCTTTTGGCCTCTTCGTCTGCTGCTTGGTTTCTGAGTGAAATAAAGTTAGTTCTCTTAGTATGTGCTCCGCACAACTATTTCAATGGCTACCAGGAGTTGTAGGGCTTTAATAAACCTATCCAATAATGCAGTGTGTTGCACTGGAGTACCGTCCACTCAAGAGGGAGCACCTCCTTTTCCAGCATGCTAACCCTACATGCACGGTTGACGTCATGTAGACTGAGTCATTGTTCACCGTCACTTCCTGCCCTGCATGATTCTCGAGCGCACAATAAGCGCCACCAATTCTGCAGCCTTTGTTGACAAATGAGACGGTAGTCTTGCACTTGCTACCACTTTAAATTCCCCATTGGCTCTGTGTCTTACCACAGCTGAGCCTGAATGCCTTTCTCCATCCGTTTGATCGATCCTCGAAGAACCATCAATAAATGAACTTCCCCAGCTGCTAGAGAATTTTCCTTCACTCTCGGGATCTCGTCATAAAACTCCTCATAGTTTGAGTGATCAGGCACTTGCTCTGCCAGCGGTTCAGCTACAAACGTGGCAGGATTCACCATTTTACACCAGACTATTTTAAATCGGTGGGTTTGATATAACCCCCTCATAAGCAGAAGCTCTTTGAGACGTTAGTTAGGCCCTTAGGTTTCTCCAAAACAGCAAACAAAGCATGCTCAACAAATAAAGTCATGGATCACCCCATCACTAT
Organism: Ambystoma mexicanum; assembly: GCF_040938575.1. Classification (NCBI taxonomy): domain Eukaryota; kingdom Metazoa; phylum Chordata; class Amphibia; order Caudata; family Ambystomatidae; genus Ambystoma; species Ambystoma mexicanum. The sequence goes on from NC_090921.1 coordinate 386,279,635, forward strand.
TCTTGCAGATTTATCGATAGTGAACGCGGCTGCTGCCAGCGATTGTTCGCTAGGGAAGTGACCCCCTCATCACCGGGTCCAAAATCCCACTCTAACATGCTATGGGTTTGTATCCCAATGTAGTTTTCAGTGTAAGTACCGCGGTTTGCTTTATCGTGTGCGGTTTTGAAGTTTTCAAGATCGCCTCAGCTCTTTCAGGTGCAACTTTCTTTCCTTCATGCAAAATTAACTGTCCTATGTACAACACCTCTTCCTGACAGTACTGCAACTTCTCTTTATCCACTTTATAGCCTTTGTCTGCTAAAACAATCATTATCTGAATCAAGTTTCGTCTGAACTCTTCCTCTGTTGTGCTACAGACCAAAATATCATCTATGTATTGCAGCACGCTTGTCAAATCAATATTGCTTAGATCCATCTGCAGAACCCTATTGAAAATCGATGGAGACTCACAGTACCCCTGGGGCAAACATGTGCTTTTCAGCTTAGTCTGACAGAACGTAAATGATGTAAGATCTTGGGAATCTTTATGCAACGGGATTGAGAAAAATGATTCTTCAAGTCAATCACCATAAAATATTGTGCTTCCAGAGGAATACTGCATAAAATCGTTGCAGTATTCGGAACTAGAGGAACCTTTGCCTCTACAATCTGGTTTATCGGTCTCATGTCCTTAATTAAATGGCATGACCAACCTTTTGATTTTTTAATCGGATATACTGCGGTATTACATGGTGACTTTGACATCACTAAAATGCCTTCTTCCATAATAGGTGATATAGTCTTAAAAATACCCTTGTCTGCATCTCGAGACATGGGATACTGCCTTTCTCGAGGTAAAATTGCTCCTGGCTTCAACTTGACCCCTTTTAACAGGCCTAGGTAAAAAAGGTCCATAGTCCATAAAGAAATTGGTACTTTCTCCATATCCTCATCAAAAACTGCGAGACGCTACGGCACGATCATCATCCGCTGTGGAACCTCTCGTCTTTCTGTCCTGATCCAATATGTAATTCTCATTTCAAACACTACTTCGTCGTCTGACGGGTCGTCTTTAAATATATCCTTGTCGGTGACAGTCAATCAATCTATATCCTTCCCCAACAGCAATCACTGTTCTCCATGGCCTGCCTTCATCATCAAATCCTTCAAGCATGGCCAATTCCCCTCGCACTATGGCTGCCTGTAATTGCAAGGGGAAAACTTGTCTCCCCCTCTTCGTCCATAGCAGTCTGTGGCCTTAACAGAAATTCATCAGGTATTCTCATAATCTTACCCACTAAACCGGGTAGCCATGTTAACAAAATACGTACCCCATAATGGAAAACTTCAGGTTCTAACGGTGTTCCTTGCAGAGCTATTTACCCTGTAAATGTCACGATGAATTTGCCCACATTTAAATAGTGTATTCCTGGCGTCGAACACACTATGCCTTCATCACTGAAGGAAATCTTAAGATTTAACTTTGTCATTAAGTCTCGACCCAGTATATGAACTGGTGTCAGCCTTGAATATAACAATGGGACAGACATATCACACTGTCCTATGGAGACTGGCAATTTCTCAGTAAAAGGAACTCTACTTGTAGCTCCAGAGAACCCTTGAGAATTCATGGCATTTCCCGAAAACAAAAATGTTCCCTCTCGTTTACATGATTGCCCCAGCGTCTACTAAAAAAGAAAAGGATTTGCCTCCTATGGTAACATCAACCCTTGGTTCCTCTTGAGGATTTGACGTCACTGATAGTACTGAACACATCAAGTCACCATGTGAGCTGTCCTATTGTGGATACATACTTATTCCTGTACCTGTGAAAGGGTTCCCACCCTAGATGGTGACACCCCGTACTCTAGAAGTCAATAGCTGTCCTGTATTTGCATGGGTGCCTGCTGTGACTGCCCTTGCAGCTGATTCAATGGTGCTTGCTGTGGTTGTAAAGCCTGATGTGTTTGGGGTGCTCATGCTTGATTCACCGTCTGATCTTGGGCGAACCCATCCCTACTTTGTGGGCTGTATGCAGGAGGATATGCTGTCCACACTCTTGAGAATTGCCCATTTTGCACATACCCTGGACTCCCACACGATTGTGTAATGTGCCCTGTCATTCCACATGTCCAACACACAGGAGGGGGTCTTCTAATTTGCCCCCCTGCAAGCCTTGATTATAATTTTACATATTTTGAAAGCCACCATGGTTATTCTGAAAGTTTCCCGGATTATTCTGAAAGACTTCTCTACCTCGGAAGCCTCCCCTGCCTCTTGACATAAATCTGTTTCCTCCTTGATCCAACTACCGTTGGTTATTCACCTGCGGCATACCTGCTGTCAGTTGGGATCCTAGCCCTTCTCTGCTAGTCCATTGCCCCTTCTATGGCATATTTCAACAGCTTCTTCTGTACTAATTTGGCTTCCTCAAGCTTCCTAGCATCTTCCCCCTTTCGATTTTTCTCTTGCAACAAACAACAATGGTGCGCAATAGTGAGCTGTATTTCTGGCCATGGCTTTGCTTCCATATCCACCAGCTTCTTGTGTTGTCTCTGCACCTGTTCCGGTAATACCAGACATAAAATATGATACAATACAGGTATCGTTTTCCCCAAGGCTCTTGAGTTTCCAAAGACCATTGTTCCTGAATATTCTGAATGTAAGCAAGCAGATTTTCGCCTTCCTGCATCTCACATGCCATAATTGCGCCCATATCTGACATATTGGTATATTGTACTCTAAGCGCTTTCCAGACTGCCGCTCTACAATTATTAAACGGTGCTCCATCATGGGCTGTGTTCTGTGCTTTGACACTTGAGTATCCTGCTCTCGTCCAAATGTCATCAGCCCTATCCCCAAGGATAGCTGCTAGAAGACCCTTAAAGTCCCCTATAGCTAACATGTTTACTCCTGTAATTTTGTCTAATTCCTATATTCATTTCCCAGCGCCCGAAGTCAAACTCTGGAGCTTACACCATCGGCTCCCATCGTTTGCCTATCCATAGTAGGGACAATGGTTCCCGATCGCCTTCTTCCTGGTAATGACCTCAGTCTGCTCACATATGGTGGCGATTCCTCCCTCTCAACAAGAGGTCACCTTTTCGGTCCCTCTGTGCGCGCCATAGGTTCTGGTGTTCTTTCTCTAGAGAGGTTCAAATCCAACCACCTCACTTCTCCATCAGTCTGAAAACATCCCTCGGGACCACATGCACCAAAACCCTCTTCCCCATGGAAGAGTTCCCTGTCTTCGTCTGATATATCTTGTCCCCAACTAGTACGGTGGTCATCCTTCTCGTCTCTGTTTAGAGTCAGTCTGTCCAAAGACAAGGCTCTATGCTTGAGATTAAACAGGCTTCCTTCCTTGCCTCGTGACTGGACAATTTCCGATTGATCATCTTTTTCTTGATTTCTCTATTAACTTTTTGTCCTCCTCTCCTGATACGCTTTTTCGATTCTATCTCTGAAACTTTCTATCTCATAATGTTCCTCTAGATTTACTCTATAGGGTCCTGACATCGGTTCTTGCGATGGGAGGAACTCCTCTATGTCCTCCCATACTACTACTGGACTCTGTTCCATTAGCTCTTTCTCAATGCGATCAATGGCGCCTGCCCTGTCTACTCTTTCGTTCCATTTCCTCATCAAATTCTCTTTGTTTCTTTGCCTTCTCCCGAACCCTTTCTTCTTCCTGTCTATTTGCTTCTCTTCTTTCATTTGCCCTATGAACTTCATCTCTGCGTCTTTGCATTCTTTTATCTCTTAATTTCTGTTCTTCCTCTTCTTCTGTTTTCTAGCCTGTCTCGTTCTTCGATTGCCCTTTACCTGTTGTCATATTTTCTTTGCTCTTCTGCTCTCTTCCCTTCTTAACTGTTCATTCTGATACATGTGTTCTCGTCTTTGTTTTACTCTTTTGTTTATACGCGTCTTCTTTCAATCGTCTCTCTCGTTCCCTCTTTTTCATCTTACTCCTCTTGATCTTCCCCTTGCCGTACTTCTTCGATGCTCTTCCCATCAAGTTTGAGCAACATCTGACCACCCAGCCATTTCTTCTGTATGAGTGCTCTCACGTCCGTTTTGCCTTTTTCTCCTTTCATCTCTTTATTTGCCGTTCTATGTCTAGGGTCACAATTGTACGTTCACTTCTCTCTTTGTCCTGTGGGACTTTTGGAGATCACATCTTTTTCTAGAGTTCTCTCCGGACTCTCGTCACTGCTATATGCAGGCGGCTCATGTATCGGATTACTGTATCCTGTCGCTGCCTTAAGCTCCCTTTACGGATACAATCTTTCATCTTTCACACTATTGCCATTTACTTCAGGCGCGGTAAGTGGAACAGAAGGCTCAACACTCCCCTCTTTACATTGGTTAAGCATCCAGTCTTTAAGAGGCAGGTCTTCCCGTTCCTCCTGGTACATTTGCCAAAGCTCTAGGCTAGCTAAACTTTTTTCCAATTTCTTTCCCGTGTAAGCAGCATGCAAGTACGTGGTCATGTGTTGCAAAACTGCTTTTGACAGTGACCCCCCCCCTTGTGGCCAGGCCATGAACATTTTATCTGCCGTGCCCTTAACCCATTCTGCTTAAGCTTGGGTGCGTGTATTGGCAGCTGTTTGCACAGGTGCATTAGCGGAGTAACATCCTCCATTATGACAAGTCACAATCAACTGTCAATACTTACCAATATTTTACACACAACATACTTTTCAGAAAAATATTACAATATGAGCATGCACCAATCGTCGCTGCTCCAAACCTCTATGTCTCACTTTACTTCAATCTCCCTATTCAGTCAATTCCATTAATGACTAAATAAATAATTTACTCTCAACCTTTTACTACAATCTATTCTTTGTCGCTCTTCGACATTTCATCATTTCCTTACCACATGCAATATACAGACAGACAGACTAGCTGGCCCCAACATATATCTCGTCTTAGCGCTCCTCGCTACTTATTTTTGCCCCTAAAAATACTCTGATTGGAGTGTAAGTTATCTCCCTTAGCAAACCTTCTTTGCTCGTAACCTAAATATATCCACTTGGATTTTGAAATAACTTCTTCTAGATGTCCCTTGGACATAGGATTATGGGCTCAATCTGTGACGCTCCTCGTCTCACATATACCTCTAAGTGACGCTCTTCGTCGTTAACTAAGAACCCCACCAACCCTGTGTTACTTTCTTCCCATTATCACTTTCCCCATTTAATATGCATACATCGTTTTTTGCCACCTTTCTCAATCTACTCACCATTTGCTTTTCAGCTCCTGACCCTCGGGATCGTCTCCTCCTCAACCAGCCACCTTAGCCTTCGGTCCGCTCAGCTGCCTGTAGAAACCGGGAGGAGAGTTCTGTGAAAGAGGGACACCTCCCACCTATCTTGTGTCTTGCAAGATCATATTTTTGGCCGCTATCCACAGGAAGCTTTGCGGTCCTCCAGCTAAATGGCGGAGGACATTCGATATTTCCGAGACCCTCAAAAGCCTATTGGGTCGACGGATCTTTAATCAGCCTCGGTTAGGTACCACGTGAACCCAAGGACCTGGGCCCTTTAAGACAAGGTAGCAATCCTTAGAGATGGATGGGGATGCAGAACCTACTCATACATCAATAATCAAACCACTCAGGAAGTTGGCAAAACTCAGTGCTGTTTTATTTGCAATGATCTAAAACAGGGAGTACAATGGACATCAACGGATGGTGCAAAGCAAGAGCTCAATGAATTTTATAAAAAACATAACTTTTATAGCCAAAATTCGTCCTTATTGACGTCGCACTACGTGGCAAACTACAAAAACCTACTTGGGGATGTGATGGGCTTACAGGGAACATCCAAGCATACATTCCATACTAACGGGGGTAGTGATTGGTCTCTAACATCAGTTGGACAACTAAGCGCTCCTCTAGTGCAAGTCATCTTCATCGTCACAAAATACACAATGATTCATTGGTTATACAAACTATAGGGCTCTCTGTTACATGGCTCTCTACAATTGGTTGGCACGCTTGTACCATTCTGGAATATTTCACACGCTAACAGCACGCAGCCTGGTACCCCAGGTGCTGGGAGGGTAGGCCTGGTCATGCCTCCCCACCCAATTAGCCCAACATCCATAATCACTCTTGCGGACTGCCATTCAATTAAGGCTTTGAACTTGGCCTTGCAGAAGCTCTCTGTGCCTGAGAATAAAAGTGAGTGTGGCATGGTTTCATCTTCTGGTTTCGGTGTAACTCGACCCAGAGTCTATTGTCATGTGACTGGAGACCACGTTTTCGAGCTCTTCATTGCATATAATACTATTAAATGATGAACTCTTGACGCCTTTAGTGTTTTTTTCCATTCTGCCTCAAACAGAAGTTTGTTTCTTTCTCACGTTCATGTAGCTACTTGAAAGACAACCACGCTCACGGTGGCCTCGACTCTTGGTGCTGGCCCAGCCAACCCTTTCCTGAATTCTTGTTATTTTCCAACTGTGCCACACTCAAGCCCTTTCCATTTATGGGGTTCAAGTCTCGCTAAAGTGCATTGTGGAACATCCAGGTTCTATACATTTCCTATGTATATATCACACTTTCCTCTGCATAACTTCATCAAAATGCTGTATTAATTAACAGGTCTGCAGGAGTCTCTGAAAAACGGTTTACTCTTTCTTGAACAAATGTATATTGCATGACCTCGGTTTAAACCCCTCATTCTCAGTAGCGCTTTTAAAATCATGAATGCTGAATCACAGTACCTAAGGTCCTCAGAACACATGCCAGAGTCTCAAGCTTCCCATTCATTGCTGCCTCCCACTGCAACTCACTACCACCTGACCTCAGAGGAATAACCTCCCACCTAGCCTTCCACAAAGCGATCAAGAGCATGCTTTTCGTATGAACCTACCATCACCCTCTACTACCAGGTGATCACTGTCCGTTCAATGTGTCAACAAATATCCCACGTCAAGAAAAGAAAGTAATGTAATGTCTGCACTTAAATGCTAAGCCTATTGTAACCAGTAGCAATCCCTGTACCATGTAACTATGACATTTCCTTGGACCAGCGCCTGTAAAATTGCTTTTCACTTTCCTCAATGTTTCTTCAAACGAGCATCTTCATTTTGAACGCGAAATGTAGTTTATCCTCAACACCTCCTTTTCAGATCTTATAGAATGCCAATGTCTTTCGTCTTGTGCCAGTTCTCCTTCGCATGATGTCACCAGTCTTTCTCGTTCATTTTCACACTTCTTCCAGGACTCCGTCCAGAAGAACATTATTTCTTTGTGAATGCATAGAGGGTTTTCTCAATGGGTACCTTGTTTCAAGAATTCTCTGCAGTACGGGCATCCTCACTGGTACTGCACGTGTTGCAATTTTCGGTTCCCAACATATAGGCAACATGCTGGTGGAGGTTCTGGAAGGGGTATTTGGCTCCTCCTCTACAGGCGATTTATACCCAGAGGGCAGTTTTGGAACCGAGGAGGAATAAAAGACAAAATTGGGAGATAGTACAGTCAAGAAGTTGCAATATTTTAGAAGACGGGCGGCGGTGCAGAAGACTTGGCCATCGTTTCCCCAGTAACCAGAGCCCTCCGATTGCATAGAGGCTATAGTGCTGGGGGTTGAGCAGAGGAGGCTGATTTCAAAGCTATATGGGGTGATATAGGACAATATTGCACAATGCAACACAGTGAGGGAAAATGGGAGAGGGACATTGCAAAGAGCATAGACGAAACTAAGTGGCAGAGATTCTGCTGCCCAACCAAGGACGTCTCACTCAACACCTGTCTACGACTCATACAATTTAAAGCATTAAATAGACTGTATTATACCCCAGCAAAGGTGGCACGATTTTTCAGGAATGTATCAGACAGATGTACGAAATGCGGGGCAGAGGGAGCAGACACGATTCCCATGTTTTGGAGTTGCCCCAAAGTGATACTATTCTGGGGAGAAGTACCCGGGGCACTATGTAATGATAGAGATTTCCCCCCACCCTTCTTCACCTTAAATACCTATTGGGAAATATCAGAAAGGTCAATGTCAAAACTCGTAGACTGTTTAACATGGCATGTGTTATAGCAAAGAAGTCTATATTATCACAGCGGAAATCTAAATCAGCCCCAACAATACGTGAATGGCTCAGAGAATTAACCTTTTAACTGCCATGGGTTTTCCCCCCAGTGCCAAGGCCTTTTTGGGGATTTCAGTATTTCACCATGCAAAGCCTTCTAACATTTTCTCCTTCATTAACCCCTTAAGTGCCAAGGACGAGCTATCTCGTCCTTGGCACTGGGGAGGTAATCCCAAGGACGAGATACTTAGGTACATGAGAGGGAGGAGGGATATACTGGGACAGTAGCGGCAATGAGTAGACCCAAGTATATCTGGGGACCATTCCGGGAATACGTGAGAGAAACACAGCAGCAGAATGCGATAAGATGTAACTGAATAACTGGAATCATAAATGTACTGTATACCTGCAAGAAAGTTAATTGCACTAATGGAAAAGATTGAACGTCAATTGCAACCTATCCGCTTGTTAACTAAATAAAGTTTTTGTTTTGTTTTAAAAATGTTCTCAGGGGGAGAATCTCACACACCCAAATTCCCACTTGGTTGGTTCAGGCTCCCTTGCTAGAGTAGGATGTTCTCGTATATTTATGGCAAATATTTACGCCCTCTCCAATTAAAGATTTGACCAGCCGCCACTGCCAGGAACTCCACTCTGCAATCTCGTAGTCTGTGCTACTTTGATGCTTCTTCAGTGAGTGGATCTCTCCTTTGAGATTTTGCTTACACTTTATTGCTGGGTCCCTTAATATGCTGGTGCATATACAAAGTATATATGTAACGTTTCACAACACAGGTTAAAAACACAGAAGTTGGCCTCAAAAGACAAATTGATAAAATCCACAGAAGTATCTAATGACCTTTTCAGAAGGCACTCCGGGTTCGGAAACACAATTACCAGCAAAGTCAAAAATATCAATTCTGTTGGTCCATAGGAGTTAATGAAGTTAAGTAAAGTAAAGGGACTGCACACGGGGCCCAAAAGCAGTTTGTACCCATAGAAAACACCCAGAGTGTTCAGAGGACAGACCAGGGCCAGACCAGTTTAAGAATAGCATTCATTAACACCCAGGATGGAAGATCACAGAGTTGAGTGATCACTTTAACGGCAGGGAAGGCCATGTTTCTGTTCTGAATGGTCTAGCTCAGTAAGGGAGTATCACAGCCACGGAAGAACTGAGCTAACCACCATAGGTAAGTTAGTGGTCAAACCACAGGAGACCCAGACACTGGAATGTAGTTGCAGTAGTTCCACAGGCAAGTCTGCAGAGTGGAGCTCTTGGAGGAGCAGTAGGGACAGACTCGGTTGGCCATTGAAGACGGGTCAGAAACAGAAGGTCCCAGAGGAATAGTGCTCAATGCACAGCTCAGGGTAGCCCCTGATGAAGTGCAGGCTCAGTGACTCAGTGACTGAAGAATAAGGATCTTGCAATGGTGACCGTAGTCCGGGGTCACAGGACGTCGATTGAAGAAAGTGCAGCAGTACACACCACTTGAGGGCTCCACGAGTGACGTTCGTGACAATTACTGAAGGTTCAGCAAGTGGCAGAACCAGTACCCAAATGTAGAAGGATCCTCTGCAGACACCCCAAGAGGAACTAGGGCATCACTGCAGCAACAGCAGCTAAGGAGCAGGTGGCGGGGACCACAGCAAGAGTCACAAGTGACTCGGGCCAGAACAAAAGATCAGTCAGGCAGCATGAAACAGACAATGGAGAGCAGCTGCAGGAGGTGACACCATTTGCCCCAGGGCGACACAACAGGAAATCAGGTGGAGCAACAAAGTCACTCAGTGATCCAGCAAGGATGCCTCTGTTGGACTATTTGCTCGACAGCTCATCTGTGTAGTGGGGTGTTGAATGGCTAAACCAGCACCTTTGTTAATGTGCTTAACAGTGTGAGGCCCTGAAAAGAATATTTAATTACCTGGAAACTTTGTTGGCGAGATGGACAACCTTTTAAAACTGCAGCGACCTGCTCTACTGTCTGGGCCCTGTCCTTCTATGGAAGCCTCCTGCCACTACTGTTGCTCTTCTGCTACTTCCCCCATCGCCTTCATTTCTGGAATCTCTATGCCTGCCAGAATGCTAGAGGTGGAGGCCCATTCATCCTTTCTCGAGCCCCAAGTGACTTACTGTTACTTCACCTACTCTCAGTTTGTTATGGGTCAAATTGGGTCACATATGCACCTGCTCTCCGTTGTTGGACAGCTTTCTACTGCATAGCTGACATTTTATTCTCCCCAGAGACAACTGTGCGCCTTTCTGCGTCCCAGTCAGTGACAGACCTTAACTCTTCTGGGCATTGGTGACCGATGGACATGAGGTAAGGCCTGTCCCTCCCAGAAGCCACACTGAATGGAGTGTCAATAAAACACTCTGACCTTAAGGAAGGATGACAAGGTAAGAAAAGCACCCCACCAGGGGAAATAAAAGATCCACAACAGAAGGTCTGTAAACTATAGTTCTTCACCAGGAGTGATAAAGCAGCCAGCAGCAAAAAGGAGCAAATAGATTGCTGAGGCCTGGAACAGGACAACCCAAGGACCAGCCAAAAGCAGGGAAGAAAGGAGGGACTGGAAGGAGAGAACTAGGAAGGCAGAAGGACGAGGAGATGAAGAGGAGGCAGTACTTGCGGAATCCCTGGGAGTATAACGCCCGCTCGAGGAGAGGAGTGTGGAGATGTGAAGCAAGGTGTTCCACTGGCGGTCATATTTGCGGTTCCTGTCTACCTCACCTGCTTACGACGCGGACCCGTCGATATGTGGGTGCCGTCTTGGGATGGCCTAGCGAAGGCTCCAACGAGGATACACCCGCCAGAGGTGGCACGGCACAAGGGCCGTAACGTTCCCCTTTGCCTGCTCCTTTGTTGCTGTGGTGGTGCCTTCTTCATTGTGGGTAATCTGCAGGGGAGCCTTCTTTTATTTAGGTACTAATGGTGTCCTGGTTCTACCACTTACTGGGTCGTTAGTAATCGTCACCAGACTCCTGAACTGTCACCCAAACAAACAAATCCTGGACCTGAAACCTACCTCTGAGCCTGCAATTTCCAGACCGTTTCAACTGTAGATGTCCCTCGGTTCTCTTATCCCAATCAATTCATTGGCGCTGTCCTCCAGGGTCCCCTGTTTCACGGTACAGTGGTTTCTGTGCCCCACTGGACAACATTTGTGATGCATGCGGAAATGGAAGTTACACTCTGCAAACCATCCTTCCGCAGGCCTGGAACTGTTCTGTGGCTGTTCTCAAGGTTCCCCAGCTTGATGGTCACTGCGTCTCCCACACTTACAACATGCAAGTACACTTTACCTACATCTTACATACAATCGTGCAAGACCTACTGGGTAAAGACCATTATTTCCTATAAGAGAACTCTTGGGACTTGAAAAATGCCCATAAAGTGACTGATACTTACCTATTATACAGTTAACTAGCATTTTTTCCCCAAGGTCCTACTTGTGGCCCTTTCATTTACCAGACAGTTGGTGTATTGTATTGTATTGTATTTTGTTATTTATACAGCACTCTTTCCCCACTTGTGTGGCCTCAATGCGCTTTTTCCTTGGTTGGAACGCCCTTGGTGAGCGTAGTCGATGTGGTTAGAGATTCTAGGGGATTAGCTTAGATGTGTGAGTGCATGTTTGCCATTCTAAGACTTGGGTGGCTGGCAAGGCTCGACTAAGCAGCCTGGTAGAAGTCAGACGCGTGGGCGGGTTCTCTTTCGGGGTTAGAGATAGATTGCGGTTGTCCAGAGAGACTATGTGAGGCCAGCTATACCAGATTCCTTTCGGGAGGTGGTCGTCAGGTGTTTCAGTCTGGGTGACTAAGTGTGAAACTAGGCCGGATGTGCTTAGCCGTAGACATGTTCTCTATCATGCATGGATGGATGTTTGGCTGTGCCTGCGGCCCGTGTCCACGCTAGTGGTGTGAGCTATATGTACTGTAGGCTGCGAGATTGCTTATATGTCCAGGTATAGAATTAAAAGTCCTGTAGTGATTGGCCTAGGTTTCATAGTGTAGCCGGTATCATCGTATAATAAGCAGAGAGAGTCAAAACCGAGATTAGAGGATCCTGTACAGTGGGATGAAAGCCTTTGTTTCACAGTGCCAAAGGTTTAAGCATATGGCAAACCTAGATCGAGGGTACGCTTAGATTCGAGGATTCTGTAAAGGGAAGAGAGGCCCGGGTATCGCCCTGCCGTATGATTCATCATATAGTAAGCCAAGGATGAGGCTGCACCTAAATTGGGAATCCTCTATGGTAGGCAGGCGGCGCTGTTTTTGTGGTGCAGGAGGTCTCCATATATAACAAACAAAACAGAGGGGGGCTACCCCTCGATTTGTGTAGGTGGAGGGGGGCCTAGGCTTGAGAGGCCGTAGGTTTCAGCCTATTATACCAGTAATTGTATGCCCTGTTTACAAGACTTGATCACTGCTCCATAATATTATCTATTATAGCTTATCAGTAACAAAGTGTTTCTACCCATTCCTGATGTCATTTTCTGAGCGAACTGAGTCCTAAATTGATCCAGTACTATGTTGCCTTTTGTTTACTTACCAGACTGTGATGAGTATTATGCTCTGTCCAATTGTTCAACCCGGTTTCCTCCATTCTTTAACTTATAATGCATATAGTATGTACCTCTTACTAAGCTTTAGAGAGAGTAGGGAACATGTGTTCAACCCATTACAGTTCATAATATACTTACTATGAGGTTTGGTTAGGTTTAACCATATTGCTAATTTGACAGTGGTTGTAACCTTTATGCCGTACTTCATTAATAGTATACGTATGTTTTCCATCAATCTTGTGCAGGGTATTTGTGAGAGTCCTGCATACAAAACGAAGCTCCCGGGGCCTTCAATCCCCCAGGACTCTGCCTGCAAGTGTTGAAGCCACCTGGAACACAGACTGGCTGCAAGAGGAATATGTGACACTGCTTTCCATATTCACTCTCCCCTAGGCATCCAGCCAAGGCACCTGCAGCCAAGAAAAACGTGGACACTAGGGGTGTCACTGTATTAGTTTTATGACGGTACGATAACCACCTTGCCAAATGACGGTATATCATGATTATCGCGGTATAGCAGGTGGAGTTAACTAATCTTAACAAATATTTTCTAAAAGGTCATAAATTGTCAGATTTATCATCACAAACAAAACCAGGCACACAGGGCCAGAATTGGGCTTTTCAACATACTTTCCACTGAAATGCCACCCCTTGCTTCCACCAAACACAAACACGTGTGGAGAGGAGAAGGGAGGGGAGCCCTGCTGCGACAGGCAAAGCAAACTGAATAGCTTTTCCTAAGTGGTCATTTAGGCCTTTAGCTCCCCCACTGGCTACTGGTGAAGACAAACATGTTGCCATCTTGATAACCTGCATGCCACAGATCAATGGAGACTGATGATAGTATATGCTTGTGCGCATACACACGCACACGCACTCTCTCTTTACGTTACAGCCTTTAGTTTACTTGCGGGAGAAAAGGTGTTCAGTAATCACGGACATGTTACCCTTTGGTATGGCAGCAGGGAATACCCACAGAGATGAGTGAATTTCGTAGTGTGACTTATTATATGTAAATTCAATGATGGAACCAGGGAAATCCCCCATGGTCATATGTTTAGAAAACATTATCCATTATAAATATATAAACCCCAAAGCCGCCAACCCAAAGTAAACCCCTTTCCTTCTTGGCACTGTATTTATTCTTCCTATTGCTAACATACTGATTTTGTGTCAGGCACGTGTGGTTTATGGAATGGCATTAAAATCTGCTCCAACTGAAACTACTTGGCAACGACACATCCAACAGTGCAAGACCAAGACTGTGCAGCACTTGCTTACTGCAGCTTTTCCAAATCAGATTGAAAAGCACACTTAACAGTATGAACGGTATAAACAATGTGACGGTTATTATTGTTCAATTAAGTGGTTCACGGTATCTTTAACGGTATACCGTAATACCGTTACATCCCTAGTGGACACAACACTTTAACCAAGGGGTGTAGGAATATCTGCAGGCCTCTCACTGGATCTCTCCAGATCTTCCCAGATCTGTGGCAGGCCTGGAATGAGGCCTACAAGCCCTCACAGATCAGACTTGACATCCACCCCAAGGAATGCAAACAGCTACCAAATTCCTGGTCCTGTAGAGACCCACTGCCCTCCTAAAATGCGAGTTTCTGGCATTTTAAGATCCATAACCACTCCATATTGGGTGTGGATTCATTACATGACCCTCCAGTCGCCTAAGTGTGGAAGCAGGACATTTAAAGATCTAACAATATAGTCACACGTTTGAACGTACATGCATTAAAAGCCCAATTTAATAACTTGAAAATGGATGCACATATATTTAAAGACCTATCAATTACATCAATTGTTGGTGGATGCATTTCAAGGTATGTTTAACCCCTTTACATTTGAGGTACGTAGACTTAAAGATCCACCAACCGCATCACAACGAACAAGTTACTTACCTGTAACTGTTGTTCTCCAGCATGGGGCTGGCATGGATTCACATGCTCATGAATATTCCCCGTCAGGCTGGGAATCCTCTGTAAAGAAAAAAATCAGTATCAGTTTCGTTTCTGATCTGTCTTTCTTAGTAGTAACCAATCACTGATCTCTGGGTCATACTGCCCCCAGCCAATGACTGCCCTCTGCCCAAGCCCCTCCCCTGGCAGCCATCCTCAGATTTGGTAGCACGTAAAGTGGCAGTATGACCAAGTGAAGAGCTGCAGAGGGGAAGGAGGGAGGGTTTGCATGTGAATCCATGCCAGACCCATGCTGGAGAACAACAGCTACAAGTAAGGAACTTGTTCCTTCTCCAGCATGGGGTCTGGCATGGATTCACATGCTCATGAATATAAGAATACATAGCAGTACACACATGCACAACCACGGGAGGTGGCAAAAGGCTCAACATTAAGCAGTACATAAACTCAACATTAAGCACTCTTACCTCTCCTCACCAGGCCCACCTTCAGGCGAACAGGTTGTGCAGCACTGCTTGGCTGACTCTGGACTCCTCCCTGGAATCCCGGTTGACGCAGTAGAATCTAGTGAAGGTGTGCGTCTACCTCCACGTAGCAGCCCTGCAGATGTCCAGCAGGGGCACACCAGACAAGAACGCCAGAGTAGCAGCGATCGCTCTGGTCGAATGGGCTCTCGGACGGTCGGGCAACGGTTGGTTGGCCAACCGATGACAGTGCATGATGCAGCCGGAGAGCCATCTGGAAATGGAAGCCTTTGAGAGAGCCTTCCCTTGGTTCACAGGTCCAAAGTTCACAAACAGCTGTGATGTCTTCTGAAAACTCTTTGTTCGGTCCACGTAGAATTTAAGCGCTCTAGCTACATCCAGCGAGTGCAAAGTCCTCTCGGCCGGCGACGAAGGCGATGGAAAGAAAACTGGCAACACCAAGGGCTCGTTAAGATGGAAGTCTGACGGCACCTTGGGCATGAAAGAGGGGTGCGTCCTCAGCACCACCCTCGTATTGTGAAAAGTCAAGTATGGAGGCTTGCAGGATAGGGCCTGAATCTCTCCCACGCGTCGTGCGGAGGTGATGGCCACAAGGAACGTGTATTCCATGACAGGAACTTCAACGGAGCCGAATGCAGAGGCTCGAATGGCGGCCCCATGAGCCTGGTCAGAACCACGTTGAGCTCCCACGCCGGGGCAGGAGCCTTCACCGGCGGGAACGGTCGGAACAGTCCCTTCATAAATTCCTTCACCAGTCGATGAGACGACAAGGACGGCCGTCCTGTAGTTCTGGTGTATCGGGAGATCGCTGCCAGATGTATCTTGATGGAAGCGTGAGCTAGTCCAGCTTTGGCCAGCGACAGTAGGTATGGTAGCACTTGAGGTGCCGTAATCCGTAGAGGGTTGATCTTCTGTGCACGGCACCAGACAGAGAACCTCTTCCACCTATGTCCGTAGCACTTGAGAGTTGAAGACGCCCTGGCTCTTGCAAGAACCTCTCTGCAGTCAGCCGGGATATCGCACCCTCCAAACTCTACTGCTGCAGGAGCCATGCCTGCAAGTTTAGCGACTCTGGGTCGTGATGAAGAATGGCGCCTCCCTCTCTGGAGAGAAGATCTGCGTCCGTCGACAGCTTGACTGGTGGGGACGCTGAGAGGTCCAGAAGGTCCGGGAACCAGATCTGTCTCGGCCACGCCGGTGCGACAAGGATCATCCTGCACTGGAACCTCTTGAGCTGGCTGATGAGTCGAAGCAGCAGCGGCAACAGAGGAAATGCATACAGGAACAGGCCGTCTCAGGGGAACGAGAAAGCATCGCCCATGCTCCTCGGCTGGCGAAACCTGCTGGCGAACCTCTGGCACTTGGAGTTTGTCGCCGTCGCGAACAAGTCGATCTGGGGTTTGCCCCATCGTTGGAAGAGCCGATCCACTTGATCCTGGCGTAGTTGCCACTCGTGGCACGAGCATAGCTCCCTGCTGAGTGACTCGGCGCTGGTGTTTTTTATTCCTGGCAAATGGAAGGGAACCAGAAACATCCCCTGGGCGACGGCCCAGTGCCACAGATCCTGGGCCTCCTTGGATAGGGCTGGGGATCTGGTGCCTCCCTGCTTCCGGATGTAGAACATCGTGGTGGTGTTGTCGGTGAAGATCCTCACGACCTTGCCCTTGAGGGACGGGAGGAACAACTTGAGTGCCCAGAACACAGCGCGGAGCTCCAAGATGTTTATGTGGAGAGACCTCTCCTCCGGGAGCCAAAGGCCTCTTGCAAGGAGATCTCCGGTGTGCGCACCCCATCCCTCCAGGGAGGCGTCTATCGTCACTGTCTCCTGATGTGCCGGGGTCTGGAAGTCCGTGCCCGCCGTGAGGTGCGCACGGGTGCCCCACCACTGAATCGCCCGATGGGAAACCTCGTTGAGCGGGATCTTGTCTTCGAAGCTGCCCGCCGCTTGCATCCAGCGGGCGTCGAGGAACTCCTGTAGAGGACGCATCCGTAGCCTGCACAGGCGCATAAGGTAGATGCAGGAGGACATCATTCCGAGGAGGGACTTGATGGATCTCACACTGGCCACATCCGTGGCTCGCAGGCGCTGCACCTTGCCTAAGATGGCCTTCGCCCTTTCCTCCGACAGAGACACCAATCGTTCCACTGTATCGAGCTTTGCTCCCAGAAACAGTGCCACCTGCGACAGAACCAAATGGGATTTCGGGTAGTTGATGGAGAAACCTAGCTCCGTGAGTAAGCGGACGGTCTTCGCCGTGTGCTCGACGGCGAGTTCTCTTGTCCTTGCACGGAGGAGCCAGTCATCCAGGTTGGGGTAGACGTGGATCCCCTGCAGGCTCAGCCACGCCGCCACTGGTGCTAGGCACTTGGTGAACACCCTGGGTGCCGACTTCATTCCGAATGGCAGAGCTCTGAATTGGTAGTGGCGTCCTTGAACTACGAATCTGAGGAACTTTTGGTGCCCTTTTAGGATGGGGATGTGGAAGTAAGCATCCTTCAAGTCCAACGACTATAGGAAGTCGCCCTCCTCCAGCTGTCCCAGCACGTGCTGGAGAGTACCATCCTGAACTTCTGTGCCTTGATGTATTTGTTCAACCGATTTAGGTCCAGGATGAGGCGCCAACCGCCTGCCTTCTTTCTGACGAGGAAGTATCTCGAGTATACTCCGGAGCCCCGGAGCCTCTTGGGGATGAGCTCGATTGCACCTTTCTTGAGCATCGCATTTACCTCCAACAGCAGTTGAGGGACGGGATTTTCCTTCCTGGCCACGGGAGGAATGCGGGGACACTTCTTTTGGAATTTGAGAGTGTGCCTGTGGGCCAGGGCATCCAGCACCCAACGGTAGGTGGAGATGGTCTCCCACACGCTGACAAACTTCGCCAGCCGGCCTCCCACCAGGGTGCTTTGGTGGGGGCCCGACACTACGGCCGGATCAATCATGCTTGGAGGCGGCCTTGGCCTCCTTGGCAAGGACGAGATCCTCCTTGTTTGCCGCAACCTCTGTAGGCCTCCTGGGATGAGGAGCGGGCTGCCTGGCGGTACGTAGAGGAACCACCGCCTGATCCTTTGGCTCCCTGTCTGCCTCCGGCGCTCTGAAAGGGCCATTGTTGCTGAAGGACTCACAGGGCTCGGGCCGTCTCTGTGTCGGCCTTGATGGGCTGCAGCGACTCATCCACTGTTTGCCCAAACAGGTTGTTGCCATCGAACGGCATGTCCAACACCCTGGTCTGCACGTCCTGAAGGAAGTCTGTCGCCTTGAGCCAGCCTCATCATCGAAGGCAACCACCGTTGCCTAACTGGCGAAACCTGGTGTCGGCAATGTCCGTTGCCACCGTTATGGCGTGGTCCGACGCCACCTCACCTTCCTGCTGAATCTCTAGGGCCTCCGCCCTCTTGTCGTCTGGTAGGAAGTCCAGTAGGGGAGCCATCTTGTACCATAGCTCCCTGTCGTAACAGGCCACAAACGTTAAGGCGTTGCCCGCTTTAAATGTCTTTGCCGCCGACGAGATGACCCGTCGCCCCATGGCGTCCAATTTCTTTCCCTCGCCGTCAGGTGGGGAAGTGGAGGTTGAAGCCGTCGCCACCACTGCCTTCTTCTTGGCCGCCGCTGAGACGACCGAATCCGGCGTCGGCTGAGCCCTGAGGCACAAGGGGGCGGCGTCGGGGACCCGGTACTTCTTCTCGTACCGGTCCCTCTTGGCAGGCGTCGTGGACGGGTTCTTCAGGACCGTAAGTCCCTCATCCCAGATATCGTCGAGTAACGGTACCGCGAGGACTGTCTTTCTCTTGGCCGCTCGCCATTGATAGAGGAAACCATTCTTCTGTTCATCGGGGCGGGGCTGGAAGAGCTCGGATGCCCAGGCAATCAAGGCGTGAAAGGAGCCAATTTCATCGGGCGGGGAAGCCCGAGGGGGTGGTGATGGAAGGTCCATCGCGTCGTCACCACCGTCGTCGTCGTCATCTGTCCCCATTGTCGTGTCATCCCTGGGATCCGGAGAGGGGGATGAAGGCTCCAAGGGCTGCGAGGGCATGAAGGGCGGGGGGGATAAATTCTCCTCCGCTTGCCCGGAGGGCTTCCCGACGGGCCCGGTTCTGGATCGTCCGCCGGGGTTCGTGGTAATCTCATCCTTATCTCTGTGGATAAGGTTTGGATCGCCATCAAAATGGCCGCCGAGATGTCCTGAGGCTCGGGCAATGGCTGCGACGGGAGGGCTGGCCGCTCCTCCACTGGGGCCTCATCGGCGCCACCGTCGCTATCTTCGACCACCTCTTCGGGATCTCTACCGTGGGATCGTACCTTCTCAAACCTCTCATTGAGGCTCTTCACGGCCTCCACCAGCTCCTCCTCAGAGGCTGAATCCGTGTCCATAATGGCCGCCAGCCCCTCCTCCTCTTTTTCCACCGGGGTCTTCACGGGGGTCTTGTCGATGGGCTGGAAAGAGGATTCCCTCCACGGTGGCAGGGAAACTCTGGGCCCGAGGTCGCCTCCACTGGTGTAGCCTCCACAGGCTTCGCCAGGGTCGCCGTGACTCCCTCGATAGATGCCTTAGCCGGGTGAAGCAAGGCCTTCACCACCTTGGGCGCGCTTGTGGCCTTCACCTTGGGGGGAGGGTCACCGCCTCGCTCCTCCTCAGCGGAATCCTTCAAGATCGACCGGGGCCTCTCCAGAAGCTTACCCAGGTTCTCGCATTTCCTCTTCCCCGAACCAGAGCGTTGGCTCGTGGTTGATGGTGCCGGGGAAGGTGCGCCCTGCCTGGCAGCCGAAGAGCCCGACCGTTCGGCGCTCCTGGTGCCGCGGACTCGCGGTGCTTAGCCTTCTGTTGGGCCCCCGTCGCCAGGGCGGCCTCACAGGACTTAGAAGACCGCTCGGACCTTTTCTTCTTCTTACCTGCTGGGTCCTTCTCCAGCCAGCTGGCGAGACGGGAACAACGATCCCTCATGGTCCGTTCCGATAGGTTCTTGCAGAACCCACAGTCCTGAACAGCTTGGATCCGGCCGTCGAACTACCCTTGTCCTGGGCCGCGTCCATGGTAGGCCTCAGATCTTCTGGAATCCTCCAACAAGCGTCACTCGACGAAAACTTCACCCTTAAGAGGCGAAGGAAATTCCGAAACGGGTCCCCGTTGATCGGAAGAAGAAACGGTGGAGCTTGAGGCTCGATTTAACCGAAAAATGAGAAAAACTCCTTTAAAAAGCGTGAAAACGCAGCAAAAGCTCGAGAGCTATAGCACGAGGACTCCCAACACTTGAACGTGCGGTAAAAATCTGAGGATGGCTGCCAGGGGAGGGGCTTAGGGAGAGGGCAGTCATTGGCTGGGGGCAGTATGACCCAGAGATCAGTGATTGGTTACTACGAAGAAAGACAGATCAGAAACAAAACTGATACTGATTTTGTTTCTTTACCGAGGATTCCCAGCCTGACGACGGGGAATATTCAAGAGCATGTGAATCCATGCCAGACCCCATGCTGGAGAATATAGATGCACACATTTTGAATCTATTAATCTCCTAAAATTGAAGGTAGGTCTGCGTAGAGACCTCCACACTCAATCTGGGATGGTTGTATGATTGGTTCATGGGTGTTTTATTAATGTTGCAGAAATGGTCGGATGGCTTTGATGATGGATACTGGTTGCACCACGAAGAGCCAAACTGCCGCACTTCAGAAAGACTTTAGTTCCATTCTTCTCGCAGATCAACATACCGGTGTTCTTTGACTGGATCATTAAGTACCTTGGGGATAATGGCCTTGGACATCCGCTTCAATCTGGCTTTAGTAGTAAATATGCCACCGAGACTACACACGGACATGTCTCCAAATTACTCTCTAATGCTCACCACTCCAAACGCTCATACTCGCCCTTTTGGACCTTTCTGCTGCTTTTGACACTGTCGACCACTCAATTCCCAGGACCTTGGGTTTCGCAAATCTGCTCTTGCCCGGCTCACCTTGAACCTGGAAGGTCGAGCCTTTAAAATCTGTTGGAACTCAGAAACCTCTGACCCCAACGGTCTCCTTGTCGGAGTCCCTCAAGGATCAGTCCTTGGACCCCCACTCTTTACCCTCTAAACTTATGCCCTAGGAAGACTTATCTCATCCTTTGGCTTTCATTATCACCTTTTTGCCAATGACACTATTTTTCTCCTTTCCCTCCTTCACCCTAGCCATCTTGGAACAAATTACAAACTGTCTCACTTCAATTAGCTACTGGATGCTGAACACATCAAAAATGGAAGTCATCTTTCTTCCAACTTTCAATTACATCCCTAGAGTCTCCACTCATATCAATAACACCTGGCCTTCTTGCTCCCTCACCCAAGGCTCGTAATCTTGAGGCCCGCTTTGATAGCGACCTACAACTGCAACTATTCACCACAACCATTGCCTCTGCTACTCGTATTACCCTTCTCAGCATTCAGAGAATTCGTCCATTTCTTAGTAACCACTCTACAAAAACCTGAATCTCCCTTCTTGTGCTCAGCAAACTGGACAACCGCTTGGCCTTCCTCTCTACCCCTTCCTCCCTCTAGCCAAAGTCCTCAACTTCTCTACCACACTCTCTGCAACCTAAACAGATCCTCCCCCACTTCTACCTCCCGAAGATCTGCTGGATGGCTCTCCATGCGCACCACTCTCTTTTCTAGTTCCTTTGCCTAGTCTACAAAGTTATCAATGGTCTTGCTCCTCAGTACCGGTCTCATTGTATCTCAATGTACTAATCTCGTTCCTTCTGATTCTTCTTTGAACTCAACTTCACAGACCCATACCTCCTTCCACTTAGGAACTCTCATTACTCCCAGGCTCCATTTGATCTCTTTAAAGCGCAGAATAAACTTCACTTATTTGCTAAAGATGGGCACTTTGCCTTCCCTCTTCTCCATCCTCCCTACCTGACCACACCACTGCCTCCAGTGATGCATAATAATGTGATTTTGTATATTTAATTAGTACTCCTTTTTCGGTTTAAACAAGTTAATGTTAACTTTGTAAGTCACCTGTTTTCTTATGTACATTTTGTTTGTTAGTTTTGTCTCTGGTATATGCCGTAATTATATTACGACCTCAAACTGGCTCACTACCTGTTCTCTTCTTTGTGCAATTATAGTGCCACCCTTTGGGGGAATGCTTTCACCATCTGTAAATGATCGAAATTGACATCTCAGTTCTTCAACTAAACATAAATGTTGTAGTGTATGCACCTAATTGTACCTTGATACCAGTCCACTCCCTCCTGAGAGTGAAGCCAGACTGCTCCGACCTGTTACCATTGAGAGTTTTGGACAAACTTGGTTGACATCCTGATACTTCACTAAGAATAGGTCATTTTATACCACTTCCAATGGGACTATGTAAAACCTCCATAACAGGCTATGTGCCCTGTTACATGATGGTTTCTGCTTCCCACTCCAATACAGCATCCGTTCTGTACTGATCATGTGTGAAATATTTTATTCACATTTAAAGTACATTGTCCATGTGTACATTAAAATAAAATATGTATCAGACAAGCAACTTCCATTGGATTAATGGCAGAAATAACTACACTGTACCTGGAGAATGGGGTGGGTTGGTTCACCCTCGTTCTCGTTGTTGGGTGTGCGTACAGCCTTCACAATATTACTCAAGTCCACTCCTAAGACAAAGAAGGAAACACATAAGGTCACATGCTGAAGTCAATGAAAATACTCAGAGGTCATCAAAAACAAAACAAAAGCAAAGCCAGATAACAGCTCCAAACAGTGTAGATATTTGCCTCCAACATTTCTATTGGCATATCCATTGCCCTGAAACGTCGGGTGACCAGTGTTAAATGTAGGGTGCTGCTCCTAGTTAGGCATTAAGTCATACACCCAAATGGTGTTTTTATGTTAAGTCATGATTTGAAAGACACAATATCTAGCCACATTTGACTATATTTTAACGATTGCAGAGTACTCCTCCTCACATATAAAGGACTGTGGCCAAACCACACAAATGAGACGCGGATACCCCCATTTCCCTGTAGGCCATGCACATCTCCCTCCTTTTTGGTACTTCTGCAAATCTTCATAACCGAAAATAGAATACGCTCCTATGGGAAGGGCCATTACAGAATCACAACCTGGTTACAGAAACATCCTTTGTCCAGTAAGTGGCAAAAAATACCACTGCCTGTTTTTTTTTTTTTTTGTAAGAAAAAAACACTGCTAAATCTTGGGGCCCTAGGCATGGGAAGCTTCAGCTACTGTTGGGCGTTACTTAGCGTGACTTATGAAAAAGTGAAGAGTACCTAGAAAGTCAAGTTGTACTTCGCTGATGACACCCTCCGAGTCTGAAACATATCTGGGATTCCTTGTGGTCTCATGCAGAGTGGATGTGAACTGAACTAACAGTTTGGGCTGGGCTGTCCCTTTTGCGATGGGGTAAAGCCAGATCAGCATGTGTTTTCCTCCCCCTCTATAATGGGATAGCTGGCTACAAAATTGGTTTTGATGGTCGTCCAGAGTATTATTCTAAGCTTTCCATCTATCGCTCTTCGATTTTGCCCCCAAAAAAAGCAATGCTGTCACAGAACTAATGGGGCGTTTACGATTATTCCATACGAGACTGATCCTAGATTGCCTCACCGTGAGGATCATGTTCAAAACCAATGTCACGTTTCACAATTTGACTTGAACACATTAATGGATGCCAATTTCACGGATTGATTGGGGGAGCCCAGGCTGTGACGTTAAATCACCAAAATGTATGGAGTGCTGGGAGACAAGTCTCATGTGCAATAAACACCCGGTAAATCTGTGCCAGGAAAACAGCTTAACATGAAAGTAGGCTTTATTTGCAGATGCAAGCCTGCGCTTGAAGCTGCTGGCCAGCTCCTACCCCCAGTGCTCCATCAGTATGCCTGCCCGGCCGTGCACCTCTCTCCTGCACAAACTTATCTTTTCCGAATGCCATGCTCAACAGACACTTATGTCTGGACGCTGGCACCTCCTCGATGCCCATGCATGGAAACGGAAGAGAAGCTGTACCTGCTCCAATCCCTGGCTTTCATTTCCATGGCACGCTGGTTTCTCCCCCGCCCCCACAAACAGAATCCATGGGTTGCATGCCTGCCATGGCCTGCGTTTTCCCTTTGTTTATTTATTTGTATAGCAGCCAGACCTGGAGGTTTCACAGTGCGTGTACATGGTTGACGCAGTAGTGAGACAGTAAAACAAAAAGTAAAGAAAGAATATACAAGTTATACATATTTGTTGAATAGCCACGTTTTTAGAGATTGGTTGAAGGCCAGGAGAGATTGTTTGTTTTTAATGTGGTCAGGGAGAGTGTTCCAGAGGGTGGGGGCAGTCACGCAGAAGCTGGAGCCCCCTATTCTCTTGCGATGGAATCAGGGAGTGAGTAGGGACCGGCTGGTTGAAGAACAGAGGCCGAATCAATGATTTCGCCGCAATGCGGGGGATGAGGTAGGAGGGGGCGTTAAGGTGGAGACATCAGTGGACGAGGACCAGCGTTTTGAAGTTTATTCCTGCTTTTATAGGGAGCCAGCGCCCTTCCTTTCTTGCTGCTGTGGCATAGTCAGTGAGATTCAGGCAAAGGGCTGCTCTTAGTGTCTTATTTTATCAGAGCAGAAGTTTTGCCAGGTTCTTGGAGGAGGTGCAGGAATCAGGGTCAGACTGGGACAAGAAATAGGCCCAGTGGCCCACCCCTCGCCTCACGACCCTTGACCTGTGATGACATCACCGGAAGTGATCGGAACAAATATGCATACAATATCACCCAACAATCTGTGTTGGTACTCATTTATCGACCCAAGAAGGATGAAAGGCTTTTTGGAGAAAAAAGAAAAATGTTGAAAAAAAAGATCTTTTTTTTCTTCCAAACCGGCCCAGGCATGTCCAGAAACCGGCCCCCACTCCCCAAGGACGATTTCGGCCCGGCAAAGGGCCGAAAGGTTGAGGGGCCAAATCCGACCCTGGCCGGAATAAAGGCCATTGCAATAGTCTAATTACTGCCAATGATGGTGAGAGGGTGAGGCAGTTAATAGGTGAGATGAATTATCTATTCAATGAGATAAACTTGGCTGTGGATGAGGCAAGCGCATTGATTTGGCAGGCCATGTTGAGTTCCAAGGTTTCATCTTATCACCACAGGTGTTTGCCCCATGGTCCTTATAGCCATAGTGCTCGTTCCTCAGACCATACTGAGCGATTACTGCCTGCGCTAAAGACCCTTGTTTTGACCATGCCTTCTACCTGTATGTTGGAACTGAATCACTCGTACAGCCTCAGATTATGGCTTAAATAGAACACTTTCCCAGCTTACTCACTCACTGTGACGCCGTTTACATGGCAAACTCTACACAAAGTGCTGTGGTTCAAACCCTAGAAGGCAACCTCTTATGTGTATTGTTGCTGTACCATGTATTCCTGGTCTAAGGCAGAAAGCGCGACCATATGGCCAAAATCAATGAAACAGAAAAGAGAAACATTTTGTTGGGGATCAGAATAGCTTGTTGCCACGGCAAGCGGCAACACTTTCAGCATGTATTTGCTAACTCACTGGTGGATTTGTTTAATCTCCGTAAGCCACCATTCGACTGTGCAACAATATTTTGTATCCAATTAGACATTCCATTGTATGAAAATGCACACACAGGCTTTTAAGTCCCACGATTGTTACCTCCCAACCACTCGGGAGCCTCATGGCCTGAGACAACCCAATCTGAAAGAGCTAGGCACAAGCTGGGCACTCTTGACCTATACACGAAGCAGGAAGAACGGACTGTGTTTCAGAACGCTGTATGGTGATGTTGTGCAGTCAATCATGAAGCGGTTCGCCTTTGTCCACATGCGGAAGGAGGTCCAGGGCCTAGCAGCAATCGCATTGCTGAGCTGTACTGTAATGAGCGTGTGCACCTGTACGGCGTGTGAGAGAGTGAGCTGTGTGCGAGAGGATATGAAAGTGCTTGAGTGGGTGACTGTGAGGCGACAACACAAAGTGAATGAGATTGCCAGCCTTCAAGAATACTAAATGCACGATTTATTTTTGATCTGTCACACCAAAATACACTTATTTGCTTTTTACATCAGCTGTCTCTTGCATTGTGTGCCAATGAGCAAGCACCGCCTATGCTGCCAGACTGAAAATTATGATGGATAATGACATGCAGGCGCTCCATTTGGAAAGAAAACTCAGGCAGCATAAAGCTAAACTCAGAATTTTGAAAGAGCCTGAAACTTTGTACTGTATCCTCTTCATTTGTGGTTTGGGAGCTTTCACGGCTGTGGTTCTAATTCTTGCCACAAAAGAAAAACTTATGTTGGGTAAAGCACATCCTTTTTCAGGGTACCGGTGACAGAGTTGAAGAGCATAACATCTTAGGTACTCGTCAATCGGGTTATAGGGCTCGTCATGGGACGGAAACTGTCATGCTTGACGTTAAGTCCACCCTAGCAGGCATAGCAAAATGTTTCCTTGACCGGAATTTGCTTTACATCACAGTGCAGCTAAAATGGGATGCTCTTGCATATACAAGCGAAAATTAGCTCAGGTATCTTTTTATGTGACTTGTAGTTTGCTTTTTCACATTACAATAAAAGGGAATAAATGTGCCTGGATGCAAAGTGAAATATCAAGATTGAGTGAGGCTAAAACCAAAATGTGATGGATGACAATCTAAATGAATCATAATAACTGGTATTGCTCCTGGTAGCTTTACATACCATCGTTGTTTTTACCGGTCTGAAATTACAAAAGAGACGAGAGATACACAAATCTTCATGGTTCTGCCTCCTACAAATGCAGTCCAGCACAACCTGCTTGGTCATGTTCCCTCCAGAAGGGAAAACAAGCAACCACAGATATGTTTCACCCTTATTGGGAATCGTCAGGGAAACGGTGTAATACTCCAGGCATGGCAAACAAGGTACCCAGAAACTCGCTTTCACAAAGTAAAACCAATATGGATTGGCAAAGCTAGCAGGTCTGCTTTTCAAATTTAGAAAGATGTTTTCCTGTGTGGGTCATTACAAAACCAACTGCATTTACAACCCTCAACCTATTTTGCGTTGCCATGCTTGTTCTATCCGTGTCTCTAAATTGAAGTCCCCCCATCTTTCTTTAATTAGGGTCCTCCTACTAGACCCCAGAGTAGTACCATCAGCTAAAAGGCCTCCGACTATTTCAATCATTGACAGTACCTTAATACCAGCCTCTCCTCCAAGCGAATTACAACGTCACAATACCCAGCCGTTCCAGAAAAGGTATTGCAAGATCTAAAGCCCAGGGCAGTCATGGCCCTTATTTTCAATGTTCAGTCGAAATACGAGTGCCAACTAAATGCCACTGAAGAGGCTAGAATACCAAGTTCGCTTATTAAAATGCCACCATAAAGGAGGGATCGTAATCCCTCTGGTTACTGAAAAAGAATTCTCCTAATCTAAAAAAAAAGATGTGGGGTGTTTAAGAGTTTAACAGTGGTGCTCTCCGAAGTCATCAAACCCCTGTATTTGCGTTTTGCATTTGGCACAGCTCTATTGTGGAGTTGCAGTGGGCCCACCAATTGAGCTAAAAGATATTTTGTTTGCTTCCTGATGGTTTGTTTATAGATTTTTGAAAAATTGTTGAAGTAAGTCCTCACAGAAAGAACAGGAGACTTCAGGGACTTCTGGTAGGTTTCTCTATTTCAGGTAAGAAGCTTTGTTGTAGAAAGGCCCTCCCTTCCAGTGTCATCTCAGGGATAAACTGAACTGGAGCTCACAGGGCACCATTCCATTCATCTACTGTGAGGAGACAGGCATGAGATGTGGACACAGAACTCAGGGTTTTGGTTATAGATGTTTATTAAATTAAAGAGTGGTTGGAAAAGGTCTCACTACCTATATGCTTACAAGTATTTTCCTTACATTAACCAAATCTAAGGGTCTGTCCGTTGTCAAGATGTCCAAATCAACAAGCACCTACTGTGTCTGATATCCTATCCTAGCCCTCACACTCTGAGAAACAGAGACAATATTAGTGCTTTAGAGTGCACAAATGTTCAGCTCCAACAAAAGGCATAAATCTAACAAAAAGTTATCTGCAAATAATATTCATGGTTCCAGGGAATGATTCTCTTTGCCAGGATTCTCTTCTCTCCAATGAAATAAAGCAAGTAGTTCCAACAAAGAATAATCAAGGTCCTTGTAGCCCAAGAGGGTAACTACCTCCTCCACATGCATTCACAGTTCCAGGGAACGACTCCCTTCCCCATATTCCTCCTTCAATGCAAAACAAGCCACAATCCCAAAGGTATAACTCCTCCTTGCATTTCTTTTCTACTACTTGAAGTTTGTGGGACTCGCAGGTCACCTGGTATAATCTCTTGCCAGGTTTCCCCTTCACTTTAGAAAACAACTCACAATCCTATGGGCATTAGCCCTCCTTCAGATTTCCTTTCACTGTTCGTCATACACCTTTTCACTTTGTCTGGTGTACTCGCCCAAACGCTCACTGTCCACAGAGCTCTGGTCTTTTCAAGGCTGGACTATTGCCACAGCCTCTTTATTGATAGTGATATTTTATTTCTATCGCTCTCGTACACAATTATTTCAGAACGCGACAAGGCAAGGGAAGGGAACAGGGGAAAACAAAACAGCGATCTTCTAGGCCCGGTGACATTGAGAATGCGCAAGTGCATGGGAGAGGGGGAGCGGAAAAGTGCATGGAAGTGGGGAGAAGAGGAAAGTGCGAAGCAGAGGAGAAACAGATAAATAACAATAAATGAATAATAAAGGCAACAAACCGTGGTAGTGCAGCCAGCAATCTTTCTAAATCTTCCTGCTTCTACTCTCCGTCCTCTACAACTCATCCAGAACAGGACTGTGAGACTTGTCCTTTGCCTCAAGCGTAGCAATCTTATTTCTCAAGCCCTGAAATCTCTTCATTGGCTCCCAGTGGTGGCAAGGATCAGGTTCAAGACACTCTGCATTGTCCACGAGGCTTTTGGGGCCTGGGTCTGCACTACCTCCAACTCGCTCTTCCTAAGTATCTCCCTTCTCGAGCTCTCTGCTCAGCCACCACACACTGAGGGTCAGCCGCTTCTCCAAGCACAGAGTTGGGGGCAGATCTCTTTCTTCGGCTGGGTCCTCCCACTGGAACAGCCTCCCTGCCTCCCTCAAGCTCTAACAGAATGATCTTCGGTTCCAGAAGCAACTCAAGAACTTCCTCTTCACTTCCTCTTTCTCTCTTCCTCTCTCCTGCTGGTAACCCATCTGTTCCACGCACCTGGTTACCTTGCCATCCTCTGAACTTGGGACCAGGTCCATGCCTGTCCAGGTGCATCCCACACTGCCTCTTGGCCCCCCCCTAGCACTTGTGGTCTGTATCTATAACCCTAAAGTCCACCCACTCTCTGCACTTATTAGCCACCCTCTGGCTGCACCCTCTGATTACAGGCACTTAGCCACCCATTGGCTGCACTCGGTTACCTTCACTTCTCCCACTCCCATCCCTTGTGCACTTCTCCACTCCCTTTCCTTGCGCTTGCGTGATCTGATGGACACAAGGTCTAGTAAGATCGTTGTTTTGTCCTCCCTTTGTTCCCCCCTACTTGTTTTGTTGCACCTAGAAACACTTGTGTACAGGCACGTTATAAATGTCATATCATACTCTCCTGCTAGGTCTTGCATACAGTCTTTCTCAGTTTCCCCGCTATACTCTTATGCCAGGACTTTTCAGTAATTTTTCAGTCACTTGACGTACAGTTTCTTTCAATTGCTTGAGTTTGCCGGGTATGCTTTTCCTCCAGGACTTCTAGGCAGTTTTACTCTCTCTTGCCCAAAGAGAGATATTTACCCACGGTTGGCTTCTCACTGCCAGTTTCATGAAGTTTGTTTCCACATTTGCACTGTTATTTGTTCCATTTCATCCTTTCAAGTATGAGTCCAGTGACCCATTGATTCAAGATCTCTTTAAACTCTTCACACGTTTCATTCCTCATCCTTTCTGCTTTTTTCATGGAGTGGCATGCGTTCTCAGGCACCGCAGTAACCCGCTTCTCTTCCCTGGGTTTACCGGGTCCTTTGAACGTCTCTCATGCCTCTTGGTTGCTACTACGGGTCGCTCTCTGGCTAAGCATGCGACCCATAGCCGGAGTAGCGTTGCTGCATCCGGTTCTCCTCTGTACGGCTCCCACTGCCTCACCGAAACAGGCGGGGGGATACTCTGCCACTCTGCTTCCCTTTGCAAGGTCCCAGTCTGCTTCAGTTTAGTTTTCCTTGGCGGGCTCTGCCGTAGCTTGCGGTCCAGTCTCCTCCCGGCTCCATCCAGCCTCCGTGGGTCTCACTCACTATCTTCAGTATGATGTTGTGGAAGCGGACAATGGATCTCAATGGGAGTAATCAGCACTGCTCCGTGCCTCTTCCTCTTCCCATTTATCAACATATCATTCCCTGTTTGATGTTGGGAACTGTATGAAGCAGACAAAACAGGGGTTTGAGGGAGGGGGTTACAATTTGCCATTAGTGCATGACAAGAGGAGGAGTATCTCTGAAAGGAAAAGGGGGACATGCGTTTCCCTACAAGGATGTCCTGTCATCCCCCTGAGGGTTGCCTCTCCCCAACCCCCATGTGGTCCTCCCTCATATAGCGGCCCCCAGATCAGGATTAGGCAGCGGCGGCCATCACCTGACCACATGTGAAGAGGTCACCCCCAGGAAAGAAGTGAGGACATCCTTTGATTTTTCAGGTAATCAGAACATGGCATTGAAGACAAACATGCACACAGCCTAGCTGGACCAAGCTCATGCACCAATTAAAGATGAACATAAACACTTTAAAAAAGAATACAGAGTTCCCAGGGCAATGAGTGAATATGAACAAACATAACACCACCCTTCCTGACACTATCTAAACCAGATAATCCTCTTACAGCAATACATCACTTATTTCACACCTTTCCATCATCAAGAACCTCTGCATCACTAACACTCTCGCTACCCACATGGAGTCAGAAAATGTGCTTTGTCCTTTAAGCACCATACCAGGTTTGCATACCCAGACAGTGTCTCCCTCCTCTACTCTGGTAAATCTGACTTTCTTTAGGAGATCAAATCTAGACTTCACATCCTTATTCTTCTATTGGACACGCTCTCTCAGAATTCTCTCATCCCATTCCACAAACCTCATTCTCCCCAACCAGGCCGGACAAACCGCTGTGGCAGCTTTCTTTCTTGTGAACCTCAAACGGGATCAGGCCCGTAGTCGCATGCAGTGCACATCTGTAAGCGCGCACTTCTTTCAACAACAATTTCCCAATCCTCACCTCTCCTAATAGCCATGCAAATCCCTTACATTAGGGTCCCATTTAACCGCTCCACTGCTCCATTGGTGGAGGGATTAAACAGATGTTTTCAAATGCACCACCCATCTCCCTGCAAGGAATTAGTCACCCTTGAGGTGAATTGCACACAGTTGTCAGTCACTAGTCTATTTGGGAATCCTGCCCTCTGGATGATGTGGTCAAGAAATGCAACTTGAGCACATGAATCAGCCTCATGAACCATTACCCACTTAGAGTACAGGCAAATTAAGACCAAGACATACTTCTTTCGCCCCCAATACCACCAATGGGCCCTAGCACATCCATTGCTAACTCCCAAGGAGATTCTATGGGGCTTCAAAGGTTGCGAGTGTTTCTTCAAAACTTTGTCTGACTCTCTGCAACCAACTCAGTATTTGACCATCTCCACTTCACTGTCCAAACCTGGACACCAATAATCCGCTCTGAAAAGACCTTTCATCTTTGTCACCTTTATGAGCCACTTCTATGATTCTGCTCCTAACCCCCAAATGGTGGTATGATGCGTCCTAACCTGAAAACCTGGCCATATTCCACGCTTAAATCGTACAATTAGTTTGTGGAATGCCCTTAAACCACAATCACTAGTCCAATGTTCACAGTTGGGCATAATCATTTTCTTCACTTTAGACAAAAGCTCAGACTTATCTGCCTGTTCCCATTCTTGAGACATGATGGCTCCACCACACACAACAAAGACAATCTTGCGCCAATTCCACTTCATCTACTTGCTCACCAATAACCACTGACTTAATTGCGCTGGAAAGAAAATCTGCTAAAATGTTTTCTTTTTCAGGTATAAACTCCACCTTGCCGGATTGTACCTGTAAGGAAGTCACCCATCTGATAATTCTGTGTGACATGTGTTCAAGTCCCTTTGACATAAAAATATGCGATGGGGTAAAGCCAGATCAGCATGTGTTTTCCTCCCCCTCTATAATGGGATAGCTGGCTACAAAATTGGTTTTGATGGTCGTCCAGAGTATTATTCTAAGCTTTCCATCTATCGCTCTTCGATTTTGCCCCCAAAAAAAGCAATGCTGTCACAGAACTAATGGGGCGTTTACGATTATTCCATACGAGACTGATCCTAGATTGCCTCACCGTGAGGATCATGTTCAAAACCAATGTCACGTTTCACAATTTGACTTGAACACATTAATGGATGCCAATTTCACGGATTGATTGGGGGAGCCCAGGCTGTGACGTTAAATCACCAAAATGTATGGAGTGCTGGGAGACAAGTCTCATGTGCAATAAACACCCGGTAAATCTGTGCCAGGAAAACAGCTTAACATGAAAGTAGGCTTTATTTGCAGATGCAAGCCTGCGCTTGAAGCTGCTGGCCAGCTCCTACCCCCAGTGCTCCATCAGTATGCCTGCCCGGCCGTGCACCTCTCTCCTGCACAAACTTATCTTTTCCGAATGCCATGCTCAACAGACACTTATGTCTGGACGCTGGCACCTCCTCGATGCCCATGCATGGAAACGGAAGAGAAGCTGTACCTGCTCCAATCCCTGGCTTTCATTTCCATGGCACGCTGGTTTCTCCCCCGCCCCCACAAACAGAATCCATGGGTTGCATGCCTGCCATGGCCTGCGTTTTCCCTTTGTTTATTTATTTGTATAGCAGCCAGACCTGGAGGTTTCACAGTGCGTGTACATGGTTGACGCAGTAGTGAGACAGTAAAACAAAAAGTAAAGAAAGAATATACAAGTTATACATATTTGTTGAATAGCCACGTTTTTAGAGATTGGTTGAAGGCCAGGAGAGATTGTTTGTTTTTAATGTGGTCAGGGAGAGTGTTCCAGAGGGTGGGGGCAGTCACGCAGAAGCTGGAGCCCCCTATTCTCTTGCGATGGAATCAGGGAGTGAGTAGGGACCGGCTGGTTGAAGAACAGAGGCCGAATCAATGATTTCGCCGCAATGCGGGGGATGAGGTAGGAGGGGGCGTTAAGGTGGAGACATCAGTGGACGAGGACCAGCGTTTTGAAGTTTATTCCTGCTTTTATAGGGAGCCAGCGCCCTTCCTTTCTTGCTGCTGTGGCATAGTCAGTGAGATTCAGGCAAAGGGCTGCTCTTAGTGTCTTATTTTATCAGAGCAGAAGTTTTGCCAGGTTCTTGGAGGAGGTGCAGGAATCAGGGTCAGACTGGGACAAGAAATAGGCCCAGTGGCCCACCCCTCGCCTCACGACCCTTGACCTGTGATGACATCACCGGAAGTGATCGGAACAAATATGCATACAATATCACCCAACAATCTGTGTTGGTACTCATTTATCGACCCAAGAAGGATGAAAGGCTTTTTGGAGAAAAAAGAAAAATGTTGAAAAAAAAGATCTTTTTTTTCTTCCAAACCGGCCCAGGCATGTCCAGAAACCGGCCCCCACTCCCCAAGGACGATTTCGGCCCGGCAAAGGGCCGAAAGGTTGAGGGGCCAAATCCGACCCTGGCCGGAATAAAGGCCATTGCAATAGTCTAATTACTGCCAATGATGGTGAGAGGGTGAGGCAGTTAATAGGTGAGATGAATTATCTATTCAATGAGATAAACTTGGCTGTGGATGAGGCAAGCGCATTGATTTGGCAGGCCATGTTGAGTTCCAAGGTTTCATCTTATCACCACAGGTGTTTGCCCCATGGTCCTTATAGCCATAGTGCTCGTTCCTCAGACCATACTGAGCGATTACTGCCTGCGCTAAAGACCCTTGTTTTGACCATGCCTTCTACCTGTATGTTGGAACTGAATCACTCGTACAGCCTCAGATTATGGCTTAAATAGAACACTTTCCCAGCTTACTCACTCACTGTGACGCCGTTTACATGGCAAACTCTACACAAAGTGCTGTGGTTCAAACCCTAGAAGGCAACCTCTTATGTGTATTGTTGCTGTACCATGTATTCCTGGTCTAAGGCAGAAAGCGCGACCATATGGCCAAAATCAATGAAACAGAAAAGAGAAACATTTTGTTGGGGATCAGAATAGCTTGTTGCCACGGCAAGCGGCAACACTTTCAGCATGTATTTGCTAACTCACTGGTGGATTTGTTTAATCTCCGTAAGCCACCATTCGACTGTGCAACAATATTTTGTATCCAATTAGACATTCCATTGTATGAAAATGCACACACAGGCTTTTAAGTCCCACGATTGTTACCTCCCAACCACTCGGGAGCCTCATGGCCTGAGACAACCCAATCTGAAAGAGCTAGGCACAAGCTGGGCACTCTTGACCTATACACGAAGCAGGAAGAACGGACTGTGTTTCAGAACGCTGTATGGTGATGTTGTGCAGTCAATCATGAAGCGGTTCGCCTTTGTCCACATGCGGAAGGAGGTCCAGGGCCTAGCAGCAATCGCATTGCTGAGCTGTACTGTAATGAGCGTGTGCACCTGTACGGCGTGTGAGAGAGTGAGCTGTGTGCGAGAGGATATGAAAGTGCTTGAGTGGGTGACTGTGAGGCGACAACACAAAGTGAATGAGATTGCCAGCCTTCAAGAATACTAAATGCACGATTTATTTTTGATCTGTCACACCAAAATACACTTATTTGCTTTTTACATCAGCTGTCTCTTGCATTGTGTGCCAATGAGCAAGCACCGCCTATGCTGCCAGACTGAAAATTATGATGGATAATGACATGCAGGCGCTCCATTTGGAAAGAAAACTCAGGCAGCATAAAGCTAAACTCAGAATTTTGAAAGAGCCTGAAACTTTGTACTGTATCCTCTTCATTTGTGGTTTGGGAGCTTTCACGGCTGTGGTTCTAATTCTTGCCACAAAAGAAAAACTTATGTTGGGTAAAGCACATCCTTTTTCAGGGTACCGGTGACAGAGTTGAAGAGCATAACATCTTAGGTACTCGTCAATCGGGTTATAGGGCTCGTCATGGGACGGAAACTGTCATGCTTGACGTTAAGTCCACCCTAGCAGGCATAGCAAAATGTTTCCTTGACCGGAATTTGCTTTACATCACAGTGCAGCTAAAATGGGATGCTCTTGCATATACAAGCGAAAATTAGCTCAGGTATCTTTTTATGTGACTTGTAGTTTGCTTTTTCACATTACAATAAAAGGGAATAAATGTGCCTGGATGCAAAGTGAAATATCAAGATTGAGTGAGGCTAAAACCAAAATGTGATGGATGACAATCTAAATGAATCATAATAACTGGTATTGCTCCTGGTAGCTTTACATACCATCGTTGTTTTTACCGGTCTGAAATTACAAAAGAGACGAGAGATACACAAATCTTCATGGTTCTGCCTCCTACAAATGCAGTCCAGCACAACCTGCTTGGTCATGTTCCCTCCAGAAGGGAAAACAAGCAACCACAGATATGTTTCACCCTTATTGGGAATCGTCAGGGAAACGGTGTAATACTCCAGGCATGGCAAACAAGGTACCCAGAAACTCGCTTTCACAAAGTAAAACCAATATGGATTGGCAAAGCTAGCAGGTCTGCTTTTCAAATTTAGAAAGATGTTTTCCTGTGTGGGTCATTACAAAACCAACTGCATTTACAACCCTCAACCTATTTTGCGTTGCCATGCTTGTTCTATCCGTGTCTCTAAATTGAAGTCCCCCCATCTTTCTTTAATTAGGGTCCTCCTACTAGACCCCAGAGTAGTACCATCAGCTAAAAGGCCTCCGACTATTTCAATCATTGACAGTACCTTAATACCAGCCTCTCCTCCAAGCGAATTACAACGTCACAATACCCAGCCGTTCCAGAAAAGGTATTGCAAGATCTAAAGCCCAGGGCAGTCATGGCCCTTATTTTCAATGTTCAGTCGAAATACGAGTGCCAACTAAATGCCACTGAAGAGGCTAGAATACCAAGTTCGCTTATTAAAATGCCACCATAAAGGAGGGATCGTAATCCCTCTGGTTACTGAAAAAGAATTCTCCTAATCTAAAAAAAAAGATGTGGGGTGTTTAAGAGTTTAACAGTGGTGCTCTCCGAAGTCATCAAACCCCTGTATTTGCGTTTTGCATTTGGCACAGCTCTATTGTGGAGTTGCAGTGGGCCCACCAATTGAGCTAAAAGATATTTTGTTTGCTTCCTGATGGTTTGTTTATAGATTTTTGAAAAATTGTTGAAGTAAGTCCTCACAGAAAGAACAGGAGACTTCAGGGACTTCTGGTAGGTTTCTCTATTTCAGGTAAGAAGCTTTGTTGTAGAAAGGCCCTCCCTTCCAGTGTCATCTCAGGGATAAACTGAACTGGAGCTCACAGGGCACCATTCCATTCATCTACTGTGAGGAGACAGGCATGAGATGTGGACACAGAACTCAGGGTTTTGGTTATAGATGTTTATTAAATTAAAGAGTGGTTGGAAAAGGTCTCACTACCTATATGCTTACAAGTATTTTCCTTACATTAACCAAATCTAAGGGTCTGTCCGTTGTCAAGATGTCCAAATCAACAAGCACCTACTGTGTCTGATATCCTATCCTAGCCCTCACACTCTGAGAAACAGAGACAATATTAGTGCTTTAGAGTGCACAAATGTTCAGCTCCAACAAAAGGCATAAATCTAACAAAAAGTTATCTGCAAATAATATTCATGGTTCCAGGGAATGATTCTCTTTGCCAGGATTCTCTTCTCTCCAATGAAATAAAGCAAGTAGTTCCAACAAAGAATAATCAAGGTCCTTGTAGCCCAAGAGGGTAACTACCTCCTCCACATGCATTCACAGTTCCAGGGAACGACTCCCTTCCCCATATTCCTCCTTCAATGCAAAACAAGCCACAATCCCAAAGGTATAACTCCTCCTTGCATTTCTTTTCTACTACTTGAAGTTTGTGGGACTCGCAGGTCACCTGGTATAATCTCTTGCCAGGTTTCCCCTTCACTTTAGAAAACAACTCACAATCCTATGGGCATTAGCCCTCCTTCAGATTTCCTTTCACTGTTCGTCATACACCTTTTCACTTTGTCTGGTGTACTCGCCCAAACGCTCACTGTCCACAGAGCTCTGGTCTTTTCAAGGCTGGACTATTGCCACAGCCTCTTTATTGATAGTGATATTTTATTTCTATCGCTCTCGTACACAATTATTTCAGAACGCGACAAGGCAAGGGAAGGGAACAGGGGAAAACAAAACAGCGATCTTCTAGGCCCGGTGACATTGAGAATGCGCAAGTGCATGGGAGAGGGGGAGCGGAAAAGTGCATGGAAGTGGGGAGAAGAGGAAAGTGCGAAGCAGAGGAGAAACAGATAAATAACAATAAATGAATAATAAAGGCAACAAACCGTGGTAGTGCAGCCAGCAATCTTTCTAAATCTTCCTGCTTCTACTCTCCGTCCTCTACAACTCATCCAGAACAGGACTGTGAGACTTGTCCTTTGCCTCAAGCGTAGCAATCTTATTTCTCAAGCCCTGAAATCTCTTCATTGGCTCCCAGTGGTGGCAAGGATCAGGTTCAAGACACTCTGCATTGTCCACGAGGCTTTTGGGGCCTGGGTCTGCACTACCTCCAACTCGCTCTTCCTAAGTATCTCCCTTCTCGAGCTCTCTGCTCAGCCACCACACACTGAGGGTCAGCCGCTTCTCCAAGCACAGAGTTGGGGGCAGATCTCTTTCTTCGGCTGGGTCCTCCCACTGGAACAGCCTCCCTGCCTCCCTCAAGCTCTAACAGAATGATCTTCGGTTCCAGAAGCAACTCAAGAACTTCCTCTTCACTTCCTCTTTCTCTCTTCCTCTCTCCTGCTGGTAACCCATCTGTTCCACGCACCTGGTTACCTTGCCATCCTCTGAACTTGGGACCAGGTCCATGCCTGTCCAGGTGCATCCCACACTGCCTCTTGGCCCCCCCCTAGCACTTGTGGTCTGTATCTATAACCCTAAAGTCCACCCACTCTCTGCACTTATTAGCCACCCTCTGGCTGCACCCTCTGATTACAGGCACTTAGCCACCCATTGGCTGCACTCGGTTACCTTCACTTCTCCCACTCCCATCCCTTGTGCACTTCTCCACTCCCTTTCCTTGCGCTTGCGTGATCTGATGGACACAAGGTCTAGTAAGATCGTTGTTTTGTCCTCCCTTTGTTCCCCCCTACTTGTTTTGTTGCACCTAGAAACACTTGTGTACAGGCACGTTATAAATGTCATATCATACTCTCCTGCTAGGTCTTGCATACAGTCTTTCTCAGTTTCCCCGCTATACTCTTATGCCAGGACTTTTCAGTAATTTTTCAGTCACTTGACGTACAGTTTCTTTCAATTGCTTGAGTTTGCCGGGTATGCTTTTCCTCCAGGACTTCTAGGCAGTTTTACTCTCTCTTGCCCAAAGAGAGATATTTACCCACGGTTGGCTTCTCACTGCCAGTTTCATGAAGTTTGTTTCCACATTTGCACTGTTATTTGTTCCATTTCATCCTTTCAAGTATGAGTCCAGTGACCCATTGATTCAAGATCTCTTTAAACTCTTCACACGTTTCATTCCTCATCCTTTCTGCTTTTTTCATGGAGTGGCATGCGTTCTCAGGCACCGCAGTAACCCGCTTCTCTTCCCTGGGTTTACCGGGTCCTTTGAACGTCTCTCATGCCTCTTGGTTGCTACTACGGGTCGCTCTCTGGCTAAGCATGCGACCCATAGCCGGAGTAGCGTTGCTGCATCCGGTTCTCCTCTGTACGGCTCCCACTGCCTCACCGAAACAGGCGGGGGGATACTCTGCCACTCTGCTTCCCTTTGCAAGGTCCCAGTCTGCTTCAGTTTAGTTTTCCTTGGCGGGCTCTGCCGTAGCTTGCGGTCCAGTCTCCTCCCGGCTCCATCCAGCCTCCGTGGGTCTCACTCACTATCTTCAGTATGATGTTGTGGAAGCGGACAATGGATCTCAATGGGAGTAATCAGCACTGCTCCGTGCCTCTTCCTCTTCCCATTTATCAACATATCATTCCCTGTTTGATGTTGGGAACTGTATGAAGCAGACAAAACAGGGGTTTGAGGGAGGGGGTTACAATTTGCCATTAGTGCATGACAAGAGGAGGAGTATCTCTGAAAGGAAAAGGGGGACATGCGTTTCCCTACAAGGATGTCCTGTCATCCCCCTGAGGGTTGCCTCTCCCCAACCCCCATGTGGTCCTCCCTCATATAGCGGCCCCCAGATCAGGATTAGGCAGCGGCGGCCATCACCTGACCACATGTGAAGAGGTCACCCCCAGGAAAGAAGTGAGGACATCCTTTGATTTTTCAGGTAATCAGAACATGGCATTGAAGACAAACATGCACACAGCCTAGCTGGACCAAGCTCATGCACCAATTAAAGATGAACATAAACACTTTAAAAAAGAATACAGAGTTCCCAGGGCAATGAGTGAATATGAACAAACATAACACCACCCTTCCTGACACTATCTAAACCAGATAATCCTCTTACAGCAATACATCACTTATTTCACACCTTTCCATCATCAAGAACCTCTGCATCACTAACACTCTCGCTACCCACATGGAGTCAGAAAATGTGCTTTGTCCTTTAAGCACCATACCAGGTTTGCATACCCAGACAGTGTCTCCCTCCTCTACTCTGGTAAATCTGACTTTCTTTAGGAGATCAAATCTAGACTTCACATCCTTATTCTTCTATTGGACACGCTCTCTCAGAATTCTCTCATCCCATTCCACAAACCTCATTCTCCCCAACCAGGCCGGACAAACCGCTGTGGCAGCTTTCTTTCTTGTGAACCTCAAACGGGATCAGGCCCGTAGTCGCATGCAGTGCACATCTGTAAGCGCGCACTTCTTTCAACAACAATTTCCCAATCCTCACCTCTCCTAATAGCCATGCAAATCCCTTACATTAGGGTCCCATTTAACCGCTCCACTGCTCCATTGGTGGAGGGATTAAACAGATGTTTTCAAATGCACCACCCATCTCCCTGCAAGGAATTAGTCACCCTTGAGGTGAATTGCACACAGTTGTCAGTCACTAGTCTATTTGGGAATCCTGCCCTCTGGATGATGTGGTCAAGAAATGCAACTTGAGCACATGAATCAGCCTCATGAACCATTACCCACTTAGAGTACAGGCAAATTAAGACCAAGACATACTTCTTTCGCCCCCAATACCACCAATGGGCCCTAGCACATCCATTGCTAACTCCCAAGGAGATTCTATGGGGCTTCAAAGGTTGCGAGTGTTTCTTCAAAACTTTGTCTGACTCTCTGCAACCAACTCAGTATTTGACCATCTCCACTTCACTGTCCAAACCTGGACACCAATAATCCGCTCTGAAAAGACCTTTCATCTTTGTCACCTTTATGAGCCACTTCTATGATTCTGCTCCTAACCCCCCAATGGTGGTATGATGCGTCCTAACCTGAAAACCTGGCCATATTCCACGCTTAAATCGTACAATTAGTTTGTGGAATGCCCTTAAACCACAATCACTAGTCCAATGTTCACAGTTGGGCATAATCATTTTCTTCACTTTAGACAAAAGCTCAGACTTATCTGCCTGTTCCCATTCTTGAGACATGATGGCTCCACCACACACAACAAAGACAATCTTGCGCCAATTCCACTTCATCTACTTGCTCACCAATAACCACTGACTTAATTGCGCTGGAAAGAAAATCTGCTAAAATGTTTTCTTTTTCAGGTATAAACTCCACCTTGCCGGATTGTACCTGTAAGGAAGTCACCCATCTGATAATTCTGTGTGACATGTGTTCAAGTCCCTTTGACATAAAAATACTCGGGAGTGGCTTGTGATCACCCAGGACCTTGAAATCTCTTCCACCACAGAAAGGCCTTAAACTTGTTGATATCCCAAATCACACTCAATGCTTCCTTCTCAATGACAGAATAGCGCTCCACTGCTCGATTAACGGAACGGGAGGCAAATTCAATTAACTCTCTCCACACCATGTTGACTCTGCAACAAAACTGCTCCACACCTTCTATTACCTGCTTCGGTCATAATGTATGTGTCTTTCACCTTATCAAAACTACCCAAATCAGGGTAGTACTTACAAATGCCCTCTTTATTTCAACAGATTCTTTCTCACATTCACATGACCATATGAAATTAACCTCCTTTTTGCTCAGCGACCTTATGTGGACACAACGATCCAAAAAATCCTCTTGAATTTTGCATAGTATTCTACCAAACCTAAAAATGCCATGATCTCCAGTCTACTCTTGGGCGGATGAAAAGCCACAATTGCTTAAGCAAGGTTTTCTGTGGGTAGCACCCCTTCACCACACAGTTTGTGACCCAAGTAAGCAATCTCAGTCAACCTCAATTACACTTGCTTTTTTGCAATGTCATCCACCATATAATGAACCCACCGTAGCCCAAACAGTGCCCGAACAGTAATCTATAGAAAGCATAGAAACAACGTTGCCATGCATTACCAAGGCAACGCAGGAGGATGCTGCGTTATGCTTTTCCAGAAGAGGCAGCTGGCGATCTTCTCGGGCGAGGAGGGGCCCTCTTATGCCAGAATTCTGCTGAAGATACTATCCAAATGAAGAAAAGGTGCAACCGCAGGCGCACCCTCCATGGACACCTAAACACTCTAATTGCTGCGGGGACCGTTCCCCAAGGGCGATACAGCAGCAAAGTTCTCCCCTACCACAACAGGCTTTCAGGCATGAAGAACAGCAATCCGGACCACGCTGGGGATCCCTTCTACAGCAAGTACTCAGGCACAGTGAAAAGCAATCCAGGGAAGGCCCGAGAAGCCACAAATCCTGGGCAGGAGGGCCAACAGGAAAGGAACCCCTCAAACTCATTGCCAAAATTGTTGAGGCAAGTCATCACAGGAAGCATAGGAGACTTCAGGGTTCTGATAGGTTTTATTTTAGTTAAGAACATACGCTGTAGAAAGGCCCTCCTTCCAGTACCATCTCAGGGATCAAGTAAACTGGAGCTCACAGGGCACCATTCCATTTATCTACCCAGAACAGAGAATCAGAACATGGAGCATGGCATTGAAGATAAATATGCAAACAGGTCAACTGGACCAGGCACATGCACAGATTAAAGATAAACACCAACACTGAACCAACATAACAGAAACCCGTTGTGCGTTCATACCCCAGCCAAGGCCACACCACAGCATCCATATTTTGGGAGGTCAATGGAGTAGGAAGTCTTCCATTTCATTCATATTAATGGAAATGCTGGTTGTAAACAAAGTTATCTGTGCAAATGTGAGAAGTCGTTATTTCTATATAAAATCCCACAAATCCCTTTAAGCTAAGCACAGATGAACACCACTAAAATCGGGATAATTTAAAAAGGCTACAAGTGAATGGGTCGGTAGTTCACCATTGCACCCTTCTTCGATTCAGTCACCGTAAAGTAAAGAACACACTTTGAGAGTTGTACCTGGGTATGGTGATTTTTAGTTTCTATATAGTGACATCTATTTGCGTAAAGTGAGGTACAAGGTAAAAAAAAATCTAAAAATTCCAGATTTGGACATACAGAAAATCACAACATAAACAACAAATCAACACAAATTCTTGTGCATTAAACAGAGTACAGATCCTCTACTGTTGATTGTGACTCAGCATTCTTTGCAGGAGCTCATCCCTCGCTGCACGCAGCCCGCGCGCACAGACCAGTGCAGAGAACACTCGCAAGAAAATCCTTCGAACTTATGCCCATGAATATACCGCTCCCTGAAGTACACAGCCCCATGTAGAGGAGTCTATTGTGACCTCCACTGATGAGGATTTTCCCCCATTAAAGCACCTGTGGCCATTTCCCCTCCACAGCATTCTATGAACATCCAGCTCATATAGTCCCCCGTCCTGAAGAAGGCCGTATCAGATATGAGGCACATCCAGCCCCTATAGACGGCTGAAATACCCCGGCGTAGACAAACCATTTGTAACCACAGTGCTACCAATGTATTTACACTGTCTTGTAAAATCCTCCTTTTTGTATTTCTGTTCCAAATGTCCACTTGTGTTTTGACACTGTTCACTATATGTCGACAGTAGAGGATCTGTCCTGTCCAAGAAGAGAGCTTACATCCACACCCGCATCTCTGCAGCCTCTAACAACTTGGCCAAGCTTTTCAAAATCTGCACGAAGCTGGTCAATATCCACCTCTCCTGTTCCCTCCCAGGCCCTTTGCACAGCATTGGCTTCTCACTTCACCACTAAAACTCAGGACATCATGTCCACTCTCTCCTCTTACTCTCCCTCTA
Source organism: Ambystoma mexicanum (assembly GCF_040938575.1). NCBI lineage: Eukaryota > Metazoa > Chordata > Amphibia > Caudata > Ambystomatidae > Ambystoma > Ambystoma mexicanum. Next base: position 386,323,158 of record NC_090921.1, read on the forward strand.
CCATTCTCGGCCCCTCTCCGGACGTCTCTCTTCCTCCCTTCTTCTCCTTCCCTTTGTTCACTCCATATGTTTCTAGACAAGTCTGATCTATGAAAGTCTTGTCAAAGCAGCTGCTCCCCTGCTCCTCCAGAACCATCAAGGGCCACATCTACACCCTCCCTATTTTGCCACTGGAACCTTCCCTTATCCCCCCTCTCCCCTAAAGCACTCCCTTGTGCACCCCCTCCTTAAGAAGCCCTCTGTCAATCCTTCCTCTCCGGCAAACTACCGTCCAATCTCCATCACTCCTTTCCTGGGCAAACTCCTGGAAAAGCTGGCAATCTTGCAGCTTACTTCAAAAATACCCAGATGAGAGACAGCGCCAAATATACTTTTTGGAAAAGTAGTATTTATTGCATGTAGCCCTATGTATGACACGTGTTTCGGCTAATCTCTTAGCCTTTCTCAAATACGGGCTGTGAGGTTGCATATTTTCAAAACATAGTATTTGATGCGACAGAAAGTGACCAAATTAAAGTTATTTACAATAAACAGAGAGTAAATTAAATTTACAAACAATTTGAAACATTGTTTACACATTTTGTAGTGAATGCACCATGCGATCAGAATCATAGTGTATGATAATCACAGAGAGTCAAGACTTGGTGACGGGGAGGATTCATGGGGTATAAAGAGGAAAAATAGAGACAATTGTGCAAACAATATAAAGAAAGAAGAGAGAAAAAAGATAGTTCATTAGTCCCAATACTTTATTAATGGTTGCTCATTTTAAAGCTGGTCATGCTAAGGAGATAGTTTGTATCATGTTACCTGTGTGGCTGTATATTTTCAAAACATAGTATTTGTTGCGGTCGTAATTAACTGGGTTCAATCCCTACGAGTAAAGAGAGAAGATACACATGTGTAACATTCAATGATCAGTTTCTATACTGTGAGACCTTCTTTACGTAATTTGATATAGGTTTTATTTCGGTCTTTAAGGATACCCTAGTTGACTAATTACACTTGTGTTGTAGTGGTACTAAATCAATGTATCCAGAGGCACTCGACTCGGTTGTGAGCCGCTTATTTGGTAACTTCAGGTATCTATCTCTTAACCAATGCTTTCAAAAACACACATATATTTTAGTTACATGTGCCTTTAAAGTTGCACTAGTATTGTAGCAATGCTAAATCAATATATGCAGAGGCACTTGACTGTGAGCCGCTTCTTAGTAAATTCAAACGCATGTTCTCTTAAGCAATGATGTCAAAAGCACACGTAATGTGCATCTTGCATAAACAGTGGATGCCACTGAAATGTCCAAACCTAGTCTACATATTGCGTTCGCAGGTTTTGACAGACCCGCTCATAGTAATTTAAGGACGGTCTCTTACCTGAACAAATATCTTGCAGCGCCTTTGCGCTCAGCTACATTCTATGTGTGCGCCGTACAGCGTCTTAATAAAAACATTGTTTGTTGCCGTCATCGTCATGGCGACTACAACGGGGTAGTCCTTTCATTGTTTCTACTGACGGGCGCTGTACTAAGCGCCATCTTTTAGGAGGTGTTTCAACATGCCATCTATGTTTGTTGGCTAACATATCCCTATTTCCTATTGTTTACTATTAGTGAATAGTATTAAGATCCTGTTCTATTTATTTACACAATTTATGATTCATTTTTGAATGTATGTAATACATATAGCGTGTTTTGAAATTATATAAATCGTAAGTAGCGGTATTAAGGAAAACATTTTTGGAGTGGCGTGCTAGTCGTTAGGCACCTTGTTATCAATATATGTTTAGTAATACTAACATATATTGAACCCAGTTAATTACGACCGCAACAAATACTATGTTTTGAAAATATACAGCCACACAGGTAACATGATACAAACTATCTCCTTAGCATGACCAGCTTTAAAATGAGCAACCGTTATTTTAAAAAAGTATTGGGACTAATGAACTATCTTTTTTCTCTCTTCTTTCTTTATATTGTTTGCACAATTGTCTCTATTTTTCCTCTTTATACCCCATGAATCCTCCCCGTCACCAACCCTTGACTCTCTGTGATTATCATACACTATGATTCTGATTGCATGGTGCATTCACTACAAAATGTGTACACAATGTTTCAAATTGTTCGTAAATTTAATTTACTCTCTGTTTATCGTAAATAACTTTAATTTGGTCACTTTCTGTCGCATCAAATACTATGTTTTGAAAATATGCAACCTCACAGCCCGTATTTGAGAAAGGCTAAGAGATTAGCCGAAACACGTGTCATACATAGGGCTACATGCAATAAATGCTACTTTTCCAAAAAGTATATTTGGCGCTCTCTCACATCTGGGTATTTCTGAAGTCGACAATTTGTACCAGTGGTTTTAATGGCTTTTTTGTAACCACCAGTCAGTTGAGACGCAACATATCTTTCATTACCTTTGCTGCAAACCATTACTTGTACAAACCTATCTCTGTCGCCTTGACAGATTGTGCCTACAAAGCCATAAAGTGTATGCAATCTTGCAGCCTACTCTCCATACTGAATCTGTTGGCTGTCTCTGTGACCACCTGTCTGGCTTTAGAGCAGCCAGAACCACGGAAACTGCTCTCCTGAACACCCGTGAAGACTTGCTCTCTAATCTCGACTCTAACCTTCCTTCTGTCCTCATTCTCCTTGATCGATCCTCTGTGACAACCTGGGCATCACGGGTCAGGTCCTAGCATGGTTGACCTATTTCTCTCGATTGCCCTTCCCAGGTCCAACTTGGGTCCTTTCTCTCTCCCACCTTTCTCTCTACATATGGTGTTCCCCAGGGTTCTAACCTCTCACCCTGGCTCTTCAACCATTACTTGGCTCCTCTGGCACACCTCATCTCTACCTTCTGTTCCAACTTTGTGTTATGCGGATGACACTCAGCTCTCCTTCAGGCTCCCTTAAGCCTCTTCTGCTCGTCGCTCATTCATGACCGTCTATTCGCGATTCAGGAATGGTGTGCCTCCAACGATCTCTGCCTTAATGCCAGTAAGATGGAGATCCTTCTTATTGGAACACCTGCTCCCACTTTCCCTCTTGCACTCTGGCTGCCCACCCTGGGCCCTCCACCCGCACCTTCTCGTGAGACAAAGAACCTTGGTGTCATCTTCGACTCCACCCTCTCCTTCTCTCCTCACATCTCTGACATCTCTAGGAAGTCACACTACCAGCTGCACCTCTTCAGAGGTATTCTTCCTTTTCTCACTTTCCCCGAGAAGCTCACTGTCTCCAAAGCCCTGGTTCTCTCTAGTCTAGACTGCTGCTACAGCCTCTTTCTAAATCTGCCTGCCTCTACTCTTCTCCCTTTGCAACTAATCCAGAACAGCACTGCGAGAACTGTCCTTGGCCTCAAGCCCATGGATCGATTCACTCCAGCCCTGAAATCTCTCCACTGGCTCCCAGTGGCTGCAAGGTTCAAGTTCAATACCCTCTGCATCGTCCACAAGGCTTTTCAGGGGCTGGGGACCACACTACATCCAACTCTCTCTTCCTAAACATCTTCCTTCTCGAGCCCTCGGCTCATCCAGCTCTGAGGGTCAGACACTTCTCCAGGCAGAGAGTGGGGGGTAGAACTCTGTCCTCGGCTGGGGCCTCCCTCTGGAACAGCCTCCCGGCCTCCCTCAAACTTGAAGCAACTCGAGACCTTCCTTTTCGCTTCTGCTTTCTCTCTCTCTCCTGCTGATGCTGTGGTCTGCGGCGCTAACTGGTTGCCTGGCCACCCACTGAACCTCATGGGCACCAGGCTCCTGCACAACCAGTAGCCCCTTGCACTGCCTACGGCCCTCTCACCCACTTAGGGACCGTTTCTGCAACCCTACAATCCCTTGCCTCTCTGCACTTACTTGGGCCACCATCCTGGCAGCACTTACCGCATCTTGCTACTGCACTCTCCCCCTCCTCCTCACCCCCTGGCACTTCGCATGCCTCCCCCTCACACTTGCACAATCTGAATGACAAGGTTTGGTAAGATCTGTTTTGTCCTCCCTCTGTCTACCCTTCCTTTTCTTGTTGTGCCTAGAATCACTTGTGTACTGGCGCGTTATAAATGATTTCTCATATCAACTGGATAACCATCCCTCTAGGTTAACATATGCCTCCTATGTCCTGGTATACATCCCTGGCTTCTCTACACAACCAGTTAGGTCCATGGATTTTATTCAGAACAAGGCAAATGATCTTGGGAAGAATCCTCTCCTATTGGTGGGTCATGGGAAGTACTGGGCCTGGGAGCCATTTGAGTATTTTCCCACTGATAGCTCAGGATTCGGCTATAGTATGCTGTTTGCATCTCCTTCTGTTCTGTTGCTGGTCTGCTGAATTGTTCCCGTCTGTTTTGTGTCTATTCTCACTGTAGTGGGGATTAAATATATCTTTAGCCGTACGCTTACTTGAAATGATTTCATTGGTCACAGATATTTTCAGACTGATACCTCTGTTATTGTATAATCAGGCTCATCAGAGGTCTTCGGGGACATTTACAAAGTACACACACAAAGCACCAATTGGTTATTAGCATGGGAATTCACAAAGGAGGTTAATATAACTATTTCAAACCTCACATGTACCTGAGAGAATAGATATTCTGGGTGCTCTTGTGAATGTTAGAGAAGCTGTATAAGTGTGTGACTGCTGTGGGTTAATGTGTGCATGCTAATGTGGTTGTGTGTGTGTGTGTGTGTATATGGATGTGTGTGTGTGTATGGATGTGTGTGTGTGCGCATGTAAGTCTGGGGCACAGGGAGCATTGGGACATGAACATTTTTGACAGGGGCATGACATATTTTACTGGTGTTTTGGGCAAAGCATAGCCAACATGAATGTAGTTACGTGAAAGAGGGGTTAGGGTAGAGGGAGGGTACTACAATGAGGCTGGCTGGGTGCTACTGTGGCATGTAATTGTTTATTTGCATTAAGGGCAAGGGCAGCATAGTAAGTGTTCTCACATGAGGGAAGGGAAGGCATATTTCCATACTGTGACATGGCCTTTTTTACTGCTGTCACGGCCAAAGGCAACATGAGTGTTCTTAAATAAGGGCAGGCATGTTTTCTTACGGTGAGAGGTGGCATTTTGTACTGGTGTCCGGTCAAAGACAACGTTATGAGTGTTCTTACATGGGGTGGAGAGTCAGTTCTGCAGATCCCAAGAGGATATTTTCTTACTGTGGCATGACATTATTTACTGGTGCATAGGGCAAACACAACATGAGTGCTATTAAATAGGGAGGGGGTGATTTATGTAGCCAACAAGGAGATGTGTTTTTACTGTGGGATTTTTTTCCCCACCAACATTAAGGCGAAGCCAGCAGGAGTATGTACTTATATAGGGATACTGTGATACATTGGCAGAGGCAGAATGAACAGGTTTTGTTATAGTATCAGTACTGGAATTATGGGCATAGAAAACAGGAGTATGTTTGTATGGGTCATGTAAGGAAGGCATGGTATCAACAGTAAGACAGATACAAGTGACCACACTTCAAGGGTGTTTATTGAACTTTCGTAAGGGTGTGATAAACGCCTATCTAAACCTTAATCTATAGATGGGAGCAAGCTAAAACCATCAAATAAGAATAATGCAGTCCTAGTGGAGTGGACCAATACTAAAAAACCTATTGCCAATCCTTACCACAAATTTACAAAAATAGTGTTGGATAGTGTTCATGAAAAAGAAAAGTGTTCACAAAATGATATGTCAGGATGTTCAGGCCGTGGGCCTTCCTTCCCCATGTTTTCAGCACGGGGCAAGGGGGATCACTCTAGCAACGCACACACTCTGGCTTCTGTGGCACGAGGATACAGTTCCATTACCAGCATCAGGACGTTCTGTGTCCAAGTCTCTTTACTTCTTAAAAGTCTCTTGATTCAGAGGTGTTGATGTACAAAAACAAGAGGCAAAAGTATTTACCTTTCACAAGTATGCAATTTGGGTGTTCACCCTGGATCCCCCTCTTGCCGGGCTCAGATCCCCTTATTACAATGTTCAGAGAATAATCTCTCTCGGGTGACTCACGGTTCACCCCGGATCCCCCTCAGCCGAGCTCAGATCCTCTTTCTTTTACCCAATTAGCCTCCCTCAGCTGGGCTCAGACCAATTGCAGTGTATTTTAAACAATCTAAGACTTATGAATATGCACGGGGCTTGGTGTGACCCATTGCAGGACCACTTAAATCTCAAGATTCCTTTTAATTTACACTTAGCATCAATAGGATACCTAACAGACTTTCGAATGAGCACCCACATGGAGCTGGACCACTCAGTCTGTGGTATCTTTTCTTGGCATCACAAAGTTCAGTCACTCCTATAGTTTCCTATTATATTCGCATCGCTCGTCACATACGTCTCACACACGGTTGTCTTTAGATAGCTTCATACAATGTTGTCATTTGCATCCTTGATTCAAAAACAGGCTGGTTTGGTATCAGTCTCTCCAACTCACCGGCTGTGCTGTCTTTACTGGCGCTTCTTTGTTGTAGGAGCCAAGGACAGTGCCAATCGCTCCTACCTGCCTTGGTTATCGACACAGGAGAACCCTTGGTACCTCGGACACAATGTGCAGATTTGATCAGCTTCAGTTCCTGGTCTTAGGTTTCTTACTTTCCAAGGTTCACAAATGTAATGGTCTTTAAAGGTCAAGGGCAATTCCCTCCTTGCAATCCTCTCCGGACTCGCCGTCTTTCTCCTTGTATTAAACTGCCATCTTGGAACTGCTGTTTTCCTCGTTTGATTTGCCTCGCTCAGAGTGTGCTTTCGTGTTGCGCTTTTTATCTATGTGGGGCAGTGTGATGGAAGTCTGGTGTGTGTAATGAGGTGTGTGTAATGATCCGTACTTGCCCAACCTTGCCCGACAATTGTATTGGGATAGGTCAGGTATACGGCTCTGGTGTTAGTCCGTTGTCGCTCACAGTAAGCTGTCCACGAGAAAGTGTTTGTGTCAGGAAAGGGGGAGTCGGAGAGGGTGTTGAGTTCCTAGATATCCTACTTGGTAGGATGGGGAAAAGGTGTTAGAGGGAAGGGGATACTGCGTCTTATCATCCAGTGTCCCACTTCCACTCCCTGAATACCCATCAAGGTCATCCTCCCGCACTGGTCCACCCCCAGGAACGGGATCCAAAAGCGGTGCCATGTCCTGGCCACCTGGATGACAGATCCCTGGGGACTAGCGGGTGAGACACCTTCAGTGAATGCTGGTATATAGGGGTGGACCAGCATAGTCCTGTTTGGGCACATTCAATTTGAAGATGTTTTACACTTACAAACTACGGGCATATAGTGGGCAGAGGCATTATGAAAATGAGATGGAAAATGCTCCTGTGCATTGTTGATATTTTGGCATCTAATGGATGTTTTTTTTCATGTCTTACCCTACAAAAACCGATGGTAAACAATGTGGAATTTTACCTAATTGGTCACAAAAAGCGCACTGTAAAATGCACCATTTTAGCCAATAATCTGAAAGAATTCTTGCGGGAGGTGGGGGGGGGAGAAAAAACCCTCTTCATTGATTTGGACTCCCTCGCTACACTCGGTAACTCCTGCGCATTCGGCCGGGGTAGAACAGTCCTCCTTCCCTCTGCAGGCTCTCCTTGGGGTGGGCCTTACTACATCAGGCCCAGGCCCAGGCTCAGGCCCCGGCCTCACCTGTTAAACAATCCTGGCTATGCCCCTGTTTCCTGGTCAGAGTGGAAGAATGTGTATGGAATCCGTTTATGGTCGAAAAGGGATTCTAGGCCCCTGACGGCGAGAGTGGCCGATATTATTGTGGGCGATAGGGGGTGAGAGGCCAGTCAGAGTCGAGCCTGCCGAAGTAGAGATCTTGCTTCATTTACTCGGCAAAGGTGGGGTAACACAACCTTGTATACTATCCCCCTGGTTCAGGGTGGCAGGGTGAATAAGGTTGAGCCCAGGGTCTTTGTGCGATTACTATGCTGATCGATAAGGGGATAACGTAAAAAAGGTATACATGGGAGACCACTAGGGGGCGCAGACAACAATGGCCGCGTGAGCTACAGATCCCGATACTCTCTTCGAAGCAACAGTTTGTGAATGGCAGTGGCCCATCAGAGAAAGGTGAACAAATCGGTAGAGGCCCAGGAGGTGGTAACCATCTGCACGGTAACACTTGGTGGCTCAAAGTGAAGTAAACGGGGCCTGGAGGAGATTGCGGCCCTTCCTCAGTGGAGATTCGGATTTTAGTAGCTCAGAAGGTAGCTAGAGAGGAGGAGCATCCTCTGAGCTGCTTCAGAACGTAACGTTACAGGCGGTGCGGATTCCGCGACAAGCAAGACTGCACAGTGAGTGACTCCCTCACCCCCAACAAGTTGCTTTGAGCTAAACCTAGCTGGAGTGTAGGTGTGCAGGCCCGCTGCGGGCTTGCACAGAGCTGGAGAGTCAGTGCACTGGAAGGAACGGGATAACAGCGGAGCCTGCTAGTTACGTGCAGTACATGGCACTTGGGTTTTTGGTGACTAGCTGGAGAGGAAATGACTTACCCACTGGGCCTCTTTAAGCATGGAATGGCAAGAACCTGTGCATCATTTGTCGCTGTGTACCGATGCAGGGCGGTGTTGCATGAACGGCTGGGCCTAGCACGGTGCCTATACGTGCAGCGTTTAGTTAATACCTCCCACGCTTCAAGACACTAAGCTGGAACCTCACATCCTGAGTACAAGAGAGCAAGGTTTAGGAACACCCTTGACAGGAACACCCTTGACTCCGGAGATGGTGTCAAAGGATGCCACAGGGGTTGCAGCTGGGCCTAGATCAGACACTGCATGCCACGGAGGAAGACATTGGGGGCATCCTGCAGGAAAAAAAGGCGCTGAGGAGGGATATACAGGCATCCATTCCAGAATTGAGAGGAATGGCTGAATGCGAACCTGGTGGAAATGAAGTTCGACGCAAGTCTTCCGGATCTTGAGACCAGGGAGGAGGACATTGTATTGAAGATGGATGACCTGGAAAACCGAGAGAGGAGGAACAATCAGGGTCCTAAGTATGAAGGAATCTGATGGGGAAACGCAGCCAGATGTTGAAAGGACGGTCAAGGAGATTGCCACCTTCCTTGCAGTAAAGCACATTGACGAAGAAGTGTGCCCATAGAGAGAGAGGCAAGTTTGCAGACAGACAGAGGACCAAGGTCAGTGGCGAGGTTTTCATCGCTTTGTGGAGAAAGCCGAGATTCTGGCCAGAGATATGGTGCAATAAGAGTGGTCTATGTCATAAGTGATGTCATAACTGTGTTTCAGGACTTGTCGGGACTTACATTGTCCAGGAGAAGAGATTGTCGTCCATTTACGCTCTGGCTTTCTTCCAAGGAGATTCGATTTTGTTGGGCAAGCCTGTCTGCATTATTGTTTGAGTACAGTGGTGAGGAGTAATATATCACCAATGCAGCGAAGGCTGTCCAGGCGTTTTAACACCTTCATACTCTGGGAATGACTGGTACTCCGTCTGCTTTGGATAATGAGCTTGCAGACCAGCAAAACAAGCCTAAAGGCCTGATACTGAAGAAGGAGACATTTAGGAAGCTGGGTACTCCATCACCCAGGAAAAGATAGAATCTGCACTATGGAAGAAGATTGACTTCTTTGGGGCAAAAGAGACTGAGTAGGAGAGGAAATGTGATTGAGATTGTGGATCAGCGGGGGTCAGCGTTTGTGTAGGTTACGGATGGTACTGGAGGAGTTGGGTCCTAGACTGAATGGAGTAGATATCCGATGCCGACAAGTGGTATTGTTAGACCGGATGGGGGTAGTCTTAGATTGGGTACTTTGAATATAAACGGGTTGAATTCCCCAATGAAAAGATCATTAGTATTGTGCAAATTTACTAGTGCATGCATGGATGTTCCATTTTTGAAGGAAACACGGAAGAAGCTCAGGGAGAAGCGCAAGGATGCGGGCAGGCGGGTGAATGAGTCTCTATGGGCTTCAGGTCCAAATAAAAAGGGGGGTGTTTGATTCTTACTCAACAAGGCATTGACATGTGTGAACCGGAAAGGTGGTGACCGACATGGAGGTTGTGTTTGTGTAGGTAGACTTTGGATCAGGCAACGGCTTTGCATGGGAAAATGTCGATAGTGGGAGATGATTTTGATTCATGGGAGGATCCCAGGAAGGAAAGGAGAGCACTGAGGGTGCCAAGTGATATGGGGTTGTCACTGGGCCAGTTGGGTGTCAGCAGGTTATAGGTGACAGAGGATTTACAGATGTGTGGAGGCACGTGAATACCAGGCATCAGGGCTTCACTTTCTTTCTCGCCCGCCCATGATACATACATTAGGATTGATTACCCGTTGGTGCAGAGATATGAAAATAGAATTTTGGGCAGTGCAGTTCAACCAGCTGGATACCAAAGGGTGGTGTAATGACTCCTTATGGAGGAATCCGTCTTTCGGGAGCAGCTTGTTACAGAGATTAGTGAATATTTTGATTTTAATGATAAAGCGGAACTGGAGTTTAGAATAGTGTGGGAGGCAGCCAAGGCGACATGGAGGGAGGAGGCAAAGAGGGAGAGAGGATTCTTTGGGAAAAGAGATCTGAGGTGGAGGAGAGGATTCACAATGAGGGGGAAGCACGACTGAGGGACTTGCAGAACTTAAGCAGAAAGGCACAGAGCTCAAAGTAGTGGGTTTGGGTGACACTGAAGAAATTGAAGTTTCTTAACAGAAGTTTTACGAGAAAGGGATCAAGGAGGATGCATTGTTGGCGGCTAGGTTGCAGATACAAATGACGGAAAGGTGGGTGGACAAAATTCAGGAGAAGGGGGGGCTTGTGTACCCAACTCCAGAGGGGATATCCGATAGGTTTGCTAGATTGTATAGGGAATTGTATGTGGGTGAAGGGGACGATCATTTGGAAGAGGTACAGAAGTATTTATATAGGATTTCCCTCTGGCGATGGAGGAAATATTACTGCTCGACTCCCCGATTTCCATTCAGGAGCTCAGGCTAGCAATTGGCAGGATGCCATCGGGTAAAGCTCCTGGTGAAGAAAGATTCACTATTGGCATTTTAAAGCAGTGCGCAGCACTTCACTTTGTGAAACTTTTTAATAACATCTTGGACACATGGCTAGCCCTTCCGTCCTTCAGTTAGGCCTTGATGTCAGTGGTTTAGAGGGAAGGTAGGGATCCAGATAAGTGTGCTTCATAATCGCCCGGTCTCCCATTTGAATGTGGATGAAAAATGTTTACTCAGACATTGGGATCAAGGTTACATGGGTTGTTACCCAGTCTTGTGCACACAAATCCAGTAGGTTTTTATCCGAGGCTGTCATGGTACGGATACTCAGAGGAAAACTTTAAATCTCATGAGCATGTGCTAGGTAAGGGAAGAGATCCTTTTTTATTGTCCTTCAATGCCGAGAAGGTTTTCGATTGGGTAGACTGGACATTTCCATTCAAAGTCCTGCAGAAGCTTGGCTTTAGAGACAAGTTATTAAATGGGTTGCATGCTCTGTACTTGGACCACATTACACAAGTGGTCATGAATGGGAAGTGCTTGCCTCATGATTTGAGGAGGGGCCCGAGACAAGGTTGTCCCTGCTCTTATTTGCCTTGTCGCTAAAGGCACTGGCAGTCAGAATTTGAGGGAAAATGGGCATTGAAGGAATCACTGATGGGGAAAAGAAATGTAAATTGGGTTTATATGCAGATGAAATATTTCTGCATTTGAGTAACCCTGCTGTTTCGATCCCTCAGACACTTGAGGTAATTCAGGAATACGGGGGCTCTGTCTGGGTTTACAGAGAATAAGGATACATCGATTCTTTTCCCCCTTCGGTCGCAGTTCGGATGACGATTGTGCGGATTTGGAATCACATGGCATTGAGATATGCCGGGATGGCTTGAAAAATATGGGTGACAATTACAAGTACGTCAGAGGAGATATATGAAGCCAGCTATCCAGACCTCCGGTCTACACTTTACAAAGGATTGGATATTTGGCCTGGCTCACTGTTTCATGGGTTCTATGTTGTTTCATCGACCACTTTATTTTTTTCACATTTATTTTGATGCATTTTTTCCAAAAAACTCTTCAAAACGTTTTTAATATTTGGGCTTGCCTCCAAGCCTTCCTCCTCCCTAAATTGTAAACCGTACCCAAACCAACCACATACCCACCACTTGTAACTCCTTACCCCACCTCCCCCAAATATTTTGTAGTTTTTTCTATGAAATTGCATCAAAAAAAGATACTTTGTAAAACTCCCTGGCAATGAAACAACAGCATACCCTTTCATGGAGAGGATGAATGCGATAATGACGGCCTTCCTCACAAAAAGTTTGTATATGTTTCAGATGCTTCCGGACAGGGTGTTTCGGGAAATAAAATTTAAACATTTGCGCTTTTGTTGGGGGTGGGGGGATCTGGGGTTGACCAGACAGAGGGTGGCATATAGTACATTGCTTTTGTTGTAGCAGTGAGGGATGCAGGGTCTCCCTCACATGGAATATTATTATAGGGCAGCACAAATTAGAGCAATTATACCACATTTATGAAGTGATAAGGAGAAGCAATGGGTGGTGCTCAAGAAATGTTGTTGAAGCCAGCAACCATTGGGGAATGGATGTGGGTTACAAGAAGGGCTATATACTGAGGAGGATTTTGCAGCCTCCTATAATAGGGATTTATTGGAAGGTTTGGAAGCAGCATAGGCAAATGCTGGGAGTGAACACTTGGCCGTCCCTGCTCAGTTCTACAAAGACACCCCCCTATAAGAGACGATATACAAGATTGTCTTTGACTCCAACCCTGGTACGAAGCAAGCTTGGAGAGAGTGGGGCAGTTATGGGTGGGTGGGGCTTTTATCTTCTTTAATGAGTTGGAGGTGCACCTTGGTATTGGGAGAATATCGGTTTTCATGTACTTACAACTTTGTGTAGTCCTTGTAGTGAATAAGTGGAAGGGGGCACTTCAGAGGGATTCAATGCAGGTGGAAAGCACATTGGACATGACGAGGTGATTAATGTCCATTCTTTATCAAGCATTAATAGCAGCAAGAGTAGGAAAAGCAACAGGTCTGAAAAATAGGTGGGAACAGGATCTAGGTAGTGTGATGAATCATGCAGAGTCCTCACAAAGACCCTCCATTGGGGGTGGTGTTCTGTGGGATGATCACCTGGGAGGAGAAAGGGCCCAGGGAAGGGAGTAGTTTCTTACCTGTAACTCCATTTCTCCAGAGTTGGTATCTTTCATTCATTCACATGCTGTGAATATTCCCCATTGTCAGGCTGGGAACCTCGGTCATTTTAACTTAGCGTTTTCCTATGGAAAACTTTGACACTTCAGTGTCCTATCAACGTCCTTTATGGGTGCTTAATAGGACGCAGGGTATAAATAGCCCCGCCCCCGCGGCTTCCTTCAGATTTTAACATCCAATGTAGAGGCAACCCAAACCAGGTTTGCATGAAGGGGCGGCCGGCGGGCGTATGTGAATCCATGAAAGATACCAACGCAGGAGAAATGGAGTTAAAGGTAAGAAACTACTCCCTTCTCCAGCATTGGATCTTTCATGGATTCACATGCTGTGAATAGATTACATAGCAGTACCCATCATGCATGGCGGAGGGTAACTGCAAACCAGTATAGAAACAGAATCACATATATGTTACGCTCACCTGGACCCCACAGGGGTGTCGATCGGACCCGGACAGCAGCGGTCTCCGTCAACGTGATGCGTAGTGCAGAGATGACTGTCTGGACTGGCCCGCCTAGTCTTGTCTGCTGGACCCGAAGAAGTATTTTCCTGCAAGTGGAGACAGGGATTAGCCACCTGTGGGTTTTAGTGATGGCCTCCCAACTGTTCTCGCTCTCCCCCACTATTCACCTCCGATATCCCCTTAGTAACCTCACCTTATGTTTGTAAAAGATGAGCTCTCCATCCTGCGTGTCTTGCAGGGGCACGTAGATAACAGTTACTTCACTGGTTTGAAGGCATTGGGAGAGTTCCGGTAAGCATTGACTCTGAAGCCCCAGGCGGGATTGGTAAGTATCAAGTTCAAAGAGTTCAATGTGCCCGATGTTGACTCTTGTCCCCTTCCTTCCTTAAGTTGCAACTGAGTTTGTGAGAAGAAGGTCTTGTAGCTGCTGCTGGAGTTCAGGTAAGAGTGTGTTACCCAACGCTGTCCGGTAACTATTGCATGCGTTAACGTGTTGTTTTTCTCCCTCTTTACAGATGCGGCATATGAAGATATGGAGAATAATACCGCCGGTGGTAAATCAGGTAAGCCTATGGTGGTAAGAGGTATTTGTTGATTCCCTTGGCTCACCTTGTTATTCTTGTGCCCCTAGGTGCCGGAGTACGGCGAAGAAATGATGGAGACGGTGCCGGATCGAAAGATGCTGTGAGAACTGGTGAGTATGGTGCCGTGCTGGAGCTGGCGAAGCGACGCGTGCAGGACTGATGTACTTTCCAGGTTGGGAGATGAAATGGATCCGGAATCAGGTGAGGAATATGAAATAAGTTTTCTAACCTTGTCCTTTTCTTTCTCTTTATTCTCAGAGCTACGGATTCGAGGCGGGCGTGGCAGAAGACTGGATGCTGGCTGTAGGCACGCGGGCGTGGCAGAAGACTGGATGCTGGCTGCAGGCACGGTGAAAGTCACGCTGCTGGGTGCAGAATAACACGAAGCATGTGCTGCTGTTCGGGCGTGGTTTAAATAGCCTCCAAAGTAGTCCCAGGAAAGAAGTTCCCCAGGACCACACCTGAGTAAAAAATAGTCCCTGTAGTAAAATAGTCCCATCCAGGCCTCACGTTGGCTTGGATTTATTTGCAGCATGGTCTGCATGAGGCAAGTAATGTCTATGAGCCTGGCGCCTATGGCGCCAGGACTGATTTTTATTATGAGCCTGGTGCCTACGGCGCCAGGACCGAACCCAGACAGCCGCTAGCTGGGGCTGCTGGGGTTTTTGTAAATGTCTGGATGCCTGCTCCCGGGGCTGATGGGCTTGATCCGGATGCCCGGGGGTAGGCATGACAATACATGAGACAAGAAACCCATCCAGTGATAAAGTTCAAACAAATACCCCGAAGCTGCAGGGCTTACCTTGTTGAAACAGGCGTTGCAGGACCGCCCGTCCCATCTGCACATCCTCACCATGCTGCTGCTCCAGACAGTAATGTCGAGTAAAGGTATGCGGCACCGCCCATGATGCTGCCTGGCAAATGTCCACTAGCAGAATCCCCGACCATAATGCCGCAGACGAAGCCGTAGACCTCGTCGACTGAGCCCTCGGATTCCTCTCCAAAGGCTTCTCAGTTTTAGTTGGCAGAATGAGATAGAAGATGACACCCAACGAGAAAGTCCTTGCTTGGAGATTGCCCGTCCCTTGACGGACGGTCCATAAGCCACAAACAGCTGTTTAGAAAGTCTGAACTCCTGAGTGCGATTAAAATAAAACTTCAATGCCCTCTTCACATCCAGCGAATGCAAAGCCTGTTCTGCATGTGTGGAGGCTGAAGCAAAGAATGCGGGAAACACAAAAGAAGAGTATATGAAATGTCGTTGGCACTTTTGGGATAAAGTGAAGATTAGTAGGCAACACCACCTTGTCCTTGAAGAACTTCAAGTATGGAGGGTCCACAACTAAAGCTTGAAACTCCGACAACCTTCTGGCCAAAGTAATAGCCACCAGAAAAGCCACCTTCCAAGACAAAAACTGCAAAGGAGTCGACGACATCGGTTCAAACGGCGGTCTCATCAGACCTGACAAAACCACATTAAGGATCCACACCGGCGGAAACTTCTTGACTGGAGGAAACGTACAGAACAACCCCTTCAAGAAATGCTTGATGAGACGATCACTAAACAGAGGCGCTGCATGCCGCCTCCAACTAAATCTAGAAATTGCTGCCAAGTATAACTTTATGGAGGATAACGCCACACCCTTTTCCGCCAACTCCAACAAGTAGGGTAGAACTTGCTCCGGCGAAATGTTCAAAGGGTCCACCCCAGGCTGGCCCTCACACCACACACAAAATCTTTTCCATTTACACGCATAGGAGACATTTGTGGACGGAGCTCTTGCCGCCTCCAAAATGCGCTGACAGTCGCTGGAAAGCTTTAGCAGGGCAAACACAGAAGTCAGGAGCCAAACCGTCAAGCTGAGAGATCCCAGATCTTGGTGCCAGAAAGCACCCTTGAGCTGATACAGAAGGTCCGGTGTCACTTCCAACCGAATTGGCTCCGCTACGGACAGATGAAGGATATCAGAGAACCACGGCTGCCTGGCCCAGAACAGAGCCACCAGAATCACACAGCATGGGTATCTCCGAATCCACTGGAGGGTCCGTCGAATAAGCGGAAATGGAGGAAATGCATAAGCGAACCGGTCTGTCCACGGGAACGAGAACGCATCCCCTATAGACACGGGGTGAGCACACCTGCTGGCAAACTCCTTGCATTGTTTGTTCTCCCTCATTGCAAAGAGATCCAACAGAGGACGGCCCCATTTCAGCAAGATCATGGACACCTGTTGCTCCTTCAGCTGCCATTTGTGGAGCTGGCCTACATCCCTTCTGAGCCCATCTGCCTGCACATTCAACACTCCCGGCAGATGAAACGCCACAATGCCAATGTCGTGCAGCAGAGCCCAATGCCAAAGTTCTTGTGCTTCTTTCAACAGCACCCTGGAATGCGTGCCCCCCGTTTCCTGAGATAAAACATTGTGGTGGTATTGTCCGTCAACACCCTCACCACCAAACCGCGTATGCGCGGCAGAAACAATTTCAGAGCCCAATGTACCACTCAACTCGAGCACATTGATGTGGAACCGCGACTCCACCAGAGACCACAGGCCATGAACCTGTAAGCCCTCAAGATGCGCCCCCCATTCTGTCTGAGAGGCATCTGCCACAATTGTAAATTGGAACACCGGTTCCAGCAACGGCATGCCCCGAACCAGAATGTCCGAGCACTGCCACCATCGAAGAGCTGCCACCAGACCGCCATCGATCACCACCTGGTTGGACCACGCGCCGCAACTCTGAGCCCACCAGTCGGTGAGGAACTCCTGCACCGGCCTCATGAAGAGATGACAGTTTCTCACCAGCGGAATGCAGGATGCCATGGCCCCCAGCAGTGACATGTAGGTCCGGACCGACACCCTTGTACCGATCTTCCACTCTGCTGCCCTTTGCCGCAGCTTCAGAACCCTCTCGCCCGAGGGCTTCACAAGTCCCAGGTGAGTCTGAAACTCTGCCCCCAGAAACAAAGAGTCCTTGGAGGGCGACAGAAAGGACTTCTCGAAGTTCACGGCGAAGCCTAGCCGTTGCAACAGCTGCATGGTAGCGCTGGCGCTGAACCGCGTACCAGCCAGTCGTCCAGGTATGAATAGAACCTCCCGTTGGTGCCACGCCGCCACTGGCGCCAAACATTTTGTAAACATCCTGGGAGACGACTTTAAACCGAACGGGAGCACCCGAAACTGGTAATGATCTTCTCCTACGACAAACGGCAGAAACTTGTGGTTCCGTCGACGCATGGGAATGTGGAAATATACATCCTGTAAATCCAATTAGGCCAGAAACTCGTCCAGCTGTACAGACTAAATGACTTCCTGAAGCGTGAGCATCTTGAACTTCAGGCGTTGCAGAGTCTTGTTCAACGCCCGAAGATCCAGAATGGGTCGCCACTTGCCATTGGGTTTCTTCACCACAAAGTAACAGGAATAAACCCCTTGGCCTTTCTCGGCAACCGGAACCAATTCTATAGCCCCTTTTTGTAGCATAAGTACAACCTCCTGCCGCAGGATGTGAAGGTGAGGTTGCACGGTATACACTGGAGGAATAGGATCAGGGGAACACTTGAACTCCAGCAAGTGGCCCGGACGCACCGTGTCGAACACCCAACGGTCCGAGGTAATCTTGCACAACTTATCCACGTGCAGTGCTACCCTGCCCCCCAGCAGAGTTCCCTGAAGACAGTCATTACTGTGGCTTAGCCTGTCTCCCCTTGGAGGAGGAGGACTGTGCACCTCTTTTCCTGGAGGCCTGAAAGTCCCGACTCTTCTGCGCCGACTGCGCCGACCTCCTATACCCCTGGGAGGAGTAACCAGACCGACCGTAACCCCCCGTCTCTGGAGGAAGTAAACTGGGCATTTCCTGACGCCCCACGGAACGGACGAAAGGAGCGAAAAGAGCACCCACTCTGCTAAGCTCACAACGACTTAGCAGTCTCAGAGTCCTCCGTCATACCTTTGAGGGCCTTATCAAACCCTGTTGATGCCGGAGCCAATGACACAACCGTCGACGACGGCATCGGGGCTGGCAGAGAAACTGTTGATGACGGGACTCCCGTCGACGAGGACGTAGTCGGAACAGCAACCTGCAGTGTAGATTTTCCAGGTGATCCCGCCTGCCTGGCCCCACTGGGCCGGTGCTTAGAAGACTCCCTGCTAGTGGATGACCTGTGATGGTCCCCTGAAGAGGAGTGTTTCGACAAGTCTTTCTTGGCTTTCCCCTGCGACGCCAACTTCTCGGGCCAACCTCCAGGCCCCCGGGAATGGTCCGGCCGACCATGCTTGGATGAAGACTACTCCTTCGAAAAGTGTTTACTCGAAGAGGAGCGACCATTCTTCCCGACCTCCGAACCAGGGGAAGGACGAGACTTCTTAGCCGGAGGCTTAGCTGACGCCACCAGGCGATGATCCGCCGCCGGAACAGGCCTCTCAGATACCTGGCTTCGAACTGACCCCACCTCCGAAGCAGGGTAGGTACCTTCATTCAGCCAACACACCAACCGCCAATTGCAGTCCTTAAGCGTGTTCTGCGAAAACCCTTTACAGATTTCACAAGAATCGGCCGAGTGATGGGGTAAAGGCAATAGAGGCAGTCCATGTGCTTGTCCCCCTTATACGCCTTCTTCAGTCCGCAAGTCGCACAGGGCCGGAACAGAGATTTCTTCGTTCCTGAAGACATCGCAAAATCCAATAGCACAAGCACGTGCAAAAACCACAATGAGCACAAGGTGATCCCAACACTTTGGAGACGGTTGAAATCTGAAGGGAAGCCGCAGGGGCAGGACTATTTATACCCTACGTCCAATTGGTGGCGACTAAAGCACTCAAAAAGGACGTTGATAGGACACTGAAGTGTCAAAGTTTTCCACAGGAAAACGCTAAGTTAAAATGACCGAGGTTCCCAGCCTGACGACAGGGAATATTCACAGCATGTGAATCCATGAAAGATCCAATGCTGGAGAAATAAGAGGATTCCGTTAGGTGAGACACAGTATTCATCTTCTTCCAGGGTAAAAAAATGACAGTGATAGCAAAATCTGTAATGGCTTGTTGTCAGTGAGAGCTTTTAACTTCCCAAGTTGAACATCTTAAAGTGGGTGAAAACTTTCATAGACCATTAGGCATTGGAAGAAATGAAAACCCCCTTTAAAAATAGGGAGACTCAAAGTTGGATACTCCCCTACACCACAAAGGCATAGTAAAGAAAAGTCGGTAAATAATACCAATTTAGACTTTAAAAATCTTTATTTCTCTGTAAAGCCTTATCTGTCAAAGCATCCTTGTGATATTCCTTTAACGAATATAATTAGGAAAAGAAATGAGCATGAAAACAACATTACCATTAGAAAAACTGATTTTTACATTATGGACTCCAAGTCCCATAATCCCCAGGGTACTGGGAAGAGGAATGGGGAAGCCGGATTCCCATTATCAACGGTGCCGGTGCATCCGACATGCTCTGCTCGCGGGTGCCGTTACCGCCGCCAGGTCAGACCTGGCGCTGCAATGGCACCCGCCAGCAGAACTCTTAGTTTGCCGGTCCAGGAACTACGGTACCGGCATGCTTACCGGTAATGTAGTTCCCGGAACGACAAACTTATAATGAGGCCCAATGGTCACCCATGGGTGCTATACTGCAGCTGATGATGATTCAGTCTGCGGTAAAAATGCACAATGGTAGGAAAATTAAACCACTGCCACCAGCCATTAAATGTAGTGAGGGTAACATAAAACATGTTACATGAGTAAGTAGAAAAAAGGGCTACTAAGTAACCCCCCCCCGCCCCCCCCCAAGCACCCCACATAAGATGGGGTGTGCATGACCTACATAGGAAAAAGGGAAGTAAAGTCAATTTCTCTTAACTACTCTTGGGAACAGTAGTTCACCCAAGAGAAGGTATTTAAACCTTACGAGAAAAACAAGTTACTTACCAACTGGTAACGTTCTTTCGACTGGATGTTCCTCCAACGTATTCCACATCTTTGACATGTAATGTCCACAGCTGTGCACTTCGGAAACTTTTTGGGCAGAGGGCGCCCTGCGTCGGGTCAATGTCCCTGGAAGGCCTCCGTCAAGGACGACGTCACAGGATGTTATAAATAGAACGCACAGCGCCCGTAGCCTCCGTTTAAGTCGTTTCCCTCAGAACGTGTGGCACCGGTCTCATGCCTGCTTGACTGCACGTAGCCTTGCGGAAATGGAAGCTGCAATTGGATAGGAAATCCTCCTGAGGGGCAGGCTGGGAGGGCGATGTGGAATACGTTGGAGGAACATCTTGTCGAAAGAAAGTTACCAGTTGGTAAATAACTTGTTCTTCGAATGGATTGTGATCTTTGACATACTCCCAAAGCATTACCAGTAAAAGGAGGAGGGAAAAGAATTTAGAGTACCCAATCATATTGCAAAAAGAACTGCCTTCCCAAAGGCCATATCCTGACCATGGATAGTATACAGGGAAATATATATATATATCTTTTTTTTTTATTTGAAAAAAACTACAGTTTATACACAAGGCACAAACTTGTTTCAAAAAGAAAAGAAAAATTCATCAAAATCTGCAGAAAAACCCAATGAAAAGTAAAGTCCACGCCAATTTTCAAAATATCCAATCATTCTCTCCCTCATTTCATTACACCAGGAGCAAATAGTTCCATAATTCGACCATTCCAAACGCACAATTTTGACAATGATGCACTGCATTAAACATCTACTGCCAAGATCGTGTACAAATAATTCACAATTGCACAGACAAGTTTTATGTTGTTCCCAGCGGTGCTTCTGGTCCACCACTCCTCCATATTGTTATCGAGTGGGGCAAACATTCCAAGATGTAGAGAGCGTTGTTTTATTGTCTGGGTGCATTCAATAAGCAGATGTTTCGATGATTCCACACATAAGCCACAAAAACGGCAAAGATTATCTTTATTAGTTTTATCTTTCCTTAAAGTATTTTTTGTTTTTAGAATGTTTAATCGAAATCTAAGAAATTGTTCGCGATGATGGCGAGATGGACAATGCAGTATATATCATGCTTGGTTATTTAGTTTTTTAGGATTGCTTCCCAGGGATGTTGTTGGGTGCATTATTGGACGATTTTGTTGATTTGCGATCCAAGCCCAATTGTCGAATTTCTTTTTTGCGCATTGCGGCCGGTTTAAGATCTCTTGATTATTTATGTCAGCTGCAGCCAAAAATGACAATAGTTTGCGGAACCACAAATTAAGTACATTTTGGTTGTTAGGTACATACTCATTGGCAAAGATATGATAAGCCGGTGCCGGGAACTTTAAGGCCATTTTGCGCATTGTCTTAATAGAGTTCCAAACCACTCTGCTGTGTAGCGAATTTAAGGCTAATTTGTGTTGCACTATCGTCCTTGATGTTGATTGAGGTAGCCTTAACACGTGACGCCAAAAGATCCCTTCAAGCATTTGCCACGTTTGTTTGGATATATTCCATCCTGCCTCAGCACCGAAAGTTATGACTGGAACAGCTTTTTGGAGATAGAATCTTAAAACAGGTTCCAGTGAAAACTTTCCATAATTTCGATTAATTTTAGCAGCTTGCCGGGCAAGCATCAGCACTTTTGATTTCAATTCCTTGACCCAGTGATGTTCGCAAATAGAGTTGATGAATTCAATTCCTAGGTATCTTATAGAGTCCACAGAGGCAATGTTGACCTCCGCGATTTTCCATCTGAACGCCTTGCCTTTCTTAGTTTTTAAATTTCCAACTGAAACGATTTTTGTTTTGGCTGTATTTATTACCAGTTCGTTCGCAATCATATACTCCTGCAGCCTTACAAGCAGGCGCTGAAGACCTATTTGTGTTCTATCTATTAGTACCAGGTCATCAGCATATATGATGCATTTAATCGGTATCCGGTTAATAGTTGGCGAGAAGCATGGGACCTGCTCAAGATGGAGTGGTAGATCAGCCAAGAATAATTTAAAGAGCTCTGAGGCAAGCGGACAGCCTTGCTTGACACCTTTGTGAGTCCAGATGGTATTGGATAGCAGGCCACTGTTGTTTAGTCGCACTCTAATAGATGGTTGATCGTGCAGGGCAATTATCGGTTCAAGAATGGATTTCGGACATCGGCTTTTTGCCAGTTTTGTCCAAAGAGGGCACGGTTCATGCTGTCAAAGGCCTGTTTCATATCGATGAAGGCAAAATGAATTTTTCCATTTGCCTTTAAAGATTCCAATTTCAGGATGGTCAAATTTAGCAGATTTACATCCACTCCGACACCTTTCGTGAAGCGGTTTGGCGTATGTCCGCAATCCGTGCGACCCTGGCCCAATTTGCAAGTTTTTGTCTTAAGTTTGACCCAAATATTTTGCCGATCGTATCCAGCAGGGCAATTGGGTGATAGTTGTTTGGATCGTCCCAACTGCCCCTCTTATGGATCGAGACTACTATTGTGGTGGTCCAAGAATCAGGCAATTTTTTTCAGTGCAGCAATTTTAGTGAATAGGTTCTCAATAAAGTGTGCCCACTCACTTGGATGTTTTTTGAGGGCTATATTTAAAAGTAGATCAGGTCCAGCTGCGCGCAAGTTTATTAGTGCTTTTATGGATCTTACAATCTCATTGTGCGACATCTCTACGTCCCACTGAGTATCATCGGCAGTAGTTAGTTGACAAGTCCCAATGTCAGACTTTTGGAAAACCTTAGAAAAATGTGTATGCCATGTATCTCCTGAGATTGTGTTCGTTAACATTGGGGTACATCTTGAGAGGTCAGTATTCAGGATCCGCCAGATTTCGCGGGTATTTCTTGTCAGTAGTAGATGTAACATTAATTCTGCTCGATCCTGCTCAATAATATTTTACAAAAGGTGTGGATGGAAGCCCAAGTAGCAGCATCACAAATATTCCTAATAGAGGGCGGTAGAAGTAGCCACGCCCCTAGTGGAATGAGCTCTCAACCCTTCAGGAGGGTCCTTACCCACCAATCAATAACATTCCGTAATGGTGAGGATAATCCATCTGGACAAGGTCTGTTTGGTAACAGCCTGGCCCAATCGGTGTCCAGCATATCCTACAAAGAGTTGATCGTCTACTCTGACCCTGGACATCCTAGAAATGTAAAAGCTCAGAGCTCTCCTAGGATCCAACCGGTGGAGTCGCATCTCTTCCTTACCAGGATGAGGAGGGTAGAAAGATGGAAGAACCACCTTTTGACTCCAATGGTATTCAGAAACTACCTTAGGTAGAAAGGAGGGACGTACTCGCAGTACAACCCTGTCCTTGTGAAACACAGTAAAGGGCGGCTTAGAGGAAAGTGCCTCCAATTCGCTCACTCTGCGAGCGAAAGTAACCGCAACCAAGAACACAGTCTTGAAGGACCACAACATTTGACGAATGACGGGGACTGGTGGAAACGCGTCCAGCAGTGGGAATGACCAATCCACCACAAACGCATCTACTAAGGCTCCTCTTGGAGGAAATTCCCTTGAGCAGAATCTCTCGCACTTCCGGTTGACACTGGTGGCGAAGAGATCCACTTTCAGAGTTCCCCAGGGCAAAGATCTCCTGAAGGACTTCCTGGGCCAACTCCCACTCGTGGGAGACCGTGCTCTACCTTCTCAGAGCGTCCGCTGCCGCCGCATTTTCGTCTCTCGGCCAGATGAACTGCCGAGATCGAAATTTCCTGCTGGATGGCCCAGAACCAGAGCTGCATTAGTGACCTTACTGCCGCCCCTTTTTTGTTGAGGTAATGCATGCCAACGGTGTTGTCTGTCATGATCAGGAAACTCCTCCCCCGTACAGAGGGCAGAAAAGCCTGCAGGGCTAGCCTGACAGCCCGCAGCTCTAACAGATTGATGTGGAGTTCGGACTCCGATGGAGACCAACAACCGCTGGCGGTCAAGTCTTTGGCAGGAGCACCCCTGTGAGAGAAGCATCCATCACTACCGTCACCTCTGGCTACGGCTGCCAAAACTGTTCCCCCTTCATCAAGTTCCCTTCGTTGGTCCACCACAGAAGATCCTTGGAGACTGAAAGCGGAATCTGAACGGGATCCGATATTTATAACCTCCTGTGACGGAGGCCTTCGAGGGACATTGAACAGATGCCATTGACGCAGAACTCCCTCTGCTGAAAAAGTTTCCCAAGTGCACAGGTGTGGACATTACATGTCAAAGATGTGGAATACGTTGGAGGACACAATCCATTCGAAATGAAATACAAAGGACTTCTCTGACACTGCACTAAAGGTGCTGTGTGTTACCATACAAAAAGTAGATGGCTATGGAGTTTGTCAGACTCCAAAAACAAAAGAAAAACCAAATTAAAATCTTAAAATACACAAGAGAGTGAGAAAAAAGTCTCACTCACTACAGGATAAAAATAAAAAGAACTAAAGTCCAGCAAAAGAGCTGGGGGTCTCTGAGGTTGAAGGGAATTAGAACAGAAATGAGAATTCTCCCTAACAGAGAGAAGGAAGCTGCAGAGCAGGAAGATGCACTGGTGGCAGAAGCAAACGTGAGGAGGTGAAACATGCTGGGCATAGCAGACGCCTACAAGCATCTGCTTGGAGGCACACCTACCTGGAGAAACGGGAGACCTATGTAAGGGGACAGAAATGTGAGACGGATACAAAGGTATAGTTTTCTCATTTATTAAAATGAAAAAGGGTGAGATAAACGCCTACCTTTCCCTATCCTAACGAGGATGTCCCTACCTAGCAAAATAAAACTAAGGAAAGATGCCCTAGTGTCCAAAATGTCTCTGACCCTCCCATTAATACATACAACCAAAAATATACAAGGAATCTTCATTTGGCTGTCTTCAGTTCAACAAAACAGTGTAAAAAGTTCATATGTATAGGTTTTATAAAGTACTCCTTTTTACTAGGGTTGGGCTCCCTTCCCCTGGATCAATTCAGGAATACCCTTGGTAAAGTTCCAATTCAACAAAGTTCTGTTCAGAGCAACACAAAATGTCATTTCCCTCCAATGTGTTCTTCCACTTGGTAAAGTGTCTATTTCACAAACACTTGTTCAAAAATGAAAGCAATTATTGTCCTCGACAGTATCCTTCCTGGTAAGGCAAATGTCTCTCACAAAACACAAGTTCATAAACGCAGGCAATTTTCCTCAGGATGCAAAGCAATTATTAGCATAGCACACTTATTCTTCCAATGGAATACTTTTGTCAGGATAGCACAGCAACTACCTTTGGTGATAAAAAAAAGTTTGTGAAGACTGGCCACCAGGGGGCGCACGGATGTGGAACTCCTCCGTGTGAGCTCCTGTTTCACAGCCCAAAGAAGTGGATTGAGCCCTGACTTTTTGCCCCCGGGCGTATAAACTGGAGCACCACAGCACGAGACGGCCCCCCACCCGCTGAGCGAAATTTTGCAGAAAATCGGACTAACCATCCCCCCAAAACAAGCCCACAGTTCTAGCCCCCCCCACCCCAGCCCAGTGCCCGCAAGTAAAGAGGAGAACAGTGGTGCCCCACGGAGCATCGAGGAGCCCTGCCGCGGGATTGCGTGAGGCGGGGTGCGCGGCTGGCTCGGAATCCCCTGACCGCCTCCCCACAGCCCCGCAGGAGACCAAAGCAGGTGAGAGGCGGTGCAGGGATATACATCTGCACCCCGTCAGCCCCAGGCCGCATGGGGTGGGTCCGTAGGCCTGTCCTTTGAAGGCGAACCGAGACCCAGCGTCTCGCCCCAGGGCCCTGCGGCCCCCCCAGCGTGCGCCCGCTCTGGTCCTGGTGCCACGAGGGCATCCGAGTCCCGGAGAGGAGACATTGTGGTAGCAGAGCTGGGAGCTCCGGGCCGACCCACGAGGAGGCCACGTCTGAAGCAACCTCCTCCCAGTGGGTCGCGCGTAGGCCAGGTGTTGAGTGGCCGCGCTTCGCGCTCTGCCTCACCCCAGAAGCGGGAAATACCCACGGCACCCAGAGGAGCGGAGTCCACCGCTCCAGCCCATAACCCTTCATCCCCAAACCACGCAACTCCACAAACGAAGCCCGTGAAAGGCACCAGTGGACCTCCTGGTGCACCCAAACAGCCCCTACTGCTGGAATGCCCTCGAGATAAGTGACCAGTGAAGGCCAGCGGTCCGCGAGGTGCCTCAGACCCACATACAGCGGAGGGGGCGGAATAACCCCCAGCAATACCCCAAAACATATGACCACAACAAAGAGGCCTCCCCCCCAGACCCTGGCACAAAGTGCCCCCGCGAAACATCTCAACAGCATACATGCCGAGCAAGACAGGGGGGATCATCGCTACATCAAAGACAGGTCAGGGGGTCGGGCCCCCGAATCCGGAGCGTGTGCCCTTCTCCGAATGGGCGGCAGTGTTCGACTCTCAGAAGCACTGTGAACCCGATCTCAACTGCGCTGACTTGGATGCAGGTGGCCTGGCCTTTAAATAAAGAATCAAACAGCGCCCTGGCTCCCCCGAGTCCACGCACAAGCCACCCTGAACACTGAGAGGCCCCCAGAGGCGCACCCAGCTCGTCAAATAAAAGCCAGACCAGACAGAGGGTAAGGCCCCTGGAAACAGGGCGAGTGCCTCCTCCTACCCCACAGGCAGAGCACATATCCCATAAGATACAGAGACGCCGCCGACATCCCAGCAGTGCGCTTCCGATGCCCTAACTCAACGCCAAAGTCAGCCCCCCTCTGCAGAAAAGGCACCAGCTCACGCACCACGTAACGGGTTAGTAAAGAGGGTAAGGCCCCCAAAAGAGGGGCGTGTGCCTCCTCTGTCTGTCTCAACAATCGCTTCACGACCACTACAAGAAATACTGACCAACTGATCCCAATCGCCAGAGAACCATATGGACATCAGGCACAAATTGGCGCCCTTCGCTTACACCTCCATTTCGCATAAAACCACTGAGTCCGCGATGGCGAACAACATTACTGCGGGGAACGATCTTGCCGCAGCAACAAAAGGCGATATTGCTGCCTTGTTGGGAGAAATTAAAAACCTGGGCACCAACATAGGGAGCAAGATAGATAAAATTACCCAAAGACTGGACAGCATGGAGGATAGGCTTGAAGGTGTAGAGAGCAACCAGACCTCCATTGACACCCTAGAGGTGCAACTCGATCAGAGAATGACTGAACTAAAACATAGGGAAGAGGAGTTCAAACTCAAGCTCGACGATTTGGAAAACAGAGAACGACGTAACAACTTGCGCATCTTTGGAATCCCGGAAAGAGAAGGTGAAACAGAAGCCGACCTGAAGGAAACACTTCACAATATTATCAGACTCCTCGTATTGGGCGATGTTGTAGACAAACCAATGACGGAAAGAATCCACCGAGCCGGTGGCCCTCCGGGAGGTCCACGATCAGTTCTTGCCCGATTCCGAGACAAAGCTCGAATCCTCGAAAAAGCCAGAAGAAGCGACGCGATCACGCTAGTTCAGGACCTTGCCTCCGTAACACTAGCCCTCAGGAAGATGCGCGGTCCCCTCACAAGGAAACTCACAAGGAAACTCAAGGAGAAGAACAACCAATCTATAGATGGGGCTACCCTTTCTCGCTTACATTTGAATACGAAGGAGCTAAATTTAGACTGCGATCTGAAAAAGAAATAAAGAAATGCATCTCCAACCTTCTTGGCCCCCAGGAAGATGGTGACAATCAAGGAGAAACGCAAAGAGAAGATCGAGAATGGCGAGTCCAAGGCCCCAGGAGAAAGAAAGTGAAGGGATCACAAAAGTTCAAGATAAAGCTACATAACTAAATTGGCAATGCTTTGAAGAGACGTTAGCATGTACTTCGTTCCAAGACTGTAATGAGGAAATTCAGGGGGGAACCAAAGAGGAGCTCAATTAAAATAGAGATGTCGCAATTGAACAAGGGGTGTGATGTAACGGCCCCCACAGGTGGTTCGATGCCGACTCAACCGAGTTCATTCGGACGCCACCAACAGGGAATGGGAGGGGGGTAGGGTCAGAAGGGGACTAAAAGAGGGCAAGGGGTCAGAGCAACACCTATCATACATCAAGACAACCAATGCAGCGCACAGTCTAAAATAAATAAACAACATCGATCACACAACAGAAGGCACCTTCCTGTGACAATGAGCAATGGCTCCAATCACTGACGAAGGGAAGACTGCCCTTCTAAGGATAGGGACACTCAACGTAAAAGGGCTCAACTCACCAACGAAACGAGCACTCGTAGCCAGAGAATTTCGTAGGGCCGAAATTGATATTCTCCTTTTGTAGGAAACGAAATACAGGAGGGGGGAAGAACGAAGGATCCTAGGGAAACGTAGTGGAACGGAATTCTGGCGCTCTGGTCCATTGAGAAAAGGTGGCGTGGTTATTCTCATTAGAAAAGGGATAGAATTTGTACTCACCAAGACATGGTCTGATGTAGAGGGACTAGCTTTACTTATCACTGGACATATAGGCAAAGTGAATGTAACCATTGCAACCCTCTACTCCCCAAACACAGGACACGCTAGACTCCTGACCAAAGTACTTCCTAAAATACTTTTTGAAGCATCAGGCCACATCATCTTGGGTGGGGACTTTAATCAGTGGGCAGATCATGTCAAGAGATCGGAAACCTGGCAAACCTAATGCAAAACATCAGAACAGGGCAGAGCAAACTGAATTGGCAAGATTGATGGAAATGTATAACATGAAAGATGCGTGGAGAGACCTTCACCCCGAGGAGCAAGGCTACACCTTTTAATCAACCCCCCATAGCACGTTTACCCAAATTGACTATATATACTTATCCAGAGACCTTGCTGAAGTAACATCACATTCCGAGATTACCCCAATCACCTGGTCCGACCATGACATGGTTCTCACAGACATGCAATGGGTGAATTTACCGACTAAGGGTGGGAAATGGCGCTGTAATGAGAGCCTCTGGAAAGAGACAGTCTTCAGGATGAACTGGAAACTGAAATCGTCCAATTTCTTGAAACGAATAACAATGGTGCAGTGTCGAAACAAACGGTGTGGGAGGCGGGAAAGGCCACCTGGAGAGGGATCCTAATAAGAGAAGGCTTGGCAAAGAAAAGGGAGCGAAATATTATCGAACAGAGACTACGAACTGAAATTCGTCAACTAGAGGACGAAATCAGGAGGGGAACAGGGATCGATGACATGAAAATTAATAAAGCAAAAGAAAAAAGAAACAAGCTGACATTATTAGAACACAGATAGTCCGAAAACTAAGATTCTTAAAACTAAAATTTTATGAAAAGGGAGACAAGGCGGAGGCACTATTAGCAGCCAGACTCCGTGAGCAAAGGGCTAAGCGAAGAGTTTTAGAAATCACTGAAGATACTCCCACCACCTCACATACTCGTCGCACAATCCCAGAAAGCTTTGACAACTTCTATGAAACCCTCTACTCCTCGGAAACAGATCCTGAACATCCAGAGATAGACACCTACTTATCCTCAATAAACATACCCCAAAAACCACGTCCAGACGGTGAAATACTAGAATCCTCCATAACTGAACAGGAAGTCCTGGCTGCAATAAAAAGACTAACAATAGGCGAACAATAGGCGATAGGCGAATCCCCAGTGGAAGACGGCTATACAGACGGATTCTATAAAACCTTTGCCACATCACTAACGCCTTTCCTAACGGAACTATTTAATGAAATAATGGACTCCGGGAAACCACCAGACTCATTCACTAAAGCATTGATCACAGTTATCCCCAAAGATGGAAGAGACCCCACTCCTTACTCAACATTGATGCGGAAATCTATACGAGAGTCCTGGCTGCAAGGTTGGAAATATTAATGCCACAACTCATATACCCTGACCAAGTCGGGTTTATATTGGGGAGACAGGGAGCTGATACAATGCGTAAGACATTACACCTTATCCATGCCTCCCAAACCATGTCCAATGACCCGGTCCTGCTTTCTGTTGACGCAGAAAAGGCTTTTGACAGGGTGAAAAGGGGATTTCTAGAAGCAGTATTACGCTAAGTAGGGATGGGCCCAAGGTTTAGAGAGGCAATACACGCGGTATACACTAATCCCAAGGCTTCAATATTTGTAAACAGCCAATACTCTAGATAGTTCAATTTAAAACGTGGAACCCGCCAGGGATGCCCCCTCTCGGCTATAGTCTTCGCACTCTCCCTGGAACCCATAGCAATCACAATGAGAGCAGACCCCATATTAGAGGGTATTCAATTGGGATCAATAGAATACAAAGTAGCCCTTTATGCAGATGACTTCCTCCTCCATATTACTAACCCCGCAACCTCTGTCCCCAGAGCTCTCTTCCTGTTGGAATAATATGAGAATCTCTCAGGGTTTAAGGTGAACAAAGCGAAGTCCACACTCTTCCCCCTACAAGGGCAAAAAGAAACTAACGCCACCAAGTTCTCCACATTGGGTCTTAAAATTGAGCACTCAAAACTACAACACTTAGGGATACAAATCACTAGAGATATATGAGGCAAATTTCTCCCCTTTGTTACAGCAGTTCCGGGCTGACCTGACAAGATGGGATAAACTTACAATCTCATGGCTGGGGCGCCTTAATGCGATCAAAATGGTATCCCTCCCCCGGTTTCTATACCCCTTCCAAATGTTACCCATCAGGATCCCGAACAGTTTCTTCGTTGAAACCAAAAGAACCATTCTTAAATTGCTTTGGCAAGGGAAGAAAGTGAGAATTCTGTACAAAACCTTAATACTCCCAAAAGATAAAGGTGGGGTGGGGCTCCCTAATATACAGAAATACTACGAAGCCTCTCAACTTAGAATACTGATTCCCCACTTGCGCAACCACACAAACACCCAATGGGTTAATATGGACAATCACTACTTCTCACCAGCTACAGTATCCGAATGGCTCTAGTCCCCCAAGAAGAGGATTCACAGAAAACTTAAAGAACACCCGATACTGAGCACTATATGGGATATTTGGACACAGGGTAAAAACATGCAAAACATCACCACATGGCCTGCTCCTCTCAGCCATCTTTGGTCCCCCGGGATCAATGATCACATTCCAAACGTAGGAAGGTTCCAAGCATGGTACGAAGCCGGCTTAGAGAGAGTAGGACAACTACAAAAAAGGACTCCTTCATATCACTCCCAGAACTGTCTGGAGCCCTTGGAATAGGCCCGCTATCAACCTTCCAATATATACAAATAAAGGGCATTCTGACAAGACCAATGTGGAAGCCCAAACTGATTAGAGATCTCACGCCCTTTGAGAAGATACTAGACTCAAGAACAGAAAGGCCTAATATCAGCAATGTACAAGGAACTAATAAGGAGGGGGGGGGTGGATCTACAGATTCCTTGAAAGACAGATGGGGAAAAGCCTTCGGTGAACAGATCACCCCGGACCAGTGGGACATAATATGCAAAGCGGCTACACAAATATCCATCTCGAATCAATATAAACTACATGCGATCAAATTGCTACATAGATGGCAATACGACCCCGTTAGACTTTCCAAAATGTTCCAAACAACAAACCCAAAATGCTGGCGGGGATGCGGCGAAGAGGCAGATTATTGGCACATGTGGTGGGGGTGCACACGAATAAGGTCTTCTGGAATGAAGTCCTGGGCTGGATCAAAGAGATCGATGGTATTGCCAGAACAACTGATCCTCATCTGATACTATTTAGCTTCGAGAATGACGAAGATGAATGGGTCAGGGTAAGAGACCTCGCTCCACAATTATTACTGGCAGCTCGAGCGACACTTGTCATGAAATGGAAATCTGCGACAATCCCCACCAAAAGTGAATGGATCAATGTTTCCACCAACATATGTATAATGGAACACATAACAGCATCATAACACGGCAAATCATCACGGATTGAGGCCTTATGGATGGACTTTAAGAACAACCTTCCCAGTGGGCTTTGTCGTAATAGAAATGACACTCGCAAAGGCGACGGACAAGAAACAACCTAAAAACAAAGGGCCTAGATATTACTTTCAAGAATCTGCTTTTGGGGAGTGCTCCCTACAAAATACGCAAATTGTGATCCTCAGCTGCAATCCGCTGCAATGGCTAAGCTATGAACTGCATGACCCACGGGGGGACAGTGGGGGAGGGAAGGAGGGAAGAGGAAAAATGTTTCTCTTATATAACCCAATTAAGACCAACGCATCCGTCAGAAGGTGTGCTGAAAATAATTTGTTTCTTTCCTTTTTCTTTCTCCGTGTATTTCCTTCGGTTTGTTGTGTAACCATGAGCTCTGAAATATCTTCTGTAACATGACTCTCAGTTGTACTAATAAAAGCAAATTTACAACAAAATAAAAAGTTTGCGAAAATGATAGTTAACAAGTTCTTTCCACCACACATTTTTGCCACAACCACAGTCTTCTTTCCTGGTGTACTCGCCTGTCAGGACAAACTACTATGGATCCCTTTCCTGGTTAACTCGCCTATCAGGGAAAAAACTTCTACAACTACAAATGGTCTTAGTGACAATATTTGTTCCAAGGTTCTCCACACCAGTATCCCCTATGAGGAGGGCTGAACAATGGCTGCCTCTTTTTATAGTCTCTTGACAATGTGGGTTACAGGTTTCACCAAACTGGAAACTCAAGGAAGGCGAATGGCACTCAAGTTGCCTCTTGACTGCTTCTTGATAGCCCCTTGGCTGTTGGCAATGTGGGTTATAGGTTTCCCCAGGTTGGTATTCCATAAAAGGGGAATTGCACCCTTGTCATCTCTTTACTTTATTTGTTCGTTATTCAAAATAATTAGTTACTGCCAGATGTCCTGCTCAGTGCACCCCGGGGTCACCTTTAACTTCAGGCCAACTCACCGGTCTCCTCTGGCATCTCTGCTGCTGCGGCAGACCTTCACATTCTGCCCACTCTGGTGACAGCTCCCGCGTAAATTCTACAGTCTGCACAGCTCTTCTCTGGAGCTCTGCCAGCTCTGTTGGGCATCCGCGTCCTGCCGCACACCGAAGCACCTCACGTCGGGTTGGGAGCACGTTTACCATTCGGCGGGGCTTCTCTTCCCATTGCCATCCGTGACGCTGCTTCCTGCTGCGCGCACTCTGCAATAGCGCACACCTATTAATGCGTCGGCTTCAGCCGGCACTCTTCCTTCTGTGGCAATCCCAGAACTCCAGACTGCTTCTGCCGCTACTACTCCTTCTATGTCTCTCCTCAGCTGTAGCTTATTCCTGGGTCTAAATGTCTCGCTCAGGTGCCGTGCTCTACAACAACTAGGCCACACATTCTGTTCAATAGCACCTTTTATCCTTACTAACTCAGAGTACATCTTCCTGGTCTCAGTACCACAGGCATTATGGATCCTGAAGTCCACAGTGGTTTTGGTCCTTTGACATTTAGTTCTTTGAGCAGAGAGTTGGCAAAGTTAAGGGATGTTATGTAAAAGGTTTGCGACTTAACATTGGGGTTAGGACCTCTACCTAAGACAGAATGACAATTAGAGGATGGCATATTTAATTCCTGAACTCCCATGGTACAAACCTTATTCTCTTTAGATGACTTTTCATAGTATGTTCTTTGGACAGTTTCATGGGAGGGACTTGTGCAATGACAGAATGCCATTAGGTATTAGGAAATTATAGGACTCGCATCCCCACAAGAAAGTGAATATTGCCTCCCTCCCGGAGGAGTCACCACTTCCCCCTGATAGCCATCTCCTCCCAAGTGAAAAGCCACGGTCCCGAGACGGCAACAAACACTGATGAGTATAAAATGGAGTATTGGGGATCCCGGAGCGTGCGGACAGGCATTTGGTCAAACAAATAAGTCATTTGAATACTGACCAAGAAAATCGAAAAGACAGAGCTTCTGCAAATCCCCGTGTGAGAGAGAGCAATAATGGGGAAGCTGGAGTAAATGTTATCTTCAGGACATTACGGTTGAATTTCATAGGCACATTTTGTACATGTCTCCTTATATGAGAGGTCGATTTGGAGAAGGCTGGCACAAGCATTGCCAAACGCAAAAAGAGTATCCTCAGGAAATAAACATTAAGGAAGAAGTTGAAGGGAACGTTTTGTACAAGTCTCCTTATAAGAGGGGTCAATTTGGAAAAAGGTGGAACAAGCATTGCCACAAGCAAAAGCGTACTAATGAAGAAAGCCAATCATCATGTATGAGATGGCATTGTGGGGGCTATTTGGGACAAGTAGTACCTGAAGTTAAAAGTATAAACAGTGAAGAGCTACAGCTGTGCTACACCAAGAAGGAAAATAACTGTGTGAACTCCTGGTAAAAGTAACCATCAGGCAGTCAATCCTTTTTGGTGAGGAAAGATAACTGGCAAGGGAGTATACCAGGGGATCTACAAGACCCAAAAGGGGGAGAGACCATGGTTAAGATTGTTGGAAGTCCTGGTGAAAGAAGCTATCAGGCAGTTGGTCCTTTTGGGAAGAGAGACCTGACATGGGCATATACCAGGGGATCTGCAAGGCCCAGAAGAGGAAGAGAACATTGTGAATGTTGCGAGATGTCCTTTTGGAGCAACCATCAGGCAGTTGGTCCTTTTGGAAAGAGATACCTGGCAGGAAAGTAGACCAGGGGATCTGTGAAACTCAGAAGGAGGGTGGGGATTCCTGACAGGGGAGTATACCAGGTAAATCCTAGAGACCCTATGAAAGGAAAAAACTTTATGGGAGATGCACCTGGCAGGGGAGTACACCAGGAGATCTAATCCTGTTGTGAAAAAGAAAAGATACATATTGCCATCCTAAAAAAGTATTGTAAGAAAGACATTTCATCTACTCTTAAAGACTCATTGAGAGAAACATCCTTTCCATTTCACCTGAAATTATACTGGGGAAGGGAAACTAGATTCCGGATTCCGAGACTATTTGTTGGATTTTGTTATTTTATTTTTACACATTTTTATTTACTCAAAACAGAAACCCTTAACACACACCTTTGATTATTCATTCATAGTGTGAGGGTCAGATACCTTTTGGATAAGAGGAAGATCAGTATAATTTTGATGACGAAACACAGTCTGATCTTTAGTTTTAGTTTGCTAGGTAGGGAAACTTTTTAGGATAGGTACATAAAGGCCTTTAGCCAACCCCTTTTACTGAAATATTTAAATAAAGATGCCGGATGTTGAATACGTTACAACTTTGAGTCCGCCTCTCATTTCTGATCCCTCACAGTACCCACTAAGGGGGTTCTTACTCAGCCGGCTTTACGCATTGGCGTCCATGGCGACACATTAGCTCCCTTCCACGCGAGCTCAGGTGTTTGGGGGGCTTTGAAGGGTTATCCCCCAACTCGCCCGAGCTAGCGTGGTGAAGGTGCCCTATTAAAATGAAAAGCGCCCTGGACTCATGCTGGCACCGGTCTCCCCAATAGAGCGCCACTGCTACATCAGCATGGGGCAGGCTGCTGCCCCTGCTGTGTGGCAGCAGCGGCAGTACAACTCAAATTTGGCACCACCCACATCTTGTTTCACCCTGGGTGTTGCCAGAATTAAGGGGGGGGCCTGATCAGACAGTGAACATACTTGTGGCAAGCCTATAGGATGACAGCCTGTGTTTAGTTGAACTAGTTACTAATATAAAGGGTGCTTCTTCCTGGTCTTGAAAGGATGTACTATAAACTTGAGCTGAACACAGAAAGAGCGACCAGTTGATCAGCACTTTTTCCTATCCCATAGATCACAAGTTCAACATCATTATTTATTACACGTAGTTTCAAAGTTGGTAAACCAGGAGGCGCTGCCTTACTGGACTTCTCTTCCACATTATCCAAAACAACCAAAAAGAGTGAGAGAGTAATTCACTGACTCCTTTAATAGTTTCAAGCAGAATAGGGATTGATTTAAAGGCGGCTCTCTTTATGATGCAGAGGTTGATGTAACATCTTCCCCAATGGAAGTTGTTTGAGAGGCAGAAGATGACAAAACATTAAAAGTTGAAAGTGGGTACTCCATATCCTCAATAAACATGTTGGCCTATGATATAGGTTCAGTAATTTGTCGATTATTTTTGGGATGAATGATGTGGTTAGAGCATTGCCTTACGTGTTATTTCCAAATGACTACAGATAACACTTTTTGATTGGTTAGTGGCAATTCGATATAAACAACATCTAAAAATAAGAACCTCAAAGGATTACAATTCTAAAGTGCTATAGTGGTAATTAATCAACTAACCAGTTTATAGAAACGAACATAGTGTACAGAATTTACATTGCAAGTCTTCAATAATTAATTTGACCACTCAAGCTTTAAAATCTAAAAGTTACAAAACTCAACTAAAATTTAAAAAGCGAGCGGTTAACAAAAGAGATGCCAATAAAGGTTAGAAAGGATGGGCAGATTGAATACAGAGCATGTAGGATTGTATTGAGGATGAGGAATACCATGACAGTTTAAGGGGCTGCCAGAGTCCATCTCCCACCCCTCTTGTCCCACAGCAAAATCTATAATACACCTGCATTTCTCATCAAACCTGCCATGCAGGGGTGGATTTTAGTCAAGGGTGAGGCATACTTTCCAATGGGCTCCTCCGAGTTCCCATACTCGGAAAGCAAAAGGTTTCATTAGTCCTGAGTCCACAAGGAGCATTGCCACTTTACCTTGCAGTCCTCGCTTTGTTACTGCTTCCCTCCTGCTTCAACAAAAAATGTTAAGGCTAATCAATCACCCTCTCACAATGTTACTTTATCAAATAGATTTCCCCCATTAGGTGATCAATCATACTGTCTAGACACCAATAACGATCTGGGTATGTCTTCTGGTAAACATGTCTAGGTATCTGAACCTATAGGGGCCCTAATATAGTTGCCTGACTCAGGGTAGTTTTGGATACATTGGCTACACCTGTTGTAATGTCTAATAAGAATGGGAAGCCCTTTGTGGAACAGCACACGTCTATGGCGAATGGTGATTTGGAGCAATTTTAATTTCCCTAGACGTATCCCATGATCTGTATAACAGCTTCACTTCAAAGATTTCCTCCCTTCGTTGAATTAAAGGGTATTAATGGATGTCATATTGGACATACAATCTGAACTAAGACAATTAAGGGATCCTCTACTGTTGGATAAGGGCTAATAAAAAGTCAATTTATTCAAACTAAATTGGGAACTTTTTTAACCAACCCTAAAGTGACTGTAAAATCACATGATAAAGCCCTAAAGAATGTATATATTAAAGATAATGCTTCAATTACTACAACCATTCAAGGTAGACTTGAGGTTACAACTGTATCCCCGATATTGTAGATTATATTCCATTTTGAAAATAATACACATAATGTAATTGCCCCGCTGAGATCTAGTTCAAATATACATGGAAAGTCATGCAGCTAACTCGTAGCTCCAAAAAACAGTAAATTAAATTCCTATTGTCTACATGTTTTCACTAGCCGAGATGCCTTGGTTGTGGTGTTCCATAACTCCAGCAAGGGCAGTATGAAGAGTTTAACTACATATATAACAAGGTTTTCCACTGGATCAGACATAACAGAGAATGTTATTCATTGATCAGGTGCGATATTTTGATGGTTGGACAATGTGCGGATCCTGCTAATTCTGACTTTAAAAAAACATTCTTATTTAATGCGTTTAGTTTACAAAACATTTCACATCCTATTACTCAACTTCATAAATACATTAAAATTCAATATATTTAAATACATCCTTATACAATCAAGTACACTTCTCTATGCAGTGATGCATCCCA
The DNA here is from genome assembly GCF_040938575.1 of Ambystoma mexicanum. Classification (NCBI taxonomy): domain Eukaryota; kingdom Metazoa; phylum Chordata; class Amphibia; order Caudata; family Ambystomatidae; genus Ambystoma; species Ambystoma mexicanum. The sequence continues at coordinate 386,361,066 of NC_090921.1, forward strand.
AGGCTTTCATATTAATACATTAAAATATATGAATACATTTACATATTAATACATTAAAATATCATATACAACTCCCGTAATTCCAATCTAGCCAATCAAATCGTCAATCTCATATAATCCATATTATTCTTATACCAACACAAGCGTAAGATTTTTCAACCTGGCTGTTATTAACTGCCACATCCGGAACAGTACAATATTCATGTGCCTGTTACTTGTCATACTGCAAGTTCTCCAAAACAATTTAGTTTTTATTATGTATTGTGTCTAGGTCATGTACAAACTGTCCCAAATAAAGCATATAGACAGTGCCTAAGATTGTACACCTTGTCATGATATGCCTATTCGATTCTGTTATATGTCTAAATTTACATAGCCAACACCATCTATCCTCCGCAGGTATCCCAATTCTAGGGTCTATAATACCCAGTGTAGGTAATTGATTAAATCACATCTATAGTAGAAATGGGCATATCCTGTGCAAGGAGGATAGTTCCAGATATTTTTGAGGGAGCAGGTAATTTTGACATCTTAAGTAAATCAGCATAAATGTTTAATTTCGCCAGGTGATCACGATTACCTTGCCAGTCCCATGCTTTTAATCTGCTGGTAAATTCCTTTATTAAATGGTAAAGATCGAGGTCCCGATTTGGGTCCCAATTTGGTTCCCAATCCATCATCTTGAACATAGCATTATTCATTTTGATGAAATCGATACTAAATACCAAAACGAGACTTCATATTGATCCTAAGAGAGCAAGAAACGGACAGTTAGGATCTTTTAGTGCTTTGAGGCATATAATTCCTCATCTCAAATGTAAGTGGCCACTAAGAGATGTTAGCACCAATTCCAGCCATATGACCTCAATGGGTACGTACAGTGGTAAGCCCAGAATGCGTCTCCAGATTTGATGTCCTACTAATTTTAGCCAATTGTGATTACCGTTATATGTAATATCAAGTCCATACATTAAAGCCGGCATACTTTGTTTATTAGTAAAATATTAGTATAACTCCTTTCAAGTAGAACCCAGTGCTTCTTACAGTGAATGTTCTTAATGTGGCTGTTAGGACAATAGCATTCTTTTTAGCTAAGACCATGCCCATATAACTTGTGCCATTGCTTATATGAAGTCTCAAATATGTATATTCCACTACTTGTTCAATTCATCCAGGTGGCGATATCGGACGATTGTTTGTCCTTTTCCGACTCTCATAAAGTTAGCTTTCTCATAAGTAATGACCGGACCATTCTTCTAGTCCATAAGGACCACATCATTGGCGTATGAAAGCCAATACACTAGTTGCTCTTCTAACCTCGGGGGGCAAAGATCTGATCCCTGCTAACTGCTTGAGCAGATCTGCAAGTTACAGGTTGAAAAGCAGGGGAGCAAGCATGCAACACTGTTTTAATCCTTCCGATGTATAAGTCTCCTTAGTGCATCCCCTATACTATCAAGCCTGACCTGAACCAGAGTATTCTCATGGAACTGTTTAACTATCTTCAGTAGGTTGGGGGCATCCTCCACCATTCTAATTATAACCACAACCTCTGGCTATCCACGGTATCGAAAGCTGCCTGGCAGTCAATGAACAGCATATGCAGAGGGGGAGCATCCTGCTTTAATGCCTGGTTCTTCAGTGTGTTTATTAGCAATATATTGTGTGAAGTGGCCAAACCGGCCCTAAATCTGGTTTGGAAGGACCCAATGATTTGATGGTCTTCTACCCATTTAGTGAGCGCTCTTAGAACAATTGTGGTGACATTTTGCCCGGCACGTCCACTAAGGACAGCAGCCTGTACTTATCGGGGCAGAGCACACTTTATTTTGTAAATGCAAATTAATATTGCCCGTTTCCAAGAGTCTGGAATATATCATTCTGCACACACATTTTTTTAAATAGGGCACAGAGTATTTTACTCCACGCCTGGGATTATTAATCAAGACAATGTTGGGCAGGCCATCTGGTCCTGGCGCTCAGGACCTTTTTAGCTTTTTTATTATATCGTCAATTACTTTAAGTATTTCTTGCAACCAGGGCTGTATTCCCTTCCCTTGGATCAATTCAGAAATACTCAAATTATAGTGGTGTTTCAACAAAGTTATATTCAATGAATTAGAAAAGTCTTTTGCAACCACAAAGTCTTTCTTAGAGAAACAACACATGTGCTTTTTACCATAGATGATTGACAGTCCAAACAACTCAATATCTGCCGAAATATCTCTTGCAAGGGAAGATTAACTTTCTCCGCCAAAACACAGGTTCCAAAACCAAACGCAATTGTTCTGCAATCGTATGCAATTTCTTCAAACACTTCAAAAGAAAACGTCTTCTTGTCAAGGTAGCACGATAATAAAACACATTTATCAGGATAGAAAAAAAGCAATTTGTGTTGTTTATTCTACTACTTATTAATAAATGATAAAGTACATACATTCTCTTCATTCAACAAAAGTTCTTTTCACATATAGTTCTGCCACGATTATAGCAAATCATCTTCTTTCCTGGTCACCTCGCCTGCCAGGAATAACTAGTATATGCCCTTTCCTGGTATACCAGACGGCCAGGAAGAAATCTCCTACAACTAACTTCAAACTTGATGGTATAATTGGTTCCAATATTCTCCACACCAATCTCTCCTGGAAGGAGGTTTAACCATCAATTTTCTCTTCTTATACTCTTTTGGTTCTTGACAAGTTGTGTTCCAATGTTCACTAAACTGGGAACAATGTGTGCAAGAATTATTCTTGAAAGATTTCTCAACGGCTTCTCAACAGCTTTGGATTGACAGCAGTTTGGGTTACAAGATTCCTCCAATTTAAATCCCAAAAACAATGTTGTTCCGTGTCGCCTTACTTTAATTTCACAAATCGCTTTGCTGTTAACATGGTGAGATCTAGGTTTTTCCAAAATGATATCTCTCATAAGGGTTCTTATGAATCAGTTGCTTTCTTAAGCATTCAACTACTTCTTGTCTGATGGAAATGCTGGTTGTGAACTTTTCCCAGGGTTTGTTTTAATATACATTTCTCATAGTAGCTTGGCTGTAGGTAGTATTGATTTGAGGCTTCCTTCACTGGTATTTTACCCAGTCTTTTGACTGCCTCTTGGCTGTGGGTAATGGGAGTCACAAACGTTTCCCTTGTGTATTCCCTTATAAGGAAACTTTCCTCTTTGTCATTTCGTTTGATCTTCCTTAACTGTTTTATAGTCATCAAATAAGTTCTGCTTTGTTTTATCAATAGTTCAACATTAAAAACTTGGTTTCTGTAATAGACTCACTGGTTCATTGTGGCAGCTCCAGCTGACTCTTCGGCTTCCACCTGGTTCTGGACGGCTTTCTTCCTTAACTCTGCCATTCCCTGGTAAGCGATGCAGCAGTCACCTGGGCTTCCTTTTAGTACGTTTTCTTCCGCTGCACATATTCTGTAGTCTTCCTTGTTTTCCCTCATCAGGGTGGCTCCTGCAAGCAGACTTCTCTCCTTGGCTGCTTCCGCGCCTTCGATTATGATAGCTTTCCTAGCTACGCTTCCCAGCTACGCTTCCTGCACTGCCATCAACTGCTCCACAACCTTCTTCCTCTGCTTCACCTTCATCATCCTCCATCTGGGTTTTATCTCAGGTTTTAAATATCCAGGCTCAGGTGTTTCAATTGGCAACGACTAGACCTCACCTTTGAGTATTCACCATTCCGAGTCATCATTGCCTCTAAGTGCCTCTTCTTCATCCCAGTACTTTCAGCATTGTGGCAATTGAAGTCCATAGAAAAAGTTAACATTTAGTTGGTCTATGTTATTTCTAATTACATCAGATTGTTCTATACACTGAGGGTTACTAAAGTAAGGGGAGCTTGAGCTTGTGGCAAGAGTCTGCAATTTCACATTAGAGGGATTGGTACATTGATAGTACGACATTAAATATCTGGGATTTGGGCGCGGTTGCACAGCGTCTAAAATGGCGGCTCTCTGTTAGAGCTCCCGCGCCTGGTGCAGACTCGGGGTGAAATGCACTTTCACAATCAATCCTGCACTACTGAGCTGCGGAGCACATCTAGCAAAGTCTGCTTTCTTTTGATGCCCTCCCGACTCCTCTACTTGCCTTGGACATCTCGGACGAACGTTGAGGTCGCCTTGTACCAGCTGCCTGATCACGACCAGGGCCGCTCGGCTGCGACACACCATCATGGAGGCCACCTACTGCGGGGATAGCACCCAGTGCTGTGCGCTGCCAGCCCGATGCGCTGAACCCCTCCCCCCCCCCGCCTGAGATATTCCTGCCTGGGAGACCCTGCGGTCATGAAGCTGCAGTTTAATGTGCTCCGACACCACAACACTGGAGCAGACAACGTGAACCGAGCTATGCTCAACGGCGTGGGGAGAACTCCTGCGGTTGCTTTCTGCGACTGAGACTGTATTGGCACATGGATCCGAGCCATCTCCTGTGGCGTTCTATCCACCCCATATGACACTGGAGTCCTTTTATGGCCGCGCTACCGTCTTGACTTGGGAGTTGGATACTGGAGGACCTCCCTTGAGACCCCTTGGTGTGGTGCCCTCTGTGGTTACAGTGTTATGCCTGAGGTAAGCCTGGCCGAGCCCTGTATGTGTGAGCTGTTGCTGGCTGGGAAGCGGGCATGATACTATGTCCCCCCTGCAGCGCCTACACCTACTATTGCTGTGCGGCTCCCATTCAGTCCAATTACCACCAGCACTGCCAAAGGCACAGCCTTGCTCCCCGGACTGCCCTGTATACTGGCCTCCTCGCACCCCCTGGACCTGTTGCTGGTGCCCGGTGTGCCGTTCTGGAGCTGGACAACGCACTTCATGCTACCATACCCGATGATCCGGTGAGGGGCACTGTCTGGGCGCACTGCAATATGCGCTCCTCGCCTCTCCCTTTACCGCACAATACGTGTGTCAAACAGATAGGAGCACCCCTATGACACCGCCTGTGCGGACACTCCTTCCTTGGCCCCGAGTGGATCACTGAACTGTTAATCAATGGCCCATTTACCCAACTCAGCTATCGCTACGCCTGCGGCACTGGTAGACAGCACATCTAGCACAGTCTGACACGCTGTTGAGACCTCTGGGGCACGAGACTGCCCCCACTAATACCATCAGCCCAGATTGCCTGCACAACTTGACGAAGGGTACCAACAAGCAGCAGCGCTCCATGAGCCAATATACTAAGTCCACTTCCAGAGCCTCGCTGTCCACGCAGCGCCCTCTGGTGTAGACCCCAAACCTTCTAAAATGGAACCCTCAGAGACCCAACACATGCTGGCATGCATGCAGGAGTGAGGGAATTCTCAAGGTCCATAGTAAGTTGGACAATATGACCAGCACCATAGACTCGATTAAAACCTGCATTGATGAAACCGATCAGCGGTTAGAGGCCAAGTCCCGGGTGGGCTAAGTGGAGGATGGCATGTCCACAACGAGGGGGGAACTGGCGACCATCACCAGACGGGTGCTTCAGGTCGAATAAAAGAACAATGACCTTGAGTCTACATCTCGCTGCAACAATATTCGAATCATAGAGGTCCCAGGAGTGCAACATGGAGTCCTCATTGGAACAGTGGATAGAACTCGCCCTACTTCCGCTATTGGGGAATCCTACACTTTCTCAACAATTTGCTATTGAACAAGTCCACAGATCCTTGGCTCCCAAGCCTAACCTGGGGCACCTCCAGGTCCCATAATCGCCCGCATACTCCACTATCAAGACTGAGATGTTATCTTCCGGGCAGTCCGCAAACAGGGGGACCTGCTATCGAGGTCAGTTCGGATACACATATACCACGATTTCTCTGACGCAGTTCAGCAGGAGAGAAAGACTTTCTTGGCTGTGAAGAAGCGGCTGCGTGACAACGTGAAGTATGCTATGCTATACCCTGCTCAACTGCAATCGAACAGAACAGTAATACCTTTGTTATTTTTTACAATTCCTAGTAGAGCCATGAAATTCTTGGATGAAACTCTTCCGATGCCCTGATCGGTTCTCACAGGGACTGCGTCGTTGGTCTCATATCATCACTATGCTTCACACCTCAAGCTCAATTTGGTGGCCCCTGCATGTTGTTGACCCTCTATGCCGCATCCAACACTTTTATACTGTCTGAATATGCTGAGAGGGTCCTTCTCTTTTGATAATCTGGTAGCCAGTGGTCACCGTACCCTCTGGGGTAACTCTATACCCAAAGTACACAATCTCTTATCCTTTTTCTTGTTACTGTTGCATTAAGCCTGTTGGCAGCCCGGGTACGCTTGTGCACCAGCCACCCCATGCAATGTTGCATTTAGGGTTGGGGATGGTTAGTATGCGATATCATTGCCCCAGTTTGGAGGGAGGTGCGGGTGGGGGGACGAAGAGGGCTGTTACTGTTAAGATTGAAGTTAGTTAAAAAGCGCTTGGGGCACACTGTATTTGAAACTAAGAGAGCCAAGGATTTGGTGAGATGCGCTCAGGCTCCAAGGAGCCAGAATCATAACGATGATACAGGGGACTATGCACACCCACCACAGCATGGGGGACATTAGCTGGAATGTAAAAGGCCTAGGAAACCTGATCAAAGGCCGGAAGGTACAGCTCTATGTTGAGAGACAAAGACAAGATCCTGTATTTACAAGAGACACGTGCTCTTTCCGGGACGTGCAGGGGTTTCGTAGAAATGTTGGGGTAGGAACCGTTATTACACTTCTTATTCCTCACAATCATGAGGAGTTATGATTTTGGTCCATAGATCCCTCCCATTCCAGTGCAAACAAGTTAGGGCTGACCTGCTGGACAAATAGGTTTTGATATACATACTTATTGTGGGGAGTGAGGTCCTGCTGGTGAATGTGTATGAGGAAGATATATGATAGAGGAACTGTCCAGTTGTCCAGTGTCCATGGATCCCTTTAATTTGCGGACGGGGACTGAACATCATTCTAGACCTGAATCTCGACAGATCCACCCATGCTCAAAGGACCTTCACACGCTCAGCTCAAACACTTCATGCAATCGCTGAGATTGATAGACACTTGGCGCACATTACACGATGATACCCGCTCGTATTCCTTCAGTTCATGATACCTTCTCCCGCATAGACATGTGGCTTCTGTCTGACACACTGGTCGGTGGGGTTACCGAATCACATTCTCCCCTGCACCTACTCCAATCACTCCCCAGTTACCATCACCCTGACAATAACGACACTCCCCAGGCCTCGTAATAACTGGAGATTTAAGCCACTGGCTTTACAAGATACCGTTTTTGCGTCCACCTTCAATAGCCATGTACAATAATTTGTTAAGACAAACGTGGGATCTGTATCCTCACCTGGTGTGGTCTGGGAGGCATTAAAGTATATATTCGAGGGATCGCAATGGGCACGAAATTCAGTGTCCTTAAGTTGATCCGTTACAGTATTGAACTATTGGAGTGAAACATAGAAGCACTGGAACAAGGCCTTGCAACTGATCCTCCTACTGCCAATCTTTCACAGATAAAAGAAGCCCTGGACACCTTCAGGTCACATGCAGAGTGGGAAGTAAAATTCTTTGCAACCCTGTTATAAACCAGGAAATACGGGGAGGGCGATAGGCCTGGTAAACTCTTGGCCCGCGTCGCGCGTACTGAGAGCGGCGCAAACTGCATTCCCTTCATAACCAACACCTCCGGTGTCGTAGCCCACACACCCTCTACTACTAACAAAGTTTTCGGACGATTCTATGCTGACTTGATTACTGTAATGCCCTATACAGTAGCGCCAATAAAGCCACTACCCTAAGACTTCAAACTCTACAAAATAATGCTCTCAGAGCTGCATTAGGAATAAGAAAGAGGGAGCATATCTCCTCGACTAGGCGGCAACTTAAATGGCTTTCTACTGAGAATAAAATCCAGCTAAAAATGATCTCATTAACCCATAAGGCCTTAAATAATGCTGCTCCTAGCTACTTGATGGACAAAATAAAAAGAAAAACTTCCAATAGACCCATGAGACTCGCCAACTCCAATTGTTTGGCAGTACCTAGATTCAGACTTGCCAAAATTGGTGGCGTTTGCTTCCCTGTGAAAGCTGCTAACCTGTGGAACGCCCTGCCACCTAACCTCAGAGCTGACCAACCCTTCCCCCATTTCAGAAGGAACCTTATCAAACACATTATCGCCAACAATGACTTAACACCTGAACACTCACAAGCGTAGTCCTACCTAATGCACCCCGACGCGACATCAACCTTTATGTTTATTACTGCTAATCATGTATATTGTTAACTGTACATTCATGTAAATACGGCAACTCTTTATCTGTACATTCTAGTAATTTGTGTAATATGGCGTAATATTGTAAATTCATTTATATAACATTGTAACATTGTAAGCTTCGCATATACTTGTTGCTGCGCCCGGTAACCTAAGGGTCTGGTGCGCAATATAAATAAATAAACAAACAAACAAACAAACAAACAAACAAACCTGCACGCAGGAAACTATCGATACATTTCTAGAGGTGCTCCCACCTGCTGGCTGAGATAACCCACACCATTGATCGTTTGCCATCCTCCAAGGCTCCAGGCACCAACAGCCTCCTGGCCGAGGTGTATAAGAGATACAAGGAGACCCTTGCCCCCCAATTATCGCAGGTATGGCAGGAATCTTTAACAATGGGCATGCTCCCCAGCAGCATGCGTGAGGCGAGGATCATGGAACTGTTGAAGCGGGATAAAATCCCGGACCAATGTGGTTCCCATCACCCCCCCCCCCCCTCATTGATCAACACAGACGTTAAATTCTTCAGCAAGATACTGGCCACCCGGCTAATACCAGCCATGCCATACATCATTCATCCTGACCAGTCAGGATTTGTCCCTGGGCGGGCCATGGCATTAAACTTGCAGCGTTTATTTAATATACTAGCGTGCATAGACCCAAGGTCCAGGAGGTGGCTGCCACACTTGACATCCAGAAGGCATTTGACTCGGTGTCATGGCAATTTATGTACGCACTGCTACAGTAATGTGGTTTCGGCCCAAGATTCCTCAAAGCTCTATGTCTCCTCTATGCGTCACCGGTTGCTAAGGGCAGCACGAATGGGGTCCCCCTATAGACAATTACAGATAAAAAGGAGGTACCCCCCCCCCCCCCAAGGGTGCCCTTTTTCACATCTGATATTTACTATCATTATAGAACCACTTACCGACGCAATACGTCTCAGACACATTCATAAGGGGATCAGAATAGCGGATAAATGACAGATAATCTCTCTCTATGCAGATAATGCGTTATATATTCACAGCCCTGATGCACACTTTGAGCCCATAATGCAGGACATTATACATATGGGGAGGTTTCAGGCTTTCGGGTAAATTGTACCAAATCAGAACTTTTTCCTCTTACTGATGCCACCCTCCCTCCCACAGATCTCCAGGGCTTCAAGTGGTCTCCGGTGGCCATACCTTACCTAGGGGTGGCAGTAGCACGACATGCTTCTCCACTACATGAACTCAACTTCACTGCATACATTTCTCAACTCCAACCCAAATTCATATCCTGGTCGCCTCTACCTGTCACACTAGCTGGGAAAATATCTCTACTAAAAATGATAGTACTCCTAAAGATCCTAGATCTCTTCCTTAATATACCACTGTGGTACGGACAATCATTCTGTCAAGAACTTGACGGTGAAATTAATAATTTTGTCTGGCAATCCGGGGCGGTGCGACTCAAATGGGACACGTTGACACAACCATATGACAGGGGTGGGTTCACAGCCCCCAACTTCCGACTGGATGGCTGCGCAGGCACAATTTGCGGCCCCTTGGTTTTCTGTTGATACCCCTCCACATACAACTGGAAAAACACTTGGGGGGGGGGGGGGGAGATAGGGATCTTCGCTCACTTGTTCTCCCAGCAAAATGTGCAGATGAATGCAGCTTTAACCCTGCTAATGTCATGGCGCTTGTCTGGCGCAAAATATGATCACGAGACAGCACCCTGACTCCGTATCACGAAAACGTCCCATTTGGAGCGGCATTCCCACTTTCCCTCAGCTGGACACCGGCTCCTGTAGGGCCTGGATACAGCTTGGCCTTTGTACAGTCAGCTCATTATACTGTGAGGAGAACTTTATCCAGACCATTGATGTACCTGTGCTGCGGCGCTGTAAGTCCTCGTTGTGGTTGCAATATGCTGAGCTACGTAAAGCCTGCAGAGAGCGGTGGGACTGCTTCCGTGCAGAGCCAGAAAATGACTCATTACTTGGGTTTATCTTATCTGCACACGATTGTCGTAACCGGGTATCGACCTTGTAACGGACTCGTCCAACCCGCACAAACACTTTACACTACAATGCACGTACTAGATGGGTGCAAGATCTCCAAGTGGAAATTAACGATGTCCTATGGTCAGATATGTGCTTGCAAACACCCAGGGTATCATATAACTCACGGTTTCGACTGATTCAGCTAAAGGTACTCCACCGTTATCATTACACTCCGAGCCGACTACACTCCTTTTCTGGGGAAAGGGTCCGGGGTATGCCCACGTTGCAGGGCACCATCCGCCAAGTATTTTCATATGATCTGGGAGTGCCCCCTCCTCACCTTTTTCTGGAAGGATGTATGTGCAATATTGTCCGAGATTACCAGTACGCCTTTTGAACCAATGTCATTACTGTGTTTGTTCCATGTCCTCGACCCGCCCTCTCCTGTCATGAGTAAATTTGGGCAGCTATGTCTGCTCTTGGCGGAATGTTGTATTCAGTTGAGATGGACGAGAGTGCAGGCTCCCAACAAGGATCACGTGGCAGAAAACCTTCATGCCCTCCCTGCTTTGTACTGGTCTCCTTTCATCCACCAAAGGCACCCATAAATCTACAGATGGGACACTGTTGGTTTATTTTTGTTTAAGTTTGTGGAGGTGGTGTGGGCTAACGATATGGAGGAACAATGAGCCTGCATGCAACCATTTGCGTCTCGCCCTAAAGACATCTGGGCCCCATTGAAATCCTACCTACTTTGAACAATGTCGATCTCCGACAAGTCTTCCACTACGTAACTTACGTGAACTGCCTCTGTTCATGATTGGTCCCCCTAGACGCCGGGACTTGTATACTTATTCTCATTGATTACCTGTATATTCCATTTCCCTGAAGCTACCTAAATTCAAATATAATGTGCAATTGTCTCCAAGTGTGCCAATAAAGAAAGTAAAAAAGAAAATGCTGGGGAATGATTGCATCTTCATAGAAGATGAATGCTGTGTCTCTCCCAGTGGAGTCATCTCTTCCCCTTAATAGCCTCCGTCCATGTGATCCGTTCCCATTCATACAACCCCCAGGGTTAGGATCAGGTAGCGGCTCCCTTTCCCTGGCCGCATGGGAGGAGACTTTAGGCTGGGGTTTGGTGATGACACCACATGATTCATTACAGTTTTTTACACTAGCTATTGCAAATGTAAGAGGTCATAATATGGGATGTTTCACTGCCTTTGTTGCAACATCTCACAAAGTTTCCGTGGACATTCTACCACAATCTAGCAATAACATTCAATTTGTATCTATTACATCTGTTAATAGGACAAAAAGCTTAATTTGTATAATGATGCACAATAGGACTCCCTTAAAGATGAGTTAAAAGAAATATATGACTTATTGATAACTAGTCCTGATAGAGATGGTCGATTATGGAACTTTATGCTAGTGGGGGACTTTAATGCTCGTGTTGGCTCTATAGCTATCAGGCATAGATTCAGAAGCGTAGGAGGCTTGATTTATATCAATGTCAATTATTTTCTTTTTTTTTGTTTAAGTATGGGCAACCATGGCAAACTGGAGGCATTGCCCGACCCAGGGGAAGAGAGCAGACTTCTGGAAAAATCATGCAGGATCCCCAGTGGACGCCCTTAAGCCCAAATCCGATGAGAGGACAGGCTTTGCGCCCCCCTCTTAAGGGAATATGCTTTAATAGTACTCAACGGTACGTTCCCAGATGATCCTCGCCCCCCACCTCCAACGAGATATACATTTACAAGTGGAGGGTCTTCTTTAATTATTGATTACTGTATAGTAGACTGCTATGTATTCTTCGAAATAGCCCCCCTTTGAAATATTAAACCATGGACACTGAAGGAGAAATACATATGTACGGCAAACAGTGCACTAGTACCCCATGTATTGAGCGATGGTACCAGACAACTAAAAAACTGGTTCTGGAGCAATTTGAAGGGATCACGCACTCTTCTATTGATGAAAGTCTAAAAGAGCACATTCTAGTGGTGGCCCCGTTAGGCCCATCTGTAGTCTCATTTTATGACCTGCTTACAGACGATATGCATTTAAGACGTGAATTTAACGATAGCAAAAATGCCCGTACCCCAAATGAGTTAGGGATGCTCCGTGGTTGAAGAGCTTAATCTTCAATTCAGGTACGGAAATTAACCTAAATTTGGGGCCCATACATACATTTTAAAAAAGCCTACAAGAAATTGCTAAAAAGGAAAAAAAGGGAACATGTCAAAGTAGTGGGACCAATTGCAGTTAGCAGTTCCTTCAACCAATAGTAAACCATTTTGAAAGCTGGTGACTAGGGGTTTGCGTATCCAGGCGAAAGTAGGATCGACCAAATTCCACAAGAGAAGTGGAATTCCCATTTCCAGGGAGTCGTCTTCGACGCCGATTAGATGGTCTTAGAAATCACTGAGGATCTAAGTGCCAAACAATGCAGGTTCAGCCTCAAGGAGATTGTTCTTGTTCTGGCTTTGAAAACTCTTCCTTCGGGAAAGTCGCTGGTCCCAACAGCATGCATTCAGACGTCAAGGGCTTCCGGTCCTATTTAAGCTCTTTAACTCTATTAGCCACTCTGGGGCCTCACCTTATTCATGGATATAGAGCATTATTTTCCCAATTTTTAAGAAAGGGGACATTAATGACCCCAATTGTTATCAACCGATCTCCCTACTTGACATACCAGCAAGGTTTTCTCCAAATGCCTGTTATCAAGAATAGAGGATTGGGCCACTTCCTGAAGCTGTTAAAATCATCCCAAGCAGGATTCAGGAGAGGGTATTCCACCATCGACCACTGTTTGCTCCTAAACACATAGATGAATAAATACTGCGCGATCAGAGGTGGGAAGCTATTTGTGGTTTTTGTTGACCTAGAAAAGGCTTTGGATTCAATCCCAAGGTATAAGGTATGGAGAATATTAGTCGCTTTTAAGATACCGACTGGGCTCCTCAACCTCTTACAACTTTGCTACAAGGATACCTATGCGTCAGTGCAGTCATTGTGCACGAGAAGGTTGTCCGTAATCTCTCGAACAAACAAAGCAGTGTTGTGCTCTTACCCCGCTGTTATTTATACTTTTCTTTGATTTTAATCCTGGGGCATTGGGATTTAGAGTTAATCCCCGTTCATTTCATGGCACCATCTTTGGAGCACTCCTGTATACAGATGACAGCTTTTTGGGGGTTGTAAAGCAGCCTTTCTTACACCGAGGAGTACTTCTCTGCCCACGGTCTGAAATTGAATATGACTAGGACCAAGGTCTTGATCTTTGGGAAGGGGCAAAATCAAAAAAAGGTAGTTCAGTCATACTGCTTCCTTGGTTTATTCTTCAACAAGAATGGGAAGTGATTAAGACACATAAGGAGCACGAAGGCTGCCGCTAGGCTAGGGGAGCCGCTCAGATTGTATCATATGTAAGGCAGCTGTATGTTGGATAAATACCTCAGTACTTATAAAGCCAAGGTATTCACGCTGCTGTTATATGGGAGCAAGGTTTGGGGCTATTGAAAATTGCTCAGCTTTGGGGAAGATTCAAAATAGAACTCTGAGTTGGATTCCCCCAAGGTACTCCCAAAAGCATGTTGCGGCTAGAACTTGGGGACTATAGTAATGAGATACTGGCAAAACATAGATCAGTATGTTATTTCCTGAAGACTTGCCAAGACATTCAGAAAAAAAAACTATTTGAAGGAGGTGGCAGGGGAAATTGAGGCGTCCCTTGCATCCTCTAAAAATATCTGGTACAGAGAGGTGTGCAAAATAATAGATTTGAGGGTTATTTCATATATGGATCCCTCTAATTATTTCTCCCTGTCCTGCTTGGTGTCCATAGTGAAACAGAGCGCAATAGGATGGACCAGCAGAAGAGCATGAGGACAATGGGTACACTTCATGTTAGTCTCCTCTAGGTTTGCCAAATCTGGAGGCCTTTTCTCTTGGCTGTTTGCATTTTAGACACTGCTAAGAATCTAGATGTCTCTGTGCTATGTGAATGTTAGTCACCATTGGGATTGCCAAATCTAGAACCCCTCTCTTCGCTGTTTGCTTTTTAGCCACTGTCAAGAATGCCAAATCTAGAAGTCTTTTCGCTGTGTGTATGTTAGTCACCATTAGGATTGCACAATGTAGATGCCTTCTTTTCGCTGCTTGCATTTTAGCCACTGTTAAGAATGCCATATCCAGTTGTGTTTTTGTTGCGTGCATTTTAAGTCACTGCTAGGTCTGCCAAAGTTAAATGCTTCCTATTGTGTATATCTTAGGCACAGATAGGACGGCCAAATCCAGATGCTCCTGCTGTGTACATCTCAATCAATGTTAGGATTGCCAAACTCTGAAGCCCCGAGCCGCGCACACCCTAGGCATTACGGGACTGTGAAACCCAGAAGCCCCTTCGTTTAATGCCACTGTCCACGATGTGCACCTCTAAAACCGACCTCTTATACGCACTTTACTCCCTCCTCTGGACCATACTAATTATCATCTTAACAATGGACCAGTTCAATACCACTGCATGTAACCTGCTAGAGAGAAACATCCGGCTCAGAGCTAGACTGCCACGTCTATATGACGTTAAAAATAAAAGAACTACTCCTCCGGGGTTCAGTCCTATCCTGACTGCTCCCAACTGCAACTTGCCTACCCTATCTGCAGATAGACGACCCAAGATACAAATAGACCAACCGCAGGTCCACCCTGTCAGGTGCCCTCATCAACGCTAGATCCCTCGTAGCACATAATACTGAAATTGCTGACATACTTGCCTCAGATGACTTGGATCTTTTTGCGATCACTGAGACATGGCTCCATGATAGCCATACCTGACAATTACAATATACTAAGAGTCGATCGCCCCAACTCTAGGGGAGGTGGCCTGGCTATAATTGCCAAAACTAAATTAGATCTAGACTCTGCCCTCACCCCGATATCACATCCTGCGAACTTCTCTCGGCTAAAATTCCTATTTCATACAACAGCACCCTAACGGTCCTCCTGGTATACAGACCACCAGGCCCTCTGGGTAATTTTGAAGAAGACTTATCCAGCCTTATCAGTAACATCATCAAAGACCCCACCCAGCTCCTTCTGCTAGGCGACTTTAATCTGGGCTTTAATGATGTTGAGGATAAACAGACCCATTCTATCCAATCTATCCTAACCGATCATGCCTTACCCAAAAAGTCCTAGCCCCTACACACATGAAAGGTCGCACATTAGACTGGATAGCTAACAGAAACTGCACTACCACCATTTTGAATATACTACCTCAGACATGGACTGACCACCACTTTATCTGCTTCACATCCACCATAGAGCCTCCTAAACCAGCCAACTTGGAAACGGCTCCACCTACGCATACAAGAAGCAAAAAAGACATTACGGTCGAAAAACTACTTCCGCTTCTCCTACTAGATCTTAGAGCTAGTGCTATCTACACTAATCCAAATACGCTACTGGAGACATTTAACAATACTATGTCCAAAGCATTGGACGCCATTGCCCCTATCAAAGAACGTAAAAGTAAACGAAAAGCCCACCTTAATTCATGGTTTACCCCATCTTAAAGAATTACGAACCCAAAAACGCAAACTACAAGTTATTTGGAGGCACACACCCTCAATTGAGAATAAAACTTTACTTGACAATCTTGCCAAACATTACAAGAAGGAAATAATTCAAACTAAAAAAGATCCATTCAACGAGAGAATTAGTAAAGTTAACTCCAACTCGAAAGAACTCTTTTCCATCCTTCGGGAAATGGAAAATCCGATCGCTCCCATTGACAATGTTCCCAAGGACAAACAATGGTGCACGAGTATACAAAATGCCCTAGCGAACAAAATTACAACTCTTCAATCTAAAATTGCTATACAAAAAAGCCTCCCTGAGTGCCACTGCAACCCAGACTACCCAATGGCCGGATACACCCAGAACAGTCACCCAATTCAACTGTGATCCATTCAGATTCACCAACATATCCATAGTGGAAACTGAAAAGGTGATATCTTCCCTGAAACCTTCCAACTGTCAAGGCCACAGCTACCCTGCACAAGTCATTAAGGACGCAGCCAGAGACTTAGCACCCTTCATAGCTAAGCTAATTAACGCATCCTTTAGAACTAGCACTGTACCCACTAACCTCAAAGACTCTTGGGTACTGCCCCTCCTTAAAAAACAGACCCTTGACCCAGCCATCCCCACTAATTACAGGCCCATCACGACGGTACCATTTCTCCTTAAAATTATCGACAGAGTAGCCTACCTCCAGATACAAAACTATCTAGAGACGAACCAATTGCTAGGATCGCTCCAATCTGGTTTCAGACCACTACACGGCACTGAAACGGCCCTAATTGACCTTAAGACTCAAATCGACGAGTTGAAGGATAAAGGCAACACAGCTATGCTCCTCCTCCTTGACTTATCGGCGGCCTTTGACTTGGTGGACCATGCAGTGTTATGCAACCACCTAGCGTCTGCCGCCTACTTCTCAAGTGAAGCGATAGCTTGGGTACAATCCTTCCTGGCCAACTGGACTATGAGAGTGTTCTCCCCTTTAGCCTCTGCAGACCCAATACATATCACCTGTGGTGTCCCACAAGGTTCATGTGTCTCCCCCACAATGTATAATATCTTCACTAAGCCACTCTTCGACAAACTTGACAGACTGGGGATAACATACACTAACTATGCGGACGATACTCAGATCCTCATACCACTTTCTGGCAACTTTGTCGAAGACACAGCTCTAGTAAATAAGATTCATCTCCTCATTCAGGCATGGATGGCCTCACACGGCCTCTGCCTGAATGACGACAAAACAGAGATACTGATCTTGGGCTCTGACTCCAACCTCAAAAAACTCAGTCCCAATTACGTGCCTTCAATATTGATGGCAATTTAATCAAAGTGGCAACCGAGGTAAAAACTCTAGGTTTCTACCTCGACGCTACACTTTCTCTAAAAAAACAAACCAATGCCCTTGCATCCTCCACGGCCTACACATGCAAATTAATCAGGGCTTGCAGACCCTACCTCTCCAAATCCAACTTCATAACACTAGCCAATGCCCTAGTAATGTCGAAATTAGACTACTGCAACACCCTCTACTCGGGGGCCAGCAAGTCTATCATAAACAAAATGCAAACACTACAAAATAATGCCCTTAGAGCAGCTCTGGACATACTTCGCAGAGCACACATTTCCAATACTAGGAAAGAGCATCACTGGCTAAAAATTAGCGACAAAGTCCTCCTCAAAAAGCTATCCCTCACTCACAAAGGACTGAACAGCGCCCCACCATACAATTCGGTTTAACTATATAGAAAATCGATCACATACCACACGAGAGCAGCCAACCACTTCTTGCTTGTAATTCCTACATTTAAATTTAAAAAAACAGGCAGAGCCAGTTTCCCTGTAAAAGCTGATTGCGCATGGAACGCCCTCCCCTCTGCACTGAGAGCTAATCTACCATACTCGAGCTTTAGACACCATGTACAAAAGTGGCTCTGGTCCAACGCCAACTAACTCTCTTGGCCCGGTTTCACCATTGGCTACCCATGGTGAATAACCACTATGTCATTCCTGATCCCTGACCTGACTTCCTCGTGGTATAGGAACCCCCTTCCTCCTGTACTCCTTATACATGCTTGCTAAATTGTTAATAACATTTGTACTGTATCTTCTGTATGCACTATTGTATGTAACTAAGCTTAAGTATTCTTTTAACTGCTGCGCCCGGCTACCCCTGGGTTTTGGTGCGCTTTATCAAATAATAAACTAAACTGCCATTAGTGGCTCTTTATGCAGGACTATTTGTCACTCTGCTTTGTGGTGGCAACATTTGTTTAATTAAATCTGCTGAATGTAGGAGGTTAGTGCCGATGGCCAGATTTAATTTACTTCCCCTAAAAGATAGGAGGGTGTGTGACAAGCTCGAGACAGACTGGAATTGCCATTGTAATGTTGGAATGGTGGAGAATCTAGGCCATTTTATTACTGCTTTGTAGATGTTTATTCTGATTTACGTAGGGGATTTACGCAAGGGATTTTTAAACCAGTATTTTAAGGATATTAGGTTTTATCAAGATGCATTCTTTAATAATGAATTGCAATGATACTGCTTGTATGTTCAGTTTATACAATTTTATTTCAAGAGCTCTTTCAAGGCCTGTATAGTGGGAAATCTTAATCTGTACTTGTTTGTGGTTTCTATGTGTGATGTTCTATGTGTTTTTGTGACCTAATAGTTAATGGAGAAATCCAAATTCTTGAACTTCTATATAAACTGGGGAAGAAATGCATTCATCTTTTTTTGGATTGTAGACTGAATGCAACATTTAAATCCAATAATTCCACAAAGGGTACTTCTGTTATGTCCATGCTAACCCCAATCGATTCAATTATTTCTAGATTGGAGCACTGATGGAAAACTATTAAATTTGAGGTGATTTTAATATCAGACAGTGATAATTTCCCACTTAACGTTGCAGTATCCTCTGACATGGGTACCTATTCTTCCATTTGTCACCAATCGAGACTGTTAAAATCCAATAAAAATTGAATATGGTTTAAATGGTCTAAAGGAAATAGTTATAAGCATTTAAATAACATTGTAACACTAGTACAGGTGGTATCCTACTAAGTCTTTTGCCTGAATGGTCTTCGGTACAAACTATTGAGGCATTTGACTCCCTTAATAATTGAATCGAAACAGCTATGACTGGCGCTTCAAGGTCGAATTCCTGCAAAGGCATTGATAAGACATGGTTTAATAAGGACCGTAAATTAGCAAACAGCAAACCTCTACTTTGCTTAAAGGATGCGTCTCCGAGTAGAACCAATATCATTAAAGCTTGATCAGAGTACATGTCAACTCTGGAAAAAAGTCAAATATCTGGCTGAAAAGTCCTAATGATATCAACTGTTAGCCTCTAACTCTTGCTTCAGGTCCTCAATTAACTAGAGGTTCTCAATTAATTAGTAGTATACAAGCAGTGAAGGTTAACAACTTAGGTGTCACTTGGTTTAACTTATTTCAGAGAAGTCAGGCCTCACATTCTTTCAATATAGATCTTTTATTTCCTCTGGATGGTCTATTTGAGGAACTTACAATTGATCATTTATCTATAGAAGACTGATT
Source organism: Ambystoma mexicanum (assembly GCF_040938575.1). Classification (NCBI taxonomy): domain Eukaryota; kingdom Metazoa; phylum Chordata; class Amphibia; order Caudata; family Ambystomatidae; genus Ambystoma; species Ambystoma mexicanum. The sequence continues at coordinate 386,380,487 of NC_090921.1, forward strand.
TCCTTGTCAAAAGCACCAGGAATGATGGAGTGCCAGTGGACCTATGCAAGTCAGATGCATCTCTGCGGGCTGCCTTATTATGCAACATATCTCAAGTCATATTTATCTCTAGAAAGTTGTCATCTACGTGGTTGACATCAAATAGAATTGAGAGATTTTAAAAAGGTAACTGAACAACCAAAATGTTACAGACCTATTTCGCTGACAGATGTTTCTCAAGCCGAAATTTCCCCAAAGGTTTTAAAGAAACATCAGATATGGACTGAGGAGCATAACATTTTATCTGATCAACAGTTTTTGTAAATCTTTTGGTACTACAGAACAATGTCTAAACCTGGCCTTGATTGTGGGCAAGTACCGGGGTGCCAAAGGTGAACATATATATTTAGTATTCATGGACTGGTCCACAGCCTCGGATATAGTAAATAAATCATTATTATGGGTTACTTTGGATAGATTAGGTGTGAACAAGGGGGATTTTAGTCTTGTTGTTCAATTACATCCTAACAACTGAAGGTTTCCCGATTGATCAAGGTGTACAAACAGTGTGTGCTTGCCCCTCTTTTTAATGTCCTTAACCGGTAGAGAAGATAGCCTGGCTATCCATATCTTGATTATACCGATGATGATGGGAAGACACATACCCCTACTCATCATACATAGATGATGATGTGCCGATTGGTCGTATGCCAGCCGCTCTGAAGCTCTCTTGAATGCTTATAATACCAGAATACCTTTATGGCAAAATGAAAAAGGACAATGTTGCGAAATCAAAATTTATGATTTATAGAAATAATAATAAAATTACGTTTTCCCATTTTCCACTGATAACCAACAGCTAGAAATAGTAAATGATTTTCATTACCTTGGTATAGGATTTTCAAATAATAATGCAAGACATGCAAATTGTGCAAACCGACCGCAATGATCATAACGAAGCTGATGACATCCTTTCCTAGGGAGCCTATATTATCCATGGGTGACAGATCTTCTCGTGGGGGGAAAAGGGGCGATTGAACCAGAGAAGTTCTAACATGGGATTAAGGACTTGCACTCTGCATGCTTTAAAAAATCGTTTGGACAAATTGGCAATTGCGGGTGGAACCTCCTCAGTGAGGTACTGTTAGGCCTTGCATAGAAGGCCATGCCCATAAATAAGATAAAGAGGTGAATGAGAGGAAGCACCTGTTAGCCAGAGACATTAGAATGATAAAAAGATCAGTGTTGAATGACAAGGCTCAGGAGAAACAGATAATGATGTGCACCAAGCAGAAACACGGATTATAGAGGAGACACGACAGGGTTCAAAAATACATTCATAATAACCAGGCCATGTTATGGAAAGTGGTTATAAAGGTCACCCAGGGAATTTGGTGGATTTGAAATAAAAAAGTAGACTACAATCTGTTCTGCAGTCCTCTGCCGTGGCCGAGGAAGATTGGGTAGCCTTCTATAAAAGCCAATTTAATGAGCAATTAGGACAACTGATTAATGTGAAATTGGCCGGACCATAAAGGAAGGGGTGGGACGTCAGGTTTGATAAAGAAGATCTCAAACTGATTGTTAGAAATCTCAATAACTCCAGGGCGAGCGATCCAGATGTCATTATGAATGCCGTCATGAAAAATAATCTCCACCTTTGGGCGTATATTTTAGTGACTTTATTTAGGCAGCTTGCTGAAACGGGCAACTGTCCTGAGTCATAGCATAGTTCCATCCTAATACCCATCTTTAAAAAGGGAGACAGGGCATCTCCAGGGAGTTATCAAACCATCTCACTAATTGACATGACTTCCAAGGTCGTTGCCTCCATAGTTCTTAGGGAATTGAGATCTTGGGCAGAAAGGACCAATCGCCTTCATCCGCTCCAGACAGGGCTTAGAAGGGGGTGGGTACCTTGCAGAGTGGGATGATTCGCCATTCTTGCCTTTCAGAGGTTGGTGGCAATACACATCCAATATTGTATGTTGCCTCTGTCGATTTGTCGGCAGCCTTTGATAACATAGACCAACATCTATGGAGGAAGCTAGTATATTGGGACATAGATGGGGGCTTGTTGTCTATGATTCAGATTCTATATTCCAACAGCACTACAAAAGTTAGGCTGAAGTGCAAGTTGACCAGTCTAGGGTTATACAGTTCACAAGGGGTGTCCAACAAGGTTGTGTAGTTGCTCCCACTATTTTCAATCTATACCTGTCGGACTTGTGGGAGGAAGCCAAGTCTTGGGGGGGATTTCCTCCTAGGTGGGGTGCATCGCAGACGATGTACTGCTAATGGACTTTACTCCGGCAGGATTACCATGCTGCCTTACTGGGCTGGGGACTCATCTGCAAAATAACCAGTTGCATGTGAATCCACCCATATCTATGGTTATGATATGCACTAAGAAAAGGAAACCGATAAGCTATACATTAACAATAAATAACTGCCCACTCAAAAAGGTTGATTGTCTCCAATATTTGGGATTTCCCATTTCCTTTGAAATGAAAAGGAGGGTTGAAGAAAGCAGTATGGAAGGGAAGGTGGTGGCTTGTCACTGGCCAGGAGAGTCAAAACAATCCTGTGTAAATTCTCCGTAATCTGATTCATCGAATTTTACCAGGCTAAGATATCTGCTCTGGTCTTGTATGGGTGTGAATTAACAACAATCAAGGATAGGAAATTCTTTGATATTATGGAAGGGAGGTTACTGAAAAGAGTGTTGGGTCTGGCAAGGGCAGTCCCTATGAGTCTGAGCAGACTTGAGCTGGGTTTGGTGTCGTGGTGGGCCCAACACATGAAATGCACACTTACCCATTATTTTAAGATGATGGTGCAGAGGAACCTCAGATGGCTAAAGGGTGCAACCCCTTCCTGGTCAAACTTAAAAGAATGCGTGACAGGTTCATGGAGGTGCTTGATCTGCAAGCCCCGGTGTCCGATGGGGTGTTAAAGGCCAGGATTAAATATGGAACAATATAACAGATCTCCAAGATGTAGGCAAATTGAGAATATATAAGAGTTATGAAATAGCATTCTTACCCATGAAACACACAAGATTATATGTTAGGAAATTTCCTTCTGCTAGATTTCGAAAATGGTACTTCAGTTCAGACTTAACTGTCTTCCCACACTCGATGTAATGAGCTCTAAGTTGGGAATTTTGCCAGAGATGAGATTCTGCAGATTGTATGGCACAGCAACAGAATCACTGAAGCACTTGGTAATGGACTGCCAACTGGTGTCTGATAAAAGGATACAATTTCTTGGAACATTTGTCACCACATTGGCGCGTGGTCATAGGGGATGAACGGTGGCATAGGCTCCCGACGACGCTCCACCTCTCCCTCATATTAGCCTTGGTGCAACTACTGATGTGGATCTTTGAACAACTGGAGGGTGTCTTACAGGCAGAGAAAGAGGAGGTTATTAAATTTAGTTGCATTTAACTTTTTTTATTCTTTTGTTTCCAAGACAATACAATAATATTGTACTCTTGTGCCTTTCAATTTATTAGATTTTAGTTTTTGAGATTTCTGTAATTGAAAGCGACAGATACTAATAATTTGAATTTGTTTTGTATGGAGTTGTTTTCTATACATGCATAGGCAATGTTTGATTTAAATTTTGTTTGGAAAAGACTGTAAAAGCAACCTGTGTGTTAAAAACATTTTAATAAAAAAGAAAAAGAAAATAACTGCAGATAAAATGGCAATTAAAATGAAACAAGCGGCTTGAGCAGCTTTACATTTGAGTAGATACCATGGAGGTAGTACAAATAAGCCAGGCAGAGAAGATTTATGATGCCAAATTGTGTGATATAGTTAGATATGCTAGTGTGTCTCATCCTTACCTGTGCTTTTATCTTTAGAGGTTGTGAAATAACAGTTTTTATGTTCTTTGCTGGGGGTATGTCCATCAACGGCTAATTATTATATTTGGAAGCTTCGATATCTCCTGTATCACAAGACCGGACATTAAGGCCAGCTCTTTTATGGTGCTCGATTTAGTTAAACGAAAAGGGCATACTAAATAGGGAAATTCTTGCAGACATTTGACACTGGACAATTTTGAGTCCATAAAATTGCTAAGTGCTGGAAGAGGCTAATTTCTAGGGTAGCACACACATAACTGAGGTATACCCATAATAATTCTAGGACGTAGAACAAATGGGAATCCAACAAAGAGAGCAAACAAAAGAGTCTACATCCAGGTTTGTTGAATTATATGCAGAAAATTAGTTTACAGTGTACCACCATTATCGCAACCTGTAATGAAAGACATTCATGAAGTGCATAACGATTAGATTGTTTTATTTAAATAATAATAAGGGTGAAACAGTTATTCATATAGAAAAACATACATTTAAACAAGTAAAAGACATGAATGAATGCTGCACCGAACGATGGATGTGATCATAGACACAATCCGCAGTGACATCCTCACACTGACAGACAGTCATCCATACCACAAGACACTTATGTGTAAAAAACAATATGCTAATTGAACCTAAAATGGTTGCTACTGATGCGGCCAAGGCACCCAAACAGGTCTTCTCGGGTTGGCCACCAGGGGGCGTGCCGTTGAAGGCACCTTAACGTATAGCTCTGGGTTGCCTGGGATAAAAAAGGACTGAAGGCCCCCCCACCCAGCAGTCCCCCTGGCAATCGGCCTGTGCACCACCGAGCCCACCAAAAAGACCACAGTGTTAAAACCGGCGGCAGCTTGGGCCTATCCCGTGGGAGGTACGAGGGGTCGAGCCTGGGCAAAGAAGATGGCCGTGGCGGACCCCATGGCTCTGCTCCAGGCAATCCAGAGCGGCTGTCTGAGGGAGCCCGCGGTGAAACACAGGGCCTGTGATCCGGGAGAAGGAGATGGCGACGGCCTGTGCGGGTGAGCTCGCATCAGAGTAGGCGATACTGATAATGCATATCGCATAGCTCTCAACTCACACGCTTTTGGCAGGTGTCACCCGCCTTGTAAAGAGCTGACTCACCCGCCAAGCCTCCTGCATGTCCATTCATTTGAATGGGCTCTCACCGGGCAAAATCAAAATTGGGTGTTTTCATCCGCCTTGGCAACAGAAAAGGTTGAGAGCTAGGATATCGCCTTCCCACTGTAAATGAAGGTCAGGGCAGTGGTGGTGACTGGGATCGGGGACGGCCTGACTAGGTATCCAGGGGCAGTCCCTACCAGGGGTTTGAGGCAGCAAAGCTGAGCTGAACGCCCCAGTATCATATCGTGAGAGAGAAGCACCGGAACAGGGGAAAGGCCCTGCTTGCAGGTTGGTCGGCCTGACTGCATAAAAGAGCTACCGGTGTGGCCCAACCTAGTGAGGGGCCCAGGGAATCCTGAGTCTAGAGATCCGCATCTGGGGGTACCAGAATAACCAGAACTCCAACAGCCCACTGCCCACAGGCAGGACTTTGTACAAGAAAGCAAGGCCCCAGCGTGGCAATGCTTTTTTCGGTGAGGAAGTAGGTCAGCCCATTGCTTGGAAATGCTTGGGGCGGCGACAAGGCAGAGATACCAGGGTAAAAAGGGACAATACCCAGAACATGGGGCGGACTGGCCCAGCGACATCTTGTGGTTGCAGGAAGTGAGGGGTGGGCCCAGATCTTGTGAGACTGGTCACCTGAACAGGGGTAAGGGCCCTATAGTACCCCAGTGGAAACCACCCAAGAGAGGGGAAGAGAGCCACAGACCACGGTGGACCATGTGGCTGGGGGCAAACATTAAGGGAGGCTGCAGCAGAGAGATCAGTGGTGTACTCTGGTCCCCCCCCCCCGGTCCCTGACAGCCGGCCAGACCCTTGTCTGGTGCAATATCCCTTCACCATTGAAGACAGTGCTTGCAGGTTTGGAGAATTCATTGGGGACGGACTTAATGGGCTTAAAGGGTAGGTCAACCAGTTTTATTTTATTTGTAAAGCGCTGGGTCAAAGGCCCGAAGGCAGGACACACAACATGTAACAAAAAAAAGGGGGGTCACCAAGCATTAATCATCTTCTTAGAGGAGTCCAAGTGAATGAGGATTCATTCAAACAGTAGAGTTTCGAGTTTGCATTTAAAAGTCAACCAGTGAGGCGCAGGACCAAAATTCCGGTGGATTTGCATTCCAAAGGCGCATTGCTATCATTGGGAAGTAACCTTCTGATACAAATGAAAGCTTAGCATTAGGAGCTAGCAGGAGACCAGAGTTGTTTGGCCTTAAGGTGCGTCTTTACAGAGAGCCAGTCCAACAGAGAGGAGAGATACTTCGGGCTCTTCCTAAAGAGACGTGTGCGCTATGCAGAGCCTACAGAACCGGATTTGGTTCCTTATGGGGCAGCCAGTGCAATGATTTCCTGGCCGTTGATACGTGGTCAAATCTCTAATCCACAGACCACACGGACTGCATTATTTTGGACCACCAGATGACGATTCGGTTCCCCTTGTCCCAGCCCTTGCAGTATGCTAGAGCAATAATCCAGATGGGACCAGAGAATGGTTCGGGCCACTGTGGCGCAACTGCCAGAGCTCAGAAAAGGACGCATTAGGGCTAGAAGCTTCAAATAGTGAGATGCGCATGATACTAGATGACTAACGTGCACTTTCATACTCAGTTCTGGGTCCAGATTGACACAAAGGTCTTAACTTTGGGAAGAGTCTTGAGAATGCAATCAGCCACTTTAAAGGATTTATGAGCTGGGTGGAGATTGCAAAGCCAGTGGGGTGTGCCCAAAACTAGGATTTCCGTTTTTGAGTTGTTCAACGCTAGCCCATTTAGCAGCATCCATCTGTGAATATGGCTATATGTCATGATTGTTACAGTGTGCTTTGCATAATCACCTGTGAGGGGGATAAGGCACTGGGCGTCATCTGCGTAGTTTGCCTACATTATTCCCATTGAGTCCAGCATCTCGAACAGAGGTGGGGTGAAGATGTTAAACAGGGTAGGCGACATACATGATCCCCGTGGAACACAACAGGGAAGCACAAAGCCTTTTGCAGACGCCTCCTCACTGTGCACCTTGGCTATTCGGTCAGACAGAAATGATAAAAACCCAACTTGTGGCTTCCTGAGAGAAGGCAGCAGAATCTTGAAACCTGGTTACTAGAGTGACATGATCCACCAGGTCAGATGCCACCGTTAGGACTAGCAGCATCAGGAGGGTGGTCTGGCCTTTTTCCATGTGTTGCCAGATACTAGACTTCCAATCCAACAACGTGTACTCGGTGCTGTGATGACTTCAGAATCCCGAACGTTTAGGGCCTAAGATGTCATACTGGCCTAAACAAGCTTGGATTTGTTGGTGAGCAATTTTGTCCAACATTTGTAACAAAAAACAGAAAGGGTGTATTGGCTGTGGTATGGTAGTTACCCACCACAGCGGGATCCAACAATGATTTCTTTAGCAAGGGGGCTATCCAAGCTTGCTTAATGGATGATGGAACAAAGATTATCAAACTTAGTGATCATGGGCGCAAGAAGGTCGGCGCATGATAAGACAATGTCAGCCGGGCAGAGGTCTCCCTTGCAATTAGACGGCTTCATTTTACCTAATGTTTCTAGCACAACAGCATCCGACACTTTAAAGAAAACAAATGGAGATAGATGCACAGTTTGCTTTTCTGGACTACATACAGCTTTATTGCCAGGCAGGGATATCAAGTTAGCGGCAATCTCTGCCTTGATATTCTCCACCTTAAGATGCATGGAGATTTGGATGCTCCGACACCACTGTGCATCTTTCTTGAGCGTAGAGGGGAGAGGACATGGGTCCTTTAATTCCCTTAGTATTTTGAAGAATTTCCTGGAGTTTGAGGCGGCACCATTGATCCTTTTCTCGTGGAATAACTTCTTTGCCTCAAAGAAGGCTTTTTTTTGGGTTTTATCTGTTGCTGAATAGCGGTCTTCATTTTCTTCAGAAAGAGATTTATGCCATTTTTTAAACGCATTGTCTTTCACTTTTTTTATTTGTGGATGTCTGAAGAATACCATAAGTTTAACAGCTGTATCTTAACCAACCAACCAACAGCCGATGACATCTTTTTTTCATAAGCTGTTGCACGTTTAGAAACAGTATCCAGACTGGAGAGATTGACTACTACGGGAGAAAGTTTAGGGTGCAGGGTGTCTAAGGTCAATTTGCACAGATTGCGACACAGGATCTTCTTTGGGAGACTTGAATTCTTTTTTCAAGTGGTGTTATTTCAGGCAGATGAAAAAGAATGAACGAGTTGTCACACCAGGGAAAGAACAACTGTAATGTTGCCTACAGTTAAGCCATGAGAGACCACCCAGTCTAGGATCCTGCACCCTATGTGGGAGGGAAGCTGGATGTGATGCAGAAAATTCAACCCTTCCAATGAGGCCTGTACCGATGGTGCTTAAGGGTCGTTAGTGTCATTAAACCCAATATTCAAGTCCTCAAGAACAATGACCTTAGATTGTGGTTTCAATGCAGAAGAGATCCAAACACTAAATTGGATCAGAAAGTCTGGCATGCTATGTGGGGGGGCAATAAATCAGGAAGATGTTAACCGTAGTGTAAGGGTCTAACAGCAATTTAGCATGCAGTGTTTCACAATTTGCAAGAGCGCCACGCCTCCTCCCTTCCCTGAGACTCCATCTTCTCTCGGAATAGCATAGTCCTGGGGGATTACAAGTAACAACACTGGCCCAGTCGCATCGTGAAGCCATGATTCGGTTAAGGCACAGATGACAACCTCATACTCAAGAAGTCAGCGACTGAGTGTTTTAGCAGTGATCTTGTTTTTTACAATAGGCATTTAAGCTCTTTGACCTGTGTACCTAAGCTCTTTTAGCTGTGTACTTAGATCCTGATTTCTCACACTCCACACAGCAGTTGTGACCGGATGATCAATGCTATATTGAAGAGGATCCATGTTAAAATTCAGCTGCTCTGGATAAACTCTAGCGGGTGAATTACCTGCCTTTTTTGTGTAAAAAGGGTGGCCCATGGGTGGGAGAAATCAAAGGAGCTATATGAACAACATCTTTACCCATTGTGAAAATACCGGAGGGACTATTGGAAACACCATTGAGCTGATCATCGGCCATAGCTGAAGTACCATCGCTGGGCGAAACAGGATTTGCTTTTATGTCACCCTGAGATGGGCTAGGTAGAATGCAACTGCAAGCATTTAGTTGAGATGTAGGGCAGAGACCCTTATTTGAACCATTTGCTATGACTGTTGATAGATGTTTGCTGCTGCCACATCCCACACTAAATGGATTGGATGGTGCATTAGGCAACACAGCATCTGAGTTCTCATAAGCCGGAGTTGGAATAGTGTGGACATCTCGAATATGCAGAGACAGGTTATCTTTAGAATCAACAATAAGACTAGTCTTGAAAAGATAATAAGTAAGATCTCTGGGCTCAGGCACTGCAGTAGGTGATAAGCTTGACGGGACAGAAGTAGCGTGCACATCTAATATTTTTAGAAGGCTGTTCTGAACTAGCCTGCACCCACGATGGCAACACAGGGGGCGGTAGTTTTGGGGTGCTTTCAAAGCTTACAAAAGAGGTTGCCGTGTGGAGAGCCATATTTTCGTATTTCCGTAAAATGTCAGCTGCACGGCTACTTCTGGGCAGTCATGCCCCTAAAGCCAAAGGCACTGTCTGTTGAATTGGGGAGAAGAACAGGTAGCGAAGGACACCAAATGCTGCTACCCAACGCAAACTGGCGAAAACCGGTCTCACTCACGCTCTGGCACTAACGTGCCGCCGACGGGAGATAAACCTCAGTGGATCTGGGAATTGTAGATTGAAGGAACTACTGACAATGAATCAGGAAAGTGCAGACAGCAATCCATTCTACGAAGGTTACAGGGCACTTGTTGCACAATGCGAAGGTGGAATCAATGTGCTGCCCTCATTTAGAGAAAGAAAATCCCAATGGTTTCAATTCAAATCAAGGTGTTTAGTCACCTAAAATCAGGCTAACATTGGAATAAAAATAGTAGTAAATGCAAAATTTATATCTAGTTGGATTCAGATGCAATTTAGCAATTGAGCAAGAGCCTCACAAGACAAAAGGTCACTCACAGCCCAGAACCTAATTTCGTAGTAAGGAGCAAAGAGAAATAACCCCCTCCTCCCAAACAACCCGTCCAGGGACCATGGTGGAGGACCCTGCTGACCAGGTGTCCACAATGAAGGATATTGCTTCCTTACTGGCAGAAATAAGGGGAATGAGAGCGGACATAGGTAACAGGTTGGACAAACTTAACCAGAGAGTCAACAAGATGGATGAGAGGATTCAGCAAGTAGAGAACAACCACTGAAGGAAATTCCAACTAACTTTAAGAATCACCCGGCCCTGGGGGTGCTGTGGGCGACATGAAGGCGGAAGAAAGAGATTAACACTCTGTCCCTGTGGCTCTCGCCCATGATGTCGGTGTGGGGCCCTCAAATCTATTTGGCCAGGCATAATTTTAGGTATTCCCAACAATGGTCGGACAAGGGGCTACAGAGAGCTGGGTAACTATTTCGTCAAGGTCGTTTTGTAACGCTCGAGAAGTTGAGAGATTAGATGCCACAGGTTGAAATTACTGTTTCTTTTATTATATAATGCTGAAAGGATGATTTACGGCGCTGAAATGGGGGGGGAATGTTTTTTAAGGAATCTTAAACCCTATGAGATGGTGCTGAACTCTGCGATTGTATAAAGCTTTCTCACAGTGCACACCACAGGGGGGCAGAAATGTAAAGGGTGGTGGGAGTAACTGGCAGGTAGGGATATTTCAGAAGAGGATTGGGTTAGGATATATAAGGTAACGTTCCATGGGAACTTATTCACTGGCACTATGGAATATAACTTTAAGGTTCTCCAGGAGTGGAATAGGGACCCACTCAAAAATGTATCCAGGACCCTCTCCCATTTGCCCCAGAGCATGCAGGCAGGTGTGGTCTTTACACCACATGTGGTGGCAAAGTCCAAAGATGCGATTGTTCTGGGGGGAGGGGGGGACCTTTGAGCTAGATTAAAGAGGTTACTGGAGAGCAATTGGAGCTAGACCCCTAAAATGTTGTTGGTACTCCTGGCAAGAGGAAGGCCAGAGTACAGGTTACGTAGGCTGTTGGAGGCCGTATTGAGGGCAGGCAGGATAGCCATTGCAAAGAGATGGAAAGATAATCTGACAAAAATAGAATGGGAAAAAACATCCAGGATATAATTAAAGAGAAATTGATGGCCATAGTTAACGACTTGCTTGGAACTTACCATGAGGAATGAGGCTCCTTGATTGCCAAATGGGAGGAGGAAGGGAGGCAGATTTGAGGGAGTGGGGTTGGCCGGATAGCTAATCGGAGCCTAACCCAAGGAGAAAATTAAGGGGGAAGGGAGGAAGCGCATAGTCACAGAGATGCAGCAGGGCCGAGTCCTGGGTGGGAGAAGCTACGAGGCAGGGAGACATAGGGGTGACAGAAGCAGGGTTATAGTCGGCCCGAGTGGCACGGTTGCTTGGGGAAGTCTAAGGTAAATTGGACACTTTAAAACTTGGGCAGTTTCACCCACTGAGAGCTCGGAAATAGACGGTTGGTGCATCCCCTATGGAAAGATCAAGTGCATATTAAGGCTATAGAATCAAGACTTTGTGTGGGGGAAGGGAAGGCAAGGGGGAAGGGATTAATATTGTTAAGATTGGCATTTGTGGAGTGTTAGGTGAGAATAAAAATGCCAATACAAATTTTAGTTAAACATCTCTTCACATGTGTGCCTAACACTACTCATACCCATTTAGACAGAAAGCAGCAACAACAAATGTTTGCTGTTGTCTTATTAATCTGTTAATGTTAATGTTAAAGGACATTTGTACTGCGCACTATCACCACCGGAGGGGTCCTCTGGTGGTTTTGAAAAAGGAGGGGAGGATGAGTTAGTGGGACCAAGCAGGAAAAGTGCAAGAGAGCAGTGATGTGCTGTTGGCAGCCTCAGCCCGGTGGGTCCGTTGGCTGGGGCTGGGGTGTTTGCGGCCGGTAGACGTTGTGTACTGTTGTGCATGACTATGTGCGTTTTTGTTTCGTTGTTGCAGTGTAGTGAAGTTTGTCTGGTTTGTTGTGCTGTAGGTTTGGTTTGGAGTATGAGGGGTGTATGCAGAAAGGGAATGTAAATATGTAAATAATACAATAGGTATGTGCTTCATTAATTTATTTCATTACAGGTTGTGATAATGGTGTAAACACTGTACTCATTTTTTGCATACAATTCAATGAACCTGGATGTAGCATCTTTTATTTGCTGTCTATTTTCCAGGGTAGGCCTATTAAAATACTTTTGGGATCCCTCACTTTTAACACCTCAGGTTAGGGGGTCCAAAGGAAGGCTTACTCCAGGATTATTGTTTTCAATGTAATGGTCTCTTGAAAACAGAAATAGCCTGCAAGATCTTTTCTACCTCATCCTTATGTCAAGTATGATTTTGAGAATTATAAGATGCATATTTATAACTCAACCTCAAGGCAACTTTGTTCTGCATTGCGCAATAGAGTTTTAGCCTGGTTGCACCTACATACAGATGGTTAGACTGTTGGACCTGAAGGTCATACCCCGAATTGATCCGAGTGCGTGGTGTGTCTCCTAACAGTGACTGTTATAGTGGGTTGCGGGTCTAGCACGCTTCCACACTTTCTCAGTATTTGCACTTATTTCCAGCGAGGGGGTACTAAATGTAAATTAATACTTTAAGTACACGATTAGTGGGATATTCTACAACTCATATCGTAGATCTATTTCTAGGATTCTCACAATATTTGGGCTCACCTTGGTTTTTAGGTCGTTTTATTACTTTGCTACATGTTTTATGTTTTACGTTGTATTTTTCTATTGTTTGTCTGTTACGCGCATCATTAATTACGGAAGAAAACCAGAGGATACAATTTTGGAGACAGAAGGAATCAAGAAATTTAATTGAACCTGATCCATTATTTAAATATCAAATTTTAATCGAGAATTAATCATAGCACTCAATAATTTTACATCGCAGGAAAGGAATTAAGAACACATAATTTCACATAGTTTCACATATAATCCATCTCATTCGTACACAGGCATCCAATAACCATTCATACATCCATCACAATAATACATGCAAGGTAAAACTTTATCCTAAAAAAGTCATAACAATTGAATTACTTATTGTCTCCATAAAAAAGAGAGAGAAAGAGATATAAAATAAATATATATGAAAAGCCACAACAACAGATAGTTCAAGTGGTCATCAGTTTAGGATGGGTCACATCGATGTCCAAAGTTGACCTCATCACTGGTTTCTCTTACGCGCATCATGCCTGTGGGTTCATTGTGCGCTAGATAAATAAATACATTTCAATTTAAATGCATCAATTGCGTTTGGATACTTTTAGAGCAAAGTGGACCTCCGGAAGGACAAAGTTTTGTCACTGAGATTGCAGCTTGAAGAAGGCATTTTGCATTTATGTTTTTTGTCCTTTTTTTCTTTTAGAGGAGATTGTTCAAAACAATGAAAATCTACCTATCTGTGAGATCCCAGCACTTTTTGCTGGACTACTAGATTCTGTCAGTTCTACTGAGTGGGAGGGAATCTTTTTCCACACACTTTTATTCCGTCTACAGGAACTTTTTATGTTTCTTTTTATACCTTTTTCATGGATTTATACTTTTGACCATGTTTTACGACATCGGTCATTGACTTTTGGAACGCACATCACACACTGTGCAGTGTTGCTGGGGGCCCCTTGGGCTTCTCTTTATTTTCTCTTATTTTCCTTGTGGGAACTCCTGTTCCCCGGGGAAGGGGGCAATTTGTATTCTTCCCATCTGTTCTATTGTGAGATCAGCTCACCCCATCCTTTGAGGAGTGCTAAGAGGTTACACTGTATCCCCTTTATCAATACTCCCTTAATTGTTTGGTTACAGTGACAAGCTAATCTGAATAGCTTGTGGCAGTGGTTTTATCCTACCTACTTTTGTGAATTGTTTACACCCAGGATGTACCCACAGCTGTGGTAATGCACACAATGGTCTCCAAAACAGTGAGTTTTCGTTTTTCGCCAATTCAAGATGGCTTTCCCTTGCTTGGTCCTCCTTCTGCCGTGCAGGGTGAGGGAGGTCTTTGTTTGACTTGTCTTTGGCAGGTTTCCATGGGACAGCCGCCAAGGCACCAGTGTGTCCGTGAAGACAGGAAATTGGAGAGGACTCCGAAACTCTGCTGGTCTTTGTCTTCGGCTGTGCATGGCTGGAACCAGTTCCAACTGGGAGGCTGGCAGTCCAGTTCCAACTGGGAGGCTGTCTGTCCTCAAAGGACCGCCACCCCCCAATGTATGCATGGTGATTGGCTCCCGATTGGCAGGGTTCCTGGTTAAAAGGCAGGGATCCTGATGCTGAAAACAGAGACAACCACAGGAAGATCCTTTCCGAAGAGAAGGACAACTTCTGCAGCAACCTCCAGAGCCATTCGATTGAGTGCTTCTGCTCCAGCCCTCTTTTCCAAGTGACAGAGAAGGTCCAGACCGAATTCACCAATAGTCTGGGACCTGCGAACATTGTGCAGTGCATCGCCTTCCAAAGATCGAACGAACGATTTGTTCTTTCCTTCCTTCCTTCTTTTGTTTTCCTTTTCACAATTCCTTCCTTCCTCTTTTGCTAACCTTAAGAAAAGCTTTCCTTTACCTGAATTCTATCTTAACGTTTACTATTGAACTGCAAATGGCTTACTATATATCTGTATAAAGTTTTGCTTACTTACCTGTACTGAAAAGTGAATTTAACACTGCCTGGTAGGTTTAATAAATATTTATATAGAACTACAACTGTGTAAGTGTCTTCTTCCCGGGGATCTGGGGTAGCGTGAGATGGCCGCTGGTTTGTACCTTGAAGGACGCGTGAGCCAAACCGGCTTTTGCCAAGGAAAGCAAGTATGGAAGAATTTGTGGGGCCGTGCCCCTCAGGGGGGTAATCTTATGTGACCGGCACCACGTAAAAAATGCTTCCACTTATGACCGTAGCACTTACTGGCTTTGGCGAGGACCTCCCTGCGATCCGCTGGCAGCTCACAACCTCCAAATTCTAAGGCTGCAGGAGCCATGCCTTCACGTTCAGAGATACTGGGTCGTGATGAAGGATTGTGCTTCTCTCTCTGGTGAGCAGATCAAGAAGTACCAGCAACTTGACTGGAGGGGATCCTGACAGACTGAGTAGGTCCAGATACCGATTTCTGCCTCGGCCACGCTGGGGCGTTGAGTATCATCTTGCACAGACACGAAGTGTGTTGATCACACGTAGCAGGTGAGGCAACTGTCCTATATACAAAAAAAAAAAACTTAAAACGTTACAAGGAGCTGGCCAGTGCTGACATTTCAGCACTGGACAGCGGCATGTAATGTTTTAACGTAGAAAATAAAAAGCGTTCAGAAATAGACCTTCCCAAGGGAAGGAGAAGGTGTCCCCCATGCGCCTCGGTTGGTGGCATCTGCTGGCGATTTACTGGCATTTTGAGTTCACTGCCATGGCAAAAACATTGATCGGAGGTCTGCCCCATTTGACAAACAGACAATCCACCTGATCCTGATGAAGTTCCCACTCGTGCTATGAGCTCAGTTCCCTACTGAGGGAGTCAGTAATGGTGTTCTTGACGCCTGCCAGGTGGAACAGGATGAGGAACAGCCCCTGTCCGATGGCCCAATGCCACAAGCCCTGAGCTTCCCTGGAGAGCGCTTGAGATAGAATGGCCCCTTGCTTACTGATGTAGAACATGGTGGTGGTGCTGTCCGTGAGGAGCCTCACCACCTTGCCTCTCAGACGATAGGAAAGGCTTGAGTACCAGAACACTACCTGTAGCTTCAGGATGTTGATGTGCAGATCCTTCTCCTCCGAAAGCCACAGACCTCTCGCGTGCAGACATCCGGTGTGAGCTCCCAAACTTTCGAGAGAGGGGTCAGTGGTGACCGTCTCCTGGTATGGTACGGTTTGAAATCCCGTCCCCTGGGCGATGTGGGAGCTCGCTTCCCACCACTCTATTGCCTGACGGAACTCCTCATTGCGGGGGATCTTGTCAGCAAAACCTCTGGACAATTGTATCCAACATGCATCCAAGAATTCCTGTAGGGGTTGCATTTGCCACCTGCAGAGACAGACGAGGTAGATGCAGGACCCCATCATGCCCAGCAACGACTTGACGACCCGAACCGTGGCCATCTTCGCCGATGACAGTCACTGCATCTTCCCTTTAAGGGCCCCCAACCTCTCCTCCAAGGGGGATGCCAGGAAAGCCACTGTGTTGTGTCTGGTGGTGAGGAACAGCGCATTCTGAGATGGCATTAAGCAGGATTTTGGATAGTTTACGGAGAACCCCAGCTCCGTCAGTAGCTGGACGGTCTCCTTCATGTGCTCATCGGCCAGCTCCTGGGAGCGGGGGCCTAACAGCCAATCGTCCAGGTACGGGTATATGTGTATGCCCTACAGACGCAGGTGGGCTGCCACTCGGGTAAGGCATTTGGTGAACACCCTTGGGGCAGTCTTTAAGCAGAACGGTAGGGCCTTGAATTGGTAGTGTTGGCATTGTACCAAGAACTGTAGGAACGTCGGTTTCCTGTGGATGGGGACATGTAAGTACGCATCCTCTAGGTCCAACAACATCAAGAAATCCCCTTTCTCCAGTTGGCCGAGCATGTGTTGCAACGTGACCATCCTGCATTTTTGGGACTTTAGGTACTTGTTCAGACGGCATAGGTCTAGGATGGCTATATCGCGGTATCTGCTCTTTTCATCAAGTGCAAATCCATCGAAGTCAGTTCCATCAAATTTTATTAAACGAAAAAATCATTTCCATCGAATAAAATTCAATGGATTTCGATGGATTTTAGGGTCAGGGCAAGGGTTAGATTTAGGGTTAGGGCAAGGGTTAGAATTACGATTGGGGTTAGGGCGAGGGTTAGAATTATGGTTATGGCAAGGGTTAGAATTAGGGTTAGGTTAGAGTTAAGGGGGGTGGGCATGCAGTTTGGGGGGGAACCCCCCCACCCCCAAGATACAAAACAATTTCAGCACTAGAGAGGTCCATGTAACGTTTTAACCTAGAAAATGAAAGCATCGAAATACAATCGTTTACATTTAAAAGTACATATCCATTTGATGGAAAAGTTTCGATGGCTATGTACTTTTAATGTTAAACATAGAATTTCGATGCATTTATTTTAATTGCATATTTTTCGATGCATTGTCCAAAAACCCTACATCGCCCCTTTATGTAACATGGCTCGCACTTCTAGGAGCTGAGGGATGTGCTGCTCCCGACGGGGAACTGGTGGAATATGATACCACCTGCATTGGAACTCCAAGGTGTGAATCTGGGCAAGAGCGTCCAGCACCTATCTGTCGATGGTGATCTTCATCCACTCGCTGACGAACCTAGTCAGCCGTCATCCCACCGATGTGCACGAGTGGGGGCCCCACATATTGGCCGGTTTAGGCCGCTACCGTAGGCCTGGGAGCGAACCCTGTAGGCTTCCTGCGTAGAGGATCTGGGAGGTTGCCTGTACATTGTGGAGTATCCCTTGGATGATCTGCTCGATTTTCCCTTGGAGGAGCGAAAAGACGACGAGCGATGCTGCTGAAGAGTGCCAAGGGAACGTGCCGTCTCCATGTCAGTCTTAATGGCTTGAAGGGATTTGTCGTCCGGCTTCACAGACAGATTTTCGCCTTCGAAAGGCATGTCCAGCACCTTTGCATGAACGTCATGGCAAAAGTTAATGGCCTTCAACCATTCCTGCCGATGAAGGCAAACATGGTTTCCCAACTGACGGAAGCCCGTGTCGGCGATGTCCACTACCACCGTAATGGCATGGTCCGACGCCACCTCCCCTTCCTGGAAGAGGGCGGGAGCCTCTGTTTTCTTGTCATCGGGAAGGAATTCCAGGATAGGGTCCAGCTTGTACCAAAGCTCCTGGTCGTATCAGGACAAGAAAGCCAGAGCATTAGCCACTTTGATCATGGATTCCGCTGTGTAGACTACTGTCTTCCCCATGGCATCCATCTTCTTCCCCCTCGTTGTCCGTGGGGACTGATGATGCGGAGCCCGCTTTGGCTAAATGTTTTCTTGCTGCTGACGACACCACCGAGTCCGATGACGGTTGTACCTCAAGCACTTGGGTGCAGACTCCGACACTCTGCATTTCTTCTCCAACCTGGCTCGTTTGGGTGGAGCCGTACATGGGTTTTTCATGAGGGCCAAGGCTTCCTCCCAAATTTCATCCAAAAATGATACCAACATGATAAGTCTTCCCGTTGTACTCCAGTCGCTGGTATAGGAAGCCCTCCTTTTTGGATTCCTCCGGCACCACCTGGAAAAGCTAGGAGGCCCTGGAGATCATAGAGTGGAATGATCCCACCTTGTCTGGTGGAGAGCCTCTATGAGGGCGTCAGGTTCAGTGATTCGTTGCCCGCGGGACAAAATCCTCATCTTCGTCAGTTCCCGTGGCCGTGATCGTACCAGTGTCCGTGTGTGTATCCGGTCCGCTGGTGGGGTCTGGTCTCGATGTGGTGGAGGAGGCTGATGCGGTGTCATCGGGTGACGTTTCCTCTTCTTACATGGAGGCTGGTCAGGGGCCTACAGTACAACAGGTGCCGGTGTTGGAGGCAACCTTTGCTGGATCTCTGTCACTTGGGTGTGGAGTGTTGACAATAGGTCCATGGATATGTTTGTTTGTTTGTTTTTATTATTTATAATGCGCACATAACCCAAAGGGTAACAAGGCGCGAAAATAGTAAGAGGGTTGTATAGCTTGGTTACATATAGCATATTAGATAACGTCCCATGGATTTACAATAGGGACACAGTGACAGCATAAGTGGCAGATACCAATGACACTTAATCTAGGGCAGTTTACATAGTAGCAAAGAAAAAACAGGAGTACACTGAACATTAAGCCTACTGGAAATCGCACTGGCCAATTTAAATAATGGTAGGCTGGCCAAGCATGAAGGGAACCAGGGAGTATTAGTTGTCAAGGTCCTTCATCCATTGGATAATATTTGTCATGAACTGAAGATAGGGGAGGTCTTTCCTTAGAGGCTGTCTTTTCCCTATCTTGTATCTCGGCTGTGGAGGGAATGATGGAGTGCTAGGTCCTGCGCCGCCGTCCTACTCGTAGACTGTATGGACGGGCGCTTGTTCATTGTCCGTGGAGTAGATGTCCATTGGCTGATCGTATGGAACCTTGGAGGGCTGTTTTGGGGCTATCGCAGTCTATCTGGCCTGGTACCCACATCAGCGGGGAACCAGGCAGAATCGGACTTGTCTTGGACCTCCATGGATGGGGCGTCCTCAAAGGACTTCGACCCCCTCCCGGAGGGAGACTGCAGCTCGTACCGACAGGTCCTAGTTGAGGCATGACCCTGCTCGGAGGAGGCATCAGGGGCCTTGCTCGACTTGAGCCATGCCGTCAGCCTACTATATCCGTCTTTCTTTGTTTTCTTCGAGAAGCCCAGGCATATCTCACACCCATCCTCATTGTGGTCCGGGTGCAGGCAATACAGCCACTTTAGATTTTTGGTCGCCACAAAGACGTTCCCGCATTGGGCAGAGGGCCTGAAAAGGGTCCTTTCCTCTTTCTCTTTCGTCATGGTCAGAGGGCGCGAAGTAGACTCAAGTCGGCCTTCCAGAAAGTTCGACGAACAACCGCCACTGAGGGGCACGCAACTACACCGACAGAGGATCCCCGTTGCCGGCCGATGAAGATGGGCGCATAAGGGCTCAGATGGATCAAAAATTGAACTTGTCCAGGAAAAAACATGGGAGAAAGTAAATAGCTCGGAGAGCATCCCAGTCCAGTCTCTCTCTTACAAAGGTTCATCCCCTCCAAGTCCACGGGTGGTCTGTCAAAGAAATGCTCAGTCCCCGCCCCCCCCCCCCCCAAGTGCCAGAAGAAAACCAAACCTATCAAAGACATGCAACGCGTGCAAAGCAAACTGTTCCAAAAGTCCTCCAAGTTCAATAAAATATGAAAAAAGGTCCAAATTAAAAAAGGTCCTCTCCTTAGGGAGAATGTCATTGCCCCTCCAGGTGCTGGACAAGTGGGGGGGTTTTCAGATCTTAGCCTTGGCTCACGGATAGATTTTCTCGAGTCGCTGAACGATGGCTCTCGGCAAGCAAGATGTTATTAGGTCCTCTTCCTCGCTGCCTCTCCTTGCAGGCTGACAATGGCTTCGCGTTGGGCTGCGCACAAGACTTGAGCTTTTGGGTGGGTATGGTATGCTGTGGTGAGGTTTGGCAGAGTAGAGCGGCCTGGGTCCTCCCTAGGCCTTTTTCTGCCCAGACAACTCCTGGCCTGTCCATTTCCCCCGGTGCAGTTGTGCAGTCTCTTTGCTCGACCCATGTCTGTACTCTTTCTTGGATCAGCGTGGTACTCTTGAGCCTCCCAATCCTCACTAACTAAGGAGGCCGTCTGTTAATCTCTACCCAGCTTAAAATGGTCTGGCTGCATCCCCTCTCTCACTTTTGCAATCTTCCCTCTTCTTATGGTATCTCTTTTCTTCCAATTGACAAGAGAACTCCTTCCTGAGTGCATCTCTCCTTTCCACACCAAACCTCACCTCCTCTTGCACAATATTCCTCTCCTCTGCCTTTCAAGTGGGTTAACTATCCTTTCAAAACGTGAAATCCTTGCATCAGTGTTCCCAAAAAATGTCTCTCGCTCCCTGTAGAAAACTAGGCCCTCCCTTTCGCGCCACACAACTCTTACACCCTCCTCTATACACACACATTTCTGCCTCCTTACGAAGCACCAGTCTTTCTGCCTGCCTGGTCTCTGCCATCCCACGCTCCTGGCACTGGGTCTTGAGATTAATGTGGCCGGGGTATGGCAGCTGCTACCTGATCTTGAACCTTGGAGTGGTAATAGGATGATCATATTGGAGGAGACAACTACCGGGGAGATGTTGAGACTTCATTGGAGGAGTCACAGTGTTCACCCCTTTCCCATGAGGAGAACCCCCTGAACCCCCAGACCGTAATGGCCTATTGTCAGATAGCGTTTCTCCCTTGTAGAGTAAGTCAGGAAACCTTTTCTCTACGTCGTTCCAGTCAGGCCCCAACTTTCACTCAAACACCTTTTGGTTTAAATATACCTTCATGTGAAATCAATGAGAAAAACCATTTGGAAGTTAACAGCCGAAAGACAGGACTCCAACTCCCATAACCACCCAGGTACTGAGATGGGGAGGACAAGTGATTTTGTGCAAAGTGACAGGTGCTCAAAGCACAGCATGCAGACTAGTCGTTTTTCCAAATCTTTAGCGAACGAAACATTTAAAGATGGCAACTGTGATACAGAGATGAGCAGTGCAGGAGGAGACGTTATCATCCACGCAAATACTCCTGAACTCTACGCACACCAACAAGTGGAAAAGGCCACCGGAATAAGAGAAGAGATGCTGGGTGTGAGCAGGAGAGGCCATGGAGACACCGGGAGCCGCGTAGGAGCTACTGGAGGTGGGACACTTTGACGAGACAGCATTCTCCACACAGTGCTGAGAGGGAAAGCTGGCATGTGACCACAGAGCGGTGCAGGACGCTGGAGGAAAAACCGCACACTCCAAACTGGAAGGTGGTTGAAAAAGCATCACAGAAGCAGCGCGGGCAGCATCAGAAACAATGGGAATGAGTCTGCCCAAAGCAGCTGGGGAATCCGGGGTGTTCCTGTTGGGGAAATTTAACAGTTTTATGCTTAATTCCCTCTCCTTGTGAGACCCACATCACTTTTTGCTGGACTTCTGGATCTTTGTCTTTCTCACCTGAATGAGGAAAGCCTTTTCCTCCTCATTCATTCTTATTTGCTGACTTTGGGAACTAGATTCTTTCGGTTTAACTTTCTTCTATATAGTCTTGCTTTCCTACATATCTCTAAATGTCATCTATGTAACACTTTTCCAGCACACAGCAACCTATATGCAGTGTTGGCTTGGGTCCCTTTGGGTTCTCCTTTGATATGCTTTCATTTTCCCTAAGAACTATTTAAGGATAGAGGGATACTTTGTATCCCTCCTAAAAGTTTGACTTATGAGAGATTAGCACACACCACCTTATGTGGTGCCTAGTCTACCCCCTTCTCTCTGCTCCTGTGCCTTTTTTGGTCACAGTGACAACCCTATAGTTATGGCTGGTGGCAGTGGATGTTTTCTACCAATGTTTGTGCTATTTTCTACCGCAGGCTGTATTCCCTGCCCCGGTTATGCACAAGAGAGTCACCTATGTTCTAACATGGTGGCGCCTTTCTTTTTTCACGATTTCTTGTATGGTTGTCCTTTGTTATCCCTTCTACCATTCTGGGAGGTCTGTGTGCGAGTTTTGCCTTTGGCGGGAACCATTTGTGTCCCTGAATAGGGTCCAGTGTGTCTGTAAGGACAAGATGCATGGGAGGAGTTTGACACTACCCTGTCCTTGTCTGCTGATGTGTCTGAATGGAACCAGTTCCCACTGGGGGGGAAGGGTGGATGTCCCAATCTGACAGCCACCCACCCCTTTCTGTAAACTGCACAGAGAGTTTGCAGAGGAGTGAAGGTGAAATCCTAATAAAAGGTGTGGTTCCTGAGGCAGAAGCAAGTCGGCCACTGGAACAGAATATCCGAAACTGAAGATGACCAGAGACTCCTGAAGAGCCTTCCAGTAATCGTGAAGTGACCACAGTGGTCTTGACCCCGTTTTCTTATCCACAGAGGAGCTCCGAACAGGACAACTACTTACCTTTGGCTTGTTGGACCAACAGCCCTAAAACGAACTGCATATCCCCCCAGGTGCTGTGACCTTCCACGGCTGCAAACCACAAACACCAGGGGACCTCCAACCTATTTGCAGTGCAACAGCTTTGCGTGAAGGAGTACTCCCAGAACTTTGGTGAGCTTGGGATGGACCGCCAGAGGCATGATCACACTCCCCTTACCAGAGTGCAGGACAGCAAAATAGAGGATGATCTACCGGGTAGTAACCGTTTGCTGTTAGAGCTGATAAAAAGGCACCAAAACCACAGACCGCCGTGGGAGACCAAAGAAAGCCTTTCCAAGGGTCCTTTTGTCACTAGCCCGAGAAATCAGGAGACTGGGTCTGTCGCTGCTGCACAGGAAAGAATCCAGCTGCATTTTCTTCAAACACCGTAAGATAGTGTGGGGCCCAAGGTAGAACTTACCTCAAGTTGAACAGTCACTCCAGTGTGACTGGAGTGCGTTACAATGTGTTTGGGTGTCCACGCATACCTCTGGACCGCGCTTAACAGCCAGTGCTCTCTTAGGGAGTCCTTTGCAGGGTCCTTTCCCAATGTCTTATCTTGCTAAAGTATTTTATTTAAATGACTTGAGGAGCTTTGCCTTTTCTGCTGCTGAATAAGACTTTGCTCCCATCCTACACTGACTTTGAAGAAATATTGATTCTATGACAAGACAGGAGGCTTGTATTATGCGTATACTTTCTTTAATACTGCCATGTCAGCGTTTCAAAGCTTCAACTTTAACATCACATTTAATTTTCTTTTTCTAAATGCACAAGTTCAGAAAAGCAAAATAAAATCCCAGGCTAAAGTTCTTTGAGTCAAACAAAGTTCCAACCATGAAAATAAGGACTATACTCCCCATGATCCTCCAGGCCTCAGTAGTCCTGTCCTAGTCCTTTCCACCTATCAGTGCTCCTTCTGGGGACTAACTACTCCCCACACTAGGTCCCTTCCTCTTTCTTTTTGCTGCCATTGCTCGAGATAAGTACTCCTTCGAGCTTTCCATTTTTTAATAATGATAGTAAAGTTTGTGTTACTTCCAAGTGTAAGACTGATTGCATTTCAGTAATGATAGTAGAATTCGTTTTACATTTCAATGTATAATATTGGTCCGTTTAAGTAGCACGCGTTTGTTTGTAAGATGTACTTCACGTTACGAACCACATCGTACCTCATAGTTTTTGCGCGCACGTAGGTTTGTCATTTACACCTCGCAATTGCTTCTCAGCGAGCGTCTTCAGTCACTAAGGAGAGGCGGGGTGGAGCCGCAAGCAATGCTGCTCACGTTTGAGCAGCCTCCCTGCTCTCCTCAAGTCCTTGTTCACTGCACCAACTAACAGGGCGCACACTAGGACCCGGAGGTGCCAAGGCAGATTAAAACTTCCCGGCATCCTCCGGGCCAGTCTAACGCTCGCGCCTGTCATTTTCTGAGGCGAATCCGAGCGCAGTAAGATTACGAGAGTTGGTGCATAAAAAAAAAATACAAAAAACAGAGAATTTGTATTTTATAGCTACGATCCTGCAAGCTGTACAGGGCGGATTACTGGAAGGCACAGATTTCCTAACACCATTAACTCTGTCTGAGAGCCTCTGTTAACTGCTGATCCATGCAAGTTAGCCTTGATAACAGTAAGATCATGGCTCAATTTCCTCACCCCAGGGAGACCCAATCCACTACTCCAGAATGGAGTAAGGAAGAGTGGGTGGAGGATCCCACTCTACAGGACACAGAGTTGTCCCTCAGCTTTAAGAAAGTTCTAGGTGACTCCCTGACGCAAGCTTTTTTCTCAGGGCATGCAACCAATCACTCAAAGGTTGGATTTATTAGAAGCTCTTATGGCAGAGCAAATAGGGCAGCTGGCAAACCGGAAAAGACGGGCAGACAGCCCGGGAGAGGGGACCTTGACTGGACACCCCCAAAAAGGGGCTGAAAAGAAGGGTTGTAAGAGTACCCGGAAGAGCGCAGACTCTTTGACCCCCCCCGGCACAGAAGATTGGGTTAACTCTGTTCCCCAAAGCCTAAGCGACCCTGTCGCTAGATTGACAAAAGCCTTCCTTGAGAAAATGGCGGATCCCCTACCCCAGGCGTGGATAATTCAGGGGATTTCGAAGAGGGTTATGCTCCCGACGATGAGGGAGGCGAAGAGAAAGATAGCTGCAAGCCCATAGAGCAGGATGTAGTTCTCGAGGAAGAAAAGAGTAGATATGTTTGACCCGAAGGCCATTAGGCACACAAAGTCATCGGAATGGTTGCCTTCACCCGGGGTGGCACTATATATGGCTCAGCATATTAGAAAGCCCTTGGACAGGGAAGTGCGATCTTGCATGAGGTCAGAATGTCCTAGACCAGAGCTCCCAGGAAAGCTAGCTGAGACACCTGATTTAGACCCCAAAATGGTCACATTTGTTACTAAGTCCGCGCAAGACATCAGAAAGGGTGGATCGCGCATGGAGAGGATGCCAGGACAAACATCTGGATTTGGCAGGACCCCTGGCCAAAATTATGGACTTAACGGAAAAGGTAAAAGACACTGCGATCCCGGTAGATGCCCAAGCCTTAGGCAACTGGGCTCAAAGAGCGGTGTGCCTCCTGGGGAACGCCAACTGCTCTCTCTCGTCAGAGGAGAAGAGGGGTCCTTCTAAAGATCAACAGCAAACTCAGCAATCTAGCCTCTTATGAGGCAGGGGAAAGTGCTAAAGGGCTTCTTTCGGGGAATCCTTTGCAAAAGAAATGTCACATTTTGTGGGAACATACTCAGCGCTGGAAAAAGCACAAAGGAACATTTTTCCGGGATGTGTTTTTACTGGGACCGGACGTTTCAGAGGTCATACGTCCGGTCGCTTCAACTATCAGTGAAGACCCCAAGGGCCGCGCACCCAGTATTTGGAAGGTTGTTAGCAAGACACCTTCTTTCCCGCCAGAGCAAGACATTCAAAAGGTCGCAGAGGGAGAGGTTCCTTCCGTCAGCCCAGCCCAGCCAATCAGGTGGTGAGTACACCAAGCTTGCGCATTGGGGGAAGAACTCTGCATTTTTTGGGAGCTTGGCAAGCGTTATCAAGCGATGCATGGGTTTTGCAAGCAGTAGCAGACCTTCACTTAGAGTTTATAGGCAATCCAATTCAGTTGAGAGAATCTCATCCCATTTGCATGCCACAAGAGGAGAGAGCGCTTCTGCAGAGCGAACTAGAGAAGTTGGTAGAGAAAGATGCAATAGAACGCGACACACAAGAGGACAAGGTTTCCTCAGCAGCATGTTCCTGGTGCGCAGGGGGGGGGGGGATTAAGGCCAGTTATAAACCTAAAAACTTTGAATTTGTGGGTCACGTACAACCATTTCAAGATGGAACGCATTCACCTCCTCCGAGACCTTTTGCGTACTGGAGACTGGCTGGCACACTTGGACCTCAAAGATGCATATCTAGCGATTCCGATAGAAACTGGCTTTCGGAGGTTTCTCCGATTTCGGTGGCAAGGAGAGATATGGCACTTCACGTGCCTCCCGTTCGCGGCCTGGCGTCGGCCCCCTGGGCAGTCACGAAATTGACAAAACCAGTGGGCGCAGCCATAAGAGAGGGGCATTCAGATTATCATTACTTAGACGATATCCTAGTGATGGGAACCGACAAAGCGACCCTCACACGGAACATGCAATGGATTTTCAAGATTCTATCCTCTGGGCTTCCTAGTGAACCTGGAAAGGTCCCAACTCGTACCAGTTCAGAAAGTAGAATTTTTGGGCTTCACCGCAGACACGGTGAAAGCTGTACTAGAGCTCCCAAGTTACAAAGTGAGATCGATAAAGAAAGAACTCAGAGCAGTGATAGTGAAGAGAATTATTTCGCTTCGAAATCTAGCCAGGATAGTGGGCCTACTAGCGACCTCCATTCAAGCCATCTTACCAGGGCCACTTCATTATCCAGCACTTCAAAGGCTCAAGATCAAGCACCTTCAAGGAGTTATAGGTTACCATCAACTAGTGAGCCTGGACCAGGAAGCCATTACTGAGCTTCAGTGGTGGTTGCAAAATATGGAAGCCTGGAACAGTCGGGCTATATTTGGAGACATTCCAGACCTTATCATAGAGTCTGACGCAAGCAGGACAGATGGGGGAGCCAGGTGCGACCAGATTCAGACAGGAGGAAAATGGTCAAGCGAAGAGCTGAGCTTGCGCATAAATTGCCTAGAGCTGCTAGCGGGCTCTGTTCATGCGTTCACAAAGGACAAGATAAGATGCTGCGTGCTGCTGAAGATGGACAATATCTCAGCAGTATGGTATATAAACAAGTTAGGAGGAACGAAGTCCAAAATGCTGGCGGAATTAGCAAAGGACTTCTGGCATTATTGCCTGCAGAACAAAATCGCAGTCACAGTAGAATATCTGCCGGGAATTCAGAACAGAGTAGCAGACTGGAACTCTCGATATCTTGTAGAATCCAGCGATTGGAAGCTACATCCTCAGATTTTCAGGAGGTTCCAGGAATTATGGGACCTCCAGATGCAGATCTATTTGCGTCCAGACTGAAGGCTCAGGCACAGAAGTACTTCAGTTGGAGGATCGACCCGGGTGCAGCGGGTACAGATGTCCTCCTACAGTCATGGAGCGGAGCAGTGCATTATGCCTTCCCGCCATTTGTGATGATCACGAGAGCCTTAGCGAAAGTACGAAGGGACAAGGCGGAGTTGATAATGGTGCTACCAGGTTGGACATCTCAAGCCTGGTTTCCAGTAGCGATGGAACTTTCCTCGGTTTTCCCGAGGATAGTT
The DNA here is from genome assembly GCF_040938575.1 of Ambystoma mexicanum. Lineage (NCBI taxonomy): Eukaryota > Metazoa > Chordata > Amphibia > Caudata > Ambystomatidae > Ambystoma > Ambystoma mexicanum. The sequence continues at coordinate 386,407,981 of NC_090921.1, forward strand.
CCGTATCAACCGGATTTCCTACTCGATCCGACCGGGTGAGTTCACCCGTTGATTCAAGCAGGTTCATTGCACCTTATAGCCTGCAGGGTTTCAGGAAAAGATGGGAGTTGCCAGGAATTTCGGAACTCGCTTCAGACTGCATCAGAGACTCCTTCCACTGTGAGGAGCTATAGTGCAGCTTGGAAAGGTTGGACAGTATGGTGTGCGGAATTCAGTTTGGATCCTGTTTCAGCCCCTTTAGTACAAGTATTGAATTTCCTAGCTTCAAATTTTCAAGAAGGAAGCACCTACAGAACCATAGGAGTATTGAGGTCAGCAATCTCAGCCAGCCACCATAGAGTGGAAGGTGGTGCTATAGGGAAGCATCCAGCAGTCTTACGTCTCCTCAAAGGGATGACGTTAAGAAGGCCGCCAGAACTCAAGTATGCAGTTTTGTGGGATGTTAGAGACGTATTTAAACTATTTCTTAGGTGGCCAGACAATGAACATTTGTCCCGATCTCAGCTGTCTGGGAAGCTAGCTATGTTATTGTGCTGGACAGTGTGCCGGAGAGTGTCGGATGTTTAAGCCCTGGAAAAAGATCAAAAAATGTTCTACCCAGAAGAAGTAGCCTTTACTATAGCTAAAGGAATTAAGACCGATTACAGTTATCTCGCACCCATACTTTACAGAGAATAAGAAATTGTGCCTGGCACAATGCATTAAAGATTACGAAGCAGCAACAGACCAGCTTAGGCCGCGCGGGGTAACTCAGTTGCGTATAGCACTTAGAAAGCCTCACCATGCAGTAGGAAAAGCACTATTGCGAGATGGGAAAGGGAAATAAGTCTATCCCCGCCCATTGCATTATCTTTATTTGGGGCGCATTCTGCTAGGGGAGCAATGGCGTCCAGAGCTTTTGCAGAGGGAGTTTCTCTCCAAGATATTATGAAGTCAGCAGACTGGTCCTCTGAGTCCTTTTTCCTCTACCAGGTCCGGCCACCAACTAGAACTAGATGTACATGCTTCATAAAACACTAGAATCATCCATTATTTTTGTCAGCTAACCAACGGCTAGTACAGATGTATAAAACAATACAAATTTATATACACCTATATCAAAAACTCCCCCACCCCCCCCTTTTTTAGGCCTCGGCAGATGGAAGGATAGAGTTTGATAATATCAAGACCGCCACGGCAAGACGCACCGCTGCCATTCTGTGGACCTTGAGGCCGGCATACCTGTTCAACCCCTACATAAGGGCACCTTGGTTTACCTGGGAACGGGTACGTACTCTATGTATATAATGGATTCAGTTTTCAACACGTTGGATCCATTGTTTTACTCGGCATTGACCAGTATTCCCCCTTTCCCCCCCGCCCCCCTTTGTTTCTTCCTCTTGTTTCTCTTCTTCTTTCTTGCCATTCTATGGGTCCCATACAGATCTATTACACTCTCAACCGGGACCAAAGAAAGAAGTACGGACACCTCAGGCCACAGAACTAGCACCTGCATTAGGTACAGCGGGCACCCCACAGGAAGATAAGGGGCGCCTCGCTTTTCCAGCCCACTCCACAACCCAGAACTCGGGATAAGCTCAACTGCAGGTAAAACTATTGTTAGTTGAGCTGAGGTATATCAAATTCAAGTGTCAGAACTACTCTGACAGGTAATATGAGGGCTAATCTCAACTTTAGGTTTGGTTTTCAACACCTAAACAAGGTCCCGAAATAAAATACCCTGATGAAGGCGGATGCATGCGAGAGCCACAAGACCGCCGAAACGTGAATAGCTGGGATATTTCTACTCAGAACCACATTGGCAAAGAATTCTTTTACCGTACCAAGACCCACAGGTTGGGCAAAATTGAAGCCCATAGAAAATAAATTTAACCAAACCTATGGACAAAGGATTAGTTTATTCATACCTATTAATATAGGGAATTAAGGGAATCTAATTAGTAAAGAACTCCCTACATACTCGGGGGCAACTACTTCATTTGAGTTTCCCCAAAGCTTGTTTGTTGTATGTTTTTCTTTCCTCTGTAATTTTCGTTGGATTGCACTTAGTAGCACACCTGTTGTAATTCGAACTCATGTTTGTCAAGTTGTCTTTATGTTTCAAAACAATTTACATATGTTCTCTTTTATAATTTCGCACAATGCACCATGAAACTGAATGATGCAGGTTATGTGTATTCATGTACTATACTTTGAAGAAATCAATATAAAGTTTTTTAAAAAAATGCACAAATGTTTTGGAGGAAATAACTTTTTCGAATGAGTATTTCTTCTATGATTTTGAATTGCTTAATGACTATAGGTCAACATATGACTGTTGTTATTTTCCCTCCAACCGGCTCAATTTCACTAAAACAAGGACAAATGCCAGTATTAGTGAATTGAGACAATTTATAGCACTCTCGAAAAGAAATGGTCGTTTGTTTGCTCTCCTAGAACTTATTTCAAATGAGACTGCACTAAGAGGGTAGGGTACACCTATGTTTTATGGATTTTGGTCCTCTGAGTCCACCTTCAAGACATTCTATTTCAAGCCTGTGTCTGATATACCCAATATGGTGGTTGCAAGCTTTGAACAAGCATAATGCGAGCCTCCTGTCTTGTCATAGAATAAAGATTGCCCACGCTTACAGCTCAGGAAGTCTTCATTCTATTAAAGACAAGGAGGCGAGGATTATATCCCACCCAGAATGACAAAGTTGATGAGTATTGAAACTTAATATGTGCAAGCTTTGATCATTCCCACCCTCACATTTGCTTCTCTATTATCCACAGGAGATGACCAGAAAGCGGCTTGAAAAGAGAGAGCGAAGATGTAAAGAATTGGAATCACATGTTGTCCCTGTTGGACCATAGACTTTCGCAGAGCGGATCAGTTCCCGATTTAAATTCGGAGTTCTTTATTGGCAAAGGACGATGTTCTCTATGGATTAAGACCTGTAATGGCAAAGAAAGAGGAAGGAACCTAGTGTGGGGAGTAGTTATACCCCAGAAGGAGCACTGATAGGTGGAAAGGACTAGGTCAGGACTATTGAGGCCTGGAGGATCATGGGGAGTGTAGTCCTTATTTTCATTGTTGGAACTTTGTTTGACTCAAAGAACTTTAACCTGGGATTTTATTTTGCTTTTCTGAACTCATGCATTTAGAAAAAGAAAATTCAATGTGATGTTAAAGTTGAAGTTTTGAAATGCTGACATGGCAGTATTAAAGAAAGTATAAGCATAATGCTTGCCTCCTTGTCTTTAATAGAATGAAGACTTCCTGAGCTGTAAGCATGGGCAATCTTTATTAGTTAGGGATTGGACTGCTAAACCATTAGAAGCCTTGAAAAGTGTTGCTAGGAAGTACTTCACTGCCAATAGTGTTGAATAACCCTATTTTTAAAAAATATATATTTTATTGGTTTTTACAACAAAACAATCAACATTCAACAAAACCAGCAGTATTTATCATAACACTTTAGCATCATGCACATATCGTTAAATTTCTACCGCTTACCCCTTACCCTCCCCCCCAACTTGAGCCTACTTCACTTCGCATTCTGCTTCTCTTTCCTCTGAGGGGACCTCCCCTTCCGTGTTCTCTAGGGTTTCATGATCGCTCAGGCAGTCCTGGGTGGGCCCATACAATGTGGCCACTAAGTGTCTCCAGGCTGTCAGGGTTCCCGCTTCCTCCTCCCCCACCCCTAGTGACCGCTTCATGCCATTCTGCCGTTTCGGCTTCGGTCCATTTGTGGGAGGTCCCTCAACCAAACTTCTACCTTTGGTCTGTTGCATGCTTTCCACCCCATGGCAATTCTGCACTTGGCCAGTATATATGCCAAATCCTTAAGCTTGGTCACATGTTTCAATTGGCGCAGTCTAGGGAACTCCCCTACCATGCATGCCCACACTGATTCAACATGTAGTTTGATCCCTTTGTCCTATAGTCGATGGGCTACTTCTCCCCAGAACTTCCCAATTTCTGAACATGCCCAAAACATGTGCGTCATCCCTGCATTTTCTTCCCAACATTTAGGGCACGTTTGTCGTGCAGCGTTCTTGAACCGAGCTATCCTCTGGGGGGGCCATATATGCCCTGTGGGTTACATATAACTATTTGTTGTAGCCTCGCATTCCTAGACACTTTTTTATGATATCTTTGAGCCCTCTCCCATAGCCCGTCACTCATAAGTTCCCCGGTTTCCTCTTCCTAGTCTTGTCTTAATTGAGCCACTTCCTTTCCCACCCTTGACATCAGCAGCTCATAGATTCGAGAAACCTCATGCCCTCCATCTGCTACATCATATATCGTTTCTATGGCCATGTCAGGTTGATCTTCCAGCATTATTTTAGACCATGTCTCTCTCATCCGCCGTACCATTCTAGTATAAGTAATGTACTGCCCTACATGTAAACCTGTTTCCTCTACTAGCACCCCGAATTCCTTTACTTCCCCTTCCTGCCATATGTCTTGCAATGTTGCGATCCCCACAGGTTCCCAGTGCCTACAAATCACCTTCCTCAGTTGCGCATCTCCTCCGGTTAATGCCACTAGCGACACTTGCAGAGAACACAGGGTTAGATTCTCCATGAGTTGGCAAGCCTTGCGCCATATCCTCCATCCCAATTACAACATCCCAGGGCGACCTTGTAGCTCAAGTTTGGGCAGCCATATCAATTCTTTCAGAAAGAACGGAGCACACTCTGATCTCAGCAATCTGGACTCTGATGTCGAGTCTTCCACTAACCATTTGGCCACGTATTGCAGTTGACAAGTCAAATAATAGACCTCAAAGCTAGACAGTTTTATACCCCCTTCATCGTACGTGTTCTGTAACTTCCAGAGGGCAATTCTGTTCCTGGTCCCATGCCAAATAAAGCCCCTACATATGCTCTGGAGTTTGACAAAGAAACGCTTGGTATCATGTATGGTATGTTCCCAAAAAAATGTAGTAGCCTTGTTAATATGACCATCTTCAAGATCGCCCCCCTCCCCATCATGGCCAAGGGGAGCTTAGTCCAAAACCTCATGCCATTTTCGATGTTCGCTACTGCTTTCTCGGTGTTGTGTTTATATTTTGCTTCCACCGTGTGATAAATGTCAATCCCCAGGTATCTGAATGTGCTAGTCTCCCATGGTATTTGTAAGACTGGCAGTTGTTCCCGCGGGATCCCTATATACCTCCCCAGGGGAAATATACACGATTTCTTGGGATTACCTGCAATGTCGGAGACCAACGCAAATCGCTCCATTGCTTCCAGAATGTATTGAGGTTTTCTTCGGGGTATCTCAAGTATAGTAACATGTCATATGCATATAATGAAATTAAGTGCGGTCCCCCTTTTGTGTAAATCCCAACTTCTTCATACTGTTGTCTCAAGTATATCGCCTGGAGTTCCAATGCTAGGATGTACAGCATCGGGGACCAAGGGCAACCCTGTCTGGTGCCCCTGCTGAGTTGCCACCTCTCCGAGATGATCCTTCCCATCTTAACTCTGGCTAGCGGTGAGCTGAATAGTAGTTTAACCCACTTTAGGTACCCGGGTCCCATCCCATATTCTCTTAGAGCTGCCATCAGCCAAGGCCATATGACGGAGTCAAAGGCTTTCACTGCATCTAGTGAAATAATCGCTATTTCACTTGAGTCTCCTACTGTGTACTCTATGTCCCAGTGAAGCAGTCTGAGGCTGTCTGATATGCTTCTGCACGGGACATATCCGGACTGATCCGGGTGTATTAGTCTGCTTATGACCTGTCTCATTCTACTTGCCAACACAGCCGTAAGTATCTTGCTGTCCTGGTTTAGCATTGACAACGGTCTATACGACCCGCAGTCCGTGCCTGGCTTGTTAGGTTTGGGGAGTGGGATAATGATTGCGTTTCTCAGGGATTCTGCTAACATCCCGGTTTCAAATGCTTAATTTAACATTGGAGCAGCGAGGGGAGCACTTCTTTTCTATACATTTTGTAAAACTCTCTGGGGAGTCCATCCGCACCCGGGGTCTTGCTAGTAGGTAGTTGCTCAACCACCGCCTCCAGTTCTTCCAATGTGATCGGGGCATCTAGGTCCTCATGTTCTTCAGCGCTTATTTTTGGCAGGCCAATATCCTCTAGTGTTTCCCTTATCTCACTATCTCCCCCCCCCCCTCCTACGTCCCCGTACAATCGTTTATAGAAGTCAAGGAACTCTCTATTCACGCCCTCTTGGGTATCCACTTTTTGCCCGCTCTCCCCCCTTACTGCTATGATCAGAGGACTGGGGGTCTTGCTTTTAAACAATCATGCCAACAATCTCCCCGGCTTGTCTCCCCCCACGTGCTGCCTCTCAATATATTTCTTGTAGTTTAGATTACACAACCTCTCAACAGTGCCCTGCGCATTCCTGCTGCAGTTGGTTTATGGTTTCAGCATCTTCCCGTGAGTAACCTTTACCCAAAGCGGTCTCTAGTTTCGCCTCCGTCTTCTGCAGTTCCCTTAGTATGCCTCCCTGAAGCCCTTTGTATTTGGCTATAGCCGATCCTCTCATCACTACCTTAAAGGCTTCCCATAGGGTGCCAGCCGATTCAACACTCCCAGTGTTATTTTCAAAGTATTCTATAATTTCTTCTCTCAGGTCCTCTCTGAACACTGCGTCCTTCAATGCTTCAGCCCTGAGTCGCCACATTGGGATCCTAGCCCTTGGAGTCCTATATTGCCATGTTAGGACCAATGGCGAGTGGTCCGAAAGGACCCTCGCTTTGTACTCTGATCGCACTATTTCCATCGTCATCTCCTGTGAGGCAAATATGTAGTCTAATCGTGTATACAAGTTCTGTGGGGCTGAGTGATGTGAGTAGGGTGGTGCAACCTCCACATATCCTCTAGCCGGAGGTCTCTCAACAGGGTCTTCAGGGTTTTGGCAGCAGGGGTGGGTTTGTCTGATTTCCTGTCTGACCTGTCTACTCTCGGGTCTAACGTGAAGTTAAAATCGCCTCCCCATATCACTGCTCCTCCCAAGTACGGGCTAATTTTGCTATACAGTGTCTTGAAGTAAGCCACAGTGTCTTGGTTCGGGGCATATGTATTAATGATGCATGTTTCTCTATTTTCTATCAATTTCCTTATTGCCACCATCCTCCCGTCTGCATCCACCGTGGTCTGTAGTAGTTGGAAGGGGACATGTGGTGCTATCCAAGTGATCACCCCTCTGGCATAAGCTGAGTACGTTGCACCTATGATGGTCCCCTTCCATTTGCTCTGTATCACCTCTTGTTTCTCTTTCATGAGATGCGTTTCCTGTATTAGGGCTATATCTATTTTCTGCCTTCTTAAGTACATCATAATCTTATTCCTCTTCAGGTAACTGTAGAGCCCCCTGACATTCCAGGTTACTATCTTAAGGTTCCCCATATTCCGGCCGTGCCCAGTCCCCTCCATTAACCCTCTTCATCATTGCAAGCACAGGCGCGCATGTGTGTAATCTCGCACCCCAACAAATAACACTGCAAAACCCCCAACTCCCCTCCCCCGCCCTTCCCGTTCCCAACTGTTGCCCAGCTTCAACCCTGGATCTCAGGCGATCCCGCATTTAGTCCTTTCTCGGCTTGCCGGTACTAGAAACTCAGCAGGGGGTTACCACACTACCGGTAACCTACCTAACTATTGGGGCGTAAGAGTGGGTCCTCTGTATCTCCTGCAATCATATACATTATATTATGCGCATCAATATTTTCTTACTTAGCATCTAGCTCGCCTACCCGCTTGCATGTGCACCATCTTATATTCAAGTCCCAATGTCACAGTTTATACAGCAACTCAGCCTCTGGAGCCGCTACTTCACTTCTCCATTCCACCCTCCTTCTGTGGGTCTGTCCCCGCCGGGAAATTCTGTCCATCCAGCCACTCCGTCACCTCCTCTGGAGTTTAAAAAAAAAGGGCCCTGTTCTTGTGAAGCACTTTCAGTTTCGCCGGGTACATCAGCATATACTTAAAGTTTGCATCTCGCTGCCTTTTCTTCACAGTCCCATACTTCAGTCGCCTTCTCTACGCCAGGAGAGTGTAATCCGGGTACGCGTGATTGATGCAGCTGCCCTTCAGATTGTACCCCCTTTTCGGAAGGATTCCAGGATCTTCTCCCAGTCTCGATAGTTCAACATTTTGACAATTATTGGTCTCAGAGGGGCTCCTGGCGGTGGTTTCCTCGTTAGGGCTCTGTGTGCTCTCTCCACCGCGAACCCCTGGGCAAGAACCCCTGGGCAAGTGTCCCTCCCTCAATTTCTTGCAGCAACATGGTCTCAATGTAATCCGTGGAGTTCGGTCCTTCTCCTTCCGGGAGCCCTACAATGCGTATGTTGTTTCTACAGGCCAGTCCTTCAGCTTCCTCTGTCCGGTTTTCTAGGTTGCTCACTTGTTGCCGTAGTATGTGGATCTCCGAGGCATGTGACTGGCAAGCAGCTGTGTTTGCGTTTGCTTTCTTCTCCAGTTTTCCTGTGCGTTCCGCCATTTTCTTTACGTCTTATCTCAGTAGGTTTACATCCTCTTGCACGGTTTGCTCCAATTTTGAGATCCAGTGATGTTTTGAGTTCATCCATGGCCGCCTGCAACTTAGTTTCCCATGCAATTTCATTGCACGTTGGTGCGTTTTCTGTTTGCAGGTTCCTTTCTCTGTTCTTGGCCCCTTTCGCTGGCTCAGGTGTTTTGGTAAAGTCCTCCATGGTTGCTTGCTTCTCTTTTGTTTTGGGCAACTTGGACGCCATACTGATGCCGCCTAGTATATCAAGTCACAATAGATGGGACCAGTCTACCGAGTCCTTCGGCCTGCCCTGGATCGTCTGGTGCCGGGTTCTGTTCAGTTGCTGCCGGTGTACCAGTGAAAGAATACCTGGGCAGCTAGTTTCTGAGTCGCTCTGGGTACCTCCTGTGTAATCTGGTTCTATCCTTTAATTTTGTTCGGGGCCCGAGTTATATGGCATCCAAGCCCGTGTCCCGCGTCTCTAGTTTCAGTACGCGCCACCGTATCAGGCTCCCTGGTCACTTGGTTCTTATAGATTGCTGATTTCTCCACCATTTGGTGCCATGCGCTCTATTAGGCCCTTCGCTCTGGTATCCAGCCCACAAATATGGTGTTTCACTTGCTGTGGCCCTTGCCTTAATCTAGCATGTCAGCCCGTGTTGTGCCTGTATTGGTTGCCCCTTCTCTTCAGGTTCTGCTGCGCTCCAATTGCGAAATCACGTTGTTCAGGGGCCCTGGTTGTGCTTCTCAGATGTGTTACTGTTGTGCATTGTGGCGTAACCTTTATATCCCTGGATTCTGCCCCTATGGGATTCTGTCATGTATTGCTTCAGCAATGGCCAATGTTATATTCTGCAGGATGAATCTCGCCTCAATTCGCACTTTCACCGAATCCGTTGACAGTGTTACTGTCTATGCAGTTCAGAAACACTCAGCAATGCTCCTTCCTGCTAATATGACTCGGTGTGGATGACAGGCTCATTCCTCAATCCCCTCGGGCCTCTGGCTCAGCGGTTTCCCCCTTGCAATTATTGCAGCTTACCAAGTCTCTCTCTCGCGTCGTGCACTGCTGGGCCTCTGTTGCCGTGTCTGTTTTCACGCAGCTCTCGCCACCTACGCCCAGCTTTCCATGTTGGGGAGTACTGCTTTCCAGTCTCCTACAGCGCCGGCTGAAGATTATTCAGCGCTGCTCTGCGCACTCCTCTGCCCGTGGGCATGGGCATTGCTCACATGCAGGGGGCCGCGTTCTTTGTCAGCGTCCTCCATGCAATCCTGCACACAGCCAAGCAATGGGGGTCCGCACTACGGCTCTCCGCAAATCCATGGAGCTTCGTTGTGGCTAGCTGCGGGGGCCCGACTCTCGCTCAGCACACTCGTCCGTTGGCTACCGCATTGTCACCCGGTATGATGTGCGCTCCTCGCTGTCTTCTTTTATGCTGCAGCCGCTCCCAGTCCGCCGCGGTTTAGGCTCCTGAGTGCGCTCTTTAATTCCTTTGTCTTGGAGAGGCGGACATCTTTTCAGGACCTCTCCGGGACCCCGCCTTCTTCATGTAACTTTTCTTTCCCAATACCAATTCTGGTTCCAGAGTTGTGCGCTGCATGCAGTACACGGTTATCTAGCCGTGGGTCTGTCTGGATGGCGTACCCCACGTCTCTTAAATCTGCGCATTCGAGGATTTTGCAGGATCAGCAGGAGCTGCAGTGAAACCCAGCTTATCTCATGGCTGGTTAGCCAAGCCACCCAATCCTCCTTTTCCTTCCTATAGACTGTCACCTATGAAAAGTATTGCTGATATTTTCTATGCGCGTTGGTTAGTCTAAACTAGTATTTACCTACCTTAACTTGTGTATATAAAATAAATGTATATATTATTATAACTTTCAGTGTGTAAGAGTTTCTTTGGTCTAATGTATTGAATGGGTTCATTGGAATTGGTTATTTCTAGCGCGCTTAATACCCAGAGGTTTCTAAGCGCAGACCCGGAGATCGAACCTGTGTTTCTCTGCGTCGTCTTGCTTCCAAGGTGAGCACGTTGCCCCTAAGTTATCCTCCCGGGCTGTACTTACCTACAGCTCACATCATCCTCAAAAGATAAGCCTGGCTGCTCTACCATTCTACCAATACTTTGGGTAGTACAGACTTATACTACAAGTTAGGGACCTGTATACCAAGGATTAGTTTTGTAGTCAGGGGTCCACCAATTATATCATAAAAACCACATACTCAAAAAGTAGAGCACACACCGGGTAAGAAGCAATGCTGTTTATTACAGTTGGGTGAGCACAAATCAAACAAAACAGTGGATAGGCTCTGATCGAAAGGATGACATCTGCATGGAATATTACAGTAGTTTTATACCAAGAAATACAATGGTCAGAAATCCATCAAACACTTGCAGGTTAAAGAATTGGTCTTTTCTATGTTTCCTGGGAATTTAATTGGTTCACAGACATCACCGCCTCTAAGTTTACGTTGATTAGTGAAGGGTAATTTGAAGTAAACAGTTTAACTGTTTCCCATTACCATTAAAATGCCTCCACCTGTGGTACCACATGTATTTACACCCCAAACCAGAACAACTTGTTATTATTGAAGTAACATTTGTGCTGACCGCCGGAACTTTAATATACTGTCATCAGTCACCACCATTGAGAACCGAACACGAGACACCCTGCAGCTGGTGGGAAAGGGGACATTCACATGATAACTGTTGGATGGTAACTTCCACAAGCTCGGAGATAGATACTGTGGAGACTGGCCCCCTCCCCAGAGCTCTGATTCTCCCAGGAACGCCACTCTGTCCAGTGTTCCTCTCCCACAGCCGCCTGCCGATGGGCATTGGCGGTCATGTTACCGGCACATTTGGTACAGAGCCACCCTCCCTGCTGTGTAGGGTGACTAGATTGTCTGACTGCCCTGTAATTACATCACCTTGTTCTAGTTATGTTGTTTTTCTCGTGATGAATAGGTTGAGCTCCACCCGCCTTTGCACATCCCTGTGTGTTGGTCACGTGTTTCAGATAGAGGTTTCCTAGGTCCAGACCGTCCGAGGGATTTCCCACTGTGTGTGTTTATGATGGTGCTAACTTTATCCTTCCCCCTTCTTTAGCTAATCATAGGACAGTATATGCCCAATGCATCATTAGCCCCTACCATTCCCAGTGAAGCCCTGTGTACGGGGAATCTGTGGCGCGGTGAGGGAGCCAAGTGTTTTGTGTTTGGAGAGGGGTGAGACCGGCTTAGACTGCCGCTGACTGTCGCTGACTGGTTAATCTTCCGTGAACTTTGCAATTTCTATAACTGTGCACCCATTCACAGTGATTAACTCTTGAATCCAGTAATTTAACTTAAAGCAGAACATTGCAGGGCAGTGCAGAAGCCTTGCAATCTTGCAATTTCTATACAGCCATCAACAACCATAACTAGAATGTGGGTGGAAGCTTGTCTCTCCCTTTCTCCTTAGATTGGCAAGATAACTGCAGAAACAGGGGGCTGAGGGCAGAGCTGCAGGCCAAAGAGCATTGAGCCGCTCCTCAAATTCCAGCTCTAGACCACGACTCCTACCGCGATACTGTTTGGAATGCCTCAAAGTTGGTGCCCCCACTTTTCCTATTTTCATGAAAACAACTGCAGGTTCAGAGGGTCGGGGATGGTGACTGTGGGCCGCAGAGCCTTTGAACCGTTCTCTGAATTTCAGTTACTCAATTTTGGGCCTCTTTGCTCCACTCTTTAGGAACGAAATCATAGCATCTGCGATCACTGCGGGCTGTGGCGGTGCTAAGTTGCAACAATATCAATAAAATGTGCACAGTTTTATTAATTCCCTGGGCACTCCAGTGAAATATAAATTGGAAGCTGCCACAGCAAAATACTAAAATTGACTTCCCAGTAACGCACCGGAGAGTGCACACGATCGCAGCACACGATCAACATACTATCACAATAACACAGTGGAATCTCTTTAAGAGATCCGAGATTCGCGATTGAGACGAGCGACCAAACTTCCAGAAGGGCTTGTTTATATGTAGTAAAATCTTAAGACAGATGAGAGCCACCTGAATCGTAGTGTAGGCTGCAAGGCAACAGGAGGCGCAGTATCTAGGGAGAGGCATCACGCTGAAGGGGAGTGGACATTTGAACTGGTACACCCGACCACAGAGAAAACTAGACACTTTACACAAATTGCCAAGCCCATCTGTGTTCTCCTGTGAAGGCGCTCTCAACATTTAATCAAATACCTACATATGCACAACGTGAAAAGTGGTCAAACAACAAATAAAAGAAACAAGCTGCAAATAAAACAATGACAACGAAGACATTGTTAGAAGTGATCCCAGTGACCTCCTTCAGGGAGGTTGCTCCTGAGACCAATGAGATACAATACCAGCATGACAATAACCACCACTTAAGCTTGGGTGAGGGGGAAGCTTTGAAAGGGATTCATATGCTTCATACCATCAGGTCTCTACCAGCTCAAAGTGTTGAAGGTCTGGACTTCGCCCCACCCTCCACAATAATTACAACTATAACTGCAAAACCGTGCGGGACAGTGGCTATGAGTCATACAGTGAGGTTTATTCCCAAATTACAAACAATGAGGAAACCCGCCAACAAGGACTCAAGGAAATCACAGGGGCAAAGTTTGATAACAGATAAGTTGAAAGAGAGACTCTCCTTTGTGATAGATGTTGGAGTATGTACAAGTTCTTTGCCCATCCGCATCTCAAGGAGCAACAAACAAGAAGTTTCAAAAACTTCTTACATAAGCAGGGTATAAGCACAGATTCACGAGCCAACAGGCAGCAGCACGGGGAGTTGGTCATTCACTTCCTGAGTGATGGAAGCATCCTTGAGGCAGTAACTCACCTGGAGGAAGAAGGAAATTCAATCATAATTCCCCCTCTAGAATCAAATGTAGTACAGTTGGGTGCATAGCTAAGTGATGGAGAGCTCCAGATACATTCAGAGGGGATTTCATAAATACTAACAGAACATCTGTCCCAGAGTTCCATTTCCTCTCTAGGATTGGAGATAAATCAAGGCTTAAACGAAACATTATGGGAAATGGATGAATGGGTAAAATTACCAGCTCTATTTCAGCATTTAATCTGGTGTTAAGCTTTCTCGTTAGCATATATGAAAATATAAAGGTTATACTCACAGCAAACACCTTACCTAACTAACTGAGATAAAGATCGCCCTGTTTCTGTTAATGGACACACTACAAAAAACAAAATAATGAGACTGCCAAGAATGAAAGCAAGTCGGCCAAGGCTTTGACAAGAGAAAATGAAAGAACTGTGGAGAGTTATAAGGAAAAAGTTGACACCCCAAAGTCAGTACAAGAACCAAGCATGGTCCTCATTCACACATCCCTGACAATGATCTGCGAGGGAGTTCCGCACACTGAGGTCAATTCGCAAATAACACTGGCAGGGTCCATCTCAGCCCCAATATCAGATCAAGTAACAAAGTCGAGGGCAACTGAACCTTTAAGAGCACTAGTGTTGGGGGTGTCTGAGGTGGTCCATTCGAACATAGATCAAAATCAACGGAAGGATATCTCGGTACAACCCATCGTGCAAAAAGTCCTTTCAAGAGAGGCAGACCGGAAAATGAAAAAAGGGAGAAAGCAATAGACGATATGATATGGCATTTATAACGCGCCAATACACAAGTGTTTCAAGGAGCGACAAGGCAAGGAAGGGGGAACAAGGGGAAGACAGACAATGATCCTACTAGGCCAAGTGTCATTCAGATCGCGCAAGTGCGAGGGAAGGGGGAAGAGACAGTGCAGTACACGGGAAAAGAATAAATAACAATGCGTGACAGTAGGCCAGCAGGTGGCAAGTGCTGGTAGTGGGACTGTAGGGATACAGAAAACAGTCACCAAGTGCGAGGGTTGCCAGGAAGGCAGTGCAGGTGTGCGAGTGGCGGGCGAGGAGACCTGGGCACCGAGTTCAGAGGGTGGCCAGGTAACCAGCACCGATTCAGAAGGGAAGTCAGCCGGAAGGATGACGAAAAAGCAGAAGCAAAGAGAAAGGTTTTGAGGTGCTTCCGGAACCGGAGATGATTCTCCTCTAGTTTCAGGGAGGCACGGAGGCTGTTCCAGATGGAGGCCCCAGCTGAGGAAAGAGATCTCCCACCAACTTGTTGCTAAGAAAAGCGACTGACCCAGAGGGAGTTGGAGGCAGATGAGCGAAGAGCTCTAGAAGGGAGATATTTAGAGAGAGAGAGTTGAAGGTATTGAGGGCCCCAAACCCCAGAAGGCCTTGTGGACAATGCAGAGGGTTTTGTACTTGATCCTCGCAGCCACTAGGAGCCAGTGCAGAGATTTCAGTCCTGGAGAGATACGATCCCTGGGCTTGAGGCCAAGGACAAGTCTCGCAGTCCTGTTCTGGATGAGTTGCAGAGGGTGGAGAGTAGAAGCAGGCAGATTTAGAAAGAGGCTGTTGCAATAGCCCAGCCTAGAGAGAACCAGAGCTCGGGATACAGTGAGCTTCTCTCGGGAAGGAGAGGAAAGGAAGAACACCTCTGGGGAGGTGCAGTTGGTAGTGTGACTTCTTAGAGACATCAGAGATGTGAGGAGAAAAGGAGTGTGTGGAGTCAAAGATGACCCTGAGATTATATGCCTCACAGCCAGGAGAAGGGCCAAGAGAGGCCGGCCAGAGAGTGACAGGAAAGGAGGGAGTGGGTATGCCGATGAGGAGAATCTCGGTCTTACTGGCATGGAGGCAGAGATCATTGGCAGGACACCACTCCTGGATGGAGGACAGACAGTCAGAGATGAGAGAGGGAGAAGAGGTGGCTAAGGGTAGCCTGAAAATGAGCTGAGTGTCATCAGCATAGCACTGGAAGTTGGGGCAGAGCACGGCAATGCAGTGGACAAGAAGTGCCAAGTATTGGTTGAAAAGCCAGGGAGAGAGGTTAGACCCCTGGGGAGCACCACAGGTAGAAATAGAGATAGCGGATAGGAAGAACCCAAGTTGAACCTGGGAGGGTCGATCTGAGAGGAAAGAAGTCAGCCATGCTAGGGCTTGACCAGTGATCCCCAGGTTATCACGGAGACGGTTGAGCAGGATGGCATGGTTGACTGTGTCAAAGGCAGAAGAAAGATCAAGTAAGATGAGGACACAGGGGGTGTTGGAATTGAGGTTGGAGAGCAGGTCTTCACGAATGTTAAGGAGAGCAGTGTCCGTGCTTCTGGCAGCTCTGAAGCCAGACTGATGATCATGGAGGCAACCAACAGATTCAGTGTGAAGATTGAGCTGGGAGATGGCCATCCAAGCGTTTGCTCAGGAAAGGAGTGATGGAGATTGGGCGATAGTTGGCAGGGCGCGAAGGGTCGGCAGTGGGTTTCTTAAGAAGAGAGACATTCAAGAACATTTCTAAGAAATCGTAATCTCGATGAGGACTTTTCTGTTCGTATAGAACAGGCCCAGAAAATGGCAGAACTAGAGACAAGGCCTGTCAAGGATGCATGTGTTTTCTACCATCATACAGCAGGGGGAAAAAGACGGCAGTATGCAAACGCAGAAAGTTGACAAAAGCACAATTTGATTGAGACTGGTGCTCAGATCTGTAATCAGTCGTCACAGCAACGAGATGCTGTAGATGTAACAAACCACAAAGAAACTAATAATGAAAAAATAATGCATCACAAAGATGTTTGGGTGCACCGCAAACAGAGAAGAGTATTCCCCTGGGAAGATGAGAGCCAATATTCCATTGTAGGAAAAAGGGTCCAAAAGAACCCACAGTGAAAAGAAAAATAAATATTTGTCGGTCCAATTACAAACAGATGATCTCAACGCAGATGGTTACACAAATCTTGGACCCAGCAAGGAGATCAAATCCAGTCAGGTACCATGAGTCTTAGTGAAATCTCAGCCTCTGGCTGTCATAAATCACTGAAGTATCTTATGTAAAAGGATACAGGTATAACCTTAAACGATACAATTGGTAGGGTTCTTCCAGATCCTTGATGAGGCAAACAGTTTGAAAGTAGTGAAGTCAAAATAGACCTTCCAAATGATACCACTCTCTGACTAATAGAACAGGCAGAGAGAGGAATCACTGGAAAGGGCGTGGGAAAATCATTGGAAGTCAGCCTAGGATACAATAAGGTACAATGAGGAAGTGTCCCAACATTAACTCTCACTAACAGCACAGCGATAACAGTTAGCACAACACTAACCTATAGATTCTGATAACTGGAGGCTCTGCCAACAAGTCTCTGAAGAAATCCAAATAAGGGAACAACGACAAAAGGAGGGAAGGTTAGTAAGGGAAAACTTATCCCGAACGGCACAAGGCTCAAGCTAGATACCGGGTTGGTGCACCACAGGATAGCGTCCAAAGTACTGTGCACAATCACCTTCTAATTAACAGTTGTCAGCAGTACTTCCTTTCCCACGTAGAACAGAAATATGGAGTAGAATACCACCTGTTGTATCATCACAGGTGCCAGAATTTAAAGCAAAAGCGTAGCACAACTGGCGTGTGGAATTATACGTGTAATGGTACACACAGCCAGGAAACAGCACGTTAAGAGTTCAGGAACCGCGTGTGGATTTACACGCGACAAAAGTACACACAGCCGGGACTGCCAGAACTCGCATGTGCAGGAAAAGCCGTCTGTTGGTCTTCTAGTAGACGGCCACCGATGGTAGCGTGTAGAAAAATACACGCTGACCAGGAAAGCTGCTGTAACTTCTTGGAAGCAGCTACAGGAGTTCGCGTGTGGAGCAAACACGCAGGAGGAAAGCCAAAGAAGTTGCTTAAGAGATGCCAGGACGCAGATCAAAGTTTCAGCTACAAGACGCCATGTTGGTCCAATCAGAAGCAGCGAGCGACGTCCACACGATGCTTATAAACGAAATGCAGAAACACATGTGACAATCTCGAATCACGTGAATTTAACGACGAGAATAAAGCAAACGTCATTTCCCAGGCAAGATATCAAACAACCTCCATTTAGAATATAAAGGCTTAGCAGTTCTATGGGCATAACCAGTTCTGTGTGAAGACAGTGCTACAGGTCCCGAGGTAATTTGCCTGCCATGCATGACACTGAGGCTATTACCTCCAGGTACGATGAGAAAGCCAGACGACGGTGTCATAACAAACAGAGGTCAATACCCAGTTGTTTGCCTTTACAAGAGTATGGATTGAACAAGTTTCACCAGCAGGAGATCATCTAGTATTGAACAGAAACACGAATCTACAAATAAAAGAAATCCCAGACCTCTATCTTCTCTCAACACACAATATTGATTATATACACTTCTCCTATGAAGACTGTACGAACATTGTAGAAGATGGTTTAAAGTCACGAAAGGGGGTTCTTGCCGCAGGAGCCCAGTTTCAGAAATTGGGCTATGCGATTTCAAACAGCATGCCTGAAGAAAAAAGAAGGGCTCCGACTGAAGGCAGAAATAGTGGCAAGGGTAGGAAAGATTTCCCAGACACCACTCATCTAACTGAAAACAAAGACAGGAAAAGTAGAGGAAAGGGGGAGGAGGAATCAAATCAGAATTGCGCTCTGTTCGACTGTAAATGTAAAGTATGGTCCCTGCTACCTGATATTCTCTCCCAGGTCTTTCAGAAACTAGGGGGTAATGTATCATTTTAGTCAACTGGGACATTTCCTTGTTAAGTTGGAACATGAGGGGCCATAGGAGTTTCACAAAATCACATCACAAGAGCCGATATATTCAACATGTACGATCCAATTCTGTTGCAGATCTGGTTAACGACGGGATTCAAAACAGAACAGAAGGCCACACATTATAATGGAGGCCATCCTTCTGGAGGATAATTGCCTCCCACAACTCGATAATAAAGAAATCAGAAATATTATCAATGCATTCCCAAGGTATCGTAGCAGCTAAAATCCTATAATCAGGTTGATGAGACCATGACAAGTTTAATAATAGTGAACCTCTATTGGAACTCTGCAGGCTCCAACTTGAAAGTTTTCATGGAGAGTCTTATCTGTTAGATTGTGGAATGCATCATCCTCGGATGACTCAGTGGGCATAATAGCAGGAAATTTAAATTCGTACTGCGTGCTACCTCAAACATCAGCGTGCAAAAACTCATTGGCCTGTGAGAATGGGAAAAAATGGATGACATACTTTGAAGAGTGGGACATGCTCTTGACTAATGGAAGTATCGAGGGGGGGGTCGACAATCTGCACCTGCATGGAAAAGTGGCATGTCTAGCTCCATTATAGATGATCTGATACTGTCAAGAGATATGTTTGAATGCTGCAAAGTTATGGAAATCAGGGATACTGGTTACAGTGACCACAATATGGTGACTGCCAAATTAAATCTCGTAGAAACAAGACCCGAAGTGAGTTATCAAGAAAGGTTATTGGTGAACCCCGGGGGCAACAGACTATCGAAGTTTACGGGTGGAGGCTATATGTTGAATAAAAACCTAGGCGACAGAGATCTCCATGACGAGTGACCAATTGGACCCGTTACGTACCCCTTCTAACTTTTTAGATTTCATCTGGGAACAGGATAAACCGATCGGGGGGGGGGGGGGGGAAATAGTGCCAAACATAAAAAGGCCTGACCAAGAAACCTGGACCTGTAAAAGGGAAATGAGAAAGAATATTCAGGCCCTTACTAATGGTCATTTAGAAAAAATAGATATCGAAAGGGAGAAAAAAGCAACTATCTCTGGAATATAAGAACTGGGCTAGAGAAACAATGCTTCCTCAAAATATGAAGAGAGTGTGAACTAACGCTGGGTACTCTCGCAACAAAATAATTCACAGAATTTCTATGCCCTAGTAAATCAGGGTGGGACGCAGGGTCAGTGGCAAAGCAATTAGAAAACTCCCGTTTGTAGCCAACCTAAGCTCAACCTTGGCAACATCAATTGTGATAGTAAAGGTAAATGAGTTATTTCTGCTTCATAAAAGTTGCGAAGTTGTCAGCATGAGTTTTCCCATAAAATTGTGTGGCTACTACACAAGATAAATGTTTAAATGGTTGGTATATGAGAAAAGTCACTCAAAAAAAGTCACACCATTTACTTTTCTCCTGATGAACCATTGCAACGAGCAATGGGGAAACACGTGTTGAGACTTTTGTAATTGAGAGAACAACAACATTTAATTCTTGACCTGTACCTGAGTGAAAGATACAATGAATTCAATCTATTTCTGAAAACAAGAGTTAAAACCACAAATATACTAGTGTGAAGATTAACACTTTGCCAATAAATTTGATTTGAATCACCAATTTTGACTTACTGCATAAGTATCCATTCATTTGATGATTTAAGGAGCTGGCCAGAGTATAAGGCCCATTGAGCCTGTAGAGTCGCATTCCCTCCAACATCTGTGGGATTGTGTAATCCACATCTGATGGAGTGTGTCGTAGGGGTGAAGTATAGCCTTTGAATGATTTTATATTGTAACTCTCTATTTATTATGTTTGTGGATAACAGAGGGATGGCTGCAAAGTGTTAGGTCCCAATGAATGTCTGGGCACAGTGGCATGACTTCAGATTTGCTCCAATTAATTCTGTATCCTGCCATTGGGGCTACTTCCAGCAGAAGGGATCGAATGTACGTGAGAGATGGGGAGCCTTTGCTTATGTAGAGCAGCATATTTTCTACGTAGAGGGATACGCGGTGTTCCTCCCCCCCTGTGTGATGACTGACCATCCCTTGTCTGCCCTAAGCTTCATCACTATGGGTTCTATTGAAAGTGTGTATAGCAATGGCGACAGTGCGTAGCCCTGGCACGTTGCAGACTGTAGCACAAAGGCCGGGGACGTAATACCATTTGTCACGACTGCTGCCGTGGGGCCCGTATAGAGCAGCCTAATGAGATGGACCAAGTATGGGGGGGAAGCTGCATCGCGATAGCACTCTGAAGATGAACTCCCACTACACTTTGTCAAACGCTTTCTCAGCGTCAACAGCTAGGATCAAGTCCTCCGGGTGCCTTTCCCCCCGCTATTAGATGAAGTAATCTTCTGATATTATCGCTGGAATGCCTATTGCGAATGAGATGGGCCTATAGGATCCGCACACTTCGGGGTCTCGCCCCTCCTTGTGAAAGACCACTATGTTTGCTACGAGCATGGATTGGGCGAGGCGGCCCACAGAGTTTGCTCCTTGATTAGAAGAAGTTCTCAACAAAGCAATGTCCTCACTAAACTCTTTATAAAAATCCAAAGGGATCCCGTCGGGCCCTGCGGCTTTCCCTGTGACGAGTGGCTACTGCGTTATTTATTTTGCTGTCGAGATGCGTGCTTCTAGCGCGGGTATGTGGTCAGGAGGAATATTTGGGATCTGTACGGAGTCGAGGAAGCGGTCAATGTCTTGGGTTGTGGATGTCCCCAGGGCTGTGTATAGTTCCTTGTAGAATTCTGCAAACCGCTCATTTATTGGGATGTTCCCCCCCCCCATGAGCGGCTCTCCCTCTTTGTCCCAAATCAAGGTTATAGTTTGCACGGCCTGACGCTAGAGCCATCATTCTCAAGGGCGTGTCGCTTTCTGAATAATACGATTTGGACCAACTGGTATACGACTTTTGGGCTATGTCAGCGGTTCACCGCCCAATTTCTACGCAGAGCTTGTTCAGTTGAGGTTTGAGACGTTTGTCCCGTGAGCGCTTGTGTTCCCTCTGTTTTGTCCAGTTCCGCAGTAAGATAGGCTATTTCCTTCCCCCAAGACTTGCGCTTGTGCCCCCAACGTGACATGCACCGGCTCCGTATGTAGGTCATAAAAGCATCCCAGCACATGTGGGTTGTGTATCCCTGGACCAGGTTGGATTCCCAGAACTGTTCAGAGTCTGTTGCAAGGTGTTCCAGGAGGCCTGGGTACTGGAGCATACACAGTTTTAATCTCCATGGGGGGGTTTGCGTGGGGTGTCTGGGAGGGTTATGCGGAGGAGAACCGGTGCATGGTCCAAGACACCGGTCGGGAGAATAGTGCATTTGGATACTAAGTGAATTATGCTAGCTGGGGCGAGCCAGTAGTCTAGATGGGAATAACTGTCGTGGAGGTGAGAGTAGTACGTGAAGTCCTGGCTTAGACTGTGGGAAGCCCTCCAGATATCGACTAAATAGGCTTGGAGGGCTGTTCGTTTCTTCAATGCAGCGGGGCCCCCAGGGGCCACGCCTCAGCGGTCGAGCAAGTGGTCTAGCGTGACATTGAGATCCCCCCCCCCCAATGAGCAGAAGGTTGTCCATTAATTGTGCACATATTGCAGTGATTTGAAGGGGGGGTTTGAGAGGGGGGAGGCGGAGGGGCTGAGTTAACTGGTCGAGATCCGAGGTGACTGTCTCGTTGCTGGAGGAAGCGCCAAACTGTCTCCGAGTCCTCGAAGGACTGTCATTGCTTGTCGATTTGCACACACCATGTTGCAGGGAATTTGCGATAATGGCGGTAGTCTGTGGCCTTCATGGCCTCAAATATTGGGATGAATACTTTGCGTCTCCTCGACACTTCTAGCGAGTAGTCATTGAATAACCGGATGCCTGCTGTTCCAACTGTGATCGGGGCCGCTGCCCTGTACGCTTTGAGAATTGCCAGTTTATGTTGGAAATTGAGCAGATGCATGGTTATGGGACGGAGTCTCTGCCCGGGCGATGGTTTCGGGACTGGAGCCCTGTGCCACCGCTCTATGGTCAGTTCCCGGGAGTTTTCTATTTTGAGAGTGTCTCGAAGGAGGTCAAACATTTAGTTTTCAGGTTCCACGTTCTCGGGCAGGCCCACCACCGCAGGTGTTTGCATCTGGAGCGATTTTCCTGGTCATGCAGTTTTTCACCCAGTCTCTAAACCTCTCTGATGACCCTGCCCAGCTCATTGCCATTAGTTGACTGATTGTCTTCTAATGCACTAATCCATTCATCGTCTGTGGTATTGTGCAGTTAGGCGGGTTTGAACATCTTGCAAATCACGCTTTATGTCCTGCATCATGGTATGTGTTTTCTGGTTGCGCTGTCCTAGGAGTCGCATTTCTGCCAGGATAGCCTGTAGCTGTGCTTGTATGTCCATTTCCGCCTGGTTTCTACTGGATCTCCTCGGCAGGATGGGTGAGGCGGGGACCGTTGGTTCCAGTAGTTGTGGGGTACGGCTTTCTCTTTGCATGCTCCTGTGGGCTCCGCTGCTAGGCCAGTAGGAGGCGGTATTCAAACTGGCAGGTTATAGCGCTGCTCCAACTTGTTCTGCTGTAGTTCCGCTTGTTTTTAGACGGGTGTCTTAGTCTTGGTTTGCATCAGGATTCCTTCTCTGTTGCGTGCGCCAGCAGGCCCACAGAGGGTGCAGGATTCTGGTGTTGCCTCCCCCGGTTCTTATGTTGCCAGCGGGGTGGCCCAGGGGTATCGATGCGGCTTGTCTGACTGGTTTGTTGCTTATTTGGGGCTTCGTTTGGGTCCCCGTGGCATCCAAGTACATATATGCACCGCCAGAGAGGTCGCCGTCTCCCTGTTTGCAATGGGGGGAAGATGGTTTAAGGCCTGTGGCCCGCAGCCGTGCAAAAGCCCTCCCTGGCGAGTGAGCGCTTCTTCCGGGCTGCGCTGGTGGATCTGTGAGCCGGCTTGCCCTCTGTGTGCCGTCGATATGTGGGCCAGCTTATGGAGATGTCCGGGGGATCTGTGGGGGCACTGGTCTGATGCGCTTCGTATTACATGCACCCCGCAGCGTTGAGATCCTCGAGCAGGCCGGACCTCCCGTGCTACCTGTCTGGGAGTGAGGACCGGAGCGGTGTTTGCTTAATGTGGCACGAGTCGGGGGGTCGGCGAGGTTGTCAGTGGCTCCCCAGTGAGGAGGTAGGCCCGGGCGGCCCCCGGCACACTTGCTTAGCCAGGGGTCCGCTGCGTCACCTCCTTGGGTTTCAGGCGCTCATTGAGGGCCCGTAGGACTTGTGCAGCTGGGGGGTGGGGTCGGGCAGCCCCTCTGGAGCGCTTGCCTGGAGGGCTCGTGGGTGCAGGCTGTGTGTCCCACCGGGGTGGTGTCTATTGATGCGCTGTGGGCAGTTCAGGCAGGGCGAGCGGGCAGCGCAGTGCTGGGAGGGGTCTGTGAGATTCTTTATGGAAATGTTCTGGTTTCACTCCAGGGGGTTCCCAGACTCCCGCGAAGCGAATGTGCCTCTGCTGCTTCTGTTCTGCGCCGGGTCCCCCCTCACCCCCCGTTTGTGCCCTCTTACTTGGTGTCGTGGGTCTGCTCTCTGGCGGACTCTACGCATGGGCCGTCGTCCCCCTCACCAAACCCGATGGTAATTCCCTGGGGGAGTCTCGAATGGTGGCACCCTCTATCCAATTGCTGCGCCGCCTCCGCTCCGGGGGGAAGCAGCTGCGCCTTGTTTGGTCCTGCTAATGGCCGCCTCTTCCCTCCGCCAGAGGGTCTTTCTCCCTGGGGTGCGCCGGTGATGCCGGGTGTGCACTCTGTTGCTCAGCAAGTGCAGGTGGGGCCCAAGTTCTGTCTCAAGTCAGGCCTATGTATGGGCTGCCCCCGGAGGACGATGATGGCGGTCTCACCGTCGGATGTTCTTGCAGGGCGAAATTGGCAGGCTTTTGGTGGTGCCGCGGACCTGAGGGTAACGGCTGCCTGATGGCTTCGATTTTCGTGGCCCAATTTGTATGCGCTCAGTGTTCTCTGGATCCTGCACTAATTATCTTCAGTTATCTGCCATTTATATAGACCCAAGGCTCTTAATTGCTGTATCTTTTTCTGATTCCATCCCCGTTCGGTAGGAGCTCCATTAGCACATGGCCATCTTGTGCCGCGCCCCCTAGCGGTCCCCCGACGAATATCTTTTTTTAAATCAGATATAGTTCTATGGTCAACAATACTTTTGGCCCATTTAATAGTGTGATCAGTTTAAAACGGTGACCCCCGAGTTGGAAAACTGCTATTATAATTCCCATTTATCAGAAGGGTGTTTGAGCAGATCCAGTCAACTATTGTCTGAACGCGGCAAAGAAATGGCCAACATTCCTAGCGGAGCCAACCTCACATCCATTCCTGATCACAATCTTGTCGCCTGAGGGTTTTCAAGGAGGCATATCCACATTATATAAAGCAGCGCAAGCACACACCCCGTCCATGAACAAAATGAAGGAGAAATGGGAACGGGATCTAGGTATTAGTATACAGGAACCACAATGGGCCAAATACTGTCAATACACTAAATCCATCTCCATGAATTCTGGCCTTAGACTAATACAATTCAAAATCCTCAATCACCAGCGCATTACGCCCAGTAAAATGGCAAAATTCGTCTCTTGCAGGCAAATATGCTGTCCTAAATATAATGCCCCTGCGGCTAACTCCATTCACATGTAGTGGAAGTGTCCACCGGTCAAACAATTTTGGGAAGAAGTTGCTAAAACCGTGAGTGAGATACTAGACATGCATATACCGGTCACCCCACTGAAATAATTATTGGGAGATATAGGCAAAATCTCAATCAAAACCCGCAGAAAGGACCAAATCCGGGGAAAAACAACAACACCCAGCAGCCCAAGCGCCAGGCTTGCAGATCCCACGTAGGCTACAAACTCCCCAGGCACTGCCCAGGAAAACGCCCAGACCTTCATGCATGTGCAAACATTGGACGCTTGTTCACGCTCCAGCTTCCTCCTGCACGGACGCACCACAGTTCACTCCCAGCAGGCAAACTCATAGCAGGGCCACGTCTCTGCCTGTAGTAACCGTCTCAAGGCCCCACTGCAAAGCAGATAAGTGCCAGTTCAGATCACGTAGGTTTTCGCTTTCAACACAAATGCACTAACTGCATGAGACTATGGATCAAGCACCGGGAGAGAGTGTAACTAGCACGCAGCCAAAGCGTGCAAACCAATCTAACTAGCACAGAGCTAAGGCACGCAAACCAGCCTAAGCGTGCAGGCCAGCATGCAAACCGAAGAGCCAAGGAGCATATTTACCCTGAAATCCCCCTACCTATCCATCACTACTGCCTAACCCTCTTTCTGTTGATCCTGCTCCACTCTACCCATCCAATCCATGGACCCTAGCCCTCTTTCCCCGTGGGGATTGCGGTGCCCTGCGTTGCAGCTAGTGCAGATGCCAAGACCCTCAGGCGGAGATAAGAGTTTGTGTTGCCTCTGCGTTAAAGCAACCGCAACCAGACACCCTCTCCCCAATCCCCAAGGACCCTCCAGCCAGGTGATCCTCCCTCGCATCTCCATCCACAGTGTTAGGATCCAAAAATCGATGGCCTTTCCCTGGCCACGTGAGAAGAGGATCTGAGGGCAGTGGGTGTGAGGTTACCCTGAGGTTTCTCACAATATATGTGAAAAGTAATATTCTTGACTAACACATAATTAATAAAAACTATTAAAAAAGAATGTTTGAATGCAGACAAAAGACAAAACAAAGACAAACCTAAATCAAGTTCAGATGCATGAGATTACAACGTGGGGTAAAAGTTTGAGCACATATTACCACAGAAAGATATACCAAGCACCTGATGGTATATGCTATTGTGGTGTATCAAAGAACTCTGAAACGCATAAGACCACCTGCCAGGCGAGTACACCAGGCAGTTGAAGTTAAATTAAAGAACTGTGCAATGTATGTTGAAATTGTGCAGAGATCCCTGCCAGAAGAGTATATCAGGTGATCTGAAAACCCTAAAGAGAAGTCCAGGTAGCTGAAACTTTATAAAGATTCCTGGCAGGGGAGTATACAAGGTAATCTACAAAGTTACAAGAACTGCTACAGAAAGACTGTGACATAACTTTTTGCTTGATGTAAAGAGACAAAGGAACAGTTAGCTAAAAGACATTTTTGCCATCCTGTTTTAGAATCCAGGGTAAGGGAACCACTCTCAGGATCCAAGGGTCTTTACCTTGGAGAACATTTTCGTTGGGAGTCACTCTTATAGATTTGTTTTTGAATACTTTTTGGCAACATCATGTTAAAGACCTGCCTTTGCACCCTCTTGGTGTTTGTTTATAGTGTGAGGATCAGGATAGGATGTTTTGGACACAAGGACGGCTTTTCAGTTACTGACATCCTGACAAAGTCAGAGCCTTAGTTTTAATTTTCTAGGTAGGGAAGTTCCTCTTCAGAATAGGGCTAGAGAAGCTTGTGTCCGCCTCTCAGTCTCCAGGATAAGGCACATCCACAGACTGCTGCTCTCCTCCTGCCAGCTCTCCCAAGGATTGACGAGGACCTTTTAAAGACTGATATCTTATCTCGCTGTGTGGTGCATTGGGCTATTGTTTGCATTTGTTTTGTGTGGCCTTACCTACTTTCTTGTTGGGCCATGTGGTCTTTAAGGGAGCTAGATAAAGATTATTTTAAGACCAGCCATTAATTTGGATTTTTAACTTGTGCTGGATAGATGTATGGTCTCCTCTCACTCACCAGGAACCCCGTTCCATTGCGTCCTTCTCTCTGAGTTCCAAATCAAGACCCCACTGGCAAGTTTAGGAAACAAATTATTTTGTGTGTGCTTCATTGTGAAATTGCAACTTTGTGACTACCACACCATTAACCCGGTGTGGGAGGATGAGCTTTGTTTATTTCCTTTCTTTGTAATCAATGCTAGTCAATTCCTTTTTGTGTGCTTCAAGTTATCTTACATTTATTTTTTTCTTATGTTTATTTTGTATTCTGCCAAAGGGTATGGTACTTTGTTTCCTTTGCTTGCTTTCTGCATATCCACCAGTGGAAAGAGGAAGATTAATCCCCATCGCTTTAGATGGGAAGGCTTTCTGTTTCACACACGTGGTTTAGGGTACGGCTGTGGAGAGCTCCAGGCTTCGTCCAGACTGCAGGGGTTCTCTCACCTTGTTCCTTTTTGTTTCTGGGGGCATTGGGATTCGCATAGAGGGGGCCCCCAAGGGCATGAATGTGACTGTCCCCCCCTGCCCAAGAGCAGGCAGCTTCATCACACACTTAAGACTTCAACATTTTTATTAAAAACACAAATGGCTGCATATATTTGGGATGACTGTTGTAGTTTTAAAGATGAACATTTAAGTTGTTCTGCAGTTGGCAGGATATTTTCTGGTTCTCAGTCTTTATGTAGTTCTTGGATAATGAAGTTTACTATGAGAAAAAGTTTCAGGTGCACAGGCTTCATGGGCTTGAAAGCGACTAAGTTCCTGAGAATACACACTTTCAGGTCCACAACCTACCATACTTCTGTGGATCTCTCATGCTTTTTCTCAACTGAATGCCATGGTATTCAGATTTACAACAGTGTTTGTTTATTCTTGTTTTACTTCCATGGCAGACAAGCTCTTATTTTACAACGGGGATTGGGCACTTGTAACTGTTACTTCTGACTTTCTATTCATCTAAGCTTTCAACTATGTCCCAGCCGTATGCTTTACAGTAGGATACTTACAATGTTTAGAGTAATTTCTCAAACTCTTAGCTTCAATAGACTTATCTATGTGCCCAACAACAGGGCCTTTAAACATATAACAGTTATTGTCAAACTCCTTGCTTTAATACTGTAAGGGATCAAGAGTAAGATATGGAGACAGTAACAGGTTTCAGTATGAAATAGGACTTTTATTGTCAAAACAACAAGAGGGGTTGGGGAAATCCTACCTATCCTTATGTCTATGATGGATTTTCCTGCCTCAACAAAACGAATGAACTTTTGTGTCATGTTGTTAAACCAGAGAGCGCTGTCCGTCTTGTTTCCAAAAACCCGAAACGGACCCTTACACCCTATACTTAAAACAATGTGTACAAGGGGATATCTGAAAGCTATGCACTTGTAGCTTTCGTTCAGAGTTTCAAACAAAGTTCTATGGTGTCGAAAACAAAAAGGAATTTAAGTTCTACAAGAGGAATGGCTCCCCCCTTCTCCTATGTTACTTCTGGTCTTTCATCGTCTGTCCGGTACTTCCAGAAAAAAGGTCAAATGATGTTCTGCTGTTTCAAAGGGCTCTCCCATTGTGTTTCTCTCTTTATACAATATTTCACTTCACAGTTTGTTTTAAGGGAGACATCTTCTCCACTTATTATGCTTCCACAGTTTTAAGGAAAATAACTCTTTCCATTTGCTCCTTCTGGTTTTCACCAGCCAATGTATTCCAGGGGGTGTACGCCTTCCCTCGATTCTCTTTTAAACACAGACTTATTGAATCTTCAGTTTATCTCTATTAACCTTTAAGGGGTATGGTTCTTCCCTTTTCATTTACCTTTGACTGTTCCTCTTATTACCCCTGGTGTGCTTTCTGCCAGGCTATTGTAAAATGTTTACGGATCCTTAAAAAGGGGTATGGGTCTTATCTTTTTGTATTTGTTCTCATTGTTTCTGGTTTACTTCTCTTCTCACTCCTGGTTTACTCTCCAGCCAGGATATCACAATTCTGTTTCTTGGGTGCGGGTTCAGTGCATGGCTCACTATCCTGCCAGGGCTATTGCGTTCTCCTGTCACTCTTTCTCTCATCCAAGAAATAATGCTTTTCCAGGATTGAGTCGCCAACCCTTTCCGATTAACTCACCTTTTCAAATATTGATTCACTGACCCTTTCTTCACACTGTTCATATTCGTATCAACCTCTCTTTCCAAGTATTGGGTCATCAACTCCTTCTTAACACTGTTCGCATTGTTTGTTTGCAAGATTTGTGTCCCCAAGCCGTTCTAAAAACTGATCGTATTCGAATCAGTTCCTCCAGTTGCTTTGATGGGGCTTTCTCCTGCTCTTAACGATATGCGACACTCGCTCTCAAGCGCTCCGGTAACCAACCCCCTTCTATCTGGGTTAACCAGATAGCTCTGGCATTCCTCGCGTCCATCCTTCGGTTCGCCGACTGGGGCTGCGTCCCGTTAGCCGTTTGACTCCCGCTTTATCTTCCATTGCTGTCGACGACTCCTACTGCCTACAGCAATAATGCGGTGAGCTTCTCTTGGCCCGGCCTCTCTCCATGCCCTTCTCGTCAGCCTCCGTGCTGCCTTCCACAGTGTGCTCGCCTCTGGTGTTCTAACCAGCATCCACACACGCTGCAGTACCTGCCCCTCACTCGTATTCTGTTCAGCAGCGCATGTTTTAAACATCCTAACATTAGTTAACACTTTTCAAAGAATAGAACACAGCTTTTGTTAACCACGTCTGGCCATCAACATTGTTTCATCCCTCTTCCTCATCTCCATAGTAAATAAAGTGTGGGGGGGGTACAAAAGAAAACCTGGTAATTGTTTATCTGCGTCACAATAAGCCATACAGCATTTTGCAAAGGCACATGGGTGTCATTAAGGATAACATCCAAAGGTTTATTTTGATTCAGTGTGTTCCTGTCTCTCTTGCGTTTGTCCTCCCCTGCATGGTCATCTTGCAGACAGCCACCCCCAGGGTCAGAGTCAGGTTGCTTCTGCCTTTCCCTGGTTTTACGTATCGTGCAGAGTCATCTCTAATTTCTCAGTGGTGGTCCCTTCCAACATGGCTAGCAAAAGGCAGCCGCTACCTGATCCTGACCCTGGGGGTGGTGTCAGCAGGGAGGATAATGTGGGGAGGGATAACGGTCTGGGGAGGTGATGACTCCGAAGGGCCAGACGAGGTATTCTTCCCTTGACAGTGAAGAAGGAACTATAATTCCTGAGTTTTTAATGGCCTGCAGCCATTATAAAGAACCCTTTAATCTCTTTCAAACTTTTTTGGCATTTAATGTCAATGATGATTGTTATGTGTATAAAAATATGCAATAACAGAATTTAAAAGACTGGGGAAATCCTTTGGACTCAAATTTCCAGAAGGCTCAGAGTACTGGGACAAAGAAGACGAATGAAGGGTTAATGAGGATCAACAATATCGCCAATAGTAATGTGCGGTCCAGTCATAATCAACAGTGTGGGACATTTAAATGCAAGAAAAACCTGCAGGCAAGAGGAGAGAAGAACAAGTTACTCCCTTACCGGGTAACGTTCTTTCGATGGGATGGTACGACGACGTATTCCATATCTATGACATGTAATCACCACAGCTGTGCTGCTTCAGAAAATCTTCGGCGTCTGCGTCGATGACGTCGATACGCCGCCCTCGAGGACCTCCTCCGACGGCCGACGTCACTGGATGTTATAAGTAGGACGCACGACGCCTGTAGCCTTAGTTGTAGTTTTATCCCCAGAACGAGTGGCACCAGTCTTCTGCCAGACCGACACACAAAGCCTTGCGGAAACGTAAGCTGCAATCGCACAAGAAATTCTGTAGCGGGGAAGGCAGTGAGGGAGCGATATGGAATACGTCGTCTGACCATCCCATTGAAACAAAGTTACCAGGTAAGAGAGTAACTTGTTCTTCGAGGGGATTGGGTCCTCCGACGTATTCCATATCTATGACAGACTCCAAAAGCAGTACCAATGCAAGGAGGTGGGAAAAGAATTTAGAAAACAGAAATTTAGAATGCCCAATCAAATTGCGGAGTAAAAGACCGCCTTGCCAAAGGCCAGATCCTGCCCACGGATGGAATCGAGAGAGTAGTGACGTACAAAAGTATGTACTGAAGCCCAGGTGGCTGCATCACAGATGTTCCGAATCGGAACACCCCTCTGTAGGGCAGTAGAGGCAGCCATACCCCTGGTAGAATGGGCCTGCAAGCCGACTGGTGGGTCCTTACCCGCCAAGCGGTAACACTCATAGGCAGAATAATCCAGCGAGACAAAGTCTGTTTCGTCACAGCTTATCCCAAACGCTTTGCAGCGTAACCAATGAAGAGTTGATCGTCCACTCTGACCCGAGACATGCGTGAAATATAAAAGCTTAACGTTCTCCTAGGATCAAGCCTATGGAGCCTCTCCTCTTCCTTACCAGGATGTGGAGGAGCATAAAACGCCGGAAGAACCACCTGCTGGTCTAAATGAAATTCCGACACCATCTTCGGAAGAAAGGAAGGACGAACTCTAAGGACAACCCTGTCCTTATGAAACACAGTGAAGGGTGGCTTAACTGAAAGTGCCTGTTGCTCACTCACTCTGCGAGCGGAAGTGACGGCAACCAAAAATACAGTTTTAAGAGTTAACAGTCTGAAAGTGCACAAATGCAAAGGCTCAAACGGAGCACCCATCAGAAACATGAGAACAAAGTTCAAATCCCAACCGGGCACCTGGAAAGGTGACGGAGGGAGCACATTAGTGAGCCCATTCAGAAACTGAGAAATTAAAGGAATTTTAAAATAGGAACATTCTTCAGACGAGCGCTTAAATATGGACAGCGACGCCAGGTAACTTAACGGTACCTACTTGCAAGTCCCTGTTGGCCAAAGAAAGCAAAAAAACAGAACCATGGGAATGTCACATGCAAAAGGATCCACATTCTTAACCCTGCATCAGTCGCAGAACTTACGCCAACGGTACAGGGACTTTGTTACGGCCGTCTGGCCGACAGCAACACCTCTATCACATCTTCAGGGAGGTCCCAATCCTTATACCTCAACCTTTCACAAACCAAGCGTGAAGGTTGAGGGATCTGACCTCTGGATGGAGAACCTGACCCCCCCCTCCCGTGAGAGCAGATCGTTTCGGTAGGGAAGACGACGTGGAGGGCAGATGGACAAGTCGAGAAGGTCCGGGTACCACGTCCTCCGGGCCCACGCCGGAGCAATGAGGATCATCCAGGAACCGAAACTCTGTAACCTCTGCAGTACTTGCGGGATGACGGGGACTGGAGGAAACACGTTGTCATGATGCCTACCCCCGGGCATACGGATCGAGTCCATCAGCCCCGGGAGCAGGCATCAAGATACTCATTAAAACCCCAACAGCCCCGGTGCCATAGGCGCCAGGCTCAGACTTTACTTACCTTATGCAGACCATGCTGCAAATGAGTCCAAGCCAACGTGAGGCCTGGATGGGACTATTTTATTACAGGGACTATTTTTTACTCTGGTGTGGTTCTGGGGATATTCTTACCTGGGACTACTTTGCAGGCTATTTAAACCACGCCCGAACAGCAGCTCATGGTTTGTGTTATTCTGTATCCAGCAGCGTAACGCTCACTGTGTCTGCAAGTCAGCATCCAGCCTTCTGCCACGCCCGCCTCGAATCTGGAGCTCCTAGACAAAAGGAGAAGAGGTTAGATCACGGACATTATTTGATTCTTTACCTGATTCCGGACCCAGCACATCTCCGAGCCCGGAAAGGACATTATTTCAGCACGCGTCGCTTCGCCAGCAGCAGCGCCGCGTTATACTCACCAATCCACCGCATCTTTCAACCCGGCGCTGCCTCCATCATTTTCTTCGTTGAAACCCAGCACCTTGGGGGAAAACAAAAGGAATAACAAGGTGAGCCGAGAAAACCGACAAAGACAATCTCTTTGCCACCATAGGCTTACCTGTTTTACCACCGGAGATATTATGCTTTAATTCGCTGCATCCTTCTATGCCGCACCTATAAAGGGAGAGAAAACAGCCAGTTAAACTCATGCAACTTTTACCGAACAGTGTTTGGTAATACAGACGCTTACCTGAACGCCATCAGCTGCCTCCAGGCAATATTCTTTTGGACCCAGCTGCAACCTAACGAGGGAATGGAACAAGAGTGAACATCGGACATACTCTTTGAACTTTATAGACACTGGAGTCAATATTCCTCCAGAACTCCTCCAGTACCTTCAAACCAGTGAAGTAACTGGTATCTACGCGCCCCTGCATGCCATGCAGGATGGAGAGCCCATCATTTAAAAACATAAGGTGCGGTTACCAAGAGGGGATATCGGAGGTGATTAGTGGGGAGAACGAGAACAGTTGGGGGGGCCATCACTAAAGTCCACGGGTGGCTAAAGCCCTTTCTCCACTTGCAGGAGAATACTTCTACGAGTCCAGCAGACAAGATTAGGCCGGCCAGTCCAGACTGTCATCTCTTCACTACGCATTACGTTGGTGGAGACCGCAGCTGTCCGGGTCCGATCGACGCCCCTGTGGGAACCAGGTGAGCGTAACACGCGTACAGCAGTGGGAATGACCACTCCACCACGAACGCGTCTCCTAAAGCTCCTTTTGGAGGAAATTCCTGCAAGCAGAACCTCTCACACTTCCGGTTGACACTGGAGGCAAAGAGATCCACTTGAGGGGTCCCCCAAAGGGCGAAGATCTCCAGGAGAATCTCCTGAGCCAACTCCCACTCGTGAAAGATCGCGCTCTGCCTACTCAGAGCGTCTGCCGTCTCGTTTTCGTCTCCGGCCAGATGAACTGCTGAGATTGAAACTTCCTGCTAGATTGCCCAGAACCAGAGCTGCATCGCCTCCCTGCACAGAGGAAGTGACCCTGCCCCCCACTTTTTGTTGAGGTAGTGCATGGCCACCGTGTTGTCCGTCAGGATCAGGACATTCTTCCCTCGCACAGTCGGCAGAAAAGCCTTCAGGGCTAGCCTGACGGCCTTCAGCTCCAACAGATTGATATGGAGTCTGGACTCCGACGGAGACCAACGACCGCTGTCTGTCAACTCGTTGGCATGAGCTCCCCATCCCGTGAGGGATGCGTCCGTCACGATAGTCACCTGGAGCCAAAATGGAGCCCCCTTCATCAGATTGTCTTCGACGGCCGACCACAGAAGGTCCTGGGTGACCGAGGAGGGCACCTGAACAGGGTCCGACATCCTGCCGGAGGACTGAGACCACAGGAGCTTGAGTGCCCATTGCAAAGATCTCATTCGCAACCTGGCCTCTGGCACCAGAAGAATGCAGGATGCCATGAGGCCGAGCAATCTCAAGAACTCGAACGCTGGGAGAATCTGGGCGAGCTGAAACTTGTGCACCATCTGCTGAATGTGATGAGCCCTCACCTGGGGAGGAAAACACTGCCCCAGGGACGTGTCAAGCACTAGTCCGATGTACTGGTTGGGTGTCAAATGGGACTTCTTTAAGTTGAGGGAGAAGCCCAGCTTGTGGAGGGAGTGGCAGGTGCCTGACAGATAATCCAGGACTTGCTCGGGAGAGCGCGCCCTGATCAACCAATCATCCAGGAAGGGGTAGATGTGAATCCCCCCCTTTCCCGGGGTGCGCTGCCACCACTACACCATGAGCTTTGTGAAGACCCTCGGGGCGGAGGTCTATCCGAACAGCAGGACCCGAAACTGCGAGTTGCCAACCGCAAACCTCAGGTACTTATTGTGCTTTGGATGAATCGGCACATGAAAATAAGCGTCCTTGAGGTCAAGAGACACCAACCAGTCCTGAAGTTGAAGGGCCTGGAGGACTTGAGAGAGAGTAACCATCTTGAACTTGTCCTTCCTGAGGAGTTTGTTCAAACCGCGCAAGTCCATGATGGGTCTCAATCCCCCGTCTTTCTTGGAAATCAAAAAATAAGGGGAGTACCATCCCTTGTTCCTCTCCGCTACAGGCACCAGTTCTATGGCGCCTTTCTCCAGCAGGGATTGAATTTCCTGTGCAGCAAGGAGCGGATCCGGACTCTTCAAAGAGTTTCCCGGTGGATTGTCTTGAGGCCTCTGCCGGAAAGGAAGACAGTAGCCGTGGGTTATGATCTCCAGAACCCACACATCTGAAGTAATGGCGCGCAACTCTGCAAGATGCTGCGCCCGCCTTCCCCCAACCGGCGAACCATGGGACATGGCCTCATGACTGAGCTGAAGCGGCTGCGGCGTTGCCAGAGGGCAAAGAGACAACAGCCCGAGCGGCTTTGGCACCTCAAGTACCTTGTTTTCCACCTCTGGCACTCCTACGGTGGCCCCTTTGACTGGCAGCTCCTCTCGCTTTACCAAAGGATGAGTAATAACGAAAGCAACCTCCCCTCCATTGCTGTCCCTAAGGACGAAAAGGCAGAGGTTGGTGAACTGCAGCGCCCAACGACTTCGATGCAGCTTTGGAGGTCTGCACATACGGAGTTGGCCGCCTGAAGCACCATACCCGCTGAAGAAAATACTTTCTTCACCCAGCCGTCAAAACGCTTGTCGTCCCTAACAGGAGAGATGGTAGGATACGACGCCTGCTTTGCCGGGGCCGTAGCCGCCTGCACCACCAAACTCTCCGGAGTGGGGTGCTTGGTCATGTAGCAGGGGTCGCTACTGGTTGGGCAGTATTTTCGCGGCAAAGACTTGCCCACTGCCGGGAGACTCTCCGGAGTAGTCCAAGCCACCGCCACCCTCCTCTGTAGAGCCATATGGCATGGCAGTACCGGGTCAGTTGTTGGACCCTGGTCGAGGATATCCGTAAGGTCATCCTGAAGAAAATCCCCTGGGGTAGCAGACCACCCCAAGTACTCGGTGACCCTAGACATAAGGCGCTGGTACGAGGAGTCGGCATGAGTGCCAGGCTCAGGCCTACAAAACTCCACCTCCGGAGAGGTGTCCAGTCCACTGGCATCATGAAGGGACTGCCGCAGGTCCTCAATTTGGCTATGGCCAGAGCCTTTCTAGGGAGTTCCACAGAACCTCGGGGTACTCCCGTCGAAACAGCCTCGAAAGGAGTCTAGTGAATCGGCGTTGACGCCGAACGCGGCGCCTACAGCATCGATGGCGTCGACACAGGCCTTGAGGCCGGAGCCCCGAGCGTGTCCCTCGACAGCCTGGGCGCCGATGGCGTCGATGACTTCTTCGGAGGCGGGGCCTCAAAAGAGTCCCTCAACGACCTCGGCGCCACCGGCGTCGATGTCTTCCTCGAATACACCACAGGTGCACACGGTCTCGAGCGCGTCGAGGACCGGGACCTGGAACTGGCATGACAAGAACGATTCCCCTTATCCGAGCGGGACCTCTCCCGCGAATCGTGCCGACCACCCGAGCCCGAAGGCGTGCGAGCGGTGTCTCTCGACCGATCACGACTGACCCCACTCGGAGGCGCGGACGGACCAGTGCCCTGCGATTTGAGAATCCCTAACATTTTCTTCCCAAAGGAAGCCCATTCCTCCGGCGTCGCATGCTTGGTGGGATAAGTGACACGCCGACGGGCGGAGTCCTCGGATGAGGACGGGGAAGGCGACCGATAACAGCGCTTCCGGAAGTGCCTCGCAGAGGCAGACGATTGGCAAGACCGACTCCGGGACCGAGACCCACTGGACTTCCGACGACGATGTGGAGAGTCGCACCTCGAATTGTCCGTCGAAACCCCGCAGACCTCTACTTCCGTGGCTTGGACACCTTACCTACCGACAACTTCTACTTGCGCTCCCGCAAGGCTTTGGACGTGAGCGACTGGCAGTCGACACAGTCATCTGTGTCATGGGCCTCCCCGAGGCACCAGAGGCAGGCGTTGTGCGAGTCCGTCACCGCTATCTTGGACACACAACAGTCCCCGCACTTCTTAAAACCCGGACGCGGGGTGGAAGACGAGGTAGACATCTTCACGAAGAATATACTTCACAACGAACAGGTTCGAAGAACCGAGAAAGAACAGAAATTCCAAGGAGTCGAGGCGCGCCGAGATCTCCGAAGCGAACACGTTCGCGAAAAAAATGGAACTGAGGCTACGGGCGTCATGTGTCCTACTTATAACATCCAGTGACGTCAGCCATCGGAGGAGGTCCTCGAGAGCGGCGTATCAATCGACGTCATCGACGCAGGACGCAGACGCCGAAGATTTTCCGAAGCAGCACAGCTGTGGTGATTACATGTCATAGATATAGAATACGTCGGAGGACCCAATCCCCTCGAAAGAGAAATTAGAACGACAAGTGAAAGTGAAGAAGAAGCCAGGTCGGGCTGCAGAGTGTGCGCAGCAGAATGCGGAACTGCTAAGAGAGGCAGACGTGCGGGAGTGCACAAGGCTGCAGAGGAAAGGTGCTCCCGGGCTGCCCTCAGTCACCCAAAAGCACTGGTGAGGTGGGAGACCCGACTGAGGATTTCACGCTCGTGAGAAGGACCACAGAGGCATTAGCAACCACAGACTGGTTGTAAACAGCACTGCTTCAACGCAAAGCAGTACCCGTACCCGCGAGGAACCGCGAAACAAGCAGAGAACCTGAAAGGGGGGGTCCAACAGGTTACGGAGGTCTTAAACTTTGCACAACTCTGCCATTAACACACACCACGAGACAGAGGTGCCAGGAGAGACCAGTGAGTTGGCCAGTTACTAGTGGTGACCCCAGGGCGTTGCAACAGTTGCATGGAAAAGGAAGTAGAAGTTTGACTACTGACCAAATAGAATTAACGAGAATAAGAGGGCAGACTTGGTGCCGTTCTAACATGAGATGTCAGTTTGGGGAAACCTGGAATCAGCATTGCCTTAAGCTAAAGGACATTGTAACAGGAACAAGAAAGGCAAAAGTTGTAAAATTCTCCTGACATGAGAGGCCAGTTGGGGGCAACTGGGAACAAGCATTGACAAGAGCCAAGAGACACTGTAAAAGAGGTTGACGAAGGGAGCTTGAGCAAACCTTTATATTGGAGATATCAGGGTGGGGGAAAGTAATACAAGTGCTTACCGAAGTCAACAAGGTTGTGCCTACGTAGAAATATAACTGACCAGGTAATGGGACTTTTTAAGAAAGATACCTGGCAGGAGAGTACACCAGGGATCTGTACGAGTCAAAAGTGGGATAATTCTGGCAGGATAGTAAACCAGAAAATACAACGTTTATTGTTAGACCTTCTTTTGGAAAAAGTACCTGGCAGGAGAGCACACCAGGGGAACTATGTGAACCAAAGGAGAAGAGGTTTCTATTAAGTCTGGGTTAAAATTGAACATTTCAGTTGAAGGAGTTTCTGGCAAGGGAGTGAACAAGGAATCCAAAATTAGTTGGAAAGAACTTTGTTATACTGAGCCTTTGCTGGAATTGAACATTTTTGCTTTGACCATCCTGATTACTACATGTTAAGTAGTGAGCCGGAGACACCAGAGGATTTTGACAAATGATATTTATTTTTTTATAGCACTTCAAGTTGCAAAAAGGGAGGTTATGCAAAAAGTCTCAATTCGAAATTAAAGTGCCAACCAGGCTTCTCAGAATTCCTTTTTCAGAATGTGACCGTAATCATAGGTTCAGGTTTACCTCCAAGAAAACTGTATCATACCATGAAGGAATACAATGGATCGGTATGTTTAAACCGGCAGTTTGTCACGGCCATTCAACTATTTCCACTTTTCCCCCCCTCAGTTTATACCGTGACCCCACGGGTTAAAGTCCTCTGTTAGCACCTTCGTTCGTGCCGTGCTGAGCGGTTTCCTTCACACGCTCGTCTGAGCACCCAATGTAGAGAGAGATCTAGCCTTTGATTGCGATCCGGCATGTAAAGTTCCTCCAGTATTCTTGCCGTCCTTGAAGTGAAAGGAAAAACTCAAAACTCCAGTATTTTTTTTATCACCTTGTGAACAGTCCCTCTCGTGGTGACTGTGCTCTGCTCCGCGCACAGTGTTGCCTGCCGTCTCGATAAGGGTTCGTCCTGCGGAGTTCCCTTCTTCCTCTAATAATCCCACCAGTGTTGTGAGCTGGTCTCTTCGCACTCGGAATCCACGCCGGCCGTCGCCTTCCACTCCTGAAAAATGAGACACACGTTGAGGTGTTTAGTGCAGCTTTAAACCCGTGTGCCCCTCCTCCTCCCCAGCAATTAATCACAGGTGCTGCCTCTGGGCGCAGTACAGCCGATGCTACTTCCCCTCCTTCCTGCTTCATACCCGCGGAATCAGCGTTAGTTTTCACCCTTAACTGGGAGAGTCTATTCATATAAGGAAATGTGGATTCTCGCCTTCTTTCCCTGTTTTCTTTTCCCCGTTGTTGGCTTTTATTTAAAGAATGCATCTGTTGAGGCATTCTGGGAGTTGTAGTCCGTGTCGTTACTGTAGCAATCATTCCGCCTGCTGTGATGTGTGAGGTCTGCCCCTTTGTACCGTTTTGTTCTTTATCATTTCCCCGATAACCTGTCCGCCTCTACAGGTTCTCATCACATACTCCCCCGAAGACCCATGCCGTTCGGGCATGTCCATTGCTCTGGATAAATAGACTGCCACACATTGATACCTTCCAGGTTTGTGAACTGTTATGAAGTGATATAGTTGTAGAGTTAAGAACCACCGTAGTACTCTATGATTGGAGTCCTTTTGTGTTGCCAACCATTTCAGTGGTGCGTGATCTGTGAAGATGGTAAACCTTCTCCCTAATAGGTAGTATCTGAGGGACTCTACTGCCCATTTAATGGCCAGGCATTCTTTTTCAAGGGTTGAATACGGAAGCTCGTGTGGAAGGAGCTTCCTACTGATGAATGCAATGGGACACAGGTTTTGTTCGGTAGCCTGTGAGAGTACCGCTCCTAGACCACATCCCGAGGCATCAGTTTGTAAGTAAAACTCTTGGCCGAAATCCGGACAATGGATAACTGGTTTGGAGGAAATCATTTGTATTAATGTCTGGAATGCCTGTTTTGCTTCATGGGATACATGTAGGGGTCTATTTGTTTTTAGTAAGTCCGTAAGTGGGGCTGCTATGGTAGAAAAATGAGGCAGGAATCTCCGGTAGTACCCTACAAATCCTAGGAAGGCTCTAATTTCTTTTCGGGTTTCAGGCCTTTTTAGCTTTTGCAAGGCTTGGATTTTATCTAACAGTGGGGTTACATTCCGCCCCCTACTTCATACCCCAGATATTTTGTGGTATTGGCTGCCAATTTCGATTTTTTCGGGTTAATGTGTAACCCGGCTTCTTTCAATGCCATTATTACTTGGGTTAAGTGTGCCAAATGTTCTTTCCATGTTTTGCTGAATATTACAATATCGTCTAAGTATGCAGCTGCATACTGATCATGAGGCCTCAGTATTTTGTCCATTAGGGTTTGGAAGGTTGCTGGGGCCCCATGTAGCCCAAAAGGCAAAACCGTAAATTGGAACAGACCCTGTGGTGTTGCAAATGCGGTTTTCTCTTGGTCGACTGGGTTGAGGGGAATCTGCCAATATCCCTTTGTTAAATCCAGTGTGCTTAGGTATGTGGCTGAACCTAGTTTTTCTATGAGCTCATCAATTCGGGGCATTGGATACGCCTCATACCGGGAAATAGCATTTAGTTGCCTAAAGTCCATGCAGAACCGGGTTGTGCCATCCGGTTTAGGAACTAAAATTATAGGGGAACACCAGACGCTTTTTGAAGGCACAATGGTTCCCAATTCCAACATGTTCTCCATCTCCTTGGCAATCTCTCCCCTTTTTGCTTCTGGAATCCGGTATGGTCTGAGGCGTACCGTTTTTCCCTCCTCTGTAGGTATTGAATGCATAGCCAAATGGGTCCGCCCTGGTATGCTAGAAAAGGTCTCGGATATCGGGTTCAGAGTAGAGAACAACTCAGCTTTTTGGGACTCACTTAGTTGCTCCCCCAACTGCACTTCTCGTATACCACAAGGATGGTTTGGGATTAATTGTTCTGGGACAGATGTGTCTGATAAGGCTGAACACAGCACACTTTGGGTTCCTTCCTTCCACAACTTGAGTACATTGATGTGATAATTCTGATACTTGTTTTTACATTCTGGTTGTACCACCTCATAGTTTACGGGTCCTAATATTTTTGTTATCTGATACGGCCCGTGCCATTGAGCCAGCATTTTGTTCGTGTGGGTCGGTAGTAGCACCAGGACCTTGTCCCCTATCTTCAGGGATCTAGGTCTGCTTCCCTGATCATAGTACTTCTCTTGTTTTTCTTGTGCTCTACCCAAGTTTTCCTGAGCAAAATCCCTCAGTTTTCCCAGCTGTTCTCTTAGGTCCTGAACATATTCGGTGAGGGACGTTTCTTCTTGTTGCTCCCATTTATCTTTTAGGATCTGTAACACCGATTTGGGTTGTCTTCCGAATAACAGCTCGAAAGGGGAGTAACCTGTAGAGGACTGAGGGGTATCTCTGAGTATCATTAAAACCCATGGCAATACCCGATCCCATCCCAAACCGGTAGGGCTGGTGGCTCTCTTTATCATCCGTTTGATAGTCTTGTTGTACCTCTCCACTAACCCATCTGTCTGGGGGTGATACACTGAGGTTCTCAAGTGGTGTATACCCAAGGTTTTGCACACCTCTTTCATTACTACCGACATGAAATTACTCCCTTTGTCTGTCACTATCTCAAGGGGTATTCCCACTCAAGCCAAGAATGGTAATAGTACATCACACACTTGTCTGGCAGAGATACCTCTTAGAGGAAAAGCCTCGGGATATCTGGTGGCGTAGTCCACTATGACCAGGAGGAACCGAAATCCTCTAGTGGAGGGTTCTAACGGACCGACTATGTCTATACCTATCCTTTGAAAGGGCTCCTTGATCAAAGGCATTCTTTGCAGGGGTACCCGAGCCGGGATATGATTGCTTGTTTTCTGACATATGACACATTCTTGGCAATATTTAGCTATTTCAGCATAAATCCCAGGCCAGTAGAAATTCTGTTACACCCTCTTTCCCGTCATATTTTCAGCTAAGTGACCCCCTGTAGTATGATCGTGTGCCAGTTGGAATAAGGTTTTCCGATATGACTGAGGAACCAACAGTTGCTCCTTCTCTTGGTTGTCTGTTCCTCGGGTCACTCTGTAATAAAGCCCTTGTTTTTCTTTGAAATAGGGAGTGGTAACTGGTGAGTCTTTTATGGTTAAAGCTTGTACGCGAGCTCGCTTTAGAGTCTCGTCAAGACCGACTTCGGTCCTGAAGGATGGCAGATGGTCGCCAACCCTCCAATCTATAAGGGCAATATCTCTTCCCGGATGCCCAGCCTGGT
The DNA here is from genome assembly GCF_040938575.1 of Ambystoma mexicanum. Taxonomy (NCBI): domain Eukaryota; kingdom Metazoa; phylum Chordata; class Amphibia; order Caudata; family Ambystomatidae; genus Ambystoma; species Ambystoma mexicanum. The sequence goes on from NC_090921.1 coordinate 386,450,049, forward strand.
TATTTTCCTTTTTCTGTTTTCCCCTTGGATTCCTCCCTCTTATCTCGGTTTGTGAAAAGGGAGCTTCCTTTAACCATTTATCAAATTCGGGAATGTCTGTCCCTATTAGTACAGGTGCGGGTAGAGTGGGTATAATAGCCACTTTAACGGGTATTTCTTCTCCCTGTAACCCTAACACAACGTCTTTTGTGGGATACCCTTTAACGTCCCCATGTACACATTTAATGTCAATAGTTCTCACCTGTCCTGGATCTTGTTCACTCACATGGGGTTGTATGGCTGTCTGCCGGCTTCCACTATCCATCATGGCTTGTTGAGGATGACCATCCACAGTAACTTCTATCACATAGGGAAGTCTTCTTCTATTCCCCTGCGGTTGTAAGGTGCCTATTTCCATGGGTTCGGTTTTGTTTCTCTTTGCACAGAACCGGGCGATGTGACCCCATTCCCCGCATTGAAAGCATTGAGGCGCCTGTCCTTTTGTTATGTTGGTTCCGTTGGTTGCCTTAGGTTCCTGTCTGACTCATGGCTCAGGTGCACTCCCTCGGTGGTTACTGCGTAAGGCGGGAAGATCATAGTAATGCTTTGCTGTTGGTGCTGCCACACTGCGAGGAATTCCAGCTTTTTGGTAGGCTGTGGCCACGTCTATGGCTTCGGACAATTTCAAACGGTGATGTTGCCTAACCCACCGTTGGATAGGACCTGGCAGCGCTTCAATAAATTGCTTGAGCATTATCTTCTCCTTGATTTGCCCGATCGTGGCGGTATTGGTTTGCAACCATTTCTCTGTTAGATCTTGTATTCTGTAAAACAACTGTCTTGGGCTCTCGCCAGGTTTTAGTCAGGTTTCCCTAAACTGGAGCCTATAGGATTCCTCATCCATCCCTAGCCTCTCCAGTATTGACTTCTTGATGTCCACATATGGGGTGTCCCCGTTCGGATTGGCCGCCTGATATGCCCCTTGCATTACTCCCGTGAGCAGGGGCGCCAAAAAGAAAGACCATCTGTCCTGGGGCCATTGTGCCGCTTGGGCTATGCGTTCAAAATTCACAAAGTAAGATACTGGGATCGTCTCCTGCTTGGTATTTTTGAAGCACTGTGGGTGGAATGGCTGGATGTGTCCTGTGCGCCGCTACTGATTCTCCCAGAATTCGCAGAGCTTCCCTGCCCTGCTCTTGGGCTGCTGTTTGTACCTGTAGAGCCTGTTGCAGGGCTTGTCGATCTGCTTGGGCTTGATGTCCTTGAACCTGTACCAGCTGTTGTCATTGTTGTTGGCCTTCAGCCAATGCTTTGATGACTGCTTCCATTATGTCAAAGTAGACGTGTCTCTACAGCATCCCACCGCTGCCACCACTGTTAAGTAGTGAGCCGGAGACACCAGAGGATTTTGACAAATGATATTTATTTTTTTATAGCACTTCAAGTTGCAAAAAGGGAGGTTATGCAAAAAGTGTCAATTCGAAATTAAAGTGCCAACCAGGCTTCTCAGAATTCCTTTTTCAGAATGTGACCGTAATCATAGGTTCAGGTTTACCTCCAAGAAAACTGTACCATACCATGAAGGAATACAATGGATCGGTATGTTTAAACCGGCAGTTCGTCACGGCCATTCAACTATTTCCACTCCCCCCCCCCCCCCTCAGTTTATACCGTGACCTCACGGGTTAAAGTCCTCTGTTAGCACCTTCGTTCGTGCCGTGCTGAGCGGTTTCCTTCACACGCTCGTCTGAGCACCCGCGGTAGAGAGAGATCTAGCCTTTGATTGCGATCCGGCATGTAAAGTTCCTCCAGTATTCTTGCCGTCCTTGAAGTGAAAGGAAAAACTCAAAACTCCAGTATTTTTTTATCACCTTGTGAACAGTCCCTCTCGTGGTGACTGTGCTGTGCTCCGCGCACAGTGTTGCCTGCCGTCTCGATAAGGGGTCGTCCTGCGGAGTTCCCTTCTTCCTCTAATAAGCCCACCGGTGTTGTGAGCTGGTCTCTTCCCACTCGGAATCCACGCCGGCCGTCGCCTTCCACTCCTGAAAAATGAGAGACACGTTGGAGGCGTTTAGTGCAGCTTTAAACCTGTGTGCCCCTCCTCCTCCTCCTCCCCAGCAATTAATCACAGGTGCTGCCTCTGGGCGCAGTACAGCCGATGCTAATTCCCCTCCTTCCTGCTTCATATGCAATAGCATGTAGCAATCATTCCGCCTGCTGCAATGTGTGAGGTCTGCCCCTTTGTACCGTTTTGTTCTTTATCATTTCCCGATAACCTGTCCGCTGCTACAGGTTCTCTATCACACTACAAAATACTGTTTCCCACTATATACCTCAACCCTTATTGTAAAAAGAACATTTTCCTTTGGCACCTTAAGGAAAACCACAGGAAAGACACATTCATCATCCTTAAAAGAACTTTGATGAAACAGAATATTTCCTAATTTCCTTTCCTGCAACAATTCAAGGGAAAGGAATCTAAACATGGAAAACAAGGGTTGTGTCACGACCCTCATCGCATATCCCAACTGGCAAGCCCATTGGCCAGGTGGGATCAAGACCCGGGTCTCTAATAAGGCCTAGCATCTACTTCCCAAGCCCTCTTGGGGCCAGTCCTGGTGCCTGTGGCACCAGGCTCATACACCAATAAAGACATGCGTTGAGGGAACTATTTTATTTGAGTCTTTCAGCCAACATGGAGGCATCCACATAGCTTGGCTCCTAGGAACCAAGCTATGCGGTATAGTGTTTAGGGTGTGGTGGCCTAGGGACTATTTTACCTGGACTACTTTGTGGATGCTATTTAAACCACACCGGAACAAGACAACACACTTCGCGTTACTTTGCAGTCTGCAACGTGACGCTCACCGTGTCCAGCTATACCCACGAGCCTCGGAGAAGCAAAACCTGCAAGGAGACAAAAGGAGCATCGTTAGCAGCAGCATCTTACCTGCAATCTCCATCTGTATCTGCTCGCAGCTCCTGTGAACAGATTCCATGTGATCCGCACGCCTCCCGGAGCGAAAAACTTGAAAGAGGAAGGAAAAGACAACATTAAAGAAGGCATTAGAGACATTGCAAATCTACGAACTGCTCGAAAGGCTTGCCTGGCTGAAATTCCACACACGCTAGGAGAACACCGCGACCTACGACAAAAGAATTAAAACAGGTTAGCAAAGGCAAGACATTGCATTGCAGCGCTGCGCATAGCGCTTACTTATCGCATCATAGCACTCATTACGCGCAATCATTTACCGGCAAGGCCAACTCAGCCAGTTCGCCACGCTGAAGCTCCACATATCTAAGGGAGAAAAACAGACATTCAACAAAGAAAGGCATGCAGGAATAACAACACCATAAGAAAAAACAGCAATAAGACCTACCTGAAAGACATCAAATGGGCCGGCGTCAGTGAAGTAACTGGACCGTACACGTCCACGAAAGACAACGCACCCCTGCCAAGAAGGCAGGACGGAGAGCACGCCCAATTCTACAACAAGGTGAGGAGAGGGCCCAGAGGGGCTGAAGTCATACGGGGTGGTGGAAGAATACTTACCTCGGTCGGCCAGTCTTGAACACAGCCCTTATGTATTTCCAGGTGGAACTTTCCCCACAGACCACATCTGGGAACCACTGAGAAGGATACCAGCGACCAATCCGGCTGGGTGGCGTCCCCGTGGATACCAGGTGAGCGTAACAGGTTGTCTTGTTCAAAAGGTATATATATATATATGGCATACATTATTTACGGTAATGGTATTTCTGATGCTTGTATCTGCTTAAATTTGCATGCTTTGCATAGGCCGACATATAGTGGTAGCTGCAGAGTATTGCACATGACGTTTTCGAAGTTCAAAAAGGGATGTTGACAGGGCGTGTTTGTAATTCTATCCCTAGTGTGACATTGACTGTACCCATGATCCCTAACGCGTCGAGGTCCCTCAGATTATTTGTTTCTAACATGGAGTGTAAGGTGTAAGATTGGAGTGTAGGTAGAGATCATGAGGTGTAAAAGATCTATGTTTTCCCAAGAACCTTCAACTCCAAGAGGGGAGGAAGGGTGGGCGCATGTGAATCAAAGCAGATACAAGCATCAGAAATACGATAGCAGTAAGTAATGTATGCTGTGAGAAACCCGACTGTGTTCTCTCACCTACTCCCTGGGATATTCCATTCAGGTGCCCAGGGAAGGGCCATCGCTTTTGGATCCTGACCCTGGGGGTGGACAAGTGAGGGAGGATCACCTGAGTGGAGGGTCACAGGGGATTGGGCACAGAATACCTGAGGGCGAGACATGGTATTCCCCCCCCCTCCCCATTTCCCATCTGAAACACCTTCCCCTCAGCTTTCATGGGATATTTGCAATCCCATTGCACCTCTCCCTCCCCATTTCTGACAAATACTTGGAAGAAGAAGCTACTGAGAGTAGTGAGGATTACCTGCATGAAACACCTTGAGAAACAAAAGGAAGACTGCCACCTACTACCATTAGGTTGTTCCATTAATAGGGTCAGGCATTTCACACACTCTACTCTTATGTGAATTATGAACGGTGTGGTTTTGCACACTAAGAAGAGCGAGCTGTGAATCCTGAAGGAAGCCGAGGAGCCCAGGAGCAGGCTGCTCAAGGAAAAGGAGCCTGGAGGATCCGGAGGAGAACAGAGTGCTGCGATGCTGGCCCAGTGCCCGAGGGGATTCAGCGTGGCTAGGGAGCCGAATTGAGGCAGCCTGTGTCCTTCTGGCGGCATGTGAAGAGTGCTTGTTCCCTTGGGACGTGTGCCGGTCCCAAGGGGGCCTGAGGGGCAGGTGGCGAGACCCTGACCTCAATCCCATATGCCCTGAGAGGGCCGCTCACCAGCTCAAAGCTACCCGGTGAATTTCATAGGGTAAAGTGATGAGAAACTCTGGAGCGTGCTGTTAGCTGAAGTGGGAAGGGATAAAAGACAGAATTTGCAAGCAGCACGAAGCAGAAAGCAAGAAAGATAGAGGAAAGTAAAAAGAAAGCGAGAGAGGCGCGCTGAGAGAGCTGAAAGTAAGAAAACGACTTGAAGATAAATGGTGAGAAGTGTGCGAGTGACTCGAAAATGAAGGAAAGCTGCAAGTGAGCACCGGAATGCGAAATAAAGTAAAAAAAAGAAGGGTGTGAGTGATCCAAAAGTGAAGTGAAGGTGCAAGTGAGCTTTGGCGAACTAAACACGTTTGCAAAAGGTAGGGAAAGATAAAGGGCAGGTGTAAGAACGCAAAGAAATGAATGTGCAAGAGGCACAGTGAAGAGAAAGTGAACCCAAAGGGAAGGTGCCAGGGGCACGACAAGCTGAGAGAAAGCAAGACAAAGAAGGTGCAAGTGAGTGCAACCAAGTGGATGATAACCAAGGGGTTCAGAAAGCACCTGAAGAGGAAAGGATAGAAGAGAAGCAAGTACAGGAAATACTGAGAGTGGCCAAAGATCAGAGTGGTCAAGCTTAGGATGACCGAAGAACCTGGCCTTTTCAAAGGTCTCTGATATTATCCCATTAGAAGGCTGTATGTGAAAGGAACTGTAAACAAGAGAAAGGCACATCTTGACAAGTTGTTTAAAACTGAAGCGACTTAAGCTTGGAGAAGGGAACCCCCGAGAGGCCAAACACAGGTGAATATTTATTTGTTGAAACAAGGAGGCATAAGCTTGGGTAAGAGAACCCCGAGAAGCCTAGAAGAAATTGTGTTATATATATATCCTCAAGAACTAAAGTCTCTGGGATTTGTATAACAGAATATAAGAATTCTGCGGAGAAGAGGTGATGAACAACTTCTTTTTGATGGTGTTAAACATTGAGGATACTAACCAAGCCACACCTTGTGAGAAGACCACCTGAAACCAGCATTGGTATACATTTCTTTTTGAATAACTATTTTTCCTTTAAAGAGGCTTCCTACTACATTTTAAAAGAGAGTGAGGGCAAGCATAGGTTTAGACACAGATGTATTTTTTAAAAAATGTTTTATTTATTTCTCAGTAACCTTTACAAAAATGTTATACAAAGAAATTTGAATCATAATTTCTGAACGTATTATCCAGAACAATACATTTCACAATCAATTTTAGAACTAAGCAAGAAAAAGAACAGTAAATAAACACAAGATGAAAAGAATAAAAAACACCAAATAAATAAAAAAATTCCAACGTACGTATTGACCTAATTTCCAGCAGACAGCAATGTATTTTGCAGCGTAAACAGGAAAGCCCACCACCTCAATTCTTTCTTTTTTACTCCTCCCAATTTACAGATGTCAGCCAGAAACCTTACTACCGCAATCAGTAGATTTACTTTTCGGCCAGGCAACATTTCCAGCCATAAAAGATTTAAAGCCACACGATTAGTGTTGTAAACCTATTTACTAAAACTACTAAAGCGCTCAGATCTTAAGGCGGCACAGTCTATCAATAATACATAGAGAGGGTCTTTCAGTCCTCCTCCCTCGGATGTCCTAAATTTCTCCCGTCTCTAGCACACTGAACCGCATGAATTCCTGTCTCCAGAATGTATCCGGGAATTTAGACAAATAAAGCTCAATGACCCCAGCTTTTTTGTAATGGGATGGAACAAGTTACTTACCTGTAACTGTTGTTCTCCAGCATGGGTCTGGCATGGATTCACATGCTCATGAATATTCCCCGTCGTCAGGCTGGGAATCCTCGGTAAAGAAAAAACCAGTATCAGTTTCGTTTCTGATCTGTCTTTCGTAGTAGTAACCAATCACTGATCTCTGCGTCATACTGACCACAACCAATGACTGCCCTCTACCTAAGCCCCGCCTCCGGCAGCCATCTTCAGATTTGGAAGCACGTGAAGTGGCAGTATGACCAAGTGAAGAGCCGCAGAGGGGTAGGCGGGAGGGTTCGCGTGGGAATCCATGCCAGACCCATGCTGGAGAACAACAGTTACAGGTAAGTAACTTGTTCCTTCTCCAGCATGGAGTCTGGCATGGATTCACATGCTCATGAATAAAGAATACATAGCAGTACACACATGCACAACCACGGGAGGTGGCAAAGGCTCAATATTAAGCAAATCTTACCTCCTCACCAGGCTCACCTTAGGCGAACAGGTTGCGCAGCACTGCTTGGCCGACCCTGGAATCCCGATCGACGCAGTAGAATTTCGTGAAGGTGTGCGTCGACCTCCACGTAGCAGCCCTGCAGATGTCCAGCAAGGGCACACCAGATAGGAACGCCGTGGTAGCTGCGATCGCTCTGGTGGAATGGGCTCTCGGAGGGCCAGGCAGCGGTCGGTTTGCCAACCGATGACAGTACATGTTACAGCCGGAGAGCCATCTGGAAATGGAAGCCTTCGAGAGAGCCTTCCCCTGATTGACAGGTCCAAAGTTCACAAAGAGTTGTGACGTCTTCCGAAAACACTTTGTGCGGTCCATGTAGAACTTCAGCGCTCTAGCCACATCCAGCGAGTGCAAAGTCCTCTCAGCCGGCGACGGGAAGAAAACAGGCAACACCAAGGGTTTGTTGAAGTGGAAGTCCGACGGCACCTTGGGCATGAAGGAGGGGTGCGTCCTGAGCACTACCCTCGTGTCGTGAAAAGTCAAGTACGGGGCCTTGCAGGAAAGGGCCTGGATCTCTCCCATCCGTCGTGCGGAGGTGATGGCCACAAGAAACGCTGTTTTCCACGACAAGAACTTCAACGGGGCCGAGTGCAGAGGCTCGAACGGAGGTCCCATGACCTTGGTCAGCACCACGTTGAGCTCCCACGCCGGGGCAGGAGCCTTCACCGGCGGGAACGATCTGAACAGTCCCTTCATGAATTCTTTCACCAGACGATGAGACCACAAAGACGTCCGCCCCGTGGTTCTGGTGTATCGGGAGATCGCAGCAAGATGAATCTTGATGGACGCGTGCGCCAGTCCAGCCTTGGCCAGCGTCAGTAGGTACGGCAGTACTTGGGGAGCCGTAATCCGCAGAGGGTTAATCTTCTGTGCGTGGCACCAGACAGAGAACCTCTTCCATTTTTGTCCGTAGCATTTAAGAGTCGAGGACGCCCTGGCCTTTGCAAGAACCTCTCTGCAGTCGGCCTGTATGTCGTAACCTCCAAACTCTAACGCTGCAGGAGCCAGGCCTGCAAGTTCAGCGACTTCGGGTCGTGATGGAGGATGGCGCCTCCTTCCCTGGAGAGCAGATCCGCGTCCACTGGCAGCTTGATTGACGGGGACGCTGACAAGTCCAGAAGGTCCGAGAACCATATCTGCACGGCCACGCAGGTGCGACGAGGATCATCCTGCACCGTGACCTCTTGAGCTGGTTGATGAGCCGGATCAGCAATGGCAATGGAGGGAACGCGTATAGGAACAGGCCCTCCCAGGGGAACGAGAAAGCATCGCCCATGCTCCTCGGCTGGGGAAACCTGCTGGCGAACCTCCGGCACTTGGAGTTCGTCACCGTCGCAAACAGATCGATCTGGGGTGTGCCCCACCGTCGGAAGAGGCGGTCCACTAGATCCTGTCGTAGTTCCCACTCGTGGCACGAGCGCAGCTCCCTGCTGAGCGAGTCGGCGATGGTGTTTTTTATCCCTGCCAGATGAAACGGCACCAGAAACATCCTTTGGGCGACGGCCCAATGCCACAGATCCTGCGCCTCCCTGGACAGGGCTGGGGACCTGGTTCCGCCCCGTTTCCTGATGTAGAACATGGTGGTGGTGTTGTCGGTGAAGATCCTTACCACCTTGCCCTTGAGGGACGGAAGGAAGGACCTGAGGGCCCAAAACACTGCACGGAGCTCCAGGACGTTGATATGGAGGGACTTCTCCGTCGGGAGCCAAAGGCCTCTCGCGTGCTGATTTTCGGTGTGCGCTCCCCACCCTTCCAGGGAGTCATCCGTGGTCACTGTCTCCTGGTGGCCGGGGGTCTGGAAGTCCATGCCCGCCGTCAGATGCGCGCGGGTGCCCCACCACCGGATCGCTTGTCGGAAACTCTCGTCGAGTGTGATCCTCTCCTCGAAGCTGCCCGTCGTCTGGATCCAGCGCGCGTCCAGGAACTCCTGCAACGGGCGCATCCGGAGCCTGCACAGGGGGATGAGGTAAATGCAAGAAGACATCATTCCGAGGAGGGACTTGATGGACCTCACTCTGGCCGCGTCCGCAACCAGCATTCGCTGCACCTTGCCCAGAATGGCCCTCGTCCTTTCCTCCGACGGAGAGGCCAGAAGCGACAGTGTGTCGAGCTTCGCTCCCAGAAACAGTGCTTCTTGCGCGGGCACCAGGTGGGACTTGGCGTAGTTTGCGGAGAATCCCAGGTCCGTGAGAAGTTGGACGGTCCTTGCCGTGTGCTCCACGGCGAGCTCCCTCGTCTTGGCTCGGATGAGGCAGTCGTCTAGGTAGGGGTAGACGTGGATCCCCTCTCGGCGCAGCTGCGCCGCCACCGGTGCGAGGCACTTGGTGAACACCCTGGGTGCCGACCTTAGTCCGAAGGGAAGGGCTCTGAACTGATAGTGACGCCCTTGGACCACGAACCTGAGAAACTTTCGGTGTCCCTTTAGGATGGGAATATGGAAGTAGGCATCCTCCAAATCCAACAACGACAGGAAATCGCCCTCCTCCAGCTGACCCAGGACGTGTTGGAGGGTGACCATCCGGAACTTCTGTGCCTTGATGAATTTGTTCAGTCGTCGTAGGTCCAGGATGGGGCGCCATCCTCCCGTCTTCTTCTTCACGAGGAAGTATCTTGAGTAAACTCCGGAGCCCCGAAGCCTCTTTGGGACGAGTTCGATGGCGCCCTTCCTGAGCATCGCCTTTACCTCTAAGAGAAGTTGAGGGACGTGAAGTTCTTTCCTGGCCACAGAGGGGACGCGCGGGCACCTTCTTTGAAACTCGAGCGCGTGGCCCTGGGCTAGGGCGTCCAGCACCCAACGGTCGGTGGAGATGGACTCCCACACGCTGACGAAGCTCACCAGCCGGCCTCCCACCGGGGTGCTGCGGTGGGGGCCCGACCCCACGGACGGTTCAGTCCTGCTTCGACGAGGCTTTGCCGCCTTGACCTCCTTGACGACGACGGCGGGGTCCGCCTGACTTGCCTCGTCCCCTGTAAGCTTCCTGCGACGACGAACGGGCCGCTTGACGGTAGGTGGAAAACCCGCCGCCGGAACCTTTGGAGGCGCCCTTGCCTCCGCCGCTCCGAAAGGGCGGCCGCCGTTGCTGGAGAACCCCGAGAGCTCGGGCCGTCTCCGTGTCTGCTTTGATGGCTTGAAGGGAATCGTCCACTGTTTTCCAAAACAGGTTGTTTCCGTCGAACGGCATGTCCAAGACTCTGGTCTGCATGTCTTGACGGAAGTCAGTAGCCTTGAGCAATCCACGCCGCCTAAGGCACACGCCGTTGCCCAACTGGCGAAATCCAGTGTCGGCGATGTCCGTCGCAATCGTAATGGCGTGGTCCGATGCCACCTCACCTTCCTGCAAGATCTCTAGGGCATCCGCCCTCTTGTCGTCCGGTAGGAAGTCCAGCAGGGGGGCCAGTTTGTACCACAGCTCCCTGTCGTAGCGGGCTACGATAGCCAAGGCATTGGCCGCCTTAATCGTCGTCGCTGCAGACGAGATGACCCTGCGCCCCATCGTATCCAATTTCTTTCCCTCGCCGTCCGGCGGGGAGGTCGATGTGGAGGCCGCACCCCCCCCCCCGCTTTCTTCCTGGCCGCCGCGGAGACGACGGAGTCCGGGGTCGGCTGTGCCCGGAGGCACAAGGGGGCCGTGTCCGGGACCCGGTACTTCTTCTCGTACCGATCCCTTCTAGCCGGCGTCGTGGATGGGTTCTTGAGGAGGGCGAGGCCCTCATCCCAAATATCGTCCAGTAGAGGCACGGCGAGGACCGTCTTCCTCTTGGCCTCGCGCCGTTGATAAAGGAAGCCTTCCTTCTTCTTCTCCTCCGGGCAGAGCTGGAAGAGCTCGTATGCCCTGGCGATCATGGAGTGAAACGATCCAATCTCGTCGGGCGGGGAAGCCCGGGTGGGAGGTGACGACGGCAGATCCTCGTCGTAAACCTCGTCGTCCGTACCCGTCGCGGCCGTGTCAGTCCCCGTATCATCCCCACGAGTCGTGGAAGGGGAGGAGGGCTGAACAGGGCACGACGGCTGAAAAGGAGGTGGAGGGTGAATCCTTCTTCTCTTAGGGGGAGGGCTCCCAGAAGGGCCTGGCTCCGGGTCCCCACGACGGGAGTGGTTCCTCCGCTGGTGTTAACGGAAGTCTCGTCCTTATCTCCGAGCATACTGTCTCGATAGAGGCCTTGGCCGGATGGATTAAGGCTTTCACCACCCTAGGTGCGCTCACCGCCTTCTCCTTGGGGGGGGGGGAAACACTGCCACGCTCCCCCTCCAATGGGGCCTTCGAGCTCGACCGGGGCCTCTCCAGGAGCTTCGCCGGGTGCTCGGCCTTCCTCTTACCCGAACCAGAGCGTTGGCTCGTGGTTGATGGTGCCGGGGAGGATGCGCCCTGCCTGGCGCCCGTAGAGCCCGACCGTTCGGCGCTCCCGGTGCCAGCAGACTCGCGGTGCTTGGCCTTGTGTTGGACCCACGTTGCCGGGGCGTCCTCAAAGGTCTTAGAAGACCGCTCGGATTTCTTCCTCTTCTTCTCGCCTGATGGGCTCTTCCCTTCCAGCCAGTTGGCGAGACGTTGATGGCGGTCCTTCATGGTCCGCTCCGACATGTTGCCGCAAAACGCACAGTCCTTCTCCACGTGCGTCTTGTCCTCATGTAGGCAGTAAAGACAAAAGGAGTGTTTGTCCTCCTTAAAGACATTCTGCAACTGGCATCCAGGGCAGACCCTGAACAGTTTTCCGGGCGTCGAGCTTCCCTTCTCCTGGGCCATGTCCGAGATGGGCCTGAGAAACTTCTTGAGTCCTCCAAAAGCGTAGCTCGATGAAATCTTCACCCTTGAGGGGCGTAGACGAATCTGACACGGGTCCCCGTTGATCGGATGAAGAGTCGGTGGAGCTTGAGGCTCTTTTTGACCGAAAAAATGAAGTTTTTGAGAAAAAACGTGAAAAAATAGCACTAACGCTCGAGAGCAATAGCACGAGGATCCCAACACTTGAACGTGCGGTAAAAATCTGAAGATGGCTGCCGGAGGCGGGGCTTAGGTAGAGGGCAGTCATTGGCTGTGGTCAGTATGACGCAGAGATCAGTGATTGGTTACTACTACGAAAGACAAATCAGAAACGAAACTGATACTGGTTTTTTCTTTACCGAGGATTCCCAGCCTGACGACGGGGAATATTCATGAGCATGTGAATCCATGCCACACCCCATGCTGGAGAAACAAGGCGACATATAATTTAAATTGGAGTACATTCTCCACTGTATTATTCCAGTCTATGAATTGTAATAATTTGTTTACCTTCAAAGGCACCTCCTCCTTCGGGGCCTCACAGCCCGTATCACCACCGTAAAGTCAGAAGCCCAACCCCCAAGCGGGCCCCCTTTAAAAGTGCAGCCTAACCCACAGCACTGGCACCGGCCGGCGGACTAATAACCTGCTGACAGATGCAGAAACACACACAGACCCCAACTGCTCTTTCTCTCTTTTAACCTCTGAAGCACTCCCAAAGCACCCTACGGAGTTGGCATTTGCCAAAAAGGGCCCTGCACGGTGATACATCCCAGCAGCTACCACAGCACCACTCTTGAAGCCCCTGAGAGCCCCGGCATGTGAGCGAGGAGGGTCTGTGTGGGACTAACCACAGTGACACTCGTGGAGCCCTCCTCAGAGAGCGAACACACTCCTACGAGACCCATAGGGAGCCCCCCCCGGGGGCAGTAAGCTGCAGAGCGGGTGAAGGCTCTAAGTGTCGCCTTCACACCACCAAAAGGACCAAGTGGAAAGCCTCACCAGGATAAAGAACAAAGCCTTGCTCCAACGAAAATACACCTGTGATAGGCAGACCAGTCCTCAACATTCTTTATTCAAAGGGAAGGTCCGCTAGCTGTTTCGTTTGGGATTCCCACGGGCCGGGCGCTTGTGTCTCTCATTGCAGTAACAAAGCACCCCCAACCTAACAGGGGAGGAAGCCTGGATCCACGCAAACTTGCAACGCTGCGTAAGTTCTCACGGACAGGGGACACCATGGACCCAGATGAAGTCCAGAGCTCCTCCGACATACCAGGAAATGATCTTGACAGTGCCACCAAATCAGACATTAGGCTCTTACTCTGCGAGCTCAGATCAATTAAATCCAGTCTCAGAGAAACTGTCTCCGACCTGCAGACGAAGATGGCCAAAGTCAAGGATCGCCTTGAAGCAGTTGAAAGTAATCAGCAGTCGAGCGATATCACAACAATGCAATATGAGGCCCAGCTCACGGACTTGAAGCAAAAAGAGCGGGACATTAAAGCTAAGCTCGACGACTTAGAAAATCCAACATTCGTATCATTGGCTTGGACGAAGAGCAAGGGGAAACTGTGGTTGGTCTCGAAAGTAAGGTCAACGACCGGATTCTGTCCCTCTATGATGAATCTGACCCCCCCCCCCAAGCTGGAATTTGACAGGGTTCACAGAGCAGGCGGTCAACCAAGGGGGCCCCGGTCAGTTCTAATAAAATTTCACTGCTACACACAAAGGCCGGACATTCTACAAAGAGTAAGAGAAAAAGACACTGTAGAATTCAGGGGATCAAGAGCAAAATTGTACCAGGACTTGTCCGCATTGACCCTCGCCAAAAGAAAGGGATGTCGCCCCTTAACATCCTGGCTGCAGGAGAAGGGTGTCCGGTACTGCTGGGGTCACTCTTTTTCCCTGTCATTCGAAAACGATGGAGACGTGTTTCGCATCACCTCAGTGGAAGAGGCGGAGCGAGCCTTTCGACACCTCCGGAACCCCGATGCAGGCTCGGGCTCAGACGCACGCAGGGAACCCTCAGGACCAGTTCGCCAACAGGATCCAAAGCCTCCAAGACGATGAAGGGCGCAGACCAAATGGAAGTATAAGCACCTAAACACAATGTGAGCCAATGGGTTTCACAGGTACATGCTCCGAAATAACCCAGCGGTGCACTCTTAAACTCCTAATCTCTGTACCAGAGGGGCACGCGGCAGCAAGTTAAGTCAAGTTAGACACCACACCGAGTTAAAAGCAGCAACAATTCACTACGCCTAGTGCAAGCAATTCTTTTCCTGCATGAGTACTTTCGGGTGCGATTGACGCCCGGAGAGGGGCACCACCAGCGTGGCCCTACTATGTCTAGGGCGTCTCAATTCACCCGTTTGAGACTGCGCCCAAAAGCATCTCTGGGGGTGGGGAAGAATGGGGGGGGTGGGAAGGGACACTCAGCCTTACGATCCGATGGAACCTGCTCACTGCTTAAAGCTACACATATTTACGGCCCTAATCCAACACATTAAAGGGATACTAAATATGGAGAGGGTAAGCCTGGGTCGATCCTTCAAGGGAGGAAGGTGCTCACTGATGGAAAACTACAGCAGATATGGCCAAGTCTGATAGTATAGTCCTCGGGTCCCTGAAAGTAAAGGGCCCCAACTCTCCACAAAAGAGATCCACATTAGCACGACAATTTGCACAATCCAAATTAGACATATTGTTTATGCAAGAGACAAAATACAACTGGGGGGGGGGGGGGCCCAAGATCTTTGGTAAGGGGATAGGTGACACAGTGTGGACATCCGGTCCCCAAAAGAAGGGAGGTGTGGAGATACTGCTCAGAAAGTCCCTGGGGCTCCAGATTGCTGAAACACACAGGTATGCCCAAGGTAGATATGTACTGCTACAAGGGCAGTTGAGGACACGCACCATCACACTATGCTCCGCATACGCTCCCAACCAAGGCCAGTCCTCTTTCTTCGAACCATTGTTTGACCTTCTGGAGGGCTGGCAAGAGGGTACACTAATCTGCAGGGGCGATTTCAACGTAGTAGCTGACCGACAACTGGACTGGCATTCGGTAAAGCAGGATACCAACTCCCCAAACACCCTGCAAGGGAACAGATTCCTAAGCCAATTAAGAGAACATCACTTAATAGATGCATGGCTCACGACACATCCAGAAGGGAAAGCCTTCACTTTCTTTTCATCCCCCCCCCCACCAAACCTTCTCACGGATAGATTATCTCCTACTGGGGGCTCAAAGCGAGTGTGATGTATGCGGTTCTGGGATAGAAGTAGTGGCCTGGACAGATCACGACCTCTGTACATTGGAATTAGATTTTGGGCCTTTACCTAAGACGAATCGAAGATGGGTGTGCAATGATTTTCTGTGCCGAGACCCAGTGTTCAGGGACACGCTGTGCGAGGCCATCGCAAACTACTTCGAAATAAATGACAAAGGAGGGATGCCGTTGAACACGGTGTGGGAGGCTGGAAAGGCCACCATAAGAGGTATCTTGATAGCCGAGGGAGCAGCCAGAAAAAGACTCAGGCAGCATATGGAAAGGGAGCTAAGGGCAGCCATCTCCTGCCTTGAACGCAATCTTAGGAACCACCCTGACCATGAGGATGAAACAATGAGTCAAATTAAGGGATTAAGGGATGAGTTAAAAGATATATGGAACGGTAAGGCCTTAATGCAATTGAAGTACCTCAAGCAGAGAAAGGGGATAATGCTCACACAATGCTAGCAAACCGCCTGCGCAAGCAAAGAGTAGACAGAGCGGTATACAAAATAGATGATGAACCTAACACCCCCATTACCTCACCACAAGATATTGTAAGCTGCTGCTCAAGATACTATTGGGAACCATATTCGGCGCAGGGCGAAAGCCCCCCTCAGATTTTGAGAAATACCTAACCGCCCTCCCGCGGCCACCCATCAGCTATGAGCATCTAGCCATGCTAAATGCTCCCGTGACCACCCAAGAAGTAAAGAGCACTATATTCAATCTTAAAGCAGGCTCTGCACAAGGGGAAGACTGCTACACACCGGCCGTCTACAAATCAAATTGCGACTCCCTCTCCCCCTTTTTAACCAAACTCTTCAACTGTATCCTGGAATCAGAGCAGGCCCCAAGCTCATTTACTGAATCCATTATCATTGTGATCCCGAAAGAAGGCAAAAGACCCTCTGAAATGCACATCATACTGCCCAATCTCCCTCATCAATGTGGTTGCGAATATTTTCTCCAGCATCCTCGCATCCCGCCTATCCATAGTCCTCCCACAACAGGTCCACACCAACCAAGTCGGGTACGTGAAGGAAAGGCAAGGGGCCGATAACATAAGGAAAACTTTAGACCTTATGGCTACCCTATGGGAAGCCGGTGATAGCCCCACCCTCTTATCAATAGACACTGAAAAGGCGTTCGCCCGCGTGGAGTGGCCTTTCTTACGAGCAGCACTAAAATGGTCAGGGCTGGGAATAACATGGACTCGGGGAGCAACAGCATAGTACCAGGGGGCCCGGGCTAAGGTTTCCATCAATGGCATTTCATCAGAACCCTTCGCACTAACACGGGGCACTAGACAAGGCTGCCCGCTTTCCCCTCTAATATATGCCCTAGTCATTGAACCATTCGCACAGGTGATTCTGTCCAACCCCAGGATACACGGTATCCCCAGAGGAGGCAAGGAGTACAAATTAGCCATGTTCGCTGACGACATTTTGCTCGACCTCATCCAACCACTAGAAACCGTTCAAGTCCTATTCCAGGAAATGATCCGCTACGGTTCCCCTTCGGGCTTCCGGGTGTATCTCCAAAAGACCATTGCAGTCCCGCTGAAACTAAACTTAGAACCACTGAGACAGCTACAAGCAGATTGGGTTTCCACATACAACCCCGTTCGGTTAAATACTTAGGAGTTAACATTACAGTCGCCCAGTCCGACCTTTTCGAAGCAAATTATATTCCCTTATGGGCTACTATTCAAGAGGACATGGACAGATGGACTAAGCTCCCCTTGTCCAGGTCAGCTCGCTTCACCTTCATTAAAATGAATATTCTGCCCCGCTTCCTGTTCCTGTTCCAATCTCTCCCAATCATCATTCCCAAGCAATTCCCGACGGAAATAAAAACACACCTTGCTAAAGTACTTATGGGCCGGGAAAAAGCCAACAACGTCATATGCTACGCTTATCCTGCCCAAGGACCAGGGACGTATGGGATACCCGGACTTAGAGGAATATTACAGAGCGTCTCAGCTCCGTGTGTTACCAGATCACTTGTGGGAAAATCCTGAAAAGCAGTGGGTAGCGATAGAAAATTGTTACGCTCACCTGGTATCCACGGGGACGCCACCCAGCCCTGGTTGGATGATTTGCACTCTCTAATCCTCTCCCGGTCCCTTGGTAAGGCCTCTGGTTAAAGATGGGTTTGCAATGTAGGAGAGCTGGATTCAATACCAGATTGTCTTTATGTTTTCCCACCTCCCTTGGCCTCAACTCCTTCCTCCCCCTTGGGCCTACTCCTCACCTTAATATTGTAAAAGGTGGATTCTCCGTCCTGCTCCTCGTGGCAGGGGCGCGTAGATGGGGGGGTGAGCAGCGACCAAGTTACTTCACTGGTGCAAGCTCCCCTGTGGGAATCCAGGCCTGCTGCAACTCCGTAGGTTTGCTGCTTTACAGTCTTTATATGCAGTTCTTATGTTCCTCTTAGTTCGAATAATAATGTCTGGATTCTTTCCCTTTAGTTATGGAAAGGTATTTTGGTGTTGTCATGCAGTTTGAAGATGAGCATGGGCCGTTAGGCAAAAGCGCGGTGTGCCTGATGCTGTCCGGTGAGTAATCTGCGATGCGCAGTGCTGTTTCGCCTTTTATATTGCTAACCTGTGTCTTTTCTGTCCTTGCAGGTTGCAATGTTTCTCGCCGAGTGCCGTAATGTTCCAGTGATGATACTGACCAGGAGATGACAACCCAGTTAAGAATTGTGTGGCTTTCTTCATTCAGGAGGAAACATGAGTAAACGCTTACTAATGCTGTCCGTCTTTCTCCTCTTTCCAGGTTCTGGTATTCCAGGATGCATGCAGTGCCGGATGATGGAGTTCGTACCTTCAGGTGAGTGGAACGGAAGTCGGCGATGGATTGAAGACAGGATACTGTTCCAGGTAAGTTTCGTAGTGTTCTTTCTCTCTCTGCAGGTCCTTGGTTTCAAGTAAGCTGGCATCAAAGAACTGGACACGGTGAGCGTTACGCTGCCCACAGCAGAATAACTCGAAGCATGTTCTGCTGTTTGGGTGCGGTTTAAATAATCTCAGGTAAAGTAGTCCAGGTAAAATAGTCCCAGGCCTGCCACACCCAAAGTAGTCAAGGTAAAGTAGTCCCAGGCCTGCCAAACCCAAAAGACTAGACCGCATAGCTCAGTTCCTTGTAACTGAGCTATGTGTGTGCCTCCATGTTGGCTGAACCCCCCACCCAAGTTAAATAGTCCCAAGTAAATAGTCCCATTCTAATGTTGGTCTTCATGATGGTTATGAGCCTAGCGCCAAAGGCGCCAGGACTGACTCCCAGAAAGTCTTGGATGAGGTTTTAAGGCCATAACTGGAAGGCTGATTTGCCAGTGAGGGCCAGCGGCAAGGGTCATGACAAGACAGACATCTCACCGGTTACACTAAGGAGATGGTTATGGGTCCCTCCCACACCCCCCATCAGCAATGACTAAGCGAATTAAAGAGCACCCTGTCCTAGAGGTATTATGGTGTCGCTGTGGGATCCATCAAGAACCATGTGGGGTGTCACAACATGCCCTCCCCCCACAGTTGCATCTGGTCCCCTCCAATTTAGAACCTCATACACAATGTTCACACCTACCAATCCTGGTATGAAACGGGACTTGAAAGAGCGGGGCAGATGTGGAGGAAAGGATCGTTCATATCCCTTCCTGACTTCAAGGAAGCCATGCAGGGCTTGGAAGTTTCCCCCCTGCAATTTCTCAAACTGAGAAGTGTTCTAAACGACACCCGTTGGGACGATTCACTGAAACGCCTGCTCACTCCATTTGAGCAACTACTGAGTGCGCCCCAGATAACGAAGGGTCTTATTTCGCAGATGTACATGTCCTTACTCAGTAGGGGTCACCTTTAGCGCCCATCGTCTGAAATCAAGTGGGAAATGGAGCTGGGACTAAAAAATAAACCAGAGGTTTGGAAGGCGATATACAGGGCGGTTTGGTCGTCATCAATCTCCATGCAATCTAAGATGCATAATGCACGCCTGCTGGTTCGGTGGCACTATATCCCCTTCAGATTAGCAAAAATGTTTCCGGGAGTGTCCCCCGATTGCTGGAGAGGGTGCGGGGAGAGGAGTGACTACTGGCACCAATGGTGGCAATGCCGGGAGGCTCAAACATATTAGAAAGAGGTTCTGGGATGGATCCAGGCCATAGATGGTATCGCCAGGGTACTCGCACCAGTGTTGATCTTGTTTGGGGTCGAAGCCGACGATGATGACTTATGAATCCCTGACCACTTGCCCCAAAACCTGCTCCTAGCCGCAAGAGTATGTCTCACTATGAAATGGAAGTCAGCCATTTTCTTTTTGTAGGGAGGCAGGCTGATTAAGGCACATTCCATTTACGAAATGGAGAGTTTAACGGCAGCTATCCAGGAATCTCGCAAAAACATAGACATGATATGGCTACCTTTTCCTGAATTTTACAGAGCATACTGGGACTCCGTAAGATCTGCTACACATGAACTTTAATGGCTTCTTCTCCGTTCGTGGACTTACTCTCTTAAGTTTGTAAACATGTTGAGAACTGTAGGTGCTATACACTTTGAACAAAAAGCAGAGCAGTACTAAATCCTGTCATATGTTCATTGATTGTAAGGACCATTATGTTGAGTGGAGGAGGGGAGAAGGGCCAGGGGTAATGGAATGGAGGGACGGAGGGAAGGGGGGGGGGGTTGTTACATGTAACAAGTTCAGCTTATGTTTTCTCTACTTTCACACGGAAGCATAACTCTTACCTTTTCGCTGAACCATACTGTGAAGTCAACATGTATGTTATCAAACTTGTTTAAAATGCTCAATAAATACTATTTGGAAGAAAGAGAAAGTCGACGCCATTCTACAACGCTCGCCAAAGAGTAGAGTCCGAGCTCATACCGCACAGCAGCTAGCGGAATAGATTTCAGGAGGCATCTTAGGACTAATTTCAGGATTCGATTCAAGATTCATATTTTAATAGTTCCTCTCTGCACCAGAGGGGAGCGGGTTCTAGACCATAACAAAACTGTGAAACTGTGCATAACCTTACATTTATAAAGGCGCAAACATGGCAGGAATGAGAATTTCCCAAATCTTTGATCTATTTTCTTCAATTGAGCGATCAGGGGACCCACTTTCCCTTCCAGGAATTCTCGATAGTTGATCTTTTTTATCCCCAAAAATTGGGTAGCCTAAATATCTGACTGCTGGCCTAACTGCAAGCTTCTCATGGTTTAAAAACCAAGAGTACTTTATAGGACTCCTTCTCACCGTCAAAGGCATGATTACTGTTTTTTTGGCGTTAATGTTAAGTGAGTTAGCCATCGTAAATTCTCTAAAAAAGCACACAATAGGTGCTGCAGGCCTTTTGGGATGTGATCATACAGCATAAAACCATCGGCGTATGCCGTCCAACCCAACACACCTTCTTTCCCTCCACCATAGGTGATGTAAAGGCAGCATTCTCCAGTAGTATACCTGCGTCTGCCACGTAAAGATAAAAAATTGGGGGGGCAAGCAGACATCCCTTTCGTAGCCCATTCATGACTTGAATAGACTGGGATAAAGTTCCTGTGCTATTCATATCCCTCATGTAAGGGATAGAGGATTGATAGTAAGTGTGCAGGCATCCCAGCAGTCAATAATTTTGACCAAAGTATATTTCTATCAACAAGATCAAAAGCTAACGAGAGATCCATTGAGGCTACATAAATTGGAAGACATCCGTGCCTCCAGGCCTTCTCTTTTAGGACATTTAAGAGCAGACCTACTGGGTCTGTGCTTACATTTTGCCTAAAGCTAAACTGAAAGATGGAAAGTGGTTTATTTTGATCTATCAAATCCAGAATATGCCCCAGAACCAAGCCAGCATAAATCTTTGAGTCAGTGTCAAGGAGGGCGATGGGTCGGTAGTTGGATGGAAAGCCCCCCATCAACCTTCTTATAAATAGGCACAATATACGATAAATTATTTATTTATCAACAGGTAACGTTCTTTTGACTGGATGTTCCTCCATCGTATTCCTCATCTTTGACATGTAATGTCCACAAGCTCGGCTGTTTCTGAAATTATTCGGCAGAGGGCGCCCTGCGTCGATGGCTTCGGGTCGATGTCCCTCGAAGGCCTCCGTCAAGGGTGATGTCATTGTATGTTATAAGTAGCACGCACGGCACCCGCAGCCTCAGTTCATGCTTTTTCCCACCTCTCATTGTGTAGGCCATGTGGGCCCAACCAGCGTAGACTGCCTTCAGCCTTGTCGGAACGTAGCAGCACGGGAAATTCTTCAGAGGGGTAGGCCGGGAGGGCGATGAGGAATACGTTTGGAGGAACATCCAGTCGAAAGAATGTTACCAGTTGGTAATTAAATTGTTCTTCGACTGGATTGTGTCCTCCAACGTTTTCCTCATCTTTGACAGACTCCCAAAGCAGTAACCAAAGGTGGAAGAGGGAGTAGAATTTCGATATACCCAATTAAATGGCAGAGTAAAGCACAGCCTACCCAAAGGCCACATCCTGAACATGTGAAGTATCTAGGGAATAATGCTTAACAAACGTGTGGATGGAAGACCACATCGCAGCATCACAGATGTTCTTAACAGGAACACCCCACTGTAGGGCTGTCGATGTAGCAATGTCACTGGTAGAATGAGCCCTCAAGCGAGTCTTTGCCCACAAGTCTATAGTACTCAGAAATAGTGATGATGATCCACCAAGACAAGGTCTGTTTAGAAACAGCCTGGCCTAACCTGGGACCAGTGTACTCCACAAAGAGCTGGTTGTCCACTCTGACCTTGGACAATCTGGAAAGATAGAAGCTTAACACTCTCCTCAGATCCAACCTATGTAGCCGTTCCTCTTCCTTACTAGGATGTGGAGGAGGATAGAAGGCGGGTAGCACAATCTTCTGACTTAAATGAAAGTCAGAGACTACCTTAGAGAGGAGGGAAGGATGTACTCTCAATACAACTCTGTCCTTGTGGAACACAGTAAAGGGTGGCTTAGAAAACAGTGCCTGCAACTCGCTCACTCTTCTAGCAGATGTTATTTCAACCAAGAAAACAGTTTTAAAGGTCAACAACCTCAATGGACAGGAGTGCAAAGGTTCAAAAGGAGCACCCATCAAAACCTTTAAGACCAGATTAAGGTCCCAGACCGGCACCTGATAAGGCAACAGCCGGAACACATTTGTGAGCCCTTTTAGAAATTGAGCGATCAGTAGAATCTTAAAATAAGAGCATTCTTCGGATGAGCGCCTAAATATGGACAGCGCTACTAGGTAACCTTTAATGGTCCCCACCTTAAGACCCCTGTGTGCTAAAGAAAGCAAGAAGGAGAGAACCTCTGGAATTGAACACTGAAAAGGATCAACATTCTTCCCCCTGCACCAGTCGCAAAACTTACGCCAACGGTACAGGGACTTTGTTGCTAGATGCCTGGCCGAAAGCAACAACTCCATTACGTCATCCGAAGGTCCCAATCCTTATATTTCAACCTTTCAGAAACCATGCCTGAAGGTTAAGAGTCTTGACCTCTGGATGGAGAACCCGACCTTCCTCTCGCGAAAAAAGATCCACTCTTTGGGGAAGACGCATGGGAGGACAGATGGACATGTTTAGAAGGTCCGGGTATCACGCTCTCCTGGCCCAATCCGGAGCAATGAGGATCATGTGGGACCCAAACCTCTGTAACCTCCGTAGAACTTGAGGAATGACAGGGATCAGAGGAAACTCGTACAGAAGCGGTAATGACCAATCCACGTTTCCTAGAGCTCCTCTCGGAGGAAATTCCCTTGAGCAGTACACCTCTCGCACTTCCGGTTGGCACCGGTCACGAACAGGTCCACCTGCAAAGTTCTCCAAAGGGCGAAGATCTCCTGAAGGACTTCCTGAGCCATCTCCCACTCGTGGGAGACCACACTCTGCCTGCTCAAAGCGTCCGCCGCCGTGTTCTCCACTCTGGCTAGATGCACCACCGCTCGGGAGATTTCCTCTTGAATTGCCCAGAACCAGAGCTGCATCGCCTCTCTGCACAGTGGTAGTAACCCTACACCTCCTCTTTTGTTGAGGTAATGCATGGCCACCGTGTTGTCAGTCATTATCAGGACATTCTTTCCCTGTACAGACGGCAGGAAAGCCTTCAGTGCTAGCCTGATTGCTCTCAGCTCCAAAAGATTGATGTGTAGTTTAGACTCTGATGGAGACCCACGATCGCCGATGATCAGATCGTTGCGTGAGCCTCCCACCCTGTGAAGGAAGCGTCCATCACTGCAGTTACCTCTGGTCACAGTTGCCAAAAAGGTTCTCCTTTCATGAGATTTCCTTTGCAGGCCAACCACAAAGATCCTGGGAGACCCAGAACGGAATACAAATAAGATCAAACATCTTGCCTGAGAACTGACACCATTGCATATTGAGAGCCCGTTGAAGGGATCTCATTCTCAGTCGGGCCTCTGGCACCAGAAAATTGCAGGACGCTATGAGGCCGAGCAACCTTAAGAATTCAAAAAGCTGGAAGACTCTGGGCATGTTGAAATTTGATGACCAACTGGAGAATGTGTTGAGCCCTTAACTTGGGTGGTGAGCACTGCCCCAAGGAAGTGTCCAACACAGCCCTGATGTACTGGAGCTGTTGGGAAGGTGTCAGATGCGACTTCTTGAAATTGAGGGAGAAGCCCAGTTTGTGAAGGGAGTGGCAGGTGATGCTGAGATAATCCAAGGCCTGTTCGGGAGAACACGCCCTGATAAGCCAATCGTCCAGGTAAAGGTAGACGTGAATCCCCCCTCTCCTGAGATGCGCTGCCACCATCATGAGCTTGGTGAAGACCCTCAGGCGGAAGTCAACCCGAATGGCAGTAGCCGCCAACTGCGATCCTTGAGGCCGTCAAAGAAAAGGTAGGCAGTATATGATATGATAGGTTATTTAGAACGTGCTTAATACCAAGAGGTTTATAAGCGCAGACCCGGGGATCGAACCTGTGTTGCTCCGTGTTGTTTTGCTTCCAAGGCGATCACGTTGCTGCTGAGCTATCCTCCCGAGTAGCCGTGGGCAATTGTTTCCAGAGCCCACGGGCTCGCCACTCTTCTAGATGCTGAGACAGCCTGTCTCCTAGCAGTGAACCGTGACTCAAGGCCTCAGAGCAGTTTGGAAGCGGCTGCTGCAGTGCCTGATGGAAAAGAGGCAGCAGCTTGAGCAGCTTTGGGACCCCTACCTCATCCACCATAAGGAAACCTACGTTGGCCCCTTTGACTGGCCATTCCTCTCGCCCTCTCAAATGAGTAGAAACGAAACGATCCACCCCTCCACTGTTGTCCCCTCAGACGAAAAGGCTGAGGTTGCCTAACATCAGCGCCCAAAGACTTGGCAGCTGTCTTCGAGGTCTGCAACTTCTCAAGGCTCTCGTCAGCCTTGCTGCCAAACAGATGAGACCTGTCAAAGGGCATGTTGAGAAGACGAGACTGCACATCAAGTGCAAAACCCGACTACCTCAACCACGCAAACCTGCGCATCACGATGCTCGTAGCCATGGACCTACTAACACTATCCAACCCAGACTGAAGGGATTCACTCATGGCATCTTTGCCATCCTGAACAATAGACAGAAAAATATCCCTTTTTTCCCCCTTCGGGCATATGCTCAGCAGCTCACGAAATGCAATTCCATAGAGTGTGTGAAAATTGTTGCTAAGGCACAAGTAGAGTTGGCCGATTTCAACACCATACTCCCAGCAGAAAACACCTTGCGTGCACATCCAGCCATACGCTTATCGTCCATATCAAGAAGGATTGTAGGGTACGCCGCCTGCTTCAAGGTAGCCGTAGCTTCCTGGAACACCAAACTCTCCGGAGTGGGGTGAGTGGACAAGTAGCCGGAGTCGCTACTGGATGGGCAGCGTTTTTTTATATCAGAGACTTATCACCGCCGGAGTAGCTTCATTGGTGCACCAATTTGCAGCCACCCTTTTCTGCAGAGCCATATGAAACGGCAACACAGGGTCGGTAGACGGACCCTGAACCAAGATATCCGTAAGGTCATCTTGCTTAAAGTGCACAGAAGGCCTGGACCAGCCCAGACACTCCACAACCCTAGACATGAGCCTGCGATATGAGGAATCGGCATGCTCCCCTGGGTCCGGTTTGCCGAACTCCAGCTCAGGGGAAGTGTCAATACTACTGGCATTGTGCAAGGTTTGACAAAGATCCTCTATCCGACTCTCCTCTGAAATGAGACCATCGGGAGCAATAGGGGGGTCACATACTGGAGGTCAAATGCAACAACATCCCCATCAGACTGCACCTCCTCCTCATAAATGTCAGTGAGGGACTTTAAAAAGTCCTTCCTCGAGAGAGGAGCGAACCCCTTATCAGATGCATGCCTTAAAGACTTAGATGTGGCCTTCATTGGAGCATTATCAAGCACAGGTACATTCACTGGCAAAATTAGTCCAGCTGGCAGTGATGGCGTCGACGGCATCAAGGGCATGACCGGGGTTGAAGACCCGACGGGCGTGGCGCCAACGGCATCGATGCCTTCAAGGGCTTTGAGGGTGTCAAAGGCATTGCCGGTTTTACTGGAGACGAAGACCTTGCCTTGGCACAACTAGAGTGACCCTTCAATGCCTTGTCTGAACGGGGCCATGAAGGCTCCCAGGGTTTATCACTCTGTCTAGCTGGGCACGAAGGCGTGCGAGTATCCGGCCGAAAACGTTCCTTGCCTGCATCGTCAGAAGGCACGGGTGGAACAGTGCCATGTTTCTCAAACACTTTCATCATCGCCACCCGGAAAGCATCCCACTCCGCCGTGCTTGATGGCTTGGACGGGCATACCATCCTTATTGGGGAGGCGTCTTCCTGGATCGCCTCGACGAGGATGACGAGTGGCGGGAACCACTCCTAGATCGAGACCGCATGGACTTCTTCCAACGAGGAGATTCACCACTCGACTCGTCGGTCGAAAGTCCATCAGGCTGGGATTTACGGGGCTTGGATACCTTCCCTACCTTTAGTTTCCCCTTACGTTCCTGCAAGGCCTTGGCAGTCAACGACTGACACTTCAAGCAGTCATCCGTATCCGTATCGTGGCTCTCGCCGAAACACCACAGACAAATGCGATACTGATCTGTGATCGACATTTTGGAGAAGCAGTCCCGACACTTCTTAAATCCCACCTTTGGGGTGGTCAGGGTAGAAGACGAAGACATAATCGGGTTTCACAATAGGCACAAGGCGCGCCGAGTTTTCAATGAAGCAAACACATTTGCGGAAAAACCGGAACCGAGGCTACCGTCGACGTGCGTGCTACTTATAACATCCAATGACGTCACCCTCAACGGAGGCCTTCGAGGGACATCGATCCGACGCCATTGACGCAGAGCGCCCTCTGCCGAAAAATTACTGAAGCAGCCAAGCTGTGGACATTACAGGTCAAAGATGAGGAATACGTTGGAGGACAATACATTCGAAGCCAGCTTTCTGGAACACATCTAGAAACAGCAATATCTTTAAATAGGACAAATAATTTTCGCCCAAAGTTCTGGATTGCCTTACAAAACAACATTGACTAAAAGGTTAGGACCAGGAGTGCAGGAAGTCGATGCTCGGGAGATCAGATTTTTAATATCTTCCTGCGTAAACGTAATGCTCCATGGAGAAGTCCGGATGTCAGTGGGCAGAGTCCATTCCACTTTAAAGGGGAGAATAGAGTGTACCGAAGAGCCCAGCCCAGGATTCCTCTGAGATGTTGACAGTTTGAACAATGTTTTGAGGCAAAGCGCCCTTATTAATCAGGGCCCAAAATGTTCCAAAAATTCTTCAAACGACTTTTCCATTTGTTTTTAGCCATTTTTATCATTTGTATTTGTGCCTCTCTCTGGAGTGGTAGTTCACAAATGTGTCTGATCTCCCAGTTTCTTCCATTTTTCATTGCTTTTACCTCTTCACAGAAAGCGTGTCTGTGTTTAATACTAGCAGTGCTTTTTTCTAGGGCAAATAGCCTTCAACATTGTAGTTTCCACATAATGATCAAATGGCTCATGCGTATAAAAAGATAACTTTTTACTAAGTTCAGATGTAGTAAAATCATACACAAATAACGTATTCACTTTCCTCACATGTTCCTTGTGCCAGGTGATTCTAGCACAAGAACAATTAGTTTCCAGAACAAGAGGAAACTGTGCTTGTTTCACCGCTGGCATCTCCAAATGGAGGGACAATTTTAGAATTTTGTGGTCACTTTTCGACATATAAATAAGGGAAAATGAATTTAGTGCATGCAATAGTATCTTGGACACAAATACAGTCGATAATCGAGACCAGCGTACCATTTGTCCAAGTAAAGGGATCGGAAGAGTCTGCTAGTAAATCATTGGCACAAAAATGGCCCCAATCTTTAAATAAAATATGCCACATAGTTCCTTAGAGTTTTTTCCTTGACAACCCTATCTGGCCCCCGTCAAAACTACTATCAAGAAAGGCTTCATAGGGCCTTCCAATAACTGAGGCATAACCCTCTCCCCTACAAATATCCGAGTTCAGATCACCAACAATTACAATATTCAGACCCAAACAGTTCATGGCACTCTACAATTACAGTATTTAATTGCATCAGCGCCTCTTTCAGGTTGTTGTCCGGAGACTAGTAGATGTTAAAAATCAGTAAATGGACAAGGGAACTGCAAGTTTAAACTCCTCAGTATCACAAGGCACCATTTAGAAATATTGATACTTTTAATTACTTTCCACTCAAAATCTGTTCCTACTGCCACAAAAAAAAAAAACAGACGCTCTTCCTTTAGGGCCTTTTACAGCAAAGTCTTGAAATATAACAAAACCGTCTATTGCAATGGCCGTGGTTAACCAAGTTTCCTGGATGCACAGAAACGAGCATCCGGAAAGTAGTGTACGGAGTTCCTGAGAAACCAGGATCCCCTGGAGTTCCAAGACATCAGGGTAAGTTCAGAGACATGATTAGGTGTTCTCTCAAGTCCCTGCTAACCATCTCAGGTCAGGGTCATTACTTGTGCCTGACATCTGGTGGGATTCTTTCTGCTGTTCGGTGGCAGCATTATTGGTTCCTCTTTGCCCCTCCGAGGCGCCCCAAATACCGGAGTCAAAAATCCCTGACTGTAGTTTAATAAATCGTACCCAAATTTGTCAAATGATTCTGCTTCTGAAAGTACTAGTTCATAGATGGCACGAGAATGAAAGACTGTGCGTACGTAATCATAACGAACAGGGTGGTTGAAATCCACAAATTTTACATCCCCTGATGAAACGAGAGACAGGTGGGGAATTTCGCTAAACAGAAACAGAATCCTCCATCGATTCAAGGTAGTGTGACACTAGGGTCATTGGGATGGTGGGGTTGTCTCTAAAACACATCCTGAAACTCTCTATTTTTGATAATTTTTTGATCCCTCCTTCCTTTTGGCTGTGCACCCCCAACCCCCAAACAAGTGTTGTCAACTCTCCCACCGAAAGAGCCTTTGTCTACCATCTGGTTACCCATGGGGCTTCTACTGGCTACTTGAGCCTCTCCAGAGCAGATATTGCCGAATCCATCCTTCGTGAGGAGTGTTGGAAAATGCTCTAATCTGCGCCAAGGGTGTGACAGAGTATTAGTGTGTGTAATACTTTCAGGCAACTGAGTGTTAGTTTGTACATTACTCTCATGCGCAGCCATCTTCTGCTGAACCATAAAGCTCAATTCCTTTGAAAAGGGCAAATCTCGTATATGCGCCCCTATGCCGCAATCCCTCAAGTTTTGTAAGGGCTGCGGGCATTCCTTTGTAGGTGGATGGTGAACCAGACCAACACCCTTCTCCTCGTTATTTCTCAAAATATTCCTCGTTAAATGTTGATAATGCAGAAGCGCAGCATTTGAAGGGAGTTTGCAGGATATTAAGCAGTGATTGTTTGACAAGGATTTTTATGTACTCTGAGGAGAAAGCTTGGTCGTGTTCGCTACAGAATCACTATATGCCGCCACCGTGCCCTTCGCATCCTCTTAAGTTACAGCAAGGGTAGTTGGGGCGGGAACAGTGTTTAATTTAGGATCTCTATCTAGGGCTGTGATCATGACATTTTCGGTAATTATTGTAGAAGGATTCCTTAAGGTTCTATCACCTAACGGATTCACTTCTGCAGAATGATCTATCCAGGGGGAGGTATTATTACCCAAGGGAGTTGCGTTTTCCTGCTGCTTTAGGTTTTTAGAAAATAACTGGTAGACACCAACTCCTTGTTTCTGCCCTGAAACTTTTGTGGCTTCATTTTTATTGTGTGAATATTATTTTTATTTTTTCCCCTTGTGGTTCATAGACTCGGAGAGGGTATCTGACGCATCACCATATCCCTCCCTTGTCCAGTGTCTTCCGTATCAACAGATTCAGCAACAAAGATCACCTCAGCTTCACATTCCTGTGAGGCTGCCACTTCATTTATCATATTACGCCATGATCTTCGCAAGGGTTTTTTGACTCCCTTCTCTATTAGAGGCTTAAGTTTCCTTTTCCTATTCC
Organism: Ambystoma mexicanum; assembly: GCF_040938575.1. NCBI lineage: Eukaryota > Metazoa > Chordata > Amphibia > Caudata > Ambystomatidae > Ambystoma > Ambystoma mexicanum. Next base: position 386,479,662 of record NC_090921.1, read on the forward strand.
TACCCTTCCTTGGGGGGTGGGAGGTGGAGCCCTATTCACACCTTGGGTTTCATTTATAGCCACAGCCCTCTCCCGCACCTCCTTTCTCGTGGGGGCCTCATCCGCCACCATAATAGCCTCAGATCCTCCAGACTGGGGAGGGGGGGAGTCTTGGAATTGTCTTCCCACAGCTTCTTCTGGGCCATCTTCACCTTCCTCGTTCACTCGTCCCCTCTTTCCTAGGAGATTGCTCATAATCAAGCCACCACTTAGACCTTGCTCCCCCAGATTTTGGATTTGCAACAAAACTACTAAAATAGATTTCAAACACACTGTATTTTCCCTCACCTCAATCAAAATGTTCTGTGGAATACCTTTCCCCGCAATCCACTCCTCATTCAAGCTGGCATCTCCTCGTGCCTGGGCCGACTGAATCCCCTCCTCCTCTCCCAGCTGGTCCACTGCGTGCTGGGAAAGTGCCATTAATGAGATTACCCACTCAGGAAAAAAAAAAATCAGTGGAGTGACTATAAGAAAACTGTCGGTGACATTGTCCCTGGGCATCCCATCAGCAGGGTCACAATTGATACATTCTGGGGCTGCTAGTACTTCCTGGCCCCATTAGAAGAGGTGGCAGTTCCCCTCCCTCCACCCCTAGCATAGTATTGTCCGTAATTAGGGGTGGTGAAGGTGGTAACTGCATTGCCAAGGCCTGCCGTAGTGTATTTTTTACCAGGGTAAAAACTAGGGCGCAGAAAGAATGTCATTGTACATGCCCCCCCCCATTTACTCATACTGGAGCACAGGAAAGGTTTCATTCAACTGGTTATATTAAAGAGTATTCACAGCAGGGAGAGAATTCACTCTTTACTTTTTTGGTTCAAATGTTATTTCCTTTCCAGTAGATCAAATGACCGTATATGTGTTTTAGCCACATTTTCTTTGAATACGCTGCTAATTAATCTTATCGGGTTGTGGTCCACTTTAAAATCTAGCAGAAATTATTGCAAGACATTTCCAAACAAATACAAATCAGAATTATTAATAATGAATGTCTCAACCCATGAGGCTTACTTCCACGTGCAGAGTCACATGGCTGCTGTTCAGTGTGCCGAGTCCCACCTACTTCAGTAGCCGGGGAACAGGACTCGAGTAGGAAGTAAAAATAAGTCCAAAACACTGAAGCCCTGACGTGCCGAAGGAACAAAATACTTACCTGTAACTGTTGTTCTCCAGCATGGGTCTGGCATGGTTCACATGCTCAAGAATATTCCCCGTCGTCAGGCTGGGAATCCTCGGTAAAGAAAATAATCAGTTTCATTTCTGAACTGTCTTTCTCCTAACAACCAATCACTGAGCTCTGGGTCATACTGCCCCCAGCCAATGACTGCCCTCTGCCTAAGTCCCTCCTCTGGCAGCCATCTTCAGATTTGGTAGCACGTAAAGTGGCAATAGGACCAAGAGAAGAGCCTCAGAGGGGTAGGCGGGAGGGTTCGCATGTAAATCCATGCCAGACCGATGCTGGAGAACAACAGCTACAGGTAAGTAACTTGTTCCTTCTCCAGCATAGGGTCTGGCATGGATTCACATGCTCATGAATAAAGAATACATAGCAGTACACACATGCACAACCACGGGAGGTGGTAAGGCTCATCATAAGCATCTCTTACCTACTCACCAGGCTCACCTTTAAGCGAACAGGTTGCACAGCACTGTACAGCCGATTCTGGACTCCTCCCTGGAATCCCTGTTGATGCAGTAGAATCTCGTGAAGGTGTGCGTCGACCTCCACGTAGCAGCCTGCAGATGTCCAGCAGGGGCATACCAGACAGGAACACCATAGTAGCAGCGATCGCTCTGGTCGAATGGGCTCTCGGACGGCCAGGCAGTGGTCGGTTTACCAACTGGTGACAATGGGTGATGCAGTCGATGGAAATGGAAGCCTTGGTGAGGGCCTTCCCATGGTTCACAGGGCCAAAGTTCAAAAAAGGTTGCGACGTCTTCCAGTAACTCTTGTGCGGTCCACGTAGAACTTCAGCGCTCTAGCCACATCCAGCGAGTGCAAAGTCCACTCAGCCGGCGAAGAAGGCGTCGGAAAACATACAGGCAACACCAAGGGTTTCTTTAGATGAAAGTCCGACGGCACCTTGGGCATGAAGGAGGGGTGCGTCCTTAGCACTACCCTTGTGTCGTGAAAAGTCAAATAAGGTGGCTCACAGGACAGGGCCCGAATCTCACCCACTCGTCGTGCAGAGGAGATGGCCACGAGGAACGCCGTCTTCCACGACAAGAACTTCAATAGAACAGGCCGGGGCTGGAGCCTTCACCAGCGGGAACAAACTAAATAGTTTGTTTGTTTATTTATAATGCGCGCCAGACCCAAGGGAATTAGGGCGCAGAAAGCAAAAGAGGATTGTTCAGCTTATGTTACAATGCTGTGCGTTACATTACAATACAGTAAAACAGTGCTGACATCAGACAACAGTTATTATACAGTCAAGGCGGACAGTAGTGTGATCACAGAGTGGTGAGGAGTCAAATGTCATGTTCCTTGATCCAGTGGATAAGGTTGATTCTGAAGTGTGTGTAGGGCATGTCTTCCCTTAAAGAGGGTGGGAGCGAGTTCCAGTTTTGGGCTGCTGTGACCGGGAAGCTGCTGCCGCCTGTCTTCGTACGTTTAAATCCAGGTACTTGAAGTAAGTTGTCAGTAACTGTTCTAGAAGGGCGGTTAGTGGATTGTCTCAGGAATCTAGCGTAAAGGTACTGTGGGGCGGCGAAGTGTAGGCATTTATATGTCAAGGAGGCCGATTTAAGGAAGATTTTGTCTTTTATGGAAAGCCAATTGTTAGATCTTCTGAAGTCAGATATGTGGCCTTTCTTCGGAATGTTGAGAGCTGCTCTCAGAGCATTATTTTGGAAGATCTGGATCTTATTAGTAATGTATTTGTTGCTCCCTATGTAAAGGGCATTGCAATAATCCAATTTAGATAATACCAGAGCTCTTGCTAGAGTAATGCAATCATTAGGTATAAGGAATGGCTTAGCTGCTCTGATTAGCTTACAAGTGTAAGCAGTAGCCGAGGCCATGGAATTTACTTGTTTTTTGAAAGTGAGAGTACAGTCTAGGTAGAAACAAAGAGTTTTAACTTCCTTGGCTACTGTGATGTTTTCCATCACAAAATTAGAGTAGAGATGGCCCAATTTGTTAAAGGAATGGTTCGGTAAAAAAATGTTATTACCCCTACGGATCGGCTATGTGTTTTTAAGCCTAAGTCGCTCGATTTTAGAAAAATTTCCTATGGACCTTACCCGAGTTTTCGTCCATTAAAGGCACGCGAAAACAGGCATCAGGGAGCTGCCATTTTGTGATAATCCTATCATTTCCCCCATCGCCCTGGCTGACCTGCTTTTGCGGCACTAAATCATATCCTCCGCCCCTGAGCCTGTCGTCAGCAGACGCATACCGCCCATTTCACAACGCCAAAGCACGTCTCGTGTCAACATTCGCTGCGCTTCAGCTAATGACGTGTCGCCATGGAAATGGCAGGACACCTCTTTCCTCAATAAGTATAAACAGACCGTTTCACAACGCACAGCAGCAGATTTTCGATTCCATTCCTCTCTCTGTGTTACTTTGAGTATTCTCTGACTCGTTTCTGTGCTCTGGTCAGCTACCTTCGTTCCTTGGAGCCTGTGTGAACAGATACCAGTACCACCGCAATAAATTATTTTAGTTTGTTTAACACACAATGGCTACAATAATGCCCTACATGAACGAGCCTGAGTATACCGAGGAGGAACTACTGGAAAGGGAAACACGCGAAAACGATGGGGCTTCGGACGGCAGCTGGGAGGACGATTCAACAGCTGAAGAGCCTGGACCTAGTTGCATGGACGATGTTTCCACCTGGTGCACATGCAATCTGTGCGAGCTAATGCCAACCGAGGACGAGAACTGCTGCTGCTGTGAAAACTCGGGATGCATGGCCTACATTTCGGAAGGCGAGCCACGACCGCAATGCATCACCGAGCTGCCAGACTTCAGGGCAGTCTGCCTCACACGGTCCGTGTTGAGGATAATGATGGTGCTTATGCACGAACTTCGCGCAACTGTTCGTCCTCGTAATCCGAGTAACGAGTAAGTATACTCTGCTCGTCATGCCACTCCTATTTCATGGTCTTCTACTATATCCAAAATTACATATACATATCATTGTAACGCATGAAAGTCGTTCAATAGTGTGCAGTGTCTAGATAGCATTGGTCCGAGCAGAATGCCATTAGTTACAAGAATTGTCATTGACAACAAACGTTTATTAAACTTATCTTGTTCATTTAAAAACAGTTTGTATCATTCGTTTTCACAGGTGGTACCGGCTGGTGGCCTATCGTTCCTTTACATGGTGGCTTCACGGGAGGCTTGGACACCGCGTTCGAAGAGTAATACCCGCATGTGCCGTTCATGCCATAAGAGAAACGTTCCCGAGTGACAGCGGTCAGTACAGGGGCTTTTCTCTCGCTGTGCTGCAACCTGACCTGTACATTGTGTAAAGTCTTGTATTTTTGTGTCATCAAAATAAGATACGAAATAAAACACCACATATATTTTAACAACGGTTGTTTCGATTTTTTAAATGAATCAAGTGTGTCTCCATTCAAGGATGGACGTCAGACATCTGTGCTCCGAATGGGTGAAGCTCAGGTCGCTGTGAAGCAGGGTGGTCACTATCTAAGCTAACATAATATATTCTCAATAATGCATGCACTAAATAACACTTGTTCAAAGTCTTTCAGTCAGTTATGTCTCTATAAAGTCACACATATATCTATACTATCAATCAACATTGGATTATACAGGCATTAGGTTAAGGGTCTTGACCACTATAATACACTGTTTGAAGTGTGGGTCTGTGCTCACAAGAATCTCCGGTATGTGGCATTTGTTATCGATAGGCAACGATATACTGCAGTAGGGGTCTAATGTTAGTTGGGGATCTGCTAGGTGGGCATCATGGCGTGGTCAGTGGTCTGGCACATGAAGAGAATACCTTGCAGGGACACAGGGCCAGAATGGCAGTAAGTTTCCACTGGCGAGGGTGCGTGGGCAAGGACACATTTGTGGAGATGAACGAGCTATGTGCTTAGTTCAGGCTGGTTCACATGCAGGACAGTGATCTCAGAGGAAGAGTGATGTGTTACATTTATTGGCTGTTGCAAATACCTCTGGAGTTTTCCAGTCAGAGTGGGAACGAGGGTGGGGGCCATGTGCTCTGCGCAGTGAGGTCTGGTCACCAAGATGGAGTGGAAAGGGGGTACAAAAATGGATGCCCCGTCTCCTGCTCAGTGGTCCCATCTACGCGAATGTCAACCAAAGTTAACATCACATAAGGGCAAGGGGCAAACCCACTACTGGAGGCACTTGGTCCGAGTTTCTACTGAGAAGTAAAGGATGAGAGGGGCCCGATGGCCCCTCGCTCCCACACACTTGCCTGCATGCCCACCGGCCCATCCATCCCACCCCCCTCTATCAAAGGCGGTTCGCGCCCGGGGATGAGCGCTGGCATGGGGGGCAGTCACGAGCGCAAACGGCCAAGGTGCCAAACAGCATGTACACTTCAAAAGGTATCCCACGCCCAGGGGCCATCGCTCACATGGCGTCCTCAGACCCTGTGTCTCCAGGCAGGCCTCCCCTGAGGCAGGTCGCCCCCCTGCAATCCACATAAGTGTGTCTCCATTCAGCAGTCTTCCTGTGCCTTATCTGCACGCCCCAGGCCCATCCATCCCACCCCCCTCTATCAAAGGCGGTTCACACCCGGGGATGAGCGCTGGTATGGGGGGCTGTCACAGGCGCAAACGGCCAAGGTACCAAACAGCATGTACACTTCAAAAGGTATCTGTCATGATCTCTGCTTCCAAAAGATCAGGACTTGCCCGACTACCTTGGAAACAGACCCATAACCCAGGTTCCGAGTGCCAGCCAGTCCCAATTGGGACCTTTTGGACTCTGTCCTGGCGCCAGTGGCACCAGGCTCATAAAGATGCCCAGTCCCAGCGTTGGAAGCACCGGGCTCATAATGCTTGGGTGGACTTACCTGCAGCAGACCATGCTGCTTACTTACCTGCCAGTTGAACCCCTGATCCTCTTCTGTTTGGGACTACTTTTCCTGTTGGGTGGGGCAGGAGCCACTCCCTAGGTTCAGAACACTGGAACTCTTCTGGAAAGCAGGAACTCTTTTCTTACCTAGGCGTGGCTGTGGAAGGAGACACACACTAGAGGAGGCTATGCTCCTGTAAGCACTACAGGAGGCTATTTAAACCACACCCGATGGATGAATCTTGCTTTGCGTTATTCTGCATTCTCTGCAGCAGAACGCTCATCATGTCTTCTGCTTCTGATCCTGGGCCTAAGGGAACAAAGGCTTACCATCCTGGAATCCAGTCTTCAGCAGCACCTGTATAGACAAAGAAAGAACAGGTTAGCACTACGGTCTTCAGTGGCAGCGCATCTCTTACCTGGTCCATCGGCTGTCACCAACGCCTCGCGCTGCATTCCGGCATCTGAAAGACAAAGGCTTACCTACTCTTCGCATGCTCCGGAGGTCTTCGCACTGCATTCCGGCATCTGAAAGACAAAAGCTTACCAGCTCTTTGCACGCTCCGGAGGCCTTCGGCGCTGCATCCCGCATCTGAAAGACAAAAGAAGGTGCGTTTAAAGACATTGGGCAACTTTATTACTCACGTGCCATTACTCCTTCCCACGCCGAATCCAGTGGGTATTCCAGCACCCTTCAGCTTCTCTAAAGCTCCGAACTTGTACCTGCAAGATAAAAGGGACAGTTAGTGCGCATCGTGAAGCAGGCTACAAGCGCTTACTTACGTGCTTCCAGGCGCTTCTAGTCCTCACGCGGGTTCGATCCTCAACTCTCATCAGCCCGCCATCCGCCATCGCCGGAACCCTGCAAAACAAGAGATATCATTACAAAAGACTTTTGACATTTGAAGTGCCCAGAACTTACCGTTCGTGCAGTTAACGACGGACAGCAGTCCTCTGAGGTCAAGAGGCCTGCACCCTTATCCAGTGAAGAAACTGGTTACGGCACCCTGCCCCGAGGCAGATGGAGAGCTCGGCGTTCACTTACCTAAGGTGAGGGCGTTAACCTTTGGGGTTCTATAGGAGAAGAGAAAGGGAGGAGGAGAGAGGCACCCAATAAACCCAGTTCATTAATCCCATATTTTCTATCTGCAGACATCTTACTCTTCGAGTCAGACATACAGTGCACAGAGGTCCAGCCCAAAGAGCCAACCGTGTGTTACACATCACCTTTGAAGATACGGCATTCACCCAGTCAAGACCGGCGCCTCTGCGGGAATCAGGTGAGCGTTACAGTATCCCACGCCCAGGGGCCATCGCTCACATGGCCTCCTCAGATCCCGTGTCTCCAGGCAGGCCTCCCCTGAGGCAGGCCGCCCCCCTGCAAACCACGACATACATACGTCATTCATTCACAAACACACCCCTGTTTCTAATACTTTATAAACCACTTGATATGTCTCATGAGAACATCTTTGTGCTTTGCAAGTCAACTCCTGAACCTTCTACCTGAGAAGCACTGAGATCTATGCTAATATGCTCGTCGTCGTGCTATCTGTGACCGCTTCGAGCTAACTCGTCAGTGTGCTACCTGTGCCCATCTACCTTTTTCTCCTGCAACATACTGCTCGGCCTACTGAAGCCAACTGTCTGTTGGTCAAGGTAAGGCCATGTATCCTAGTCATATTTCGGTCATGTTTACATTTCTATCTATTTGCGATTACAGTACCCAATAGTGCTATGGTCATTGGTCTCATTGCTATTGACTTGAGTTTCAATTGTTATGCTATCAATAGATCCATTTATTTTCATCTGTGTCAATTGTCATCGAATTGCATCCGTCGGGGGTCCAGTCTATAATGTAAGCAGGTTTCCTTTTCCTGCAAGACAGAACACCCAAGGGACGAGTCACATGTTCAGAGTTTAGTCACATCATTTAAAAAATGTCTGTAATTTATGCAAATACTAAGCCGCACATGATGAACTGGTATAGTTCCGGCGACCAAAACAAACCTTGCATTGAACATGGTATGGTTCATTTACTTTTTTATGACATTTTTATTCATCAAGGTTTTATAATAATCTTGATATTTACTTTTCAGAATTTTCAACAATGCCTGCCTGTTCGATTAGCGGTTGCCCTTCGAAGACCCATGCTAAATCTGAAGGTCCTACAATGCATGTATTCCCGAAAACTGTTGATCGAATGAGAGAATGGGTCAGACATTGCGGATATCCACTAGATGAGCTTGTAAGTAGAGTCCAAGAAGTATCACAGGACAAGCGGGTTGATCTATTCCGCATCTGCAGCCGGCACTTTTCCTCGAACATGTAGGCCACATCTTGGGTAACAAAGAAGAATAAACGGCGAACGACACGAAAATTGCTTGCAAACACTATTCCCACTCTATTCATCCACATTCCGCCACTGGTGAGTCAAGTGTCCGTTTTTAGCTTTAGGCCTTGCGGTAGTGTGTAGGTAGCCGAATGGATTAATTGATATTTTAGGTGTTGTTTCCAATTTGTAATACTTTAGACATTGATATGAGTGTATAGTTTTTAGAATAATGACATTTATCCATATATTATTTTTAGATTTCATAACTCACAAACGAAATCTATATATGGGCACAGGGAACTGTACTATATTGCACATTTTCAATAGCATTACTCAAGTATTCTGTCTCCTTACATGGCAATTTTAAATATTGGCATTTCATTATCAAACAATAATTTACCTTTCCAACTGCTTGACTATCCCTTGAATCTGAAGCAAGAATATTCTACTTCCGTGACGTGCTCGCAGTTATCAACCACTTCTAACGCGTATCAGGTAATCTCACTTGGCTATACCGCTACAGACTTGTTTTATGCATGTCAAGTAAATGTTTTTATGTTTTGTGTGATTATTTTACCAATTGTTTGGTTAGTGCTTTCCAATTGATATACACCTTATTCGTCGTCCCCTGGTGTTTGTTTTCAGTTATAATTAGTGTTATCCATACTAATGCAAGTACTGTCTTTCAGGGAGATGCTGAAGCGTCCACCACATTGACAACAGCTCTAGATGGTCTTCAGGAGCACGAGGTATGGATACTGACAGCTCCATCGACCGTGATCATCAGGACTGGAACACTTGTCGTTTGTTCTACACCATGTTTCATTCGTGGTTAGCCATTGAAATGTACCTGTGCGGTCGACCCCAAGTGTGTGTTATGTTTTCAATATTGTAATCCTTACTAATGCAAATACTATGTTTCAGGCAGTTGTTGAAGCGTCAACACCCGCACTTGAGGCAGAGCCTGACAATCAAGTAATTCCAGGTGAAGTGGAAGCGGGACCATGCGGATACGAATCGGCGCAACAGCTTTCGGAAGTGCCCACTACATTTACAACATCCCTAGATGTTCTTCGGCAGCATGAGGTATGGATACTGACAGGTCCATCAAGCGTGATCATATAACGTGATTCCATTTGCTATACTTTCTTCCCTATTAACGCAAGTACTGTGTTTCAGGGAGACAATGGAGCTTCCACTACAATCACAACATCCCATTTAGATGATGCAGATGTAAAGAAATCAGACAAATAAGTCGATTAAATCTGATCGTATTTAAGTATTCCTTGATTCTTTTAGACAAAGTATCATTTGTGGTTATCTCTTTAGATGTACTTGTGCCGTCGACCGCAAGTGTGTGTGTAGGTTTACAATATTGAAAACCATATTAACGCAAGTACTGTGTTTCAGGCAGTTGCTGATGCATCCTCTTCAATACAATCATTCGTGGCAGTCCATGCAGAGCCAGAGGTATGGATACTGACAGCTCTATCGAACTAGGTCATCAGAGCTCCAATACTTGTCGTTTGATTGTTCCACACAATGTTTAAATCGTGTTTGGCTATCGAGATGTACCTGTGTGTTCATCCTCGCGTGTGTTTTATGCTAACAATATTTTGATACACAGTAATGAAAGTACTATGTTTCAGGGAGTCAATGGTGCCTCATTCCGTGCTGTCTATGTGGATACAGAAAATACAGTCGTTGCAGCGCAACAGGAAGGGAAGAGATGCGGAAACTAATCGGAGCTACAGCGTGCAGATGTTGAAGGTCGAGTCAAAAAAGTTGCAAAGAAAAGAAACAAAAATAAGGTTAGTTACAAACAGTTCATAACTTTAGACATTTTTTTGTGCTGGGGACTATTTTATGTTTTTTTCCAGTCAATTGTACTATACTTTATCTTGTGTTTAAACTGAACATCCCTTTTCCAATCTGTCCTCTAGTTACCCGTGGGTGTCCAAACTATACATACACAGACAGTGAAGCGAATGAGAGATGTTGCTTGCCAGACCATTTACACTATGGAGGAACTATTAATTCAGACACGGCGTATTGAGACTCGAGATGCCAGAACATGAAATGAATGTGTCCGGAGAATCCAGCAAAGATGTATTGGACCATTGCTACAGTGCGACCGCACCACCACAACAACATGATACTGGATGTATTGAAGATAGCTCTGAAGTAGTCGCAGATCAATTCACACAATCTACACCCGCCAAAAAATTGCCACCAAAAAAGCTGTCGACATTGTTGTGTTCTCCCATCAATGTTGAAGTAGCAGATGTTGAAATGACAGAATGAACCAGCAGCAGCATTCACCGACGCATCAGAACTTGATAGCAGCGATATTTCTTTCAAATGTGGTGATATATCCTCAACGTCACAGGCCGAAACAACTTTGACACCGGATGACAGTCTAATGAAAGGGGGCAAATACATAGTATTCGACAATTGTTTGATGAATATTATAAGTATGCTGAAATGTGGGCATTCCGTTAGAGGGAAAGTATATGGGAAGCCATTGATTCATGTCACTTGTAAAAAGGCAGTAACGGCAAAATAAGTGCCGCCTGTAGATTAAATAATACGTTCTCATGGTCTGCACAACCGATGCTGGGGAAACTGCCAGCAGGCAATCTACTGTGTGCAGCTGCATCACTTTTTAGTGGGTCGAGTTTTAGAAAGTTAGAATCTTTCTTTCAGTTTGTGGGTCTTCATTTCATTTAAAAAACGCAGTACTACAAATGCCAACATGATTATCTGTTTCCGGCCATTAGTGATGCTTGGAAAATTGAACAATTGTCTGTAGCAAGTACATTCGAAGGGAAACGATTCAGGCTAGCCGGCGATGGACAGTGCAACAGCCCTGGATTTTCTGCCAAGTACTGCACCTACCACTTTCAGGACATGGATAGTAAGAAAATTGTGAGTTCGGTGGTCGTGCAGGTAAAACAATGTACATCCTCAGTGGCCATGGAGAAACTAGGATTTATAAAATCAGTGTAATATCTACAATCGAGGGGAATGCACATCGACCTCATAGCCACGGACAGACACGTTTCAATTGCCAAGACAATGAGAGAGCAGTTCCCACATATTAATCATCAATTTGACGTATGGCATCTTGCTAAAATCAATCAATAAGAAAATCTCAGCTGCAGGGGAAAAAAAAAGGTTTGGAAAGTATTTCAGAATGGTCCCAGTCTATCAGCAACCATCTTTGGTGGAGCTCCAAAACTTGTGAAGGGTCAGTGGAAATACTACTTGAAAAATGGCGGTCACTGATGCACCACTGTACCAACGTGCACCGCTGGTTAGAAAACCTACATTTCCACCAATGTGAACATGGCCCTTTGTCCCCAGTGGAGGCACGGAAGAAGAAGTGGTTGATTCCATCTTCACCAACACAGAAAGCCATTGAGAAGATGGTTTTCGATAAAACTCTATCAAGAGATTTGAGGGGACTGACAGAATTCTGTCACACAGGTGGTTTGGAGGTGTTCCACAATATGTGCCTAAAGTACAGGCCAAAGCGCTTGCATTTCAGCATACAGGGCATGAGACATAGGACTCTACTTGCAGTCCTGGCCCATAACGAGAATCTCGGCCGTGAACAATCTAGGACTACGGGTAATGTAAGGATGCCTCGCTACACTACGGCCTTTTCAAAAACAAGTAAGCAATGGGTGATCAAACCAGTCTATGAGGAAATGGAGTTCGACTTTGTCAAAAGCCTTATTGTTGCTATATTAGAGAAGCACAGATATGGAATTTTGAACGTTTCTGTGCAGAGCACTGATCCATTGCCACCAAACATTGCCACTGTGCCATGTCCACCCAAAGGAGAGCTGGTTGTGAAGTATAAATCCCAGTTTAAATAATTGTAATACGATTATCTTTTTGTAAATAAATGTTATTGTACAGTGTACATACAAAGTATGCTAACCCTAACCCCTACCTTCACCATCCTGGGTGGCGAACAACCTGGGTGTCATCTTTGAATTCTCTCTCTATTCACCTGATATTGCTGACCTTGTCTATGTGTGTATGTATATATTTTTGTTGATGTAACTCATTTTTGCAATCCCATGTAAATGCTGCGCACTGTTAACCGAGGGGAGGCTTGCGTATTGCAAATAATAAAACAATAAATCTCTGTAACGCTCACCTGGTTCCCACGGAGGCGCGGCGTCGAAGGCGCAGAACTCTGAAGATGGACAGGAAGGGCCCCTCTATTCTGGCTTCCCTGGCTCGTTGGATACCCTCCTTAGGGTTTGGAAGGATGAGCTCTCCATCCTGCTTCTGATGCAGGGGCGCGTTGAAACCCAGTTACTTCACTGGATTGAGGATTGATGGGAGTTCAGGTAAGCTTGACTGTTCAGGTAAGGCGCTGTAAAAGTTCTGTTCAAAAGTTCAAGCTTAATAATAATGTTCGTTGTCTAATTGCAGCAAGCGCTAATGCTTATGTCTTTTTCCCCTTAGGGGCCGGGGTTCGGAGTGCCGGAGATATGGCGCCGACCCGAAGTGAAACAGTTCTGGATGAGCGCTCAGGTAATGTCTTTGCATTCGCTCATTCAATGTCTTTGTCTTTTTTCCCCATAGGGGCCGGGGTCCGGAGATGCCAGGAAGCGGCAGGACCCGAAATGCAGTGGGAATAATCCAACAGGTAAGACTTAAAAGGAAACTGAGCTTTCCTTATTCCTTTTCTCCCTCTCACCTTTGTTCTTGTCTTTTTTCCTCTAGGCGCCGGGGCGTAGCTGAATCCGAAAGATCGCTGCTGAAGATGGAAGCGCCTTGCAAAGGTGAGTAAAATGCAGCGCTGCAGCGATCGAAACGAAATGCCTTTAAAATGGTGTCTTCCTTTTCAGGGCCGTTGGGAGAAATGACTCCGGGATGCAGATTTAGCAGGTAAGGGCTTTTCTTCTCCTATTCTCTTCCTTTCTCCCCTTGCAGGTGTTCCAGGGTGCTGGCAGGCGTGGCTGAAGTCAGGATGCAGGAGCTGACACGGTGAGCGTCCAGCTGCTAGGTGCAGAACAACGCGAAGCATGTGTGGCTGTTCGGGTGGGGTTTAAATAGCCTTGGAAGAAGTTCCTGGTATGTATCCTTCCACCAATCAGGTATGTATCCTTCCCCGACCACACCCGGGTGGTGAAGTAGTCCTACAGGTTAAGTAGTCCCATTCAGGCCTCAAGAGGGCCTGGATGAAGCAGCAAGGTCTGCATCAGGTAAGTGTGCACCCAAGCACTTAAACACATATCCTCTTCTATGAGCCTGGCGCCTAAGGCGCCAGGACTGGGGTCCGCTATGAGCCTGGCACCTAAGGCGCCAGGACTGAGTCCAAAGGGCCCCGACTTGGGCCCGCTGAGACTTCCCTGGGGAAAATGATGTCTGCCTCTGGGGTTGCTGGGCCCGGCCTGGCTCCTTAGAGGTAGGCATCATGACAATCTCACTTTCAACTCAACTCCTCGGGTACTTTATACTTTCCCTGACCTTCCCCCAAAAATTAAATGTCTCCATAGTTATGGTTCTTTGGAGCTGCAAAGCTCGCAGACAAAATTGGGGGCCTTAGAACGCGCCAAGCGAGCCGTTGCAGATGGGAGAGTAGCCAGTTCGCATTTGCACATTGAGGCGCAGTACATAGATGGATTCGAAGCTTCAAGTTCTCACAGATGGCTTTACTACGGGATGTTGCAAAGAAAGAATGTATGCTCATTTCTAGTGAAGGTCAGCGGCTTTGATTTTCAGCTCGCGGCCTGAAGAGGCCCACAACTCACACTGGCAGTATAGGTTCTATTGTTTTTTGACCTTGAGAGACAGGGACCATGCCGAAAGAACTTCATTTGAAGGGGGGGTGCAATAACGTAAGAGACGATAAGGCAGAAAATTCTGAAACTAGACTGAGTTTCATGTTAGTTCAGTATACGAAAAATCGTTGTCAAGACCACAGTGGGATTTACGGACTGCATTACTCAGAGACACAATGGAAATTGCAAATATAATGTAAGTAACTCTTTAGACGCTTTTATACCGGAATGAAGAATTAATGAATGGATGCATGAATAAATGAATGCATAAAGAGCTAGGAAAATGTTTGTGGGATCGTCCTTGTAGCGGGCACATGGGCATGCAGGTCCACATTCCACACGCATGTAGACAAACAGTCGTTTCTCATTGTGTGCTAACCTCGATTTATTTTGTTACTTTTTGCATTGATTTTAGAGCCGAACATACTCCATTGCACTATCCTTGCAAGCAAATAGTTTCAGATCGGCCGTAATAAATAAAATGAATAATATTAATAAAGATCGGCTGGCGAGACTAATTATAATTTTTATGTTTTCAAAACAGGTATGTCCTACCCTACTGCTACTGCCACCAGTTTCAGACCCTGGCAGACGGCTTCTTCAACCGCCAGCTGCAGCTTATTGTCAACAACTGCACCACTTTGACGATCTTATGGGACGATCGCCTAGGGCCCATATGCCCTTACGCGGTATTAGCGGCTAGAAGCAACATATCAACCTTTACGCTGGCCTAGTGCCTAGTTGATGGAACAGCCTTGCAGTTCACCGTGCGACCAAAGTGCTTCTTTTACCGAAAACCAACACCCTGTGTACCATAAAGGAACAGCGCGTGACTCACGATAAAACGGAACAGTTTTTGCGGATAGAGATAAAAGAAAATAAATGGCATTCCGAGTTAATATGGCAATTGGTGAATATTCTATAAACATTTAACGTCAAATAAATGTACTTTACCAAATGTACTGTGTTGCTGTTTGATTTTAAAGTACAGTTTCATATTCCGAATTGTGGCGCGCTGTGTTGCGAGTTGATCTGTGTTGGTTTCCGGGTTCTGTGTGAAGTCGCGTAGAAGACGACTGGGCGCGTTTGCCTACACAGCACAGTAACATCACGGAGGGAGGCGGGGAATATGAATGTTTTGATAATGTCAGGCTCAGGGGCGGGGGATATGATTTAGTGCCGCAAAAGCAGGTCAGCCAGGGCGATGCGGCAAGTGATAGCATTATCACAAAATGGCAGCTCCCTGATGCCCGTTTTCGCGTGCGTTTAATGGACGAAAACTCGGGTAAGGTCATAGGAAATGTTTCTAAAATCGAGCGACTTAGGCTTAAAAACACATGGCCGACCCGTAGGGGCAATAAAACTATTTTACCGAAACCATTCCTTTAAGATTTGCCGTGGTGCTGACAATGAGTTCTGTTTTGTCATCATTCAGACATAGTCCATGAGATGCCATCTATGCCTGGATGATGAGGTACACTCTATTCACAAAGGCCAAATCCTTGTTGCAATCTCCCGTCAACGGGATGAGGATCTGTGCATCATCTGCATAGTTAGAGTAGGTGATACCCACGCCATCTAGATCGTCAAAAAGGAGCTTCGTAAAAATGTTGTACAGGGTAGGTGAAACGCATGAGCCCTGGGGCACACCGCAGGTAATATGTATAGGGTCCGCAGCTGCTGAGGGTGCGAAGACCCACATGGTTCTATTGTCTCGGTAGGATTGGATCCAACCTGTGGCTTCTTGTGAGAAGTGGGTAGCAGAGTCCAGGTGTTGGCAGAGAGTCTTGTGGTCAACCAAGTCGAACGGCGCCGAGAGGGCGAGCAACAGTAGAAGTGCTGTATTACCATTGTCTCTCAGGGTGTCTATTTATGCTTTAAGGTCGAACAGCGCAGTTTCCATTCCGTGTTGTGGTCTAAAGCCCGACTGACGCACTCCTAGGAGGTGGTTACATTCCAGATATTGTTGGATTTGGAGGTACGCCACCTTATCTAGGATTTTCAACAGGAACGGTACTGTAGTAATGGGGCGATAGTTAGTGGGAATGGACGGTCAAGAGTTTATTTTTGTAGGAGTGGGAGGACCCAAGACTGTTTCAAGTTGTTGGTGGTGCCGGTACAGAATGAGGCATTTATAAGCATGGTTATGAATGGGGAGCGGTCCCGAGCCCTATCCTTTATAATTTGTGCTGGGCAAGGGTCACCGTGGAAATTAGACGGTTTGAGAGTTAGGACGGCTTTTTCAACTTCTAGAGTGGATACTTTCTTGAAGTAGAAGAGGGGTGTAGGCAGTTCAGAAGGGGCAGGAGGTAGGGTGTTCGGGGGCAAGGGGCAGTGATATTATTAAGATTGGAGGCTCGGAGGAGGGATTCTTTTTTTATTAGTAATTTAAGCCTGAAGGGTCGTTATTTTATTAACTAGGGCGCTCTGAATGCTGGTGCACCAGTTTATGTCCTTAAGGCACGTGTCTGTGGCTTGGATAGGTGTTTCTATTTCTTTAAGAATTATGAACAGTTCTTTAGTATTGGAATTAGCTTGGGTAATGCGCAACTTGTAAAATTATTGTTTAGCAAGGATTATTTCTTTTTTGTACATGGAGGCTAATTTTGTGAGGTTTTTTTTATTAGCCTCGGATGGGTCTTGTCTCCAAATTTGTTTGCATTTACGTTTCTCAAGTCTAATGGCTTTTAGGTAGGGAGAGAACCATGTATTGACATGTTTATTCTGTTTGCACTTTCTGATTTTCAGGGGTGCTATGGTGTCTAGGGCAGATAGCATTACTTTATTGTACTCATCAACCAATGTATGTGGGTCTGTGGAGGCAGGAAGAGAATTCAAGATAGGGAGGATTAGAGGGATGAGTTTATTAGCTGTAATGTGCTTTGTATTCCTAGTAGGAATGGCTGGGGCTAAGTTGATGGCATGGTGGAGAGCTGTGACATCTAGGGAGTAGGAGATCAGATGGTGGTTGGACCAGGGCAGTGGTGTTATAGCCGTGACGGAAGTTTGGCAGTTGTGCTCTGCTATCCAGTCAGGGGTTCTATCTTTAGTATGTGTAACGCCTGTTACCTTTTGGGTAAATCCTAATTCCTCGAAGGAATCGTTAATCTGTGTGGCATTGGGATCTGAAGGGTCTTGTAGCCAAGATTAAAGTCTCCTAAGAGAAGGCTTGGTGAGGCATTTTTGAGGTTATCCGATAGGATGCTAGTGAGATCTTCTTCAAAGGAGCCTAGAGGTCTATAGATTAGATGTATAGATATAGTTTGGGTGTTACATATGGTAAATTTGGCAGTCAGTGATTCACATCAATCTACATTTAGTGGAGAAGCAAGTCTCAATGCTAGGCTGGTTTTGGCAATTATGGCTAAGCCACCACCTCGGGAGGTAGTGCGGTATATTCTTAGGAGGGTATAGTCTTCCGGAATGGCTAACATAATCGCTGGTGATAGCGATGAAGTCCATTTTTTTCAGTTGCGATTAAGTCGGCTATTTCTGTGGCATGTGCCACCATAGACCGGGCATTTATTAGGGCTCCTCTTATACCGAACAGTGTGGTCTCAGTAAGTGGTGCCAGGGTATTGTAGTGGTGCCTGGGGTGGGTGGTGGTGCCTCGAGTAAGTCGGCTATTGAGCTGGAGTGGGTGCTGAGTATTAGTAGTTTTATGCAGTGAAGTTTTGATATTAGGCTGGGGTCCTCTTAGATTTCTAGAGGAATTATTAGGAGGGGGGTGTAGGAATTTGGCTAGGGGTTCATACATTTTGGGGAGGCTGGCGCAAAGTTTGAGGTTTCTTTGGGAGAGATTGCATGGTCTGGTGATCAGGTCGTTTAGATTAGACGTATTGTTAGGGGGTGTCACAGACACAGAGGGGCAGAGTATAAGGCATATTAAGGTCTATTGTAGTGAGTAGGTGGAGGATTGTCCTTAGTAGGACCGTGTAAGTAGCTGGCATATACATTATTTATGTGAGGGGAGGCTACACATGGTAAGTGTACCATATAGGATAGTTATGAGGGGTCCGCGAGGAGTAGCTATGAGGCTAAAGCATAAAGTGGGCAATGCTGGCACAATGGTCGCATAGAGTCGCAGACTAGAGCATAGGACGGGCAGTGCTGGCACAAACATAGGAATAACAGACTGAGCATAATATAGGCAAAGTTGGCAGGGTGTTCACATAGATCACAGGCTAAATGTAATATGGGCAGTGCAGACGAGCTAGTCACACGTCACAGGCTGAGCATAATGTGGGCAATGCTGGCGAAAAGGTTGCAATAGTCACAAACTGAGCGTAATATGGGCAGTGCTGGCGAAAAGGTCACAGTAATCACAGGCAATGCATGATATAGGCAAAAGCTGGCAGAGTAGTCACAGAAGTCGCAAGCTGAACATAATATGGGCAGTGCTGGCAGGGTGGTCGCAAAGATTACAGATTAGGGTCAGCGTGAGTATATTAACTATAGGGCGGGTATAGGCGACTAGGATCAGCATAGGCGTAGCTAGTTAGGATCGACTGTGCTATTGCGTGTCTTTAGATCAAGTACCAGCCAGCTGTGTCAGCGCAACAGAGGCGCAGTGCAAAAAAGATAGATATTGCTGGAAGTAGTTAGTAGTGGCCAGGTAGTTCTGCAAGTGTTGCAGGCACGTCAGAAGGTAGCCGAAACTATATATCTAGGTTAATTAACAAAGGAGGTGCATACCTGAAAGGCTGTTGTCAAGACTAAGACTTGGGTCCCGATGCTAAACGTAGCGGACTGAGCGTGACGATGCAACTGTTGTACAGGTTAGTGGATACATTGGTTGTTGGGAGCAGTGTTATAGCGACCATGCGTAACCAAGGGCAGCAGATAATACAACAAGTCTCAGGGTAAAACAGTAATGCAGGTGTAATAGTACAATGTAAGATGGACTTGTCCTTTGACAAACTCCTTAACCAGACGGTGTGACCATAATGACGACCGTCCCGGAGATCTGGTGTAGCGGGAGATAGCAACCAGATGAAGTTTGATGGAGGAATGGGCCAGTCCTGCTCTGGCCAACGACAGCAAATACGATAGCTCCTGCAGAGCTGTGACTCCTAGAGGGTCGATCTTCTGTGCATGGCACCAAAATGCGAACCTCTTCCATTTATGTCTGTAGCATTTAAGTGGAGACGATGCCCTGGCCTTGGCAAGTATCTCCTTGCAGTCCGCTGGGAGATCGTAACCCCCGAACAGGAGCCAGCCCTTCAGGTTCAGCGATCCTGGGTTGTGGTGCAAAATTGCGCGTCCTTCCCTGGCGAGAAGATCTGCGACCACCTGAAGCTTGACTGGAGGGGACGCTGACATGTGGAGAAGGTCTGGGAACCAGATCTGCCTCGGCCACGCTGGTGCGAAGAGGATCATCCTGCACCGGGACTGCGCGAGTTGACAGACTAGTCAAAGAAGCCATGGCAAAGGAGGGAACGCATACAGAAACAGGCCATCCCAGGGGAATGAGAATGCATCCCCCGTGCTCCTCGGCTCGGGAAACCTGCTGGCGAATCTCCGGCACTTGGTGTTCGTCGCTGTCGCAAATAGATTGATCTAGGGATTGCCCCATCTACGTAACAGGTGATTGACTTGGTCCTGCCACAGATCCCACTCGTGGCAAGAGCGTAGCTCCCTGTTAAGGGAGTCAGCAATGGTGTTCTTCACTCCTGCCAGATGAAACAGGATGAGGAACATCCCGTGGGCGACGGCCCAGTGGCATAGGTCCTGCGCTTGTTTGTAGAGCGCTGGGGATCTGGTACCCCCCTGCTTCCTGATGTAAAACATTGTGGTGGTGTCATCCGTGAAGACCTGCATCACGGAGCTCTTTAGGGACGGAAGCAAAGACTTCAGGGAATCAAAACACAGCCCGCAGCTCCAACACATTGATGTGCAACGATTTCTCCTTGGTAGCCACAGGCCTCTTGAGTGAAGACTTCCGGTGTGAGCTTCCCATCCCTCCACGGAGGCCTCCATCGTGACCGTTTCCTGGTGCGGTGGGTTCTGGAAATCCGCGGCTCCGGACAGATGTGCGCAAACTCCCCACCACCGAATCGCTCGACGGAAGCTCTCGTTGAGTGTGATCTTGTCCTGGAAGCTTCCCAACAATTGTATCCAATGGGCGTCTAGGAACTTCTGTAGTTGACGCATCCATAGCCTGCATAGTCAGATGAGGTAGATGCCGGACGACATCATGCCGAGCAGAGAGTCGACGGACCTCACCGTGGCGACCTTCAGTGTCAACAGCTGTTGTACCTTGCCGAGGATGGCTGCTATCCTCTCCTTCGACGGAGACACCAGGCACGACACTGTGTTGAGTTGGGATCCCAAAAACAGCACGTTCTGCGATGGAGTCAAGCAGGACTTTGCATAGTTCACCGAGAACCCCAGATCCGTCAGTAGACGAACAGTGATGTTCTTCTAACTGGCCCGGATGAGCCAGTCGTTCAGATAAGGGTTGACGTGAATTCGCTGCAGCTGCGCAGTCACTGGCGCCAGGCACTTGGTGAAAACCCTTGGCGCCGACTTCAATCCAAAGGGAAGGGCATTGAATTGGTAGTGCGTCCCTTGAACCACAAAGCGCAGAAACTTGCGGTGCCCCTTGTGAATGGGGAAGTGGAAGTGCGCATCCTCCAAGTCCAGCGACAAAAGTAAGTCCCCCTCTTCCAGCTCTCCGAGCACGTCCCAAAGCATGACCATCCGGAATTTCTGGGACTTGATGCATTTGTTTAGTCGACGGAGATCGAGGATGGGCCTCCAGTCTTCTTTTTCATGAGGAGCTACCTTGAGTACTATATTTGTAGACTTGTACTTCAAATATGTTCTTCCAGTAATTCACAAAGGGGAAAACACAGACTTGGAAGACAGCAATGCTTTCTTTGTATTAAGATGATTAGTAAGGTTATCAACACTGTCTTATAGTTCGGTTGATTTTTTATTACTGTACTTTCCCTGGATATGCTCATATTTGTACACATTGCACTTACACTACTTTCCTTAGGGTCTAGTCACAATATGTGATAGTTATACATAGGGAAGTAGTAGCTTTGAAGCAAAGCAATCATTTCTGTGCATGAAGATAATCAGTTAGGTTATGAAGATTGTCGGGTAACACTGCTGTTTTTTTGTTTACTTCACTTTCCCTGTATATGATCTATTTGTATGTGTTGTCTGTGTTTTGTGTGCAGTAATGCAATAATGCAGGAAGTGGATTTGATTACGTACTTATTAAATGTTTCACAGTATGCAATACTCTAATAAGAAAGCATTTATAATTTGAGTATTTAACATGGCAAGGTTATTAATATTGCATCTCCATCATGTCTGCTGCACACTATGCCTACGTCATAATACGCTATTTGGATTAATGCATTACTTAATGCACTACGTACCTCATGATATTTATTCCAATGATCCTTGACACTTTTTTATTAACATTACAATAAGAATCCCTTGTACAGACTTTTCATGAAAGGTAAATTCACATGTGATGTCATCAATGACATTTGTGTCTTTGATGTCCTGGGTGTTCGTCTTAGCAGTGCACGGTGGTGGCGCGAGTTATGGTTGCTTAGCTTACCATAACTGGCGAATTTCAGGGGTTTTTAGATTTTACTTGTAACCATAACGTCCCTTTAACAAAGTTTTTTTTTTACTGATATATATATATATATATATAATGTTTTGCAGAAATTGATTGAAGTTGATGACAGAGACTGTATTGTAACTTTTTTTTTTGTAGGTTAGTGTGAGGGATAGATGTATTTGGACACAAGGTCAACTTATTTTAGTTTTGTTTTCATAGGAAGGGATATTTTCCTTGGGTTAGGGCAAGATAGGCCTTTTTCCAAACCTTTTTATTTCAATAGAACATGGCAACTATTGAGAATACTTCAAACTTTTTTTCTGCCTCTCACTGCTGACCTCTCACACTGGCCACGCAAGAGAAGCTTCCTTCCAGAGAGACAGTGACGATTTTGCTAGATTCATCCTATACACTATCAGTATCAAAACCCATAATTCAGAACAGGGCATGTGAACTTGCAACAGTTCATCTCAATCATTTAACCTGAATACTTGTTAGATCCGCTCTGCTGAACACAACACATTTCTGTTCAGATGGTTACTGTTCCCTCAGTCCCAGGCAGTTTTCATTTAATTAAGCAAGTGTCTCCAGGCTTATTCTTGAGCTCTGGGTTCTCTTATTGATCACCTACCGGCTAAGACCAAAGGTCCATGTCCTGGCTTTCTGTGTTCTCCTCTGGTTAATAACCATTGTATGGACATCTAGCGGTTGACCTCCTTATTGCATTCATCTTCACCGACACCAGTAAGCATCCCCTTGCTGTGCCTCCCACAGGCATTTCTGCTTGTTTTGTTGGGTTTCGTCCTCTCTGTGGGTTTCTCTTTGTACTGGTGGCTCTGTATGCACAAGGCACTTTCCTCTGCTCTGCTTCCCCGATTCCCCCGAGGTGCTCTGCTATGGCTGGCTTCATCTAGTAGGCTCACAACAGGGTCTCTGCACATCCTCACTGTCGCACATAGGACTGATCTCCAACGCTACTTGCGGGGCCCTTCACAGAGAATCCAGCCACAAAGTCTGGATATCCTCCCACATGACTGTGCGAAGGAAAAAAAAAATAACTCAGTTGGTGACATTGTTTCTTTAACCTCACCACACATATAAATATAGTATAGAAAATATACGTGTGTGGCCATTCAAAGTGATAACCATGTACCATTGTATTCTTGTCCAACCTACTTGCTACTGAGAGCTTGACCTTGCTCGATTACCAATACCAACAGGCAAGGCAATGTAAGCTTAAGGAATCCCGGTCCAGACCTTATAATTGGTCTACTTGTAACCACACATGTAATGTTCAGTGAACATTCCCGACGAGCAAATTAAGCAGAACCAGTAATAGTCAATATTATGAACCATTTTCATAGCACATAGCATAGACACAATGTTATGCACAATTTTAGGGCCTATGTAAAGCTGGTTGAGCAAGGGAAGTCGGTCTAGTGTCAGCAAGTTTGGGCAGCAGAGTAAGCCATACACACAGAGCTTTAAATGTCACCGACACTGCTTCAAACCAACAAGCCTTTAATGGCCAAAGAAGATGTGATAACGGCCCTGGCATGCAGCATTTCAGAGATGCCAAGCATTCAGGAATCCTTAACTGCTCTGCATGTTTTTCTGTTACCTTGGGACTCAAACTGCTGTATGGCATCAGTGACGGCTTCTTCTGGATCCATCTCAAATTCGGTCATGTTTTCATCCACCACAGCATCAAAGGTCTCCTGTGTGATTCGACTGGAAGCCATTTTGGATGTATTCGAACAATCTGAAATGAATGATCAGAAATTACAACAGTCAGGTTACACTAAATTAAAGGTGAGAAAAGTATATTCTTAGCACTAATGGAATTTGGTGACCTTCTGAAATACAAATTCATTGCGTTATGCCCTTTGCTCAGAGTGTGAACTTAATAGTCCCAGTGTTAACACTCTTGCTTTGTTGGTTTGAACCAGACGCTGACCCAGCATGACATCAGCATCTCTGCTAGAATTCCTAATGTTCTTCCCATTAACTCATTAATCCTATTCGTCCTTGTCACCGTCCCCCGACATAGGGATAGGAGTCCTGTCCAAGCACCCAAGTGGAATCTCTGCCATTTTTGGGCAAACCACTTATCACCCCAAAAAATACATATATAGCCAAGTGTCTGGGTGCAAACCCCATCAGTTCCATTGCGGGAGAATGGCATACAAGTACTTAAGTACTCCAAATTTCTGCAGCATCAGTGCTGGACCCCTTTACACATAAATCCCAGCGGAATACAACACACGCTTGTCAAATTAGCCCTCATCCTGATCACACAAACATAAAGGTGATAATACACAAAACGATGTGTGTTGCCCAAATAGCTACCTTATATGCTATGGGACTTCCTTTTGCTTTGGCCCAAGAAGTTGCCATTCCTCTTGTCGTCATCCAGGACTCTCAAGAGGAGGGAAACATCTTCTGTGCAATAGGCCAAAGCAATTATGGAATTATGGACAAATCATGAGCGTAAAGACATGTAGGAAGCCTTCTTGGATCAACCAATCAAAGTGATGAAAAGTGTAACTGGTGAAAAATGGCTCTCCGCAGACGCAGATCAACAACCACGCAACATAGAAGTTAGCCTTTATGGGGTTTTTATTGTCATGGCCAGGGTGGAGGTGGGGATAAACAGGGATTTCCCAATTCTGAGCATGGAAAGGAAAAACTTTGCCTTCTGAGATTATCTCAGATAGAGATACTGGTCTTCCTCGGGTTCTCAGATTTAGGTGCATAGTGTCAGGGATATATTTCCAGCCTTCTATTTGTAATCCACCCAGGGATAAAGTGCCTGACTCGCTTCTGCCTTTCTCAATCTCAGTCTCAGTCTCAGGGTTCTAGAGCCCCACACGCTTAGGTGTACAGTGCCCAGCTCGCTTTTGTAGGTATACATGGCCCAGCTCACTGTTGTCAGGATTCACAGCCAAGCTCACTAGTGAAGGGATACAAGTGCCCAACACACTAGCTTAGGGCTATTGTGTCTAGCTTATTTGTTAGCAGTCTTTTAGGCGTTTTGGCCCTTCACCTCTCTTCACACCTGCTGTAGATCTCAGGCTCACAAAGCTCTCTCGAACAGGCCAGGAGATGACCCAGACTTGCTCCCCTTTCTTAGAACTGCCAGAAGAACAAGTTACTTACCAACTGGTAACGTTCTTTCGACTGGATGTTCCTCCAACGTATTCCACATCTTTGACATGTAATGTCCAGAGCTGTGCACTTTGGAAACTTTTTCAGCAGAGGGCGTCCTGCGTCTATGACGACGGGTCGATGTCCCTCGAAGGCCTCCGTCGAGGGCGACGTCACCGGATGTTATATGGCGCCCGTAACATCAGTTTATGTTTTTTTCCCCACAAAACGTGTGGCACCAATCCAATGACTGCACATAGTCTTGCAGAAACGTAAGCTGCAATCGCTTAGGAAATTCTCCAGAGGGGACTGCTGGGAGGGCGATGTGGAATACGTTGGAGGAACATCCAGTCGAAAGAACGTTACCAGTTGGTAAGTAACTTGTACTTCGAATGGATTGTGTCCTCCAACGTATTCCACATATTTAACAGACTCCCAAAGCAGTACCAGAAAATGGAGGAGAGAAAAGAATTTAGATTACTCAATCAGATGGCGGAATAAAGAACCGCCTTACCAAAGGCCATATCCCGACCACGGATTGTATCCAGGGAGTAATGTTTAACAAAGGTGTGGATAGAAGCCCACGTGGCGGCATCACAAATGTTCCTAATAGGAACTCCCCGTTGGAGGGCTGTGGAAGTAGCCACGCCCCAAGTGGAATGAGCTCTCAACCCTTCAGGAGGGTCCTTACCCGCCAATCGGTAACTCTCGGTAATGGTGAGGATAATCCACCTGGACAGGGTCTGTTTGGTAACAGCCTGGCCCAATCAGTGTCCAGCATATCCCATAAAGAGTTGATCGTCCACTCAGCCCCTGGACATCCTAGAAATAAAAGCTCAGAGCTCTCCTAGAAGCCAACCCATGGAGTCGCTCCTCTTCCTTACCAGGATGAGGAGGAGGAAAGAAGTAGGAAGAACCACTTTCTGGCTCAAATGAAATCCAGCTACTACCTTAGGTAGAAAGGAAGGACGTACCCTCAGTACAACCCTGTCCTTGTGGAACACAGAAAAGGGCTGCTTAGAGGAAAGTGCCTGCAATTCACTCACTCTGCGAGCGGAAATAACTGCAACCAGGAACACTGTCTTGAAGGACAATAATCTCAAGGGACAAGAGTGCAAAGGTTTAAACGGAGCACCCATTAGAAATTTCAAAACCAAATTCAAATCCCAAACCGGCACCTGGAAAGGGGACGGCGGGAACACATCAGTCAGTCCTTTAAGAAATTGAGAAATAAAAAGGAATCTTAAAGTAAGAGCATTCTTCAGACGAGCGCTTAAATATAGACCGAGCCGCCAAGTAACCTTTAATGGTACCTACTTGAAGGCCCCTGTGGGTCAAAGAAAGTAAGACAAAACCATAAGAATGGAACACTGAAAAGGATCAACATTCTTTCCTCTGCACCAGTCGCAAAACATACACCAATGGCAACGGTACAGGGATTTTGTTGCTGGCCTACTGGCTGAAACCAACACCTCCATCACATTATCCGGGAGGTCCCAATCCTTATATCTCAACCTTTCAGATACCAAGCGTGTAGGTTGAGAGTTCTGACCTTTGGATGGAGAACTTGACACCCCCCTCTCACGAGAGCAGATCCTCTAGGTAGGGAAGACGGTGTGGAGGGCAGATGGACATTTCTAGAAGTTCCAGGTACCACGCTCTCCTGGTCCCATCCGGAGCAATGAGGATCATGTGGGAACCGAACCACCGTAACTTCCGTAACAATTGAGGAATGACGTGGACTGGAGGAAACGCGTACAGCAGTGGGAATGACCAATCCACTACGAATGCGTCTCCTAAGGCTCCTCTCTCGCACTTCCCGTTGGCACTGGTGGCGAAGAGATCCAATTGTGGAGTTTCTCAAAGGGCGAAGATCTCCAGAAGGACTTCCTGAGCCAACTCCCACTCGTGAGAGACCGTGTTCTGCCTGCTCAGAGCGTCC
This sequence comes from Ambystoma mexicanum, assembly GCF_040938575.1. Taxonomy (NCBI): domain Eukaryota; kingdom Metazoa; phylum Chordata; class Amphibia; order Caudata; family Ambystomatidae; genus Ambystoma; species Ambystoma mexicanum. The sequence continues at coordinate 386,506,554 of NC_090921.1, forward strand.
GCTGCTGCATTTTCGTCTCTGGGCAGATGAAATGCAGAGATTGAAATTCCCTGCTGGATGGCCCAGAACCAGAGCTGCATTACAACTCTGCACAACGGAAGTGACCCTACCCCCCTTTTTTGTTGAAGTAATGCATGGCCACTGTGTTGTCCGTCAGCATCAGGACACTCTTGCCCCGCACAGACGGCATAAAAGCCTTAAGGGCTAGCTTGATGGCCCACAGCTCTAAGAGATTGATGTGGAGTTTGGACTACGACGGAGACCAACGACTGCTGGCGGTCAAGTCTTTGGCATGAGCGCCCCATCCTGTGAGGGAAGCGTCAGTCACTACAGTCACCTCCGGCCACGGTTGCCTTCATTGGCCCACCACAGAAGATCCTGGGGGACCGAGATTGGAATCTGAACGGGATCCGACATCTTGCCTGAGAACTGCGACCCCTGCATCTTGAGGACCCATTGCAGGGATCTCATCCTCAGCCTGGCCTCTGGCACCAGAAAAATGCAGGATGCCATGAGGCCGAGCAACCTTAAGAATTCGAAAGCCGGGAGACTCTGGGCATGTTGAAACTTGTCCACCATATGAACAATGTGATGAGCCCTCACTTTAGGAGGTGAGCACTCAGGGACGTGTCCAACACAGCCCCGATGTACTGGAGCTGTTGAGAAGGTGTCAGATGCGACTTCTTGAAATTGAGGGATAAGCCGAGCCTGTGAGTGTCATGATGCCTGCCCCCGGAGCACCAGGCCAGGCCCAGCACCCCCAGAAGCAGGCATCATGCCCTCGGGTAAAAGCCCAGCGGCCCCTTATAGGGGCTCTTTGGACTCAGTCCTGGCGCCAGGCTCATGTTGGACATCAGTCCTGGTGCCACAGGCGCCAGGCTCATAAAGGGAGGTGTTTGGTGCACTTACCTGATGCAGACCATGCTGCACGCTTCAGGCCTCCCTGAGACCTGAAAGGGACTATTTTTTCATAGGGACTATTTCTTCACTCGGGCGTGGCCAGGGAAGGATACATACCTAGTTGGGGAAGGATACATACCTGGGACTTCTTTGGAGGCTATTTAAGCCACGCACAGACAGCAGCTCATGCTTCGCGTTGTTCTGCATTCCAGCAGCTGAACGCTCACCGTGTCTGCTCCTGGACTCCAGCCACGCCCGCCTCGAACCTGGAACTCTTGTTAGGAAAGAAGAGAAGAGAAAGGTGAAAACCACGAACTATTTCAAACTTCTTACCTGCATCCGGAATCTTCACTCCAGCATCCCTGAAGAAGGACTTCCATTTAAAAGCATTGCGTTGCTCGCTGCAACGCGCTCTTCACTCGCCTGTCCTCGAGACATCGCCCAGCTCCATCGCGGCTGTCAGCACATGTCGCCACATCTCTGCGCCTAGGGGAGAGAAGAAGAGACAAAAGGTGAGCAAAGGGAACACCGGAGGAAAGCCTAATTTACAGCCATAATGCTTACCAGCTTTTCTTGGTGTCATCCCATATTTCGGGTCGGCGCCGCTCGGTTGGCAGGTACCACACCCCGGCCCCTATGGGGAAAGGACAAAAGACATTATTGGGAAATGATAGACATTTAGAGGAATCGCCCTCACTAACTCACCTGAGTTTACCATCGGCAATTAACCCCTTCAACGCATCGTCTTCATTCTGCATCTGAAATAAAGGACAGATCACACGTTAGGAAGACAACATAAAAGGGGGCTCACTCTTGAACTTTTGAATCTTCATACTTACGGCGTTTCGCTCAGAAAAGTCAAGAGGATTTTGCCAGCGCCATTCTGAAAACCAGTGAAGTAACTGGACTAACGGGCGCCCCTGCACCAGACGCAGGATGGAGAGTTCATCCTTCCAAACCATAAGGTGAGCTTAAACCGGGGGTTTGGAGGAGGAAGTTAGAGGAGAACGAAGGGGAACAAGAGGGGAATCAAGCACACTATTCTGCAGACGGTTAATTCCCATTCTCATCTGCAGAAGGATATTCCTACAGGCCAGTCAAGCAAGAATTGGGGAACCAGTTCAATCGGTGTTCCGGGCTCTGCGCATCACGCTTGAAGAGGCCACAGCAATCCAGACTAGACCTGCGCCTCCGTGGGAACCAGGTGAGTGTTACAGAACGCGAAGCCTCCCTACAAATTCCCACCCAGGCGCTATGGAAACTTCAGAGACTGACCAGCTGGCCCAACTACTGGGGGAATTACGGGCCGAGGTACACGCCACTCGTCAAGAGACTAATGCCCTCAGGAGAGAAGTGATTGTAACAAGGGAAAGAACTAATGACCTGGCTAGACAGCTTTTGCAAGGTCAAGCTGGACAAACTCCTTTACCCGGTTCCGGGGGGAACCCCACTCCTGTGGTTTCCAGTAACCCTGTACAGATTAATCTACCTGGAAACATGCCGCTGGCCCCACCCGAACGCTTTGCAGGGGACCCCAAACGATTTGCCGTATTCATGAATCAGTGTCGTTTGCACTTCCTATGCAGACCTGGGGCCTTCACTAATGACCAGACTAAGGTAGCCTTTGTATTGTCATATCTCAGCGGCTGTGCTGCCGATTGGTCAGTTCCACTGGTTACTCAAGATGACCCGATTCTCCGTGACTTTCAAGGATTTCAAGCAAGCATGGAAAGGCAATCAGGACCTCCTATCCTACATTGCAACCTTTAATAGACTAATTGTGGAAACTGGGTGGCCAGAGGATAAGAGAATCACGTTATTTTATCGAGGTTTACGCGGAGAACTTAAAGATGTCCTGGCCCAAGTTATGAATCAGCCCCAAGAATGCACAGAATATATAGACTTAGTGATCCAATTGGATCACAGACTTCAAAACAGAAAAGCAGATCGGTCCAAGTTTTGTAACGCTCACCTGATTCCCGCAGAGGCGCCGGTCTTGACTGGGTGAATGCCGTATCTTCAAAGGTGATGTGTAACACACGGTTGGCTCTTTGGGCTGGACCTCTGTGCACTGTATGTCTGACTCGAAGAGTAAGATGTCTGCAGATAGAAAATATGGGATTAATGAACTGGGGTTATTGGGTGCCTCTCTCCTCTTCCCTTTCTCTTCTCCTGTAGAACCCCAAAGGTTAACGCCCTCACCTTAGGTAAGTGAACGCCGAGCTCTCCATCTGCCTCGGGGCAGGGTGCCGTAACCAGTTTCGTCACTGGATAAGGGTGCAGGCCTCTTGACCTCAGAGGACTGCTGTCTGTCGTTAACTGCACGAACGGTAAGTTCTGGGCACTTCAAATGTCTTAAAAGTCTTTTGTAACGATATCTCTTGTTTTGCAGGGTTCCGGCGATGGCGGATGGCGGGCTGATGAGAGTTGAGGATCGAACCCGCGTGAGGAATAGAAGCGCCTGGAAGCACGTAAGTAAGCGCTTGTAGCCTGCTTCACGATGCGCACTAACTGTCCCTTTTATCTTGCAGGTACAAGTTCGGAGCTTTAGAGAAGCTGAAGGGTGCTGGAATACCCACTGGATTCGGCGTGGGAAGGAGTAATGGCACGTGAGTAATAAAGTTGCACAATGTCTTTAAACACAGCTTCTTTTGTCTTTCAGATGCGGGATGCAGCGCCGAAGGCCTCCGGAGCGTGCGAAGAGCTGGTAAGCTTTTGTCTTTCAGATGCCGGAATGCAGTGCGAAGACCTCCAGAGCATGCGAAGAGTAGGTAAGCCTTTGTCTTTCAGATGCCGGAATGCAGCGCGAGGCGTTGGTGACAGCCGATGGACCAGGTAAGAGATGCGCTGCCACTGAAGACCGTAGTGCTAACCTGTTCTTTCTTTGTCTTTACAGGTGCTGCTGAAGACTGGATTCCAGGATGGTAAGCCTTTGTTCCCTTAGGCCCAGGATCAGAAGCAGAAGACACGATGAGCGTTCTGCTGCAGAGAATGCAGAATAACGCAAAGCAAGATTCATCCATCGGGTGTGGTTTAAATAGCCTCCTGTAGTGCTTAGGTGTCTCCTTCCACAGCCACGCCTAGGTAAGAAAAGAGTTCCTGCTTTCCAGAAGAGTTCCAGTGTTCTGAACCTAGGGAGTGGCTCCTGCCCCACCCAACAGGAAAAGTAGTCCCAAACAGAAGAGGATCAGGGGTTCAACTGGCAGGTAAGTAAGCAGCATGGTCTGCTGCAGGTAAGTCCACCCAAGCATTATGAACCCGGCGCTTCCAGCGCTGGGACTGGGCATCTTTATGAGCCTGGTGCCACTGGCGCCAGGACAGGGTCCAAAAGGTCCCAATTGGGACTGGCTGGCACTCGGAACCGGGGTTATGGGTCTGCTTCCAAGGGAGTCGGGCAAGTCCTGATCTTTTGGAAGCAGAGATCATGACAACTTTGAAACCCAGCCGTTGGTCAAGAGCCACGTGAATCCCAAGGGTGCCGATATCTCCGAGCCTATGCAAATTGGAGAGGTTAAAGGACCTTTAACCCAAAAGGAACGTGAAAGGAGGCGGCAGTTAAAATTATGTCTTTATTGTGGGAACTCTGGACACTTTCTACGAGATTGCCCGGCAAAACCGCCCAAGAAGGTGGTAGGAGCCGCTGATAAAAACCATGAAGACTGTTTCGGGAAACGACCCCGCCCGACAAGCGTAGGGGTCCGCTTGCCGAGCTTGAAAACTAACTCTCAGACCTCGCATTTCATTGTGCCAATGGTTCTCGTAGATCCGGAACAGCCTAAGCGGTTGCATGCAATAAAGGCATACATCGATAGTGGGGCTATAGGAAACTATGAGGATCGTGAATTGGTCTCTAGGATTAACCTCCCTCTGCGTCCTAAAACCAGCAAAGATGTCATCACCACAGTCGATGGAACTGAAATTGCCTCTGGACCGGTAACACATTCCACTACTGAGGTGACTCTTATTGGTCCAGACGGCCATCGGGAGGCAGTTGTGTTTGACGTAATCAAGGCTCCACAGTTTCAGGTTATTCTTGGAATTCCTTGGTTAGAGACACATAACCCTCGAATTGATTGGCGAGCGAAGAGAATAACCTTCCCGGATTGTGCACAAACCTGCTACCCAGAAAATCTGAAAATTAGTCTAGCATCAGTAACCTCTGACTCCATGCAACTACCTCCGGAATACCAAGAGTTTCAGGACGTCTTCCAAAAGGAACAGGCCAACACGTTATCTCCCCACCGATCGTACGATTGCCAAATCGATCTGGTGCCCGGTGCACAACCCCCTTGTAGCAGGATTTACGCCCTTAGAGAACCGGAAAATCTGCATTTGAGACAATATTTAGATCAATACCTAGCCAACGGTTTCATTCGCCCGTCAAAGTCTCCGGCATCCTCGGCTTTGTTCTTCGTGTCTAAAAAAGAAGGCGACCTTAGAACTTGTATCGATTACCGCGCATTGAACCAGATAACTTAAAAATCGTTACCCTCTGCCTCTGATCCCTGAACTCCTTGACCAGGTGAAGGACGCTTGCATATACACCAAGATAGATCTCCGGGGGGCGTATCATCTGGTATGAGTAAAAGAAGGCGACGAATGGAAAACGGCCTTCCGTACAAAATATGGACTATTCGAATACCAGGTGATGCCTTTCGGGTTGTGCAACGCGCCTGCTGCCTTCCAATTCTTCATGAACGATGTCCTTCGTGAACTCATCGATGTCTGTGTTGTCGTGTATATCGATGGCATTCTTGTGTACTCCTCTTCGGAATCTGATCACAGAAAGCATGTCAGGGCCGTTCTAGAGAAATTGCGCCTGCACAAACTGTTTGCAAAGCTGGAAAAATGTGTTTTCCATACCACTGAGGTTGAGTTTCTTGGATTCATCTTGACACCTTAAGGGGTCCGAATGGACTCGCGGAAAGTGGATGCCATCCTCAAATGGCCATCACCTAGTTCGGTGAAAGGCGTCCAAAGCATGCTTGGTTTTGCCAATTTTGATCGCAGGTTTATCCCGGAATTTTCACGTGTGGTGCAACCCATCACTGCACTCTTGCGGAAAAATAAACGTTTTGAATGGACCAAAGCAGCCGAACAGGCCTTTCAGGAATTGAAAGCTAAATTTACGTCCGCACCTATTTTGAAGCACCCACGTCCCGATCTCCCATATATAGTTGAAACCGATGCCTCCAGTTTAGCCATGGGAGCTGTCCTGTCTCAGAGAGACCCTGAAACTAACCAGCTGCACCCCGTAGCATTTTGGTCCAGGAAGTTTTCGCTGCCGGAGATAAATTATGCAATCACCGGTAAGGAATTATTAGCCATTAAGTCCGCCTTTAAGGCTTGGCGGCATTACCTTCTTGGCGCCCGGCATACCATCACCGTGATCACTGATCACCGAAATTTGCAATATTTAAAAACTGCCAAGGCTCAATCGTGTCGACAGCTCCGATGGGCTTTATTCTTTGCTGAGTTCGATTTTGTAATCACCTACCGCCCCGGCAGTAAAAATGGCAAGGCGGACGCTCTATCTCGAATTGGAATGGGAGAAATAGACACAAACTCAGAGCCTGTGCCGATAATTCCCGAACAAAGAATTTTGGGGATTTTACAATCCCTTGAAGACATTCAAGCACGAGTAAAACAATTCCTGGACTCTTCAGCCTTGCAGGATTGGATCAAAAGGGGGTCTTACTTTTCAGTAACCGATGGCTTACCTTACTTCCAAGGACGCTTATTTCTGCCAGAAAAGGAATTGCAAGAACTGGTTATTTCCTGTCACCATGATACCTTGATGGAAGGACATCCTGGCATTGCCAAAACAGAGGAAAAGATTAAACGACAATTCTGGTGGCCTTCCTGGCGAAAGGATATTAAATCTTTCGTGATGTCCTGTGGAGTTTGCGCCCAAAACAAAGGTCAGAAAACAAAACCCGCCGGTTTTCTTCAGCCCTTAGACATTCCACCAGCACCTTGGCACACCTTGTCACTAGATTTTATCACGGACCTGCCCTCCTGTAATGGATACAATACTATTCTGGTCGTGGTGGATTTATTTTCCAAAATGGCCCATTTTATTCCATTGAAAGGATTACCTACAGCTTTTGTTCTTGCCAAGGAATTCCTCCAAAATATCATCCGATTGCATGGATTCCCGTCCATACTAGTCTCAGATCGGGGAAGCCAGTTTATTTCTCATTTTTGGAAAAAGTGTTGTCAACTGGCACAAATCGACGTAAGACTCTCAACCAGCCACCACCCACAGACCGATGGTCAGACGGAGAGAACGAACCAGACCCTTGAACAATATCTACGATGTATATTGCACCAATCGGAGGGTAATTGGAAGGACATTTTATGGGTGGCTGAATATGCATACAATAACTCGATACACTCTGGAACTGGTCAGAGCCCCTTTTATACCCTATATGGACATCACCCTCGTACTTCAGACTTGGACTCACCTCTGAGCCTTGAAATGCCCGCAGTGGACCATTTGCATTCTACGATTACTCAAGCCTTCAAGAATGCAACTGCACGTTTGCAACATGCGAAAGGGAAATACAAAAAGAATGCGGATCTGCATCGAAGAGAGGCGCCTCCATACCAAATAGGGGATCAAGTATGGTTGGCTACCAAACACCTTTCACTCAAGGGGCCTCGAACTTTTAATCCAAGGTATTTAGGCCCTTACTCGATCAAAGCTATAATCAACCCAGTGGCAGTCAAGCTCGATCTACCAGCTAACATGCGGATTCACCCCGTTTTTCATGTGTCACTTTTGAAACCAGTGCACCCAGGAACCAGATTAACAAAGCCACCAGAACCGATTCAGATAGATGGGGAGCCTGAATTCGAGGTTAAGAACATTTTGGATTCTAAGATCTCAAAATCAAAACTTTTCTATCTAATTGATTGGAAAGGGTACGGGCCTCAGGAAAGGTCTTGGGAACCCAGTGACCACGTACATGCACCTCGGCTGGTAAAAAGGTTTCATCGGAATTTCCCAAACAAACCAAAACCTCCAGAAGGAACAAACTTGGGAGGGGCCTTGGGGGGCGGGGCGTGGGGGCGGGGGAGTGCTGTCATGATGCCTGCCCCCGGAGCACCAGGCCAGGCCCAGCACCCCCGGAAGCAGGCATCATGCCCTCGGGTAAAAGCCCAGCGGCCCCTTATAGGGGCTCTTTGGACTCAGTCCTGGCGCCTTTGGCGCCAGGCTCATGTTGGACATCAGTCCTGGCGCCATAGGCGCCAGGCTCATAAAGGGAGGTGTTTGGTGCACTTACCTGATGCAGACCATGCTGCACGCTTCAGGCCTCCCTGAGACCTGAAAGGGACTATTTTTTCACTCGGGCGTGGCCAGGGAAGGATACATACCTAGTTGGGGAAGGATACATACCTGGGACTTCTTTGGAGGCTATTTAAGCCACGCCCAGACATCAGCTCATGCTTCGCGTTGTTCTGCATTCCAGCAGCTGAACGCTCACCGTGTCTGCTCCTGCTCCTGGACTCCAGCCACGCCCGCCTCGAACCTGGAACTCCTGTTAGGAAAGAAGAGAAGAGAAAGGTGAAAACCACAAACTATTTCAAACTTCTTACCTGCATCCGGAATCTTCACTTCAGCATCCCTGAAGAAGGACTTCCATTTAAAAGCATTGCGTTGCTCGCTGCAGCGCGCTCTTCACTCACCTGTCCTCGAGACATCTCCCGGCTCCATCGCGCTATCAGCACATGTCGCCACATCTCTGCGCCTAGGGGAGAGAAGAAGAGACAAAAGGTGAGCAAAGGGAACACCGGAGGAAAGCCTAATTTACAGCCATAATACTTACCAGCTTTTCTTGGTGTCATCCCATATTTCGGATCGGCGCCGCTCCGTTGGCAGGTACTGCACCCCGGCCCCTATGGGGAAAGGACAAAAGACATTATTGGGAAATGATAAAGACATTTAGAGGAATCGCCCTCACTAACTCACCCGAGTTTACCATCGGCAATTAACCCCTTCAACGCATCGTCTTCATTCTGCATCTGAAATAAAGGACAGATCACAAGTTAGGAAGACAACATAAAAGGGGGCTCACTCTTGAATTTTTTAATCTTCATACTTACGGCGTATCGCTCAGAAAAGTCAAGTGGATTTTGCCAGCGCCATTCTGAAAACCAGTGAAGTAACTGGACTAACGTGCGCCCCTGCACCAGACGCAGGATGGAGAGTTCATCCTTCCAAACCATAAGGTGAGCTTAAACCGGGGGTTTGGAGGAGGAAGTTAGAGGAGAACGAAGGGGAACAAGGGGGGAATCAAGCACACTATTCTGCAGACGGTTAATTCCCTTTCTCATTTGCAGAAGGATATTCCTACGGGCCAGTCAAGCAAGATTTGGGGAACCAGTTCAATCGGTGTTCCGGGCTCTGCGCATCACGCTTGAAGAGGCCACAGCAATCCAGACTAGACCTGCGCCTCCGTGGGAACTAGGTGAGCGTTACAGTGAGGGAGCAGCAGGTGAGACAGAGGTGATCCGTACGCGTTCTCCCGAGAAAGCATTGGATCAGCCAGTCGTCCAGGTAGGGTAGACGTGAACCCCCCCCACCCCCTCGCCTCAGATACGCTGCCACCACCGCCATTAGCTTGGTGAAGACCCTCGGGGCGGAGGTCAATCCAAAGGGCATGACACAAAACTGAAAGTGCGAGTCGCCAACCGCAAACCTCAGGTACTTTCTGTGCTTGGGATGAATCGGCAAATGAAAGTAAGCATCCTGTAGGTCCAGAGACACCAACCAATCCTGAAGTTGAAGGGCCTGGAGGACTTGAGAAAGAGTGACCATCTTGAACTTGTCCTTCCTGAGAAGTTTGTTCAACCAACGCAAGTCCAGGATGGGTCTCAATCCCCTGTCTTTCTTTTGGATCAAAAAATAAGGTGAATACCATCCCTTGTTCCTCTTTGCTTTAGGCACCAGTTCTATAGCGCCTTTCTCTAGCAGGGCCTAGATTTCCTGCACAAGGAGCGAATCCAGAAGCTTCAAAGAGAGATTCCCCGGTGGATTGTCATGAGGCTGCTTTAGGAAGGGAAAACAGTAGCCGTGGTCTATAGTATCCAGAACCCACGCATCCGAAGTAATGGATCGCCACTCTTCGAGATGCTGAGACAGTCTCCTCCCCCCCCCAACCGGCGAACCATGGCCTCATGACTGTTTTGGAGCGGCAGTGCCTGAAGGCAAAGAGGCAGCTGCCTGAGTGGCTTTGGCACCTCTATTTCCCAGACTACCACAGGTACTTTTGTGCTGACCCCTTTGACTGGCGGCTCCTCTCGTTCTACCAAAGGAGAAGTAGTAGCGAAAAGAACCTCCTGTTGGGGAGGAGCGAGAGCCTTTGGCTAGCGCCTTCCTGCACCCCTCAAGCGCTTTACAATTAGTCAAGACTTCTAAGCACTATAGCACTGGGAAAGCTTTCTTCATGCAAAATTAATCACACACAAGCGTAGCAGTCACTAAATAAAGATTGTTAGGATTAAAATCTAAGTGCAAACAACTATGTAGATGAATTGATATGTAAAACTGTTTTACAATGTAAATTAGCTTTGTTTAAAACACACAGTAAAGAGCAGGCTCTCTGCCAAAGAGGAATGCGCTTGCGCTAAAAATAGATCACAGAGCTTGTGTGTTGCGTCACCTAGTCTAAGGCTGGAAGAGAGAACAAAGTGGATGAGCAACTGTTCCTGTCAATCACAGGCCAATGGGGATTCAGCATGTTTTTCTGTAGGAATTATTGGACCACATCAAATATAATTTTATGGAGTTAATGTTGAGAGAATGGCGTGAAGATGTGTTTATGTATGAATGCTTATAACGTAGTAAATTATGCTAAACAAGAACGACAAAATATTCTTGCATATTCAGCATACTGTTATGTAGATTGTCCCAAATGGAACATGACCATGCAACACTGGAGCCTCTGCAACATCCCTTGTATGGCAAGAGGGATAAGTTTGGTGGAGCTCTGCAGGTATCCAGTGACCAACTGAAGAGTATTTCAGCTGCAGGCCCAGGAGCAGTCTTCAGGATCTTGGAGTCAGCGGCGACAGAATGCTGGCTTGGAAATGGCCTCTGTCATTTCCCCAATCCTCATGATCTGTAAAGATTAAAGTCTTGTCATCATCTACAAGACAAACGCATGGCTTTTGAGACCCTAGACAGGTGGATTTACTCTGGTTTATGGTGATTATGGATCCCCTTTATTTAAGGGGCGGCCCTGTAAAATGGGGTTCGCTTTCACTCCCCTCCAACGCTGTCCCCTACAACGAAAAGGCAGAGTTTGACGCACAGCTGCGCTTAAAGATTTCGCCACAGCTTTTGAGGTCTGCAACCTCTCAAGGCTCTCGTCAGCCTTGCTGCCAAACAAATTTGCACAATCAAAGGGCATGTTTAAAAGACGGGCTTGCACATCCGGGGCAAAACCCTGCACTTATCAGACCTACCCTGTCTGCTGCCTTAAACCTAGCACTTGCAAATTGCTGTCTGGATTACCACTGTTTGTTGCCTTTTTTTTATTTATTTATTGTTATTTATCTGTTTCTCCTCTGCTTCACACTTTCCACTTCTCCCCCTTCCATGCACTTTTCCCCTCGCCCTTCTCCCATGCACTTGCACGTTCTCAATGTCACTGGGCCTAGTAAGATCGCTGTTTTGTTCTCCCCTGTTCGCCTCCCTTGCCTCCTCGCGCTCTGAAACACTTGTGTACGAGCACGATAGAAATAAATTCTCAATCAACCAAAAAAAAAAAAAGACTTCCGCAACCATGCAAATCTGCGTATAACGGTGCTCGCAGCCATGTACCGGCTTAACACTGTCGGCCGTGTCCAAACCCTACTGAAGGGATTCACACATGGCATCCTTGCCATCTTGCACGAGAGCAAGGAACCCATCCCTTTCTTCCCCTTCGGGAATATGCGCAGCCGCTAGGGAAACAGTTCCACAGTGTGTGTGAAAACCTTGCTAAGGCACAAGTTGAGTTGGCTGATTTCAACGCCATAGTCCCCGCATGCAACCCCAACCGTCAAAGCGTTTGTTGTCCTTATCAGGAGGGATGGTAGGGTACACCGCCTGCCTCGAGGTGGCCATAGCCGCCTGAACCACCAAACTCTCGGGAGTGGTGTGAGTGGATAAGTAGCTGGGGTCGCTAAGGAAGGGCGGTACTTCTTTGACAATGATTTGTTAACAGCCGGAAGAGATTCCGGTGACTGCCTAGCAGCCACCACCCTTTTCTGTAAAGTGAGATGAAAAGGTAACACCGGGTCAGAGGACAAACCTTGATCTAAAATGTCCGTTAGATCATCTTGTACAAAATCTTCTGGAGGACTGGACCAGCCCAGCTACTCTGACTCGAGCCATGAGCCTCCTGTATGACGACTCAGCAGGAGCGCCAGGCTCAGGCCTGCCAAATTCCACTTCTGGATAAGTGTCCAACCCACTGGCATCATGAAGGGCTTGCCTCAACTCCTCCAATTGACTGTCTTCAGAAAAGACAGGAGCCACATCAGGCTCAACACGGTCCTCAAACTCAGACCTTTCTTCCTCCTCATATATTTCGCCCAGAGGGAGGTAAAACCCTTGCTTCAAGACAGAAGAGGGCCTGGAGTCCACCACTGGCCTCAGAGACTTAGCAGTAGCCTTCCCCAGGGAACTCCAACGGTAATTTTTTGGGGAAAAATCCCCAAAAGGCGTTGAGGGGGGCTGAAGGCTTCGAAGCCAAGAGCATTGACTGCTTCAGTGTCGAGAGCACGGAAGGCTTAGGCGTCAAAGTCAATGGTGCTGATAAGAAGGCAAAGCCTCGAAGTCCGAATCCGACGGACACGGCGCCGACGGAGTCGACGCAGGCTCCGAGCCCTTAGCAGGTTTCTGCGGTCTCGCTGGGGACGAGGACCGAGACCTGGAAGCACGTCTCTTGCGACTATCCTGAGCCTTGTCCAAACGGGACCTCGAAGGTTCCTGATGCGAGTCGCGTCGAGGACCCAAGCCCGAAGGTGTGCGAGCCACGTTACAAAACCATTCCTTGCCAGCATTCATCAGAAGGCGCGGCCGGAAGCGTGCCTTGCGATTGAAAAATCGCCAACATCTGCTCCTTAAAGGCAGCCCATTCCTCTGGAGTCGAGGACTTCGTCGGGCATGCCACTTTCCTTGCGGCTCCATCTGCCGAAGAGGGTGGGGAAGGCGACTGGCGACAGTGCTTCCTAGAATGCCGGGACGAGGAAGAAGAATGGCGGGAACCACTCCGGGACCGAGATCTCCGGGCTTCCTTCCGACACGGAGAATCACCTCTCGAGTTGTCGGTGGATACCCCCTTGTACAAATTAGATTTTTGGGACTTACTGGGTTTAGAACCCCTACCTACCTGAAGTTTCCCCTTATGCTCCCGTCAGGCCTTGGCAGTCGGTGACTGGCATTTTGAACACTTGTCGGTGTCGCGACTCTCGCCCAAGCACCACAAACAAATATGATGCAGGTCGGTGATCGACATTTTAGACTTGCAGTCCCGGCAAGTCTTGAAGCCAGACCGCGGAGTTGGAGAGGTTGAAGAAGAAGACATCTCTATGATGAAACACACAAGGCGTGCCGAGTTCTGGAAGCAAACACGTTTTTGGAAAAAACGGATCTGAGGCTACGGGCACCGTGCCTCCTATTTATAACATCCAGTGACGTCGCCCTCAACGGAGGCCTTCGAGGGACATCGACCCGAAGTCATCGACGCAGGACGCCCTCTGCCGAAAAAGTTTCTGGAGTGCACAGCTGTGTGCATTAAATGTCAAAGATGTGGAATACGTTGGAGGACACAATCCATTCGAAGATAGCCTTACCTCGATGAAGGAAAAACTGGCTGGTCTTAGTAGGTAACGCTGATCTCTCTTGGGATTCAAACTGTCTGGAGGAGGGATGAAAAAAGAACACCCGGTGACAAGTAGACCACCGATTGAACCAAAGTGTGTAGGGTATGGGGGGCACAGCAGCTGAAAAAAATACATGAGTTGATCTTGGTTCAGGGCAAGTAGATCTTCAGGTTGGTAATATAGGCCAGGAATCCAATAGAGTAATACACGTCCAGAATGGAGCAGACAGGAGGACCAAGGATACAGAACAGGACTGTTAAGAAGGGGTATTTTCTGGAATCAAGGCACTGAGGTGAGTACTGGTAAACTGGCTATGATCACACAGGAATGCAAGACTAAGAGGAGAGGAAGAGGGAGAGAGAAGGAATGCTGCAGGAACTGGAGAAAATAGGAAGAAAGGCTGGGAAAAAGGCAGCATCCTCTCGATACTCACGGTCACAGGGCATTTGAGATGTATCATTGAATCTCTGTGGTCCACTCTTATCCTTCAGTCTCTCTTCTAGCGCCCGATGTCTAAACGTTCGATGGTGGCCACGATCCTGGAATGGACTTCAACGTCTCCTAACATGGAGGCCACAATGGGATGGAGAAAGCTTCCTTGTGATGGTTGATGGCTTATATCGGCTGTGATAAAGCCATGGCACTGATATTCCCTGTCGGCGTGGAATATTCAAAGCATGTGAATCCATGAAAAAGATACCAATGCTGGAGAACAGGAGTTACAAGTAAGCACCATACTCCTTCTCCAGCAGTGGATCTTTCCGGGATTCACATTCCGTGAATAGATTGCACAGCAGTTAACATTTTGTAATAGGAGGTGTAAAGGGAGAAGGCACACCTTAATGAAACAAGTGTTGTAGGACAGCTCTTCCGACCATTGCTTCAGCCTCTCCTTGTCCCTCCATGCAGTAATGCTTGACAAAGGTGCGCAGAGCTGCCCAGGTTGCCACACAGAGTATGTCAGACAGGGCAACCCCTGCCCATAGTGGAATGAAGATGAACGGGTCCTTGTAGTGGTCAATTGGCTTGGGTGTGCGCCGTCGGCATTACCGTGGAAAGCCATCTGACAAGACCTTGCTTTGAAATGAGCCGACCTTTGTTAGGGGGGCCTAAAGCCACAAATAGTGGAGACGTTTGTCGAAAGCTCTCGGTTCTCTCTAGGTAGAACTTCAGGACCCTTCGAAGGTCTAGCGAATGTAGAGTTTGTTCAGCTTGTGTGGACGATGTGAGAAGAAAACTGGTAGGGTTACTTTAGTCTGCAGATGAAAGATGGACCAATGCCTTGGGAATGAAGGTAGGGTTTGTTTTTAAGACGACCTTGTTCTTTTCAAACCATAGATATGGAAGTTTAACAGAGAGTGCATGTATTTCTGACACCTGTCTGAAAGATGTGATTACTACTAGAAAGGCAGTCTTCCACGACACAAACTTTATGTCTGTAGTCACCATAGTTTAGAAATGAGATTTCATTATGGCTGACAACACGGTATATGCATGCTCCAAAAATGGGAGCTTTCCCTTGCTTTCTGGTGTATCTAGAAATTGACGCCAAACGTACTTTAATGGACAAGTGAGATAAACCAACATTTGCAAATTTTAATAGGTATGGTGGAATTTGGTGAGGTTCCACACCCAACGGATCCAATTGTTTTTGTGAACACCAAGTGCAAACCGATTCCACTTGTATACATTAGGACCTATTAGGGAACTCAAACCTGTCTGCCTTTAGGGTGTTTCTGCATTTCTGTCATGATGCCTACCCCCAGAGCACCAGGCCAGGCCCAGCACCCCCGGGAGCAGGCATCCCGCCCCCGGGTAAAAGCCCAGCGGCCCTTTATAGGGGCTCTTTGGACTCTGTCCTGGCGCCGTTGGCGCCAGGCTCATGTTGGACATCAGTCCTGGCGCCATAGGCGCCAGGCTCATAAGGGGAAGTGTTTGGTGCACTTACCTGAAGCAGACCATGCTGCACACTCACCTGATGCAGACCATGCTGCATGAAGAACCAAGCCAAATGAGGCTTAGGAGGGACTATTTTTCTGAAGGAACTATGTTGTTACTTGGGTGGGGCTGTGGAAGAATACTCACCTGGAACTTCTTCCAAAGCTATTTAAGCCACGCCCGGACAGCCACACGTGCTTCGCGTTGTTCTGCATCCCAGCAGCTGAAAGCTCACCGTGTCTGCTCCTGCACCTGGACTCCAGCCACGCCCACCTCGAACCTGGAACACCTGCTAGGGAATAAGAGAAGAGAAAGGTGAAAACCAAGAACTTATTCAAACTTCTTACCTGCATCCGGAATCTTCACGCCAGCATTCCTGAAGGAAGACTTCATTTAAAAGCACTGCGTTGCTCGCAGCAGCGCTGCGCTTCACTCACCTGTTCTCGAGACGCCGCCCGGCTCCATCGCGGCTCTCAGCACCGGTCGCCACATCTCTGCACCTAGGGAAGAGAAGAAGAGACAAAAGGTGAGCAAGGGAACACAAGAGGAAAGCCGAACTTTCAGCCATATTACTTACCGGCTTTTCTTGGTGAACCATTCCACATCTCGGGTCGGCGCCGCATCTTTGGCAGGTACCGCACCCCGGCCCCTATGGGGAAAGGACAAAAGACATTACTGGGGAATTATAAAGACATTTAGAGGGGTCCCCCTCATCTCTAACTCACCTGATTTTACCACCGGCAATTTAACCCCTCAACGCATCGCCTTTGTTCTGCACCTGAAATAAAGGACAGAAAAAACAACATAAAAGGAGGCTCACACTTGAACTTTTGCATCTTCATACTTACGGCGTATCGCTCAGAAAAGTCAAGTGGATGTGCCAGTGCCATTCTGAAAACCAGTGAAGTAACTGGACGAACGCGCGCCCCTGCACTAGAAGCAGGATGGAGAGTTCATCCTGCCAAACCATAAGGTGAGCTTAAACCGGGGGTTTTGAGGGGGTCAGAGAAGAACGAAGGGGGAAAGGAGGGAGCAAGCACACTATTTAGCAGACAGTTAATCCCCTTTCTCATCTGCAGAAGGATATTCCTACGGGCCAGACAAGCAAGATTTGGGGGTCCTGTTCAATCGGTGGTCCGAATTCTGCGCATCACGCTTGAAGAGGCCACAGCAACCCAGACCAGACCAGTGCCTCCGTGGGAGCCAGGTGAGCGTTACAATTTCTGCGTGAGGGGGACTTGTCCGAACTCATTGAAGTCAGGAGCCAAGCCTTTAAGCTGAGAACCCAGGGTTGTGGTGTCGCACCTGCTGGTGCATATGGTCAGCAAGTCGGGGTCTTAACCCAGAGGGATTGGACGGTCCTGGGACAGGTGAACACGTTCTGAGAACCAAGGTGTGCCTTGCCCATATTGGCACTATGTGAATGAAGTGCAGGTCAACGTCGCAATCATTTGCAGGACCTTGCGTATGACTGGCGTTGGAGGGAACGCATAGGTGAAGATTCCTTACTATGACATTGCGAACGCCGCATCTAGCAATCAATGACGTGGATATCTGCTTGCGAACAGCAGGCATTTCTTTTTCTCCCATGTGGCAAACAAATCGATGGTCTGTGTTCCCCACTTGTTGAAGATTTGCAGGAGCTTCCTGTGCACGCCCCATCCTCTTAGTGAGGCATCCACGAGCAGGGTTTCCTAAAAGGGCAGATCCGTGAACGGGCTCCTTCGATGCAGTGAGATGGCATGAGCCACCAGTGCAAGCGGTCCGTGAGCAACTTTCTTATTGTCAACTTGTCGTTCCATGTTCCTGCTAGCTGGAACCACTGATCCGCTAGGAATTCTTGTAGCGGTCTCATATGTAACCTGAAATGCTGTATTAGAGGAATGCAGGACGACATGGTGCCTAATAGTTGCACGACGGTTTGGACAGTGATCCTGCCGCCTAGGTAGAATTTCATGATTAGACAGGGTATTGACGCTGCCTTCTCTACTGAGCGTCGTACCAGGCCCTTGTTGGTGTTGAACTGTGCCCCTAGCAACACTAGCATGTTTGATGGCATGAAACAGGATTTGCTTGAATTAAGTGCAAAGCCGAAGCATAAGAGGGTGTTGGACACCTGCTGGATCACCATTTCTGCTGCCTGAAGCCACAGTGCTCGTACTAACCAATCGTCGAGATATGGATACACGTGGTATCCTTTTTTCTTGAACGATGCAGCTATCTGTGCTAGGCATTTTGTGAACGCTCTAGGGGCTGAGCGAAATCCAAATGGGAGGACTATGAATTGATAGTGATTTGTGCCTAAAACGGATCTAAGGAACTTTCTGTGGCTTTTGGGAATGGGAAAGTCGTCCTCCCTTATTACTATGACACTGCCAAAGTAACCATTTTGAACTTTTGTTTTACATATTTGTTCAGACTTCTTAGGTCTAGAATTGGTCGCCATGAACCGCCTGTTTTTTTTAACCACAAAAAATCTGTAGTAGGTGCCCCTGCCTCTCTGATGGTTTGGGATTTTTTTTTATTGCATTTTTCTATGAGCAGTTTCTCCACTTCACTGGTTAAGATGTTTAAGTGTGGCTGGTGTTGAACTATTGGGGGCGTTGGAGGGAGGGGGGTCCATGGAATTCTATGGTGTGTCCTCTTTGTATGATGTCCAACACCCACTTGTCTGTGGTTAACTGTTCCCACTGCTGTAGATGGTACTGCAAGTTGCCCCACACTTGCTGTAGTTGGGCCGTGGGTGTATCTGGGTGTTGGCAGTCAGGCTTATTTTTGCTGTCTGCCCCTAGAGGCAGATGTTGTTTGTCGCCTTCTTAGAGCTTGCATGTAGTCCTTTTGTTTGTATGGGTACGGCCGGCGATACCCTTGGTAGGATGTCTGTGAAAATGAGGTTACCCTCTGGTATACCTTTCCGTCTCTATTTGTAACTGTGGAAAGACCTGAGGCCCCTCGGAAGGAGTGAAAAGTGCATCTCACTGTCAGCGTAGTGAGCAATCTCGTTATATCTGTCCTTTTTTATGGCCTTCAGGGCGTCATAAATTTTGGGACCAAAGAGTTAGTCTCCCTCGAAAGGCATGTCTACTACCTTTGATTGAACAGTCGCTCTGCAATCTGTGCATATTTATCATGCCTGTCTCTGTAGCATGACTCCATTACGGATTTGTTTAAAACAGGTTTCCGCTATGTCGACTGTAATGTTGATCGCATGATTGGAGGAGTCTCCCCTTCTCGTAGGATGTCCAGGGGCTGCTTTCTTTTATCCTCTGGCGAGTACTCTAATAGCGGCGCCATCCGGTTCCACTTCTCAATCATATCTTGAGACTGCCAGTGAATTAGCCGCTTTTACTGTCGTGGCTCCTGTAGCCAGAACTTTCTGGTCAAATGCATCTTGTTTCCAGCTGTCATTGTCAGGTGGTACTGCCCATTTTTGACCTTGAGCGTTTGATTTTTGCATGCTGCTTCTGCTACCACTGAGTCAGGTGTTGGCTGGGATGTAAGGCATTTCGGGGATACCTGCAGTGCCTTACATTGGTTCTCCAAACAGCCTTTTGATGCTGGTTCCGAGAAGGGTTTTCTCATGAGTAACAGCCTTTCTTCCCAGGCATGGTTTAAAATGGAAATGGACATTACCGCCTTTCTGTGCTTGTGATTTAAATCGAAAAGGAAACCATCCTCTTTCTGCTCAGCCGGTATTAGGCCAAATTCCTCACAAGCCTTTTGGACTGTATTGTGAAATGCTCTTATGTCGTCAGGTGGAGTCTTGGTTTAGACCCAGTTCTGTGTCCTCCCAGTTATCTGGCTGCAGGGCTTTCGAGGTAGAGGTGTCTGTGTCCATATTACCACCCTCATCGTCTGTGTTGGAGGATTGGAGTTCTCGCTCTTCTTGACTGCATGGAGAATATTGTGGGCTTGGGGAAGCCCCTCGTAGTTTACTGGGGCTGCTGGTCCCGTTTAGTCGTGTGTGCCTCATAGGCGGTTCTCTTTGCAGGGAGGTTATATGCCTGGTGGGTGTATTGTCTCTTGGTTCATTGACCGGTTTTCTCGTAGCCGTATTGTCGGGACCTGTGGGGTTCCTCCGAAGGCCCTGGCGCCAAATTGGGTGCAGGGTTGGTTCACTAGTAGCCTAGTATCCAGTTGTTGAAGTAGAAACTGCAGAGTAGATAATACCTGTAATGGTAACGGGACTGTGGGTTGAGTAAAGGTTCTGCGGAGAGGCGGACGGGGTCGCCAACATCGGCTCCGGTAACTCCTTCACCCTTGGCTCCACAGGTGCTTCCGTGGCGAATATTGGTCTCCCTCCGATGACTGGGCGAGTACCCCTGTTCAAATTCTGAATCAATATGGTGCTTCAGTATCTGGTCTGAAAGAACTGACAATACCGGAACCGGGGCTGGACCTTTGGACGCTATAGGGTGATCAGTGTCTCCCCCGGGGCGACTGAGGTGAAGATGGTTCCCCACTTTCTGCTACTATGACCTGATCTTCCACGGCATTATGCAAGTGCAGGGTTCTGACAAGCAGTTTAAGAACTATTGGGCCTTGTTGTACAGATGCAGAGCCCTCTATTGCTTCTTGTTCCTTTCTATCGGATATATGTTTATCTTTTGTGCTTTAGCTATTCCAATTTTGCTTCTATTTTCCAGATTTATATTTTCTGCGTGCCCGTAGAGGAGGATGCTCTAATTTCCTTTTTGCCCCCACCCCCTGTTGACGGCGCAGACAGGAAAGGCGGCGGTGAATTTCCATGTACCGTCAATGCTGCCATCAACGTTGTTTGGCCTTCCGTGGACGGCACCGTCGTTGACGGGGAAGTAGCCGACAAGGCCGACAACGGGGTCTTCGCGGGCCCTGGTGTTGTCAACAGGTGTGTGGACGATATTGGCGTTAAATAAGATTTTGTCTGTTTACCCGTCAACAACAATGGTTTGTCGACGACGAGGCCCGCGACCATAGTTTTATGGTCGTCGACAATGATTGTGCCATGGACAAATGTGGCGCCGTCAATGGTGTTTTTCAAGCGACAGCAGGAATTGTTGCGCACATTGACGGACCGCTTACAGTGGATTCCACCACAGTTTTGGTCCTCGGCAGGTCCCTCGTCTGCGAGGCTGTCGACGGAAGGGCAGATTCTTCAGTCTTTCCTTCTTTTTTCCTCTTGAAGGTAGCCGAAGAAGACATGCTCTTCCCTTGTACTCTCTGCTCTCCCCTCGGCCTTTTATAGGTGTTTGGCCTGTCTGATCTGCCCTTCCCCACACATCTAGAGAATTCAGCCTCTGAAGTGGGGTATCTGCCCTCATTCAGCCAAAGGACTAGTCACCTTTTTCTATCCTAAAGGGTTTTTGTTCTAAAGGAGGCACATATTTCACAATCCTCCTGAATGCGATTAGGGTAGAGACAATAGATGCATTCAGAATGCTCGTCTTCCTCATACACATTCTTAATTTACTTTACTTTAAATTATTTGTAAGGCGCTGCCAAAGTGGCCCGAAGGCATACGGGCGCCGAAGGAGCTTAAAGGGGCACAGTGTCTAAATAACAAACCAGGCAAGCCCTAGCCCAGGAATTTATCTAAAAAGATTAATGTTAAGCTGTTTCTTGAAACACTCCTGAGACGGGCAGTTTCTTAATTCGACAGGCAGGGCATTCCACTTAAAGGGAGCAGCCACCCGGAAGGCCCCCTTTTTTACTAATTCAAGGGAGGCTTTTAGTATTTACAATAGTTTCAGACTATTTGAGCGCAGGGAACGTAGGTCTGGTTTGTTTTTAAGTCTGCAGGCTTCATGACTGGCATGCCTGCCTTGAAAAGAGCTTACTTTTTTCTTCCATATTATGAAAGTAAAATAAACACTTATTAGATGATGTTTTTATAACGTTGTGAAGAAGCATTTCAGATTTTTGAAGAAATATATATATATATATATATATATATTTCCTCCAGGAGAGAAAGCCTTGAGGACTCCTCAACACGAAGGGAGGTTAGAATCTGAAGATAGCCTCCTGGGGGGCTTGTCACTTGAATGCAGAATGCACCCAAAAGAAAATGTTACTGCAGATTCCCAGCCTGTCGGTGGGGAATATTCAAAGCATGTGAATCCACCATGAAAGATCCAATGCTGGAGAAAGCACATGCAAGACTGAGCAACCCAGTCTCCAGAGGCCAAGAGAAGTAATAGCACCCAGTATAAGTGAATCAAATAAAATTAAACAAAAGGACAGATTGGACAAAATCACGGTCTCTTAACATGTGATGCAAGACCAGTAGACAAGGCCTATTCAGAAAGCTCTAGATGAAGATAGCAATGTATCGTCACTCCCTTTAAAGTTATACAGTCAGCAAGGTCAGCTACAGAGGAGAAGGCTTGGTTTAGGGCCTAACTGATGAGAGATGGTAGGCAAATAAGCCAAGAAAGGCAATTGTCTGACCGTGTTCGCCTGCCACTGGGTTCCGTTGCTTACGTGCTGCTAAAGAGCCGAGTGTCCAAGAGTGCCAACCAATCATGAAAGTCTATGTAATGGTGGACCATACATTGTTCCAGAAGCCGATCCGCTGCTGGTATTATGTTATTATTATGTTATCTGTATTTTACATATTAGAGGTTGTTCAAGGCGTGCCTACCAAATAAGGGGCAGCCAATGATGATACTAACACATATAGGAACTATAGGTGTGTATATATATATGTTCCCTTAACCAATCCCTCTGGTTTTTACTCTTTGCCATGTAGGATGACATAGCTGCCTTACATCGAGGTATAAAGCCTTTTGTGTAATTGAAATGAGTGTGTGAGCTACAATCTGTTTGCCAGGTTTTCCTACTTTCTTGAACTGATAATAAAGTGGTATTTTGCCATAGTCTCCGAGTTTGTTCGGTTATTTGGGCCAGAGATCATCTATTTGGTAATACCATTCAGCACCTGGAACGCTCCAGGTGCTATTGCACAATGTGAATCACAGATCGCCTCCACTTTCTATTCAGGATCAACAGAATCACCCAAGAGAAGCAGAGGAGGACATTGTTGCGAAGGTAACCAGCTGGGTTTGAAAGGACACAGTAACAAAGCATGAACGATGGGATGGATCCTATGCCATGAAGGAGGAAGATAGACGTAGGCGATAAGATACCAGGTTGATGTTGCGAATGACGTGGAAAGGACCAAAACACCTGGGAGAGGTTGCAGTAAGATAAGCCAGTAAGTCAGCCAAACGATCACCCATTGAACATTCCAGTCCTTGAGTGTTAACGATATCAGCTTTTTTTCATTTTAAAAGCTGGCGTTTTGTTTTGTAGTGTTTCCATAGCTTTAGTATGACCCATGCGAATACCCTCAATTTGAGCTTGTGCAGAAGGCACCACAGACTCGGATGGTATTTGCGAAGGGAATGCACAGGGATGGTATCCAGAAGTATAAAACAAGGTATTTCTTGTGTCGAGCTGTGAATGCTGTTATTATAGGTGAACTCTGCTACACTAAGAATTGGCACCAATTGTTCGGTGTGGCAGAGGAAAAAAGGACAAAGATATTGTTTAACGCTTTGGCTAAGGCGCTAAGTGCACCCGTTGTATTCAGGGTCATACCCAGAGGAGAGATTTCAACTGATAATCATCAATTTCCATAGAGCAGACCAGAAGAGGCTGGGACATTGCCAGCGACTGGTATATTGAGTTGCCCTGTCAGATACGATGGAGGCAGGGAGCCCATGAAGACATACATCCCTTCAAGAAAACCTGAGTCATAACATCTTCTGTAGGTAGAGCATGTAAGGGTGAAAAATGGACCAGGTTAGTCAGGCGATCCACAGTGACCATAATGGTTGTGTGTCCCATTGACAGAGGTAGATCCACTATGAGGTCTGTGGCAATCTCTCTCCAAGGAGCTGAAGGGATCTCGGTTAGATGCAGCTTTCATACCGGCGTCTGCTGGACATCTTCTGTTGGGAACAAAAAATGCATGTGGACACAAAATCTTTCACATCCTGTTTAATCGAAGGCCATCAAAAGTATCGACTGATCAACTCCCAGGTAGAGAGAAAACCCCTACGACCTGCAATGGGAGAGTCATGACAAAGACAGCACTTGATGTTGATAGGTTGTAGTAGGGATACACAACCTTTCGTCTTCAAAAAGGAATCCCTGGTGGCGTTTTAAGGTAGGACAGGGTTCTTGAAGGAGAGCGTTGTCATTTAATCATTTGATGCCAGCTAGGAGCGCGTCCACTTGACACAAGAAATATTAACCCTCTAGGATCAGACTTGGATATAAGGAATCGTACGTTTCCATGCCATCTAGACGGGCAAGTGCATTTGCAATAATGATGGAAGATCCGAAAATAGAAGTAATGTGGAAATCATATTGTGTGAAGAAATACGCCCAATGTGCTCAAGGACCTGGATATTCCTATGATCTGATCGTACCTCAAATTTTTAACACGCTCCAATAAAATACTGATGCTGTTAAGAGTAGATTTCCCTTTTTGTATGAAATTCGTTCCACCTGTGAGTTTTTGACTGATTACACTGAGTGAGTGGTATCCTTTTTCCACACGGACTCCTTTTACGCTCATCAGGGAAACCGTTTTTACCTCTTTTTCGGAGTAATGCGTTCCTCCAATTTTAAAGGCATCTACAGCACACAGCACCCTCTGTGCAGTACTGTTGGAAACCTCTAGAGCTTCTCCTTCCTTGTTTCTCAATGTTCTCATGGTTAATTCATAGTTACCAAGGCAGAGGGATGTATTTTATCCCACCGTTATTTTCTTTTTCTTTTGCAAGATCAGCACACACCACCTTATGTGGACTGCAGAGGGCATCCCATGTATCCCTTTTCTAGACTCTCAAGTAACTCTTTGGTTACTGTGACAAGTGCATCTGTTTACGCTGGTGGCAGTGTACCTACTACACAGCTTTTTATGGACTTTTGTCACTTTCATCACAGCTGTGGTAAGGGTCCGAAGCCACATCATTTAGCCAAAATGGTGGTTTTACTTTCCTAAGCCCTGAACTCAACGACTTGTCCTTACTGTTTCCTTCTTCTACCGTGCACAGTGGGGGGAGGTTCCTCTTGTCAGTTGTCTTTGTCAGGCTACCTTTGGAAGGCCTTCAAACCTCCCCTGCCCATTGTTCTGCAGTGTGCCCGAGTGAAACCAATTCAAATTGGGAGGCTGGCTTTCCTCATTGGACAGCCATCTCCAAGTTTGAATGGTGCATGGGACATGATTGATGGACTCAGCCAGTTCCTGGATAAATTCCGAGGTCCTGGAGCTGAAATCCAGACGTGACCACTGGAACAGAAGTATCCAAAGAGGAAGAAGGACATTGCCAGCAACTTCCAATGACCACCAGAGCCTGCTGAATGACCGCTGCAGTCCCAACCTCGACTTCCAAGCAACAGGGAAGAGCTGAAGAAGCAGACTTCCTCCCATGGACTGGTGGGCCAACCCAGTCACGGAACGAACTACAATTTGCGCAATCCCTGGAAGAGCTGCGGCCTATGTGGCCTGCAGTTCACCAATACCCAGAGTCCTCTGCTGCATCACTGTGCATAGTATACCAAAGCGCGGTTTCAACTGGAACTTGGTGGGCATTCTTCCAAGCCTTCAATGACAACGACTCGAGCCAGCTTCCCAAGGACCCTCACCAGAGACGAGGATCGAAAAAAGTAGAAGTGTCTACTGCTGTGACAACAGTCATTCATCAAAGCCTGAAAAAGGCGCCAACAAGCAAGAACCGTGAAGACCATTTGCTGGACATCCATCTGCATGAGAGCTGTTGCCAGATCCACCGAAGTCCCTTTCTTCCATCGCCAAGACCGAGAAACCTGTGGCCAGGTTTGCGGTCGCCTCATCGCAGGGACCGTCCTGCAGCAACTGCTTCTTCACTTGAAGGTAATGTCCAGCTACTGGCTCAACTTACATGGAGTCTGCTTGCTTGATCCTGTGGGCTGCAGATAGTGTGCATCTCGCACCCCTCTAAATTGGGGGGTGTACAACCTATTGTGCTCTATCCTGCCTTAGCACATTGGTCCTTGGGGCATTCCTTCAAGGAAACATCCAAATTTCCTTGACCTGTGAAAATAACTTGTACTTACCTGCAAACCCAGAACAGATCCTGTTGGGCTCTGCCACTCTGAACCTTGTACTCCGTTTTCCCGCATTTCTGTGAAACCCCTGGTCAATGGTGGCCCAGTGGCCCCTCTGAACATTGTAAAAATCTCATAAGATATAGTTGGACTTGTTAAGATAGGCTAGAACAAAGTTACTAAAAATTTTAAGAGTTTGGAAAAGTTAGCATATATGTTTCAGATGGCTCTACTATGCGATTTGTCACTGAAAAGGGTATTCTAATGTGACTACAACTGGGGTTTACTATCCTAAGATTATTCCAAGTGTTCCTCTACTATTTTACTATGTTCTAGTACTGACTTGAAAGTTACAACATTGTACCTAAGATGTACATAATAAATAACTATTTGTTTATATGTTAGGTGTATCAGTGTATTCTTGCATTAAGTGTACTCTTCGTTCTTTGTACTTCACTACAGCCATCCTCCATCCTTGGACTATGTCTGGCTGCTCGCCATTCTACCAAACCCTTATGTGGTGCAAGCCTAACCTAAGAAGTGTAACCTTGTTCATCAAAAGGTGGGCTTTCCGACGTTCTGTCACAGACAGTAACTTCAGTAAAACCCCCAACAGACGCCAATCCATGCGAGCACGTTTTATGGCCAATAACTCCTTCTCGATCACAGAGTACTGGATTTCCGAATCAGTACGTTTCCGGGAATAATAGGCAAGGGGTGTACTCTTTGGTCTTCATTTTGTTGTTTTAATACTGGCCCAACAGCATATCTCAAAGCATCTGCCTCGACAATAAAAGGACAAGTAGTATCAGGCGGTTTCAGTACCAGTTCCATGGAGAAAAATAATGCTGAGGATAGTGAAGGCTTGTGCAGCTTCACAAGACCATAGGAAAGTTTTTTCATTTTAGGAGGTTTGTCAGTAGTAATGCCATGTGCGAGAAGTTTGGTATGAATTGAGAGTAACGTTTGCCAGTCCTACAAAACGTTGAAAATCTTTGATCAAGAATGGGGTAGGCCACTGTAAGATAGCTTCAACCTTCTTGGTGGCAAAGAATATTGGGGCCATCTTAGACTCCACTCTCTCCTTCTCTTTTCACATCTTCGACATCTCCAAAAAGTCCAACTACCAACTGAACACACTCAGAGGTATGCAACCTTTTCTCACGTTCCCTCAGTCTCACCACCTCGAGAGCCCTGGTTCTCTTTAGGCTTGACTATTGCAACAACCTCTTTCTCAATCTTCCTACTTCTACTCTCCGTCCTCTACAACTCATCCAGAACAGGACCGCAAGACTTATCCTTGGCCTCAACCCCTGGGACAGCTTCTCTCGGGCGCTGAAATCCCTTCACTGGCTCCCCGTGGCTCCAAGGATCAAGTTCCAAGGCATAAATTAGTTTTAAAAAATTGGTTAGAGTTTGCTATTTAAAAAATGTTTCATTAGCAAACCGACCCATTTGATTAGCAATTTTGTCCTTATATTGTTAATGTCACCCTTAAGCTATTTGTACCCAAGACATGAAGGCAGGAAATGAGAAATAATACAACAATTTTGCATACCGCTGAAATAAGACATTAGTGAGAGGAGTGTAGCCTTGCAAATTCTTGAAACTTCAGCTACACCTGGAGGTCGGGTAAATTAGTTTACCTCTCCAACCTAAGAGCAGACACCAAATTTAAAATGCGATTTCTGTAAAATGGTAAATGTCACTATAAACCTACTTTGTTTGGCAAACTGCTGCCACCCAGAATCCGGCCATGCACAGTGAACATTTGTTTGATATTTACTGCAAAGTAAAGGTTAAATAAAAGTTTCAAACATATCTTGTAAATGCTCCTCGCCCTTAATAAAATCTACTCGATGGTGCGAGTGGGCGAAAAGACTTTGTGAGCCATAGATGAGTTTCCTGTAAAATGTTAAAGGTTAGCTGCATTAGTGGGCACAAATAGTTATGATAAAAGGCTTGGAAAACAGTTAGGCCAGCTGTCTACGGTAGGTGGTGATATATAATACAATCATAATCCTAAAGCAAAGCGCGCTCTGGAGGCTAGCTACATTGTTTGGTATTGCAGTAGATGTACAGACTGGATGGAACTATTGATCACTACTTTGCGTAAGCATCTAGTTTGCTTTGTGTATTGATCATGTAAGGGGAAATAAAGACTAAGTGGATTGCATATCAGACAGAGAACTTGACATACTAGGTGGAATATTGTAGTTTATGGTCATTTCACTTTCAGGGTCCCTGGTATATAGCAACAGGGGTTCACTCATGGGTTGTGCACCAGTTCCAAGATGTATGCAACCTTCAGGTTACAGAAGTAGGTTTGCCATCAAAAGCATTTGATCATGTGATGATGTACATTTTCAAAAGTAGTCACTCGTCAATATGATGCATCTTCCCCAACAAAATGAAATATAGTTGACACTATGACATTTAAATACACTAACCTAAACTTTACTGTAAAGCATTGAGATGATGCAGTGTTTTACAGTACAAAATCTGTAATTTTGCTTTATGTAACAACTTACATTTTAGGAATGGAATTGCATGACTGTCTTTTAAAAAACAAAGTTGACACATGCTGATCTTCGCTATACAGGATACAGAAAGCTTAATAAAAGTATCATCCCGATTACTTCTAATTTGCAATTTGAAAAGAAATAAATTCTTGCCTAGCACTCCTACACATGTCTTTGGCAATTAAGAGTGGAGGAGATGATTACTGCTGCACTTTCTCTCCATTAGCACTTGAAGTGAACAGAGAAAAGAGGGTGAAGACAGCACTGAGGGCAAGAGAGGAATGCAGGGCGAGCTGTACTTTCATTGAAGAGGGCAACTTAAATAGCCAGCTCTGCTACACAAGTGTCCATTTGATTAGCAAGCCTACAGAATTGCATGGCAAATTGCTATGTGACACTGCTCATTTTATACCTTGCTATGCATAATCCACAAGGCTTTCTGCGGCCAAGGCCGGCACTATCTATAACACTCTCGTCCTAAATACTCTCCCTCTGGAATTCTCTGCTCGACCTCCAACTCTCTTTGGGTGAGCCGCTTTCACAAACAGAGATTTGGGGGTAGAACATTGTCTTCTGCAGGCCCTCTGGAACTCCTCAAGAACTTCCTCTTCTCTTCCTCCTCCTTGCTAACCTCTGTTCTTTTTTTCTCTCCACCCACCCTCCTTCCCTCCTTCCTCTCCTCCCTAACTCTGTTCAGTTTTGCATGACTGGTTGCCTGGTTCACCTCAGAGCCTTACAGGTCCGAGGCCCTCCTGCCAGTCTTTGCACTTGCCTCCGGGCCACTGCACTATGTTCAGCATTACCGCACTTTCAGTTTACGCTACACGACTGAGGCAACTGCTCTGCACTTAACCCAGGGCCTTGTTGGACTCGAGTTTGTTCCACCCTCACCTCCCTCTTCCTCGCACCTCCGTCTCTATGCATGCATGACCTAAATGTACTAGGACTAGTAATGTTAGTCTGTCCTGTCCCCTCCACACAACCTCCAATCCCCCCAACTGTAACACTTCATGCACTTGCACTAGAAGAAATGCTGTCAGGACTAGTATGCTAGTTATAGTAATATTACTGCTCCCGGTACTGCAGTAAGAATGCCCGAGATTTATGGTAGAGGGTACTTATCCTTGACAGTCACTTTGTTCAGACCCCTGAAATCCAGAAAAGGATAGAGTTCGTCCATGTCCCACTATGGCAGAAGAAAAAAAAAAAAAAAGGACACGCTCCAACGCATCTTGGATTCCGTGATAAATCCACTACAGAGATGAATTTCAAGATACTCTCCAAGAGCGCTTTTTACTTTCTTGGCAATGTGAACATTCTGCTGAACGGAACTAAATCTCCAGGAATGGGATTGATCGCACAGTCATCTCGGTGCATTCATCCACAAAGACGTCCAGGTAATTGTGGTACTTAGTGGGAATTATCGCCGCTTGGAATGTCAAAGTGGACCCAGGAGAGGTGGTGATCAAGGGTACGTCGACTGCAGTATTCTGAACCTAGGAACAGGGAGCCAACATTATGTATCCTTAACCAGGGTATGCAGAATATCAAAGGGAAATGGGCGGTGGTGATTAAATCAAAGATTAACCCTTCCTGGTAGTTTGCCACTACCATTCGAACTGGACAAGTACACTCCGCCACAGGCCATGAAGACAGAGGTTGCCCATCAGCTCCCTCAATGACTACCAACATCCCTTTGCTTGCTTTAGGAAATCTTTGGTCCTTGGCCCAAGTAGAATCCATAAATATACCCCAAGTGCCGGAATCGACTTATGCAGGTACATTCCAAGAAATGTTGGGACAAGTGAGAACAATCAGGCGTGTGTCTTCCGCTGGTTTGGTCATGGAGAAGATTGTCCCTTAACCCCTTTCCCGTTCAGATGACCCCTTTTATGAATGGGAACTGGTGTTTCCGGAACGCCTTGGAGGAACAATCGGGCAATCCTTGACCAGGTGAGTACTGGAGGAACAATATAAACAGAGAAACAGCTTATGCCAGCAGTTTCTTTCTTCCGTTGACAGAGGTCCTCTCATGGTTCCTATTTGCATGGGATCCCCAGATGCCGTAGTGCGATCCGTGTCCGGACTGTTTTCACCAGGAGGAAGGTGAGGGGGACTTGATGCTAGTCCAATAGTGTCTCCTATGAAAGGCATTTCAGTATGCATGGCATGCCGGGTAACCACATATTGTTTAAGGACTGAATTCTCCACTTTCGAAGCTTGAACCTCCGAGGCAAGTGTCTGGAATGCAGTCATCAACTCCTGGAAATAGTTAATTTGTATTGGTGGGTGACAACAACTGTCAAAACTACCAGAAGAGGGCCTTACCTGGTTGAAACCTGGCTGGTCTCGGTAGGTAAGGCCGATCTCTCTTGGGCGCCACAATGTCTGAGGATGGACAGAAAAACACTCTGTGACAAGTGGATCCCAAGATGAACTGAAGCATGGGTGGGGTTTGAGGGGGAGCACAGCAGCGAGAGAAAAAGAAAAACGGAGTTGCATGTTCCTGATCTTCAGGTTGGAAATGTAGTGGAAAAATCCAGAAGAGTAATAAATGTCCAGAATGGAGCACACAGGAATTTCAGGAGCCACATGACCAATGCTACAGCACAGGACTGTTAGAAGGGTATTTTCTGGAATGGAGGCACTGGGATGAGTACTGGTACACTGGGTATGATCTCAAGAATGAAAGGCTAAGGAGAAAGGAAGTGGGAACGAGAAGGAAGGCTCCAGGTATTGATGAAAATAGGAGGAGAGAGACTCGGAACAAGTCAGCATCCGCTCGGTATGCAAGGTCACGGAGCGTTGAGACGCATCGCCAAATCTCCACGGTCCTCTCTTATCCTCCAATCTCTCTTCTGGCATACATTGACGTGGATGGCGGTCCCTCATCCTGGATTAGGTCACGTCGTCGTCTAAAGCAGCAACCATCATGGAATGGGCCATAACGTCTCTTGAGGTGGTGGCCATCTTGGCATGGGGGAAAACTTCCTTGTGATGTTTGATAGCCTGTATTGAGTGAATGTTAAAGGACATTTGTACCGCGAACTATCAACACCAGAGTGGTCCCTCAGCGCTTTGGCGGATCTAAAAGGGAAAGTGGGTAGGGTGAGTTAGTAGGACCGAGCAGGAGAAAGAGCCAGAGAGCTGTGATGTGCCATTGGCAGCTTCAGTTCGGTTAACACTGTTCGCTGAGCTTTTTGGTTGGTAGCCGTTGTGTTCTGTTGTGCGAGGCTATGTGTGATTTGTTTTGTTGTTGTGGTGTGGTGAAATGTGTGCAGTTTGTTGTTTTTTAAAGGTGTGGTTGTGTTGAGTTAGAGAGGTATGTGCAGAGGACTGAGATTGTTTTGCAGGAATGGTTAGCAGCATCGCTATCTAGATGTGACGCATGCAACCCATCACAATTATTTCCACAGCTGGTGTCTGCTAATCTCCATATTCCATCTAGATGCTGCTCCTGAATATCCCCCACATTTTAGTTTAAATGTGACGCTGGCCAATATTCACATTTCTGTCTAGATGTGACGAAGGCCAATATTCACAATTCTGTCTAGAATAAAAAAGCTGCGGCACTCTGTCACAAGCCTCATCATCCCCTCATGCTGAGTTTCCATGGTCCAGGGCCTGCCATCCTGCTCTCCCCTTCTGGCTCCAAGTGACTGTCGCCCGGTAACTTAATTCTTTAGGTCTTTTATAGGACTTTTATTCAGGTTTGGGGATTGTGTTAAGCATCCTGATAAGGGTGAATCTTTTACTATTTTCCCACGACCCGTTGTCCCATCCCTGAGGGATACAACTACCCCGACCACCATCATCATCATATAGTCTTATCCTGTACGCCACATTGGAATCAGGAGCAAGTCTAGCTTCTCCTGCTATGCTCCATGGTGGATCCTCACTGTTCCGCCTACTCCAACTGATCCCTCACTGATGGTTTCTTCCTCACACCAGCACACCTCCACATAGGTCCCATCTTGCGTAAGGGATTCCATACTGAGGGCCGGCCTGCCAACTCAGCCACAATGATCCCTGCTGTGGTCTGGGTTCCTGCGGTATGTGTGTCCCTTTGAGTTTTCCTTTGCATTAGGCTATCGTTTTGGTCGGATTCTGTAGGGTACCGGCTGATTCACCTGGTCGGTAACAAAATGTGGGGGCGTTTCAGCCTATTGCCTTTAGGTTTTTGTCTCTCTTCGTGAATGATCGACAGTCCTTGTTGACTTACAGAGCACCATGGCGTAGGTCGAAATTTAGAATCGTCAGTGTATCCTATTGTTAGGGAGATTTCTCAGACAAGTGCTAAATTCCCTCTACCGTAGAGCCCTCCAGCTCTTATGCTATATTTTGGTGCTTTGAACTTTTCATTTTGATGTGTGTTTTACTTTTGTGTTCTTTGGTTATGGAGCTTAAGACAACTCCATAGGCATCATATTTTTCTGTGTGTCACACAGCACCTTCGGTGCAGTGGCACAGGGATGTCTTTCAGACTTCCCAATGTTTAAATACCTTCTCTGGGACGAACTACTGTCTCCCAGAGCATGTAAAGTTGAATTGGCTTTATTAGTCTTTTTAAAGTTACTGACCCAGCACACACTGATCTTCCTATAGAGTGCTGGAGGGGTTGCCTAGCTTCCCCTGAGTCAAAACACTCATGTAACAGTCAAATGTGAACTTTTCCTACTTTAAATGGCTGGTGGCAGTGGTTTAGATCAACTACCGTGATTTTTCCCGACTGCTAACAACGGTAGCTAAAAATCGGGTCAGCCATGTTTTTCTATATGGCGCCCAAAACCTATCTATAAAAACAGACTCTGGTCATCTTTTTTCGCCATTTCTTTTAGGAAAATTCCTTCTTGTGTAGGTCTCAGCGCGCCACACCGGGTTTGGTCCCTTTGTTCGTTGGCCTTTGGCAGGCTTCAGTGCTCAAGGCCTCCTCTGGTGCCTGAATGTCTGGAGTGGACAGGATGTGAGGGAGGTGCCCGAAACTCACTCTGCTTAGTCTCCTAGGAGACCTGAATGCACTCTGGCGTGATTGGCCGGCTGACTGTTCGGCAAGGACAGCCACCTTGCTCTGCGAGTGAAAGCCAGGCTGGAATGAATGGGGGAAACTGTTTAAAGGCAGGTCTCTGGGACTTGGAAAGCAGAGTCGACCACTGGAACGAAAAAACCGAAGACTAGCTGAAGGAATTGGACTGCTGCAACTCCTAGACAACCGGTGAAGCCCTGCTGCAGGTCCGAATTGCCTGAAACTCCTATCGACAGATAAGACCTTCAAGGTTAACTTCTTCCCTTGTGTTTGGTGGGAACAACCAACTTGTAAGCCACCTGGACATCGTCCCCATCTGGGAGAATTTTCAGAGTGCTGTTGAAAACCAAATAGCCAGAGGGAAGGAAACCAGCTTGTGGATTTTAAGGCACTCACACTGTAAACCAACTTCTTGCTACAGCTTTTGGCCTCATCCCTGGGCAGTGCAGGAACCTCTCGACGTCCTCCTTGTCCCCACGACTGAAGCTCAGGAACAGCGAGATCTGCTCAAACAGCCAGGAACAACTGCCTGAGCTACAGCTTTCTTCATTAACAAGGTACTGTGCAAACACGGTCCAGAAATATTTTCGGCCATCGAGAAAGTGCGTGAAACGTTCCGCAACTTCGAAGGCTTGTCCTTCCCTAAACATTTGTCAAACCATTCGCCTAGCCAAATTCTTCTAAACTCTGTGGCAAAGACTTTACCGTTACTACCAGAACTGTGCTTTCCGATACAAAGACTCTGAACCATTGACTTTGGCCCAGGCCTATGAGATGAATTGCTGGTTGTAGTTACTGAAACCCTTTGCCCTGCTTATGAATGCATTTGTGCTGTTGATTCGCATAACCATGTCTTTTTACTCCTTTTTGAAATATATGAAGTGCCATTTTGCTCCCACATCAGGAGATCTAAACTTGTTCATTTACTTGCCGGTTGTGTATTATTGGTTTATTAGTGTGCGATATTGAGCTGCTCTTGCTAGTGTAACGTTTTCTAACTGATTGAGTAAATAAATGTATATTCTTTTACCAAGAAACCTTGAGTAAGTGTACATATGAATCACTGTATTATGGTTGGTCCTTTGTGTAACTTGTTCTACTGCTCACTTAAACTTTTGAGATAAGTCTGGCTGCTCAGCCATCGCTACCACTTTACTGTGTAGTACAGGCTTGTACCAAAGGTGAAATTGTGCTTACACTTGTAGTCCTAATTACTTGTAGTGTTCCCAAAGGGTACTGCACGTGATTCTGCCTAACACTTATCTTTTGTACTGTTACAATGGCCCTGTGACCTGTGGTGACCAGTGTCCGGAAGACTGATCTCAGCTTCACTGTCTGCTGCCATGGGGATACTGCCATCAACCTCACATTCAACTAGCGCACAGAACTTAAAGGAGATGGGGTAATGGGTACCACTATGGCCATGTTATTGCAGGTCAATCAGACCCAATGTGGATCGAGGGCAAGGGCTCAGAGGAACACAGACTGCCATGCTGGACCACCTGCAGGAAGCACACAGCTGTGGTGTAAAGGCTCCGGTAAGCTAGCTTTCCCATGTCGCAGAGTATCCTCTGTACCCAAGGAAGGGCTCAGGACCCAGACATTCTCATCCCTCTCAACATACATTACTACAGCTCTTCTCACATCTAAAGAATACAACCAAATATCCTGGTCCTAGAATGGATTTCACAAGAAAGAGTAAACACAAGGATGACAATACCTTAGGCGTAAATCCCGGGCCCACAAGCAAAACAAACACTTCTGGACACACAATCAGAAAGTGATCTCTAAAGGAAAGAGAAACTAATTCAGATAGGTGTCTAATAGAGGTGAGAAGCCACCGGGAAACTCACCTTCACTAACAAAAACGTAACATTGACAGACTTGAAAGGATCATATTCAAGTACTGTACAGTATCAAATACCAGTAAATTCCAAAACAGGAACAGAGAAGTGGCGAGTGGGAAGTGTAAGCAATGTAGAGACAAACAAAGATTGTGGTAACGAGGAGGTGTACTGGAAATCTGACACAGAGTCCATCTGCAGCAGCAACTAAGAGTCACAGAACTACTGCAGCAAGGAGTAGACCATGACACTGGATGAGAGTCAAACACATGCAGCTGAGGTTAATGCAAAACGCTGCATCCCTTTTGAGCCACCCACAGATCCCCTTAAGGGTAGGTGAAAAGACCCAGGAGAGAAAAACAGACAGCAACGAGCAGAGGCCCAGAGGTGGGGGAAGCTTGAGGATGCAAATAACATGTACCAGAGGAACTTGCAGTGAGGCTCTGACACTGGATGAGATTCCGGCTAGAGTTGCATGCCGGAACTTATTCAGGATTCCAGTAGCCATTACAAAAATAGAATGTAACAAGGAGTGCTGCATGCAGGAACCTGATGTGCAAGGTTCCTAGAGCCTTTACACATAAATAAGAGGCTTTGAGCCAGTGACAACCAAGAGAAACTTTGCCCAGTCGTACTTGAAGTCCAGGGTCCCAAGGGAAATTGGGAAAGGGAATACCAAGTGAAACGCTGCATTGTAAGACTTAAAAGTAAAATTAGACACTGAAACCCCTAAAATGCTGACAGCTGAAATCCAAAGCTCACTATCACACTGCGGTTGAGAAATGCTGCGACATCTCAAAAACAAATTAGAATTACAGACCAACAGACAAACCTCTGCAAGTTATTTTTATAAACAAAATGTTCAGATTCCAGGAGGTGTCCTCCTGTCAGCAGGGTCAAGCATCTCCAATTCTCCGCCAACCCCAGCCCGCTCACCCAGTTCCAATGTTTGATAAGGGTTGACGCCGTCTCTGACCCTCCAGCTCGCCCCACAGTCCCTTAGTTGCTGGTTGCTGTCAAACCTAGCTTGCAACTTGCACTTTTGAAAGAGTGATATAATTTAGTCAGTGGGTTACTGAGCTATAAACAGAGGGCGCAACAGCAACACCCCTAAACGATAACATTGTCAATTCTTGATCGGAATGTGAAGGTGTGCGACCATCAATGCCATAAAGTGCCTCTTTTCTGGAAGGGGAATCATTTTCTGGCGGGTTTGCATTTTTAAGTACATAATTTGTACAAAAAGCTGAATCTCTGCCGATTCAACACGCGGAAAGGAGCACCCAAGATAAATTTGTTAACTACCAAGCTGATGCAACGGGACAGGAAAGTGCATAGAGCAGGGAGGAATAAGAAAAAGCATGTAACCTAAATAAGAATAAGGGGAAAGGAGAAATACGCTGACCAAGATGGTGAACAAAATGGGTTTGGAACCTGCACTGGATGAACAATCTGGAATTCCACTAAGAGTGTATACAGTTTAGTCTCGACTACTGTGAGAAACCTGAGGGTGTTCTCATTTGTAGAGCCCGGGGATCCTTTGTTCAGGTGGCATGAGGACCACCATTGTGCTTGGATCACAATTGTGCTGGGGGGCGACAATCGAGTGAGGATCATTGGGGCAAGGGGTCCTTGGGGATTGCGGGAGGAACACCCTCAGGAGAGACATGGTAGTCCCCCCTTTTCGACAGACCCCCACCCGACCTTTCCTCCACTTTTATAGATTATTGGAAGTCTTGTCCCGTTGGCACCTATTGGAATTGGGAAGGAGGCAACACCAAAGGGAGCCGTAGGAGAACCAGGAAAAATAACAAACAGCACCCCATATTTTACAACTACAGGATTGTTTCCCTTCTCCTGATAATATTGTTCCTCCTTTTCCCATCACCAATCAGGAATGCTACAACTCCCATAATTCCTCCCCACAGTTTTGCCGCAAACCCACTGGGACGAGGAAGAAGCAGACTGGGGCTATGAAGATTACCCATAGGAATCAATGTGCCATGAATTTCTATGAGAGGTCTCCATCTTGTCCCGTTAACATGGACAGGCAGAGTCAGGCAGGGCTGCGCAACCACTCTCAACTGATTCTGGTTAACTCTCACAGCCAGTATAAAATGTGGAGCACACAAACACACTGAGTGAACTGGGTAGGCTGGAGGAAGCAGAGGCCAGGAGTGAAGAACCAGAGCTGGAGGAACCCTGGAAGGCCTTGAGCAGGGAGGACTGCGAAATTTACTGAGCCTGCGAGTACAAGAGAGGCGAGGGAGCTCTGACTCAGGGGAGCCAAACCAGTGGCAGCTGGGTTTACCTGGCAGTGCCCAAGCCAGAGATGCTCTCCTGGGCCACACAGGAAAGCCCAGGCCTTTGAGGGGCAGGTGGTGAGACCCTGACCTCAGGAATCATCCCATTTTATAACCTTGCAGCTCCCAAAACCACCGGCATGCCGTTTTAGAGGAGCTGGCGAAGTGTGAGCAAAATAAAAACATTGTCTTTGGACTTCAAGTCCCACAATGCATGTGTTGAACTTTTGAGCAAGGCTGTGCACGAGAAGGAGCAGTCCCTCCAGGGCTATGGCGAACCAGGCGAAGGAGAGCGACAAACTGAGGGGTTAATCCAAAGGGGCAGGAAGCCAGAGACCACCCCTCCGGCAAAAGATTGTTACTTCCAAAAGGCTGTAAGGATTGCCCACGACAGCCCAGTTGGAAGGGAGAAAGAGTCTCCGGAGGGCTACAAGGTTACCAGCCACCCTCCAGGGTGAACGGCAGAGTTGGTGAGGCGCAGAAGCGGCAGTGGTAAAAACCTTGACTCCTACATCAAAGACGTGAAAAACAGAAAGCACCTTAACACTGTCTCGGTTTAATTGAAATGCTTGCGACAGTATCCGACGGATGAAGGTTACGCAAGCACCAATAAGCTGTGAGAGAAAGTGAATCCATTCTTAAGAACTGTGAATACGAAGTACATAGCAGCAGAGTGGTCCCGTGAAGTGAGATTGGCCAATCAAAAGTCCCTGTGAAATGTTTTAAAGCTGTAGAGGCAGCGGGAAGTGAGAGATGAGCGTGAAGTGAAATGCTCAAACTGTTGAACTTTGTTTTGTTGAATTTGGCCTGAGAACGAAAGCAGGGTCCGGCCCGACTGAGGGAGACCCGTGTGAAAAGCAAGAGATGGGTCTGAGCCCGAACAAGGGAGACCCGTGTATGAAAGTAACAGGAGGGTCCGAGCCCGACCAAGGGAGACGCATGTTTGAAAATAAAAGGAGGGTCTGAGCCTGACTGAGGGAGACCCGTTTGAAAAGCAAGTCAGACGTAACAAGTACATTTTCCAAAAAGACATAGGAACTGAAGGAAAATATATAAAGTGTAAGTAAATGAAAGAAAGGAGGGTCGAAGTGGTCATGTGGAAGTGAGAGCGAAAATCCTCGACAGCGAAATCAAAACACTAAAGGAGGTTTTAGCCCGACTGACGGGACCCTATAGTGTGGAATGTGAGGAAAGCTTGGTGAAGGGAACCCCACCAAGGAGAAAAGGTTTGAGCCCGAATGAGGGGAACCTATAGTGAACTGTGATCAACTTCTATACTTAGAAAATCTTTTGCTGAAACCGTATAGATGCTTGAAGGATGACCTGGACTTTGGTGACAGGAACCCGAGAGATTAAACCTGTGAACTTGTGACTCAGGCTTGAATGGCCAAGAAGGCCCTGGAGAGCAGAGCCAGCCACCCACTGTGTTTGCAAGCCAAAGTGTGTTCATCCATCAAGTTTTCCACCTAACTCTGTGCTGTTCAATGTGGAGACGAGAATTAATGCTCTCTATATAGCCATTCTGACATTTTGTTTCATCATTGATTTTTCCATTTGTAGGTACATATCCCTATATCACATTAGAGTGTATTGGAGTGAGGGCAGGCACTAGGTTTTTGTTAGTATAGGCCTTTATTGTTTGACTAAAATGAACTAGGACTGTTTCTTATTATTTGATGGTCGAGATTACTCCCTTCTTAGTTATAGGGCCAGACAGGAGTTTTTCCAAACCCTGTGAATTGAACAATAAAGGTTTTTGAAACTTGCAACTCTTGTGTCAGTGTCTACTTGTGATACCATGCCTCCCTTACACTACCCCCAGAAATAAAAGGGACTTTTGATGCATATATGCAGGTTACTCTAACACAAGGGTACTCACAATCGTTACCCAAGGGGCCAAAAGGTTTGGTCTTTGTCCGGGGTAAGCACTGATCGATACACAATGCCCAACACCCAAAGCCCCCCATAAAATGAATACTTCAGTTTTTATTTAAACAACTTTATTTATTAATGAAAGGCATACGACATCAAAGCAGCGAAACAAATACATTACCCCTTGTTGTGTCTTTATAGTCTGGTAGAATAATGCACGTCACCTGTTGTATACTCTTCAGGGTGACATTTGTCTATTAGCCTCCGAGTGTTTTCCATTTTCTCGCCTCTTCTCCTCCCTCCCCCCCTTTATACCCTCTTAAACCTATAACATTTGAACACCAACTTTTGGGTTGTAGAGAACAAACTGGGAGGTTTTCCCGGTAAGTAAATGAGTCTTGGGTATAACACAGTAAAGAGTCAAATAACGTGCATGTCCTGAGTAGGCGTGGCTTGAAGTGATGGGCTTCTCTGCCTTTCACTAGGTTGAGGAAGGGCGACCATATTGTTAAGAACCTTGTGTATTTTCCGGCATTGAGGGCGCATATCTTCTGCATAACCATTACATTCCAGATCTTAACCCACCACCATGCAGTCTGTGAGCCTGACTCGTCCTTCCAATTCTGTGCTAGGGACATTCTCGCCGCTGATAGCAGAAGGGTTATTAAAGTTGCTCTGGACCCTGTCATTGCGTATATTCCCTCTATAGGCACTCCCAGTAGTATCGTTTTTGGGGACATCGGCAACTCCACCCCTGTAATGTCTTTAATATGGCCCAATATTTCTTTCCAAAAGACATTTGCTTTGGGGGCACGTCCACCACATGTGGTACAGGTCGCCTTTCGCACCGCATTTCCTCCAACAGTCAGGTGAATAGGACCTGTTAATTTTGTGGATGCGGTGGGGGGTCAGGTACCATCTAAGGTATAATTTATATGCCGATTCCTTGATTGTGGTGCATCTGGAGGTGCTGTGTGCTCTCGCCCAGATTTGGCTCCATTCTTGCTCCGTTAAGGGTACCTCTAAGTCTTTGTTCCAACGCTCTTGGTACGGGAGCACCTCCTCCGCTTGGGCCTTAGAGAGTAGCCTGTAAAGTCTTGTCAGTCCTTTCGTTGTCTGCCCTTCCCGTAAGGTCAGTTCCAGGCCTGTTGGTGTCCTTGTGCCCGCCCGTTTCACTGTTTGGTTGAGTTATCCAATGCCTGACCTGTGTGTATCTGAATCGCTCATTTTCATCTAGGTTAAATTTCTGCTGGGATTCCGTGAAGCACACTGGGGTGCCGTTAATGTATAAATCGTGTAAGGTCAATTGTTCTGCTCCTGTCCACCCGTCCCAGAACCTCTTCTGGAGGCCCGGTGAGAAATCCGGGTTGTGCATTAATGGAGAGTTAAGGCCTAACCCTCGTGGTATTCACTTCCTTTTCCGGGCAGTGTCCCAATTAAGCAGGGACCACCTCGTCGCTACCAGGAGAAGGCCCCCTTTCTCTCTGTCCCTTGTTTTCAGGAATATTAGGGCTTTTAGAGGTGTTGCTGTGGCCGCTTGCTCCATTTGACACCAGCCTTTATGATTTTCAGGGTTAGCCCATCGTAACATTGGGGCTAGCTGAGCTGCCAATATGTAGCCTTTCATGTCCGGGACTCCTAGGCCTCCGAGCAGCGGTGGGCGCGACATGATGCGTTTCTGGACTATATGTTTCTTCCCCTGCCAAATGAATTTGGATATCGCGTTTTGCAGTTCTTTGATTTTGGACTGAGGAATGGTCTCCCACCATGTAGAGAAGACTGGGGAGGATAGTCATTTTGACTGCCGTGATTCGGGCGAACCACGACAGTTCCTGGTTTTCCCACCCAAGCATATCGTCCTGCACCTGTTTCCATAGGGGGGGTATGTTCGTTTTGTATAGTTTATGCGGGTCGCTCGTTAGGCGAATCCCCAGATAGTCCAGTGAGTTTTTCACCCACGGCACCGGGAAGGCCTTCTCTAGGTGCTCAATCACCTCTCTCTTCTCCGTAATGTTCATTGCTTTGGATTTCGAGAGACTGATGGAATCCAGAAACCTCCCGAAATTCCTGCAGTTGTGACATTGCTCTGGGCATCAGTACTTCTGGGTCTTTCATAAAAAGCATAATGTCATCTGCGTATAGCGCAATTTTGTGAGTTGTCTGACCAAATTTCAGGCCCCTGATTTCGGCATCCTGCCTAACCCGCGTGGCAAATGGCTCCATTGCCATCGCAAATATCAACGGGGAGAGTGGACACCCTTGTCACGTGCCTCTGCGAATTTTGATGTACTTTGTGCTTTGTCCGTTGATCATGAAGCTAGTTGCCGGAATTTGGTAGTTAGCTAGCACCATATTTATGAATTTCGGTCCACATCCGAAGGCCTCCATCACCATTTCCAGGTAGCTCCAATCCATACTGTCGAATGCTCGTTTTGCATCCAGGGCGGCCACCACAATTGCTTGTTGCGTTCTTCTCCTTACATCTATTACATTGTCCTGTGTGAGTCTGCCTGCAATGAAACCTTCCTGATCTTCGTGGATCATGCTCGGAAGGATCCTCATCAGTCTTGTTGCCAAGATTTTGGTGTATATTTTTGCATCGGTATTTAGCAATGCGATTGGCCGATAGCTGGAGCACTCACGGGGGTCTCTCCCTGGCTTTAATAGCAGTATGGTTGTGGATTGCCCCATGTCTGGCGTCACTCGACCCTCTTCCCTGATCGTGTTGTAGAGCTTGGTCAATGGGGCCAGAAGTTGCGTGCAAAATGTTTTGTAGAAGCCATTGCTGAAGCCGTCCGGGCCGGGAGCTTTCCTCGTCGGAAGTGCTGTAATTGCATCACTGATCTCCTGTGCTGTGATCGGGCTTCCCAGGTCGCTCCTTTCTTGCTCCGTGATTCGTGGCCGGATGATTGAGTGAATGTAGGAGTATTGTTTCGCCCTGTCAAGGTTCTCTCTACACATGAGGTCTCCATGGAATTTCAATATTATTTCCATCTTTTGGCTTCCCGTGTATGGGGGATGCTGTGCTCATCGTACAGTTGTGTAATGTAGTTTTGGGCCTTCCTTTTCCTGAATTTAGCGGCCAAGAATTTTTTTGCCTTGCCCCCATGTGTATAATAGGACTGTTTCACACTTAATAGTCTCTGGGCCACGTGCTCTGCCATGTGGTTCTCGAGCTGGGCTCGGGTTTCCCCGAGTTTGGTTAGGGACTTCCTTGTTTGCCGGGCCTTGTGTTGAACTTCGGCATTCTTCACCTCTCTCTCTAGTTGTTGTGTTATGAGGGACCTGTTCCTATAGTACGTTGCCGCCTGAGATATGAACTCCCCTCTAATCACTGCCTTCCCCACATCCCATATTCCCCACAGCTCACTTCCCCGTTATCATTTTCTTTAAAGTAATTATTGATGGTGCTTTCTATATGGGCTCCGCAGCGCTATATCCTTCAGGAGGAGTTAGAAGCCACCTTGGAATCTAAACTAAACTGTTTCCGCGCTCCCTCTCCCCAGTCCACCCCCACCATGACAGGAGCATGATCCGAACAGTATTCCACCCCTATTTTGACTTTATTTGGGGGATTAGCGTAGCCAATACTTGGATCATATCAATCCTGGAATAACCCAAGTGAAGCGCCGAGTAATGGGTGTACTCCCTGGTTTCCTCATGAAAGAATCGCCACGTCTCTATGACCCCCTAGTTCTCTGAAGAGACGTCCCAGTGCCTGCCTATTATTTTGGTCCGCCGCTGTGGGGGGGGGGGGGGTTTATCTAGCGCCGGGTCCATGACACAGTGAAAGTCCCCGCCTATTATCAGCTGGCCTTCACACCAGCTGCCCAACTGGTTTAGTAGGTTCAAGAGGAATTTGTCCTGCCATTCATTGGGGGCATAAATAGCTAGGATTGTATACAGACAGCCCTTTATTCTCCCCTTAACCCCAAGGTATCTTCCCCCACTATCCTTTCGGAGTTGTAGCTTTTTGAACTCTTAGTCCCATCCTATCAGGATAGCCACTCCCCTCTTCTTTTCCCAGCTGGAGGTGTAACACTGCTGTGGGAAAGCTCAGTGGGACATCCTCCTCATCTTTCGGGAGGAGGTGGGTCTCCTGGAGGATCCCAATAGACACCCTCATAGCCCTCAACCTTTCCAGTATGGCTCTCCTCTTTGTCGGAGACTTTAGCCCCTATGCGTTCAGGGAAATTACATTAGATTCTGCCATCCTTCCTCTATGGGGGGTCCCCTCTCTCTGTGGCCCGCTCCCAATTCACCTCAACGACGCCCGTCCCTGCTCTCTGCATTTTTATTCTATTCTGTTTCATACTGCCGCTATTTGCACTGTGTTTTGCTTCTCTACACCCCCCCACAAATCCCCCTATCCCCACTCCCCCTCCCCTCCTATGTGGGCCTTGTGACCAGGATTTCCCATAATCCCCCTTCCGAAAAAAACTGGGGCTGAGGGTCACTATATAGGGCTTTACTCCCGAGCGGTCTCAGAGATCCCTGCCTCGGTTAGGATTCCAAGGTTCGGTATCTCCCTGCTCCGCCTGTGCAGGCCTGTAAATACGTATGCTTTTATTTTAGGATGTTGCTGTAGGCATCTTTGGCCGTAAACCCCGGGGCTCCCCGGGTTATCAACCTTAAGCTTCCTGACGTGGCGAGGTGTTAGTTGGGCCTCTAAGGTGCGGCTCTCTCCTAGGTCTGCTCCTGCGAGATCTAGACCATTCTCATGCGTTGGCCCCGGTCTGCTGTTTGTTTTGAATCCGACCACTCTCTTCTCTGCTTTGGTTCTCTTCCACTCCCAGCAACTCGAGGCCCTCATCACAGGTGCTGATTTTCTTCTGTCTACCCTCCCAACTGAATGTAAGGCCAAACGGGTGCGACCATCCATAGGGGATTTGTTTATCCCGCAGAATTCTCGTCACTGGGCGCATCAAGCACCGCTTGTGTAGGGTAGAGAGTGCCAGGTCCTGGAACAGCTGGATCAAACTCCCATTGATTGTCAGATCGGTGGTGGCTCTGGCTGATTTCAGAATAGTTCCTTTTATGGCGTAGGATGTTAGTGCCACCAGCACGTCCCTAGGGCGAGCTCCCGGTTCCAGTCTGCGAGGCCCAACTCGGTGGATCCTATCAAACTCTATTGATTCCGGCTTAATGTTTAGTAGCAGGCTACTAAAGGCCTGCTGCAATGTGTCACGCAGATCTCCGTCTGGAACTGATTCTGGTAGGCCCTTAACTCGAATGTTGGATCGGCGTGATCTGTTTTCCAGATCCTCCACTTGCAGCTCGAGGTTGTTCGTAGCTACCGCTATCTGGTCCAACAACTGGCTGGCTTGTTTAGCTTCTTCTGATAGGTTGGAGAGGCCACTCTCCGTTGTGTCCACTCTCTCTCCCAGCTCATTGATCTCCTTACGGACTTCCTGTAGTGAAGTTTTATGGTCGTCTCGTAGTTGCCCTATTTGAGTCTGGAATGCATTCGTCATTCTTAACTCCATTCCCTTCAAGCAGGTCAGCAGGTCCTCCTTATTCGGGTCTGTGGCGCTAGGG
This sequence comes from Ambystoma mexicanum, assembly GCF_040938575.1. NCBI lineage: Eukaryota > Metazoa > Chordata > Amphibia > Caudata > Ambystomatidae > Ambystoma > Ambystoma mexicanum. Next base: position 386,551,450 of record NC_090921.1, read on the forward strand.
GATGTATCCGACATTGTCTCTGCAGAGCGTTGTGGCAGCGACAGTGTGTTTAGGTCCTGTGGTTGTTGAGTCCTCCAGCACTTGACCAGATGGTTATCCTGGATTTGGGGGGACCTTTTTGCCTTTGGGGGTGCATTTTTCCTCCTGGCGCCAGGCTTCTAGGCTAATTACAGATATCTAACTCTTTTGTGCCCTCTGCCAATGCGTTGCTGCTGCTGAGGCGGGTATTGGCTGGCTGTGCGTCCCAGCTACTGGGATTGTGTACAGTGCAGCGCGAGCACCCGGCGCCTCTGCTCGCTGCGGCCTCTTCCCCCACTTTTATTATTTGGGGTTGCTGCTGCTGAAGCGTTATCCCCCTGAGGGGGAATGTCCTTCAAGTCCCCTTTAACTTCCCGGAGTGCAGCCAGCCCCGAAGGAGCGTCCGCTAGGCCTTCGCCCCGCTCCTCCTTGCCCCCGTCGGGCCTGTTCCGGACCAGTGCCTGCTATTGGGCCTCCCTCCCTGGTTGTGTGTTAGTTAAGAGACGCGAGTGAGCCTCCTAGCTTGCTCTCCTGGCGGCCGCTACTGAAACGGATTCCATTCGCTCTGCTTGGGCCAGGGTTTATTATGTCCTCTGTAAACCCTCCGTTCCCTTTCTTGTATTGCTGCGGGGCTTGACGTGCCCCCGATGGAGTGCGTCTGCTGACAGTTGGTGTTCACCTTTCCCTGACGAGCCCCGATGGGGTGCGTCTGCTGTCAGATGGTGTTCACCTTTCCCCGTTGGGCAATGCGCTAAGCTTCTCCAGTATCTGCTACGACCCAGGAACCGCTTCTGGTAACCCGGCCACGTAGCCCGCGTTGCTCTGTTTGTAGTAGCTGATTAATGGTGGAATCAGGCTGTGTAATGTCCCATCGGTTTTTCCCCAGCTGCCGCTGTCCCCTCTGACTCCTCGTCATCCACCTCACTGCACGGGTCTTCGCCTGGACTCCGTGTGCACCGTTGCGTGGCCGCCCCCGTTGCAGGGCTCACTCTCGGCTAAGGGACCGGCCGAGGCCCCGCCGCACAAGGAGGCACCGGCAGCACCCCCCAACCCGGCACCTAAAGCTCTGTTGTGTGGGATCTCAGGCGGGGCCAGCCATGCTCCACGCCCCTGACGAGGGCTCTCCCTTCGCTGCTGCTGTTCCCTCTGCGTCTGATCCTGCCGCCCGGGCCGACTCCCTCCAAGGTCCGGGCAGCACCGCAGGGCTCATCGCTTGTTTCCAGCCCCTTCTCCCACCTCCACACGGCCGCGCCTGGGCCGCTCCGACGGGGAACTGCTTCTCTGCTCCCGATCCGCCCACCGATGCCGGTGGACGACCTTCTTGTGTTTTCTTCTCCGGGGGCCGGAGGCGGGGGAGGGGCTGCGGATCACTCCCAGACAGTACGGGCCGTGGCTCAGGACCTCCACCTGCCCATCTGGAAGTCTGTCCGGCGGGCAGGCTTTCTCCCTCGGCGGGGCCTCCACCGTTCCTCCCACGCAGAACGCCGCACCAGCCCCCTGGCAGCAACCGCCACCAGAACACTCGGCAGGGGGGAGGGGGCAGGGGACTATTCACGTCTCAGATGGGGCTCTCTCACTTCTCCCGGGGGTTCCAACAGCGGGGCACTTCACTCGCCCATCCCCCTCCAGGCCTCTCACCTTGAGGCTCCCGCCCGATTCGGACCGTTGGGGCACAGCAGTCTGTCGGAGCTCTTCCTCCTACGCACTGAGGGAGCCCCACACCCCCCGGGTCCGCAGTCACAGACGTTATTAATGCCTGTATCCCGTGCGCTTTCTGCGCCTTTTCTTTTAGCTCTTGCTTTCAGCTTTATACACCTTTTGAATCCTGCAGGTGCGGAGCCCGGAGACGTGCGTCTTCACCTGCGGGCGGCCATTTTGGAATTGAATACTTCAGTTTTAATGGCAGACACATTTCCAAGTGCCCCCCAAAAACAATTTCTTACCCTTAAAACCATGAAATTATTTAAATACCATGCCATGGGCCATATTACCTATATAGAAGATTTTACTTGAAAATTCCTCTCATTACAGGTTTTCCGTTGTCACAGTGCCAAGAGCAGGGCATTTACTGAAACACTGCCAGGGGTATTTCGATGAATCTACACCCATCACGTAAAACGTATTTTTCTAACCATTACCATCCACATATGAAGGATGGAAATAGTCTATGTAAAATAGCAGATCATACTGCTACTGTCATTATTGTGAATGCACACAAGGGTTCAATCTGAAACCTTTACGCATAGCCGGATGACGGTGAGCAGTTAGTCCGACTTTCTCAACCCCTACAATGTCCTAATAGAAAAGGTGTTTTCCTGTATTGAAGGGAAGTAGTGCACTTCCCTTCTGTATAGTTAATACACATTTTAAATACATCAGGGAAAGTTTTACCTTCACCTCTTGGGTGAATGAAACTATTGAGGCATTCCACTGTTCCAATTTGTAATATAAACAATATTTATCAGTGGGGCATTCCAAGGGGGTAAACGCTGGGAGTATATACTTTCCCAGCCCTGTAAAATGGTGGGCAATAAGAGGCATTATTGTATTTGTGTTACTATCACACCTGTAATGAGACCCTCTGATGCAGGGTTTGGCGGTTTCTGTCAATTTGATTGAAACTAGTGCATTTTAAAGCACATCGGGCAAGTAACATTAGTAAAGCATGAAAGGACGCACAGATCAATGTATAGGGCTGTTTGGGAGCACACCTAACATGGAATAATTGTGAAAAACGGAAACTATGCCAAATCATGCATTTCAAAACACCTTGGGCAAGTAACACAGACCAAAAATGTGATAGATTAAAAAAACAAAAATCACAGGCATTTGAGAACTTCAAAAATACTTTTTTTTAAAAACTATTTTAATATCATTCATTAACAGAAATGGTGCCAGTACAGTAAATATAAGGCATCAACTTCCACTGGGTGACATTACTGGGGCATTGGCGAAAAATACCGCAGTTCTCAATCTTTAAAAGGAAACTGTAGAAACATTTTATGGTGCCATATTAACCGGCATTTGAGGCTGCACTTGATGGCTGCACTTAATGGCATATAATGCCAGCAACTGGACATGCTAGTCTGAACATTTTATTTGGGGATTATACCATGCACGTGAGACATAACCTGGCCTTGGATGCCACTACTCAAGTATTGGGAGGTTGTGGTTAAATATGATTGTAGCGCCTGCTCACTGGTTAACACACATTATTTGAGTCAAAGGCCATCCAATATGGCTCTATCAGTGCAATGTTTTTAAATCTTTATCTTTTGCTCTCATAGGCTCTTTTTTAATCCTTTTAGACACTGCTCCCACTTATCACATTGTGACAGAAGAACAAGTTACTTACCCGAGGTAACATTCTTTCGACTGGATGTTCCTCCCACGTATTCCTCATCTTTGATATATATAATATCCAGCTTCAGCAAATAAATTCAGCAGACGGTGCTGTGCATCGATGCAGTCGACTCGAAGTCCCTCGAGAGCCGCTGTCTCGAGGATGATGTCATCGAAGGAATATATAGTACACGGAACGCCCGTTGGCTTCAGTTTTTTCGTGTCATTCTCAAGTAGAACTACCCGCATCAACACGTTTGACTGTACTAGGCTCTGATGGATCGAAAGCTGTAATAGCATGGGAAATTCTACTGGATGGCAGAGCAAAGAGGAATATGTGGGAGGAACAGCCAGTCGAAAGAACTTGTTCTTTGAATGGATTGTGTCCTCCCACAAGGAAGTCAAAGTAGGAGACTTATGGTGCCTATTATTAGATGACGAGGAGTGGTGGGACTACTCTTTGACCTGGACCTTTTTGCCTTCCTTCTTCGAGGAGAGTCACCTCTTGCATCGTCAGAAGAAGGTTTCTTTGACGGAGTAGTCGTTGGCGTATTAGGGAAACTACCTAGCGCCAATTTTCCTTTACGCACCTTCAGAGCTTTTCCCGTCATCGGTTGACACTTTGAACAGGCCAAGATCTTGTGCTCCACACCGAGACACCACAAGCAAACTCAATGCGGATCGGTCAGTGACATCTTGGCATTGCAGTCTTCATACTTTTTTAAAACCGATCTTTTTGGTAGTCTGTTTCGAAGACGAAGACATTTTCGTAAATTTTGCGAAGGAGATATAGAAGGGTGCCATAGTTCTCGAAGCGTAAGCTTACTCGGAAGCACAGAACTGTAGCAAATGGGCGTCGCGCGTGCTATATATGCTTTCGATTACATCATCTTCAAGACGGAGGCCCTCGAAAGACATGGAGTTGACTGCATCAATGCACAGCGCCCTCAGCCAAAAAAGAAATTCCAAAGCAGCTGAAGCTGGATATTATATATATGAAAATGAAAGATGAGGAATACATGGGAGGACACAATCCATTCGAACAGGTTATTTAGGATCTTCTGCCTTCATCCTGAAGTCTCGGTTGACAGTCAAATAAATACACTTCAGTATGTGGTAAACTCTGGCGATAGTTTTGTTATCGGCTCCATCACTGCTGTGTCTTGCATGACAGCATTGCCAGAGCAGATGGGAGGTCAGGGGTCCACAGTATATGGTTTGAAGGGCTCCAAGTTGTAAGTGGGCCATACACTGCACATTGGGCAAATAACATTAGTAAAACATGAAAGACCATATAATGAATATCCTTGCTCTTACCCCATCTGCACAGATACTCACCTTTCAAGTCCATAGAAAAGGGGTGGCAACAGTACTTCTGTATCTGGACCCTAAGACACAAACAAGGAGAACAGAAATCAATACAGAGTTAGATTAGATACACTATAGACTACTGGGAAGACAAGATAAAGAAAAGGGCATTGATTGCCTCATAGGTTATGGAAGCCAATCTATGTACAAAATAGTACACAAAGGCAAGGGTCAGGATACACTAGGACACATCTCAGACACTAATAGCCAAATGGTGATAAAGGACAGAAGACAGAAGTAAGGCTCAGGGTAAAAAGCATTTAGAACAGGAACGCATGAGGTAGGAATGAACAAACCTTTACCAAGGCACTAAAACCTGCTAACTGTATAAGGGACTACAATGAGGTAATTTAGCCAGGGTACTGGAAACTACTTAAAAAGGTAATGAGCATTATGTAGCAAATGTCTGAATCTAGGTAACTGTTTCATGATTGAGAAGTGGCCTGGAAAAAAAAAGCTATAAAAAGAAGGAAGTTGACTACACAGCATAAAGATCGAGATTGTGTAGACCTGAGAAAGCATGAAAAAAATATAACCGGGAGCAAGGGATGGAGACTGCAGAAACAGTGAAAAGGAAAAGGAGCTGGAAAATGGAATGCAGCAACACAGCATTGGGAGCAGGGGTTGCAGGGAAATAGAAAGAAAAAGTGGGGGGGGGGGCGTTGGGAAAGTGGAGGAACCAGCAGAATTACTGCTTCTGGTCTGGCTCTGTACTTAGTCTTGTCTGGAGTCCTGGTGACTTGCCTGGGATTACTTCATAGCATCCCTTGTAGCACCTCCCTTTTTTGTGGACTTTTATGTCTGCTGAACTGCAGAAAAAAAACATATATATACCACTAGCTACCCACCTCTAACACACCGAAAGGTGGCTACTTGTCAGAAATTTACCTCACAGTAGGGATATCATAGGATTATATCTCCCACCATAGACAAAGAAATGTGTTTAGCATATTTTAATTATTATATCAAACAACATGGTAAAACAACATAAAAAGCCTATTTCCAGCGTTCGTTCGAAACACAAATGGGCGGAAGAAGCAGACACCAAAACATTTGCAATGTACAATTTGCGTGATGTTAGTAATGGTGTATTTTGATCGCATTTTCAATTATACAACAACATGGTATAATAGCGTCAACATTTGAATAGGTTTCTAGGGAGAAGGACAACACTGTTGCAGTTTAAAGCTCGTCAGTAAAGTCCAACGCCCCGTCTTCAGGACGCGATAGGTTAAAGAAACACGTTACACTGGCAACATGGCGCCTATGTGTCAGTGTAGTGACCTAAAAAGATAAATAAAAATTGTTTTACTCAAACATGATAAAAACGTGATGGTGGTGTTTGTGTGCATACAAAACAAGTAGCCAGGTTGCTAACCTTAAAAGTGATTTCTTTTGGTGTGATGGGCAAAGCGATTGCATGAATCAATTTAATTGAGGCGGCAGACCAGTCCGTCTAAGAATTCAAGCTGTAAATCAATACGTAAATTTATTTAGATTTCTGTTGAAACAAGTAACATATTGAACCAACAATAGTTACATTTTGATATATGAATCAATCATATTTACCACTTTATGTGTAAGGTAGGGATTTTAAGTACTGCAGAAAAATTTCAGTGGTGTACCGTGTTTCTATGGTATTCCGGATACTACATGTCCCATAATGCATCATGGAATCTAAAAGAAATGCAAAAAGCCTTTAGATTTCACAGGTTTCACCTGATTTGCGTTTCTTTCAAGCATTTAAGTGGCAGGGAGTAACACTTACTTGGCCATAATGATCCCCAAGGCTGTCTTGCATTGTTATATATTGGGTTAGATATTTTAAACCGCTCGCGTGTCAGCGAATGGCTCTGTGTGGGAGACAAAGGCACCAGAGAGTACAATTAGACTCTCTGTACGTTTTTGAGCAACAATCAAGTGTGGCATGGATTTCAAAGCAGGCTTACCTGTCGTGTGTGCATTCGCCTTCACAGAATCGCTTTACCCCGTGGCTTTTTCCTTGGTTGAATACTGGTGTAAGCCAAATGTCATTCGTTGACATCGAAAGAGGACTGCCAAGTCCAGTCCATTCGTGTGTGTAATAGAGGAAGGACTTTCCTCAGTATTAGAAAGGGGTCGGCCATTTTTGAGTGTATATGGATCCTATGAAGGTATACTTAACACTGCAGTAAATAATGATCTGCTTGCTAGTTCTCAGTAAGGGGGTGTGTATAGTGTGTCAAATACATTTTTTCTTATAGAGCAAATTTGTGCACACAATGGTTATGCATTATATGACAATTTTAGACAAGGCATCACCCTCCAGCAGACATGATGGACATAAATGGCAATGAGATCATATTTCATTAACCCCCCACTGGTTGTCTGAGCTAGTAGTGGATAAACAGACTCCACTCTACGGCAATATTTAGACCGGACTGGACTGTATTGAGATTATAAATCCATTTTTGCTCCATTTTTTTTAAGGAACAGATCCCTATTCCCTCCCCGTGGGTGAGCTTTAGATGTCTCAATAACAAACCAAAATATATCTTCGCATGTGTGTTTCGCTTGTAAATAATGGGCCACCAATGGTTTATCCGGAGTACCATTCCGTATGGCTGAGCGATGTTCACCAATTCGTAATTTCACTCACCTGATCGTTTTGCCTATATAGATTAACCCACAAGGGCATTTTATCCCATACATTACCCATTTAGTCAGGCAATTTGAGAAGGATTGGTATTTCCATAGCCTGTCATACAGATCAATCTGTTTCAAATTCTTGGTCAAATGGCAGACTGAACAACGTCCGCATGCATAATGACCACTGACTGGTGGCAGTCCCCATAATGTAGATTGAATGGGTGTCTCAATGTTGTTAATAGGGCAAGTGTGTACTAATTTATCCCGCAGATTAGGCATCCGCTTGAAGGCAAATCTAGGACAATTGGGTTGAAAATCATCGGTATGAATGATTTTCCAATTTTTTAGTATCACCCTTCTTAGGTCATTCCTCAGGGGCGAAAAAGATGACATGTAATTCTATCATCTTGTGGTTTTGTGTGTTTCTGAAGGATCACTTCGCGATTTGCGTTACGTGCTCTCTTCATAGATCTCTTGATTATTTTCCGAGGATATTGTCTCTGTTTTAGTTTTTCGCTCAAGAACTGGCTGTTGATTTTAAAGTCAGCCAATTCACTACAGTTCCGTCGGATTCTAAGAAATTGTCAGTAGGGTAAATTTTCCCGTAGACTACACGGATGGAAGCTGCTGAACAATAAAAGCGTATTCTTGTCTGTGGGTTTTTTGAATAATGTAGTACCCAGTTGGTTTTCTTTTTTGAAGGTTTTCAGATCAAGAAAGGCTATATTGTTAGTGCTTGATGACATGGTGAATTTGATGGTTAGAGTTTGGCTGTTGAGCCATATTAAAAAGAGATCTAGTTGGTCCTGGCTTCCGTGCCAAAGCATGAACACATCGTCTATGTAACGATGCCATGAACTAATGTGTTCATGGAAGGGATTAGTCGCCGTGTAGATGAAATTAGATTCGTAGTGATCCATGTATAAATTTGCCAAGTCTGGTGCAAATGTAGCACCCATTGAGGTCCCTTGCCTTTGTTGGTAAAAGGTTTGATTACACAAGAAAAAGTTGTCAGTGGCCAGCCTCACGCATTCGATGATAAAATTGGATGGCACTGTACGGTCAGCTCTTGTCTCTAGATATTGATGTAATACTTCAATGCAGTGGTCCTGGGGGATGTTAGTGTATAACAACTCTACATCCAGGGTGACCAAGATGTCATCGGCCCCTGGGTGTAGACTGGCAACGATGTGTATCATAGCTGTAGTGTCTTGCACATATGATTTCATCTTAGCCACAAATGGTCTCAGGAAGGAGTCTGCATAGATGGACAAGGGCTCCAACAATGAGCCTATAGCTGAGACAATCGGTCAACCAGGTGGATGAATCGCATTCTTATGTATTTTGGGTAATAAGTAAAAGGCAGGAGTGGTCGGATTGGGTCTAGTCAAGAAAATCAGCTCATCCTTACAGATCCACTTTTGATCGTGTGCATGTTTCATAAGGCTCCGAATTTCTTCAGTCAATCCCGTAGTAGGGTTGCCCACAAGTTTCCGATAACAGAGTTGGTTATCTAACTGTTTTTCAATTTCCAGATTGTATGCATTCACATCCCACAGTACGATACCCCCCCTTGTCAGCGGGTTTCACTACAAAGGAGGTATTGCTTTCGAGATTTTTTAGAGCTCTTCGCTCTGCTTGTGTTAGATTATCTTTTTGTTGGTTTCTGTTTTTGAAAAGATAATTTAATTCTCTTATTATTTTGTTCTCGAAAGTGGGAATTTCTGGAGAGATCATGGCTGGTGTTGGTGTAAAAGACGAAGGACATTTAAGTCCTGATACATTATCGTCTGGAGTCAGCCCCTCTTTCGGATTGCGGAAAAAATACTTGAGCCTTATCAGTCTGAAGAAATTTCTCATCTGTGCCTCAGTGGTAAATTTATCAGCAGCTTTGGTTGGAACAAAGGATAGTCCCTTACTTAAGACACTGGTTTCTGTCTCAGTGAGATGGTGGGAACTAAGATTGAAAACCGGGATTACCAGTTGTTCTGTGGCGGTTGCCACTGTTTGGTCGGCATCGTGCGATTGCCCCATTGTCTGTTCTTCCCGCGTTTCACCTGTCCCTGAAAAAACTGTGGTTGGGCACCTCTTTGCGCTAAGCCTCCACGGCTAGTAGAGGGTTGTGCTGTAGAGGAATCAGAGTCACTGCTGTTGGATGAGTTAGAGAAAGTGACAAATTTATTTACACGGTTTCTATTATTGGATGGACCCCTCCCTCCCACTTGTTTGGCATTTTGTTGTTGAAAAAAGGTTGGGTTTAGATAGGGATAGGTGGACTCTTCCTTGTAGTTAAGTATATCTTTTTTTAACTTCCATATCTTTTTGTCCAAGGTAAATGTTTTACATTTTTTCATTTCGTCCTCTATATTTCCCAATAGTATTTTTATGTCTGGAATGGCAGATTCATCATTAATTTTTTTCTCTAAAGTATCCAGGTCTTCTTTTTGTTTCTTTGACTCTTCCTCAGCTGTCTCAATGACTAATATCACCCAGTCTCTGGAACATTTATTAGCTACCCCGCTAAAGGTGCCCATAAATTTCAGATTATCCAGAAAGACGCGGCGGATATTTTTGACCTGAAGGTCCTCTGGGATCACTCCGGCCCTCAGGTATTCAACCATAAATTGGCCGTGTGATTCAGTGCGTATCAGCTTTTTTTTCTTTTGGGTCAGGAGATCAAGATCATTTGTGTTTTTTGGAGCTGTTGTTGGTCCTGGGGATGGACCTAAGATTGAAGGTAATTCCAAACATCTTTTGTATAAATCCTCGGAAAAAGATATATAATTAACTTTTTCCATGATGTGAATTATGCTCAACCAACCAAAAGGGTCGTCCTAAAAGGGATAAGCAAGTGTTGTGAGCACAAGGGTTTCCTCAATTTTTTAAGGGGGCTGTGGTATGTGAGGAAAGATACAGCAGAAAAGAACGTACATATACCACTATCTACCCACCTCTAACACACCGAAAGGTGGCTACTTGTCAGAAATTTACCTCAAAGTAGGAATCTCATAGGATTATATCTCCCACCATAGACAAAGAAATGTGTTTAGCATATTTTAATTATTATATCATACAACATGGTAAAACAACATAAAAAAACTATTTCCAGCGTTCGTTAGAAACACAAATGGGCGGAAGAAGCAGACACCAAAACATTTGCAATGTACAATTTGCGTGATGTTAGTAATGGTGTATTTTGATCGCATTTTCAATTATACAACATGGTATAATAGCGTCAACATTTGAATATGTTTCTAGGGAGAAGGACAACACTGTTGCAGTTTAAAGCTCGTCAGTAAAGTCCAACGCCCCGTCTTCAGGACGCGATAAGTTAAAGAAACACGTTACACTGGCAACATGGCGCCTATGTGTCAGTGTAGTGACCTAAAAAGATAAATAAAAATTGTTTTACTCAAACATGATAAAAACGGTGATGGTGGCGTTTGTGTGCATACAAAACAAGTAGCCAGGTTGCTAACCTTAAAAGTGATTTCTTTTGGTGCGATGGGCAAATCTTACAAATTTGTATCCACTGCATTCTGGGTACTGCAGTCCTTTGAAACCTGATCTCCTTCTTCCAGTCTTCAATAAACCTGATACATGCAAATCAAAGAGGGTTCCTGGTTTAGGTTGCCAGGTTTTCTGGATATAATGATGCATTGTGGGAATGGTAGTCCACTATTCTGCAAACACAGGTCTTTGCAAATAGAGATTGAATCAGAATTCTGGGTCTTGTATGGTGATGGTTGCCAGCACCTGCATAGTCCGCAGCGTTGCACAGATGTGGAGCAGCAGTGGTTCACATACAAAGTGCCCTAATGTCTTGTGGTCAAGAAAGTCAACCGAACGCACTCCCCTTCTTCACTCTTCCAAGGGAACCAGTATTACAGAGTTCTAATCTAACAAACATGGGATCGCTGAACGCATACAGGTTCTCGTGAATGTATTCAGGAGGACACAGGATAAGTTGAACATTGTTTTCTGGAGATAGCAGCGGAGTGGAACATTCAATTATAATCAAGGCTCCCAGGCTTCTTTTTTAACTGATTTGTACACAAATCTTTTTCCTTTAATTATTTATTTGTACAAAATGGAAATCTCTTGTTTAGGTCTTAAAAGTTGTCAAACATGCATGGCAGGTCAACGGCTTGTCAAAGTAAAATAACAGGTTACAAAGGGAGTTTAAGGAAAAATATCAAGTGGGATATGTTATATGATCCAACAGTTATGGCCAGGTTATATAGCACAGCCTTTACACATATTGAAAGTATATGTAATCAAGATTGTGCAGACTCGATGGTCCTGAATATATTTAACATCCTATTAGTATCAATTCAACCACATGTTGGCAATGAAGGGCTGGTATGGTAGCGACTGCAGGGTTGCTAAACCGAGGGTAATGGCCTGCTTGCACACCAATTCTGCATTGTTTCTCTCCGATTGGAGTAAGTCCCTATCCACCACAAAGTCTCTATTAAACAAAAAAGATTAAATTCTTAAATCTAAATGGAATGATTTAAAAAAAGAAAAAAAAAAAAGGCTCCCATCAGTGGCGACTCCATTCAATTCTAGAAGTTGGTGGTGGGCAAGGAGTGTACACTTTGCAGTGTAGTATTACCCCTGATAATTGGAATCAAAATGTTTCTGTACTTTATGGCCATCTAAGATTTTATTGAATCCATCCCAAGCCATTGTGCTAGATCGCAACTATATCCAGAAGAAGTCATCTTCTCACTAACTTTAACTATGACCTGATAGCTATTAAATCTCAAAAGAGCAGGAAAGGCTCTAAACCCGGATCGTATCCTCATCGATCTTTTTAAATAAGAACCGACTGTCTGGGCTCCGGTGCTTCGGCAGGTCTTTAAAGCGGCCATTAGGGAGAATATGGTTCCCTAAACTTGGCAAAAGGCTGAAATTGTCCCTATTTTTAAGAAGGGAGCAAGGGAAAACCAAGGGAATTATAGGCCCATCTCGCACCTTGATAGCTCTGGCAAAATATTTGCAAAGGCTATCCTCGGATATCTTCAGAAACAGTAGAATTAGTCATTTACAGGCTGATTTTCAAGTTGGGAAAAGAAATACATTGTCCTTAATAAAACCTTTATGCAGGCTTTGTGGCTTAAAGACTGGGTTCGATGCAGTGCCACGCGAAACTGGAAGGTACTTGTAGACATCAATGTCCCTAGCTTTTTGCGCTCAGTGGTTCAAGCTTTATATTCCAACAATCAGGCAGTTGTTCAATTTGGATAAAACAAAGGTGTTCATCTTATTCCCAAGGCACTCTTGACAGCTAGCTGCATATTTGGGTGGGCGATTCCAGATTGGAGCAAGTTCATATGCACAATCCGTTTTACTGAAACTGGCACCTGGAAATCTCAAGATACAAAAATTCTAGTGGTGGCATGAAAGGCTTTTTTGTAAAACATGGCAAGGGAGAAGTTTCTCCAGTGATAGAAATATACAAACTACAGGCAAGATTGGCCGCCCTTATGGAGCAGATATCTGGGGAATAAGACTCCGACACAGGGGCATTGTGATGGTTGCTATAGACTTTTATTAAAGAAATAAAGAGGGCTGGAGAAACACCTATCTTATCGCTACAAGGGATTTCCCTGCCTCAAAGAAACAGGTCAGAATGTCCAAAAGTAAAGAGTTCTCGGTCCTGTGTCCCATGTCCTAAATCTTAACCTGACCCTCACATTCTAAACTTAAAGTGTAAAAGTCTTTCAACCGGCCATCTGTAGCTTTTTCCAAAGTTCCAACATAAAGTTACAAAAATAAAGAAATAATCACAGTTCCATAAACCTGAGGGCGTGGGCAGCCACCTTCCCCGGTTACAGTTCACAATCACAGCTCTCTCCTTAACATCTTCAGTTTTCCAATCCATAGGCTATGTCTCTTTTCACCTGGATTTTACACCGTCAAAGGGTTCTCTACCCATTATGGTTTTCACACTTTAAGCAACTTTCTAGTTTAGGGGGTATGGTTCTCTTCACCTGGATTTCACACACCTAAGAGGTTGTCATTTTCCCTTCTTTTGATTCTCACTGTTCATTCACAATTGGATGGGGTTCTCAGACTCGCAATCACTTTGCCTGGTATACTCTCCTGCCAGGACCTCTTCACATGTAACAGTCTGCCCCATTCAGACACTGGGTCTTCGACCCCCTTTCATTGGCTTCTTTCTGCCATGCACTCAGCATCCCAGTTCCCTTGCTCAGGTTTGCACTGGAAGTGTAACTCTTTCCTTGGTAGGTGGCATATGCTGCGAAGCACCCCGGTATCCCAATTCTCCTCTTTCAGATCACCAGTCTCTTGCAACAGCTTCGGCGTTCTCTGCACGCTTCGGTTTCTCCAGCAGGGCACCTCCTCCTTCTGTTGGTGTTGCATCTGCTCTCTGGTACTCGCTCTGCCGTGGCCTCCTCTCCAAAGAGTCTCCTGCTGCAGGCCTTCGTGCGGCATACCTTCCACCTCGGATCACCTCTTGACGGCACTGGCTGAAGCTCTTCCGCTCCCCAATACAACTGGCTTCGTCCTCGCTTCCCGACCTGAGTCGCATATAGTGGTTCTCCATCTTCCTTTGGGTGTCTGGGTTTTAAATTTCCCGGCACCTATTGAATCCATACAACCACTACAGCGCATCTCTAGTTCTGTAGCTTCAGCTCTTCCTTGTCCCAGTCCTTTTACAAAAAGTATATGAAAGAGACCTACTGTCAGTGCAAAGTCGATGGACTGGATCTATACCACAATAGGCCATACAGGTTTGGGAATTATAGGGGTTTGTGTAATACCCTGAGTGGGGAGGGGATACCATGAGCCTACCAGTTTCATCCAGTTCTGCTCTATTGGACTTACACATTTTTTTTTAAAGGGTTTGGTTTATTTCATTTAAAAAAAAGTAAACCTTTTACACAAGAGACAGAAAAGGAAAATAATTTCTCCATTACAATTTACAACCACATCATTATTAAATCATACATTCATCAAGAAATAACAAATTATCCCAATTCACTTTACGTCCTCCATTCATTCCTAAACACTTCTCACATCTGTCAAAAAATAGAATGCTTCCAGCAAATTTCATACCAGCCAGTACCATGATAACCGTTTCCCCCCATTAAGAACATTTCCCACCATTCCTCGGCCGATAATGATTTGGATTGATCAATAAACTCTCCCATGTAGCAATGTCTTAACTCCCTCAAAACACTACAGGTCACCATCAGATGGAATAGTGACTCGACAGCCCCTTCTTCCCCCGCAATATCGACATATTGCGTCCACTATCCCCACTGGCCTCTCCCTCAGTTGAATCTCTCTAGTCAGTAGAATATTCAGATGTGTTCTCATGAACAGATCCCGATAATGTGCCGATGAGAATTTTCGCAGATATCTGGGGGTTTGGTTCAATGACCTTTTTCCGCAGACCAATCCCAAAGCTAGTTTCTTAGACTTCCCAAGTTCGTGTGTAAGGATCCAATCTCGTCCTTGCAATTTCCTTTTATCCTTCAATGGGTTCTCTATCAACATTACACTTGGGATATTGTTATGATTGAGAACAGTCCGACCTTTCTCCTTCCATATCCCCAGCCATTTATCTCCTAGCTTTTGATCATCTTCTCTTAGAATTTAGAGTGGGGCTGTGTTATCGTCAACCATGCATTTCCTAAACAGAGATATGCTAATTGTTCACTGTAACTGGAGAGAGGTCAATAGCGCACAAGAGCCAGATCGAACCCACTTTTTGATTTGCAAATGTAATTGAGACAGGAGGGGTTGAGGGTTACAGGCTTGACCTTTCATCTCTAAGCCCTTTTGATCCACATCATTCACCACCCTGATTGGTCCAGAGTTGCCATTCTTTTGAGCCCCTCTAATGTGATCTCGGTTCCCTTCTGCGTCTAGATAATTAGTTACATCAAAGCCCAGCGGAAGCATCCGACTACTGGATTTCATTATCATTACTTTTATTGCTTTGGACGCTAGATGCAAAATCACCAAGTCCGTCCGCCTTTCACCTGCGAACTGAACTACTTGTATGTCATATGTGGTGATTGTTCTTAATTTTGGGAGGTAATCCTTACATTTCGACGATTTAGAATCAGATCCTCATTTGTTGTTGTCAGGTACACCCAGTTTGTTTCCCTCTGGTTGCTTTGTTCCGGCCTCATTGTTACAAACACAGGTTTCTCAACCTTTGGAGTGTCTCCATTCTTTCACATTTCCTTAATTATTTTAGGCTTCTGCCTGTCTTTCACTCCAATCGAGCCTTTGCGTTCCACTTGCCTGGTAGATTCCTTTTGCTCAACCACTGGCCTTTTTCCTATTCTTAACCTCCTTTTCTTCCATGGTCCTAAACTGGGGAAATTGATCTTCACCACTCACCTCTTCCCCTGCTTGTCGGGTTTCTGTCCGTTGCTTAGCTGACCATATATTCGAAATCTGCAGCACCTTCCTATCAATTTCCTCCATATCTGTACTAGTTCCATTCCTCGGCTTCTTGGATGATTTCCAACAAGTCACTCAAGCAGGAGTCTGACATTACCTCCTTCTCATTCACTACCCAATGGCTCTGTTCATGTTGCATAGCGTCATTTGCATCTTCGTTTGTTGTATTGTAATGGCATCTTTATGTTCATCCTTTTTTGATGCTTCACATTTGGAGGGTGCAAGGTGATAGGAGGTGTTCTCAAATTTCTCAAAAATGCCACAGAACCATTTGTCTATCGTTTCCCTCCTTTTTTGATGTTTATGGGCTTTTTTTGCCCATCTTGCGTATGGCTTTATTCTGAATTCTCCGTCTCCCCCCCCAGGGTCCGAGCTTTGGAATATGGTGAAAACATTTGCCTCCAGGGTCATTAGTATATCTTCCTTCCCTGGGGCGCAAGGCATTTCCCCCTATGTTCCTATCCTTCTCCCAGTGGTGATCATCCATCCCTTCCTTTCTTCCGCCATCAGCACTCACTGATTTCCTCGATTGATCTTCTTGTAAGAAATTGGAGGTCTTTAAAGTTATTCCGCATCCATATGCAGTCTTCAAGTACTGCTGCCATCAAGGTGGTCTTGTCTAGCTCTTCTCGCCTTGCTAAATCGCATAGGCGATTTTGCCAGTTCAAAGATGTGTCAGCTTCCTTATCCAGTCCTTCCTGGAACTTTACCACAAAACCCTCCAAGTAACTCATCTCAACATGTGTCATTGCTAGGAGGGTGGCTTGGTCGTTCAATGAGTCATTAAGAGCTTCATACAATTTCCCAAAAGGGGCCAATGACATTGTAAATGTAGCCATTAAAGTGTTTTGTAGATAGGCCAAGTCTGTCGCAATGTGGGCCTCTCCACCTCTAGCCTCTGCGGGGGATTCCTATTCCTGTCTCATCCATTGATACCGAAGACAGACTGCTATCAGTGTCTCTGGGTTTGTTGTCCCACGATCTCAGTGTAGGCCTTTGCTCTTTGTTAACCACAAATTTTCCACTCTCTTTATTAAGGGCTGCCTCTCCGATTAAAATATGATTTTTCATTTGAGCAAAAGACTTCTTCACAAGAGATATTTACTGCCAAGTTTGGGCTCATCCAGGAGTAATTTACCAATCTTTCTTTTAAGCTTGCTAGACTCAAGCGTTTTTGATTTTCTATTCTTGATGTAAGATTTAAGATATCTTTTTACAAGCGAGCCACCAACATCAGTGATTTCAATCCTTCCTACCCCGTCTGATGAGCATTCACCTCAAATTCCCCTCCCCTTTCGGGCAGTTCTTGTTGACTAGTCAAATTTTCACCAGTCATCCCCAATACTTGCATTTGGGGTTCTTTCTCATTATGGGGCATCCCGGCTCCGCTCCACATTGCCTCTTGGTTGTTCTTCAAGGTCAAATCAGCCGGGCTGAATGCAGAGCTATCCTCAATTAAATGGGATGATGTTAAAGGCTCCACCCACTCACACTCTCTTTGGAGCAGATTATCCGATCAATGTTTCTAGCCGCATGGTCTGCATAAGTATCAGATTCCAGAGTTGATAGGGTTTTTAAACCCTCCACATGATCTTGCCATTTTGTTTGTAAACAGGTCCGTGAGCCCAGCCCCATCATAATAGCGCTGCACCGCCCTCCCCCACTAAGCCTCCTCACCTTTAACGGGTTCTTCGCTAGATCTTCTCTGGGTGCAGGCGGCTTCCTTCTTTGCTGATATAGAGCCCGCCATGTGCCTTCCCTTTCTTGTAGCTCATCACTGATCACTGCTGCTCACCGCCTCACCGAAACACTGCAACACTCTGCTCGACTCTCCGCGTTCGCTGCTCGAACCGGAAGTGATTTTGAAGCAGTCAGTGCAGTGAAAGTGACCAGCGGAAAGGCTAGAAAGACCTTTTCCTCTGCTTGACACTTAACTTACAAATGTTAACTCGATTCAATGACTGGTGTTCAGTGGACCCAAGGACCAGCAACAGAAATTATGGTCATCCCTGTGTCTTGTTGGGTCTGCAGATTGCTTATAGGAAGACATCTTCTCAGTGTGCATTTACTTCAGTTCTGTTCCATCTGGCATACAAATACATCCTAGGTGAGAAAGATTGGAACTCAGTGAGCCCGAAGGTCAAGCAACAGATCAGGCCGCAATGTTAGTGGTGTGTCTGACTGGCATCAGGTTAAAGTGTTTCTGGTCTGGTGTGCGGTTAGAGTGTCGACAGGGGGGCGCACCTCAGTGTCACTTGCATGAGTTTGCCTTGCCATATTCCTCGACTGCTTCAGAGCATATTCCCTTGAGGTGGAACAGTCAGTCCGTTTCTGAAGCTCGGTTATAGTGCTAGTGGGGCCATTTTCCGGGTTACAGAAAATTGTTTATAGCGGGTGGAAGGGTATTCCAGTCATAGTTTATAGATGAATTGTGGAATTGGATCACATCAATGTCCTTTCCAAGAACCAAGAGTGCTAGAGAGCTAGAGAGCTCATCTGATTGGGCGTAGTGCATATCTGCAAGCGACAAAATAGCAAGTCGAGCCAAGCATAGTAGATACTGCACCCCGGGTGAATGAGTTCATAGGCAGATCAGGGTAACCTGACTTGACCAGAGACCACTTTGTATACTCGGTTGATAACATCATTTAGCTCAGTCTAAACTATTGAAACGTAGGTGCCATTAGGCTCAGGTCCAGTCTTTGAAGCCTAGAATGGCCTGAAATGAAGCTTTCTCTGGTGTGGGCATGAACCAATGGATCTGATCTTTGGCCAGCAGAGTAGAACCAGTGTTACATATGCCAGACAAAAGGAGCTAAAGAATGCAGTTTTCAGTGACACCCAAAGAATGGCCTGCAAAGCACTACAAGCTATTGGACACTTTATTCAAGTTAACTCTTTTCGCCCTTTGAGTAACATAACATTTACAGCCCATTACTTTGTGGCGGCATGAACACTTACTCCATCTTCAACTGAGAATTCTGTCAAGACACGAGGGCACAATTCTACAATGAGTTTAGGCCACTATTAGGACAGTTCTTCTAAAGTCCACCCAGTGGCTTTATAAAACTATACCTTGGTCAATACGGAAACTCCAACTCTTAGTATAGACTTGTACCACCTTATATTATTATAGCAATGACAGAGCAACCAGGCTCATTTTAGGAGGGAGAGCGAGCTGTAGATAAGTGCAAAGAACTTATAGCATACATATGGGTCCAAAGAAACACTGATATATTGTAAAAATAATGGTCTTACTTTAAGATGCCAATTGTCCTACAATTCTTGAAACGACTGGCAAATAGATTCCCACTGTTCCCTTTTCGAGTTCCGTCCTGGATTTTGAACCTGGTAATAACTTGAACGGGAGCTCCATTTGAATCATTCTATTCTTGTCCTCTCAGGTTGTTAACCATCTTTTTAGTAGCTCTCCTTCACGTGTTTGTTCATTACAGTTATTTAATCTTTACGAATATTGATCTGGAAGAGTGCATTTTTAAATATTTTTTCAACTACGCAGACGACACTAAAATCATCTACAAAATCGAAGCTAGTGAAGCCAATCACTCAACCCTTAATAGAATGTCTAAAAAAAGTCTTTGACTGGATGAGCGACAACTTGAAAATCAACCCAGGAAAGACAGAAATCATGATTATATCCAAATACCAAGAGAACACCACCTACATTCCCTGGCCGACGGAAATGGGAACCACGCCCACAACATCTAAGGTAGTAAAAAATCTGGGAGTCCTGATGGACAAAGCCCTAACTTTAGAACCACAAGTAAACACAATAATCAAGAAATGCTACTTCCTCGTTCACACAACAAGAAGAATCCTGCCTTTCCTCTCCTTCACCCACAAAACACTGATAATCGTCGCCCTCATCATGTCAAGAATCGACTGCGTAAACAGCCTCTACCTCAGGATGCCAGAATACCTCCTGAAGAAACTACAACACATCCAAAATGCAGCAGCCAGACTCCTCCTCAAACTATCCAGAAGAGACCACATCACTCCAGCACTAAAAACACCACATTGGGTCCCAATCAAACATCGTATAACGTTCAAAACAATGTGCATAACACACAGGGCAATCAGCGGACAGGGAGCTGAATTCCTACAAAAGAAAATAACAATTTACAAGCCAACGAGACTCCGCAAATCAAGCAATGAAATCCGCCTGGAACCAAAACCATACGTCAAGAAAATACTAGGGGGCTCCTCTTTCTCCCACCTGGCCGCAAAAACCTGGAACAACATCCTGAAAGAAATAAACACCAAAGACCACTTTAAATTTAGAAAACTTCTAAAAACCTGGCTCTTCAACACCTTGGAACCAAATTGAAACAACTGAACAATCAAACAGGAAACACAAAGAACAGATTGACAGAATATATGATAGCACAGACAACACCCAGAACCGACTAAGGGAAACTCCAATAACAACAAGAGAGAGGGCACTAGCTGGAATAGAACACAAGCGACAACCCCATGAGGACAGAAATCGGCATACATGCCCAACACTATCCAACAACCTTACCCACCCCAAGGACCCAGACAGAATTGTGAAGCTGGCAAGTACCACACTTGTATAGAATCAATTGACCTGCGCCGGACCCAGACAGAATTGTGAATGATAACGGGTACCACATTTAGTTGGAGTTGTGAACGTTGGCCTGAGTCGCATCTAGATGGGATTGTGAGGGTTGGCTGGTGCTACCCTTAAATAGAATTGTGATTGCTGCCAACTGCCACCCTCGGATGGAGTTGTATGCATTGGCCTGCGTCGCATCCAGACGGGTGTATGAATGTCTGTCAAGGCCACATCTGGATAGAATACCAATATTAGCCATTGCCACATGTAGACTGCATTGTGAATACTAACTATGCCATACTTAGAACTGTGAATGCCATGTTTGAATCGCATCTAGACAGGTTCATGAAGTTAGGTCAGTGCCACATCTGGATATAATAGTGAATATTGGCGTGCGTCACATACAGACAGGATTGTGAATATTAGCCAGTGCCGGATCTAGATAGAAATGCAGAAATATTCACGAGCCACACCTAGAAAGAACGTGGACAAGTAGCACATATCACCTCTACATAGCGAGGCCAATAACCACGCACTAACAATCGCACCCCTCTGCATACACCTCTCAAACTCCAAGCAAACAACCATAAACCTCAAGCACAGCAAACCGCACAAACTGCACTACACCGCATCAACAAAACAAACCACACACAGCTTCGCACAACAGCACACGCCGCCTACCGACCGAAAAAGCCCCCCCCCCGAGCGCAGCGAACGGTGTTAACCGAACTGAAGCTGCCAACAGCACATCACTGCTCTCTTGCACTTATCCTGCTCGTTCCCAATAACTTCACCCCCCACCCCCATTTCTTCTTCAGAACCACCAGAGCGCTAAGGGACTACTCCGGTGGTGATAATGTTAAAGGATATTTGTACCGTGCACTAACAAAATATAACTATTGTGGCTAAAACATTATTTTTCAATAGAATGATATAGGGAGTTAGGAGAGCAGGTATTTGAGCCAGTATAGGAGTGTTACAAGTTATGGCGATTTTGGGCTGAGATCACTGGCTCTGTAATTCCTGCATGCACCCTCCCAGCTGTTAAGAGTGTGGAGAATAAGAATGCTGGATTGTCAAAACGTATAGCTCAACCAGATAGACGCCCTGTTGGGGGTGGCTACTTTTTAGTAGCCATCGCTTCTGCTTGCAGTGAGCGAGCTGCAAGCCTTGTCAAGCAAACCACTGTTTACTACATTCTCCAAGGAGAAGGAAGTTCTGAGGGTTAGTCCCAACCTTCCTTCCCAAGGTGGTGCCTGAATTTCATCCGACAGAGAAGATAACATTAGCAGCTTATTATCCACTTCCTCACTCTTGTAAGGATGAAGAGAGGTTACACAGACTTGACTTCAAATTTCTAGAAAAGCAAATGTCAGACAGGAACACCAACTATTTATTGGTTACACTGGCCACAAGTTGGGCCAAGCCGTAACCAAACTATCCATCACGTTGGATCATCCTATGCATTTCGGAGTGCTATGCCATTCCTGGAAGGGATGTCCATGAGAACCTAAGAGCCCATTCCACCAGAGGAGTGGCAAACACTTCGGCTCTCCAAAAAGGTGCACCAGTGCAGGACATTTGCAATGTTGTAACTTGGCCTTCACGCCACACTTTTCCAAAGCATTACTCCTTAGACACACTGTTGGGCCAGGACGCTCGATTTGGAAGAGCAGTTCTGCACAATATTACGTGCTAATCAAGATTATACCAAAACCCACTTCTCCCACCTCCATCTGCAAAACTGAGTCTGTCCAAAATGAGGAATCCGTGGGATGATGCAATCCATTAGAACAACACATTGCTTAACCATGATAAAAGTCTAAGAGGCATTGTAAAACAGTTGAGAAACAAGATTAAGTTGATAGGCCTAAATTGTTTCAGTAAATACAAATGAAAATTGCACTTTAGAAGGTGATGGCCTTTTTAGGTATTGTAAATAACAAAATAACAATGTCAAAGGTGTTGCGGGAATATGAGAATGAAAAGGAATGAACAAGTCAATGGCACACTGCACTTTATGAGACTGGTAGCCCACTAGGACTGAACAGTGAATGTGTGTAAACAGGGCCAAGTTGCAATGACGTTGGCTTTACAAACTTATGCTCAATGGCGAGCCACATAGTATTTATCTGTAGTAAGAAAACATCCAAGTAATGATTCACTTGATATTAGGCCATTATAAGTAAAGACATTTAAGAATTAAAACACACAACTAATACAGCGACAAAAGAGAAAGAAACAGACTTAAGTAAAAAGCCAAGTATATGGGTATTGTAAGTAAAGTAAATTAATGAACCCGACAACAGGTTAAGATGGCCACCAACTATGCAGTCAATATTGTACCTAGAGATGGAAAAGTCACATGACTATGCCTGCTTGTAACCACGCACCCAGATGCCTCAGGGCAAGGCTGCACTCTATAAATAAATAAAATACAAATAAGCAAGAGCAGGTGACCTGGTTTTGTGTGGAAATAAAAGCCTGTAATATAGAAATAGAGAAATGTGATTTCCCAGTAAGTTGGACAGAACACGTGGCGCTGAGGTTCTTGCCATTGAACTGTAGAGACTGCTAGGTAAGTCCATGTTGGTTGTTGATTTTAAACTATACATTTTTATGAATACAATTTGAAGTTTTCTGCACCTTAAACAGACCGAGTGACTGGACACTTTTTTGCCTAATAAATGCAAGTTGTATGTTGTTAAAATGGTCTCTCCAGACCTAGTCCTACACACACACTGTAAAGAGAAAGAGCACCAATCCTTTGGGGAACAGTTTGGAGAATATATATATTATGCCTTTGCGCTTTTTCTAGGCATAGTTAAGGTTAAGATGAAGTCTCTACAGAGTTTCAGAAAAAGATTTTTCTTAACTTTCCAATGCTTGCATGAAGAAATCTGAAAATATTCCACAGTAATTTTACGAGGCAGTCGGATGTAAAATTCCAGATTTCTACCTTAAAGGCTTCATAGTTTTGAAAATATTTTACTGTAATCGTGTTTTGAACAGCATTTAACATTGCGTTTTTCCATAGGAAAACAAAATATTTTTTTAGGTTTAAATATCTTCAAATTGGCTGTTTTGATTAGTTTTTGCAGGACTAGATCTTAGCTGGAATTGAAGCATTAAAAGATCATTTTCAAAGTCTACTCACCCAATTTTGAGATTTTAACGATTGAAAATGTATCTCTATGTAAGGTGATGCTGCCCTTATATCGGTGATGTACGAGTTGCACCTGTGGAAAATGTATGGATGATCCACCACCTGTAGGTAAACCTGAGAATGGGCACACTGACTGCGTACAACTGCGAGTTGTGGGATTATACAGGACATACACATCAACCCTATATACATGTCAAATGAAATTTAAGTGCCTCCACTGGGGCGGATGGCAGGGCTAGCCCCAAGGCCCCCTTTTTTCGGGTGAGAAGAATCAAAACAATGACCTTTATATGTACTGTTAGCCCTAACTGTCATCTATGAGCTGAATAAAAGCCAGGTACACCAATGAATGCATCACCCTAAAGACCGGGTTGCTTTATAATATAAATATTTAATAGGTAAATATCTTAACCATCTAGAATTATTTCTTCATAGTCATGGCAGGTTCAAAGTACATAACCCATTAAAACCTTCTCTGTATATGAATAAATAATTAAATAAAACCGCCCCTAATAACAATGCGGCTGTACTAAGGATGCCTGTATTAGATATATCACTTTTTGCTTTTGTTGATTAATGCATCATTGGACAATCACCATTAGGCAGGGTCCCCCTGACACACCAGGGATCATGTCATAGTCTCACACATCAAATTCTATCAAATAATAATACAGCGGTAGCTCTGAGGCACACCTATCCTGGGATATAATATTGCAACCTATTTTTTCTTATAAGCACTACACTAGCATCATAAATAGAAAGCAGAAATTAGAATCCCTCAAACATTGACACCTCTCACACATTGGTAAAAATGCGCAATTCCCCATTCCCTGGTAGCTGCAGTCTACCACAAACAAAACACTTACACAAACCAATGGCTAACCCAGACAAAATTTACACTGACCCCCAGCTTGTAATAGCAAATAGGGCCCTCCAGGCACCAATGCTACAGGCAAAGGAAATACAACACTTTACCTTTCCTCTCTCAGTCATAGGTGGTTTTAATAAATTACAATGTGCGGAGTGTAAAATGAGGAGAAGGTGATGAAGAACACCCTGTAGGGCTCTTTTTCTGAAATGGCATCAGGGATAGAATCACAGACCCAACTGGCTCATGAGAACCCAAGTGCTTGCTTCTGAACAAGCAGTTGAGCGATCTCCCCCGGTGGAGACCCAAGCTATGAATTTGACATGGGTGGATTATGGACTTAATTCCACTTTTACTTCCTCAACTGTTGCCTTATACCTCGCTGCCTCTCCAGAACCTGGGAGATCACGTTCCTAATATTGCCAGAGGTGAGGAAACCATGGTCTCTACGATACAGCACTGTGTAAAAATAATAAAAAATAAAAATAAAGAAGAAAACAGACCACACCCCAAAGTGACTTGATGCAGGTAATATGGGGAAAGGTGAGCTCCGTGTGGCTCCATCAAAAAGCTGGATTACCGTCAAGCATGCTGCCGCACACCCAAACATGCCGATTCATTCTTGCTTTCCTTTATCTGTTATATCATACACGCCGACTCCTAATATACAACCTGCCAGCCAACACCTATATACTCAAGGACTACGGGTCAGAGCAAGTTTAAACTGGATAGAGTAGCCCTATCCTAACCAGCCCTCTTCTTTACTACCAAGATACAATTTTAATTCAGATTTTCAACACATTCGTTTAAGAAAGCCATAATTCATAAAACACGGAGGTGAAGGATTATGCTTCTCTTATCTTTACTCAACTCGAGCAGCATTACAGTAACAAACTCATTAGAACAATAAAGTGAAAAACGACTTGTTCCATGTAAAACAGTCTTTAGTAGTTCTGTTATTATTGGTCTTTAAATAGACATGTTATCTTATTCCTCCAATAGTCTCAAAATCCCTATAAATCTGCACCATCTTGTTATCCTCCTCTTTCTTTCACTGATCATTCAATCCTTGCGTCCAAACGCTAAACGATGAACTTGATCTAATCTTGTCCTTATTCTCATGTTCCTGCGTGCATGCTATCTATCATGGAACCTGCAATTAAAGATCATTTTAGGTTTCTGGTCACCTGGTCTGGGTAATCGTGTTGAATGACAAACACATTATATAATTGCATCATAATCACGACATTTGTCCAATCTGCTGCTTCCAATATATCCTCCAGTCGTTCTCCTACACTAAAAGCTTTGGATGCCATTGCTCTTAAGACTTCACGCTTTCCGAAGTCAAGCGGCCTGATCTGTAACACAGGACCGCTACCTTCCACATCTAATATTACTCTTATCTCACCATTCGTGTACAGCTGCCTTCCATGTTGGGACTGCACTGCACATTCATTGTAAGTTTTCTTGTATGTGCTGATAATTGCCTTTCTATGTTGTAACAACTTCCATAACCTCAAGCAAAAACGCCCATATACCCTCGGGTTCTGCACGCTATATAAGTAAATAAACTAAACTAAAACCTCCTCTCGCGGAGTGTGCGCCATAGTGTGAAATGTCAATGCCCGCTTGGCTCATCACCCATCTCGCTAAAGTGGCTGGCTCTACTGCCCCAAAAGGTCCCCTCAGCGCAATGAGCAACTGGGATACTCCTGTAGGCCATATCTCATTTGTTTTATTTATATACGTCTGTAAGCACCATACCGGGCATACTTTTGGTTGCCCAGTGAATGAGGTATAATCTATAGTGCTCAGGTTCGTTTTTGTTAGTCTAGTTACATAGAATGTCACTCCTGTGGGTGTAAGTGTCTTCCTATCAACCTTTAACACTCAAACGTCAGATACCCGTTTGCATGACAATAAGCATAATAGCATTGTCATCTTAGCCGAATTTCTTCCTGGCTAGAGCCTCGTTATCTGGCCATGTTGTAGACAACTTTAATACTGTGTCTACATCCCATAACTGGTCATATTTAACCCTGGGGGTTCTCATCAGTCCGATACCTTTCAATAATCTGCATACCAAGGGGTGTTCCCCTATTGTTCGTTCTTCTAAAGGCATGTGTCCCGCTGATAACGCAGATCTAGAGGTATTAATGGTCATGTATGCTTTGCCTTGTGCTGCCATTGTGCAAAAAATTAGCTACATGTGCTACATCTGTTCTAGCTGAATTACCACACCTCGCCATAAACCCGAAAGGTAGCCAAAATTATACGGGCACCCCTAATCACACTCACACTAGAATGAATGCACCCCTCTAGGGAAGCAAGGCCAAGAGTCTTATCTTGCAGGGATAACAAGTATAATCTTTACAGAAATGAGGATGGGGATGGGGGGGGGGGGGGGCAAAGAACTCTGCTCCCTGAACGGCCTTCTGTCCTTCCGTTCCAAGCTCCTCCAAACTGGTGCCAGGCAGGAGCCTTATATACTGTTAACTTGGTCACTGGATACTGGCATGGCTCATCCAAAACTGTCCTGCTGCCCTACAAGGGATGCTGCAGTCTTCCTTCCTTCATGGCCGGTTTTCTGTTTAGGACATACTACTTAACATACTGCTAGCCTATGCAAGAATACACTGCAGATCCTGTTTATCATCATTTTGCTACATTATGAACATTTATATATAGACACATTTTCACGTCATGCTCTCCATATTTCATTCATTTGACTAATATTTTTATCTGGTTCTGTAATTTCTCTTAAACCCTTGTTTTCCATAATTCTGCATGGAGCATGTTAAAATCCCCATTCAGCAAACATGGACTTTTGACAGACGGCCTTTGTGTGCTCTGCCAGCGCTTAGCCTCCGTGACGCAACACTGCATACTCTGCGATCCATTTTTAGCACAGGCCACATTCCTTCCGGAAAGGGAGGAGGGGGGGGGGGGGTATTTTTCACTCCTATCGTGCTAAGGACTGCATAGGTTTTGACATGTACAAATTATTTCAGCTAATAGTTACATGCACCTTATTTTTAAATACTAACTGCCTTCTTTTAGTCCCTGGGCCAGTTTGTGTGTGATTATATTTGCATGAAAAAAGCTTTTCCCAGTGTTCTTCCTCCCCCCTGGTCTCTTTGTACTGTCAAAAGAAGTCCTGCCTAATTTTGAAGCGCTTGGGAATGAAGGAAGGCGCTACCTACTTCCCCACATTCCCCCCTTTCGTTACTTCTACAGTAACTAACTTACCTGACATATTTACAACCCCAAAAATATTAGTTTGAATTTCGCTGTTTATTGTATGCCAAGGTGTTTTAGATCCCCCAGTTGATACCATAATCTTTGCACTATTAGGGACTAAATTAACACAACATCAGAGACCCAATTGGCACGTGCAGAAGAGGACCAAGAAGAATACAATAACAGGGACCAGTATTTTTA
Source organism: Ambystoma mexicanum (assembly GCF_040938575.1). Taxonomy (NCBI): domain Eukaryota; kingdom Metazoa; phylum Chordata; class Amphibia; order Caudata; family Ambystomatidae; genus Ambystoma; species Ambystoma mexicanum. The sequence continues at coordinate 386,579,329 of NC_090921.1, forward strand.
CTGCTGCCCCCAACCATGACAGGACTCAATCAAATGCAAGCGATAGCCAATCCATGTTCTGAACTCCACCTTCTTTCTTCATTTTAACACCTAGATTGTGCACCGCCTCGATGATGTGGGATAGTGACCCATTCTCAGAATCCTCCGGGGGTATAAAAGTACAGCAGCTGCTTGTACCACAGGAGCCAAAAAAGTTGAAAAGAAAGTCTCTGCTGAGCTAAAAAGCTGATCCTCGGGTATTCCTCCGAGCAGTGTGGAAGAGTCTTTTGATATGTAGTTCGCCCTCTGCTTTCTCGCCCGCTGGTGAAATCATCCTTTTTCTGGCAGCATACCAATTTCCTATGTGATCTGCAAGTTTCTTTCTGCTTTTTTAGATGCTGAAGTGGTTGTTGGCAACTTGACAGGCATTTCTTCTCCCTTCAGCTGTTCTTCCAGGATTACTAGTAGCACGGAGTGGAGGGTGGCCAGTGACTGCTTGCCCCTCCATGAGGTCAGAGGTGCACGTAAGGGTGGCCAATGAACTCTTGCCCCTCCATGAGGTTGGGAGGTGCACGTAGGCTTGTCGGCCACAAACCCAGTAGTAAACCATCACCGCTGCCGTACCTTTCGTCATATCAGGGATCACAAGAGTGTGGTTGCCCTGTGTATTTGCGGCAGGAACTGTTCCTTTATTACTAAAAAAAAGTTCATACTCTGGTGCTCTATGGATTCGCACTGGCTTCTTCATGGTTTAGTTTATCTTATTTTTTACATTTGTATAGCGCACAAAACAGCCCCTAGGCATCGCAGCGCTGTTACTTGTTCTTAACTTGGTTACAGAAAGGAGCATTTTGCATTTGGGTCAAAAATACATTACAGACAGTAGGATAATATAACATTTCATTATTCATATCTAGCGAGTGTAGGTCTTGGTTTCGCTGTAGTGTGGGCAGTGCTTAAGTGAAGAGCAGTGTTTTTATAGCTTTGCGGAATGCCAAGTGGAAGTTCTCTCCACGAAGTGGGGGTGGTAAGACGTTCCATTGCATAGCCACCAGGTAGGGGAAGCTGCCGCCACCAGCTCAGACTCTCTTGATTTTGGGTACTATGAGCATGTTTGCATATGGTGTTCTTGTAGGTCTGGCCGAGGATATGGGATGGACTCTCTGAGAGGTAGGTCGGGCGGTTTGGTGGATGCACTTGTGAGTCAAGGCAAGGGCTTTAAAGAGGACTCCCTCTTTGACTGGAAGCCAGTGGGCTTGTTTCCTTGCAGCCGTGATGTGCTCCCTTTTGGGGATGCCTAAGGCTGCGCGCAGGGCATTGTTTTGAATGACCTGTAATTTAGCCATATTTTTTGTAGATATTCCTAAGAAGAGGGCATTGCAATACTCCAGTGTCGAGCCAGTGATGGCTCGTGCAATGGTGATGCAGTTTTCTTCCGATATAAAAGGTCTAGCTGCGGTCATGAGTTTAGCGTGGTAGGCTGCCGCGGAGGGGATGGCATTGACTTACCTGGTCATTGATAGGTTGGAGTCAAGGTAGACTCCCAAATGTTTTTACTGCTATTGCAACTGGGATTCTGATACAGTCAATGTCGAAGTGGCTGAACTTAGGGTTGAGGTTCTTGAGTGTTTCGTTGGTGCCAATTAGGAGCAGCTCGGTATTGTCAGAGTTCAAGCAGAGTCCATTTACTGCCATCCATGCTTGGATGGTGTTATATATGTCATTCAGGGTCTTAGAGTCGGTGTCATAGTCTCCGGTTAGGGTGGGGGAGGATCTGGGCATCGTCAGCGTAGTTAGTATATGAGATAACCAGTGAGTCAAGACCGACGAAGAGGGGGCGCGTAAAAATATTGTAGAAGGTGGGCGAGATGATTGACCCTTGTGATTGACCCTTATGGTACACCGCACAGAATGATGGTGGGTGAGGCAGAGGTAGTATCCAAAAGGACTTGCATGGTTCTTCCTTCCAGGAAGGATGAGATCCATGTAGTGGCGTCTTATGCGAACTTGGCTGTGGTGGCTAGGTGGTGGCATAGGACCTTGTGATCAACAAGATCGAACACCGCCAAAAGATCTCGGAGGAGGAGAAGAGCCGGTTTACCCGCATCTCTAGCCTCGTCCATCTGGTTTTTCAGGTCCAATAGGGCGGTTTCTGTCCCGTGCCCGTGGTAGAAAACCTGATTGGCGCACACCAAGGAGTTTATACTCTTCAATGAATTCTTGAACCTGAAGGTAGGCCGCTTTATCTAGTATTTTAAGCAGAAAGGGCACTGTGGTGATGAGCCTGTAGTTATTGGGTGAGGAGGGGGTCAAGGGTTTTTTATTTTTCTTCCAGGAGCAGGCGTACCCATGCTTCCTTAAGGCACGAGGGGGCTTTACCAGTGGCAAAAGAAACGTTCACGAATGATATTAGGAAGTGTGTGAGAGGGCTGGTGCATTCTTTGATAATTCTAGCTGGGCATGTGTCTCCTTTGCAGTTAGACGGCTTGATGAATTTCATGATATTGATCATGTCGGTTTCTTCAATTTTCTTGAAGGAGAAGGAGGTGCAGGTGACTGGGGATGGTGGTAATGCAGAGGCCAGGGGGAGGGCTTTGTCTTCAGGGTCTGTCTGGTTGTTTTGTCTTTGGTGAAGTTCTGTAGTGCGGGCGTGGGGGTTTCTAAGTCCCTAAAGATAGAGAATATCTCTTTGGTATGGGATTGAGCTTCCAGGATCCTAGTTTCAAAGGAGGTGGCTTTTGCTTTAACGATAGCTTGTTTGTATTCTTTAGCACAGGTCCTAAAGTCAAGTTTAGCTTTTTCCGTTTGGGTGGATTGCCAGAGTGTTAGGGCTGCAAGTGCCAGGAGGTAAGTGGTGAACCTTGCATTGGTGTGGCTGGTGGATTTGGGCTTTCGTGGTTTTAGTGGCACGATATCTTGATATCTTGAACTGCTGCTTTGATGGCTTTGTCATAGGTAAGTGCCAGGATCTCTGGGTCGGCTGAGAACGGGGGCCCGATGGCTGGTCCTGATAGATAAGGCAATAGCCTTTCTTTTGTAAGTTGCCTGGAGCTTCTGGCGAGGGCCTGTGGCATGGGTGGCGCTGGGATATGTTTGTTTCTGGCAGTAGGGATATGTGATATATGATATGGCATTTTTAACGCGCCTATACACAAGTGTTTCAAGGCACGACGAGGCAGGGGGGGACAAGGGTAGACAGACAACAATCCTACTAGGCCAGGTGTCATTCAGATCGCGCAAGTGCAAGGGTAGAAAGGAAGGGAAAGTGCATGGGGGAAAGGGAGAGGGGAAAGTGCAGTACAGGGTTATTAGCATACAGCATACAGGATAAATAACAAGGGCCAGCTGGTGGCAAGTGCGAGGTAAGTGCAGACAATTGCTGGGAAGGGGGGCTGTATGGATACAGACACAGTCCCGCAGTGCAGGGGTTGCCGGGGAGGCAGTGCAGGGGAGAGTGGCTGGGCCAAGGACCGAGAACGGTGAGTGGCCCAGTTGCAGATTCAGTGCAATTTAAGTAGTATTAGCAGGGGAGAGGGGGAGAGAAAGCGGAGGCAAAGAGTAAGGTTTTGAGGTGCTTCCGGAACCGGAGATGGGTCTCCTCAAGTTTCAGGGAGGCAGGAAGGCTGTTCCAGAGGGAGGCCCCTGCAGCGGAGAGAGATCTGCCCCCAACTCGTTGTTTGGAGAAGCGGCTGACCCTGAGGAAGTTGGAGGCGGATGAGCGAAGAGCTTGAGAAGGAAGATATTTAGGATGAGAGAGTTGAAGGTATTTTTTTGCCCAAGGCCCCAGACGGCCCTGTGGACAATACAGAGGGTTTTGAACTTGATCCTCGCAGTCACTGGGAGCCAGTGTAGTGATTTCAGTCCTGGAGAGATACGGTCCCTGTGCTTGAGGCCAAGGACAAGTCTCGCAGTCCTGTTCTGGATGACATGTTGGTCAGACCAGTGGGGTGGGTGAGTTGCAGTGATAGTGAGGGGGCAGTTGTGTTGGGCGATCCAGTCAAGGGAACGTCCCTGACTGAGTGGGACCTGTCACAGTGTTGCTGAACCCTATGGTCTCGAGCGCGGTGTTGAGCAATTTGGCAGCAGGGTCATTGTTGTCGTTGAGACGTACATTGAGGTATCCTAGTAATATGGCCTTTGATGATTTTTTTTAGATTGTCAGATAGAAGATAGAAGGTGAGTAAGGGCTGTTTGGAAGTCACCTACTGGTCCAGGTGGTCGGTAGACAAAATGCAATGTAATGGTACAGTGGTGAGAGATGTTAATTTTAGCAAGGAGGTAATCACTGTTATTGTCTATGATATTATCGGTCTTACTGATGGATAATGATTATTTGGCTATCAGGGCTACTCCCCCCACCCTTGGTTGGCCGGTCTTGTCTGATGATGGAATAGTCAGGGGGTAGCGCCAATGATAGAGCAGGACCTGAGGCTACATATAGCCATGATTCAGTTATCGAGAGGCTGTCAAGATCATGAGTAAAGATGAGGTCACTGATGTCAAGAGCGTGGGCATTGATGGAGCGGGCATTGATCAGGGCACATCTAAGGTGCTAGTTAGCATAGTTGCTCCTCACGGTAGAGGTGATGGTTGATGAAGGGGAGGAAGCGGTGGCGAGTGGTTTGCAGGCAGTATCTTTGGAGCGGTCGATAATCTTATCTGTGGCTTCAGGCATAACATAGACAACATGGTGGGGCACATATGCATTTAATGCAGCATTTACACTATGCGGTTCAAATTCTATGGGCCGTATGCATGTGGCGGCGAAGGCGACAATCCATGTCAGCCTTGTGGTGTGTTGGGACCAGATTTGTGCACAGATTCCATTTGGGATGTTGCTTCTTCGCTGTACTCGATCAGTCCATCTGCCAGGCATGTCACTGTGTTGCGTTGGCATTTGAGTAACCTCCCAAGGAAGAATATGGTACTTGTAGACGTTCGCAGTTTTTCGTGCTGCCTATTGCATAACGCTGGGTCTAGATCAATGCTCCTCAACTGCACGCTTTGTGCCTGGAATGTGCCCTTTATCCTTCATAGTGCAAGATGTACCAGGCATTGCGCCTCTGTAATTGGGACTGGATGTGGAACTAAAACCTGAGGAGCCCCTGGATGCGTGCGGGTTAAGTGCACACGTAACAGCTTTCATTTATTATAGTCCTTCCTGCAGTGCGCATATCAGAGTACCAGCTCTGGATGTCAGAAATAGTGTCAAAGCCCAACCCCTTATATAAATCATCCGTCATTCGTACTTCCCGTTTCATTCGTCTAAGGAAACTTGTAGGGGTGGCTGGCAAAAAGTGAGCCATTTAGTATTTCCTTTTTTATATTCATATTAGCATTTTTTTCATACAAAACATAATACTAAAAAGATGCACTACATAATTTCTAGAACAAATTACTTTTAGCTTAACCTTATGCCTTGTACTCGGTCAGTCATCGAGAGAGAAAAGAGAAAAAAAGAGAAAAAGAGAGAAAAGAGAGAAAAGAGAGAAAAGAGAGAAGAGAGAGAAAAGAGAGAAAAGAGAGAAAAAAGAGAGAAGAGAGAGAGAAGAGAGAGAGAGAAGAGAGAAGAAAGAGAGAGAGAGAGAAAAGAGAAAAGAGAGAGAGAGAGACTGACCAATTTTCCAGCAGGGCCGACTGGGTTCTGGACCTTCAAAAAATTGAAAAATAAAAACACTGAAAAAGGTCAAAAAAAGATAAAACAATAAAAAAATTAAAAAATGAAGAAAAAAAGAAAATAAATAAGTTGTGTGCAACTGCACACCACCCGGGCATGTATCAAAAAAAAAATGTTTTATTGCATCAATTAGTTTCCAAGAAAACTTTAAATGCACAAAAAGCTTCTTTAGCTATGTCCTTACTTTGTTGATTGAGCTTTGTCTTGTCTCAGGTGCTCTTCGGACATCCGAGAGATGCAACCCATATTTTAACTCCTTCACACGAACAGCGAGAGGAGTACAGAACACCACCTCATATGGACCTTCAAACCTGGGCAGATCAGTTCCCCAGCTAATAATGGTCCAGTTGTAATATGGGCAATGCTGTGTATGGAACTGCAATCTCACCTTCTACAGGGGTGGTCACTATTTCTCCCCCCCCCCTTTACCGTGCTCCACTAGCGCCCCTGTGTGCCTCCGTCCGGTCACCTGGTCAATTATTTATGACCCATCAACATATACTATGTCTCCGTCTGTCAATGCATGAGACGTTCATTGAGTGGGAAAATAAATACTCCTGTGTGTAACCCGGAGTTGCTAAAAACAGGTGCCTTGCAAATAGCTTCTTTTAAGTCCTCAAATTGTCTAGTCATTTTGTCAGTCCATTCCAATTTACTTTTAAGTCCTCTGTCCTTCCCTGAGACTTTGTAACAGCGGCCTTGTGTAGACTGTGTAGTCTAGGATCCAGGCCTTACAATATTTTCATAAACCCAAAAAACAGCTTCATTTGCTTCACAGTACGGGGCCTTGGGGAGGTGCGTACTGCTGCCGCCCTATCTGGTAATGTTTATTGCCTCCCAGTTTGCAAAAATGAGTTGCACCAAGTTTAGTACCTCCTGTTGGCAGTATTGTAGCTTCTTTTTATCTGCCTTGTACCCTTTGTGAGTCAGCAATTGCAATAATGCAACAGAATCACTCCTGCACTGTTATTCATTTTCACTACATACCAACCGATCATCCACATACTGAGCGATAGTGCTAGGCACCTGACTTCAATATAATCTGTACTGGGGTCACATCTCTCAGTAACCCAACATCATGTAGATTAACAGTCCATAATTGTGCTGGCACATATCGCATAACCTCCTCAAAAAATACAAACGGCTGGGTCACCACTGCCATCAGGGGGGCACTGCATCTTCCTATACTGCACCATATCACATCACAGGGGATACAGATTTCCAAAATAATCTCCTCGTTTTGCTCACTGTCCTCAAATAACTCCTCAGCAGTCATTTCCGTTAATTGTACTATTGGATCGATACATAATACTATAGCCACTCGCATCCAACTTAGTCAGTTCCAATCAGGACTACTCTTTTGTCTGACACTACTAGTCCTTGTAAATCTACTGACAATATTGTCCCTGCCAACATCTCGGGTAGCACCATGGGTCGGAAAATAAACTGTGGGCACTTGCCAACACTTTGTCACAATTGGAGGCACTGCTTTTACTAATACCTTAAAGGCATGGTCTAGTAAAAATTTGTATTGTCCCTACGGGTCGGCCATGTTTTTTTAAGCCTAAGTGGCTCGATTTTAGAAAACTTTCCTATGGACCTCACCCGGGTTTTCGTCCATTAAACGCACGCGAAAACAAGCACCAGGGAGCCTCCATTTTCTGATAATCCTATCTTTTCCCCGATCGCCCTGGCTGACCTGCTTTTGCGGCACTAAATCAATTTCCCCGCCCCTGAGCCTGACATTATCAAAACATTCATATTCCCCGCCTCTCCCCGTGACGTTACTGTGCTGCGTAGGCAAACGCGCCCAGTCGTCGTCTGCGCGACTCCACACAGAACCCAGAAACCAACACAGATCAACTCACAACACAGCGCGCCACAATTCGGAATATGAAACTGTACTTTAAAATGAAACAGCAACACGGTACATTTGGTAAAGTACATTTATTTGACATTAAATGTTTAGAGAATATTCAGCAATTGCCATATGAACTCCGGAAGCCATTTATTTTCTTTTATCTGTATCCGCAATAACTGTTCCGTTTCATCTTGAGTCACGCGCTGTTCCTTTATGGTACACAGGGTGTTCATTTTCGTAAAAAGAATCACTTTGGAAGCACGGTGAACCGCAAGGCTGTTCCATCAACTAGGCACTAGTCCAGCCTAAAGGTTGTTATGTTGCTTCTAGCCACTAGTACAGCGTAAGGGCATGTGGGCCCTTGGCGATCGTCCCATAATATGGTGATTGTGCTCCAGTTGTTGACACGAAGCTGCAGGTGTCTGCTGAAGAATCCATCCGCCGGTGTCTCAAACAGATGGCAGTGGCAGAATGGGATCAAATACCTGTTATGAAAACAAAAAAATGATAATTAGTCTCGCTAGCCGAACTTCATTAATATTACTCATTTTATTTATTACGGCAGATCAGAAACTATTTGCTTGCAAGGATAGTTCAATGGAGTAGGTTCATCTCTAAAATCAATGCGAAAAGTAACGAGATAAATCGAGGCCAACACACAATGATAAACGACAGTTAGTCTACATGCGTGAGGAATCATATGATATATGATATGGCATTTGTAACGCGCCTATACTCAAGTGTTTCTAGGCGTGACGAGGCAGGTGGGGAACAAGGGCAGACAGACAACGATCCTACTAGGCCAGGTGTCTTTCTGATCGCGCATGGGGAAGGGCTGTACATGGTTAGTTGAATACAAATTAAATAATAGGGCCAGCTGGTGGCAAGTGCAAGGTAAATGCCGGGAGAAGGGGCTGAAGGATACAGAGACAGTCCCGTAGAGCAGGTAGGCAGTGCAGGGAAAAGTGGCTGGGCCAAGGACCGAGATCAGTGAGACCAGTGGACCTGCATGCCCGTGGGCCCACTACGAACAGTTTTACTTGCTTTTCCTAGCTCTTCATTCATTCATTCATTTATTCATACATCCATTCATTAAATCTTCATTGCGGTATAAAAGCGTGTAAAGATTTACTTACATTATATTTGAAATTTCCATTGTGTCTCTTCGTAATGCAGTCTGTAAAACGGACCGTGCTCTTGACAACGATTTTTCGTATACTGACCTAAAATGAAACTTGTCTAGTTTCTGAATTTTCTGCCTTATCGTCTCTTACGTTATTGCGCACTCCCTTCAAATGTAGTTCTTTCGGCATGGTCCCTGTCTCAAGGTCAAAAAACAATAGACCCTTATACTTCCAGTGCGACTTGTGGGCCTCATCTGGGCGCTGTCCTTCGCATTCTTTATTTGCAACATCACGTAGTATAGGCATCTGTGAGAACTTGAAGTTTAGAATCCGTCTATGTAGTGCGCCTCAATGTGCAAATGCGAACTGGCTTCTCTCCCAAATGCCAAGGCCCGCTTGGCTGGCGCGTTCCAAGTGCCCCAATTTTGTCCCCGTTGTCTGCGAGCTTTGCAGCCCAAATTGAGACATTTAATTTTTGGTGGAAGGTCAGGGAAAGTATAAAGTACCACAGGAGTGGAGTTAAAAGTGAGATTTATTGTTTGTTCGTTTGTTTTATTATTTGCAATACGCAAGCCTCCCCTCCGTTAACAGTGCGCAGCATTTACATTTACATGAGATGAGACATGAGAGAAATATATACATACACATACGTGAGGTGAATAGAGAGAATTCAAAGATGACACCCAGCTTGTTCGCCACTGATGATGGTGAAGGTAGGGGTTAGGTTTACAGGTACACTGTACAATAACATTTATTTACAAAAAGACAATCGTATTGCAATTATTTAAACCGGGATTTGTACTTCACAATCAGCTGTGCTTCGGGTGGGCATGGCGCAGTCGCAATGTTTGGTGGCAATGGATCACTGCTCTGCACAGAAACGTCCAAAATTCCATATCTGTGCTTCTCTAACACAGCAACAATAAGGCCTTTCACAAAGTCGAACTGCATTTCATCATAGACTGGTTTGATCACCCATTGCTTACTTCGTTTTGAAAACACCTTAGTGTAGCGAGGCATCCTTACTTTACCCCTAGTCCTAGATTGTTCACGTCCGACATTGCTGTTATGGGCCAAGACCGCTAGTAGAGTGCGATGTTTCATGCCCCGAAAGCTAAAATGCAAGAGCTTTGGCCTGTACTTTAGGCACATATTGTGGAACACCTCCAAATCTCATGTGTGACAGAATTCTGTCAGTCCTCTCAAATCTCTTGATAGAGTTTTGTCGAAAACAATCTTCTCAATGGCTTTGTGTGTCGGTGAAGATGGAATCAACCACTTCTTCTTCCGTGCCTCCTCTGAGGACAAAGGGCCATGTTCACATTGGTGGAAATGTTCATTTGCTGTCCAGCGGTGAACGTTGGTACAGTGGTGCATCAGTGACCGCCATTTTTCAAGTAGTATTTCCACTGACCCCTCACAAGTTTTTGAGCTCCACCAAAGATGGTTGGTGATAGAATGTGACCACTGCAAAATACTTACAAAACCTTTTTTTTTCCTCTGCAGCCGAGATTTTCTTATTGATTGATTTAGCAAGATGCCATACGTCAAATTGATGTTTAATATGTGGGAACTGCTCTCTCATTGTCTTGGCAATTGAAATGTGGCTAACCGTGGCTATGAGGTCGATGTGCATTCCCCTCGATTGTAGATATTCCACTGATTTTATAAAACCTAGTTTCTCCATGGCCACTAAGGATGTACATTGTGTTACATGCACGACCACCGAACTCTTACTATCCATGTCCTGAAAGTGGTAGGTGCAGTACTTGGCAGAAAATCCAGGGCTGTCGCATTGTCCATCGCCGGCTAGCCTGAATCGTTTGCCTTCGAATGTACTTGCTAGAGACAATTGTTCAATTTTCAAAGCATCACTAAAGGCCGGAAAAAGATAATCACATTGGTATATGTAGTACAGCGCTTTAGAAATGAAATGGAGTCCCACAAACTGAAAGAAAGAGCCTCTAACTTTCTAAAACTGGAGCCACTAAAAAGTGATGCAGCTGCACACAGTAGATTGCCTGCTGGCAGTTTCCCCAGCATCGGTTGTCCAGACCATGAGAACCTATGATTTAATCTACAGGCGGCATTTATTTTGACGTTACTGCCTTTTATTTGACGAGTCACATTAATCAATGGCTTCCCACATACTTTCCCTCTAATGGAATGCACACATTTCAGCATACTTATAATTTCCATCAAACAACTGTTGAATACAATGTATTTGCTCTCTTTCATTAGACTGTCATCCTGCGTCAACGTTGTTTCGGCCTTTGACGTTGTGGAGATTTCAACACATTGGAAAGTAAAATCGCTGATATCAAGTTCTGATGCGTCTATGGATGCTGCGGCTGGTTCATTCTCTGTCATTTCAACATCTATTACTTCAACATTGATGGGAGAACACAACAATGTCGACAAGTTTTTTGGTGGCAAATTTTTGGCGGGTGTAGATTGTGTAAATTGATCTGCAACTACTTCAGAGCTATCTTCAATACATTCAATAATATGTTCTTGTGGTGGTGCGGTCGCACTGTAGCTATGGTCCAATGCAACTTTGCTGTAGTCTCCAAACACAGTTAATTCATGTTCTGGCCATTGGACATGAGCATCTCGAGCCTGAACACGCCTTGCCTCAATTAATAGTTCCTCCATAGTCTACACGGTCTGGCAAGCCACATCTCTCATTCGCTTCACTGTCTGTGTGTGTATAGTTCTGACACCCACGGGTAACTGGAGGAGAGATTGGAAAAGGGATGTTCAGTTTAAACACAAGATGGAGTGTAGTAGAATTGACTGGAAAAAAACATAAAATAGTCCCCAGCACAAACATTTTTTTAAAGTTATGAACTGTTTGTAACTAACCTTTTTTTGTTTTTTTTTTCTTTGCAACTTTTTTGACTCGACCTTCAACATCTGCACGCTGTAGCTCCGATTAGTTTCCGCATGTCCTCCCTTCCTCTTGCGCTGCAACGACTATTTTCTGTATCCGCATAGACAGCACGGAATGAGACTCCATCGTCTCCCTGAAACATAGTACTTTCATTACTATGTATCAAAATATTGTTAGCATAAAACACACGTGAGGACGAACACACAGGTACATCTCAATAGCCAAACACGATTTAAACATTGTGTGCAACAATCAAACGACAAGTATTCGACCTGTGATGATCTATTTCGATGGAACTGTCAGTATCCATACCTCTGGCTCTGCATGGACTGCCATGAATGGTTGTATTGGAGAGGAGGCTTCCGCATCTCCCTGAAACACAGTACTTGCATTGGTATGCTTTTCAATATTGGAAACACAACACACACTTGGGGTCGACGGCACAGGTACATATAAAGAGATAACCATAAATGATGCATTGTCCAAAATAATCAAGGAAAATCCAAATATGATCACATTTCATCGACTTATTTCAACGATTCCTTTACATCTGCATCATCTAAATGAGATGTTGTGATTGTGGTGGAAGCTTCGTCGTCTCCCTGAAACACAGCACTTGCGTTAATAGGGAAGAAAGTATAGCAAATGGAATCACGTTATATGATCACGCATGATGGAGCTGTCATTATCCATACCTCGTGCTGCTGAAGAATATTTATGGATGTTGCAAATGTAGTGCACACTTCCGAAAGCTGTTGCGCCGATTCGTATACGCATGGTCCCGCTTCCACTTTCCCTGGAATTACTTGAATGTCAGGCTCTGCATCAAGTGCAGGGGTTGACGCTCCATCAACTGCCTGAAACATAGTACTTGCATTAGTGAGGATTACAATAGTGAAAACATAACACACACCTGGGGTCGACAGCACAGGTACATATCAACGGCTAACCACGAATGAAACATTGTGTAGAACAATCAAACGACAAGAATTCCAGCTCTGATGACGACGCTCGATGGAGCTGTCAGTATCCATACCTCCTGTTGTTGAAGAAAATCTAGAAATGTTGTAGATGTGGCAGACGCTTCAGCATCTCCCTGAAAGACAGTACTTGCATTAGTATGGATAACACTAATTATAACCGAAAACAAACACCAGTGGACGATAACTAAGGTGTATATCAATTGGAAAGCACTAACGAAACATTCGGTAAAATGATTACACGATAAAATAAAAATATTACTTGACATGCATAAAACAGGTCTGTAGCGGATTAGCCTAGTAAGATTACCTGATACGCGCTAGAAGTGGTTGATAACTGCGACCACGTCAAGGATGTAGAATGTTCTTGCTTCAGATTCAAGGGATAGTCAAGAAGTTGTAAAGGTAAATTAATGATTGCTAATGAAATGCCAATATTAAAAATAGCCATGTAAGGTGACAGAATACTTGTAAAATGCTCAATACAGCACAGTTCCCTGTTCCCATATATATACATTGCCTTTGTGGGTTATGAAATCGAAAAGGAATATATTGGTAAATGTCATTATTCAAAAAACTATACAATCATATCCATATCGAAATTATTACAAGGGATAGAACACCTACAATATCAATTAATCAGTTCGGATACCTACACACTACCGCAAGGCCTAAAGCTAAATCCGGACACTTGACTCACCGGTGGCGGAATGTGGACAAATAGAGTGCGAATAGCGTTTGAGCAATTTCCGTGTCGTTCGCCGTTTATTCTTCTTTGTTACCCAAGATGTTGTGTACATGTCCAAGGAAAAGTGCCGGCTGCAGATGCGGTATCGATCACCCCTCTTGTCCTGTAAGACTTGTTGGACTCTACTTTCCAGCTCATCCAGTGGATATCCGCAATGTCTGACCCATTCTCTTATTCGATCAACAGTTTTCGGGAAAAAAATATATCTGGGACCACAGCAACCCCATGGACTACCGACTCCCATACTATTGCATTGATTACTACCATTGCTCGAGCTACACATATCCCTGGAGTGGAACACACTAGCCCTTAATCTGTGAATGATAGTTATATTTAGTTTACTGAGAAGATCCTTGCCCAACACGTTCACAGGGGAACACGCTGAATATAACAAGGGGGCTCGTACTACCTCCCCTCCCACTTTTATATCCAGCTCCTCTGTGTATGGAACTGTAGAAATATCCCCAGTGCGTGTCAAGAGTTTTACCTGATAATGGAAAGTTCCCCTCCATGATGCATAATTAGGTTGCACCAGAATTTACCATAAATATAAAATTATTTTTTTCTATTTCCGCATCCACCAAGGGCTCCTCTTCAGTGTGTGTGATTGTCAATAGGATTGGACACATGAGTGCTCTCTGTGGGCTGTCCTAATCAGAATATGTATTTGACCCGGGTAATGAAAAAGGGCCGACCCCCACCATTTGAACTCGATGGAATGGGAAGCCTGTTCCCCATGCCATCCTGTTAAAAACTGTGTTCCCTCCCACTGCCGGACAGCCCCATAAGGGAACCGATTTTGACCCCCCCACACCCTCACCCAAATTGCTGTTGTCCCATTCCTTGAGGCCCTTGGAATCCCTGCCCTGGAGGCGATTGCCCCAATTAAATCCCATCTCAGTCCTGTTCCTACAACCCCTTGCAAAATGGCCCCATTTCCCCACAATACCAGCACTGTGATGTTCCCAATACTCCTCCCAGAGGCCCTATATACCCCCCCAAAGCCTCCTGCTCTTGCTCCTCAAAATCCTCCTCTTCCCCTTGGTATTCCTTCATACTGCCACTGTGGGTTGGGGTACTGTCCCCTCACACCCCTCACACCTTTCCCCCTGTGCCAGTGCTGTCACCAGTGTTTGGACTACAACCTTATTTAGTTCCTTTTCCACTAGTTTGGCCTTTTGTTTGTTTTTCAAATTCATAGATCCATTTGCTAGCTCCGGCTATAAGCTGGGGGACAGCTGTAATCAAATAATTTTTGTCCATTTGAGACCATGGCACATACTGCGTTATCTGTACTCCTTTATGTATAAGAGGCATCTGCATATCTATTTTTTTTAACCCCTTTTTTCTTCCGATTTTGTACTACCACAATTAAATCTGGCCTATTTCTTGGTCTGTCCCTCCTCAATGCCTCTTGTGGCAGGGACGGGTTTCTCACCACCTCCTCTCCTTGATCTCTTTCTTGCCCTGCCTCTTCCTTATTTCTACCACCTTGATCTTGCCATTCATTTTCCCTTGCTTGTTCTACTTCTTGTCCCAATGTGTCCATACCCTCTGCCCATCATCTTTTTCAACACAAACATTTCTTATTGCCCCAGGGTTGAATCCAACCAAAAAAAAATCTCCCTACTTCCCATCCCCTATTTTCTGCACCGGTACCCTTATTTCTGGTGATACTTCTTCAGGTTCCTAACTCGTTGTCTATGTCTATGTCGCACTCACCTGTGTCTCTGTAGGAGCGATAGACGAGCCTCCCTTGAACCAGAGTCTTCACTTCCCCCGTTTCACCCGGAGGAATACCTTGATCTTTAGTAGGGTGTGCACTCCATCCTGCATTTGCAGGGGCGCGATTCACTCATGTGATTGGTGCCAATGTCTGTAGGCGGAGTTCAGATGCCAAATGCTGTTTTATGCCTTCACAATGAGGCCGAGAGTTCAGGGCGCCAGTTTCTTCACTGGCTAGAAAGTCCTTCCCACTAGTGAACGTTGCGCCGCAAATATTGAGAGTCCAAAATTGTCCGTATTGTCTTTGTTTGCCGGTATTTTGTGGGTAAGTAGCGGTGCATGTAGAAGCTAGCTGCTGGTAGGTTTGCGCAGCGCCTTCAATTCGAGCCCGCCTGGTAATGTCTCTCCCTTTACCTTGCAGGAGAAATTATGTGGTATTAGCGCCTCGAGTCTGGGTTCAGCGCTACTGAAGACTTGGTGGTTAGTTATATTTGCACAGAGGCTTTTGGTAAGTATGCACTGCGTAGAGAGAGAGCGCAGTGATATAAGTGTCCACGTTATTGGAGCGAGCGCTATGAATAATGTCTCTGCATTCTTACAGGGGTTGTGCGCTCGTGCGACTAACCTGGATTCCAGCGTTGCGGGAAGATTCGTTGAGTATGCGCGGCGTTACTGATGTGTTAACGCTGTTCTTCTTTGTTCTTACAGGTGCCAGTGTAGAAGTCCCCTCTTGACTGGAGATATCTGCGGCGTGGAGTAAGAACCAGGTAAGCTGAATGATCCGGAGCGGGTAAGCAGAAGCAGGATGATCCGGAGCAGGTAAACCGAAGCAGGATGATCCGGAGCAGGTAAGGTGAAGCTGGCTGATCCGGAGCAGGTAAGGAGAAGCTGGCTGATCCGGAGCACGGCAAGTGTGTTGCTGATACAGCTCACAGTAAGCAACACGAAGCACTGGAAGAATCTTGGGTGTGGCTTATATAGCCAGCCACACCCAATCACTAGAGAGCTCATGAGTTATCATGCACTTCCTGGTTGGCAACAGGAAGTGGTAACCAGGAAGTTCCTACAAACACTAGGAAGGAATGAAAGGAGGGATTTGTTATGGGTTCTTTGTGTGCCTATGCCAGGCCTGCCAAGCCTCCACCCAGCTTGCCCCAACAACCTGCCTGATACCCATGACAGTCTACTTGTGGACCCTCTGGGTACACCGATGCTACGGGCATATCAGTGCTTGCTGATAGGTTACATGGAGGTGCAAATGTTTTTGAGTCCACCCTCCTAGTTGCTAATCTGATAATCCTGTTGACACGCTCTCTACCGCTGGAGGTTTATAGACTGCGTGTGTGTATACCCTACTGCAGGTTTAGGCATTACGGGGTATATCCCCTTACCTTGGGTCTCTTTTTCACCTCCCTGATCCTCAACTAATTACCAAAGATCTAGAATTTCTTTTCTTTTTTGGGACTTGTTCCCTTTATATTTTGCTGCTAAAAAGATGGACATTTAGCATGTTTCTGTTATGGGAGCCCTGCTCTGGCCAGGAGGACATTCCCCCTTCCTTTGTTTCTACTATCCATTGTTTATTCTGTCACAATATAGTGGCAGAACCCTATCCATGTGCTTTATTGGGGTAATAACCCACCCATAATGTTGCGCACGTCCCTAATGCTGCACTTAGACCCTACTGCTATGCTGAGTATGCTTCTACTTGTTGCACAGAAATATAGATCAACCCAATTTTTCCCCCACCCCTTATACTATTTCCACAACACAAACACTGCGACTCATCCACCTACCTTCCTTTTTTTTTACCACAAAAGACAGCAAGAGAAAATATACAGAAATAATTGACTAAAATCTAGGCCCATTCCTTATACCAAGCCACTACTGTTTTTCCTTATATCCTTTGTAATACCACCTTCCCAGCTTAATATGCTGAGGATCCCATTGCTTTTACCTTCATAAAAGAATAATGTGTTGTACTACCTTCTCAACCTGTTATGGCTGAGGATCCTTTACTACCCAGTCCTTATAAGCTGGTGCTCCCTTTCCTCTCAGTCTTTATAGGCAGAGGTGTTCTTTTTCCATTATGAAAAGTAGAAAAAACAAAAATACGCTACAATTTCAATACATAACCCACCTCCTATCCAATCTACTCCTTAACACATCACCTAAAATCCTATTCCATGATGCGTCACCAAAAGTCCTATTCCTTTGACCTCGTACATCATCCACATCACTATATTATCATTCACATCACCATACTATCATACATTCAAACATATGTTCCCATGTTGTTATCACTTGCAAGAGTGTACTCACATGGGCTTGTTTCACTTGAGTTTTCCTCAGTTACGAAGTCCCCATGCTGGCCTGTATTTCTCTCTAGAGCCACGCCCCGCTTCAGTCAGTGGAAAGGATATTTTTTTTATTTTTTTTAGAGGACCCGTCACTATAGATGGGTGCGGCTGACTGGCCTGGGTCTTCGCAAATTACGGGGCAAAAAACTAAGGTCACGTCGGGTCGTCACCACTGAAAGGTAGTCCACCTTACAGGCCTACCCCTAATTATATGGGTACCCCTAATCACGCTCATACCAGAATGAATGCGCCACTCTAGGGAAGCAAGGCCAAGAGTCTTATCTTACAAGGATAACAAGTTTAATATTTACAGATATTAGGATGGGGGGCAAAGAACTCTGCTCCCTTAATGGCCTTCTGACCTTCCATTCCAAGCTCCTTCAGACTGGTGCCAAGTAAGAGCCTTATATACGGTTATCTTGGTCACTGGATACTGGCATGGCTCATCCAAAACTGTCCATCTGCCCTACAAGGGATGCTGCAGTCTTCCTTCCATCATGGCCGGGTTTCTGCTTAGGACATACTACTTAAGATACTGCTAGCCTATGCAAGAATACACTGTAGCTCCTGTTTATCATTTTGTTACGTTTATATATAGATACATTTTCCTGTCATGCTCTCCATATTTCATTCATTTGACTAATATTTTTTATCTGGTTCTGTAATTTCCCTTAAACCGTTGTTTTCCATAATTCTGCATTGAGCATGCTAAACTCCCAATTTAGCATACATGGGCTTTTGACAGACAGCCGACAGCTGATCAGCCACTTTGTGTGCTCTGCCAGAGCTTAGCCTCTGTGATGCAACACTGCATGCTATGTGATCCATTTTAAGCGCAGGCCACATTCCTTTCCGGGAAGGTGGGGGGGGGTGAGGGGGAGGTGGGGTTTGGGGAGATTTTTGCACTGCTATCGTGCTAAGGACTGCATAGGTTTTGACATTTACAAATTCATTCAGCTAATAGTTATTTGCACCTTCTATTTAAATACTAACGGCCTTCTTTTAATCCCTGGCCATGTCTGTGTGCGATTATATTTGCATGAAAAAAAAAGCTTTTCTCAGTGTTCCTCCTCCCACCTGGTTGCTTTGTAGTGCCTAGAAACAGTCAAAAGAACTCTTGCCTAATTCTAAAGCTCTTGGGAATAAAGGAAGCCATGACCTCCTTCCCAACACTCCAGCTATGCCACTTTGACCACGCAGACCTAAAAACCGAGCAATCTGTCTGTTCAACCTCGATGCTATTGCCCACAGTTCTGAAATACTGTCGCTTCTAGCTTCCAATCGCTGGCATCCCTTGGGAACCTGGAGTTCCAATCTGCTGCTTCGTTCAGACTTCCCGACAGGTACTCTGCCATCACTGAAATCAATCCTTCTCTGTTGGGATAAGTGCCAGAACTCTTTCTCTAGATCCGCTAGCATCTGGGATCTTGTTCTTCCTAACCTGTTTATATATCTCACTGCGGACACATTGTCCATTTAGAGGAGAAGGCAATATTGAGCTTTCTCCTGTGTCAGCATTTTACCGCGAACGAGCCCGCTATAAGCTCCAGGCAGTTGATTTGCATATCCAGTTCTTTCTTCCACCATCTCCCGCCAGTCATCACATTTCCGCACCTGGCTCCCCAGCCCCATCTGCTGGCATCTGACGATTATTAGGTCCGGGGATGACCCAAGTATTGCTCTCCCGTTCCATGCCTCCATATGCTGTAGCCACCACTGCATTTCCTCCTTGACCTCTAGAGGTGTTGCATCTAAATCTCTGGAGAGCTCTGTAATGGAGTGGGCCTGGGAAGATTGCTTGTATTGATGACACTAAACGTCCCACTAGTGTGGCTATTTCCCGAATCGACAACCTTTCCATTTTAGAGCCCTCTTGATCTCTGTTTTTATGTTGTTTACTTTGTGAAATCGTTAGACTTAGGGTACCCCGCAGGGTGTTTACCAAGAATCCCAAAAACTCCATGGATTGATCTGGAGTCAGAACTGACTTCTCCTGATTGATCAGAAACCCTAGACGATCTAGAAGATCCAGTGTAATGTTCAACTGTTGCTTGATCATCTATCTGTACTGACACATTATGCATATGTCGTCTAAATACATAATCATGCATATGCCTAGTTCTCTTGGCTACGTCACAACTGGTTTCATCAACTTTGTGAAACACCCTGGGGCTGATGCTAGTCCGAATGGTAGACATGTGAATTCCCACATTTGTCCTTTCCATCTGAATCTTAGATATTGCCTCTGTCCTGTTGCTGTTGGAACGGTCAGGTAAGCATCCCTGAGATCTATTCTTACCAACCATTTGTCCGGTTGTAATAAGTCCCACAGGCGGTGAATACCCTCCATCTTTCAGTATCTATACAGTATGACGCTTTTGTTACTTTAGATTTATAACTGGTCTCAGTTTGTGTTTTCCCTTGACCAAAAACAGATTTCTTACGAAGCTGTCTGACTGCTCTGAAACTTGTGTTATGGCTTCTTTCTTTATTAAGGCTTCTATTTCTGTGTCTAGCAGATCTTTGTCCGCTGCACTCTGTATTAATATGTTCGTCCATCTTATCTGAAATGGGTTGGAATGAAAATCTATTTGAAACCCTTGAACTGTATTCGTGAATCGTGACCCAGATGTCTGAAGCTAAAGCGCGCCAGTGTACTACGCATTGCGCTAGTCTCCCGCCTACTGTGGGTACTCTCTCCATTGTACAGGTTTTCTGTATCATTGGTCTCACCTGTGTTCTGAAGCTGCTGGCATTCTGTTTGCCTCCAGCTGCTACCCTTCCTTCTCCTGGATGGAAAAAAATGGGTTGTCTCTTTGGTCATCCTGCCTCCAGTGATTCCCGTCGTTGAAAGACCTGGGATGACTGTACCAGCTGGCTGAGCGGCCTCTTCCTCTGCCAGTCCGTGCAAAAGTGTGCCTCCCAAACACCCTTTTAAGGGATGCTTGTGCTAGGTCTATAGCGCATAGGAGTTTGTGATCTTCGTAAGCTCCTTTATGAAAGAGTCGCCGAAGACCTTCCCTTTTGCTGCAGCATCTGAAGTTGCTAGTTCACTTAGCTTAGGGTCAATTTTTACCAAAACTGACTTGCGTCTATCCGTTAGGAGCGCACTATTCGCATTCCCTAGAAAGCCTACTGCTCTCTGTGCCCATCCTGACAGAAACGAAAGGGGATATGGGTTCATTTTTCTCCTTGGCCTCTGTTGCCATTTGCAGTATCTTGGTGAGGGGTCCCACCACATCTAACATCTTGTCCTGGCATGAACGCCAAGACCCATCTAGACCTTTTTTAATGTCCTTAGCATATTTGCTCATAAAGGTCACAATTTTCTCATCAATTTCAGGTGTTTTGACAATACCCTCCAACAAGTGTGGTCTGGGACATTCTGCTTTTAGCTTGTTTCTAGCCTCTTTCGACAAAGGTGTCTTCACTCTTTTTTTCAGATAAGCGACTATCTTTGCCAGTGGTTCCCACTTCGCTGAACGTGGGTGTATTAGAGTATCTGGGTCGAAGTCGTCCCCGACCACATCTTCTATTTCGGTTGTTTTCCTTTTCTTAGAAGTTTCCTCTTCCCCAGATGAAGATATCACTTCTACTTCCTCTGATGATTGTTCTTGCCAATCATCATCCTCTTCTGAGCTCTCGGAGGATGTGTAATGCCATTTATGCACTCATCTCTTAGACTTCACTGCTTTTTTTGTTTTCTTTTGTGGCGTACCCAGGAGGGTCCTGGTATGTTTAACCTTACAAGCTCGTTCTTCCACCTTTCTCTGTCTCATGCCCCTTTGCTCTCCCCTGAGCGAATTTTTTCAAATCTTCCATAATGGCCATCTGGTGGGGATCCCCCCCCAGACTGGCCCCCAGAGCCTTCTGTATGATTCATCATATCTCTGTAATTACTTTTTTAGCTCACTTGCGCCCTACTTTCTTCGCTGGAGCTGGACATTTTAAGTGAAACTATTATTTGACACAGGTATGAAATAACCAATCAGAATATTTATTCAGAGGTTTTTTTCACCTGTATTCCTCTCACAAACACTTACCGTGTGAACAGTGGTCTTAATTCAGGCTTTTTTGTCCATCAGGTTTTTCCTGGGTCTGTGCCCGTCAATTTTGTTGCTTTTTTGCAACTTTATTTGTTTAGCCACCAGGTGAGGCTGTTCCGCTCCATCGAGCGGTCTCTTGACAGAAGTTCTCTGTGCCAGAATGAATGCGCGTGTAGCGCGACACGTTCTGCTTACTGCAGAATGAATATACAGTCATCTCTCTCTCTCTGAGAGATATAGAAAGATATTTAAATTCAGGCCACGAAGTAGACCCGACTAACCAGAGTTAGGAAGCAGCAGAAATACTTCTTTCCGTCGCGCTTCCTCTCCGCTGCCCCCCCAACGCCGGTGTGAACTCCGGTCACAGAGTATCAGACCGGAGTATCAGACCATTTAAATGAATATGCATTTCCCTACACTGCAGATATGCTACGCCTCAATCTTGTCACGCTGCGCTGGTGTTGATTTCCAAGATAATATTTAAACATTCACATTAATTTGTATGAGTAAATAAATTATCACTTAACTGGCTGCCCGAACAGCAAAGAGGAGTGTTAGGGAGAATTCTCTGTTAAGGCTAATTTCTCAAACCTAGTGAGTCCCCCAGCAGCTTTGCTAGATTTTTGGGGTTTAATTTTTTCTCCTGCTAAGAGCGAGACTCTTTTTTTCCCACTCTTAGGCATGATTTGAGAATGTCCTTTGACTATGTAATGTGTTTTATGGGCTATGGGGTCTTTTACTCCATAGGGCTTCATGTGTTTTTGGTATATGTGTTACACAGCACCCTCAGTGCAGTAACACAGGGGTGTCATAGTGACCCCCAAACATAGACTCCATACCCTGGGACTGACTACTGTCTCCCAGGGCATGTAAAGTCACCGTCTTAATTTTGAACAGAACCAGTACAAAGCATCATATTGTGGCAGTACTGGTAGGGGTAATTCGATTGCCCCTGGGTCTGTTTTCCAAGAGGGCACTGTCCAGTCCCCCCTTGTCGAGTTTCTGGCTGGTGGCAGTGGTTACCACACGAAATATTCCACCGGAATATTTCCTATGGGATTTTCCCATTCATTTTAAACGCACAACTTTTTGGTGCAATGTTAAAGATACCGCCGGGTTATTTATTTAATATTTATTCCCCGGTTGGGTCTTTTTGCCAGGGCTCGGTTTTAAAATGGCGTTTGTGTTCGCCTCTGAAACCCTAACCCAAGTCGAGCCCTTTGTTCCACTTTTGGCAGGCTTCTGCACAGAAGCCTCCAAAAGTGGTGCCACTCTCTCTGGGTCTACAGGATGTGTGGAAGGGGGGGAATAGGCACCCTGGACTGAGTTGCCTTGGCAACTCAAGTCGCACTCTTGTGTGATTGGCCCAGTGGTGAGCCGCCCGATTGACAGCTAGGCTGATGAATGGGGGTTTTCTGCATAAAAGCAGGGCTTTGGGGACTGGAACTTCAGAAGTCGCCACAGGACCTAAAGGATCCGAAGAGGGGAGAAGCTGAGCCACCTACAACGACGACACCACCGGTGGAGCCCTGCTGTACAAAACTCACCACTTTCCCGACGACAGAGAAGATCTTCTTCCAGGAGAGTCTTCTTCCCTTTGAGCTGGTGGGACCAACCAGTTTGCCTTTTTCGCCTTCCTGGATCGTCTCGTGGTCGAATCACAAGTGCCAAGCACCCCAGCGGCCGGATAGCCACGCTTCACCACTAACGCGAATAAAGGGTAGTACCTTTTAACCGGGAAACTCTGTGGCTGGTTTCTTCCCTGGCAGTGCAACGACCTCCAGCTTTCCTCCACGTCGAGATCTTCTCTTCCCCTGGACAAAGCCCCGACTTGCATCCGCTGCCAGGAACAACTGCCTCCACTGGAGCTTTCTCATCATTTCAGGTACTCTGTCCCACCTGGTCTCCCTTGCAACAGACTGTCCAAGGTGTCCCGTAAATCATTGACTCTATATTCTGGGGTGACCTCAGACCTGTTAACATTACCTTTCTAACTTGATCCAACCTCTTTTTGACTTTCCTGCAAAGACTTTGAGTGCATTTCCACTGTGTGATCTTGGGCACATCCCGTCTTGCTCTCTCCAAGAGTGGGCCTGGCCTGTGAACTTTTTGCTCTACAGTAGACCCTGCCTTTCTTGACTTGCTGTGGTTTCTTAAAAGTGTTGGTACTGGGCGATTTTCCTATTCTGCCTTTTCTCTCCCTTTTTAAACAAATTATTGGAGTGCCATCTATGGTTACGCGCTCACCTCTTATTCGCTAAATAAGTGGTGTATTAACCTAGACTTGTCAAATAATTAATTAGGGAGGTGTATATATTTCTAGTGACTGTGTTTGAACTTGCTTGACATATTAGTGCCAGTGAATTTTTATAAGTGTGTTTTTAAACAAATAATTATATTCTTTCATACCAAAGCTCTGGTCAGTGTTTGCTTGTGCTACTGTATTTTGAGCCCTATTGTGTATACTCTATATACTGCCTAACTCTTCTTGAGAGAAGTCTGACTGCTCAGCCACAGCTACCAGGTAAATCTGGGTTGTACAGACTGCTACCAATTGGGTTTACTGCTAACACCTGTAGTCTTAAACTTTTTGCAGTGGTCCCTAAGGGAACTGCACAGGTTTCTGCCTAACAAGGAGAATAACAAAATGATGGACAGATGTATAGGTATGTTGAAAGACTATTGGAGGAATAAGATTACATGTTTATTTGAAGATTAATAACAAGAGAACTACTAAAGACTCTGTTTTACATGGAACATGTAGTTTTTCCTTTTATTGTTCTAATAAGTTTGTTATTGTAATGCTGCTCGAGTTGAGTGAAGATATGAGTAGCATAATCCAAGCCTCCGGGTATTGACATAGAATGTGTAAACGCATACGTGAACCAACTCATTACTAAACCCAAAAAGACAATTAAAAAAAACAGCAGTAAACTGAAATTCCCTAAACTACTGTCATCGCCCCACTTAGGATACAAGGTGTGAACACGAACAAAAGTGCACTAGATCGAATGGCCACCAGGGGGCGCACGGATGAGTCCTGCTTCCGTGTGAGCTCCGATGCCGTAGGTCCTTGAGACGACTTGAGCCCCCGTTTCATGACCCCCCCCCGCACAATGAAGTGAGGAGCGGCTACACGAAGACCCCCCCGACACCCAGGAAAAAACGCGGACGAAAACGACCAGGGGAACGAGGAGAAACTCCGCCCGAATAAACGTGTATCACAGCACGTGTAAAGCGAAAGTGAAACCCTGCTGGATAACACGGCTGCCAAACAGTGAGTCTCACGGGACGGCCCAGGTACGGACGAGAGGCCCGCAAGGTGCTTCCCTTAACCTCCCCATCCTCCCCCCCTCTCTTCTGATCGCCGGAGGCGGAGACCGCAGAGAGAGTCCCCGGCAGGTCCTTCCGACCTGCGTGTCACCGGAGACCCAGAGAGACCCGCGGTGGCGAGCCTCCCTCCGCGCCCACGGAGTGGGGAAGCCGGCTAAGCAGCCGCTCTATGCGCTGCCCGTGCAACATTCTACGGACGAACGCTGCACTCCCCCTGCTCGCTCGGAGGTCCGCGGGCGCAGGACGAAGGGGGCGGAAGTACCCATCCACCACCCCATACTGGGCTCCCCGGATCACAAGCCCACTAAAGGCTAAGGAAACCGGCGCCCCCAGACTGAACGCGAGCCAAATCGGGGCAGAACTAGGAGGGTGGCTGACGCTTTGCCGGCCGAATTGACCCGGAATCATGAGTCACGGCAGCAGGAGATGGAGTGAACAGAGCTAGCCCACTGTACAGGGCAGTGCACGGCCGAAAAGTGCAGACCAATGAGACTGCTGGGGAAGTGCATCCCCAATCCTGCAACGTTCTCTGCGTTCTCCCCGGCGCCTCGCTCATCTGATAAGGAATACCCGGGCCGCCTGGTCTGATGCTACACTATACTACCATATAGGGGGTAAGACCATTGAGTCGTGCCCCCTCCACACATAAGGTCCACGGGCAGAGAAACTCTTGGAGGCCTGGGAAGACTCACATAGCAGTGGAGGGGCAACCTGCCCCCCCAATACCTTGAATGAATTCAGGTGAGCCCCTGCTATTCCCACACCATAACAAGCAGCACCAACGTCGAGACCTGTGAGGGGCCCTGCTCCAAACTTCGGTGATTCATCGGACTCAAGCCAGCAGCACGGTCCGGACGGTGGAGCACGAAGTGAAGCAGTCGGGCACCTCCTCAGTCCTACTACACCGCTGTGGAGATCACACACCTGCATTGCCGTGCGGAGGGTAGAGCCCCCGATTCAGGGGCGTGTGCCTCCTCTGCAATCTGCCACTCAAATAACCCAAGCAACACCACAGCATCTCGGGAGACCAATGGACATAAAGGGTAAACTAGCCACATACTCCTACGTCCCAACCTCTACCGAAAATCTGGACTCTACCATGGCGAATCAAGGCCCCTCGGTGAGTGAGTCTGCGGCTACCAAGGGGGACATCGCTGCTCTCCTGGGAGAAATTAAAAATATGGGTGCCAGTATCGGCTCCAAAATTGACAAAATCACCCAAAGACTGGACACCATGGAGGAAAGGCTGGAAGGTGTTGAGAATAACCAAGCGTCCATAGATACCCTGGAGATACAATTAGACCAGCGGATGACCGAACTGGAGCAACGTGAAGAGAGCTTCAAACTTAAGCTTGACGACTTAGAAAACCGGGAGAGACGGAACAACCTGAGAATCTTCGGGATCCCGGAACGAGAAGGGGAAACGGAGAACGATCTGAAGAACACATTGCATGACATCATCAAACTCTTACTTACTGATGATGAGGTTGATGAACCAAAGACAGAGAGAATACATAGAGCCGGAGGACCCCCGGGCGGACCTAGATCAGTCCTAGCTAGATTTCACCGCTTTCAGGACAAGACAAGGATCCTAGAGAAAGCAAGAAGCAGTGACTCAATTACCCTCCAAGGTTCCCAAATTATGATATATCAAGATCTATCCTCTATGACCTTGGCACTCCGACGCATGTGTGCCCCCCTAACCAAACACCTGAAGGAAAAGAATATAAGATACAGATGGGGATATCCCTTCTCTCTGTTCTTCGAATACAATGGGAACAAAATCAAGCTGAGTTCGGAAAAGGAGATCAAGGCGTGTATTTTAGACCTCCTTGGTCCAAATACGGCAGAAAATGGTCGAGAGGACCCGCGTCGAGAAGAAAGAGGCTGGCGTATACAGGGGCCCAGAAGGAAACGAGTCAAGGGTTCAAGAAAATATCGGAGAGGTAATACCCCCCCAGGGGGGGAGAAATGATGACTCGCAACAACGGTAAGATGGCATACATTTTAAAACATATGTCCATGACCCGAACTTCCTGAGAGTGTATGGGCTCTAAAGAGACTTGGGTCATGTAAACGGGGAATGGGGGGGAAATGGGGGCTCAGTCAAGACTATGATGCTATAGTGATCTTGGGGACGTGCAGTAACGGTCCCCAAGGGTGGTTCGATGCCAGACCGGTACCTTCACCTGGGTCTGCACGAACGCCGTCAATTCGGGAGGGGGTGGGGGGGCTGGGTGGACAAGAAATGCATAGAATATGATGCACCAGCGGCAACACATACGACTGTTCAAGAATATGTGAGTCTCCATGTAAGATACATTTACTCAATGCGGGTCACAAATCTACGATTGACATACCTCGAAAATGGCACCGGTTGAAGAACAGAAGGGCAGGGAGTCCCTTAGGATAGGAACGCTTAATGTGAAAGGCCTCAATTCACCAACCAAGAGATCATTGGTGGCAAGGGAATTCCGTAGATCTCAAATTGACATCCTCCTTCTACAAGAGACGAAGTTCGCCAAGGGAGAAGAGAGGGGGATACTAGGGAAAAGAGGGGGAAAAGAATTCTGGGGCTCAGGCCCGCTCAGGAAAGGAGGGGTCGGAATCCTGATCAAAAATGGGATCAACCTTGAAGTGGAGAAGACTTGGTCTGATGTGAGTGGACGTGCCCTCCTGATATCCGGAACAATCGCAAAGGTTAAAGTAACAGTGGCAGTAATATACTCTCCCAACACAGGACAATCCAAGTTTCTAGAGAGGACAATACCCAAAATAATGTTAGAAGCATCTGGCCAGGTTGTTCTCGGAGGGGATTTTAATCTGTGGGCAGACCCGACCAAAGACTGGGAACCTGGCAACCCCGAGACAAGAAACCAACCGAGAAGTGATCACAAGGGACTCTCCGACATGATGGAGATATATGATTTGCAAGATGTATGGAGGATTAAACATCCGCATGAAAGGGGTTACACATTTTACTCTAACCCGCACAAAACTTTTACCCGGATCGACTACTTGTACCTCACCAAGGACCTCCTTGAATCCGCAACGCTGTCAGAAATCATTCCAATAACGTGGTCAGATCACGATATGGTCCTGTCAGACATAAAATGGGCAGACCTGCCGGTTCAGGGAGGGAAGTGGCGCTGTAATGAAGGCCTGTGGAAAGATGCAGTATTTAAGACTGAAATGGCGACTGAAATTGAGGAATACCTTAAATTAAACAATAATGGGGAAGTCTCCAAACAAATAGTATGGGACGCGGGTAAGGCCACCTGGAGAGGTATTCTGATACGTGAAGGGGCTACCAAGAAAAGAGAAAGGAAGATCATCGAGCACAGGCTTAGGTCTGAAATATGCAAACTTGAAAGCGAAAACAGGGGACACCCGGGAGCAAATCATGACAACATTAGTACAGCACAACGCAAAAGGGAAGAACTGAGACTATTGGAACACGAACAAATTGTGCGAAAACTTAGATTTCTCAAACAGAAATTCTATGAGAAAGGGGACAAAGCCGATGCACTACTTGCAGCTCGATTAAGAAAACAAAGGGCAGAGCGAACAGTGAAAGAGATAATCGAGGAAAATCCTACGACCCCCCCCACCTCCAACACCATACCGGAGACTTTTGCCAATTTCTACGAGCGATTGTATACCTCGGAAGTGACCCCAGGCCAATCAGACACAGATCGCTATCTCTCCCTGGTGGACATGCCCAAAATCTCGTACTCTGAAACTGACCTATTAGAATCCCCGATATCTGAACCCGAGGTCCGAGAAGCAATCAAAAGACTCACTGTAGGCAAATCTCCTGGAGAGGACGGGTACACTGCTGGGTTTTATAAAACCTTCAGCGCTCAACTTACACCATTTCTAACCGAGCTCTTCAATGAGATACTAGAGACAGGGACAGCCCCCGACTCCTTCACAAAGGCCCTCATAACTGTGATTCCGAAAGAAGGAAGGAACCCCAAATACTGTAGCTCATATCGCCCAATCTCTCTACTTAACTTAGATGCCAAAATCTATACTAGGGTACTAGCTGCTCGGCTGGAAGTACTAATCCCCCACCTCATACACAATGATCAAGTCGGATTTATATTGGGTAGGCAAGGGGCAGATACCATGCGCAAAACTCTCCATCTCATCCACTCATCACCAGAGCTATCAGGAAACCCTGCCCTATTGTCGATAGATGCAGAAAAAGCCTTCGATAGAGTGGAGTGGGGATTTCTGAGGGCGGTTCTCTGCAAAGTGGGGATAGGGCCGAGATTTAGGAAGGGTATACAGGCGGTATACACATCCCCCAAAGCGTCTATCTCGGTCAACGGGGAATACTCCAGGTGGTTCGAACTGGGAAGAGGTACTAGACAGGGATGTCCCCTCTCCGCAATTCTCTTCGCGCTCTCCCTGGAACCGCTAGCCCAAAACATACGAGCCGACCCCAGAATAGAAGGCATGCGATTGGGGACTAAAGAATATAAGCTAGCACTTTATGCTGACGACATACTCTTACACATTACAAACCCCTCTGTATCCGTCCCGCACGCTCTCCAACTGTTAGAGGAATATGGCCAACTATCTGGGTTTAAAGTAAACAAGTCTAAATCAATATTGTTCCCTTTACAGGGTATGCAAGAAGAAAACGAAACTAGGTATTCTCCCCTAGGCCTTAGACTGGAACACTCTGTGCTTAAATACTTAGGCATCCAGATCACTAAAAATCTAACAGATCTATATGAGGCCAACTTCCCCCCGCTCCTCCGCAGCTTTTCGGCTGACCTACAAAGATGGGACAAGCTTACAATTTCATGGATAGGGCGGATTAACGCCATTAAAATGGTATGCCTCCCCCGATTTCTGTACCCCTTTCAGATGTTACCTATCGAATTACCAAATGAGTTCTTTGTAGAGGCCAAAAGGCTCATGTTGAGATTTCTCTGGCAGGGGAAGAAGGCGAGGATCGGGTATGATACCTTGACGCTTCCTAAGGACAAAGGAGGCGTGGGCCTTCCCGACCTACGAGGATATTATAAAGCCTCACAATTACGTGTCCTGATCCCACACTTGCGTAATCACAATGACCTCCAGTGGATCCACATGGACAACCATTATTTCTCTCCAGCCACAGTGTCAGAATGGTTATGGACCCCACGTAAGAGAATTCAGCGGAAAATCAAGGGCCATCCAATATTGAGCACTATATGGACAATCTGGCAACCAGGCAAAGGAATGAACAAGATCACCACCTGGCCGTCTCCACTAAGCCACCTATGGTCCCCTGGTATGAACGACCAAATACCCGACGTAGGTAGATTCCAACCCTGGTACGAGGCGGGCCTCGAAAGAGTAGGGCAACTCCAGAGAAAAGACAACTTCATATCTCTTCCGGACTTAACTGAAGCCCTAGGGATAGGCCCACTATCCACCTTCCAATACATTCAGATTAAAGGAGTCCTCACGAAACCTACGTGGAAGGAAAAGCTCCAGAGAGAACTCACCCCGTTCGAACAAATCTTGGACTCAAAGTCTGGACTCAAGGGTCTGATATCCTTAATGTATAAGGAACTTATCGAGGCAGGTGCTGGGTCCACGGAACGTCTCAGGAGCCGATGGGGAAGAGACCTGGGGGAGGAGATAGACCCGGACCAATGGGAACTGATGTGTAAAGCTGCATCCAAAACATCCTTGTCCACCCAATATAAATCACATGCCATTAAACTCTTACACCGATGGCAATACGATCCACTCAAGTTGTCCCGGATGTTCCAGACACTGAGCCCAAGATGCTGGCGAGAATGTGGAGAGATAGCCGACTACTGGCACATGTGGTGGAGCTGCCCACGTATAAAGGTATTCTGGGAGGAAGTCCTGACATGGATCAAGGATATAGACGGCATACAAAGGGATGCTGATCCACGTCTGATTCTCTTTGGATTGGAGAGGGAAGAGGACGGATGGACCAGACTCAGAGGTCTTGCCCCACAGTTACTCCTCGCAGCCCGAGCGCTGCTGGTAACAAAATGGAAATCCAAAACAGTACCAAGCAAAAGAGAATGGGTCTGCCTATCAACCAACATCTACACAATGGAGACGATCACTGCTTCTTTGCACAACAAAGCGTCCCAATGCGAGACCTTATGGTCAGACTTCCGGAGCAAACATCTTTCAGAGACGACGGACTCCCAACCAGAGGATGACACTGGACCCTAAGTAAAACGAAATCTTACAGCCCTCATTGAGAAATGATGTTGATCCCAGAACTGTAGAAGACCACATGACAAGTGGGTAGAACTCTATCCATTGCGATTATACCGATAGAGAAAATGATTGCCGCAGAGATGTCTGCCCAGTTAGGGGGAGGGAGGTGGGAGGGCACGGGCTATGTTATTTTGCCTGTTACAACCAAGGAACAGACTTGAATATAGTAACGATTTATTGAATGATGAGATTCTGATGCTGCTCCTCAAATGTAAACATATGCTAACAGTGATGTAACAAGTGAAATACTTCAACTGTTTTTTTTTTTTTTCCGTTTTGTTTTTGTTGTTGTTTCAAAATCAATAAAACCAAATTTAAAAAAAAAAAAGTGCACTAGATCACCCACAAAGGGTAATATAATGCCGGCGTGTGGATAGTTAACCCCCACACAGAATTATCGTTCCTCACAGGGCCTCACCAGCAAACTCAACAACGGCCCTAGTGGCAGTGCAACGTCACGAGGAGAAAGTTCCCATCTTCGCTTTCTTTACAAAAGAGAGGGAGCACAGGAGAAAAATAACACCACACAGTAGCCGCAAGCAGCACCTTCCCTTCCCTGAGGTAACCAGACACCCCCCAGGGCTTACCACCAGTGTTGTAGGAGCCACAGGCCTGCAGCGCAGCTCTGTTCCCCTGGCTCACCCCTCAGTATCAGTAACCCGGCAGGAACATCTGATTTAGATGACATGTCAAGCTGCCATGACAGAGCTAAGTGTGCTAATGCAGCAACACTTTGAAACGGGGATAGCTCGGGTCCTCGGGCAAAAAGCCTGCAATCGGCTATCCCTACACCCTTCGCTTACGCCGCTGAATTTCTGCTGTAATCCCTGAGAGGGAAATCATCCTACAGGCCGGATAGGCTTTCCAGCTTTACGGGGTGAAGGCTAATGGCACCCTCCACAGTCTGTCTCCTTAGAGCTCTCCTCTCTGTGAGAGGCTCAAACAACGAAGGGGCCGATCGCATACTTGCCAACCCTACCGATTTTGGCGGTAGGATACCGCTTTTTAAGCAGTCCTACCGCCTACCGATTTATTTATTTATTACATTTTTTTTTTTGCCCCCGCCAGCTCGGGGGAGTCTTTCCAGGGCTCCCCTGAGCTGGCGTAGCGGGAGAAGGCGGGCATGCAGGCTTTTGATGTCAAAGGCACCCACGGCGGTGTGCTAAGGGCACCCCTCTGCCGCTGGTGCCTTTCACAAAAAGGCACCCTTAGCCCCCACCACGCCAACTCGGGGGAGTCTTTCAATGGCTCCCCCGAGCTGGCGTGGTGGCAGAAGGCGTGGCAGGCGCCTTATTGTCATTGAATGCACCCGAAGCGGCGTGCTCATTCAATGACAATGGGCTGCTGACGTGCCCTATTCCTATCATTACCTCCTCACCTGACTATTTTTGAAACTTTAAGATTACTACAGATTTTTGGTCACAGAATGTTGGCATGTATGCGATCGCCTCCTGTTAAATCCGGCAGCCTCGTCCCGCTCCCTCTTAGCTGCCTTCCTTGCCTCTTTTCAAACCCCCCAGGGCCATACCAATGCCCTAAATGTCCTGGGGAGAACAGAGGAAAATATGAGGTAAAACTCCTCACGAGTAAGTAAAGTGTAATGGCAAGACGCTTTTAAAAAAAAAAAAAGTTACTAGCAAAACAGAAATGTGGACTACATCTCGCCCCTACGGAAAAGTAATTCACAATAACCAACATCCAGATGGCCTAGCCATCCCACATAAGAACTACACGGCCACATTACAAATACAGGCATAGTTCACATTTGACACTAGCAGAGTTTTCTTTTTTTTTTTCACATATAATTTTTTTTTTCTCTCTCTGAACCAGGAATTTAAATGAAGGGTTACTTATATATGATGCATGCACAATGACAAACATACGAAATAAGATAAAAATACATGCCACCCATATGCTAAGCAACCACGCCACCCATACTCATAGCAGCCATAACCAACCACACGCACTCACCCCGAATGCGTACACATTACAAACATACGCTCAAGCTAGAAAAGACATAATTCCAGAAACAAAATTCAGCCAACATTACCATAAGCACACAGCATTTGCGTATGCATCACAACATACATAATTTTGGCAAGGAAAAAAACTTTATTTATTAACAAAAATCTATACGTAGTGCTCCAGATAAGATGAGGTGAAGTAGTTTACTCCCCATTTGATTTCAAAAAGGAGTACAATTGATTTTGGCCCTCCACAAAAGAGTAAAATGTGTGTGAATGTGTGTGAAATCTAGCAAACGTACCCAAAACGTTAAAACTGTATAGAAATAATTATACAGCCACAGTCCACATCATGGCAGAAAAGCAGGTTTTCACAAAAATTGACGGATAATCAGTGTGCAGTAGAAAAAACACCTAAGAAATGGAGCAGATGAGCACTAATACCGACCTACCCCTTCATGCAAAAAAAGCGGCATAAACACTTCACTCACACAGAACAGGTATTTGTATTGGTATAGCGCTCCAGACCTGAAGGCAACCGGGCGCGTATCTTAGAACAAAGGTACATATGGCAATGGTTACAGTTACAATCTTACATAACAATCGTACAGTTGCAGTCTTACATAATGATCATACAAAAGAACAAGTTAAGTAAAGTACATAGCAGTGCAGAAAGGCAAAGAGGATGTTGTCAATTAGTAAGGCGACAAGGTCAGGTGGCATGTAAAGGCAAATATACCACAAAAAGGCAAATTTCTCAACTAAGCGGTTCCAACGAAGACATATGGTCCAAAGTGTGTTATAAACGTTTTAAAACAAACAATCACACTTCGAGCAGCCGAGAAAAGCATGAGGTATTCAAATCTGTGCTGACCTCTCAGAAAAGATTGACAACTCAACAACAACACTCTAATAATTCTCACACGTCTTTTACCCATACCTCACAGCTGCCTGCCACCAATGAATGCCTGTCTGACGACTTGCAAGATTCCTCGATGATGAAACGTCCATTCCCGAAAGTACGCCATATTAGAAAACTCTAATGGCTAATCAACCTCAATCTCCAACGTCTAGCGCCGAAGGGAGACCTCCTATGCCTCATGCTGAGCTACAAACTTTAATAATTTCATCTATGGCAATCTCCATGGCCCCGTATATATGAAATTATATGAATCCATACATGAAGCCAAATATATAAAGAGAGACAAAGCTATAGTGTAGATGCCAGAAATACAGAACAACAAGGATAGGTGTGCTCTGACAAAGGGACCAGTCACAGTTAAAAAATAGGTATAAAGTTTTAATAGTAAATTACAAGGGTAAAAACAACCAATTAAATATTGTGATCCACAGTACAAAACTTAAGCTATACGATAAAAGACAAACTAGAACAGGGGTTACGTGACAAGCTGGATAGCTAGTTAAAAACATTGCATCAACATGAACACAAATGGGTACATATAAGACAAATAGTGTAGTACCCTACTTCAATTAGGATCAATGTGTCAAAAATGTTCAACTCCGGTTATCATACAGAGTGATATCTCGACATGTTTCTGTTCCTTACGGTAAGTATGGAACATTCATCAGGCGGTACAGTTGTGACAACGTGTAACAGTTACAATTGGAGGGCAACCATTAACAGTGAAAATTTCATAGCATCTGTGAAGTAGAAAAACAAAAAGGCAGAGAGTCAGCTCCTAAGTAGCAAATTACATCAGAAAGTTTCAAAATTAATGAACAGTGGCATCACAAAAAGAGGGGACAAGTACCTCAATTGATGCCTGTGGGTGCTCTCTACTGAAAGATAGTAGGAGGTAGAAGACCACTGGGTCAATCCTACAAAAGATAAAAATATCTATTTAAGCGCCATAGGTAGCTTAAAAGAAGCAGAAAATGTACCAACAACATAGAAAGTGGTACTCTGCACGGTAGGAGTCAAAAAGACACTATCTAAATGTGGAACTTGGGGTGGCCTGTAAGGGTGAGGCAACAAGCGTGCTGGTGACCCAAGTAGAACTACACCAGGGAGAACGTGCAGTGAAAGACCTCTCAATGGTAACATCAGCCCAGATGGAAGATGGAGAGGAAGGCACGGGAAAGCAGAATGGTGGGAGGCCCGTGTCTAACGGTGGGGGGAGAGTGAAAGTGTGTGTATAGCGGTCACTAAATATCACCCCAACCAAGATGCTAACCTCACCCAGCGGCGAGTCGCCGTGGG
Source organism: Ambystoma mexicanum (assembly GCF_040938575.1). Taxonomy (NCBI): domain Eukaryota; kingdom Metazoa; phylum Chordata; class Amphibia; order Caudata; family Ambystomatidae; genus Ambystoma; species Ambystoma mexicanum. Next base: position 386,614,507 of record NC_090921.1, read on the forward strand.
ATGCACTGGGTAAGCAGCTTTTCTAAACACACGCGATCACGGTATTTTCTGAATATTGACGAGAGGCCAGGTACTATTTGATCAGCCCACTCCATTTCTCCTTGTAGTGCTATACGAAAGTTACCCTTCGATTTGATCCGCCTTGCCCGCTATACCTCTGGACCTTCCGAGGCAGGGCAGACCGCAGGTATGAATGTGTTGAGTGCATCCCACGGCGACTCGTCGCTGGGTGAGGTTAGCATCATAAGTTGTCTATACATGAAGCCACCAAGGATTTGACAACTGTTGTGGCTTTAATGCATTCGAAATTGATTAAGATTGAACAAGTCTGTGACCGGTCTTATAACGAACAACATGAAGGAATTAAAAGACTAGATGGATCCTTTAACTTGTTAAATGAGCAAAGGAAAAATGATGCTATTGACAAAAAACTCTTGGCGGAGGAAGCAAGAGAGGCTCTAGCGTTCTTCAAACATGACGGAATCATGCCAAAAGCTCAAAAACATCAATACTCTCTCATTACGGAAAATAATTCATCAAATCGGTGCCATAAGTCTTTAAATGAATGTGGCATAGGGGAAATTAATCAAAATCCCCCAGAGCACTTAGACGTGATTGTAGTCCATGGAGGTGAGCATTCAGGCTTGTCTGGCTTGACTGGTCCTCCATTAAAAAAATCTTGCGACACCGTCAACTCTAAGTACGGTAATTCCGCCAAGCCGGACATCTATAACTGGGAACGTGCCTATGCAAGACTCAGAAACTATGGCGATAATGACAACTTCTGAAGATATTATGGTTAATATCTCGTTCCATACTGCATTTGAACAGGCGAGGGGAAATTCGAACCAAGCGTTACGCGACGCCCAGGTACCATCTTCCTCTTGGAAAGATTTGTGCCAAGATGCTACCAATACTATTTCTCCCACAAGATCCGCAGTGGCTTCAGTAACTAATTATCCAATCTTTAACAGGGTGCCACAAACGAATGAGCTGATATCCAAGCCCCCACCCAAAAACCCCTTAAAACAAGTGGAGAAATCTAAAAATCAAAAGGGACTAAAAAATAAAGGCACTACAGGGGGCACGGAAATTCTTGCGAAACATAAATGTGGTCCAGAATGTGGCAAGTAACTTCAACAAGTGTTTAAAGGCAGCCTCCTCAATAAACGCGAAAACTCAAAATGTACCACTAGTTACAGAAACATCTTTAACGCTCGACGCAGTGGCCGCGTCAGGATTGGATCATGACCTACCAAGTGAGCTGTTGAACTTATCAACGTATGACGAGGAGACATATGAAAACCAAGATGTGGAGGCTGACCCTACTTATGAAAATCAAGATGTAGAGGCTGACCCCACTTCGGGGGACGCAGGGAAAGACAACCAAATTAATATCGATGCTTTGGCAAACAGCCTTGGAATGAAACCTCCCGTCGTCAAAACAGATTCAACGAATACTAACTCAAGCACCTGTCCAAAGATCGTTACACAACCAACTGAAGATGTATTGCCCTCTGCCAAAAGAATTTGCCATATTATTGTTGAAAAGGATGAACATCAGGTGTATTTAAAACTGCTGGATAGCCCGGTGTTTATGACTCTACATGAAAAAAGGATGCACGCTACTACGGAAACACGGCTTGTAGCCCTTGAAAATATTCAGAATAATCCTCATGTCCCTGTCAAGCTGGCGGCAGCGTTGCTGCATAACGAGTCGGTAAAAACCTCAGTCAGTGGTAGGACTGACACCTGTGAACGACAAAAACAAAATTCAAAGGCTTCTCTGAATGATTTTCGAATATCTCAGTCCAGAATGCCGAGAGGTCCGAGTTCGATGTGCCCTACCTATAAACTTGTTATTGAAAGATTAGAATCCTCTGACAACTTAATATTGAATCGAAGTAACACAATCAGGCTTCTACATCTCGTGCCAGCCCTACGGGCTATAAACTCAAACGATTTGAAGATCGTGGAGTTTTTTAATGAAAAAAGTAATGATAAGGTGGTGCTTCATGTTTCGTCTCCTATCATTGCATCAACAATACTGGACGCTAATGTCGCCCTGTTTTCTCTAGGATTCGATGTTTTCAAATATTCTGAAACATCTCAAAGTATCCTATGGAGTCGATGAATCTTACAGTCCGAAAGCTCTAACTAAGGGCTCTGTTGTGAGCACGATAAGACCCAAGGACCAGACTGAATTAGACTCACAAACGTTCCCTGGTTTATCTGATCAAGTGGTGCACTTGGTTGGAAACAACCAGAAACAACTGGGAAACCTTTGTCATGAGCCGGCATTGGATGTCTCTGAGACGGAGCAACAAAAAGACAACATACGAATTACCATGCATTGCAATGTCAGACAGGATGACCTTAGCGTACCCAGTAACAAATCCCCTAGTCCAAGTGGAGGAAAACACGAGTGGCAATGATTGTCTGCAGCCTTGTGTGGCAAAAATCCCCCATAATGCCGGACAGACGCATCCCAAAATTTGTGTAGATTGGCCTCCTGGAATATGCGAGAATTTTCACATTTGTTCAAATCAAACTGGCTTGATTCCATAGATATTACATGTCTTCAAGAAACCTGGTTAAGTGAAACTCCAGTTGTGAACAAATTTGAGGTGGCATTAAACCCTGCATTAAAATTTTCAAAAGGACGCCCGACGTCGGGTATGGCCACCATGGTTAGAAAATCCTCGGGCTGGAGGATTACGAGCTCGATCAACTACTCCCCATTTATCTGGGTAACCTCTATGAGAAAGCAAAATCACGAAGTGAAGACATTCGAGCTGCTAAGTGTAGTAAATCTGTACTGGCACCACAAAAGTGCTGGAAAACAGGACTACATTGATCAGATTATGGAAATACTTGATCAACTGTTGGAAACGTCTGTTTGGCCGAACGTACTCATCTGTGGCGACTAAAACATTGATCTATTTAAACCATCTGGCACTGAAAAAACTTCCTTGGCCAAATCGTGGCCTGAAGAAATGACCCTACGTAACAACTATTAAATGGGAACACTTGTGACGACATGCCCTCAGCTTCTATGTGGCATCGTGATGGTCTGATGTCAACTATCGACTAGATGTTTGCGTCAGAAGCCCTACATCCACGGATAACATCGCTGAAAATTATTTAAAAAATCGAAAGCGACCATAACATGTTAATAACAGAATTCATAACTGCGTCGAAACAAGCACAGGAATTATGGCCTCATAAAATTCTGGTGGAATCTAATAGAGTGAGGCTGAGACTTGACACTCACGATGTGGAACATCTGGTAAACCTTTATTGTAAGGTTAGCCCAAATGTCGAATATGACCACTTCATGACACAATTTAAACCCAAGAGAACGGGTCTTAATCATATGGCTTTTGAACGCCAACACTGTTTTGACCTGGATTTGCTGAAACACAAGCGTCTGATGCGTCAAGATATCAGAAGGTTGAACAGTTTGAATGGTTTAACATGCTTGCGTGATGTAAAGGCTGTTAAGCAGAGATATAAAAATTGGTTAAAAGCTCACAAGCACGTTATGTTCCAAAATGACGCAGAACAGATGTTGATGGTCTTAAAAAATAAAAACACTACAGATTTCTGGAAGCTTATTAACAATTTGCATGCCCCACAAAAAGCCATACAAGCTTGTATGGTGTCAGAATCCGATTGGATAACCCACTTTGAAGGTTTATACAAAGCAACTGCCTTTATCGACGGCCCAGACAAAAAAATACTTAAACCGTGGGCCCGGTCTTACCCAAAAGATGAAATAGTGACCATCATTAAGAAAGCAAAAAATGTGCGTGCACCTGGGCCTGATGGTCTGACAAACTTTAATAGTAAACTACATCCAGACCTATGGGCAGAGATCTGTGTAACGCTGTTTAATTGGGTAAATTTAATTGGCCAGACTCCAAAATCTTGGAAGACCGCGATCATTGTACCCGTCTCCAAAAAAGGCGATAGAGCAAATCCGAAAAATTATCAACCAATTGCTCCATTAGATGTCCTAGGCAAGATTTATGCCACCATGCTCCAACAAAAACTGGTAGCCTGGTCTCAAACATTGAACCATGTGGATAATCGCCAATCAGGTTTTGTGAAGCAGGTGGGATGCTCGCTGAACTTACTCTTGTTAAACATCATCAAAATGGAAGCAATAAAGTCAAATACGAAGGTCTATTTAGCTTTTATAGACTTCTCACACGCATTTGACACTATCAATAGAGCGATCCTGTGGGAAAAATTGGAGCGTTGGGGATGCCCGTCAGATCTAATAGCTGCAATTAAAGAACTCCATACAAATACCTCAATTCGAGTAAGGCTGGATCAAACTGGGCTATTATCCAAAGTGATCAACACCTTTAAAGGAGTGAAACAGGGGTGCCCGTTAGCTGCAGTATTATTCAGCCTTTTTATATCGGACATAGGCGAAGCAATAGTTGCAATAAAATCATTTCCACCGAAAGTGGCCAAATCACACTTAAGTTGGCTTCTATATGCTGACGACTTAATCATCCTGGATGTGACGCCCATTGGGTTACAAAGAAAACTAAATGCTGTTCAACAGTAACGTCACATCCAATCAATTATTGATCAATACAAAAAAATGTGAAATATTGGTCCTGCAAAACCTAAAAGGCGGATGGGTGGCGAGTAGATGCACCCCAAACTGGACTTTAGGCCAAGAGTCTCGGCAAATATCTCCTAGCGTCAAATACCTTGGAATGCTCATAAGCTCATCAATAACGGATGGACCGTGGCAGGTAGACTCAAAAAGAAAATGTAAACAACTTGCAAGCCAGGCACTCATTATCCATAAAAGATATGGTAAATTTTCGCTAAAACCTTTCTTGGCCTTTTACCATCAAAAGGTAATCCCTGTGCTGACATACGGGGCAGAAAACGCCCTCGGCTGCTCCTATGAATCTTGGGACTCATTCGAGAATTGCTTTTGGTCAAAAGTCTTAGCACTTCCGAAGGGCGTGAAGACTGCATGCATAAGATATGAATTATCGATAATATCGATTCACACCAGGATTAGTTGGAGTTTGCTAAACTTACACCGCAAAACATGCACCCAAGCACAAATCCCTCAATTTGACATCTTTTATGACATCTCAGCTGGCAACTCTAACGTCATCTCAATGTGGTCGAAAAGATGTGAAGCGTTATTACAGAACTATGACATTAAGGTCGATATGCTCCACGAAAATCCGGATGCGGCAAAGCTTAAAGAGTGGCGCGCTGACTGGGATCAAACATGTACCGAGAGATCTGCGACCAAATCAATGCGTGATGCGCCACTGGAGATACGTGCCTTTAACACTCAGCAGTGTTACATCACATTGTATCCAGATCCACAAGCACGAAGGTTGTTTCTATTGTTCAGACTAAACTTGTTCAAAACTACTGAACGTCTCCGTCTATGGAAGAGTAATGAGCATCTAAAAACTGAATGTAGACTTTGCTTGCAAGCTAAAGAATCGCTTAAACACTTAGTGCTATTTTGCACTAAGCTAAGATCTGAAAGATCAATTCACTTGGGCCCATGGAGTGTAAATCATCCATCCTTATGCGCAGACGACTGGTGCAAACAGATGCATCAAGGAACCGACTTCAAACTGATATTTCCATTAACACGTCTTCTGGAGTCAATTGAAAAGCGTCTGAGGATGGTATCAGAGTGAATATACCAGCAAAAACTTGACATTGCACAAAATGCCTGACAACAGTGTATGTGGAGATCGTCCAAGAGATCATAATTGATGATTGTTTGCACGTTTGTATGTTGTTTGTTATTTGAATATATGTTGTCATTTTAAAGGTTTGTAAAAACCAATAAAATAAAACAAAAATTCAAAAAAAAAAAGTTAAGGCATTAGTCAAGTGTGGCGGATAGCCAGAGCTTGGCTTTTTGTTTGAATAGAGTTGAAGAAGGTAAGGATCTGTTGGTGAGTGGCAGAGAGTTCCAGAGTTTAGCAGCTAGAACTGGGAAGCTTGCACCTCCGGCTTTCTGAAGTTTGTATCTGGGGATGGTCAGGCAGTGTGCTTGGGTGGATCTAAGTGACCGCGAGGGTATGCACGGAGAGAACCGAGAGGCTAAGTAGATGGGGGCCTGATTGTTTACACATTTGTGTGTGAGGGCCAGGGATTTCAGGGATATCCTTTGGGCCACTGAAAGCCCATTTAGACTCTTCCTTGTTTCAGAAATGTGTGCAGTTCTGGGAATATTAAGGGCCGCTCTAACAGAATTATTTTGAATGACCTGGAGTTTATTGAGGTTGCGTTGGTTGGTTCCTTGATAAAGTGCATTACAGTAATCGAGTTTGGACATAACCAGTGTCCTGGCTAGAGTAATGCAATTCTGTGTGGCAAGCAATGGGCGGCAGGCTGTGATAAGCTTACATGTGTAAGCAGAGTCAGCGAAAACCGTATTAGTCTGTCTTTTAAGTGAAAGTGTAGAATCAAGATGGATTCCCAGAGTTTTGGTATCTTTGGACACTTATATGGAATTGCCATCAATATTGAAGGTGCTGAAAGATAGGTCAAGCTTGTTGAGTCTCTTTTGGGTGCCCAGGATGAGAAGCTCTGTCTTGTCATCCTTGATCGCTGCTACTCATCTTGAGAAGCAACTGATCAGGCTTCCATCACACAAACAGAAAAGGCAATTGGGCAACAGCAATGAAAGCTGTCAACATGTAAGACAGGTGGAGTTGATTTATCAAGTTAAGCAAGGATAGAAGATGCCAACAGAGAACAGATCAGGAATGGGTCTATAGAACCAGTGCAACATAGGCTTCAGACATGCACACTCCTCTCGTAATACAGAAAAGGTAGGCCATGGACCAAGGTAGGTAATGCGTTCCACACATTTAACAGAACGTCATGGATCTCAACAGTACAAGATTACCACAGTGAAATTGGTCAGAGCAGTACAGGTTCCACTCTCATAGAAAAGACACTGCATGGGATGGAGCAGTGCAAGAACACCAACACTGAACAAGTAAATTGAGGGCCTTAGAAATGCAAGCTACACTCGCATAGAACGGGAACAGCATAGGCTTAGGAGTCCAAAATGCCCTCACAAAGAATTTGCCCAGGAAGGATAAGTAATCCAAGCTCGCCTCAAATAGAATAGATATAGCATAACAAGAGTGGGGGCACCACCCACATAGAACAGGAACAGTTCATTGCTTCTGCAGTGCAAGCTCTTCACAAGTAGAACTTAGCATGGATAGCGACATAGGCTGTTTCCGGAACCAGAAAAACTTCAAATAGTAGGAATTTAGTAAATTCTATTTCCCTCTACAAAGGTCTGCACATTTGATCTCTCCTGTATAAAATGTAATTTTAAGACACAAAAAAAGTAGCCACACACAGTAAAGCAAACATGACTTGAATTATGTGTTTTGAGGTTTGATAGCAGATCGTCGGTTGATGATTAATGAATGCCCTCATTTGCTGGAACTAGTAGTGCTTAATAGTATGGCAGTGTTGCGATATGATAGCGCAGAGAGGCAAGTACTCGGTGCTCAAATCTACATCTAAACTCATGGTCAAATGTTGGCTGTCCCGAGAGAGCCTTACATTCTTCAGAAGTCAGTAAACTATCAACTGAACTAATAATTATCGCAGCGCTAAGAAGTTGGAGGAATCATGCATGAAGCGCGACATACAAATTGAAATACCTAATCTAGATTGCTACTACAGGGACATGTTTTGCTGAGCTTTTATTTCATTTCTAAATACAAACCTTTCATTGTTTTATAACAGTGATTAGTCTGACTGGAGAGTCAGATCTTTAACGTTTTAAGTGTAGTCTTGAAGAGTTGAAAGAGGCTGTGACCCTGTTATTAGTGTAATGACTCACCATTGAGCAAGGGCCCTGCTGCAGCTGACAATGTATAGCACCATTTACCACATTGACTACAAGTTAAAGTTGAACCCCTTAACTGCCAATTGTTTCACCTCCCAGTGCCAAGCCTTTTTTTGCCAATTTCGTTATGTCGCCATTCAATCCCTTGTAACGTTTTTGTTACATGTGATATCTCAGCCACATTTGGCCCCTTTTCTTCCCACATGGAGGAGGTCATAACGTTTGTTGTGTGGGGGTGAGAGAAAATAGCCAGAAATAGCAGATTGAGTTTTTTTTTAAAAAAATACCAATAAAATGATGTACAAAGAAGCCTGTGTTTTTTTCCTTGTAAGAGCTGGGAACAAATGGTTTGCTGTTCTGAATTTGCCATTTTCCAGGCTTTCAAGAACAGGTGGAAACCAAAAAGGGTGCCATCAGTTTTGTGAGGGGTAGGCGATTTTACGCTTTTTGTCCCCCCCAATAGGACATGCATCGACTGAAAGGAAGAGGAGGTAGGAAAGCTGAAAGGGAAGACAGAAATACATTTGGGTATACATTTCTGAAAAGTAGACAAAACGCCAGGTTTAGGCGGGGGTCATTTGCGCAGGTCAGGCAACAACTGTGTAGGTGAAATTCCCATTGTCTGGGGTAAAATTGAAAAAAAATAAACAGAAATGAAAGGTATGTGCTGGACATGGCTGGACCTGTAAGGTTATGTCTTCTGTGAATATTGAGAAAAGCAACACACTGCTTCCTTCCCCAGACTCTTCTCTTCTCACACATTTTTAATAATGTTTCCCAAAACAAGCAATACCACAAGCCAAAAACGGAGCCATGGTACATAGGATTTTATGCTGACAGCCTAAACAGATGTACATGGCATGTGTAACTAAGGAAAACAAATGTGTTGAGGAATGGCAAGCATACATTTTTTGAAAGAGTACAGGCAGACCTTTTGAAGGGTAGGAGACTTGTGCAGGTTACAAAAGCATACAGTGCCTAAAGCAGCGACTAAATGTAGGTTACATTTGGGAAATGAAAGGGTTGTGTAACAAAGTGCAGTAGCAAATGTATGAAAACGTTATGGAAACCAAGAGAAAACAACAAATGACCTACCTTCCCACAGGTGTCCCAATGAAAATGGTACCTCACATGTGGGGGTGCACCTACCTGGGCCCAAAGGGAGAAGGCCAAACCACTGGTACAACAAATGCCCTGGGGAAGACTGGATTTGGCTTTGTGGACAACCCACAGATTTAGGCTTGAGGTGTCGCACAGAGTTCTGCCTTGCGCAAATCCCCCTAGAATGTATTACCCACAAGCCCCGGCAAAGTCTGAAATTTAGGAAACAAAACACAATTTCCAGACATTTCCCCACCTGGAAACCACAGAAATACGCTGCCACCACCACATGTCGTACCATCCCGTGTTCCCACAGGTGCCCCAACAAAAACAGTACCTCACATGTGTGGGTGCATATACCTGGGAGGAAAGGGCTAAACAACTGTATCCCAAAGTTTGTCAGGAGAGGAGATTTTGCAGGAATTTGCTCTTGTGGACAACCTACAGATTTGGGCCTGGAGTGTCGCAGCCACAAATGAAAACAGGGAACCTATAACCTGTGATGGCTCAGAACACACAACTCTTCAGGGTTGCTATACTTGTAATGGCTCAGAATCCACACCTCATCGAGGTTACTCTACCTGTAATGGCTCAGCAGAACACACCTCATATGGGCTCTTGTAATGGCATACAGTGTTGGTAAAGCATCTGCTGCACTAGATGTTTAAATAGAAAAGGCATTTTCAGAGTTTTGGATATTTATTGTTGCTATGTTAAAAGACAAACTGAAAAACAGGAGAGGAAGAGCAACCCTGAACCTAAGCCATACAGAAGAACAAAGGTGTGGCGGGGAGATGGTGCGAAGGGAACATACTAGACAATCCAAAACAGGAATTCGAGCTACATGATAGGTCAATAAAGAAAGTGAGAAGGGAAACAGAGTTAATAATAGGACAAACACACAATAGGAGCGAGGGATAGAAGCAGAGCAAGAGACATTTGAAAACACTAAAATAAAACACAGATCAACAGCAGGAGGGGAAGAGATGGAAATAGAAAAGCAAGACGAGAGAGCAGGGCAGGCCAATAACATAAGAGATGGTGCAAGAAAGATAATCAAAAGGAGTAGCAACCACAACCCAGAAAAAAAGTGTTTCGTGAGAGTAGATTTTGCAGGCATTTGTTTTTGTGGACAATCTACAGATTTGGGCCTGGGGTGTCACGCCACCAAGGAAAGCAGGGAACCCCATGCATTTCTGAAAAGAAGACACACATGGGAATTCACAGAAGCCCGACATGCGCGATTTCCACAGGTGTTCCACATGTGTGGGTGCACCTACCTGGGCGCAAAAGGAAAAGACTAACCCACTGGTAATCCCAAGCCTTTCGGCACAGCACATTTTGTTCATGTGGGCAACTTACGGATCTAGGCCTAGGGTGTCGAAGCCAAAGAGGAAAACCAGGAACCCCATGCATTTCCCAAAAGAGGACACCCGTGGGAATTCACAGAGGTCTGCCTTGTGCGAATCGCACCAGAATGTATTACCCATAATCTCCGGCAAAGTCCAACCTTTGTTGAAAAAAACCCCACAATTTTCAGACATTTCACTCTGGCCACCCACCGAAACACGACACAAACACCACATGGCCTACCGTCCCGCGTTCCCACAGGTGTCCCGACGAAAACGGTACCTCACATGTGCGGGTGCACCTACAACAGCGCAAAGGGGAAAGCCTAAAACAAGGCTAACCCCAAGCCTTTTCGGACAGCTGAATTTCAGGAATTTTTCAGAAGCACACACCATATGGGCGGGCCTAGGGTGTCCAAGCCACCAAGGAAAACTAGGAACTGAGAACTGCATGCATTTCTGAAAAGAGGACACCCGTGGGAATCCACAGGAGGTCTGACTTGCGCAAATCAGCCCAGGATTTATTACCCAGAACCCCTGGCCAAGTCCAAATTTGGGCGGCGGGGGGGCGACACAATTTCCGCACATTTCACTCTGCTCACCCATCAAAATACGCTGCCAACACCACATGGCCTACCGTCCCACGTTCCTACAGGTGTCCCGACGAAAACGGTACCTCACATGTGTGGGTGCACCTACCTGGTCGCAAAGCGGAAAGCCTAAAACACGGCTAACTTCAAGTCTTTCTGCACAGCATAAAATCAGGAATTCTGCGGATGCGCACACCCTGCAGATTTGGGCCTAGGGTGTCGAAGCCACCAGGGAAAATAGGTAAACCCATGCATTTCCAAAAAGAGGACACCCGTGGGAATCCGCAGAGGTCTTCCTGGCGCAAATTGCCCAGTTTTTATTACCCACAATCCCTGATTTTTTTTTACAAAAGATTGAAGGTTGACCCAACAAAAGTTTCTACAAAACAAATCATAACATTAAGTTATATATTTAAATCAAATATCATGGTACCCTTAACTCACACAAAAACAAAATCAAATATATAATAAAATGATAAGCATACACATTTTCTAAAGTAAAAGTATAAAACAATTACATTTACACTAATACAAACTAACATTTTGGTAACACAAAATACATATACATAAAATTCATTTACACTTCCATAAAAATTAAATATTCAGCACATATACATTAGATAAAAAGTAACATCTTGCATTATAAAAAATAAACAAATTACCTCTTAAAATTACAAATATATAATTAACAACATAACAAAATACAACAATACACAAACATAAAACATGCACTGAACAAAACAATTACAATATAAAAATAAACACTATTTAGTAACATTTATTTCAACAAATAACCAATATATACACATATTGCCAGCCTCCTACGTTCCCCTCACCCATACAACCCATCACCCCAGCCCTAAAAGTACTAAACTGGCTTTTATCAGCCGTCGGGTGTCCTTTAAGGCCATGTGCATCACACACTGCACAATCCATAGTACTGGTCCAGAATTAATCTGGGAAAACTCACACGCTACCAACCCAACAGAAACCCTAGATCTGGGTTCTGCAGCGCTCCTCGTGTTCCCCGATTACAACTCCACCAGAATGGCAGTATTCACCTTCCCTGTCCAAGTTCTTTCCCATCTGGAATTCCCTTCCATTAAACATCCGCCACAATGAAGACTACCTCTCCTTCAGAAAGGCCCTCAAAACGCGTTTATTCCCTGTGGCAATCTGAGGTTTCTGACTCCCCCTTTCCCCCCTTTTTCCCCCTCTTCACAGCACCATACGCCTCCATCACAGTTTCGTTTACATCCAGAATATCTCCCACTGCAAAGTAACTTACAACTCTCAGAACAGATGGGACAACTATAATTTGTTCAGCAATACGAAAAGAAAAGCGCCAAGCAGGGCATCAAGGGACACCAGCCGTAGGTACGGCAACCAGCCTACACACACTCCCATCTATACCTCAATCGAATACACCAAGCACAACAGCCATCAGACTGCAGCTATGACAAAATTCAATTCAGTCTAGTTGTACACAACGAATTCCCTGGCACTAGAATACAGCTTTGACCTGCAACAAATTTCGGTCAAGCTGGTCACATAGCGAATCACCTGTACTCTTTAAATCTCCTTACCTCCCCCAGCACCTATCCATATGCCTGACCATCTTGGGTTGCTTAGTGGGGCATGGCCAGTCCACCCAACCCCCATCTCGGACTAATGTGCACCCGCATTCGACCAAGTACAACAATCTACATACCTGGGCTCCGATTCCAGAGGGTATTCACCCACAAGTGCGTTGAGCCATACTAATTGGATAAAAATGCTATATAAATGACAAACTACTAGTAGTACAAAAATGTATACAATTTTCAAACATAACATTTACATTACAATCATACTTTACATAAATACAAACATCTAATTTTTAAAAAATTACTAAATAATGTAAAATGAATATAGCAGCAAAAGCAGACCAAATGTAATACACATTCAAACCAAATCAATAAAAATGGTTTCACATATTATCAAACAAATATTTCTAAAACAAATTACACTAGCTTCACTTTAAATAAATGTACAACCAAAGTGAAATATTACACAACAAAAACAGGGCGAGTTACGTTTATGATATTTGATTTAAATAGAATATTTATTTTTAAATGTATTGATAATATAGTATGTTGTTACCTTAACTTTATTTCTTTTTGCTTGTAGACTACGTTTTTGTTGGTTTAACTTAAATTCTTTTGTCATTGAATTTTCAAATAATATATTAAAGTGAATAGTTATAATAATGTTTAGTGAAAAGTTGGAGTTAAGTAGGGTAGTGTATACAGTTCCAAGTATTAGACACTAGTGAAGTAGGAATGTTAAGTAGTGGAATGTTTGTAGATGTTAGGAAAGGTATAGCAAGGTTAGGACCCTGGCATGAGGAAGGAAAGTGGTGGCCTGCCAAAGGCTATCTAGGTCGAGGGACCACACACCAGGACAGGGATCGAAATTAAGATTAGATGAGTAGGAGCTAAAATCAGTGAACAAGCACTACCATTGGAGAAACAGATGCTAGTACATAGCGTTCTGCAAATCTAAATTCCACATAATAAATGAGCAACATTTTTCATTTTAGGGCACCTTATGCTTCAAATGTCATATAGACGTGCTCCAATATTTATTGGGTGTACAAATGCACATAGGTGTGTTTGTTTGGCATTAGATGGCCTAGAAAGCCAAAAATAGCTCCTGTTAGCTTTTGGTGCCAAGCTAACCAGGCTCTTCTAGGCTACAAGCAGGAGCTAAATAGCTCCCCAGCTTCTCTCAATATAGAACCCCGAGGGGCCAACCTCTGGCCGTATTTGTTCTCGTGTGATGTACCAGAGACATGACTGGGGTCATCAGTCTCCCTCTATAGGTCTCTTTGCAACCCCTCCAAGGAATGGTGGGCAGGCAGGGCAGATAGCTTTTTAGAAGGAACTTACGCCAAGGGAATTTAGACGAGTTATCAATAGGAGGACAGGAATGTTTAATATTAAAGGTTTAAGTGTTTAGCGGGGTCCCCATTGGGATCCCTAAAAAAACCCACGTTGCGTCGGTGTCCTACAAATTTATAAGGGAAGACGAGGGGCGCAGCCCGCCTCCTGTTAAAAGATATTCTATTTTGCAGGTGCATCGCCCCTCTCTATCCACAAGACCTGATAGGTAGTTATCATGGGGACTGCAATATCAGGCTCTCATTGTTGGAAGAGACTATCCATGCTCAACTCCACAAAATATTGTAATATTTGTAAAGGAAATAGTTTAATCATTCAAAATCAATTTATAAAATACAGTGGCCAATAGTGATTTGAGTAATTTATATTTCCAACCTTTCAGAACATGTGCATTTCGCTCTACTGAAACATCTTGGTTAAACAGAGACTTGAGGATATCAATGTGTGCTTTACCCCCCTCAGTATACTGACCTTCATAAACATTACAGGCTACAAAACAAAATCATAAAGATAACAGCAAAATACCTTCAGTATAGTAGGAGAACAAAGAATCCTGTGGTGTATCATTAAAGAAACATACATCATAATGCATTGCATTCATTGGGACTACCGATTCATTTATGTGTAATGACCATCATTTTGACTTATTTACAGGAAAGGTGAAAAGCACAGTTTGAGTTGTCAGTCTATACTGGAATGCATTTCTGATTCACTTTATTTTTTCGGAAACTCATCATCAGATCGCCTCAGCAGAAGAGTCTGTGAGAAACTCGTGAATACTACACAATTGAAAACTAGTGATTCAGTACAATTGAACTGTGTATTTAATTACTAACATGCAATCAATCTCAATGTATACTCGAATATTTCTTTCGACACAATCGTTTGTATTAGAAAGATGTACCTCCATCCTATTCCTAATCAACACGGTGGAGCATCACTCATTATTTATATTTCATTCAAAAACGTTGAATTCAAATTTGCTTATTAAATTCTACAAAGGCTTATTCTCGCACGTTTGTGAGAGCAGAGAGTCGTATATACAAGCAGGAAATTGTTGAGCCACTTGGAGCAACTTACCCGCGTTACAGAGGAGTCATCTTTCTGGGCATTGCAATCTCGGATTGCTATAGGCGATTCGTCCATGGCACGTAGCAGACGCCACGTATTGTGTTTGGTGTAAGGAACGCACGGTGGCAATAAGACAGACACGTGATCACAGTTCAAGGGTGTTTAAACTGCTACGACCATCAAATAATAATAATACAGTGCTAGTGGTGTTTTAGCCAAATAAAAAGGACCTATACTAAAAAAAAAAAAAAAAAAAAACTATTGCCGATCCTTACCGCTACGTTACAAAAGAGTGTGGTATAATGTTCACAAGAAAAGAAAGAAGTGTTCTCAAAATGATAAATCAGGATTGTATATCTGGAGTCTCCCTGCCATATCATTCATTGGCGGATGATACACAGATTTACCGGAGCCTGAAACAACCTGCAGAAGCTGTGGATAACACCCTTCAAAGTGCAGAGGCAGTAGGAAGTTGGATGACGGAGAACAAGCTTCAGCTGAATCCTAATAAGACCGAGATTATCATCTTTGGTTCCAAAAAGAAACTTAACATAGCTGCCCAGATATGATCCCTTGCCCACCTATGTTTGGCAATACCCAGGTGTAAACAGATTCTGTTAAGAATTTAGGGTGCACCTAGCAATCAGACATGGGTTCTAACCGACAGGTGAACCAAATGATCAAGTCAGTCTTTTTCCAGCTGAAATTATTAAACCCACTTCTGCCCCTCATTTCAGAAGGTGACCAAGCAAAGGTAGTTGGCACGCTGGTCAATGCCAGGTTAGACTATTGTAATGGCTTTGTGGACGGGTGTCCAAAATGTCAGCTACAACGCCTAGTAGTGGCACAGAATGCTGCTCTAAGGGTAGCGTGGGCACTTCCATGGAGAAAATCGGTGTCGGAATCTAGGAAGAAACTACATTGGCTTCCGGTCCATCAACAAATACAGTTCAAGTTATTGTGTCTGATCTTCAATTGTGCACATGATCTGGCCCGTCCTATTTAGTGGACAAAATCCAGATATATGTCCCTAGAAGAACACGGAGATCCCTGGCAATGCACCAGCTGGTGATTCCCATCTCCAGATCTGTCCACTGGGGGGGGGGGGGGGGGGGGGGGCAGAAAAAGATAGAATCATTTTCAGTTTTTTCGAAAGCAACTAAAGAAGCATGTATTTGAATAATGTTACGTCAATGACGAATGTTCATGAGATCTAGATAATCTGCGCCTAGATGCAATTTGCCGCTTGGTTCCTCAGGGATATGTGCAATACAAGTGACAAATCAAATCAATGAAATCCCTTCCCCACGTTTTTAGCACGGGACAAGGCAGGACTCTTGAGCACAGCACACTCCTGAGCCTCTCCAGAACGAGGTCACAGTTCCTCTCAGCAATATCAGGACCTTCTGGGCCAAGTCTCTTCTATGCAAAGACTCTTGACTTTCATGGTGCAAGAAAGCATTTGTGTTGGAAAAGGAGGGGATGTAGAGCTTCTAAATATCCTAGGGGTAGGATGGGGAAAAAGTGTCATCAGGAAGGGGGTACCGCATCTCACCCTTTCGGTGGCCCACTACCACTCCCCGAAGACCCCTCAACCAGGTGATCCTACCCCACTTGTCCACACCCAGGAACTGAATACAATAGCGATGGCCGTATCCTGGCCACCTGGATGACAGATCTCTGGGGACTAGCGAGTGAGACACCTTCTGGTTTCTCACACCGGTGTCATGTTGGGGAATCTTTCTTTTTCTGCAACTGGCGCCATGTTTGAAAAACCTATTGAGGCTCTTTATTGCAATTCATAGTAGAATGAAGGATTACAAGTAAGAGGAGGCACAAGACCTCCTTATTATAAACACAAAATCAATTGCCTGTGGCCAATGATTGCCATGAAATGGCTTCAATAAGTCCCTCTCTATCCAAATACAATCTGAAAATCCATCTTTGATTGCACTGAAAAAGCATGCGTGCTAGATTTCTCCACTCGTTTTGGAGTGCACATTCTTTCTAAGATTGTCCGGCCAATGGTGCAGCAATTTTCTGTGTGCGAATACATTTCAAACTAAAAGGACCCAAACACGTTAACAGTCATGGTATGCTGGAGCTACAAGAGAAGTCATTTTTTCAAATGAGTGTGCAACACAAACGAAGTATCATTGGTGGCTGGTAAATGTTTTAATTGGGGAGGCGTAAACGTTTCCCACAAATAAGAGTAGGCGATCGAATGTGGGAGCACAAAACAAACAAGGGGGCTTCCGAGGGGTGGTCCCCCCAGAAATGTTTTAATGGGTTATAAATAATGTGTTAAAAGTAATTGGGCAAAAAGCCATGCAATATGCAAATGGTTTTGTATGGTAGCTCATTAAAAAATATCCAACAGCGTACACAGTGTTCCAGATAAGATTTTGGAGGTGGGAGTATTTTACTCCACATTTTGAACTTTGAGAGGAAATGTGATTTTAAGAGAGTAAAAATGACTTTTCTACGTTGCAAGAGAGTAAAATGTATGTGCCATCCAGCCGACGTGTGCAAAAACTGAATGGAAATCATTACTATGCGGCAGCTTTCTGCATTGTGACAGAATACACCTTTCATTTATTTCTCTAAGGTCTGGCCCTTCTATCTCTACAGTATGTATTTAAATGTTCAAAACACAAAAACCTAGCCAATTAAACAGTAAAGCAAGCATGAATTGTATTGTGTGTTTTGAGGTTCGATAGCAAAATTGTCTTTTGATGTTTAATGAAAGTCCACATTTCCTGGGGCCATTAGTACCTAATGGTATGCCAATGTGATGATGAAACAGTGCAGAGAGGCAAGGATTCCCATGCTAAATTCTATACCTAATCTCCTGGTCAAATGGTCATTTATATAGTGCTTTGGCAAAGCACTGTACATGAAACAGATTTATCGCAATTATCACCCAACCAAAGTCGGTACTCCTTTATCGACCTTGAAAGGATGAAAGGCTGAGTTGGCCTTGCCGGGATTCGATCCTGCAACCTACAGATCACGCACATATCGCAGCAACGAGTGCTCAACCAGCTGAGCTATCTTATTGGCTAACATCCTTCTGAGGTCAGTTAACAGTATCGACTGAGGTATAATAATCATAGGGCCTAGATGTTGGACGAACCAAGCGCTACATAAAGTTAAATACCTTTCTGGATTATCATAGGGACAGGTTTTGCCAAGTTTCTATTTCAGTTACCAGTGAAACTTTCATTTGTTTGTTTTTGAACAGCTCTTTCACTTCCACAAGAGTCAGGTTTTGGATGTTTTAATTGTAGTCTTGAAGATTTGAGAGGTTTGAACACTTGTGATCAGTGTAATGACAATCACTCACCCTTGAGCAAAGACTCTGCTGCCACTGACCATTTATAGTAATGTCCCCCACTGACTGCAGGGTTGAATGGATGTAAACTATATTGTGCATAGTCATCATTTTACACACAGTTTTTATAATTGGAGTGTACATTAATTTATAAGTGTAAAAATGATCTGCCTCTGCGTGATTATGCACACAGCACAGAACTCAAAAATACAATTGTGCAGTACTGGTTTGCTTTCACTGGAGAAAAAAAACATTGGTTACAAAATATCAATTCTCAATTGCAACTTAGTTTTCTATCTTATTAATTTTACAATCCTAAAATGCTAGGAAAATAAACATGTACAGTGCTTCCGTTTGCTCCATGAGCAACAACATAGGAGAGGTTGAATGGAAAGAAACCATTCCTTTTATCACAGTGTGCAGTTTCTTTTTTTGAAAGGCTTCAGAGAAATGCATTCTGTTTGCATGGCTTGCAATTATATCCATGTAGTTGAAAATCAAAAGAAGTCTCCTGGTTTCTGTCAAGTAACCTGACCTATGCACTGCCCTCTGCTCTAAACTCGTGTGTAAATGTACACAGGAAAATAATAACGCTGTCATATTTACAAGATTTTCATGTGTTAAAAGGCCTAGTACGCACCTTATCTGGAGCCCTGAGCGTACAAGAGCACTTTCACTATGCCATTTCCTACAATTAATATATCTGCAAGCATAAAAACATTTTCAAACTGGGTGCACCAATATGCACCACCATTCCCACGTCAGAATATTCTCCCGATTGCTTTGCACATAATGCTAGTAATGATACTATAAGAAAACAAGTCCATGCTGGCTATGCCAGTATCCTCATGTAAGAGCATATTCCTGCTGGCTTTGCCAGTAAATAGAACATGCCACAATGTCTAGACTGGCTGCACCAATATAGGCTAATCTTGAACGAGAGAACACGTCCAATACCCTTGATGCCAGTAAAAAATGTAATGCCACTTAAGAAAATATATTCTGACTGATGCCCATTAAAACATGCATGCTACAGTCACATAGTGTGTGGCGCACCAACAAAGGCCAGTCTTGCCATATAAGAACACTTATCAGGTTTGCTTTGCAGATGGCTACAAAACATGCCATGTCCTGGTAGAGCCCTCCTCTTCCTCCCCCCTTCCCTACACATAGTCCAAGTTATGCCCACTCCCCTGCACTCCTAGCACATAACTTGCCTGAATTTACTGACTGTGTGCATCTCTACCAGTAATTCTGTTTGTATCCCAATATCTAGATTGAATCATTAAGCAAGCACACATATGTATGGTTAATTAGGTAATCAGTGATATAGTTGACCAAAAGAAGGTGCAAAACAAATAAAGAGAACAAAATATCAATTTTGGATAATGAAGAGGGTATAAAATATCTACTAGAGGTATACACGTTGAAAAATGAAGGTATGAATGTAGAATTACAGGTGTGAGTTTTAGTTGTAAAAATATTTGCAATTAGACTTCAGTTAAAAATAGTATCAATGGGAGGGAGAAGAAGAGGGTTCACTGGTAGGAGAGGTCACAAAGGTTTGGGGTGTTCCTCCGTAAAAGTTATTTGTAAGGCAAATGTAGGTAGAATGTAATATGGTTTTGTGAAAAGACATTAAACATCCACAAAACCAGGAATCAAATTATTAAAAGGTCCACTAGATAGACTATAGATACAGACCGCAAGGCATAAAATAAGCAGTATTGCATCACTATTTGCAATACAATACCAAAGAGTTGCATTTCATTTAATTTATGATGTCGATTTCTAGAGTGATGGCAGTCCGGGTTTATGTGAGACCCAGAGCTGTGCTGCAGTCCCATGGTCAGCAGAGCATGCAGGAGAGGCAGAAAATCCCAGGCTGGTCTGACACTTAGTATGGGTACATTGTATCAATTCAGAAGCATGCAAGTGCTGCCTCCAGTAGAGCTCATGTATATAGCTCGGGGAGCTGTAGACAGTCAGTACACCTGCTGCTAACATCGTGGCTTTGGTAAGTTAGGGCGAAGGCACTGGGCGAATTTGGGGAGCACCAGAGCCGACATATGAATGCTTGGTGAGGGTGGAGCTGTGCCGTCTCCAATTTACTGCCCGGGAGGGCTCCATACTGGGAGGGTGGCTTGGAAGCCGAACTTCAGACCATCTAAGATTAATCTACGACTTCAAACCACAGGTTTGGATTTGGGGGCAGACTGTGCTAAATCCTTCCAGAGGCTGAGATTTTGAGCACAAATGCCTTAAGATTGCTGTAGAGCTTGGGGAGCGGCAGTTAACCTTTAGTGGTTCATCCTGACAGCCAGGAGGGCAATTAAAACAAACTTCAGGAATAGGCTATACAGTGGCAAAAAAAGATCAGCACAATTGGTTTTCTCACAGTTTACCACGCGTCTGATCTGCTCATATGCTGGAACCCCATAGCTATACCTGTTTATTTTGCTCTCAAATGTTCCTGCTAATTCACCCTCTCGTGTTCCTCGCTATTATTGATACGTGAGTGTAACCTGGTCTCCCTTTTTCTCCTTTGCAATCCCCTCTTAACTATCTGCGCTTAACAGTTTCGACTTTTGCCTTCTTGGCCCAAACATTTTCTACCCTTTCCCCGAGCAGCTCCACCATTTATGCCCCTTTTTACTCTCCATTGCAAGGTTCCATGTGTTAATATCCCCGCAAAAATAATCGCCATACAAAAATATCTCCAAATTTTTGCAGCGATATTGAGCCATGGACCCTGTGGGGGGACACCCCTGCAACCCCTGCATTATTTTTAAATGTGAGGGGGACACCCCCACAACCCCGCAAAAAATACTGTCTATTGCGAGACAAACGACCATATGTACGGGGATATTATTGGTGAGGATAATATGTAGGGATACCCATTGCAATGCCACCTTTTTCTGCTACCTTAGTAAGGCTGATTCTAGGATTTGCTAGATCCTCTGCAGTAAAGATATGTGGGAGTCCCAATTTGCATATTTACATTCTGGGACTGACATACATTGTGCAAGGTTACCTTACCAAAATGCATGCACGAATTTAAAAAAAAGATGTCTGAGCGGCGGAAGGACAATTCATGCACCTAAAGCCACCCTGCTTATCAAACGCGTAATCAATAGATGGCAACATCCAATTCAACCTCAGAGGACAGTGGAGGAATCAGTGTGTAAAGGGGGGGAGGGGAGTGTTATCACTAGGATGTTAAACGAGGGCTTTACTTTTACTCTTAGAGCTCTGCGACAAGTAAATTTACAAACTGAGCTATCACACGTGCAATAACAGCAAAATCAAAGTTTTATTTGTACAAGTTATAATTAAGTTAACACAACATTCAACGGCTTTAACAGGATTCTTCAGCTGTAAACAGAATAGGCTGCTTTTGTTGCTCTATTCTGGGGGAGGGAGGATGGGTCACTCTCCACTTCCCCTCTTCCCCTCTCCTTATAGTTTCCAGTGTCATGAAGGGAGGCCTAAGGCCCCTAACTTTCCCCAGTCATAAATCTAAAGACAGTGCAACAGACACCCTCACTTCAAAAGAACATTCATTAGATGGGTAAAGACTGACAAGAAACACTCCTATTGGCATAGTTTGTAAAGTAATTAGTTGATGTGATTAACTGACACACATCTTGTTACACAAGACCTTGTGAATGGAATGGCCACTTCATTATAAAGGAAGCAATGCTAACTGTTGAGACTTTTTGGAAAAGCGTAAACTGCATTGCCTAATTTGCTGAAGGTCAAACACTTTAGTTAGTGGTGAAGCTGGGATTGTATCCCAATCTACAATTCGACCACTGACACATATGTTCCCACCTCCAGTTGGTATAATATACCACCTCACAAATGTATAAATAAATACTTATATAAAATCGTGAAGCAAAAGTAATGATTGTTTACTTCCCATTCTGCACAGACGCAATAATAGTGGAATGCAAATGTTTCAGGATTAGGCTGCTCACAAAAACGGGGACATGGGTTTATTGCACAGTTTTCGGTAACCAACAAAATCTGTCTGGGGGCTTCTCAGTTCTTTTCACCCAAACATGAACGTCAAATCAGGGACACTTGCCATTCCTCCCTGACGAGGGGCTACCCCTTTGAAATATGCAGAGACCTAATTAGGTATTTGAGAGCCTGCTATGTTTCTTATGGTGGAATATAGTAATCATGATCCTGGAGAAGAGTGGGGAGTGGTAGAGTATGGTCATAATTCAAGGTCTCCGAGTTTCAGGGCTTGGGCACCACACACGTGGGCCATGCCTTGCACTGGCCATGCATTGCAATACATGGAGGGATCAATTCATACCGCTTTGGTGCAGCAAGAACGAGTCTCATCTGTCATGATAATAGCTTTGGCAGTCTGGTAATTTGCTGGCTCAGTAGCCGGAAAACTGACTTGAGTAAAAGCAGCAGTAATGCAGCTAGTATCTTCAGGGTTGTCTGTGTCTCCATGATGCCCTATGTGGCATGTGCTCCTTTCTGCTGCATGCAAGAGTGGGATCACAGGAAGGTTCCAAATGCGTTCGAGCCAACCTCATAATCCTTTTACTCATGTCTAATGGTGCTCAGCATGGGTTGTTTCCTATGCTTCATGGAAGAGCCCTCTGGCTGTGTGCTAGTACCTTGTGTGTCTGGTTAGCTTCAGTTATGGGTTTATTCAGCTTCAGGGTTTCTCTGGTGCCCCAGGTGCTGGCTTTGTTTACATACACCTAGCGCCACTTGACTTGCCCTGTAATTTTTTGTATGAGATTCAACATTCTGCAGAACATTTTCGGAACCACAAATCCTGCAAATGCACTTGAGAAAACAAAGGAAATTTTGTATTTCCCACATTTGTCTTTGTTGGAGATATTTTATTGGGAGGATTGAATAGAAAGTTGGAATCTAATTCCCTGTGAGCTCTTTATCTCCCACTTGTAGGATGGGAAAGTCTGGTTAGCTTAGCATCAACAGTTACAAGCAGCTGCTTTACTCTTCCAAGCCGCCCAACGCCACACATCATGATCTACACACACAAACTGATGTAAAATCTTTATTGATGACTTGCATCCATTAAGTTCTTGTGCCATTGAAAATAATCATCTGAAAGTTAATAATAATTTACATTGAATTGCTAATCAAAATTGGGTTATCAATCTTGACTAATCAATTTTGCAAAAAACAAAACCAATTTATGCCTCGAATATGCATGTAGATATTAGGGTTGATGGAAAAAGGTAACTCGTTATTTTAAGTTTTTTGTTATATATGCATTTCAATGTTATCCCAGCTTTAGAATTGCATTAATTACACTGTAGCCCACATCTGGCCCGATTCACTGTTTTTATAGCCATTTAGACTCACTGGTTTGTATATGCGCACCACAACTGTCTTGCTTGTGATATCTGCCCCTGTCCACCTAGCACGGAGATATGCTGAATCATTGTGTTAGTCTACACAACAATTGTAATTGGTATAGCCCATTATAATGCGGAACCCATAACACATAGCATGATTGACTCTTGTTTTGCCTGAAATCTCGATTGGCCCGTTGTGTTAAACTACATGGCTAGCAATTATCTAGACAATCTTTGTGTTGCCTTCCATTGCATCTGTATAGCACACTATACTCCTGACCCCATAACAGTTCGATGACCGTGTTCTGCCCGATATTCTAGCCAAAATCATGATTGTGTTAGATTAGCAATTATCTAGACTGAATCTGTGGTTAGCAGCCAATACATCTGTATAGCTCATGATACGGATGACCCCATAAAAGACATAGTTGGACTGACTGTTTTGCTTGACATTCTAGCTAAAAATCTTGCCTCGTTGTATTAGACTGCATGGCTAGTAATTGATTAGTGTGACGAATCGAGGGAAAGCCCCTTCTTGTGAGGCTAGAGAGGTCAGCCCACTATGCAACATTTCCTCTAGGCGTGGCAGTAAAAAGGAAACATATCATTTTGAGAATTGTCACCCCTTATGCTTTATATGTCGTACATATATATGTGTCCTAATGTTTATTTATAAATTGAAATTCTGTAAGCTTTCCAATTGAGGATCGTTTTTTCACTGTCCTTTTACCTATCGTATCAGCCTATTTGCTGGTGGAACATACATAAAGTCAAAGGTCAGCTTTTCAATTTATTGAGCAGAGAGGTTTTGCTAAGAAACCATTGCTCTACAGCTGCAGCATCCTTCGGTGCCCTGCTAACCCCCTCACCCCCTCTGAACAGAACGAGTATCAGGAAGGTTTCTAAATACAGCCCCAGGTAACACACTGGGCTGCACCCCTACACTAAAAACCCTGCAATTCAACCTCATCCCAGCAATATGAAATCATAGCATTATAAAATTAAAGTTATTTTTATTAACTTAATCAAAGCACTTACGTAGACACAGCAAACACCACACTATTGCAAGCAAGAATTGACTTTCATCATTGCATGCATGTGTCCAATGTCTAAAACAAAGGTTCCTAAATTTTGCTGCATCTAAAGAAATTATTTCGGCTGTGTAATACGTTCTCAATCATTTTGGTCACAATTTGAATAGATCCAACAGCATCCCTTTAGCCAAGACCCAATATGTTTAGTTTAGGATATTTGGTGGCGCTGAAATTTTACCTTTAAAGCCAAAACTATTTTCATATAAATAAGAGCTTTAACACAAGAGCTTGAAATAGGGGCTTTTAATGTAGGCTTGCAATGCTTTTCAATGCAGATGACATATGAGGAACGATTTATGTAGTTTGGCTATGTGTCCCACCCATTTAAAGCCCATTACTAACTGAATTCGATAGGATTTTCCTCCCATTCCCATCTATTTTCTCTAAACCACACCTGCACCCTTTGGGTGAATTTGTACTGTGTGGTGACTTTGTCAGGCATTTTTACTTCCAAAATGGCAGCCACCATCTGTTAATGTCATTTAAAAGTTATTTGACTTGATTGATGCTTTAAAATATATGTACTGCAGCTTTCAAGTAACGTTACACATTTTACAGTATTTATTGCAGCAACACCAAAGAACCCGTCATTTACAGCTAAAACCTCTGAATGAATGCCTTTCTCGTAATTTTTGGGCTGTTATTCCCCTTAACAAGCACCTAGAATCAACAACATCATCCTGATGAATGAGTTGGTTATTAGTGCCGTTGGGTCAATGCGATCACTAATGCAGCATTTCACGAAAAGTCAAGCGATCATAGTTATCCTTCTTTGCAGATACACGGACGTCAAAGCTGTGTAATTCGGGGCGCTGGCAGAAGTATCAAACTGCTGCATGTTAGGTGTCGGTAGCGCATCCAATTCTTAAAATCCCAGTTTGCTCTCTGTAGGTCATCTCTCACCATTATAAATGGAAACCGCAGGGACCAGAATACAAGGAGGGCTGTATGAGCTACTAACTTTTTCCATTGGTCAACTAGAGATCTCTGGATTATATCAGCAGCCGTCACCCGATTACCCATCCAAGTTATAAAAGAAACAGCAGTGCAGCTGATGCCATCATAAAGTGAATATAAACTTTAAGGGGACTGCATATACCTCTGTAACATTAACAGTAACACAAGTGCAGCTGCTGCAACAGACCTTATGGCAATTCCTGCAATTTACCTGGGGCTGGAGAGCACTGGGCCACAACAGGTAATACTGTTAGCAACATCAGGAGTGAGAAATTAAGGGGGGGCTGCTGAGAAACTAAGGGAGGCTGCTGACCTCTGTCGCATCATGTCTCACAGCCCATCATCAAGCAGAGAAGCTTTATGAAACACCTATTGCTGAGCATGGGGTACATTGGACGCCATTAGCACATAAATAGGTTTCTAAATGCTGCAACCTTCTACTATGATATCAAGCCAGTGACATATGAAATTCACATATCTATTGGCATGACCTTATGAGAGAATACAACTCATTATCTCCAAACTCTAAGGCTGCAGGGGCTATGCCTTCAGGTTCAGCAATCCTGGGTCGTGATGAAGGACTGCGCCTCCCTCTCTGGCGAGTAGATCAGGAGGTACTGGCAACTTGACTGGAGGCGACGCCGACAGGCCGAGTAGGTCCGGATACCATATCTGCCTCTGCCACGCCTGTGCGAGGAGTATCATCTTGCATCGAAACTGTCCGAGTGTGTTCATGACACATAGCAGGAGAGGAAATGGGGGTGGGTGGGAAAACGTACAGAAACAGAACTTCCCACAGGAAGCTCCTCAGATGGTGGAATCTGCTGGCCAACTTCTGGCATTTGGAGTTTGCTGCTGTGGCATGAAGATCAATCGGGGGTCTACCCCATTTGAAGAACAGGCAGTCCACCTGATCCTGACGAAGTTCGCACTCGTGGCAGGAGCGCAGTTACCTGCTGAGGGAGTCTACAATGGTGTTCTTGACGCCCGTCATGTTGAGAGGGACAAGGAACATCCCCCGACTGATAGCCCAGTGCCACAAGTCCTGAGCTTCCCTGGAGAGCACTGGTGAACGGGTTCCCCCTTGCTTCCTGATATAGAACATGGTGGTGGTGTTGTTGTCCATGAAAATCCTCACCACCTTACACCTCAGAGACGGCAGGAAAGACTGCAGACCCCAGAACACTGCCCATAGCTCCAGGACAATGATGTGCAGATCCTTCTCCTCCAGAAGCCACAGACATCGGCGTGTAGACGTCCGGTGTGAGCGCCCCAACCTTCCAGAGAGGCGTCCGTGGTGACCGTCTCCTGGAATGGCAGTGTCTGCAATCCCATCCCCTGGCGATGTGGGAGCGAACCCCCCACCATTCTATCGCCCGCCTGAACTTCTCATTGAGATGGATCTTGTCCGCAAAACTCCTGGATACTTATAGCCAATGTGCATCCAAGAATTCCTGTAGGGGTCGCATCTGCAACCTGCAGAGACGGATGAGATGGATGTAAGACGACATCATGCACAGCAGTGACTTGGTGGCCCGCAACGTGGCCGTCTTCACTGACAGATGTTGCACCTTCCCTTGAATGGCTGCTAGCCTCTCCTCCGAGGGTGAAGCCAGGCATGTCACTGTATTGAGTCTGGCGCTGAGGAACAGTGTGTTCTGCGATAGCGTCAAGCAGGACTTTGGATAGTTTGATGAGAACCCCAACTCCGTCATTAGTCGGACGGTCTCCTTCGTGTGCTCGTCGGCCAGGTCCCGTATCAGCCAATCCAGGTATGGGTGTACGTGCATAGGCTGCCACTGGGGCTAGGTATTTCGTAAACACTCTTGGTGCGAATTACAAGCTGAATTTTAGGGCCTTGAACTGGTAGTGCTGGCCTTGCACCACGAACCGTAGGAACTTTTGATGTTTCCGGTGGATGGGGACATGGATGTACGTGTCCTCTAGGTCCAACGACATCAAGAAGTCCCCTTCCTCCAGTTAGCCGAGCACGTGCTGCAACACGACCATCCTGAATTTCTGGGACTTGAGGTACTTGTTCAGATGGTGCAGGTCCAATATGGGCCTCCAGCCCACTGTCTTCTTTTTTTACCAGAAAGTATCTGGAATAGACTCCAGAGCCCTGGAGTCATTGGGCACGAGCTCTATCGCCCTTTTCCGTAACATGGCTTGTACCTCTTCCAGGAGCTGAAGGGTTGTGGAGCTCTCGACGAGAAACTGGTGGGATAGGGGGGCACCAGCGTTGAACTCCAACGTGTGTCCCTGGGCGAGAGCGTCCAGTACCCATCTGTCGGTGGTGCTCTTCCTCAGCCCATCTCGTCAGCCGGCCTCCCACCAGGGTGCACAAGTGGGGACCCGACATCTTGGCTGCTTCAGGCCAGTGGGCACCGGTGCCCTTCTCTGCAGGTGACAGCGACACGGACCTCTGCTACCATAGGCCTGGGAGTTTCCTCTGTAGGCTTCCTGCGTGGAGGCCGTTTGTAGGACAAAGAGAATCCCTTGGATGATCTGCTCGATTTACCCCTGGAGGAGCTAAAAGAAGACAAGTGATGCTGTTGAAGAGTGCCATGGGAACGGGTCGTCTCTGTATCCATTTATGACTTGAAGGGATTCGTCGACTGCCATCCCAAACAGATTTTCCCTGTCGTAGGGCATGTCCAGCACCTTCACCTGAACGTCCTGCCGAATGTTTGTGGCCTTCATCCATCCATGCCGAAGGCAAACTCAGTTTCCCCGTCTGCCAGAAACATGCGTCAGCGATGTCCACTGCCGCCGTAAAGGCATGAGCCGATGCCACCTGCCCTTCCTGAAAGAGGGCGAGGGCTTCCATCTTTGTGTCATCGGGTAGGAATTCCAGGATCAGGCCCAGCATGTACCAAAGCTCTGTCATATCAGGCCAAGATGGCCAGAGCATTAGCCATCTTGATTGTGGATGCCGCCATGTAAATCACTCCCTTTCCCATAGCGTCCATCTTCTTGACGATGAAGCCGGGTTAGCTGAGCGTTTCCTTGTGGCAGCCGACACTACCGAGTCTGGCGACTGTTGCGACCTCAAGCATTTGGGCGCAGAGTCCGGCACCTTATATTTCTTCTCCAACGTGTGTCGCTTGGTTGGAGCTGTGCATGGGTTCTTCATGAGGGCTAGGCGTTCCTCCCAAATGTCGTCTAGAAAGGGCACCGCCATGATAGTCTTCCTCATCGACTCTCGTTGCTGATACAAGAAGCCCCCTTTCCTGGTTTCCTCGGCCACCAGCTGGAACAGCTCAGAGGCCCTGGAAATCAGAGTGGTAGGATCCCATCTCGTGGAGAGACAAAGAGCACCGTTCAGGTATGATTTACCGTCGGATGCAACAAAGTCCTCATCTTCATCGGTTCCCGTGGCCGTTGCGTCCTTGTACGTACCAGTGTCCGTGTCTGGGTCCGCTGGTGGAGTCTGAGCCCGACATGGTGGAGGAGGCTGATGTGGAGGCGTTGGATGACGCTTTCTCTTCTTCCGCAGAGGCTGGTGATGGCATGCGGCACCACTGGTGTCGGTGCTGGGGGCAACCTCTGCTGGATCTCCGTCACCAGGATGTGGAGTGTCGACAGGATGTCCATGGATATGTCCTTTGGTTTCGAAAGGAACAATGGATCGCTAGGCCCTGCACCACCGTCGTGGTCCTCGTGGGCCATATGGACGGACTCTTGGTCATCCGTAGATGAGATGCCCATCAGTTTAACGTCAAGTCTAGAGGGCTGTTTTGGGGCCTCCTCGTGCCCCCCCCCTGTTCCTCACTGAGGGTTTTGAACCGGGATCTAGGCCGGTGCTCCCCGGGATGCCCGCAGTCTTTGCTGCTGCCTCGGCAGCCGCGTCGCGCCTTGGAACCAGGGATACCCTTGTAGGATCGGCACCTACCGCCACCGTCGTCGTCATAGATGAGGACTTTGGCTGCGCTGGTTGAGCCTGCTTGGGTAGTGCAGCCTTCTTCACTTCCTCTGGCTTAGGCTTATCTGGATTTCTCCCGTAACTTGGCCTGGGTGGACAACTTTATCTTGGAGGAGGAGCTCGATGGCAGGCTGGCTACAGAGGCAGAAGGCGATATCAAGCCTGGGACCCGCATCAGTGGCAAACCTGGTGGAATCGGACTTGCGGTGCTTGGCCTCATCTTGGACCCCCATGGATAGGGTGACCTCAAAGGACTTGGATCTCTTCCCTGAGGGGGACCGCTCCTTGGACAGGCCGGTCCTGGGTGAGGCACGATCCTTCTCAGAGCAAGGAGCAGGAGCCATGTTCAAAATTGAGCCATGCCACCAGCCTGCTATGCATGTCTTTCGTTTTCTAAGTTTCGTAGCCCACATTAGGTGCAGGGCCTGAAGAGGGTCCTTCCCTACTTTCTCTCCTCCAACACAGTCGGAGGGCACAGTGTAGACACAAGACGGCCTTCCAGAAATTTCGACTAATCTTCCCCCTTGAAGCTCTGGTGGAAACAAAAATTGAACTTTTCCGTGAAATAACTTGGAAAAAACATAAAAATAGCTCAGATAGCAACTCGCACACTCCCAACACTGAAGCGTGCAGTGAAAATCTGAAGATGGCTGCTAGAGGAAGGGCTTAGGGAGAGGACTGTCATTGGATGAGGACAGTGATTGGTTTAGAGGAGAAATACAGTTTGAGAGTGAAAGTGAAACAGTTTTTTCTTTTACTGAGGATTCCCAGCCAGATGACAGAAATATTCATTAGCATGCCAGACCCCATGCTGGAGAACTCAGTTTCCTTTGCTTCAGAAGGGTCGACGAAGGCGTAATATATCCTGTGGTCACACATGAACCGGAGTAATTAAATGTAGAGACTCCCTTTGCTCACTGCAGGGCCGGGGAAATGGATTTATCCCTTGGGGAAGCATACTGCTGGTGTCATGTTGGCCATGATGGACATGAAGAGCATATTAATGGCCCTAATGGAAGAGCGGTCAGACAAGCTTTAGAAAAAAATCAGGGTATCCAGGAGTTGAGTTAATTACAAATACCCATGATGGGGCAGCTTTTCTATAATCTTAGGGCACAGGTATGGGGTGCTTTGTGGATTATCTATCCCGATACGCCCAATATTAATTTGATTTTACCTAAGACGATGGAACTGGATGATGGTCCTGCCGCGCACATCCACTTAATTCAGGAGATGTGGAGGGCAGAAACTGGAGCAGCATGGGACAAGAATGTGGAAATTGATTACCACATGCTCAAGAAGGAAAGAAGTCCAGCACGATTTAGATAAGTTGTACGGATAGAGGCCAAGAGTTAGGCAGAAATTCAGGCACACATTGTGCATTTCTGCAAGAGAAAGCAGGAAAAATAGAGGGAGAATGTAGAGCAGGCACAAAAAACAGAGTCTAAGCTTGTTCAAATGAAATTGGCAAAGATTTACTTAGAAGGGGCAGTAATTACAGATTCTATGGAATGAAAGCAGGGGCAACTGGAACAACAATGGCACAGTGAAACAGGTATGACGCAGGGTTGGACGGACGGGTATATTTCTGGACCGAGGCAAATGAGAGGGTTTCTGAGGGGTAGGAAGAGGATTTTCACTGGGAACTGGATAATTTGGCAGGTTCAGAGAAATGGGTGCCCGGTTTAATGGGCCAACAGGAAATAGTTATGGATGATTTTATGGGATTCAGCGTTGGTCGTGTGGTAAGTTGGGGCATGTGTCACAGGATTGTCGTGAACGGCCACAGTACATCAACATGGGAGCTCAACAGATGCAGGCCCGACCCTGCCATAAGTCCCATGTCTTGTGGAATTGCAGCAGGCACGGGTTAAACAGAACCTAGAAACTGGTGCTGCACAGACCTTTGGGATCCCACCAACCATGCCAGAACAAGCATCAGTGCAGACATGGGACAAGAATCCTTTATCCCAAGGAACAGTTGTGCACTACACTGGAGCAAGTGTTTTTGGGGTAAATCCTTTTCCTCTCCTAGGGGCCAATATGTACCAGGAGTAGGACAGCCCCCAGGGATCTCTGATATGTCCAGTCCTGTTCATTACCACCGAGCCAGAAGAGGAAGCCCGGACAGGTGTGCAGGTAGGTGACCAAATATTTTCATTCATGGTTGACACAGGAGCTACCAAGTTTTGTATTAAGGAAGGCGAGTTCCCCTTGTCAGGCAAAACGATGGACACAGATTCTCTGTGGCTATATTGTCGATTCCGAATACTGACGATCTTCATATTAAGGTGAGTAATCAAAATGTATCAGCCGTTCTGTTGTATTGTATTGGTTGCCAAAAGGTTCCGGATATTGATTGCTTTCACAGAGGAAGGTATTGCATGCTCAACCCCAGTGTTGTATCCGTTAAGGGAAGCAGTGCATTTTTCAGACCTATTGTAGCAATGCTGTGATAAGGGGGGGCTCCAGTGCACAAAGCATTGTTTCTTTATGGGTTGATGGTTTTGCTGAGTTGGGTAACGGAGATCAGAAATGGCGGGTATCGATTAAATTTTTATTTTGGCCTGATGTGCTGCACAAATGAAGGAAATGCCAGAGAGAGCTACCACAGTTCAAAATACACCTCAGAAAGGTCACAATGAAACGAAGGATATTGTTCACGA
This sequence comes from Ambystoma mexicanum, assembly GCF_040938575.1. Lineage (NCBI taxonomy): Eukaryota > Metazoa > Chordata > Amphibia > Caudata > Ambystomatidae > Ambystoma > Ambystoma mexicanum. The sequence continues at coordinate 386,646,781 of NC_090921.1, forward strand.
TTACACCACGTATGAGGAAGAAGAGGAGAAGGTAAATGTGAAAGAAGATGCCTTGGGGGGTGAGGTTATTTTTGTGGATGGGTCTTCGACCATCAACCTAGAGACGGGAGAGAGGCATTCATACGGGCGCACCGGTCGTGGGTCTTATGGATGGGAAGTACTGGGTCTGACTGAAGAACCAGTTGTCTTCTCATTACTCCGCACAAGCAGCGGAACTGGTGGCACTTAGAGGTGCTAGAAATGTGTAAGGGGAAGGCAGTCACTGTTTATTTTGACCCCGCGTATGTCAATTCCATTGTACATTCTGGGTTCTCAAGACGGCAGAGAAGAGGATGGTAGACACATATTCAGGATTGTTATTGGCCCATCCAGCCGCACATACAGATCAAAGGCGACATTACAAGGGATGAATGAAATATCTGACTTTATAGCATTCCAGAACAAATCCAATCTGATCAAGGTAGCTATGTTGCAGGACCCAATGTGCCTGGGCTTTGGAATAGCAAACAAAATTGACACTGCACATTAGCCATTATCCAAAAGCCTCAGGAGTTATTGAAATAATTAATGGTTTGGGGGCGTGACTTGGAGCCATAGCAGTCGGAACGGCGAGAGCTCCCGGCTGGTGCCACGCTACCATCTATCATGCACCGGTGAAGAGTTCCGACATCTAAACCCAGCTCAGGCTGAAGATGAAGAGTGGCGGCACGCTTTGGCCAGCCATCAACTCTCCACGGGATCCAATACTGTGAATTTGGTGGTCCGGAAGTGAAGGAGAAGACGGAGTGTGTGCAGGCGACAAAATGGCAGACTCCGCCCACAGCTTGAAAGCAGCTTCGAGGCGGGCAGTCCAAACAAAGCTAACCACTGGATAACACGCAGCGATTGACCCCTGCTATCCCACCCCTCACTGAGGCTGACCAGTATCCCATCTTGCCAGCGGGACGAGGCTACGGGGTGCACCCGACACAGGGTTTGCTCTCTGCCAGCGCCTTGCCTCCTCTCCCGCCCCTACACCAAGGCGCCAACGGAAGAACCAGCAAAGCTACGCAGCCCACTCAAGCCGCACGGTGCAGCACACAGCAATCAAGCAGCACTGGCATCCGCACCCCAGCGTACTGTGGCGAGGGCTCCTCCTTCTCCCCTCCCTGGAGCAGACCCACTCTTGCGTACACCGGCGTGGGGGATCCACTGGAGGCAACCAGGTCAACCCCCTGGGGCTCTGGCGAGCAGTACCCGCGGAATCTCTCTTTCTTCCCCCCCCTTCAGCAGCGGCAGCAGAAAAGCAGCCGTCTGCTAGCCGAGCCCTCCATGCTGAGTGGGGCACCAGCCTGCAGCCTGTGATCTCTGGAAGTCCGGCAGGCGTCGGGGGTCGGCGGGCCATGCGGCGAAGCCCCCCTCGCCCACACGAGTGCGGCGCCTGCGGTTCTCCCTGCGCCGAGCTACAATTCAGACTACATCCAGCGGGGTCGGGGGCTCCGAGCCTGGTCTCCCAAGCATGCCTCCCTACATCGCCCCTGAAGCGGGCTTGGAAACTAAGCGCACGCACTGCAGCGCCCCCACCCAGCCTCCACACTCTCGGACCAAGCTTCCTTCTGGCGCGACACCCTCGCACCAACCTCCCTGCCACCCAGCAGTGTGCTTCACTGCAGTATTAGCGCACGTCAGCGGTCGGAGGGCTGAGGCCTCAAGGCTTCTACTCTTTCCCCCCCGCAGCACAACAAACGAAACCTGTGCAGGGCCGTGAAAGTTTCAGCGGACAGGGGCCATTCCCTGGGGAAGAGTCTGGCTCCCACCATCAGCCCAGCGCAAGGTAAGGCGGCACCTGCCACATTCATTGGGGGGCTGCCCCAGATGGACCGGATTTCTTGAGCCCCCTGCATATCCTCCTCTTCAGGGCAAGAGGGACTCTCCCGACACCGTCCCGAGCGCACCAGCAAGCTAGATGGCAAACTGCGGCTGCCCACTCGCCCGGGTCCCGAAGCCCTCCCAACACCCCAAGCCGACCAGCAACCTTCGGGGGGTCATCCAAGCTCGGCAGTTCCTGGTGCTGGTTCTCTCTCCCATTAAGAACTATCAGGCACCCCCCAGACAGCACCAAAACTAGCCCCAATGAGGTCCTGGCCTTAAGGAAGTAGAATATACCTGTTACCCCAAAGAGCTCCAGGCTATCGGAGCCCGACGACCAAGCTGCACCTCCTAAGGACTACCCGCTATAAACAAGGAGGGTGCCTGCATTATCTGCCACAATCAGAGGTCTGGAAGGCGGAGGGGGGGACCCTACTCCACACATCAGGCCACTGGGTACACCCTGGACTGTGTGGGCCAACTGCCCCTACAGCCCGTCTTGTGGCGGCGAGCCAACAACTCGAGGAGCCCACAAGATCCCCCTTCAATGTTTAATGAGAGGTGAGGCACCACGTGAGCAACGGGGAGAGCCTCATCTGCGCATTCCTTCCCCTCCTACTCGATCCGGATCGGGGTGAACTGAACCACTATGGCCAAAATAAACAAAGCTACTAAGCAAACAGACATAACAGCGCTACTAACAACACCCATGGGGGGAAAAAAGCAAGAGAAGCGAGCGCAACAAGGGTGGGACGGGAAATATCCCGCCCGAGAGCCAGGCAGCCATGGCGACCCAAACTGTCACAAAATCAGACCTGCAGGAACTCCTATCGGCTCTCACCAAGGAAGTTCAGAAGGGAACTGAAGAAGTAAAGAGTCAAATTGCCAGACTGGACAAGAGAGTGGGGGAGATCGAATCAAGAACGGAAGAAATCGAGACCACACTGTATGAACAGAACTTTGAGATTGGAGAAGGGGCAGATAGAATCAGAGCCCTAGAATCCAGGTGTGAGGCACTCGAGGCCAAACAAGAAGATGCAGAAAACCGCTCTAGGCGTAATAATATCTGCCTACAGGGAATCCTCTTTCTCCGATTTCGGAGAAAGACCTCCTAGCCTACGTAAAAGACCTCTTCCGTTTCATTATTACCCTCCCAAACGACTCCTCATTGGAGCTCTACCGAGTGCATAAGGCAAGACCTAGACAAAGTTCCATTGCCGCAGCAGACGTACTGGTGAGAGTCCACTTTTACAGGCTCAAAGAAGAGATAATGCATGAAGCCAGGGCCATGGAGCGCATCCACTTCCAAGATGCATCAATCTCCCTTTTCCAGGACTTAGCAGCATCGACGCTGGCAAAACGAAAAGCTCTCAGGCCTATGACTGATTGGCTGCGTCAGCGGAAAATCACTTACAGCTTGAATTTCCCCACGGGCCTCGCCTTCACATGGGAAGGTAAACCACGGCAGATCCTCTCCCCGAAGGAAGCTGAATCTTTCATGAACCCTGACACTGACACAGAGGAGGAGGAGGTATCCGGGAGCTCAAACCAAACTCTAGAGGGGGCTGAGAGGGAACCCCTTTGCGCCTGGTCCCGGGAGGAGGGTCGACGAAGAGTGCGTGGCCTGTCGGCCAAGGGGAAAAAACGTAACCACTGTGGAGGCTTCTCTCCACCGCTGAGTTATCCTCGCCGCAGGTCGCATTCATCGAACTGGGCTGCCTGGAGCTCCCCGGGTAGAAGCCTCTGGGATGCCTCATCATCCTCCAAGGATCCTCGGGATGGAGGCCAGAACCGCACAAACACACTGGCCCCCTGGAGCCCCACTGTAGGCGGCCACCTGCAACAACTCCGGTCGCCAAAGCCACCAATGAAACACAAATCCACATTGCAGCAACTTCACTGATACAGCGGGAGACCCACGGGTCTCTTACCGAACTGGTAGCTGTGGCCCAGCCGACTGCCCCGTTGATAGAAGGCTGGTCCAGAATACCTGTTTTTGTTTATGTCCTTTTCTTTTTTTTTACTACGGTTGGAGAGATGGGGGAGGTGGAACCAAGGGGACAGCAAGGAGGGGAGGGGAGACATTCAGTAAGAAACACATCAAGGGAGGATGATCTTCAGAGCAGAACTACTCCAACAATGGAAGCTCCACCCAGTGGGGAGAAGGAGACTAAAGATTCGCAATCCAACAGGGGCAGGACAATTCCTCCAATCATCTTTATCACAAATGGCCCGGCCAGATAGCGAACTGTCAGTGACAACCTGAAACGTCCAGGGGCTAAACGTCCCTCGTAAAAGGAAGCCGTGGGGCACAGACTCTCCCAGCTGGCGTCCAACATCGTCTGCTTACAGGAAACACACCTCCTTGCGACAGTCGAAAAGCGCATCTCCTTTCAATGCTACCCAAGGCGCTACTTTGCCTCTGTCGGTCAAAAGAAAAGAGGGGTAGCCATACTACGAAGCCGAGACCTGCCGCTAACACAAATCACTGTCAACAGGAAACACCTCCTTGCGACAGTCGAAAAGCGCATCTCCTTTCAATGCTACCCAAGGCGCTACTTTGCCTCTGTCGGTCAAAAGAAAAGAGGGGTAGCCATACTACGAAGCCGAGACCTGCCGCTAACACAAATCACTGTCAAAAGAGACCCAGAGGGGCGATACATACTATTGAAAGGCCTCCTAGTGGAGCTTCCCATCACCCTAGCTGTAATATACTGCCCGAATGTTGCACAAAGCCTATTCCTTCGCAACCTCCTCCCCATTCTCTTAACCTTTACTGAGGGCCGTTTAATAATGGGTGGCGATTTCAACTTAACACCAGTCCCGAACCTGGACAAAACGCTCCCTCCAACTAAGGACTTCTTCGGCAAGGCTCTCGGCCTTGCAGAATTTCTGAGGGAAACTGACACCATAGACGTATGGAGACTTTCCAACACGGGGGTGAAAGATTATACATTTTTCTCTCATGCCCTCCTGAGGCACTCAACGATCGACCTGCTGCTCCTTTCCAGTTCTCTCATCCCCTGCGTCAAAACCATACAAATAGGACACAGAGCTCTATCGGACCACGCCCCGGTCACAATGAAACTAAGGGTACAAGGCTTGCACGAGCCAGTTCAGCGATACTGGAGGCTACAAGACCAAATACTGACAGACATAGCCATCAGAACAGAAATTTCCGAAGCCCTCAAGAACTACTTCAAGGAGAACACCATCAGGGACACGCCGGAATCTATCATCTGGGACGCAATGAAGCCAGTCATCAGGGGTGTGCCAGGTGTCTGCACAGCCCGGCTCCGACGACTGAACAAGTTACAACAGGTCAAGCTCGAGGTGGAGGGGGCAGAGGCGAAACGCATCTTCAAACAAGAAAGCAAGTATCGTACTACAAAAAGCAAAAAGAACTCTAGAAATGCACTTAGCGGACAAGGCAGCCAGAGCACTAACCTACATCAAGCAATTCTACTATGTGAATAGTAATAAAGCAAACCAGCTTCTGGTCCACAAACTTAAAAAGCTGCAGTCGAGAAACAATATTCAATGTCTCCTGGATTGCCAAGGGTCTCTTCGCCACTCTAATGCAGAGAAATTGTAAATTATGACAGCACACCACAAAGGAATCATTACAGGGCCCCCAATGACAAAATCCGCAGAGTCTCATGAACAATGACGCCAAAATATTTGCAAATATTCTAGCGAACAGGCTAGCGCCCCTACTATCAGACATTATCCAACCGGACCAGACCAGACCAGATTCATCCCTGGCCGTAGCACCCACGACAACATAAGGAGAACCATAAATATTATTGAATCTGCCAACAGGAAGGGCTTGGAAGTGATGGTCCTATCTCTCAACGCGCATAAAGCCTTTGATATGCTAGATTGGGGCTAGATCAAAACAACATTAAAGCACTACAGATTCAGACCTAATTTCACAAAATGGACACTAGCCAATTATCAACACCCATACACCAGGCTCAGAATGAATGGGACCAGATCCGACATAATTAAAATAACAAGAGGCACGAGGCAAGGATGACCCCTTTACCCCCCCCCCCTCTTTGCCCTCTCCATGGAGCCATTTGCAAACAGAATTCACCACAACACGGCAATCCACGGCCTGGAAATCAAAGATAAAGTCTATAAAGCCGTCCTATACGCCGACGATGTCCTCTTAACTCTGGCCCAACCCAAGGAGTCCATGAAAGCCCTATGGACGGAACTGAAGGAATTCAGGAAGGCATCAGGATTCCAGGTCAATCTCTCAAAGTCCACAGCCTTGAGCAGCAACCTGCCTCGGACCCTGACAATAGCGCTGGAAAACGACTATCTAATAACTTGGGCGAAGAGGCAATTGCCTTATCTAGGGGTCCAGCTACCAGTCATACCCAATAGAATATATAAAGCAAACTTCCTGCCACTCCTCAAAGAAATCAAAAGTGACCTGATACGCTGGCAGAAACAGGAAATCTCCTGGTTTGGGAGAATCACGGCTCTAAAGATTAACGTAATTCCCAGATTGCTTTTTCACTGCTCAGCCTTGCCAGCTACCATTCCGAAACATGCGGTACAGAAGTTGCAAAGGAGCATCATGAAATATATATGGGGAGGAAAGCAGCCACGAATTCCGAGGAGGATTATGCTTCGAGGACGGGCGGTGGGAGGCTTAGGAGCACCAGATGTTGCTAGATATATCCTGGCAGCGCAGCTCTCGCAGGACTTCGCCTGGACCTCCGCCACTCCGAAACCCCGTTGGCTGGAGCTGGAGGAGGCTTGGAGCCCAGTTCCGAAAGACTCACTGCCACATATGAAAAAAACCACAGCGACCAACCTGGCATGGAGCCTCTTTCAGCGACCGAAAACATGGTGGCGAACTGGAGGAAAGTGGCGCGACTGTGAAAAACCCGAAGCATAACAGGCCCACTCACCCCGATCTGGATGAACCCTAATTCTCTCCGGGCACTAGCCTAATAACTTCCAGAGATGGAAAGAAGGAGGACTAGAGAAGGTGCAAGACTTTTTCGAAGATGGAAACCCCCTGAACTTCGAAGCCTGCAAGGCGAAATTCAAAGTCCCGGAAACAGAGGTTCAGATATTCGCAGCTAAAACACTGGCTTTCAACCAGCATCATGAAAAATCTCAGAGACCTTACAGCCCTGGAGCGAACCCTCACAGCGACACCCCCCAAGGGAAGAATATCAACCCTCTATAAGATCCTCGACAGAACTGACCCAACCTGCAAGGAACCATACATGCACAAATGGGAGAAAGACATAGGGAGGCCCATTGAACCTGAGGAATGGGACCACATCTGGACCAGAGCGCACAGAAGTTCCAAATGCATATCTAACAAGGAGGGGGCATTCAAGGTATGCTATAGGTTGTATCGAACCCCACAAGCGCTAAATAAATGTAACTCCGCGATCCCCCCGCTGTGTTGGAGAGGATGTCCGGACAAAGGAAAAAAACTGTACCACTTACTATGGACATGCCCAAGGCCACCCAATTCTGGAAAGCCGTGCTAGATCAAGTCAACACGATCACTGGCCTCACAATCCCATGGGACCCTGGTATTGTCCTACTGGGAGCAAGCAGCGAGGGCCAATTCCCTCTGTCGGGCCACAGAGCAGAATTATGCGCCCACCTGCTGACGGCAGCTAAATTCTCAGTAGCTAGGCTCTGGAAAAACCAAGAAAGACCGGCAGTCCAGATGTGGTGGGCAAAGTGTTGGGACATAATAGCGGCCGAGAAAATAACAGCCCTCCGGCTTGGAAACAGACAAATTTTACCAAACCTGGGCCCCATTCCTGGACTACACAGAAATACCCAGGCCTGGCCCGAGAGCCTCCCTCTCTTCGATGGATGGACAAGCACGATTAAAGAGGAGGTTGGAAGAACAGGACACAAGTCACAGTCAAAGGAAGCCAATAGGAAAGACAAGGGCACAGGACTACTTCTGCCTTCTCCGTCCCCCACCCTCCCTCTTGCAAAAGCATATACCAGACCCTCCAAGTTTATAGCGATTTTGCGATCCCGCAAAATGCTGAGAAAACGGCCGTTTTGTGCAAAAACATTATCTTTAAAAAAAATAATAATACTCTGGGTTCTTTTACACAAGAAATGAAATGCGCTAACACATCTCATCACTTGCGCCCCAAAAAAGTGCAGCCCAATCCACAAGGGACACATGAATGGGCACATTTTATATGCACGCCCATTCAGATGACATTTTTCACCTCCTTGATCAAATAAAGTGGCGTTTCTGTCAATTTAAAAGCACATCCCTTATTCCCAAGCAAGATGCACTTTTAAATGTGCAGAAATTGTAGGCAAACCTATGCGCACAGAATGTGGGGCTGCCACTGCATGACAAGGGGCCTCATTACGACCCTGGCGCTAATGGGTTAACGGCGCCGTAAAAGGCTGCGGCGCCGTTAACCCATTAGCGCCTAATTACAAGGTCCCTTTGCGGGACCCGACCTGAACGGCTGAAGTATGGACCCGCAAAGGGACCTTCGTAGTAAGTATGGTACCGCAAATTGCGGTACCATACTTAGCGCCTTCGCCATTCCCATTATGCCCTATGGGGCAAAAATGGGAATGGGGAAGGGCCATGGGGAAATGGGGAAATACCGCCCCGCCAACCTTGGAATGGGGTGGTATTTCCCCATTTCACCATGGCGCACACGTTACGATACCGGCACCAACCATGGTGCTAATAGCGGCATGGTTTATTTAGCGCCGGTATCGTAATGAGGGCCAGGGTCTTTCCTGACCCTGCCATGCATTTCTTTTAAGGTATGAACCGCTGCTGTGTCGCTTGCATTACTGTTCCTCAAACAGGATAAAAAAGCATTTTTTGGGTCGCATTTTACAGCGACAGAGGGCCTGTCCCTGTGAAAGGCGCTGGGAGCTTGCAGAACACTGTCGGGAGAGCTATTCTATTCAAAGTACTGCCCATTTTGATGACAAAAATCTATTGAATGTTACAATTTGACCTATTTCGTCCAGTACTATTCGATCGATTTTTATAAATACTGAACATGGGTTGCGGGGGTGTCACCTGCTCGCCATGTTCAGTATTTTTGGTCTAGGGTGGTTGCAGAAGTGGTTTCCCCTTTTTCCTCTAAATTGGAGGCGGGACAGAAAAAAAAGAAAATGAGGGACGGATCTGGCACCGCAGGGTTGCAGGGGAAGCGGCAGCGACCAAGCAGTGAAGTATGGAAGGGGGCGGGGTGGTGGTGAAAGGTACATTTTGGGTTGTTTGTCAATTCTGCCGCAAATAATTACACTTCGGTCAAACAACCCAGAACACCATTCAAGGCAGCTGGCCAGCAAACAATTTGCGCTACAGCTCAAGCCTGTGGAAATGTGCCGGTCACCTTTGAGAATAAGGTGACCTGCTCATTTCCAAAAATGGGTTGTCTAAAAATGGCATATCCTCTGTTCTTTTTTTAAATGCCCCATTATTTGAGGAACTGGGTCAAAATCTACATTAAAAAAAAATTAAAGAAATGGTTACACTATGAGAGAGAGGGAGAGTGATGGGCGAGATGTGAAGTGATAGGCAAGAAAGCAGAGGGAGAGCAGTGGGTCAGAGGAGGAAGTGCTGCACAAGAGCAGAGGAAGCAGTGATGCGGGGGGGGGGGCAGAAATCTGAGAGCGAGCAGAGGTACAGAAAGTAGAGGGAGCGTGTAGTCAGTGAGCCAGAAAGCAGAGAGGAAGCGGTTGGCCAGAAAGAGGCAGTGAGCTGCAGATTTGGAAAAAGGATGGGAGAAAGGATGCAAGATGCAGAAGCAGCACAAAAGAATGAAGGACTGTATATTGCGGGAGGAATTGTAGAGTGTACAGTAAGGTGTGAGTTGGGAGTATGATTTGGAGTGTGGCAGGGGCTGAGCAGTGCCAATTGTGACTTGACAGTGTGACATAGCACGTGAGTATTTGTCTGACAGAGTGAGAGGTTAAGGAATGTAAGTTGTGATGGAGAGTTGGTGAGATGTGTGTTGGTGAGAGGTGTGTGGGTGTTTGGGGGATTGGAGAACATAGAAGGGTAATATTTTCAGCATTACAATTGATAATGATCAATTTAGTTAATACTATTAAAATAGGCATGAACATTAAAACAGAAATTTAGCCAAATCAAACACTGTTCTACCAAGCCAGAGACATCTGGGACTCTTCCTATTAAATTAATACAAAAGATACATAATAATGATACCCTGGCTCTCTTGTAGCCTTGCACTCTGCCTATTTCCTGCAACATGGCAATCTTACACCCTCCAGTTAATACAAAATGTCCCGCAAAAATGCCGCAATAAAAAAAGGTTTGTGCCGCAAAATTTGCCATTGCATGCCGCAAAATCCTGGAAGGTCTGATATATGGACTAATGAAGGCTCAGTGCCATGCAGATCCAGCCCCCTGCCAATGTAAACTCGAAGTGCAAACAGCGTCCTTCGGTTCTTACTTCCGTTACATGACCCATCTTCTCCCCTCTGTCCCCCCCGTTGTCCCCACTGAGACTTAGACTTGTAGTTTTCGGTTCTGTTCATTGTCTCCTATAATAACAAGCAACGGAGCGCTGTTTTCGGCGCATGTACAAGGCATAAAATAAGCAGTATCGCATCGCAATTTGCGATATAATAATTATGTTTTGCTGTGTATTTTAATAATCATGTCGCAAAAACTGCGATATGCTTTCCACAGCAAGAAGAAAAGAAAAAAAAAAAAGATTGTGCCTTTAAAATTGTTCTGCCTCTGCCTCTGTGCACAGCGTGCACTGCAGGCAAGGCAGAAGCACCCGGGCTAGGCTAACATTGTATCAATGTTATGTCAGCCCAGCCCGGATGCACGCCATTACGTGACATCCGTCGTGAGAGGAGAATCTCAGCCCCCATCTCACACTCCGGCTCAACTTTCTGGAAGTAAGGAGGCCGAGAAAGTCACAGTGCCAGGGGAGGTTTGGGTTGGGAACCGGGCACTTTTCATGCAAATGTGTTGGGTGCTGGTGTTAGTGTCGGACGATAATATTTCTCCCGCCCGTTCGAGCGGGAGAAATATTATTCTTAGTCACTTGCTAACATCAGCACCTGCAGTAATAACGCAGTCTGCTGATCACAGAAGGCCTAAGGCTGGGAGAAATATTACTGTTAGACACCTAACACCAGCACCCGCCGCCGTAATAACGCAGCCTGCTGCCTTCTACGAGCAGGCTGCATTATTACTGCAGGTGCTGGGTGTTAGAGAGCGCCCACTCTCTAACACCCAGCACCTGCCGTAATAACGCAGCCTGCTGCTCATAGAAGTCCCACTGCTCATCAAGTTTGAGAGATGATATCCTGATATGGAAAAAATAAAAATACTGGTGTACACATGTCAAGGGCTCCCGCGGCTGCACAAGAAATGTGCCACAGCTACCTTCACGTTTCTTTCCCATCTGACAATGTTATATCCTGACGTATGGTAGTTAGGGGTAATTAAATCGTATGGCTACTGGGCACCGGCAGCGTCGCACACAGGCCGTAAGCATGGGAAAGGTCCTGATCTCCATTTACCCTCCCCTTTTGCAGCTAAGCCTACAGATCTTAATCTTTTGAACCATATTTTTTGCGCCCCTAAACCGCCCATCCCTGCCCCAATATACTTTTTGGTAGCTGGCATTAGTGGAAGATGGCATTTTAACACACAACAAAAACAAATAAAACTGCAGAATCACAGATGAAGCCTGAATCTATAATGATTCTGCAGTTTTATGCAGAAAACTCATCTATTAGTGCTCTGTACAGAGGCGCTCTGGGGCAAAATACATGCAAACCTCCTAATTTGTAGCATATTGCACCAACAGAAATGACTTCACAGAAAAAGACATTGCAAATCAGCATCACCAGTCTTTGATAGTACTGGATGCACCATGGAACTGACTTTAGTTGTGGCTTGCATCTGCTTCCTACTTGACTTTATAGTACATGCTAGCCAATGTTCCCACTGTTCTGCACCCCCCCTTTTCACCAAGTTGGCGACTACGTGCAAATGCGGGTCATATAACTGCCAGTGATGTCACTTCCCTATATTTGGGCAACCCCTGGGAAATTCATAAGTTGGCTCTACGATAAGCAGGCTGCGTTATTACGGCAGGTGCTGGGTGTTAAGAGAGTGGCTGGCAATAATATTTCTCCCGCCCGTTCAGCCACTCTCTAACACCCAGCACCCGCAGTAAGCAGCATCAGTCCCGGGTGAAGATGTGTGCCCCCCACTGCTGATGGTGGAAACAGTGGGGCAGGGTCGGCCTGGGGTATACAATTGTCTCGGGCACTAACAAAAAAGTGCTCCACAGTGAATCAATTCCTTTTGTGACGTTGTTTGACTGACCCGGGGGGTGAGGCAAATGTACATTTTAGTTCAGCAACACTGGTCAAAACCATTAACCATTAGGGCCAGTGAGTTCTAGTTACTGGACTCCAGTAACTCATCAAACTGGCCCACATTGATAAAAAAGGTGGCCCACTTTGACCCAATAAATGGGCCCACACAAGAATTTTGCGTTTTTGGTTAAGCCATGGGCCTATTGCCCTATATAGGCCAGTCTGAGCAGCCTGCAGTGGTGCATGGGGGTTAGCTGCTGAATTTATTACGAGGCAGGCAGCCAGAGCCAGTAGGAAGATTTACACTGGCCATAACTTAAATGTGAGCACTGCAAAGCGCATATTAAAAGCCCCAGAACGACAACTGACATTTATTGCTGTGCTTTGCAGACTGGAAACATGGGGGCAGTTGCTGGACCCCCCTGCCCCCAGAGGCCTCTTTTGTTTGTAAAAGCGAAAGGCCCCATAACTGTCCCCGATTTCTGGGCTGGGTGTTGGCAAGTGGCTGCGCTGGCATTTGTTCGGCTGTCGATTATCGAACCCCCTCTCCCCCCCCAGAGTGAGTGTGCATTGTTGTGGGTAGGTAATTAGTTGCTATTTTGTAGGAATTGGTCTGCAGTGTAGAGGGAGATTAGGCAGAGAGGACCTTCCCACTGTGACTTGATAACAACGAGGTAAGCAAAGCCTAGCCCAACTTTTTATTCTAAAAATATCTTTTTAATGTAGACTATTCAAAGGCCTTCTGCAAGCAGGATGTGTTATTGGTGCAGGTGGCCGTGCTGGGAATTAATTTTCTCCTGCTTGTTTGGGTGGGAGAAATATCAATATGATATGATGAGATGCCTCCTACCGAAGCCTAACTAGGCTCACACCTCTGCATCCAACCCTCTGATTGGCCGTAGCCCCATCTAAAGCAGCAATTGGTAACCGGCAGGCGAAGCCGGCCCACCAGCACCAAGGACAACACCTGTTTTGCTGCCTGTTTACTGCCGTGTCTGCAGTCTGCCATACCCCCTGGTCGTTTCCCTCGCCGCACCGTAAGGTAACATTTGCAGCTCTCTCTGTACTGCCGCTACATGTGTTATGGGTTAACACTCACCACTACTATGTCTCTACCTGACCCCCCCCCCCCCAATGCAATTATGCCACACAGCTACTCACTACTCACTTGCATTGTACCACCTGGGTAAACATGCTTGCTTTCAAATTCCACCTGTTAAAATGCTGTTCTATTGCCTCTAACCTTACCTGTGTAACTCACATGTAGACCGCTTGTAAATCTGTGAACCTAGTGGCTTCATCGTGTGTTTTAGACATACTGTTGCATTTCAAATCTAGATGCTCACTGTCTTGCATTTTAGCCAAAAAGCCTCCTATTGAATCTAGTGGCTTCCCCATGTGTTCTAGCTTAGTGCTTCTTCCCGAGCTTCAGCTGTTCTCCTACTGCTCCCTAGCCAAATTCCCACACCTCAAATTAATTGCCCACCTAGTCACTGCTGCCCCAGGCCGCCTAACTCAATCACCACTCAACGATTATTGACCTCACTATCTAGCATGTGTCTATTCACCATTAACTTGGTTGCCTACCTCCCGAGTAGCCTCATTCAAACATCACCTACCAAGATGGCTCCATACTTACCTAATTTGTCAGCCTCATATAGTTCCAACTACCAAGCACCACACCTAGACCCTCATGATCCTCTGGCACTGCTACTGTCCAGTCACCCACGCACCACCATTGAAAGGAACTTAGGACTCAGAGATAGATTAGCTAAAATCTATGAGCCCCCTGCCCGTTCACTGCCCTTCAAACAAAATCCCGGAACGTCACCACCCCAATCCAATCCCTCCACACTAACTGGTAACCTAACACAAAACCTCCACCCCACACCCCTCTATAACCCCCTCATCCAGGGTACTCTTGAACCCTCACAGGACATGCGCCACTCAACTACGTCAAAAAATTCAGTGACCACATCAAAAAACCCAGCATGCCCTAAAATCAAGGGAGCCCTCATCAATGCCAGGTCGCTAGTTGCTCATGCGATAGAAATTGCAGACCTAATCCTTAATGAAGACCTCGACTTCCTGGCCATTACTGAGACCTGGCTACACCCTGCAGCGGGCCCCAAGTTAATGCTGGCAGTCCCAGACAACTATTCCATCTTAAGACAGGACCGCCCCAATTCTAGAGGAGGTGGCGTTGCCATCATCCACAAGTGTAGCCTTGCCATGAGACTAGCTACCTCCACTGATGTCTCCTCTTGCGAAACCTTCGTAGTCAAACTACCTCTCACTAACTCCCAAACCCTTAACCCTGTCTGATCTACCGCCCACCAGGCCCTATTGGCACCTCTGAGGAGGACCTTAATACTATTCTTTCTAACAACCTTAAAAGTTCCACCCAAATTCTCACACTAGGGGACTTCAACTTGAGTTATAACGACCCGGGTGACCATCTCGCCAGCTCCACAGCCAACATTCTTACTCAACCAGGCTTCGTGCAAAGATGCACGTCACCTACGCACACAAAAGGCAGAACACTCGACTGGGTGGCTGACTACAATTGCCAAGCGAACATTACTAACATTATACCGCTAGTCCGGACTGACCACCACCTAGTATCATTCATGCTTTCCAATGACAGACTCCTCCTACGCCCGGCACCAAGGCCCCACCTACTCTTACTAGAAATAAGAGTAACATGACAGTAGAAAGACTCATCCCTAACTTACTCCCCACACTAAACACACTCCCTGACAACTTGGATCCCGAGAACCTGGTTGAAGAATATAACAAGATCATGGCCACCTCATTGGACCGCATCGTCCCCCTCAAACTTAGATCTAGCAAACCTAAAACACATCTTAACAAATGGTACACTCCATTCCTCAAAAATCTAAGGCAAAAAAAAAAAAAAAGAAACTGCGAGGCCATTTGGAAAAAATCCCCTTCAATCTCCAACAAAACTAAACTATCTGCACTTTACAAAAAAGAAATTTACCTGGCTAAACGAGTCTCTTTTGACTCTCGCATATCCCAAGCCAAATCTAAGATGAAAGAACTTTTCTCCATCCTTAAAGAAATAGAAACCCCTATAACTCCTCTTGACACGTGCACCAAAGATAAGAACTGGTGCTCAGAAATCCAAAATGCCCTAGCAAATAAGATCGTGACCCTCCAAGGTAAAATCTCCAGCAAAAGAGTCACCTTGAATGACACCTTCAATTCAACAATGCCGGATAGGCCCAAGTCCACAGACCCTACCCGTTTCCAGTTCTCCAAAGTCAACATTTTGGAAGTCAAAAAAATTATCCTGTCCCTGAAACCCTCTAACTGCCAGGGAGACCTGTGCCCTGCACAGCTCATTAAAGATGCTGCCCACGATCTCTCACCTTTTATCACGAAACTGATAAATGCCTCCTTCGCTACTGGATCTATACCTACGAATCTAAAACAATCCTGGGTACTCCCACTACTGAAAAAACCTACACTTGACCCAGCCATACCTACAAATTACCGTCCAATAATGACGGTTCCCTTTTTACTAAAAATTCTGGACAAGGCTGCCTATGTACAAATACAGAAGCACCTGGAAGAACATAACCTACTAGGATCGAGACAATCTGGATTCCGTCCCCAACATGGGACCGAAACTGCTCTTATTGACCTGAAAGCACAGATTGATCTGCTTAGAGACAATGGACAAGCAGCCCTACTCCTCCTCCTCGACTTATCTGCAGCTTTTGATCTGGTCGATCACTCTGTCCTTTGCTCACACCTCAGCTCACTTCTCCAGCGAGGCCATCACCTGGATCACATCTTTCCTTAACGGCAGGACTATGAGGGTTTTTTCTACCACAGCGGCAGCTGACCCTATTCCCCATCACCTGCGGTGTTCCTCAGGGATCCTGTGTCTCCCCCACACTATACAACATATTTACCAAGCCCCTTTTCGATGATTTGGACCATCTTGGTATCACCTACACTAACTATGCAGATGATACTCAGATCCTCCTTCCGCTTTCTGGAGATTATGAAAAGGATTTGGCCTTGCTAAATAGGGTGTACATCATCATCCAGGCATGGATGGCTACTCACGGACTATGCCTGAATGATGATAAAACAGAGTTTATCATCTTAGGTACTACTTTCAGCATAAAGAAACTCGGCCCAGCCTACAGTTCTTTCATGATTGACGGTAACAATATCAAAGTCAGACAGGAGGTGAAAACATTAGGATTCTACCTAGACTCTACTTCTCCCTTAAAAAACAAGTGAGCACTCTTGCATCCTCCACGGCTTACACATGTAAATTAATCCGCGCAGCCAGACCTTTCCTGTCTAATTCCAGCTGCCTGACACTTGCCAGAGCCCTCATACTGCCTCGTCTCGACTATTGCAATGCCGTATACCTGGGGTCCACTAAGGCCATCACCAGTAAATTGCAAACCCTGCAGAACAACGCTCTTAGAGCAGCTCAGGCATTTCCAAAAGAGAGCACATCACAGAATTCAGCCGACTGAACAACTGGCACCCCACCAGAGACAGAATTATCTTAAAAACGGCATCACTCACCCACAAGTCACTTAATAATGCTGCCCCCATCTACTTGATCAACAGATTCCACAGACAACCCTCCTTAAGACCCAGTAGAACTATATACAAAGACTGCTTATCTGTTCCCCACTACAAAAGGGCAACTCTAGGGGGTAATAGCTTCCCAGTAAAAGCTGCCAAGCTCTGGAATTCGCTGCCTCCTCACCTCAGAGCAGAACTACCCTATCAGAATTTCCGATCCAAGATGATTTCTTGGCTGAAACTGGGGACCCACTAAGATAATAAAATGTCCTACGTTACCTGCACACTCTGTAACCACGTGTGCCTTCTTGCTTACCTGTACATTATGATCCCTGAACATAACTGCTAACTTGTATATATCGCTTTGACCTTATTTTGTTACCTTGTATATTCTCTATGTATTGCAACTAAGCTTTGAAATTTCTTGTAAATGCTGCGCCCAGATACACCCGGGTACTTCTGTGCATTATAAATAAATAAACTAACAAACAAACAATACCAGCGGCCACTTGCTTGTGCTCAGACCCACACTAAAAGCATTGCCCGTGCTGGCAGAAAGCCTTCTTTCAATCACAATTTCAAGAATATTAGAATGCTTTCTGAGCAGGCTGTGTTAAAATTGCAGGGCTGTGTGCATTTGGTGGGCAAAATATTCATCCCAGAGCCCTTTGCTAGCACGCAGCTCTGCACTGATAAAGCCTGCAGAAGGCTAAATCATTTGTTCTTTCCTGTCAGCAGCAACTACAATTTGCAATAATAGATTTGTGATCATCATGTTAGCACTTGAATCAGTATAGTGCTTGGAAGCAAGAGGAAACGGGAGACCATTTAGCAAAGCTGTCAAGAGTCCCATGAATGTGTAAATAAGTAGATGCCTTAAACACTACATTTGCACAGAAAGTGACTCAAAGCTATTTATTTTTAAAGCGTAGTTCATCTATGAGATGAAACATGGTTTTGCATTCTGAGATGTGTAGTCTTCGGTTCAGGGTGGTGCAAATGCTTCATGGAGGTTGCTGCAAATAAACAAGACCACTGTGGCGCTTGTTTAACCCAAAAAAAGTGTGTATAATTAGAGCTTGGAAGTTTGTGGCAGGTAAGTTAAATTGCTGGCAATTCTGGCTTCACTGCTTAACCAAAACACGTGAGCCTGGGCAAATCATTTGACCCACCCAACTATGTGCTGGCAAGAACAGAAATGTACATTTTATCCATAGGTGTCAGTGGCCTAAGCCCTACAGATAAGGGGTGTACCAGCCCCTTTTGCTCCCTTAAAAAAGGCAAATAAACAAAAATCGTGTGACCCGGCTTTTACCCACACAGCTCCATGTTTGTTATGTTTGGACTAGTTACTACAACAGCAAGAAACTAGCGTTATATCTGCCTGATCAGAAGCAAAGCCGTAGGTTTGATTGTGCCATGATAACTAGGTGAAAAGAAATATTAAGACAATAATTTCATTTTCCAGTAAAAATAAAATGTTTTCCCACTTATAAACTACTATAATTTGAATTATATTTTTACCCCCACAAAGTCATTTTACTCCAGACTTTAAAAAATAGGCAGTAAAATACTCCCACTCACATATCTGGGGCACTGGGTGGCCTAACTGGGCATTAAATTGCACAATTTGCTGCTAACTTGCCACTCAGTACTTCCCACAATGCTGTGGAGTCACAGAATGCACCTGTGACCGGTTCAGAGAACAGATAATTTCCAATCTCTTTGGCACCCGGTTAATTTTTTTTAATTGGAATTAAGAGGTATCTGGGACGACTGCATGCCCTATTTAGATCATTTATTTTAATCTGATCATCTGAACTTTTTTGACTTACAGTTTGTCACAAACTCCTTGTAGCTTACTTGAGCAGATGACACTGTGATGCAGTCAACTGACAGACCTTAAATGACGTTTAATTGTTTTCACTTTAGTAATGGCCATCTCAAAACCACATACTGTGAAATTGGCCACAGCTTTGGGGTGGCAAAGAAAATACGACCCCAGCAAAACCTGGCTAGAAATTTATGAAGAGGAAGACGCTGTGTGTGCAAGATGTACACTCTGTGCAGAGTTTCAAATAGATTTGTGTTCTATGAGGAATTTCAGAGCCTCATTAATTTCTGGGATCAGTGGCTCCCAGCTGAAAGTAGACACACTCCGCAAGCACCTGGAAACAGAGCAACACTGAAAAGCTGAACAATTCAAGAAATTTGGAAAGCAACGCAGTGCTGTGGACCTTTATCGCCACACTCCAATTGGTGAGTTAGTGAAGATTTTTCCTAGGGCTGTGCTTAGTTCGAGCAATTGCAAGCTGCTTTTGACAGTCATTGATTTTATGATTTTTAATTTGTTAAAACAGGGAGAGCTTTGGCTACAGCAGAGGATCAGCATAGACTCACGGTGGGCAAGCTAATGGATATCCTTTCTACAACGGCAAAGGAGGACATTCCTATTAAAAGGTTTTCTGCATTGGCTGAGCAGGAGAAGTGTCATGGTGTCGACCAGGGCTCCAAGTACATTAATGCTGTAACAGGATGAGAGCTTACAATGTGTATTGGACGCTACCTTGAGGAAGAACAATTAATGTTCTCAAGACCGCTTATGCTTTTTCTGTTTTAATGGATGGTAGCACAGATAGCGGCGTATTAGAGAAGGAGTTGGTGTATGTTATATACGTAAACCCACAAAGTGGTGAAGTGGAGGTTTCTTTTCTGAAAATAAAACCAGTTAGTGATGGTTGCAGTGAGGGATTGAAAAAACTTCTATCGGAAGCCCTAAATGAAACAGGACTCTCCTTAAAGAAAATGGTGGGTTTTGGGGATGACGGGGCAGCTGTTAACTTGGGGGTGAAACGAGGTCTTGCTTCACTGCTCAGACAAGACATTAAATGGTTGGTGTCTTTCCATTGTTTTTCTCACCGTTTTGAATTGGCTGTGAAGGATGCATTGGATAAGACTTACTTCAGTGATGTGTCCAATATGTTAATGCAATTGTTTTATTTGTATCAAAAAAGCCCCAAAAGGTTACGTGAATTGCGTGCTCTGGGATTAG
Organism: Ambystoma mexicanum; assembly: GCF_040938575.1. NCBI lineage: Eukaryota > Metazoa > Chordata > Amphibia > Caudata > Ambystomatidae > Ambystoma > Ambystoma mexicanum. The sequence continues at coordinate 386,666,621 of NC_090921.1, forward strand.
CCATGGAACAGTCTGTTCAGAAACCAAGAAAAGCACATGGTACTCGTTGGGTGCAACATAAATTACTTGCTACTCAGGCTCTGAATAAATCTTTACAAGTAGTGTGTGCACATTTAGAAAGTATGGCAGCTGATCCAAGCCATGACCAGGCAAAAGCCAAGGAAGTATTGCAGCTTTTAACACGGTTTCAGATGGTATGCCATCTGCTTTTCTTTGAGCAGATGATGCAACCCCTTGCTAGATTTTCTCTTGCACTTCAAAAGGAAGGGATTGAAATGCCAGAGCTCTTTAGCTCTATTTCTATTTTAAAAATGACTCTGCAAACCTTAAGAGGAGAGACTGCCTTGGTAGGAAGTGAGCTTGATACTCTTACAAGTAAGGCCAACAAATTATTGTCTGGAACCTGCGAGTCTGTTTCCTATCGTGTGGTCCAACTAACACATGCGAGTGCTCAAGTTCTGAACAGTTTCAAGCAACAGTGTAAAAAATATGTCACAAACATTGACAAATCTTGTGAAGATAGATTGTCTTTTACTGAGGACAGTATTTACAACTGTGCAAAAGTGTTAGACAGAAGATTATGGCCATCAGAGTTAAGAGTTGGAAAAATATGGAAATAATGAAATTGTTAGAGTGGCAGAACACTTTTCTGATTTAATTGTTGGCTGCAGTTTTTCAGTAGCAAGTCCTGGAACAATTCTATCTGAGTGGCAAGAGTTTAAAGTATTTGCCCAGAACAACCTTTGTAAACTACCACCAAAAGAAACTGGCAACCCTCTATGGCAGGCACCTCATATCCCCAGCTTGTGAAGCTCATAAATATCTTGGAGTGTTTTGCCTGTGTCCAATGCAGTTGTAGAAAGCTGCTTTTCCTGCATGAACAAAGTTAAAACTGACTGCAGGGCATCCCTATCAGAAGAGACTGTTGAAACACTCATTCGTATTAAGAAGCAGGGCCCTTCACCTGCAGAGTTCAAATCCAAAAAGGCTGTATATTTCTTTTTTAGCATGAAACCAAGACGTCCTGGTGTTGCCGATGATGATTTAAGGCCTACCTCTCCCAAAAATAACAAATCATGCACACCAAGCATGTCTCAAGACACAGATTCTTAGTCCTAGACATTCATTTTAAAATGTTTTTCCCCAATTGTAAACCAAGTAAAGTTGCTTGTAACCGTTTATGCCAAACACTTTGCAACTTGATATAATAAAATAAAAATTGCACATGCACACACTATTGAGTCTTTAATTGATGTCTTGTTAACAAGATGAAGGACGCAGCACTGTGCTGCAACACTGACTGCATGACCCAGCCACACATCCTTGAACTGAAAAATGTTTTTAGAGCTTTGTTTGGCCATTCATGCGCCGAACCTTTACATTTTACAGACATTGCACTGATGTTATACTTCAGAAGTACATAGAAATTATTTCTGCATTCTTGCTAATTCTATATCTTGGGGTACAACTAATTCTGGTGACATTCAATATTAGTACAAAATTGCTAATCAAATTAGTTCATTTGCTAATCAAAAGAAATGTTATTAGCAAAATCTGCTAATCAATTTTTGAAAACTAATTTATGCCTCGATGTAATATGATGCCCGATTGCTTGTATAAAACCAATAAAAAGACGTTTGAAAAAAAAAAAAAGAATGAATGGTTTGTTGAAGCAACAAATAAGGAAAGTGATTCAAACTCACACTCTCAAGAGGCGGTCCAAGCATCTAGCACAAGCCTTGTTTGAACTGAATAATCGTCCTTTAGGAAACAAGCAGACACCCTTTGTGAGACTGACAAGTGAAAAGCCAGAGACTCCAAGAGTTGTTGTAAGGAAGACTTAAAAAGAGGCAAGGCTGCCTGTGCAAGCAACAGCAGGCAGCATTGACTAGACCTCTTTACATTTGTAAAGAATACAATACCAAAGGGACCGACCAAATCTATATCGCTAGGCATTCAAATTAAGTTGCCAGCAGGCACTTATAGACGCATTGCAGCATGATCCAGTCTGGCGAAAAAAAGACATTGATGTATTGGGAGGTGTGACTGATCCCGATTACCGGGGAACTCTCTGTGCTCTTGCACAACACAGGTCCATTTGAAGTACCATTAACCAAATATGACCTCATTTTACAATTGATTTTTGAGCAGTAAGTTATTCCCCATGTGATTGAAAACAAACAAGCCCCCGATACCACACAGAGAGGTGAGCGTGGCTTTGGTAGCAGTAGCAAAAGTGTGGGTTCACCATCCTCATAAGAAACCTGAAGCAGGGGAAGTGTTGAGCAAGAGGTGGGAAGTACTTATGTTGTACCTTAGCAGACTTCTGACATTACTGTTTATATTCCTGCTACTAGGCTAACACCAAGATCGTAACATTCCATGATGGGAATAAATGTAATCGAGCTGTGGGTGCTCTTGACCAGCCAAGCAAATGCATTCTCAGTTAAAAACAGGTTAACGCAGGACATCACCTAGACACTAAGAATCGCGTGCACCACACCACATGCCACAGTCTTGCGTGATGATGATAATTGCACCACAACTTGTGAAAAGAGTGCAAAAGAACAATATCCATATGTACCCGCCAGGGTGCTGACTTGGCAAACTCATTCCAGGTGAGTACGAGAGTTGGGTCCAAATGTTTCCGTTAATGGCTATAATAATCTGTTTGATTATTTGTCCAAAGGACTGTGGAGAATGAAACTGTCAAGATTTTGTGGACTACAACATAAAATGTGAAAAATATGATTGTACAGATAAAAAGGGAATACGAGATTGTAGTATGCTATTTGTGTTGAAAAACAATATTGCATATGGCAGGCATGGCACTTGGCAAATGGTCTTTTTTAATACATTGAAAACTGAAACAGTGCACATGTTAAGACTTCCCTGTTGTGAGACAGCACTCAAATTGTAGAAATGTGACGCATGCTTTAATTATTCGCAAGGTTTAATTAGATATTAATTTATCAAAAGGAAATGTTTCACTTTTTCAACCTGGCTGCTTTAAATGGAGTCATTTCTTGTGGCCAATTACTAAATTGTGCGTAAGCAGGGGGCTTCATTCATTAATTTCTGGGGCAGCAGGGCGGGAGCACTGAATGCTTTTGATATAGAGATAGTGCGCAATAAATTATCTGCTATGGGTTCTGACACCAGTGCTGCGATAAAACTGCTGGCATAATGGGGCCCAATATTGGATCCTGCTTTGATAAATGCTGCCAAGAGTATAGGCAATAATTGGAGATGTCAGAATTTCAGCTAGGACAACATTTTTTCAGCCTTACATCAGGTAAATACAACTGCTACAGACACAACATGCATTTTGTGGCAAACTCTGCTAAATCAACAAGTGCTGGCTTTCCGTCCTGAATGGGTAACGCTGTTCTCAACAGACTGGCACAAAGAGTTGCATTTACCTGCAGACATATGCTTTCGAATGACAAGATAACAATTGCTATGCTTTAATGCAAGTAAGCAGAGCTGCTTATGCTTTAGAGATATGGTGCGTATTTATAATCTTGCCCATGAGACTAAATGGCTCCTGGTGTGTTCCACAACATTCAAGGGGGAGTGGCTGGACAGCCAGAATTACACAACCCAGTGTCACACTTGTGTGTCCTGGGATCAGGAGTGGGTGTGCCCTCAGACTGGGTGAATGCACATGGATACAGTGCCACATTAAATGGGACTGACATGTTCAGATTGACGAACTCCAACTACTAACCACACACTGCTTATTAACAGTTATAAGTTAGAACGTAGCCCTCAGGTATTTTGTGCAGACCAGGTTGGGACTATCTTCGATATGACAACCCACACTTTATACTCTTTGACCCGGTGGTCTCACACCACCTTGCATGCAGAGCTTACTAATATGCTTAATTGGACTCTTCCTTATGGAATAATTACCTCACGGCTTCAAGCCATAAGAGAGTTTGGCCAGACTTCATGGAAAGCTTTTAGAGCCTCAGTTATTGCTGCCAAGTGTAACATGACAATAGACAAACACCAACTAATTAAAAATCAGTCACGGTTCATCACAGGTGGGACATATTTACCGGCTGGTACCCCACGTCCACAAAGCTGCGCCCCTTGCTGCGAGTGGTTTTAGCCCTAATACTAATTGCTATTACCTTCATAGGGTTGTTGCGCAGAATGACCTACCTTTTTAGTAGAATGGCTGAACTAGAGAAGCTTTTGATAGCCTTACAAATCGCGGAGATAAACCAGCATTCCATCCACACTTCGAAAAGGGGTAGAATGTAGTGTAATCAGCAAAAACATGCATTGGTACATAAACCCACCAAGCTACCCATACTGCATATTACGCATATAGCTTGCTGAATTAGGAATAAGGACAGATAACTTATTCGAAGAGCGTACTGAATGCTGCTCATGTTAGATTTTGGTGGTTTAGTAGCGCTTAAACATCTAGCATAGTGAGCTATATTCATCACAGAGTACATGATCCCTCTCGAAGCTGCTCACAGGGTTCATCACAATGCTTGTATTTAGCTTTCATTGGAACACTCTGCGTTTGCAAGAGGTTTCACCATTCATTGTAAACAGACACTGAGTTGCACGGGAAAACAGAGTTGAAGCCACGTTGACCCAGGCAGGTGCTGACAAGTTTCATTCCAGAGAAGTGCTTTCCCATCCACACAGATGGGAGGGAAAGGGCGACCGCCATTAATACAGAATTGGGTTTTTCCAGCAGTAAACATGTTTTGCACTGCACAAGGTTTCAAGAATATTTTGTCACTCGGATAGGCCTACCTAATAAAAGTATATACCCACAATCGTGAGGGACTCGTCTGGGGACTTTGCTTTGTGCAAGTGCGAAGCGCCCAGAATTAACAGCTGCTCTAGTTGTAGAGGTTCTTAGCCAGTCATATCCCACCTTCAGGCTGGCTCCAGAGAGGGGCGAGGCCAGTCCCAGTGAGACAGGTAGTGCCAGGCGCGAATGTGGCTTGGGTCCTAGATGTGACTGTGTTCCAGAATACCTAGGAACGTAAGACTTTGTGCCGCAGGTATTTGTAATTTATGGCTTGCATTCTTCCCATTTTACTAAAATTGCTGTTTATATTATCTGCTCATTATCGAATAAACGCAAGTATTTTGGTTGAGTTTCTTCCAGAATGAGTTCATCGTGTGTCGCATAAAGTTCGAACCCGAGAGGGGAGGGTTCAAAATGTATTTGGGATGGTCCCAGTAGTGAGCTCACACCCATCATAATACAGTTGTATTTCATATAGTGTGCTTAAACTGTCTGTTGTGATAATAGCGTAGATATTTTTATACAACCTTGACAGGACAGTTCCTTTTAACAGTGAGTAATAATTGTATTTTCGCTGTGTTGCAACTAACCAACGCTCCACAACCTTTCGGAGATAAGCCTGCCGTTCCATCCAAGTTACCAAAACTGGACAAGGGGGTTTATAATTTGCTTGCGTTTGCAATCTGATCTGATCCCTTCTAGTGTACTAGAGGTGTGGGGCCAATTGATGGTTTAGAAACCGATATTCATCCCTGGACCACTAGTGCACCGGAAGTTGATTTGTCACAAGAATAGAGTGTTTTTGCATTCAAAAAGGAAGAATCATTGAAAGAGCGAAGGGATGAAAGTGCGAGAATTTTGTAGAGAATTTGGATTTTTTTCAGCAACATTCAGCACGTCCAAGTGATGGACGTAGCAACAAGATTGAGGGGTTTTGCAGGAGGGGGTAAAGGGACACGAAGGATGGAGCGTTTCAAGGATGTTGAGCAAAGCTGTGTTAAGTGAAGAGGATGCAGAGTCTATAGAGAAGCAAGGGAAATCGTTGTGGGAGGGAATTAGAAAGTTTGAATGAAAGAGGAGCATTGAAGAGACAGAGGTCTTTATGAAAGAAAGTGGGGCAAAGGAGAGGAGAGAAACTGGGTAGTGAAGGAAGGTACAAAAAGAAGAAAATAATGATCTGGCGGGAAGAAAGGCAAGACAGAGATGGGGGCACACAAGAGATGAGAAGGGAATATAAGATCAATCGAGGAATCCGAACAATGCGAGGGAGTAGTGTGTTGAAGAGGTGGCAAGATTGAAATAAGGGGGGAAAAAAGGGTAGGCTAGTTAAGTTATAGAGCGATGGAGATTAAAGTCGCCTAACAGAAAAAACTGAACATCAAGTTGTAGGAGTGAAGATAGAAGACAGTCAAAATCGTCATAGACATAGGGGAAAGGAGTAGAACAGTTTTACAGTAGGTTTGTGTAATAAGCTGCTGGTTGTTACAATTAGTCTGAGAAACCTTTCAATACCAAGGCAGGCAGCAGACCAGAAAGGTGTGCGATAAATCAGAGATGATTCTCCCAGAAAACATGCCCTGGGATCCTTCTCATGTGGCCAGGGAAAGGCAGAGGCTTTCTGATCGTGACCCTAGGGGTGGGGTATTGTACCTAAATGTTTGCATGTACAAAAAGACCGTAAAATGCTACCACCAAAGGTTCGAACCTTTGGTGGTAGCATTGTAGGTAAGTATAAAAAAAAAAAAACAATTTTAAAAAAAGACTGCTGGGTGTCCACCGGAACACCCCTCTCCCTATACTTTACAGTATAGTATAGTATAGTGAGCGGGGGTTGCGGGGGAAACCCCTGCATCCTCTGTTTTTTTTTCTTCACGGAGGTGAAAGGGAACTGGTGTCGCAGGGACTCAGCATGAAGAAAAAGGTAAGTAGGGTGTGTTTATGATGGGGGTGTGGGTGGGGGGTGTTGTGGACGTGTGTTTTCATGGGAAAATGTGTGAACCTTTGGTGGTTCGCACATTTCTCATGCAGACTTTCTGACCGCGGGCAAATCAGCCATGGTCGGATCACGTATATCCAGGGATGGTGTTCTGCAGGAGGATCACATGGGGGGGGGGGAGGAGGAGGAATCAGGTCAGGAGGATTGGGAAAGCCCCATCACTAGCTTCCCTAGAGACCCTAACATCTTAATGGCCTACTTTACAATACAAATTTAGAAAGGAAAAGGTAATTTGAACATTGGGGACCACAATGCCCAAAGGACTGGGATGATGAAGAGGGATTCAGAGGCACTAGACTGCAAGGCGCCGTCTAGTGGTTCTAATGACCCACACCTGAGTGGGACTTTTGAGCATATATGACCCCCTCAGGTCTAGGCCATTAGAAGTAGGAGGTGGAGTGGTTGCAGAGACTCCACGTTGCAGTGGCAGCAGAATAAGAGAAACAGGCCCCAGAGCCGCCGCTTTCTTCAGAGAGGATAACGGTCCCATGAGGCTCCCTAACCTTGATGGATTTGTATGCAGGGATTGCGCAGCGGAAGTGATGATGTGAAAAGCTTTCCCCCTCGAGTGAAAGGCTCTGCTTAGAGTAATTTGAAAGGCTATGCTTAGAGTAAGTTGTGCTGCAGTGGCAGGCGAGCACTGGAATGCTTCAGGAGCAAGGAACAGTCCTTTACTGACTGCCGCGGGAAGCAAACCGAAGCAGTGTGCCGTTACTGTTGGGTAACCCTGATACGCACCGCAATTGTCCGCTGGCCACTAATAATTAGTTTGAATACCGAAATGATATAAAGAAGTTGATGTGGCATGATAAGCATGTGGTGAACAAACCAGACAGGAAAGGTTGCGATTGTTACTGTAAAGGCCAACATCATTGCCAAAGGCAAGAGAGGGCCATTCTGAAGCAAACCAATTATAAACCCTTCAGGAAAGTGGATGAGCAACTGAGGAGGACTATTAGAGAACACTGGGAACCAGTAGGGTAACAACCATTGGAGATATGTGGCAAGAAGGAGAGAAGTGAGGGGAGGGAAGTTGGGGAAGGGGACGTTTGGGCACTGTGGTTGGAGCACCATGTCTTGGTGCAATGTATGCCAATTGTTATTTAAATCAATAAAATGTGTTTAAAAAAAAATAAACTAATTATAACCCCTATTAGAAGAGCGAAAACAAGGCAACCATTGGAAAAGACCTCAAAAAGCATTGTCTTAACCAAAGAAGAGCAAGTGTTATACAGAGCCTTTACCTGCATGTGTTTGGTGTAAGAGTGGGAAAACAAGAGTGGCAGGAGAAAAGCCCATCCGATAGGAGGCATTCAGGGGAGAGTAGCATAACCTGCATTGCATGTGGCAGCACCAATGTGTATCATGTCTTCACAGAAGAGGTTTTAGATTTTGATGTCGTTAAAAGTCAAAGACTTGTTTCAAGTAAACTTTATCATAAAACTTTAAGTCCTGGCAGGTGGGTATACCAGTCCAGGAACCGTTTAGTGGTAGTCCTGGCAGGTGAGAACAAAGTAGAAAAAAGAACCACTAAAGTATTTTGTGAATTGTTGCGGAATCATCCTGACAAAATATTGTTGTTGATCAGCATTAGTAGATTTGTTCGTTTTGTCCCCAGCTTCCTCAATATTGTAGGCGGGGGCCCCGGGGTAAACAAAAAAAAAAAAGGGGGACCCTGCAGTGTTGGATCCGACCCGCATTAGATGGACGCATCTGACGCCGCAGGGCTGAAGTGGACCAGGCGGCGAGCAAACAGATAAGTAGGGAAAGGGAGTGGGGTTGTGTGGGTGGTGGTGTTTGATCATTTAAGAATTGATCGCATGCAGGCTCTTTTTTTCCCCCAACAGTTTGCTGCGATCAATTCTCAAACAATCAAACATCCCAAACCTGTTGATACAGATGAATTGGTTAAGTGTTTGTTTCCTAAGAAGAAGTTGTGTTGAACACTTTGCTACAAGTGGAGGGATAAAAACGTGTTGTCGAGTTGAACTGTTAAATCAAAGTGAAAAAGTTTTGGTAGCAAGAAAAAAAAGTTATAATCAGAACTTGGTTACAAAACAGAACTTTCCCATTTTTTACTTTTGATTGAAAATCCTGCTGGAGAAGGGGAACTAACCTAGATTACAAGGATATAATCAGGTTTATGTTGGGCATAACGGTTACTTCTGTTACCTTAGAATTGCCATATTTTCCCTTTATGAGTTTGATGCATGTATAAATGTGAGGGATATAATCCTTTTGTTAGAGTGTTTCCTTTAGTTTATTTTGAAAGGCAGTGGAATCATGGTCATGGTAGCGATAGCAAGGGGTTTGTCAAATCCTTTTGAGTAAATAAAAGGCATCTTATGTAAAACCTTTACCAAGCTGTCCACCTCACATTTCTGACCCCTCACAGGTGGGATTTAGACAAAGGAGCGATAAAGCAAGATGACAGTTAAGAGAGAAAGGAGACCATAGACGGTAAATGGCAGTAAGAGGGGGGGACAGTTAAGTCATCCACGACTCGCAGATGGTGGGCGGGGCAGTGGTTGGGCTCACATGGGCAGCAGTGAGCAGGCCGGCGCCTGAGAGCTAAACAGCTTCAGCACCCACGTCCACACAGAAGCGATGATCCAGCAAAGCTTTGTTGGGCACAGAAGAGCAGGTAAAAGGAAAATAATGCTATAGCCACAAGGACCATCAACATAAGAGACATTGTAAAAATAAGAAAGCCTCACAAAAATAAAGAAATCTCTTCAAAATTTAGCAACCCCATGGCAGTCACCAAGTTGCACCATAACACTGTTACAACAAAATGGGGAAAGAAGTGAAACATGTCTGGTGGCATTGTACCAAAAGAGGGGAAACATTAATCAGGAAAGAAGAGACCAAACACTACAACCTCAATAGTGAAGACTTACATCCTGGGAATAGCGAAGAAACCTACACTCTAGAGAATGTCTGGAGTGAACCTTGTTGAGAACAACTGGACATAACAAAAGGTCATCTTGGACTGCAACCCAATCCAAGCGGAAGAGACAGAAGGAAACAAACTTTTAACCATTGTGAAGAGAGCATGAAAAGACTCAGAGGAACCTAGAGATCACAGTATGCTGTGCACAACCCAATGAGTAAGAAAAGTGCACCCATAACGTTCAGTCAGTAGGAGCTATATTGATTGACACGGCGGGGTGATGTAGCATTGAACAACCGTTTTAACTATGTGACCCTCTGCTCCTCGTCATCAAACTGGCTCTGCGGCAGATGGCGCAACGCAGCGCATGAGCAACACAGGGAAAGAGCATGGAGCAGCGAGGAGAGCCATGCCACGCCCCGACTTAGAGCGACATCATCACCGGTTGTTGGTAAGGCTCAATCTTGTCATTGGGTAATGTAAATAATAAAGCAGTCACCCGGTCACACAGTATAGGTTTGGCAGTGTTTGATCGTCTGAGAATTGATTGCAGCAAACTGTTCGGAAAAAGAAACAGCCCACATGCGATCAATTATCAGAGGATCAAATACATTCACACCAACCCACACCCACCACAGCCTCCTTCCCCACTTATCCGTTTGCCCGGCGCCCAGTCCACTTCAGCCCTGTGGCGTCTGATCGGTCCCTCCTCGGACGCTGGAGGATCCCTTTTTCTGGGTTTTTTTCCAGGCCCCCGCCTCAAATATTGAAGAAGCGGGGGGACACCCCCGAAACCCACTTTCCATGTTCGGTATGTATTAGCCTAATTGTTCATTTTTATTCAATCGAATGGTACTGGCCAAATTCTGTCAAATGTATCATTCGATCAAATAAAAATGAACAATTATGCTAATACCCACAGTATATGCAGCATCTTTCATTGGAAGACTCATACCAACTTGTATAAAGGGAAGAGCACAATTCAGTCAACACCCCACATAATTGGAAAGCCAGCCCGACAGGCTCCCCCCTTTCTCACTGCTGTAATGTAAATAGCTATTAATGGGGAGGCATAACTTTCCCTGGCTCCAGTGAGGCCGATACCTTATGCATAGGCTAATCCCCAACAGCTTATTCCTGCCATTGGGAGGACAGCACTTAAAATCTGTATGAATAAAACATGGCTGTTTTTGCCATCGTCCCATCATTTGGCAGTGGCACATGTAATGAAATTCTACCTCCCCCAACCCTCCTCCGAGACCCTTAGTTAGCAAGGGGCCCTCGAGATTGCCATCTTATTGGCAAGTCCACTATATCCCCCACCCCAATACCCATGCCTGTCACTGTCAACACACTGCTCTTCACCATCAAGCAGCAGTCGCAGCCCCGTCACTTTTTTTTAGTCCAAGGTGCTGGACATTTTTGGAGGAATTCACACTCCACATTTCATCTTTCCTGCTCCTCATTTTATTGTGAAGCATCTCTTGCAGTGGTACAGCACAACTCTGACAATGAAAGCCTGGTGCTGGGTCAAAGGTGAGATGTGGCTGTTCGTGGCATGGAGGGAGGGAAATTTGATGCTGGGCTACATGAGAAGAGTTTGGGGCTTGTGGGAGACAGCAGGGAAAACTTCAAGCAAAATGAGCAGGGATTCTGGCCCCTGTCCCAACCAATGCCTGACAAACGCATTGCCCTGCAGTCTGTGGGTAAAAGTCCCAGCAGACCGCTGAACATGTTAAAGGGAGGTTTCAGGCAGCTCTCAGCATGCTAAACAACAGACGGAAAGTGAAATGGGTGACTGCAATCCTCAGATTTCAAGCTGCCTAGAGAATGGGACCAGTCTGCAAAAAAAGGTTGAATGTTGTTTTGCCCTGTAAGGCCTACTGCTGCATTTCCCCCTCCCCTTACACCGACTGACTCTCCTCTAAGATCACCTTACACTACACAAACCCCCCCACAGACCTAGTAGTTAGAACATCAACAATAACCAAGCCATGACCAAGGTCTCCTCTTAAGCCCTGTTGCACTCTCCCACGTCAGCAGCTAATCAGAACCCAAAGCAATGTAATACATCATTGCCTCCTATTCCTTCTTCCTCGTCCACTTACTCAATGAGGCAACCCGTCTCCATTCAGGACTCACACCCTCCATTTGTTTTTGTTCTTCCCCAACACCATGCCACCTTCTGCTACATAGGGTATAACTCCCTACCTGCCCCTGCCCCTCCAGTTTATTCTTTCCTGCGCTGGGGGTGCATACACACTTCTTCCTGTCCCTGTTGCGCTTTGAGGGGCAACTAAGGTGGTTATGTCGGGAGTAGGAGATGGGTCAGAGCCACATTCTGGGCCCCAAGCATAAAGCCCCCGGACCTCATGCAGAGCAGAGGAGCCCCGTTGAGGTGGGTCCCTGAAGCTGGATGACTAAGTCAGCGATGAGGTGGGGTAGAGGGCAAAATCCCCATAAAATGAGGCAGATCCTGGTCTTCCTCCAGCACATCATCTACATCTTCCTCCTCAAAACAAAATGATCCTAGAAATGTTACATTTTGCTCTAACCAATAACATTTTTATGTTCAATAAAACAATCTACAGACAAGAGCAAGGAACGGCGATGGGGGCCAAGTTTGCACCCTCGTACGCAAACTTATTTATGGGACATTTTGAGATCAATCACGCGTGGCAACATTTAGCATTCATGGAAGGATATATTGTTTACTGGGGGCGCTACATCGACGATGTATTAATGATATGGAATGGAGATACAAAGAAACTACACAAATATATTGATTATCTGAACACAAATGATTATAATATCAAATTCACAGAAAAAATAAGTCCAGAGAGCATAGAATTCTTGGATCTACAAATCTATACAGAAGGAGAAAAGATCTTGACTGATCTATACATAAAACCAACAGTAGTAAATAAAGTGTTGCATGCAGAAAGTAACCATGTGAAGCACATAATTAAAAATATACCTTATGGTGAGATTCTAAGAACAAAACGGAATTGTAGCTCAAAAGAAAAATATAAAGAACATGTTCAAAAACTTAAAGAAAAGTTCATAAAGAGAGGCTACAAAATTGAAGAAGTTGAAAAAGCTATTAAAAAAGCTGAAAAAATACCCAGAACTGAACTACTGAAAGATAAACCGAAGTTGAAAAATAAAAAAAACGGTAGACTTTATCACTACTGACAACAGTGAAGCATATATTTTAAAGAAAATTCTCTAAGTGATGATACGATCAAACTCAATATAGAAGTCAGACCAAGGATAATTTATCGAAGAGGACCAACATTGAAACAAAAGGTCAGCCCAAGTCATCTTAAAGAAGATAGAACTGAGACCCTTAGTCAATTTCTAAAAGTGCCGGCACCAACAGGAACTTACAGCTGTGGGAACTGTGTAATCTATGATCAAATGGAGAATGGAACCAAAGAAATAAGATTACCAAACGGAAGATATCAAAAGATAAAACAATATATTAATTGCAATACAAAATATGTGATTTATGTGATAACATGTATCTGTAAAAAAAGATATGTGGGAAGTACAATCAGAACACTAAAAATCAGACTCCAAGAGCATTTAAGAGCAATTAAGAATAAGGATTTCAGATATCCTATGGCAGTACACTACATCCAAGAACATCAAATAACTAAAATTAAACAAATCAAGTTTTTAGGTATAGAAAGGGTTGACACAATGGAAAGAGGAGGAAACAGAGCACTTCAGCTAAGAAGAAGAGAAGCAAAATGGATATGTAACCTGGACACGTGTCATTCTGGTCTGAATTCTGTACATGAAATGGCTTACTGGTTATAAAAAAAAGTTAAATTATTGCCAAATTATGAAAATAGAGTGCAAGACTTTTTGAAAATGCATCAAAATTCTTGACTATTATCATGTTTCAGTATATTATTATAATGCTTTATGTTGAAATCTTTTGATGACGAGCACAAAGATTTATTTTTTTTCTTGATGGTAAAATCATAGAATGTATTGTGAAAAGGTTTTTCTTATTTAGACTGCTCGATCTGTCCTTCCCTTCGGATACTTTTCTTTGTTCCTTATCCTTTACTTTATTATATTGCACCCATTGGTCTTATACAAATAAGGCCCCCAAAGGAAGGACACACTTTAACCCGGTACACAGTAATTTAAAATATCTCAAAGAAACAAGAACATTATTTTTTAATAAACGAATGTCTGTAAAATAACGGCAAAATTGTAAAACCAAAATGGCCACAGGACGTTGTAGCGTGACGTGTGACGTCATTGCGTAATGTGACGCGATGACATCATAAGCCACGCGATCGCGGCCTGTATAAAAGTAAAAGAATCACACAGAGATAGCGCGGATCCTGGCAGACTGGAGGCAATCGTACATAGATGAACAAAAAAGGTAACTTCTTTCTTTTTAAAAATAAGGAAAGTGAGGAATACACTCTGGGCTTTAAAGGCACCTTAAGCTAGAAAGTATATGGCTTGGGATACAATGGAGAGATTAATGGTGACTCCAATTTTGTAATGATTTCCACTATTTCAAAGAAGGTTTCCTCAATAAGGTTTGGGAAAATAAAAAAGTTTGGGTTAAAAATGTATATCCTTTCTCTTTGTTACTTACAGAAACCTGCGGAAAAATAAAAAATATTAATGTTAAAGTTAAAGTTATAGGTTAAAAACGTATACTTTTTCTCTTTGTTACTTACAGAAACCAGCTGAAATATACCTATATAATAAACGAAAGAGATAAAAATGAAAAAGGAATAATAAATTTGAAAAATGGCTAGATGACTAAGAAATTAAGGTGAGTACAACTTACAAGCAATGTAATCATAGTTGCTCACCACCACCACCAAAATATGAACAATATAACTAAAAAATAATTCTCTTTGCCTCTTATTCCTTTTCCTAAATTTCCTTTTCTAATTAGCATCTCTCCTGATGAACCACGTGCATAAGACGTGGGGAAACACGTGTTGAGAGAAAAAATATACTAGTATGCGAATCAATGTATGAAGAGAGAAAAAATATACTAGGATGCAAACTAACGTAGAAGCCGCAGGGAGCAACGCATCACAGACACTACTCGGACGAAGAGCCCAATAGGAGCTAGACTGCCATAAGGACAGCCACCCACAATAAAACAAGAACCCCACCCAGGGACCGCAGCATGACATACTTGCCTTGAGAAAGACCCGGTTGGGTTGAAACACGTGTCGGCTGACCGCACCAAGGCATAAAATGCCATAACAGTGTTCTACACACTAATCATTGTATCAAGTGGAATCTTTCATAAACCATCAATAAAAGCGAACCTGTATCGCACTAACTACCGTGTTAGAAGGATTATTGATACCGAATCAGACAAGATAACCAGGAGTAAACCCACCTCTCAAACGTATGAAGAAGGAAAGTATACTAGGATGCAAACTAACGTATGAAGAAGGAAAGTGCACGATACTAATGCAAAAAATAAATACTATCTAAGAAGTAATCTTGTTGGTGTGACGATACTGTTTCTTGCCAGAAGCGCACTCTATATAAGTGTTTTCTTAAAAAAGATAATTTGAATAAAATATTGCAGCAGCCGCAATATACACTAAAGGGTGCAGCATCTAGGTAAATGAATAACTAAACTTTGCACTTAGAAATCGCCAAATTAGGAAGAAAAAGCCGGTAAGGACTGCAATCAGTTATACAAAAATCTTCCTCCTCTGTGTCTGATCTAGAGGGGGAGGAGAGAGGGAAGCACCTTAACAAGAAAGCTACCGCAAAGAGAGTATATGGGCTTCCCAATACAAGTGGAGATGCTTACAAGAGGGGGTTAAATGTCCTCCACCCAAACAGTTCAAGGAGGCAGCATCTAAAGGCCTACCTCTACTGCCGGAAACTAAAGCTGAGATCTTCAAGGAGTGGGTGGAACCTGACCAAAAAAAATCGCCCCTCCATTTCTGATGAAACTGTACCCCCTAAAAAGGGTGAGAAGGATCTACCACAATCTTTACAGGTAGATGAAATCCTGCCAAGCCTTTTAGAATGTTGTGCGGCGACTCCTGAGGAGGTTATAAAAGGATAGAGTGGACAGGAAGGCAGATTCTGTTATGAAGAAAGATTACATTGTTGTTATTTTTATGGTATTTATTGAGCGTGTGCCTATCTTCAAGAAGCAACCGAGCACTTTACAGGGGTATGCAACAATACAGATACCCAACAGTACAAATGCACAACAAAGTGCTTTTCAGCGGTAACAACAGAACAGATGTACAGCAGAAGGAAGGATACCGAGGGTCACAGCTGTACAGGGTGGCAGGATAGGAGAGCGGTGGACGGCGTCTTGTGAGGCAGGTGGCGTGATGCAATGGCTTAGGTGTTGAAGAGAGACAGCTTGAAAAGGTGCGTGTTGAGGTCTTTTCTGAAATGTAGGAGCAAGTCTAATGCCGACGGGGAGGAGATTCCATGATCTTGGGGGCGTAGGCAGATAAGGCTTGTTTTCTGCTGACACTTTACCCACTGCCTCTCAATCCAACTGAGCCATCCCTGCCACGCCTGGTGAAATCACTGGTCTCCTTTTCAATGCCCGCTCTGTGGCTAGAAACTGACAGCATCTTTGACCTCCTATCGTCTGACAACCCTGACCTCATCTTCATCACTGAAATCTGGTTCTCAGACAATTTTGCACCGGTCGTGCACAAGTTCTTCCCTGCAAGCGACTCACTTATCTCCCACAACAGACCGTCCAAAGGTGGCGTAATAACGATCCTCTAGAAGTCTCACTTCTGCATCCCACTAACATTGCAACGCCAACTGTGAATCCTTTCTTGTAAAATTCTCTCTACTACCATCAGCACTCACAGCTTCCTACTCATATATAGACCCCCCGGATATGACAGACACTTTGCCAACAATCTCTGTGACTCACTGGCTACCATTCAGGTAATCCACCCAACACTCACACTACTGGGAGACTTCAATATCTGGTTTGACATGCCAAACAATTCCATAACCCAATCCATGGTCGACAGACTAGAAGCACTCAACCGCTACCAACACCCCACAGGTCCAACTCACTCTGGAAGTCATACCCTTGATGCAATCTTCAGCTCTGATGAGCTGGTCTCTGTATCTAGCCCTAAACCGCTCATCTGGACAGACCACTCTGCCATCCCATGCTCTGTCCTCACTCCATCCAAGACTGACCCTGCCTACACACGCGATCACAAATGCTGGAACAAAGGCAAGGTACTCCCTTGTCTAGCTGAAGCCCTGCTACACAGTCTACCAGCATCGCCAACCTCAGATGAACCATTAACTACTGAATCCTTTGACTCCTGGCTCAATTAATCACTACTTCCTCTCACGCCCCACAGCCACTCACAAAAGACCGTCCCCCAAATGGTTTACGCCCCACCTGAAGACCTTCAAAAGAAAAAACAACTCACTTGAACGCAAATGGAGAACATCTAGAACCCCTCTCAGCAGATCTATATTCGCTCATCACCACCGCAATTACAAATCCGAGATCCCAAAAAGGCCTACTACAATAAATGAATCATGAATTGTTGCAACAGCAGCAAAAAGATCGACAGGATAATCTCTGAATTGGTGAAACCCTCCTGCAGGTCTACCCCGACCACACAAACGCTCTGCGACACCCTCTCCCTTCATTTCTACAACACAGCTCTAGACAGGATGGCAACCATTAATACCAAACTTGGCACTCCCACCCCCTGCCCTACACCTCCTCCTCCCAACGCCATTGCTCCGACCGCCATAATACAATTCCTTGACTCTTTCAATCCCATCTCGAGTGACGAGTTCCTTGCTCTAAGATCGCGCAGCAGACCCTCAGGATCTCCGCTTTATCCCTATCCAGCCTCCCTTCTGAAAGAAATATTCTCCTTCACATGTGCGGGAGATCAAGCAAAGTCCAAAATAAATAACTCCCTCACCTCTGTATCTTTCCTGAGGCCTTAAAAATAGCATGTCAAACCACTTCTGAAAAAGGCATCCCATGACCCCCTCGAGCCCAAGAATACAGGCCAATTTCCAACACCCGATTCTTGGTAAAACTCATTGCCCGGGCTGCGTACTCTCAGCTCAACCACTTTGTAGAAACCAACAACCTACTCGACCCCGCTCAATCAGGCTTCAGGCCACGCCATGGAACAGAAACCACTCCGTTCTCGATCTGGGATGATCTCATGGTCTCGGCGAACACAGGGGGCTGCGCAGCTCTGATTCTCCTTGATTTTTCAGCCATTTCATCCTCCTCGACCGACTGCATTCACTTGGAATTCGAGGCTCGGCACTCAGATTGCCTCATTCCCCAACGGGAAACAAATCACTTTCCTCTTCTTTTTTTCTCTCAACCGTGCGCACCGTGAACACTGAAGTACCACAAGACGCCTGCCTCTCTGCCCTCCTTTTCAACTTCTATCTGGCCACGCTATCAGGGATCATCTGCGCGCACAACCTCACCTACTACAACTACGCTGACGATACCAGTTATCCTGAGTTTTCCCAAAAAAAGCCTCAACCCACGACCCGACCTTGAAGCTTGCCTCAGAGACATTGACCAATGGATGACAAGAAACCACCTCCTTCTGAACCGTGATAAAACTGAGATCATGGTGAGCTGCAACTCTGCCCTTCTGCCGCAACCACTTCCTTGGCCCCCTCCTTTGACATCCCGCCCCCACTTCTGAAGTAGTCAAAAACCTTGGCTGCACTAGGGACTCAGGCCTAACCCTCTCCCATCAGATCAGATTATGCGCTACCACCTCAAGCGCATGAGGCAAATTTTCCCGTACCTCACCTACCCAACAAACTCGACGCTATTATGTCCACTGTTATGTCGAGACTGGACTATGCCAACTCCTTATATCTGGGTACCCCGGCATACCAACTTAAACTCCAAAAAGGCCAAAAAGCTGTTGCCATACTCGTTCTTGCACTGGGACACAGATCACATCTCCCCCGCTCTCTGCATACCTTCACTGGCTGCCTGTTGGACGAAGGGCCACTTTAAAAATTCTATGCATTACCCACCGAGCAGTGCACAAAACCGGGCCAGCATACCTACAAGAGAACATTATACCCTGCCGCCCATCACCACCCTAAGGTCAAGCACTGCCTTCTTACTTGTGATTCCAGCTTCCAATTCAACCAGAACTGGAGGGTCCACCTACTAATCCCTGGCTCCAACTCTGTGGAACTCACTCCCTCATCACATTCGACACACCCAAGACTACATGGCCTTCTGTAAAGCTCCACAACCTGGCTTTTTCCGTAAACCAGACCCGCCGAAACTCACCGCAATAATAGAATTATGAGTTTAATAAAAACAGGCTCTCCGACACTTTAAGCTGACACTGAAAATAATGCCCCTCTGATCGTGCAAATCATAACCCAGTCCAACCTGTGAATCTACCTCTAGTACCTCTACCACAAAACATGAGAACGATCACGGCCAGCTCATCCTGACCCACAAAGTAACCAGGACCAGTGGGCTCCAAAGAGTACACCATCCACTCCTGAAACTCACTACTCCTATCCCTATGCGCACTCTCCACTTTACACCAACAAACAATAGAATGTAGCTATACCCCTCAATCAATTTCGGCCTAGCTGCACACACACTAACAATTCTCCACGAACACCTCAACAACCTGCTAGAACGCAGCTATGCCCCATGAAAAAAAAATATATATCAAATCAACCTAGCTGCACACAGACTTCCTACAAATCAGCCTAGCTGCACACATAAACTGTAAATGCCCCAGACTGGCTGGCAGCCATTTAAGAGCCAAGGAACAGAGGTGCCAATGATTTTAAAAAGCATATATACAAGAAGTGGAAACAAGGGATACTAAATGTCGGGAAAATGCAGCTCTGAAATATCACGAATAGTGTTCCATCTATGTTTATACAAGTGCGGTCTGCTTTCGGGCATGCCTTTCGACTGCCAGTGGCCCCAGTACTGATTTAAAGTAAAACGTTCCGTTGGCCTGATTGAGCTACATGCAAAGTAAGAAAAGACATACCCTTGAGAAATGTCACTACACTTCATTGAATCAAAAAGTGGTGTATTGTATTTTAATCCGCCACCTTCAAACAACGTTTGAGTGATGTGCTTTACTGCTTGGCAACTGCCCTGCCAACCGCCATAGAGGCTGCAACAGTATTCTGCATCTACTCTTAGCGCCGGAATAAAAATAAGTGGGGCAAACCCTGAATCATGTGTGGCTTGTTTCACCCCATTGCGCAAATGAGGGTGTTTCTGTGCGTGTAAAGCACATCCCAAATTGACAACTGCACTTTTAAATGTGCAGAAATTAAAGGCAACCATATGCGCCTGCTTTGAATAGGTGCACTGGGGGGCGCCGCTGTATGACAGGGTCTTTACTGACCCTACCGACTCTTGCAATACTTGTTTTTGCGCCCCGAATGCAGTCTGAGACCAACAGCCTGACTGCACACATTCGACTGATCTCTCACTACGCCCACACCTAGTGTAGGATGCCACCACCATCACGCAAATCGCACAAGCTGCACCCATACCGAGTGCACCAAAGCACTGTATTCTACCCTACTCTCTCGACTGACCTGGACTGCAGTCCCCACTTTGATATCAAACCAATGATACATAGGGCGCTATATAAATGCCAAATAACAATAATAAACTCGCAGAAGCTCATAACACTGAAGGATTTATCTTCCCTGGAAGAGAGATGGGGAGGTCCACCAAGGCATGGCATCCTCGTGGGCAGACGTCAGGCCTGGGGTGCCTAATCATGAGATCTTGTCACTCCTTGATACACTTGTGTATAGGCACGTTATAAATGCCATATCATATCTTCTCTATCGTGCAGCCATGTGGGCTGACCCAGAAACATTTGCGAGACATTACCGGCTGAATATTTACTCTCACGTTTCTATACGATTTGGCATATTGTTAAATATTTAACAGCGCGATTGAAGCGTTTGTAAGTAAAACATGTGGTACTGGGGTAGATCAAAAACAGAACAGTCTGTGTTATGTTTCTCAATGGTATGATTTCTCATTTTTTTACAGGATGATCAGTGAAGAATAAGAGGTTGGTTTCAAGTGTGTGTACTTGGTCTCCTTAAATGGAAGTAGTGGTAACTACTGCAGGTTCTCCATTCGAGCACCCAAATGGTAATATGGATGTTGAGATGTTTTATATTTATATGAGACGTTTTATAATTAAAATCCCTCTGCATCATTCACAAGGCTGTCTGGGCCAAGGGACCCTACTATCTTGAACTTTATCTCACTAAAAACTCCCTCTCCAGGCGTTTACGTTCCTCTGGCACTAACTGTGTGTAAAGCGCTTTGCTAAACAGAGGGCAGGAGGTTGATCACTTTCCTCAGCTGGCTCCCTACTTTGCAACAGCCTCTCCCTCCCTCTATGCCTTGAGCAGGACTTCCTTAAATTCCGGAAGCTTCCCAACACCTTCCTCTTTACCTCCTCCTTCCCATCTGCTAATCTCACAGTTGCTGTGATTGGTATCCGGGGCGCCCTTATACATCCACGAACCCTTTACTTCCCACACCCAATCGCCCCAGCTTCTGTCTACTCTCAGCACCTGCCTTGGCTCGCCTGGAGGCACGTACTTACAGCCAGCACTAGCCTTGTAGCATTTACCTCAGCATGCACTTCATCTGTTGCTCACTCAGAGCCTGGACACTCCAGCACCAACCCCTTCTGCCCTTTTCCTTGCTACACTTGCACATGCTGAATACTCACAAAGCATAGTAATTTCGTGCTTCTCCTTTCCCCTCATCTGTTGTGCATTCAGTATGTATCACTCCCTTGTTTCCCTCCTTTGCTCTGTGGCTGCGGGTGCTTTGAAACATTATGTACTTGCTGTATAAGCGCCTAACAAGCAAACAATAAATAGATATGTAATTCAGCAAGACATCGGACACACAGAATATCTATATCTTACCCTCAAGAAACACACGATAAATCAGTCCAAGGCTTGCGTACAGATGGGGCTTCCAAAACAAAACATGGAAATAAACCAAACTCTTAAACGCCAAGCTCAACGAGATATCTTTCCCATAGTACAAAATGCAACACGAAATAGGCGGCCATTTTACAAAGGAAATATGTTTCAATCTGTCACCACTCCTAGGTTACACTTTACCCATTTCAAGATGGTTGACACGTGGATTTTTAAGAAAAAATGCTCACAGGGCATATACGAACCGGGCGGCCATATCGTGGCGTGTTCAAGAGATTGCATTATCACGTTGATGTACACTCATATCACTCAGTGTATATACCCGTTCAAATTTGAGTCGTTAGTAGGTTTTATACATTTCGTGCTAATTACAATCCTGTGAGTGTATTAAATACATAGAAAATAAACTTAAATGTATTCATATTAATAACAATTAAATATAGTAGCATAACAACTATTACAACACTCAGACGCATGATAGAATCAAAACGTCTATTGTTAATATTGCGAAAATAGCAAGGATTTCCCTGAAATCAACGTAAACGTAGCCATAGCAGTTTCTGTACCACATAATGTCAAAACATACTGAACTGCACGTTCGTCCTCTTTCAGTGTCAGTGTTTAAGGCGGAGCTTCAATGGGCGTTTACATTAATTGGGGAGGACGCACTGGGCGGGCGGTATTTGACGCAGTTACGCGCATTCTGGGAAACAGCTTAAATACAGACTGCCCTTCGCACGCGCCTGCGAGTAGTTCTCGAAGGGATTCCAACAGAAAAGGCTTGGACGTGACCAGCAGCCGTTCAAAGGCAGGCTACGGGGCAGTGAGACACGTGTCGGGTGCTGGAAAGATTCTGAATAAGGTACATTCTTGGCGCATGTCCTGGCAAGCAGAGCTCAGCCTAGTGCCCTTTGTTCTTTTACGTTGTGCGTCAACCGCAGATTTAGGAACAGTGGTTATAGCACGTGTTCGCCATAGCAGAGGCCGCGTAATGTGTGCCGGTCAATGAATGCTTTGAAGGCAAGTTGACCAGCGGCAAATAAACGTGAGATGCACTTAATCGCGGGAAAGGGATCAAAGCACACCTAGTGTGCGTAATTTAGTACCTTAGTAGTAAGGTAATTCTTAATACTAAATGTTAGTATTAAATGTTCGGTGCACACCTCTGGTCGTGGAGTCGCACTATAAAGCGCCATTTTTGGCGCGAATAGTTTCCTTGGATGCGGCATACTTGTCTCGTGCGGTCAAAATGGCTGCCGGGTTAAAGAAAATGGTTTCCCAGTGGAACATATTCTCTGCTGGCGTTAGAGCGCCTCCGCCGTAACGCACGTTCTTACGCCATGGCTACTGTTCTGACCGTAACTGGCGTAATCAAGTAACATTCAGAAGTTAATTACTGCTGTAGAATTTGTAATGTTGCGCTTGTTCGTTTAGAACGTTGGTTCGTGTTGACTACTCGTAGTAGCTGTGCTTAAATTTCACTACTGTTCTATTGTTAGATTACATATGGCGACCAAACGGATGACACGTGAGATCTTTGATGCGGTGGTACAAGACAAAGTAAGGAAATATCGCCTAAATCGAGACGAAGCAATCGAAGAAACACTACACGAATTAAAACTACAAGGTATCTTTTTTTTTTACCCCCAAAAAACTTTAGGACTATATGGAGATCTTTACCGGATTGCGTGCTTTTGTCAATCTAGCGTTGCTTAGTCTTTTGGCTCCCATTAACATAATGGCAGTATCCTCATCGGCATTGCCTCACAGGTATTAATCTCCCAACTGTTGCAAGTAAGAATTTAGCTAAGCATCAAAGCGCCCGAGTAGCCAAACGAGGGCCTGATTCTGACGTGCTAAATCCACGTGGAAGCAAATGTCCCACTCCAAATACTCACCTACATCACGAGCGTGATGGGGGGAGAAACGTAAAGCAGGCAATAAAACGTGTGTAGGAGCGTTAGTGTGACCAGCACCTCTAGCCCAAACGTATACTTCGAAGGCACCTTTCTACATTAACATGTCAACGCTTTCGGAAGTATTGTGATGGGTCGGACACATCTTAGGACAGGGAGCAACATCTGTTAAAATAACAGGAATTAGTAACTAGGCAGACCCTCCGTGGGCTTGCAGCACTTTTTTTGACTGGAGGGTGCACAATTGGCATTGCATGAAGTGTGCTAGGCTACAAGACAGCCAGGGTGTCATTATTTGTACCTTTTGTATCAATATAATGGGAAGAGGGCCATATTTCTCTGGCTTGTTTCGGCTACATTTTTCAGTTTAATATGCATGCCTATTAACAGTATTGATCATAATCAGTTGTATTGCTGAAAATATTCCCCTTCTGTTGTCCAATCCCCCACACGTCTCGCCAATTCCTCATCAGAACTTGTACTCTCAAACCTGTCATACACTCGCATGCGCTCACTGCCAAGTCACAATTGGCACTCTCCGGTCCCTTCCAAACTCCAAATCATACTCACCTTACCTTCCCCAATTCCTCCCGCAGTTTAGTCCTTCATTCTTTCGTGCTACTCGTATTAAGTCATGCGCCCAGATGCCTGCGGGTTAGGTGCACAATACAAGTGGGATAATAAATACTTTTGCATCTTGCATTCTTTCTTCCAATCTGTAGTTTACTGCCTTTTTCTGGCCAACCCCTCTGCTTTTGGCCCACTGCTACCCCATAGCCCACACTCACTCGCTTTCTGTACTTCACGCCCACCACTGCATCCTCCATCTTGTCCACATTTCTCACTCTGCTTTCTTGCCTACCACTCCACAGCTCACCTATCACTCCCCCACACTCTCCTTTCCCTCTCATGTTACCGTTTAAAAAAAATGGATTATGCCCCAGATCCTCTCAAATGGGTCATATTAAAAAATGGGATGGGAGCAGAGGGTGTTCTATGTTTGGATAACCCATTTTCGGAACTAAGCAGGCTCCTGTGTATTTCACTGGGACAGGCCATTAAGAGGCCTGCCACTGTAAAATGCAACCTAAAACAGTTCTATCCCATTTGAAGAACAGAAGTGCAAGTGAGACAGCAGCAGTCGGGCAAAAACAAGTATTGCAAGAGTCGGTAGGGTCAGAAAAGACCCTGTCATACAGCGGCGCCCCCCAATGCACCTATTCAAAGCCGGCGCATATGGTTGCCTTTAATTTCTGGACATTTAAAAGTGCAGTTGTCAATTTGGGATGTGCTTTACACGCACAGAAACAACCTCATTTGCTCAATGGGTGAATTGTGGCATAAGCGCCCATTCCAATGTCCTTTGTGGATTGGGCTTTTTTTTTCCCGCACGTGATCAGGCATGCTTACGCATTTCATTTCTTGAGTCCCGATAGCTATAAACTGGAGGGCCTAACCAGACATTCCCCTATATTCTACTGTGCCTCATAGCAGGCATATGTTTGCATGTGTATGAAGCTTGAAATGGAATCTGCTCCGGCTCCAGTTGACATCTACTGGGCAATGTCTTGATTTTATTTTCTTCAAGCCACTCGTGATTCAGTTTGCCCCACTTTTTATTCCAGCGCTAAGAGTAGATGCAGAATACTGTTGCCGCCTCTATGGCTGTTGGCAGGGCAGTTGCCAAGCAGTAAAGCACATCACTCAAACGTTGGTTGAAGGTGGTGGATTAAAATACAAAACACCACTTTTTGATTCAATGAAGTGTAGTGACATTTCTCAAGGGTATGTCTTTTCTTACTTTGCATGTAGCTCAATCAGGCCAACAACGTTTTACTTTAAATCAGTACTGGGGCCACTGGCAGTCGAAAGGCATGCCCGAAAGCAGACCGCACTTGCATAAACATAGATGGAACACTATTTGTGATATTTCAGAGCTGCATTTTCCCGACTTTTAGTATCCCTTGTTTCCACTTCTTGTATATATGCTTTTTTAAATCATTGGCACCTCTGGTCCTTGGCTCTTAAATGGCTGCCTGTCTGGGGCATTTACAGTTTATTTGTGTCCTTCCTGTGATAGATATGGACCTACAAGTAGCATGCAAGTGAAAATCTAGACTGGCTCATGGATGACACATACCCACTGGACAGCTATGCCCTTGTGAGTTACTCCTCAGGTCAGACAACCTGTTCCTTGGTGGTTGCTGTCCTTTTGTACTCTGCTCATCTAATCATCACCTATGGTCATTGGCCTGTGGTGCCTGGTTTGATTTGTCATTTGCAATCGGACGGTCCAAATCCATCTACATTATCGTATGTTTAACTTGGCCCTGCCATACTTGCCAACATGCCTCATTACATTGTGCAAATGCTAGTTCATTCCTGGTTTTAATTTTGCATTCTGTAACTTGCATTCATGGCTTTCATTATAAATCCAGGACTAAAAGTACCAGAATACTAATTTAAAACTAGGACTGGACTAATTGCTGGAGTGGGGCATTTTCCTCTCCATTCTTCCCTCCGGTCTGACTCATTCAGCTGGACACACCTTGGATGCTCATCAGGCATCCCTATCTCCAACCCTCCTAGAACTACTCTCTTGGTCTGATCAGGTTCTCCTTTCCTCACCTGGACCTCCTGGGTCTTCTGGTTAAGCCTGCGCACTGCCAGCCTCCGTCATTCGACCTATGAAGCGAGTCAGTTGCCACGTTTGCTTCCACCTTTACCCCTACCACTGACTCGCTCTGACACAGCCCTTACTAACCTTCAACTCCATCTCAATACCCTGGACATCCCTCCCTATGTAATGGGGATCTGTGTGAAATTTGCCTTCCAAGTGCAATTCCTGTTACTCAGACCTGCCTGCTCTGAAACTCAAGCGCAGAGCCACTGAGTATAAACGGCATGCCTCAAGCATATCTCCTGATAAACTGGCCTGCCGCCTGCTCCAAAGTTGATAGACTCAATTTGCTTGAAGGGGGTCTTGGTCCAAGCCCCCATCTCTGCAGCCATTAACACAGCTGAACTTTACAAACTTCAGTCTCCACTTTTCTGGCACCCTGCACATCGCTTTCATTTCTAAAACTCTGGACTGACCCTCCCCTTAGGTCTCATCCAAACAGGTGCTCCCCTGCTCCAGAGATTACAGACAACATTGTCTCCCGTGCTCTGGCCGATATCTGAAATTCTTTGCCACTGGATCCTTCACGCACTCTTGGGCAACTCCTCAAAAAGCCTTCGGTCAATCTTTCATGTCTCGCAATCTACAGCTCTACCTCCATTACCCCCTTCCTGGGCAAACTCTTGGAGAAGCTGGCCATCTAGCAGCTTACACACCGCACTGAATCTGTCTCCACAACCACCAGTGTGGTGTCAGAGCTACAAGAGGCATGGAAACTGCTCTCCTGAACACCTGTGAAGACCGACTTGGCTCTCCTTCCATTGCCATCCTCCTTGACCTTTCCTCTGCCTTCGATAGTGAATCATGCCACCCTGATAAATCTGCTCTGGTACCCTTGGCATCACTGGCCTGGCTCTGGACTGATCTTCCCAGGTTCAACTGGGCCTTTTTCTCACCGGTGTTCACTCTCTGCCTGCAGAGTTCCGCCCCCCCTCTCCCCGGGCTCTATCTTCTCACCGTGGCTCTTCAACAACTACCTGGCTCCTCTAGCCCACTTCATCACCTTCTTTCCTAACTTCCAGTGTTATGCGGATGACATGCGACTCTCCTTCAAGCTTCTCTCATTCCGGATTGCCTGTCTAGCTATTCAGGCATGGTGTTCTAACTATCTCTGCCTTAATGCAAGTAAGACAGATCCTTCTAATCCCCACCACTCTGGCAGCTCTCCATGGGCTCCTTCCCCTCCCACTTCCGTGAGGCAAATCTTGGTGTCATCTTTGACTCCTCTTCTAGCCTCACATCACAGAGCTTGCCAAGAAGCACGCTTTCTGCAGCAACTTCTGGGGCATTCTCCCTTTCCTGTGTCCAGAGCCTCTTCGTTATTCTGCCTAACTCCTCCCTTCGCCCTGTCAACTAATACAGAATAGGACTGCAAGACTTATCACTGCCCCCCCCCCCACGATTTCCGCGAGGCCAAGTTAAAGGCCCACTGCGTCATCCACGAAGTTTTCTGTGGCCTGGGACCCCTCCATCTCCAACTCTCCCTAAGTAGCTCCCTGCTAGAGCCCTTCAGTCAGAGTGGGGGTAGATCTCTCCTCCACATGTGCTTCCCTCTTGAATGGTCCCCTGCCCCTGTTAGACTTGAGCCTGGATCTCCTAAGATTCCATAATCTTAAGACCTTTTCTCTTCTTGCTTCCCTCTCCCCTCCTTATGTCAGTCTGCTTCTTAACTGGCTGCTGTACAACAAAGTGATATCATCACTTGACGCCATAGCACCACTGAACGAGAGCAAACCTCGCATGTGAATACTTGGTTCTCCCCTCACCTAAAAGCTATGAGACAAGAGAAATGTCGATGCAAAAAACCTGGAGGCTAGATCTTCAGAGACTGACGAGAATAACTTGAGCAAATTAGCCGCTCTCTACAAAAAACATTATTGTAGCGGAGCAAACCTCATACAACCTCTGAATCGCCCAAACTAAGTCCAATACCAAAGAGCTTCTTGCAATTCTGAAAGCAGTAGAATCCCAGATTCCTGCCTTAAAGACAAAAATTGGTGTACAGGCGTACAAAATGCTCTGGCCAATAATATAACCCTTCTGACCAAGATCAATAACAAAGACACGCTCCTCACCTCCAAATCTAATAACACTAATGTGCTAGGGCTGCATCTATCTTGCCTCCACCTCACATGCTCATTCCCCACTGTATCCACCAAAGAGGTCGAAAGTCATCCTTACCCTCAAACCTTCGAACTGCCATGGTGACTTATGCCCGGCACAACTTATAAAAAAAGATGCTGCTCGAGAACTCTCCCCTTTGTATCACCAAATAAACGCCTTCTTCACCTCAGGCACTATACATAACAACTTGAAATATTCCTGGGTCCTCCCATTCCTCAAAACAAAATTTAGATCCTTCCATCCCTACCAATTACCGCCCTATCACTACTGTGCCATTCTTACTTAAAATCCTCAACAAAATGGCATACTTACAAATTCAACATTACCTTGAACATAACCACCTTCTAGTAGTGAGACAGTCGGGCTTCAGACCCCAACATGCAACTGAGACTGAGCTCATAGACCTTAAGCAACAAATGGATGAGTTGAGAGACGAGGATAAGACAGCACTACTATTGCTCCTTGATCTCTCAGCAGCATTCAATCTGGTTGACCACAGTATCCTCTGCAACTGCTTAGTCGGCAGACCATTTCTCCCAAGAGGCTATTGATTGGATTCAGCCCTTTCTTAATAACAGAACAATGCAAGTCTTCTCCCCGCTAGCAGCTGCTGACCCAATGCCTATTACGGTGTGCCACATGGCTCTTGTCTCTCCCACTTTGTACAACATCTTTACAAAGCCCCTTTTTGATCTTGATGGTCTGGGTATCACCTACACGAGCTACGCTGATACTCGGATCCTCATTCCACTGACGGGGGATTATCACAAGGATTTGGCCTTTGTAAACAGTGTACCTCATCGAGGCATGATGGCCTCACACGATCTATGCCTGAACGATGACAAAACGGAACTAGTCATCCTAGGTATGACATCAACCTCAACAAACTAGGCCAGAACTATTCTTCATTTGAAATCGATAACATCATTGCTGTGGCCAAGGAGGTTAAAACCCATGGCTTCCATCTAAACTCTACACTATCTTTCAAAAGTAAACGCCATGGCCTCCGCTACCTCCTACACATGCAAACTTATCAGAGCAGCCAAACCCTTCCTCTCTTACAATAACTGTCACCCTAGCTAGAGCCATGATCCTGTCCAACTTGGACTACTGTAATGCTCTTTACATAGGCATTAACAAATACATTACAAACAAGATCCAAATTCTGCAAAATAATGCATTAAGAGCAGCTTTAAGTCTCCTGAAAAAAGCCCACATTTCAGACACCAGTTAACATTTAACTGGCTCTCTATGAAAGAGAAAATCCTCCTTAAAGCCCTATCCCTGACTCTCAAATGTCTCCTCCACTCTGCCCCTCAATACCTTATAACAAGATTCACTAGAGAAGCTTCCAGGCGCCCTTCCAGAAAGGCCAACTCCAACCTTATACTGGTGCCAGGATTCAAATGTATGACTGGGGGAGTAGCTTTCCTGTCAAAGCAGCACAACATTGGAACTCCCTACCGCCCTCCCTAAGGGAAGACATCCCTTACATTTTAGATCTAATCTCCTGGATCAAGGAACATGACAATTTATCACTGTTCCTCCGTGCTCAGTTATAATATAAACCTGTAATCTCGTGTATATTTTATGTAAATGTGACTTACTGTACCATCTTCAATGTTGTGATGTGTCCAGTACTGTAACACTTAGCTGGACCCATCTACAGTGATTTATGTAACCTAAGCTATACAGTCTTGTTGCTCCTGCGCCCTTTTACCTCTGGGTTAGGTGCGCATTACAAATAATAAAAACAAACTGGCTGCCTGGTTCTTTAAGTTTCTTCAGGGCACCAGCCCCCCCCCCCCCCCCATTCCAGTCTACCCTGCCCATGGTCTCCCCGGACCCCCGCTGCAACCTGTAGTTACCATTCTGGGCCTGCACCCTTGTAGCCCATCCTTGCACTTGGCTCATATACCTTCCTTCCCCTGCACTCTGCTTTCCCCTGGCACTTTACTAACCGGGTCCACTGCCCTGATGGGCAACCCCCTACACTTATTTTACTACACTTGCACGTTCCTAGGCCTTGTCATTCGGATGGTTTTTGACCTCCCCTGTACCCCAAACGCTTCTCTTGTTGCTCCTGGACTGTTTATACGCATTTTAAATTACCAATTATACATTTTATAAATGCTGAGTCTGAGAAGCTGGTTATTGGGCAAAGACAAAGTTAATCTTGGTAGATTACCCTAATAACTTGGAAATGGTTTGTAGTTTGGGTGATGTAAGCCAACATCTTGTATTTAAGTAAATATATGGAGGAATGGCATATGGTGGTGAGGGGGCACAGCCTGTATGTTTGTTTGTTTGCCCACCCATTGACTGCGCATGCCATACTAGTCCCTATAGCCATTCCCACCCAGTCCCTGCCCAAAATACCTAATTGGAACTTTGACCTCACTTTAATCAAGTCTTTAGAGGGGGGAAACACTTCAAATGCCTTTTCGAGTGAACATCCAAGAGAGTTGTGGGGTAAGTAGGAAAAATTCTGCTTGCACAAAGGTGCCGGGTCAAATGGACCTATTTCCAGCCAGGAATTCGTGTGGGAATGGGGGCAGCTCTCCCACTAATCCTTTTGAATGCGTTGCTGCCAGAAAAGAGAATCTACCTATAACCAAAATCTAGTTGGGAACCATAGCCCGTAAGTATCCGTAGCACTGCATGGCTTATTCTGTTCCAAATAAGATTTGTAAGCGTGTACAAATTCTTGGTTAGTTAGGATCGTATATTAAAAACTGAAAATTATGTACAAAGATTTTTCGGCAAGACAGTCACTGATTGCATGCAGTGTTGTGCATGCCAAGCCTCAGACAAGTGAAGGAATTGTATGTGCATACATGCCAACATTCTCTGTTCAGTTCCGGAATGTGTAGTCATGATTCTGGGATTTGTAGTCCTGGGTGTAGAACTAGGGGAAAACCAGGATGAAGTCTCAGTCTTGGATGCCACTTTCTATCTCCGGAATGCAATGGGGAATGTTGACATGTATGCGAGAACATGCCCCTTGCCACCCGTGGAATGCTGATTGACTGTCGGGTGGGGGGGGGGGGGGCAGTGCTCTAGTTTTGGGGGTTGGGGGAAGCGCGCTCTGGTTGTGTGGCTGTCAGGGGAGGCGCGCTCTGGTTCTGACTGTCTGGACAGATACACGGCAAGCATTGAGTTGATACCGCTGAAATCTAGCAGCGTTGTGAGGAGCCAGAGGAGGTGCGAAAATCACGAGCTCTTCCTGATCTTTTATTGGCCAGCCTATGCTTTTTTTCTAGTTAACGTCATTTGGGGTCTTTAAGTAGGAAATGTTCTGACACGCATAAGATAAAATGTTTGAACAGTCAAGGTGTGCCGGCTGCACTACCGGACTACACCGTCTGTTTGGCTATGCCTCATGATAAAGTGAGTGCTTGTGGAGCAGTGCTGATGCATTTATCTTGCTTTTTGTAACCTTTTAAGGTAAAGCTAATGGCTTTAAAATGAAAATAAACCGAGTACCGATGCGTTCCACCCTCTGCAAATAGTATTCAACAAGCACTTTAATTTTCGAAGCATTGATATGTATTATAGCACCAAAATTCCAACGTTGCAGTAATTTCATGCACAAATAGCGTTTTCACAGCCCCGGCGCTCACGCTGCATAATCTTGCAACATTGTGGCAAGCAGCAGAGCGAAGAGGCAGACGCGCGTGGAGCCCTGTGAAGGAGAATATCGGGACACCCGAGGGGCATGGGGGAAAAGGACGGCCAGATAGCTTCCTTGCTGAGGAGCCATGGTGGGCACAGCAAGCGGGTGCACCTGCGGCGGAGCAACCAGGCAGGGGGCATTAGCACCAAACAGTGCGGCAAGGCCCTGGCAGACCGGAAAGGCGTACAAAGTAGGAATGTGTAGGTTGGGTAGCGTACAGAAGGGCTCAATTTTTACACAGTTGGCTCCTGGCTATGTACGAAATGGTGGTTTGTTAGTGGGAAACTTGATCCACAATCCGTTACCCTGCTTATAAAGCACGCAAGGTGCACAATCACCGTTTGATAAACTCAATAGGCAATTCCTTCGATTGCACAAGGTCTCAGCCACTTCCCTTGTATAGACCACCGCAGATCGGACTTGGTGTCTACATCTCCATTTGCTCGCGCAACAAACCTCTTGCTTAAACCTCCTTGTGATACCAAGCAACCAAAAACACTGTCCACTCATTCATGTCTCCAGCAAAAATGTTGCATATAACTAGCTCCCACGTACATTGGGTGGGGTAATGAGCTAGCCAGAGGTCTGCAACCTGCACATCTCCAGATGTGTTGTACTTTAATTCCCAGGATCCCTCTGAATTTTTGGGAGATTAAGTCCAAAACATCCGGGCAGATGCTGCCCTAGACCCAATTCTCTGCATGCTCATACCTCTCCTAAACTGTGGGGGTCGCACACACTCCCCAATGACCACAAGATCTGCCGTCCAATGGCGCACAAAACGTATGTTTTAGTGGAGATGTGCTGGATGAGTTTCTCCAACTGCCCCCCACTTTAGTGAATCTCACCCTGATTTTGGGAAACCTTAAGCTAATCAAAGGGTTCTGAGTTACTGGGGCGGGGGGTGGGTGTAGGGCTGTGCTACACAAAATTACATTTATAGCACGTTGGCTTTTGGCTAGTGATTCCATTGCCCTAAGTGTTGCCAAGTTAATACTGGTAGCGGCTGTTTTGGCTACCCCAGAGTTAGTCCCTTGCTGCCTCCCCTCTCTGCCTTTTACAACTAATCCAGAACAGGGCTGCAAGACTTGTCCTTGGCCTCCAGCCCTGGGATCGTGTCTCAGCCCAGAAATCCCTTCATTGGCTCCCAGTGTGGATGAAAGGATTGAATTTAAAATGCTCTGCATTGTACACAAGGATTTCAGAGTCCTGGGTCCAAAATACCTTTACTATCCCTCTGTAAATATCTCCCCTCTCGAGCCCTTCAATTTTCTACTTCTAACTCCCTCAGGGCCAGTCTTTTTGCAAAGAAACGAGCTGGGGGTATATCTGTCTTCAGCTGGTGCCTCCCTTTGGAACAGCCTCCTGGCCACCTAGAAACTTGAGAAACGATTTCCTGTTCCAGAAGCACCAAGACCTTCCTCTTTGCCTCCACCCCCTTTCTACCTGTTTCTTCTCTTGGCATCATGCACCTCCACCGTCCTGCACTGCCTCCAGGCCTCCCCCTCCCACTTTTCTTCTGCACTTATCAGATTTACCTTATCTGACTAACTTTCAACTGCTGGTTGCTTTACCATGATTTATCGCACATATTTATTGTATTTAATCTTTCTCTACACTTTACACTCCCTCCTCCCCATCTTAAATGTCACTAAGCCTAGTACGATCGCTGTTTCTTTGTTCTCCCTTGTAACCCTCCCTTTTTGCCTGGTCGCGCTCTGAAACACTTGTGTACGAGCGCAATATAAATAAAATATTTCATTTCAAAGCGCTTTGTACCTATAGTGCAGGAATTGCTGTTTGGATATTTCTGTGCTGATTGCTACATGCTTCACCTATAGCAGCGTTAAATCAAATGGGATGTTTTGCCCCTCACTATTTGTCTTTTGAAGTGAGGATCAAAAAGCAGAGGAAGCGATGTCCTTGATTGTTTCCTTGTTGCAACACTAGAATCTTATCAGACTTGCCACCCTTTTCTCCAATTTTAATGTTCTTCGCCATGTTTTAATCTTTCTTCGGACATGTGCCACACTTCGGCGCATTTAATTCTTCCCTCAAGCATGAGCATAAACAAGCATATGCCCATAGCGTTCTGCATCTCTCCTGATGACTTAAAACCTTGGCGACAAACATTTTAACATTGTTTGCATTTGCTGGATTAAACCATCAATCTTAATGGCTCCTGACTGCCAATACTTGCCTCCAATTCTATCCTGCAACTGCACTCTATAATCGTATAGCCATCATCGCTCCTAGGTTCAATACTTCAGGTGTTACTGCACTTTCACTGAGTGACTCGTACGTGCAGCAAACTCGATCGACATGCTCTCCTTAACATCCATTGACTTATCTTTTTGCCAAATTAACCTTTAACACCTTTCTGCAAAAAAAGGAAAATGCTGCTAGTTTTTTTATCGTGCTTAAGCTCCAAATGGCGCTTGCCAACCCCTTCTCACACAATAGCATGATTAATATAATACTGATGGATTTTCAAGCCCAGTCTTGAGGGGGGGGCCTCCGAGAGACCACCATAGTTGATGACCAGATTGACACTTGGGTTTCTCCAAATTTATCAGGGTCAGGCAGACTTTGGGGGCTCTGTGGGTGGTCTAGCTCAGGTATTCCTGCACAAGGCACTCAAGGAGTTAACCTGAGGGGGTTACTGGCCAGGACACCATCACTACCATGCAAGGGAGTTGGGATGTGGACTTCATGCCTGTGCATGTTATGTTATGCCTTGTTATGGCAGCAGGGGGTAGATTACACAAGTATGCATGTCCCGAATGCCAATCCTTAGTGACACCCTCTAGTGTACTGAGAATAGCTGTGACCATGTCTGCTGTTGCTCAGGGGTTCATGGACCATTGGTGCAGTGCCTGTTCTGCTTCAGGATTCTGTATGCTGAGCTCTGAGGATCATCCACAGGACGTGCCCTGTGACGTTCTCGCCCCTTAACTCTAGATCAGAGACAGTTTAAATCCAGAAAGGGCCTCTTTATGCATGTAGGGTAAATTGAGCCGCAGCGCTCCCAACTAGGGACTGCATCTGATGCACATGATGTGCCTTTCCACAAGGTTGAATCAGACCACATGATGGTACTGGTATGCTTGCCAGCAGGCTTCTTGTACTGGCGTCAGGACTAGTTGGTCCCAGTAGTTTAGAGTGCTAGCACAGACAGGCGCCCCTTTTTAAACTTTACATGATTCCATTGTTAGCCTGAACCGTCTTCTGGTCTATGCATACGTTGTCCAACTTGTTGTTCTCAAACTGTTATTCGTCACATTGGACCGTGCATCATTTTTGGGAAATGTTATCCTTCCATCACCTCAAGCAAACGTTCGCTGACCCTCAGATTTGTAATGCTGCATGTGTACTGCTGCTTTGCAGCATCTTCCCTGCCCACCCCCAAAAAGTCACTAATCTTTTGTCTAGACTATGCTAATGTTCAGTACTTCCAACACCCTACATTGTAACGTACAAAACGAATTCATAGCCCCACAGCAATACTACTCCTACATGTAGAAACTCACTACTGGCTTGCATGTGGCTTCAGGTTTGATGCTGATCACTTTGTGGTTCTTCAAGTAGACATGAGGCAAAGCTCAGCAAGTCATGCACAAAGCTTTCAACGTGCCTACCCCCAAAAGCTGTAGGCTGAACAAAAAACGTATTATTCCGTTGGAGGGGGGGGTGGTGTCTACAAGAGCCATGTGAGGCATGTTCTGAAAGAGCTGTGATCCGGAATCTGATCCTTGCCAAAAGTGCATACCTGCATGCACATATGCTGAGAACTCATGTGCCCGCTTATGAATACAGTGCACATGTCCTGCAATCCTGGAGCCTGTAAGATGCAAGAGGATGGCGCTGCGAACATCGTTGAGGTTGCATATTCTAGGGCGGTGACCCCAAAATGGCGGACAGGAGGCACAAAGGTGCCTGCCAACAGTGAGAGGATAGTGACTGAACTGCAGTGGAGATATTCGGACGTGGGGTGCAGTGCATTGGAGCCTCTGCGCCACACGCTGGGGCGTTGACTAGCTGAACTTGGGGGCGAAAGAGTGGAAGCATACAGGGGAGTGCCAAAGTCAGATTGCCCCCGAGGTTATGCTGCAGCAGGACATGGCTGCCTACTGATACCAGAGTGGTTGCAGGACCAGACACGCTGTGCGGGGGAGACCCCACAGGGTTTTCACAGCCCCGGCGCTCACGCTGCATAATCTTGCAACATTGTGGCAAGCAGCGGAGCGAAGAGGCAGACGCGCGTGGAGCCCTGTGAAGGAGAATATCGGGACACCCGAGGGGCATGGGGGAAAAGGACGGCCAGATAGCTTCCTTGCTGAGGAGCCATGGTGGGCACAGCAAGCGGGTGCACCTGCGGCGGAGCAACCAGGCAGGGGGCATTAGCACCAAACAGTGCGGCAAGGCCCTGGCAGACCGGAAAGGCGCACGCCCCATCTAAGCGCCGCATCTGGCCCTAGAACACACGCCTGAGGTACCCAAGGCAGGTGGCGCGGCAGGCACATCCCGGGGAGCCTGCAACTACACACAAAGGCGGCCTGCCCGGAGGAGGCTGGCTGCGGATATACGGCCCAGTGGACCCTGACAGTACCATATAGCAGGGCAACTGGCACAGCACAAGGCCAGAGGAGCGCACGCACAACCAGGCCCAAACGTTGACCAGGGGCCCCGAAAACGCATGAAAGCCGGTGCCAGCCGGCAGAATTGCCCGGTGTGCGGTAATTGGGCTATGTGCTGGAATTGACTGGCATCGGCAGGAATATGCCCTCATGATGATGGGCCACATGTGGAAGACACAGGTGCCAGGTGATGACGGCACCCTCTAGCCCATGCAAGAGGCGTAAGAGTGGAGGCGTGGGGCGCACCCAAGCGGACAACACCGCAGAACACCACACAAATAAGCAGGCTGCACCCACGACCGAACTGCATTCACGGCTGCAGAACGCAGAGCCCACGACACCCAGAAAGGCCAGTAACATTAACATTTGTGGTGGAACGGGTGCATAGGGCCCTGACGAGGAAGCCACCACCAGGAGCACCCCTGTCCCCACCCCCGGGTCTGTAATTGCCAAGATTTTGAACTATTGAGACCGTGAAATCCTAGAGCATTTCCGGAAGGGAGGAACGATACAAAGGGCATCGGCAAACAAAACAGCATACCCAGATTACAACCTGCAGGTACAACACTGAGGCATGAACTTCGGTGCAGTGAAAAGATTGCGAGAAGCAGGTTACAAGTACATGTTGATCTACCCTGCGAAACTGAAAGTGTTCCACAAAAACAGCAGTGTTTTTCTTTCGATACTCCGGAGGATGCGACAGAATGGCTGGCTACGCAGAGCTGAAACCCCATCCACTAAACACCCCCACAAATAGACCAGTTGGGTTACCATTAGATCGGTGACACCCTGCTTGGGTTCCTGATCTCTGCATTCCGAGGCAGGACCAAACGCGGGGGAACCTGAGATCCAGGGGTGGAGCTGGGCACCAGTTGGACGGGGAGGTTATGCAGTGTACAATAGTTGGGGGGGGGGGGTTGGGGAGTTTATGTTGAAAGAGGGAGGGATACAAGCACAAATTCATGCCAAACTAGACTGGTGGGGAAACCTGGGGGGAGGGGGAGAACCATGCATGGCAACGGGAAGCCTTAGAATAGTATTTGGAACGTGAGGGGCTTCAACAGCTATCTGAAGAGGAATAAAGTGATGTACTTCAGAAGGCTGAAAGTGGACATAGTATTACTGCAGGAAACCCACCTTACTAAGGAGAAACTAGAAGTGGTTAAAGTGGAGAGGGGCCACCACGGGAGCGACGTATTCTGCTAATGCAAGGTGGGTTGTCACGTGGGTGGCACCCCATGTACTGTTTCAGTTGCTTCAGACCCAGATGGAAGAATGATAGTGGTGCGTGGGATGTTGGTAAACAGAATTGAGCATTATAAACGCATATGCCCCTAACCAAGACACGGCGGCCTACTTTAGGGCCCTATACGGTCAAATTAGCCCCCTACTGGGCGGTGCGTTTTTATGGGGAGGGGATTCAACTGTACATTACACCCCAAAATGGATAGGTCGTCTAGTAAACTAGACAGACGCACCCCAGCTGCAAAAGCATTACAGGCCCTGCAGAGATTTTGGATTGGAGGATATCTGGAGACAGCTACACCCGGAAGACGGGCACTATTCACACTACACGGCCCCACACAATCTGTACATGAGATTGGATTGTTTGTTGCCTCGGAGTTGGTAGGGGAAATGACTGGTTTGGAATACAAGGCCAGAATGCTATCGGACCACTCCCCCATGGTCTTGGAGTGGAGGCACCAGCCCCCTAGAGCGAGAATCCCATCTTGGAAGCTCAGAGCTGAGGCCCTGCAGGACTCTGTATTCCGCGTGGACCTAAGGGAGGCGATTGAGAACTTTGAGTGTGCAGGTAGTATTAAACAGAGGAACGGGGGGACCTGGACATCCCAATCACATTAGAAGAATTCCACCCCCCTTGCTGCTTGTTGTTCTAAATGAGCGCTTGATGGAGGGAGGCTGCCGGAGTCCCTGAGGGAGGCGTTGATTATTCCGCTACTGAAACCAGGCAAGCCAAGCACGGATTGCAGGTCATATAGACCCCTATCTATGGTCAACCAAGATAGCAAAATCCTCACAGCAACACTGGCAAACGGGTTACTGGCAAACTTATACACCCCGATCAAACAGGCTACGTTCCAGGCAGGAATATAACCGACAATTTTAGGAGACTCCGCCACATTATTGAAACAGACCCCTGCGAAATGGTAAGTCTTGTTGGATGCCATGAAGGCCTTTGACTCGGTGAAGTGGCCGTGGTTGATGGCGGCCTTGAAAGAATATGGGATGGGGCCGGGGTACCTGAGGTGGGTCAAAAATGTATATAGCTCCCCAATCGCCAGTTGGAACTTGCGCAATCATCTCAGACAAATGGCAACTTAGTAGGGGCACTAGACAGGGCTTCTCCTGGTCGCCCATGCTGTACATCCTCACTCTAGAACCATTGGCAATCTGCCTCAAACAGTATGGGGGGGATAGGGATCCTCACAAAGGGAGGATCGCACCTGATATTGTACACCAATGACATACTGCTGTACTTGCACTTCCGAGAAAAAAACGATGTCCTGGAGGTGATTGAACGCTATGCCACCCTCTTGGGCATAGCGCTAAATCCAAAGAAATCAATCATGTTCCCTTTGGGGAGATACAGGTGGGCCCCGCAGGGGAACCTACTGGTTTTGCTGATACCCTGGCAGCCCAGGACATTATGATACTTGGGAATTGACATTTCTCCAGCATTGGATCTTTCATGGATTCACATGCTTACAATATTCCCTGTCGACAGACTGGGAACCCTCGGTAGCTTATAAAGATGTTTCCCATAGGAAAACTTTCGTGTCCGATCTACGTCGTTTTGGGTCATGCAAGCACGCCCCGCTAGGCCGTAGTGGTATAAATGCCCCGCCCCCGCAGCTCCCTTCAGATTTTCAACCGTCTAGTGGGAGCACCTTGTGTAGTCTATTTGGTTAGGTTGTGCTGTTGTAGTTTTTCTCCTGATGTCGGGGGGGGGGAAAGCGCTTTTCCGCCCGTGCGGATTGAAGGTGTATGATGGGGACAGACATGGACTGCATATTCTGTCTACACCCTTATCATTCGGCTGACAAGTGCAACATATGTTAAGGGCTTCTCCCAGAAGACTCTTGAAGATCGGAGTTGCAGACTTGTGCATGGTTGAACGACGGAGCGGGCGATACCTGCCTTCGGAGGTGGGCTCCACGCGCAGCGCGGCCCCAGTGTCAATCTTCAGAGACCCCGCACCGCTCAGTGTCGTCGGAACCCCCGGTGAAGAAATCAGACCGCCGGGGAGAGAATCATCGGAAGGCCATTCCAAGGACTCTTGAAGGCATCTTCATCCTCCTCTTCAGCGAGTAAAGACAAAAAAGAAAAATTTAAATCCTCCTCGGGCAATCGTCCTAGATCGGCCTCGAAACGCAGGTCGGGTTCGGAAAAGGTGGGAACACCGCATAAGCCTGCACCACCACCACCACCGTCGACTACTTCTCTGCCGCTGACGCAGTTGACCTCAACCGTTCCTGGACCGTTGACGACAACTATGTCGATGACAGAGCCGACTATCGCTTCGACGGAGATCCCATCCCGCAAGAGGCCTGGCGTCCAAAGGTATACGACCCAATGTTGCCGGAAACGCTTCTATAGCAAGAGGCCTTGTCGGTGTCCTTGGGAGAAGAGGATGCAAGAATAGCTGGCCCTGCAGACCTGGGTTTACAAGTTACCAAGCCTCTCAGGGAGCATTCTGGGCTCTACCTCTCCGTTCAATCCGCACTCACTTTTGTCATTGGAAGTCTTGTCCACACTGCAAACATTGCTGAAGACACTGGACGACAGACTACCTCGAGCAACTCTGGCCAGGTCGGCCATCGACCCGTCTCGTCGACCACCGCCTTCAACCCCTGCGGCAGTGCTGCCGGGTGCAAACCTCTCGGCCCCACGCCGCAAGGAAGGGAAAGTGATGATTCGGACTTGGACAGCAGAGCCTCATCAGTTGTCTCCCTTTCCCCCTCCAGGGATCCAACCTGGGAGTCCGAAGCAGACTTGGAAAGCCCGAGGAGCCCAGCTCAGCTGTCTCCCCCAGACGATATTGGGTCATTTCACACCATGATGGCCAGGGCTTGTACGGAATTCGGGCTGGCCCAAGAAGAAACAGAATTTTCTTTTTGACCACATGGTCGGTGTTTTCAGTGCCCATCCTGGATCATGTTTGGAAGGAAGGGCTACAGACCATGCGCCACCCATTCTCAGAACCAGCGATAGTTGTCTAGAGAAAAAAAGTAAGGCCCCGGACTCTACTCCCAAGTGCCTTTCCTCCCAACCAACTCCTCAGAGTGATGTCAGACAGGACGCTTTTTTCGGCAAAAAAGTGCTGTCGGATGGTGCTACCACAGTGAGTGGCCAATTCTCTAGCCATAGTTGCCAGATACGACAGATGTGGCACCGGCTGGCTCCTATACTGGAGCACCTTCCGGATGAACATCGCAAAGCGGCTATGTTGCTGGTCAGGGAAGGTGAAGAGGCTTCCAATCATGCCATAAACATCGCAGTAGACCTCACGGAGTCGGGGTTTAAGCAGGTGAATAACAGTGTGCTTCTCCGGCAGGCATGGCTAAAATGTACCAACTTCCGACCAGAGGTGCAGTACAAGGTACTGGATATGCCTTTAAGGAGACCTCCTCTTCGGCGAGAAGGTGGACGAAGCCCCGAATGGCATGAAAGAGGACTCGGACACGGCGCCTTCCTTGGGGGCCCTCCAGTGGTCGGAGTTACCGTTTCGTCCCTGCGACGAGGGTGACTACGGATACTGTCGAGGAAGGCGACTGAGGGCCTCAGGACAAGTGCCCTAACCCTGCTCCTACACCCAAGCCGGTCTCTGCGCCTCAACAGCTGCCTAGAGACCTTTAAATGGACATTCTCTCCACCCTTCATAATCTAGTTTCTGAGATTGACTAGGATGTTGGCGGCGGTGCTGCCCGCTCCGCTGACGGGGGAACCACCATCCAAGAGGAAGAGGCATATGCTGCCTCCTTGCCACACTACTCACCCGTGGGGGGCAGCGCAGGAGGCAGACACAGCAACGACTGGCATGAACGACAGCAGGATGGGGAACCTCCCATCACCTCTACCCAGATCCACCAGACGAGATAGGATCGTTGATGTGATCTCCAGAGCATCGAGCTCTTCCAGCTCGCACCGAGTAGGCTTTTTATACCTGCGAGGCAAAGAGGAAGACCATGGATGGCTTTTGGGATGGACTGGCGCTCATGAAGAACCCTTCTACAGCCCCATCGAAGATTGTGCTTGCATGCCCAGCCGTCTCCAGACTCTGTAGTTTCTGTGTTTGCCAAAGTCGAGCTCTGTCTTCGAAAGCACCACCTCTCCTAACAAGGGGAAACTGAGTTATCTACTCTGCAGTGCTGGCCATCAATGTCGCCAACACCCTCGCTATCTTAGCGCGCTACGAGAAGCGTTGCATATTCTACAAGAGGGTGAGGTGGTGTCGGACCATGCCATCACGGTGTTTGCCTTTGCTGCCGTGGCTGGCTCAAGACTGTGGATGAGTCTTTACGTAAACTATTGTGGATTCCCTAGAACGAGATTATTGGTTGCAACAAATTTTCCTACCTTAATTTGTTATGGTAATGGAGTCTTCTTTTTTTAGCCTCATAAATGAGGCCGATGTTTGTTATGGCTTGCTGACCAACCTGTTAAAGAGGAAATAGGTCAGGAGAATCTGTTGTAACAAAAGTTCGGCGTCCTGTTGGCTTGCTTTCAGGGTTAGCTGAGCTGGTGGTAAAAAATGTTTAGGGATGTTAGGGAGAATTTTCATTTTAGTGCTAAATTCCACCACCTTAGACCCCCAGCTCTTTTTCTGGACTTTATGACTTAATTTGAACCTTGGAGTGAGTCCTTTTTCTCACTCATGTATTTTGATGATTTGGGTTGTTTCTTTGTTTTTGGATTCTGACACTCCATAGGCATCTACTTTTTGTATGGTGACACCATCCGTGCATTGACAGAGAAATCCGTTATTTCTCTTATGGTTTACATAACTTTTTTCTTTTGGGAACTACTGTTCCCAAGAATAGAGAAGTGAAATTACCACCTTTGTAGGTCGAGCGCACCCAGCGCTCCCAATCTTATGTGGAGTGCGGGAAGGAACTTAGTAGCCCCTTTAACATTTGTTGTTCTCACTACTTTATATGGTTGGTGGCAGTGGGTTATTTCCTACCATTGTCAACAGCTGCAGTATAGCACCCATGGGGGACCATTTTCTGTTTGCAAGGTCGTTCTTGTGTTTTACTCTGTGCGCCAAACCAGGTTTGAGCGCTTTGTTGTTTTTGCCTTTGGTGCGTGCTCCAGTGTGTGGAAGTACAAGAAATGAGGGAGGTTCCCGAAACTCCCCTGCCCTTTGTCTTTAGGAATGCCTGAATGCACACAGTCCTGATTGGCTGGCATGAATGGGAGAAACGTGCTTAAAGGGTGGGGGTTTTGGGGCTTGAGACAGTACCACTGGGTAGAACAAACCGAAGAAACCTTGAATGAAGCTTGCTGCTTCCTCCTAGACCATTGAACTGCCTTGTGAAGACCTGCTGCTGTGCTGAAACCTTTTTTTCTGATCGACAAGTTCCGGAAGGGATGACTTCTTCCCTTGGGTTAGTGGGATCAAATAACTCCTCGGGAAGTCCTTCCCCCAACTGGCTGTACTTTGCTGCTGCAGGAACTGAGTGGCAGGGGTCGAGAAATCCGTAGTAGTGCCATGTCTGTAAGCCAGCCAAAAGCTCCAGGAGTCTCCCCAGGACCCCACTGAAGCAGGATGACCAGAGCTCTAGTCTCCTCACCAGAGTGCAAGACACCAGGAGTGAAGGAAGCCCAACCTAGATCCACGGTGATGTTTTACCGACCGGCAAAACCACAAAGTGCCGGTGATCCAAAGAGTCAACAGCTGCCGCCGACCTTTGAATTGCTGCCGCAGAATCCCCAGACGTCCCTATTGTCGGACTGAGGCCCAGGAACACAAGATCAGAATCCCTGCAACCAGGCAGGAGACGGCTGAATCGTCTTCTAACCAAAGGTACTGTCGGTTGCTTGCTCTTGACTTGTAATAGCTGCTTTTCTAGAGGTACCAGCTTGAGGCCCTACAGTGATTTTTATCAACAAACTAAATTTTTGCAAGACCTATCTAAGGTGCCTCGGCTCCACAGACTAGGATTGACTCCTGTATGACTGTTCTGGTGTCTGAATACTGGCACCTCCGTACCTGTTTCCCTCCCTGTGGCTGTTCACTAATCGTTTCTTTTGGTTTCCCCACTACCAAATCTCTCTCCTTTTCTGCCTAGGAGAACCGGAGGGATCTACTGCCACGGTGGCCAAGTGAAAGCTGAATATTTAAAATATTGGTTTAACTTTTCACTTTTTTCCATCCTGATTACTGTGCTGGTCTCCACCTGGCCTCACTCACTTTTTAACCCTGTCTGGCCCTTATTTCATTTCTATGCTTCGAAGCTCTGCATACTCGAATGCTGCTCTCTAACCATGCCTATCACTATCATGTGAGCTGGCTTTGTAGGGCATGTCACCCTTCAAATCACTCCTTTCAGCATACAAGAAAGCTCCACACTGGTATGATGTACAAATATACACTTGGTTAGGCCACACACAATAGTACTTATATTCCCCACCCCATCATAAATGGCTACACAGAACCAAATGGAGCACTTTAGATAAATAGTAAGTCGCAGTAAAGGTCTGACTCAACCTAAAATGTAGGCCTCGTACAAGGTGGTAGGCACTATACATGTTAATGGTAAAATCAATAGACAATATTACACACAGTAATGATTATATTTAGGGTCCAAAGGTGGTATACTGAA
This sequence comes from Ambystoma mexicanum, assembly GCF_040938575.1. Taxonomy (NCBI): domain Eukaryota; kingdom Metazoa; phylum Chordata; class Amphibia; order Caudata; family Ambystomatidae; genus Ambystoma; species Ambystoma mexicanum. The sequence goes on from NC_090921.1 coordinate 386,711,170, forward strand.
CATGTATGCATATATAGTATACATCTTGTGCCAGGAGGGCAAGTCCATGATACATAGTACCCCAGTGGCTACGAGAAGGGTACTTTGGGCTTTTAATGCAGTAAATGGGCTTGCACCCCATGTGAAGCAAAACGAAATGTTAGCTCCCACCAGCCTGCCCCTTAAAATCAATGTAGGGTGATAAAAACACCATGGGGCAGAAATGGGGTATATTTATAACGCGCCTGTACACCAGTTTTTCTGAGGCACCCCTTGGATCTCTGCACCTTATGGGTGGCCCAATAGGAAGGGATGTAGCGGCAGGTTACCTTCAGGAGGGGGGAGGGTGCAAAGAGTGCAGGGTTCCTGTAAAACGAGCGCAGTACGCCCCAGAATGGCATTCTGCCACACCAGACTTCTTGAACTCTAGGCAAAAATAGGCTTTTTCCAGCCTATCCACTCTCAAAAGCAGTCTATCCTCAGCAGGGTAAGCCTCCCTAATCCCACCAGTGCCTAGATGAGATTTGGAAGTTGAGTATTTTCGTCCCCTTGAAGTTGGGAGTAAAACTTTTGAATAGTCTATCCTGTTTTTCAGGGGAGTGAACATTTACACCAGTAATCTTTGTACCTTAGTTCATGTAAATTAAAAAATGCATTTTATCTTCTCGTGGCACCCTTCTGCTGGTACCACTCCGATGAAGCTGTATGGGGGGAAGCAAAGCCTTGTTTTATTTGCAGTCCCTACTTTTTATAATCCGAGGAGTTGGTTGTGGCCAAGTCTGCACCCACAGGGATCACAACCTGCTCACTGCCATTTGTAAAGCTGCTTAAAAGGATGGCTCGGTCCACTTGTGGGTGTCTTTTATTTTTATTTATTTTCTCCTCTTCAAAGACTCAAAATGTGCAGGAACCAGTTTCCTAATGTTGGACTAGTTAATGGGTTTTGTGCATTAACAGGTCTGGCTGCCACCAAAACCTATGAATTGCTGTTAATTTACATGAGTAGAGTACACCACGTAGTTCCGAACTAGACATGGGTTTGCTAAGCAGAGGGCATAAAAGGCAGTGAACCATATAGTGGCATTCATTAGCAAGGCTTGCATTACATATGCTGGCTGGACTGAAAGTATTGCTTGTGCACATGGCTAAAAGTAAATGTCCACCTGCCCCCTGTGTCCTGGATATTAAATTGGTATAAGGAAATACTTTACACGTAAACAATATTGTCTAACTTTTTTCTTCTTCTTCCAGCTGGTGCTCCGAGACCAACCCCAAGAGTTCAATCAGAGAGGTTTGATTTCCTGGATGTTGAAAGATCCTTTGACGATCCTTTACGCAGTCCGCGTGATGTTCCTCTACGTAGTCCTCGTGATAGTACTGGGAGCTGGAGGGAAGATTCTCGAAGAGATCCATTTACTGGACCTTCAATGCGCGACTTTGAAAGTGACTCTTCTTTAAGGAGTCCATTTGACACTTTCTCTGAACACAGAAGATCAAGCCCTCCACCAGTAACTAAGGATTACTTTACAGAAGAGTTGATTCGGGCAAAATTTGAACGTGATATAGATCTCCCTAGGTCTCGTGATGCCTCATATTCTCACGAGCCTGAGTTTCGTGAACCCCTTGCACCGCCACGTCGTGATTACAGCCCACGCAGGTCACCACCACGTGAATTTGTCCCCCCTCCAGTGTTTGATGAATTTCGCCCTCGTGGTCCGAGGGAAGAATTTGGTGCTTTGGAACCCGAGAGGTTTGATCACCCAGGGCTTGTTGAGCATGAATTTAGACCTCCAAGGGAGCGAGTAGGGAGACCTGGGCCTATGCGAGGGCGTGGTGCAGCATTTCCCACACGTGGTCGTGTGCTCCGCCCGTCTAGAGAAATTATCCCTGCACGTGGGGGAAAAATCATCCCAAGGGGACGTGGGGCAATTGGGCGGGGTGGTATCCTAGGTGCCACAAGAGGGAGGGGAGCATTATCCAGTGATAGAAAATCTACCCGACCACCAATAAAAGAGCCTGTCATTGATCTGAATGATAACTCCAGCATATTCCATAAACTTGGTAATCAGCTTGTTCTGTGGGCTGGGTTTGATTCGATCCGAATGGGCAATGAGTACATGGGTGAACAGAGGTTGTTATTTCAGCGTGACACTGAAGCTTGCTCTAAAGCAGTTACATCCTTCAAGTGTTTTCTCACACAAACCTACCGAGATTACTGTTTTTTCTTGGCCAAGGATTTACAGCACCCAGCCATGAAGAGTCCCAGAATAGACAATGATCTGTTAAATTTGTTGGTAGACAAGAATGCTGTTAAAACCAAGAACTGTTTCTTTGAAATCATAAAGCCTTTTGATGGAAGCGTGAGGAAGCTGCAGACTGGTATCTTGAAAAGCATTATTCCTCTGCTTATGGCTTGCAATACCTATGAAATGAGGCAAAAGTCTGGGTATGATGGAGCCGACATGTCAAATGCCTTTGAAAAAAACATTTCTTTGTGTAGGCAGGCTCTTGTGCTTCTTGGACAGACCTATGCCCTAGCAACATCAATCAGGCAAGAAAGAATTTTGGAGTCTATGGGCATCCAAGGAATGGCTCCAAATCCCAGCGACCACCCAAATCTGAAGGATTCATTTCTCTTTGGGAAAGAATATATGTCACACTTGAAGTCCTGGTTGTCAAAAAGTGGTTGTGCTATCCAGATGGCCTCTGTACCAGAAAAGGAGGAAAAGGTTACAGAAAGTAAAAAGATTAAAAAGGAAGACAAAGGTAATTTGGTTCTGATCTCCCTTAAACATTTCCTAAATGGACTGCTTTGGGTTGTCTTCATTCCTAGTATAAGCTTTGTCCCCACTTTATTTTGCCATGATTCCATTTGTATTGACTGCTTTAATGTCACTACTTGTACTTCTCTGAAAATTCTGATTGGTGTTTGACGACCAGAGGATTTTAGCTTGCGCACATGCTCCACTTGCATCTTTCCTCTTCTGCCTTTGACACTGTCAACCATGCCATCCTACTCAACCATCTGTGATAACCTGGGGTAACACCATTCAGGCCCTGGCTTGGCTGACACGTTTCCTCTCCGACCCTCTCGGGTCCAACTTGGGTCCTTCCTCTCGGCCATCTCTACCTGTGGTGTTCCCCAGGGGTCTAACTTCTCTCCCTGGCTGTTCAACCAATACCTGGCACTTGCCCACTTCATTGCCGCTCTTACCCAACTTTCAGTGCTATGTGGACGACTCGGCTCCTCTTCAGGCTCCTTTCTGCCACCTTCTCTGATCTGTCCGCTATCGAGGTGTGGAGTGCCCCCAACGCGCTCTGCCTTAATGCCAGTAAGACCGAGATTCTCCTGATCGGCACACCAGCTCCCTCCTTTACTGTTGCTCTCTGGCCAGCCTCTCTTGACCCTCTTCCACCTGTGAGGCTAAAAACCTCGGTCATCGACTCCACTTTCTCCTTCTCCCCTCACATCCGACTTCTCTTAAGTCACACTACCAGCTGCACCTCCTCAGAGGTATTCTTCCTTTCCTCTCCTTCCACAGAAGCTCACTGTCTCCAGAGCTCTGTCCTCTCTAGGCTGGACTACTGCAACAGCCTTTCTAAATCTGCCTGTTTCTACTCTCTGCAACTCGTCCAGAACAGGTCTGCAAGACTTGTCCTTGGCCTCAAGCCCAGGGATTGTATCTCTCCAGGCCTGAAATCTCTGCACTGGCTCCCAGTGGCTGTGAGGATTAAGTTCAAAACTCTCTGCATTGTCCACAAGGCCTTCTGTGGCCTCAATACCTTCAACTATCTCTTCTTAAATATCTTCCTCCTTGAACTATTCTCGCCTCCAATTCCCTCAGGGTCAGTCGCTTCTCCAAGCAACGAGTTGGTGGTAGAACTTTCTTTGGCTGGAACCGCCACCCTGAAAGGAGAACATCTCCGGTTCTGGATGCACCTAAAGACCGTCCTCTTTGCTTCTGCTTTCTCTCCTTCTCTCCCTTGCTGAACTCCCGATTGAAACTGCACTGGTCACCTGGCTACCCTCTGATCTGTCTCAGGCCACCCTCCCCCGCCAGCTGCACACTTGCACTGCCTCCCGGGCAACCCCTGCACTTCGGGGGGCTGTTTATGTATCCTACAGTCCCCACCAGCTCTTGACACCTGTTGTCTGCACTTAATCCTGCACTTGCCACAAGATGGCCACACTTAACTATTTTATTCTTTACTGTTGATCCTTTGTATTACATTGCCCTACCCCCACCCCTCCGCACTTACCCTTTCCCCCCTCCCCTGCAATTGCGTGATCTCAATGTCACTTGGCCTAGTAAGATTGTTGTCTTTGTCTTCCGTCTGTTACCACCCCTTGCTTCGTCGCGCCTTAACGTGTATAGGCGCGTTACAAATGCTGTATATCATACGCATCTTTCGTGTTTTTCCAGACCAAAAAGGTGCAGACCCTAAAATTGTTGAGACCATCGATTTGCTTGCCGAACATTCCATTAACAAGTTCAAAGGAAAAAAAGATGAAAAGCTGCCAGAATTTTGGTAAGTTTATCCAAAATAACTCTGCAGTACTTGCAAGTTTTGTTCTTAAGCAGTTGCGTCTCGAGAGATTAGGATGAGATACAAATGTCAGTGGTATTCAAAATTAGATTAGGATGGGATAAATGTTTCATACTGAGCCCACCCCTTGAGTAAGAGGTTTCCAAGCCGGGGGGGGAGGGGATCATTGTGGGCTGTTACTGCCATGTCCCCACCCTCCAAACATCCTGGTTGGGGCATGAAAACTATTCGCACTCAGGGGTGCGAATGGCTTTTTCAACTCAGGAGATGCACGCTGCTTGCACAGTCACATCTCCCAAGGGTAAGGGGATGAAGAAAGGATGGCTGCTGCCATAGTTAAAAGGCGCCAAGACCCTTTACATTTTGTATGGCTGAGGCCAGGATCGGAAGCCGCGCGGGGACCTGCGCTCAAAGCTCCGGTCTCGCAGGTATTGAAGGGGGGGGGGCTTTGTTTGGTTCTGGGGGTGGGGGAGAAGCTCCCTGTTGCCTCCCCACATCAGAAAAATGGCGCCACTTGGGAAGGGTAGGTTGAACAGGCAGAAAATGTGTATTTTGTTTCTGGGCCCAAATCCCATGCTCTTTAACATATAAGCAGATGTCTATTAAACGGCCATCTCAATCCCTTTTTAGAGTCTGGGACGCCCTAGTCCTAAAACCACTGGTTTGAGTTAAGCAAGTTGAGTAGGTTGAAGACAACGTTATACATAAAATGAATGGACACCCTATAATGTTCAACGGTTGTCAAAAGGCCTCAGGTTCCAAAGCATTTTGTGTACTGCGAGTTCATTGATAACACTTTAGCATGTTGCTGTTGCTTTAAATCAATTGGGTTCATGACTTGTCCCTTCGCATCTCACTTTTGTCTCTAGAGTACCTTCAAAGTACAACCCACTGCACCCTGAATTTCTAGCCACACTTGAATCTTGCAACTAAAAATGTTTGTCCATGTTTCGAACAGGTTCCTGTTTGATGAGAGTAGCCCGGAATACCGATATTACCGGATCAAGCTTTTAGAGACACAGAAGTTACGTATTGTTGCGAAAGAAAAACGAATACAGACCAATAAACCCAAGGCTGAAGAGGTGGCAGCAGAATCATTACAAGCTATAGAGTTTTCACGGAGAGTACGGGAAATGAAGACCAAACTCTTCAAGAAAGTAGCACTTGCAAAACGCCGGAGGCTTCAGAGAGCAACTGGCCCAGTCGAAACAGCCAAGGTTTCAGAGTCGCCTCCCCCATTGGATGTGAAGGGATTGGAAGGTGGGCCATTAATGAGTATGTCGGTTACATGTGTTCTCACAAGCATTATGCTTTTTCCGATCAACTTGTTTTTATCTGCGCTTAGAGATCAGCATGCATACTAAACGTTAGTGTCGGCTATCTAGACTATGGACAAGCACAAACTTTCTGCATTGCTGGCAACTTTTCATTTCATGACAAGCAACAGCCAGGCCGTATAATATACAATTTACTTTGGAAAACATTTCTTACTAGGGTTACATCGGTATCCGAATTGTTTATTAACTTATGGCAGTTCTTATGAAGTGATTTTGCGTTGGAACAATTTAGCGGGTTAATTTTGTTCAGACAAGTCTCTTGTAATATTGATCACCAGCAGAGGGTTAAATAGTTGAAACAAAATGGGCCCTGGGTTTTTTCTTTATCATTGCTAATGGAATTTAATAATTCCATGTTTTATTGCTAGTTTACCACTAATATTTTGAATAGCTGTCAGTAAAGTCATGAGGAACTTGAAATACTTGTGAACTGTAATCTTATCATTTTGATGTTGGCTAATGTTGAAATGGGGAACCGGGCCAAAACCGATGGGCTTGACATTGACTAGGCAGAATGAAGGACTTTGTAGACAGCCATAAAAAACAGTTTAACTTATCGCTTCACCAGTCTGGAATGCAAGTGCTTGGATAATGTCACCAGTTCACCGACTTGTCAGCCTACAATTTTCAGCCCACATTTTGTAAACTGGTATGAATATTTACAAGCAAATGAGCTGCAAGTAGTCCCCTTCGTTCTAAGCTACCTTACCAACGGAATTTTTGGGAGAATGTTTTATTTAGCCACAAGGGTTGGTTTGTATTTATGCACCACTGGTCTGTAAAAATTGACTGCCATGTATAGCTACTGCTTCATGTCTCAAGGGTTTGATCTGCAACCAGAGACCTGGACTTGGCCAGAGTATAGATGTCCCGAAATAAGCATGTTCTTTCAGAGAATGCTTGAATGGTAGTTTCCACAGTCCTTTAATCGGAATTCCAGAACAAATTATTTATTATTAAATCCAGTACTTGGGTTGCTAGACAATATTACGCTTTCCTAATCCAAATTCTCTAGTAGGCCTGCTACAAATTACCCAGCAGAGTGTTTCTCAATGGCACTTGTCAATTGAAATGGGCTGAAAAACAAAATGGTACATATGCATTCTAATCTGTCTCGGATACTGCAAAATACCATCTAGCATCATTAACTTTGTTAGCAAGTGGCTGCATGTTTGTTACACTGCTTTAAAATATTGTACAACCGTTTTCCAGTATTAACTTTACTTTCAATGTGAACAAGCAACATTTTGGCACAACTGACCGTTCAATTTTTTTGGTTCAGTTGATGCCAAAACCAAGGATACAGCAGAGAAACTGGCAAAATTTGTTGCTCAAATGGGGCCTGAAGTTGAACAGTTTAGCAAGGAGAACAGCGAGAGCAATCCCGAGTTTTGGTGAGTACTTTGTGCAGTGTGGACACAAACCCAATCCTGTGTGGAAATTGTGGCATTTAATTGTGGCTCTTCATGGACTACTGTATGCTTTGAAATATTTTTAGGTTCTTAAAACAGAAAGAAAGTTCAGCATACAAATATTATCAGACAAAGGTCGCAGAATTCAGAAAAACTGATGCAAAAGAGAAACAAACTGAGAAACAAGCTGAGAAGAAGACAGAAGCCAAAGTAGAAACTCAAACAGAAGTGCAAGAAGAGACACCAGAGGCTGAAAGTGCAGACACAGAAATGGAATGTGATACTTCCTCTGAGGCAGTCGTCCAAGATGGTGCTACAAAGAAAGTGCCTGCTCGTACTCTCCCTCGCAAACGAGTCACTGCCCTTAAAGTTGGCATGCTTCCTGCCAAGAGAGTGTGTCATGTCGAAGATCCCAAAGGTGGGTGTGCTGTGCAACTCTATAACCACTATACGTTTGTATGACATGATTTATATCCTTAACCCGTAACAACTTGTATTAGCTCTTGCATACTTTTATTGAAATCTGCTATCTTCTAGAGCACTTGCCAAGTGTGAACTGCTTAATCTGCCCTCTAATAGTCCCACTCCAGCTGTTGCTTTTGCTGGTGATTCTTGCTTGTGATTTAGTATGCTTGTCATGTCTGCAGTAATTTAGCAAGCTACTCTTGGCACTGAATGTCTCAAATTCTCTGGGATATTTTTAGTTAAAATACTTAACCCTGTTCATTTTTTGTATTTTCAGTCCATGATCCTGTTCGGATTGCATATGAGAGGCCGAAGGGGAGGCCGGCTCAGAAGAAGGTATTTAAGTGGCCTAAACATTTAATGGAAACTAGTGGAGGGGCAGGTTTAACATTTCCAGAAGCCGGTCAGTTCTGCCTTACACGTTCAACCTAAATAGCATGAAATTGCTTTCATGTCATCCCTCATGCCACCCAATGATATTCTGCTTGGAGCATTAGAGCACACTAATCGTAATGGTCTTGGAACATGGTGTTTATCCCATGTGTCAAGTAGGTTAATGGTTCAGTTCCTGCTTACTAGTTCCTGCTTACTAGTTCCTGCTTACTGTGTGATGCGCCTTATCAAAGCACTAGTCAATCACACTTGTTAGATTACTAATTTGCTCTATTGATGCGCACACCAGTCCAAACTAATGTTCTAGACAACCTCTTCGGGTCATTTGGTCAGACCTATAATTTTATTAAATTGTTTGGTTGCAGGAATGTGTCGTATAACTATTTTAATGCTAAAGTTGTAAGTAATGTAGACATGTATTTTGTTTCTCAAATGTAGAAGCCGGAGAAGAAAGATTTGGAGTTTGCCAGCAAGAAGCTAACTGACAAGAATGTGGGCTTTCAGATGCTTAGTAAAATGGGCTGGAAAGAAGGGGAAGGCCTTGGATCTGAAGGAGCTGGAATCAAAGACCCTGTCAAAGTGTATGTTTTTGTCAGCCTCTTAATGGTCTAATCTGTATTTCTGGATATTCTGTTTCGATTGGGTGTCCTCAGAATGTCCATTGCCTTTTGACCTATTGCTTAGATCTGACATGTTAATGTTAAAGGATATTTGTACCGCGCACTATCACCACCGGAGTGGTCCCCTGGTACTCTGGCAGCTCTGAAAGAGGGGAGATTGAGTTAGTGGGAGGAAGCAGGAAAAGTGTAAGAGCAGTGATGTGCTGTTGGCGGCCTCAGCCTGGTGGGTCGGTTGGCTGGGCCTGGGGTGTTTGCGGCCGGGAGTCGTGTACTGTTCAAGCCTGTGTTTTTGTGATTTGTTGTGCTGTAGGTTTTTGTTGTGTTTGGTTTGGAGTTTGAGGGGTGTATGCAGAAGGGGAAATTGTTAGTAGGGTTGGTTAGTTTGCGTCTCCTGAATAAGTGTAGGGTGTACCTTGATAACAGCATCAGAGTGCAGGTAATCTGCTAGTGTAGAAACTGTTTAGACTAGTAGGGCTGGGATAAGACATTTGCAAGATCATTGTTTGGAAACATTGCATACCATTACATATTGGTCCGTAAGGCATAACCTGCATTGGTGTGTTTGTGGCAATAGCATTTCATTGCAAAAACATAACGTTGGTCCAAGCAGACTAATATCCGACCTACGATTCACATGTTTTAGGAGGCCACCATAGTTGATGAACCAGGGAGCTCAGAGGTCAATCAAAACTTAAGTCTCGAGAGTGAGTGGTTTTAGGGGCGGGGGGTGTCGCACAATTTAGACTGTTTATTGTTTAGGCCTTACCAACAGTCACCATTAGGTTCACTACTTAATCAAGCAAAGCAGGTAAGTTGGATGGATGTGGTTAATGATGGGAACCAAATCCAAAGGGCAATAACCTAACTTGAAAAGTCCACACCTTACGGTAAATGGGGCTTTGTACCATAAAGTCGCAGGGTACAACTGTATTTACCAGTAGCAGCTCTCTTTAGAGAGGATGTAATGGGCTTGTGGTTTTTAGTTTCAATTTACCAAAGGAAAGTTCTCTTACAGACCCAACGCTACCCCATGGACAGATACCTAACTCGGGTTTGACGACCAAAGTTGAGTGCAATGGTACCTGTTCCCAATGTTATCCTGTGGAGTATGGGGGTAGGCACACTGCTTGCATGTATGGGGCTTGATCTTCCTCTGTTAATTCCAGTTAGGTGCCCTGGGGTTGAGGATTCTTCTGGTCAGCTGGTAATGCAAGATGCCACACCTGTTAAAGAAATGCAGAATAAGTGCAGGCCTTCTTTGGATACTTCACTGGATGGAGTTCTTGCGACACTAAGTTGCAGGTTGCAGTCACAGCAGTTGTTCCAGGACAGATTCTCATGAAGGCAGGAATCTGTCCACTGGGCAGTTGGGGACACTTCCGCAGGCTCTTGAGGGCTAGGTATTGAGACTAGATCAAGCAGAGAAGCAGGGCTTCACCGGGCCAGATAGGCAGGGGTGCCTCGCCACTTCAGGAAGTCTTTGGATCTTTAGATTGCTCTCCTTTGAAGGATTCTTGGCTTCAGCGTTGATCTGAAGAATTGGTGCAGAGGTTCTCCTTTATCTGATTTGAGCTGGAAGCTAGTCCAAGCCTGACAACTGGTAAATATCTGCACCATTCAAACAGCCTGTAGTGGTCCAATCAAGCACAACTACTGCTTTCACGTCTGCCCCAGAAGCAACTTTATAGCACCAGGAATGTCGATTGGGGCTGGATAGTCCCAGCCCACTTACTGGGCCACACAAAGGCTTGGTAGCTTGCAAAAGCAGCAGCTTTCCTTGGCAAGTGCTTGACATTATAAGGTGTTTCCTGACCTGCAAGGGCAGTAAGAAGGCGGAACTACTACAAAGCGCAACACGCAAAAATCTTATGGCGCTACCCACTTTTAGTTGCATACCTGCTAAACTCAAATTTGTGAAGCAAAAATAATGCAAAAATGTGCACTGCTGCCAGCAGCTTGTCATCAAGCACATACATAAAGTGAGCTAAAAAACCTATGTAAAAAGTATACAAAAGTTTCCCCACTACATTGTATGATGCTTTGCAATGTTTCCCTGGACTGGTATGAAATTTGTTTTCACCATAACGTGAGCAAAAAAAGCTGATGGTTTCTCTTCAGGCGTCAGGGTAAAAAGAATGCGTTTCCATGCGAACTGTGGAGGGAAAGTCACAAATCGTTCTAACAGTTTATATCCTTGCAACAATAGGACACTGGAAAACCTGCACTAGCTCTTGTAGTACTATCACAGGCTCTGCTGCTAAGCTTTCAAAAGCTGATCCTCTAAAAAATGCCAGACCTCCAATCAAAATGCCTGATTAGCTTTTCCACTGGAGTTCAATCAACCGTAGGCCTTTATGATCCTGTTTGTTGGCAAATATGGCTACTAGTGTGCTTCTAATGCCAATCATTTCATTTTATAAATGCAAAACGGGAGCTCAAATTTCTGATGTTTGTCAATCTGCTTAGCATCACATGCTGTGCATAGTCAGCCATCCAGTGGTAACTGGGTATTGCATCTTGTCTTTCGAGCATCGAAAGGGGACGTCAACATGGGCGTGCCTGTAACACTATCCCTATGATGTGTAGTGTGCCCAAGATCCCTCATGCGTCGAGGTCCCTCAGATTTTTCTTTCCGCCCGGGGAACTGGTCGCCCTTATGCGGAGTTCGTAAAGAACATTGTGATTGTTCAACAACCTTTGGTCGATTTTATTCTATAGAAATATATAATATCGTCCCTTGTCTCGGCGGCTGTTCGAGTTTCTGCCGAAGACCTGTGCTATTCGATGGAAGGTGATCCTGTCGGCGCTGCCGACCATGTGGCCGGGCCTTTGCCGGCCTATACAGTAGGGAGAGTGGGGTCAAGGTGGACATTTCTCTTTAAACTGAAAATGCCTTTCCCTTTCTTCCTGGCAGCAGGCATCCCCTGCCCAGAAGAAAGCAGAGCGGTCTTATAAGATCTTTGAGGGTGCCCCTCCCGCGGGGGCCCAACATATAAGGCTTAGCACAGCAAGTCCACTGCCTCCAGGAGCGCTGTTGTGACGGGCTCCTCGGTGGCCAGGGAGAGTTCAGCGTCTCCAGCACCTTCGACCACAAGCCAGCGCTCAGGTTCTTCAAAGAGGAAGTTGGACCATCCGGGCAAGCTTTTGGAAAAGACCCAAGCTGGACCGACTGAAGGCCAACGGGCACTGGGGTCACGACCCTCCACCTGGAAGGCCTTGATCAAGACCATGAAGGCCCAGGTACATTAGACAAAGACCCACACTTGCATCGAAGTAGAGGCGGGCATCCCTCGTGAAGGCTGCTGGGGCGGATTTGCAGGGCACAGGCCCTAAGGTGAGGGTATCCCTGCCTGCCAGGAGCGAGTCCTCTTTCCAGCCCATCGGAGACTCCGGAGAAGGTGATGCCCATCATGTCACCGAAAGGCTCCCCTGGTCGCCGAGAGGGGGGTCGACGGTAGTCCTCAGGGGCATGGGCATTTCCTCAGAGCTCACCAGCCTCCCTGTCCTCCAGGAGATGCGTGGAGCAGGCCCTATGGCGGGATGATCCCGACAAGGGCAACAACAAAGGTGGCGGCGACGAGGAGACCGGGGGACGAGGGCGGTGACGACGGAGCAAATCAGCCTAAGCCGCAAACAGCCGGTACCCGTTACCTCCACCAGGGATATCTCAGTGGACATTCTTGTGGCGCTGCATACCTTGTGCTCGGAAATCGGAACAAGGGTGCCTCTTGCGCCAGCGGCCCCACCTGCAGTGCCGAGGCCATCGGAGGAACCACCACCCAAGAAGAGTTCACTGCCCTTTCACCCCTTGCCTCCCCCACCGAGGGATGACACGGAACTGGACAGAGCAACAACTGGCACAAACAGCGGCCTGGATCTCCTGTCTCCACTTGCCAGATCTTCAGCACCTGCCATGATCTCCAGGGCCTCAGAGCTGTTCCAGCTCGTCCCAGAGAAGTGTTTCCTTTACCAGCGCAGGGAGGTGAAGAGTAAGACCATACTTTCGATGTTGTTGGATGACATTTGGGATGAGAGCTTGTCCCTCATGAAGAACCATTCTTCGGCACCGGCGAAGAGGGATCACTACAAGAAGAGTGCCGGATTCTGCCCCCAAGTGTTAACATTCCCAGCCGTCTCCAGACTGCTTTCGGCGGTGGCCAAGAAGTCTTTGGGGTCATACTCGTCGGCAGCCTCCCCCAACCCCTGGACGGTGATGGGAAGTTGGAATGCTATGGGGCGAGAGTTATCTCGGCGGCAACTACCATCAAGGCCGCTAACTGCCTCACCATTGTGTTGCGTTATGACAGGGAACTTTGGTTCAAGATGGCCCCCCTCCTGGACTTGTTCCTGACAAGCGAGCAGAGGCATTGGAGATTCTACAGGAAGGCAAGGTGGCTTCTGGCCACGCCATTTCAGTGGCCTCTGACCTTGCCGATGCAGGATTCCGCCAGATGGGCAACAGTGTTTACCTTTGGTGAGGCTGGCTGAGGGCCACAAATTTCCGCTAGGATGTTTAGGCAAAGGTGTTGGACATGCCCTTCGACAATTTGTTTGGAAAGACTGGACGAGTCTCTCCAGTCCAACAAAGTGGACACTGTTCATGCCCTGGGTACGCTTCAGCAACAGCGGCCGTCCTTTCGGACTTCTGGAGGGAAATTCTAAAGTTCCCCTAAAGGATTTGGGGGAGGTGTCTCTTCCTACCGTCAGCCATTCCGCTCATCGGCCCTGGAGACATGCAGGGGCCACGCCAAGTCTGGAGGTGGACGTTGTTGTTGCCAAGGCCCCCAAGGTGGTGCTTCGACATTGAACCGGCTGTGGAGTCAGGCCCCCACCCGTGCATCCTGGTGGGCAACCGGCTGGCGAGCTTCATCAGCGTGTGGAAGACCATCTCCACTGACTGTTGGGTGCCGTGCTGGACGCTCCCGCCCATGGTCACACCCTGGAGTTCCAAATAAAGTGTCCAAGATGCCACCAGGGGCCCGTCAGGAAAACCACATCATCCCGCTGGAGGTACGGGCCATGTTAAAGGGGGCAATCGTGCTCGTCCCGAAGAAGCTCCGGTGTACTCATTAGTTCCTCGTCAGAAAGACCACCGGTGGTTGGAGGCCCATTCTGGACCTCTGCTGTCTGAAAAAGTACATAAAATAGATGGTGGCCCTTTAGCATGTGCTAGGACAGCTGGAAGAGGGATTATCTTTGGTCGCTGGACTTGGAAGATGCCTATTCACATCCCATACACGAGGGACACCGCGTACCTAAGCTTTATGGCTCAAGAACAAAATTACCAGTTAAAGGCCCTTCCCTTCGGGTTGAAGTCGGCGCCACAAGTGTTCAAGTGCCTGGCTCTGGTGGCGGCACAGCAAGTCTACAGTCTGGCTCATCCGGGTGAACTCTAAGGGACATACCATCGACCACATGACTAAGACGTTTCTCTAAACTTTGCAAAGGCCTGCTCGACTCCATCGCAGGACGCGTTGTTTCTGGGAGCCTGACTCAAGTGTCGTGCCTGGCATCTGTCTGAAGAAAGGATCGCGGTCATCTTGGGCAAGGTACCAGGGCTGTTGGCCATGAAGGTCACAAAGGTAAGATCCATCAAGTCCCTACTCTGCATGATGTCCTGCATTTACCTCATTTGGATGTGCAGGCTGCGGATGCGTCCGCTGCAGGAGTTTCTCTACGCCCTCTGTACACAAGTGGAGGGGAGCTTCGAGGACAAGATCACGATATCCAGTCATTGCATTGAATGCCAAAAGCATCGCCAAAAATCCATTAAAAGCATCAAATACATTTTTTTCAAAGCTACATTTTATTTTAATTATAATGGGTTTTAAGGAATCAAAAAACAGGGGTTGGGAGCATTAAAAAAACTAGAGAAGGGCATTCAATGCTGCTTTTTCATTGCATTTTTTAGATGCCAAGGCATTCAATGCTTTGGCATTCGATGCAATCACTATAAACCCAAGATCACACTCTACGAGAGTTTCCGTCGAGCGATAAGGTGGTGGGAGTGTGCGCATCTTTCCGCAGGAGCGGATTTCCAGATCCCACCTCATCAGGAGACTGTCACACAGGCGCCTCCCTGACAGGATGGGGAGTGCATTCCAGAAGTCTTCATGCAAGAGGCCTGTGGCTGCTGGGGGTGAAGTTGTTGCACATCAACGTGTTAGTGCTGCGGGCAGTGTTTTTCTAGCAGGAGTGAAGAACACAATCGCCGACTAAGCCAGGAGCTGCACTCTTGCCACGAGTGGGCACTTCGGCAGGACCAAGTGTATCACCTGTTCCGCAGATGGGGCAATCCCCAGATCTGTTTGAGATGGTGACTAACACACAAGTGCAGGAGGCTTGCCAGCAAGTTTCCCCAGCTGGGGAGCATGGGGATGCATTCTCTATACCCTAGGACGGCCTGTTTCATTATGCGTTCCCACCATTGCTGCTTCAACTAGTAATCAACTCAGACGGTCCCAGTGCAGGATGATCCTTGTCGCATAGGCGTGGCTGAGACGGATATGGTACCTGGACCTTCTGGACATGTCAGCGTCCCCTCCAGTCAAGCTTCTGGCTGACATAGTGAAGGTGAGATTCTGCACCACGACCCAGGATCGCTGAACCTGAATGCCTGGCTCCTGCAGCATCTGTTTGGGGGCTACGATCTTCCAGCGGATTGTAAGTAGGTGCTCGCCAAGGCCAGAGCTTCATGTACTCTCAAATGCTATGGGCACAAGTGGAAGAGGTTTGCCGTTTGGTGCCGTACTCGGATCGACCCTCTACGAGTCACTGCTCTGCAGGTGCTTCATTTGTTGCTGGCCAAGGCAGGACTGGCCCATGCTTCCATCAAGGTCCATCTGGCGACTGTCCTGCTACACCAGATCTCCTGGATGATAATACTTATGGTCGCATCGTTTGGTCAAGGAGTTCGTCAAAGGACTATTTCGCTCGTTCCCGCCGGTGAAGGCTCTGTCCCCAGCGTGGGAGCTCAATGTGTTTACTAGGCTCATGGGTCTACTGTTTGAGCCTATGCATTCGGCCGCACTGACATTTTTGTCATGGAAAACAGTTTCTTATGGCCATCACCTCTGCACGATAAGGGGAGAGATCCAGGCCCTCTCGTAAACCACCTTACTTGACATTCCACGAGACTAGGGTGGTGTTGCCTGTATTCCTGTCGCCGGCTGAGAGGACTTTGCACTTGCTGGATATGGCTAGAGCGCTGAAATTCTGTGTGGATCGCACAAAGACGTTTGTGAACTTAGGCCCTGTGAACCATGGGAAGGCCCTCTCCAAGACTTCCATTTCCGGGTGGCTCTCCTGCTGCATCCCCCATTGTCACCGGTTGGCAAACCGTCCGTTGCCTGGCCATCCGAGAGCCCATTCGACCAGAGCGATCGCTGCAACTACGGCAATCCTGTCTGGTGTGTCCCTGCTGGACATGTGCAGGGCTGATGTGGATGTCGACGCACACTTCACGAAGTTCTACTGTGACTGGGATTCCAGGGAGGAGTCCCGAGTCGGCCAAGCAGTGCTGTGCAACCTGTTCGCTTGAATGCGAGCCTGGTGAGGAGGTAAAAGATGCTTAATGTTGAGCCTTGCCACCTCCCCGTGGTTGTGCATGTGTACTTTTTATTCATGAGCCTGTGAATGCCAGACCCCATGCTGGCGAAGCAACAAGTTACATCTAACTGTTCTCTAGCATGGGTCTGGCATAGATTCACATGCAAACCCTCCTGCCTACCCCTCTGCGGCTCTTCTTAGTCCTAGTACCACTTTACATGCTACCAAATCTGAAGATGGCTGCGAGAGGGGCCTGGGTAGAGGGCAGTCATTGGCTGGGGGCAGTATAACCCAGAGACCAGTGGTGTTCGGAGGAAGAGAGTTCAGAAGTGAAACTGAAATGGATTTTTTCTTTACTTGGGATTCCCAGCCTGACGGGGAATATTCATGTGAATCCATGCCAGTCCCATGCCGGAGAGCAGTTACAGGTAAGTAACTTCCTTATTTGGATTGTAAGCCCCCACCCCCCCCCCCCACACACACAGCAGGAGACTTCTTTTCCATTCCACATGCATTAAGATTTTGCCCTTTATTTCACTGCAGCTAAATTCTGAGGTATGGCATTCTGTTCACTGTCAATCTATATTTTTAATGGGATAAAGTACCAATTCTACCCTAAATTTTTGTATGTACTTAAACATTCTTAGTTTGGGTTTACCACATTGTGTTGGTGCACTTGTAGCGAGTACGTTAAGGTAAGTTGTTTGCATTGGTTTGAATCATGGAAACTGAAGGCACTTTATGCTAAAAAACTTGTCACTTGGTTCCCTTTTTTTGTAATGTTGGGTGTTGATTAGAGGGTAAGGTATAAACTCTTCACTGTGTCCAATGTATGCATTTAAAATGCCTGCTAATTTGTCTTTTTTTTTCTCCAGTGGTACAACTTCAGGAGGGGAGGGCTTGGGTGATGCAACAGCAAAGAAGTCAGACACCTTTGATTCTTTCCGGCAAAGAATGATGCAGATGTACAAGCAGAAACAAAGTAATTAGGTATGTTCAAAGGCAGTTAACGTATTCACCTTATTCTTAGAGCAGTGGGCTGGTTGCCAGTGCTATTTATGATCTAATAAATGCTTCACCGGTTTACTTTGCTGAAACGAAGCAATTCGCGACTTGTTGGGTGGAACCTGATTTTCAAATCGGTCAGTGTTTCTTATGACTGATGCCCACCATGCCATTGGATTTTCCTATATCAAACTGGTCTACAAGCCCTGCTGTTAAAATCAATTTACAAGCTTGCCAGGCATAGTCCCTCCCCACTCAGTTTTTCAGGTATACCGCACCTTATTGCTTCCACTGCAAGTCTTATCACTCAAAAATGGAGTGCATATTTTAAGGCCTCGTTGAAGTGTTTAGGCTAGTTTCTTGCAGATGCAGGCTAACTTAAGCTGAACACTGCCTTCAGAGGATAGCATGTGATTGAAAACAGATTCAGCTTTTGATCACATTAGCTACATATTGTCCAAACACATGATAGCCATCTTTGGCTGATGGCATTGGTGCTCTACATTCTGACCAGTGAAACTATTGACAGCTTCAGCAGTCTGAGCTGGCAAGTATGTTATGAAATTGGAGTTCATTCTTAAGCTTTACCGTCAGCCCATGTTGGTTAACGTAGCACTAGAATACAAACTGCATTTACTCTTCAAGGCACCAACATGTTCAGTATTCAGAATCTGGTTAGTCTGCCTGCTTAAGCAGACTGTGTCTTGTGCTTAAGCATGCCGTGTGGCTCCTGGTCTTACTTGATGGGAGGCTTACTGAAATTACTTTCTCTGGTTTTGACTGCCCTACCTTATACTCAAACTTTTCATTCCCACTAAAAAAAAAGTGGTATTCCCATGGTTGCAGAACACTGGTTTTCCTGGAAGGTTTTGGTCTGGACTGCAAATGTTCACGCCCCACCCCTACATCTTGAAATGTTTGTAAGTTTCATTGTAAGGACCGTTGTCAGCCGAACCTTTTTTTATATATATATATATATATATATATTTTTTTTTTTTTTTTTTTGCAACGTTTGCGTGCAGTCTTGGAAGAACTAGAGGAAAAGATGCCTGGACGCTAGCGGGCTCATTTTGTTGCTCAGAACCTAAACTTGTACAGCAGCTGCATTTGATTGCAGAAACATGATAGTGGGGTAAACGTGACTGTCACTCAAAACCAATGCAGCTTATCTCAAGAACCGGTCCCTTGGGTTCTGGATTCTGCCCTTCTGGGCTATAATGGATCTGTTTTTTTGGCAGTCCTTGCGCGAATCCTCCTCTAATCCGTTTTACGGCCTTACTCTAGCGTGTGGAAAAAAACATCTAGCTAGTCATGGATTTTGCTGTATTCCATGGACCTGTTGGTGGCAGTTGTCCTGTTTTTCTTTGATCTCGTTTATCCCACCTGCTTAGTCACATGAACTTTGACTGACAGTTTTCTCCTTAAAATCCATAAACACACAGGCTCTTATCTGGAAGAACTATTCAGAGCATGTTGCAGTCTGGGAGAGAGGAACCTTTCCTAGGCAGTCTTATAAAGACTTCCAGAGTTTACCCTCTGCCTCGTACTTGCACAAAGCTTTCCTCCTATGAGAAGTAAGGAGATATTGGCCAAGTGTTTCAGGGTTTATCGTGTGTCGATATTAATCTTTCAAGTATTTGAGGGCAAGCGGTAGAAAGCCTTTATTGAATTTTCCGAGTGCAGGTTTCTGGTGGCAGTTTGCCAGAAAGTTGTATCGGGAAGGGTGTTTACATGAAATATGGTATTGGCCAATTTAGGGTGGCTAACTATTCTGCTGCTCGTTTCGTAGCACCAACCATCTATTAGAGTACAAATGAGCTCTATTCGAGTGCAAATGAGCAGCTCGACTTATGTTTTTTCTAACCACACGTTCTCATTGGAAATGAATGCAATTTAGACTGCCCATGGCTTGCCGTGGCAGCCGGAGCTGTATGCCCTGTTTTATCATTCTCCAGCATGGGGTCTGAAATGGATTCACATGCTCATGGATATTCTGTCAGGTTGGGAATCCCCTGTAAAAATCTTGTGGGGATTCGTGAATGCCAATTCTGCAACCATTTCACAAGTGCTTAAAAGACGGTAATTTCGGACTGTTTCAGGTCATTGGGTCCAGCAAAATGCTTTTCATTTTATGCCACAACCATTTTACATTTGTGGTGTGCTTATCTGAGAACCAGCTAGCAAAGATAATCTGGGACTGGTATTTAAAATTGCATGGTATGTCTTTGGCTTGGAGTACCCTTGTTAGTGGTTGGCAGTGCATGGTTCTGGGAACAGCAGAAAGTGTTAATTGCCTGTATCAAAGCTCATGGCTGTAGATCAGGTGGTTTTCCTTCAATCAATGTAATTATATGTTCACCGTTAGTTTAGCTTGCCCAAGAGGTGTACTGATGGATTTCTAGGTAAGCAACCTTATTAACTGTTGAAGTCATTGGTGCTCATTTTAATATTTTGGTTCTCGTTTGAAACGGTAACTAGATAAACCAGAGACTATGCTAGCATGTGGTTGCTCCAGTAGAATGTATTCCTGCCATAATTCACATGTTCTAAAAGGTCTACCACCCATCAATGACCTAACTGGTTTCCCTCAATACTGCAACTAGTATACTCCACTGAGGGAAGCTGTTAACTGGTGCCGACTTTGAATTTTGTGGGGGAGTAGGTTAGTGCTCTGAATTTGTTTGGGTAACTAGTACGTTGGAGGTAAGTAACTGCCGCTCTTGACACTTTGCTTTTAAGAACCATTTTCCATTTGGTATTTCAAGAGACATGGTAAGGCACCATACCTTGCTTCAGCTAAAATGTACTTTTGTAACCTGTGATGGGTGTTGCAGCTCATGTTAAGATCTAGGGATGGTATAGATTACCGCTACGTCAGATGGACACACGACACTTGCACTACATTGGCAGCATAAATGCCACTTAATGCCTGGCTGTTTTCTCGTTGCCCCCATATTGTAGGACATTGTAGAAACCCTGGTTAGTCTTTAATCCAGCCTGTTCCGGTTAGCGGCGGTTAGATTTTAGGCGGAATTGCCTATGAAATTAACAAGGGTACCATCAGATGAATTGACAATTGGGCTTCTGAGGGGAGAGGGCAGTGTTAAGTGACGACAAAAAGGATTAAAATATTCCCATGGCACATTTTTAAATAGCCATATTCTATGCAAAGTGTGGCTGCAGCTCCTTTAACTTGAAGTGCTTTTCTTGAGTGTTCACACTAGTGTGAAGGTATTCTACTTTTGCACTGAACTGCTTGTCCACAAACAATGTTTGTAACTAGCTACATTGTGACTGCAGCATAGGGTGGGCTTGTGTATGCATCATGGCAAATGCAATCTTTGCATTGCACTTTACTTCTGAGAATTAAATGCCTGACGTTGGCAAATATGGATACATTAAATAACACTTTCAGCAATCAAAGTGTGCAACAATACCAATGGCTTCGTTGCCTAGCAGTGTTTTACAAATGTACTCCTTAAATGATGCCAGGATGTTTGAGACCCGACATCAAATACCTAGCTTTTTGGGCTGATCCTATGCCTAAACGTGTGCTTTTTGAGGCTTCAGTGTTGAGACTCAACTTTTCCAAATAATATGGCAGTGCCAGAACTCCTAAGCTTCTGTCTAAAGTGACAGTCACTTAACCAATCCTGAAATATATTCACCTTTCTACACATTTTGATGCGCACAGGTAGGCAATCAGTGCCGTCTCCTCGATGGTTAAGATGACCAATCTAAATACAAACTTTGACAACAGGGATGTCGGTCATAATTTTATACCTGACATTTCAGGTATCTGGTTGCCTACAGGTTACACAGGACTAGCTAAACATTTGGGCAGTCCACCTCTTTCCCACAAGCATTTTGCTTTAAGGTGCTTTAGTTGATTGTAGAACTGTAGTGTGAAGGTACTGCAGTTGGCTGTCAGTTTAAAAAGCCAGGTTATTTGCTGGCAGTCTCCAACCTCTACCCCCAGACACATCTGCTCTTAAGAGCTGAACCGCAACTGAAATGCTGCTTTGGTTGCCTCGTACTCTAATTTGATTTGCTTGTGGTATATCTGTCCCAATACTAAATCACCTCACTGGAGTATTGTAATAACAAATGGGAGTTTATAATTTACTGGTGGGCTAGAAGCCAGCTAAGTACTGTGCCAATATCTAAGGTTTCCTTGACCTAACTATTTCTCTTGCAATAGGCCTGCTGCTACTGGAGATTTGCTCACTACCCTTTCCACCATAGTGGTGTGAATGGTGTTTAGGGGCCCCAATTGTTATGGGCTCGCACATATGGTCTAGGGAGCTGCAAGAGAAAATGTGTGCTGCTTGAAAGAATTGTATACAATTTGCTGTGAAAATAGTTCACCAGCTACATTCTGGTCAAGCGGCAGTGTTCGTGACTTTACGAAGATTAACTGAAACCAACTTATTTTTAACCTTCGATTTAAGCCTAGGTTATTTTTGCCTATGGAATTGACATTTCTTCAAATTCATTGAATTTGACTACATTTTAATGTACCATTTGCTTTTGTTCCTATTTCTAAAGGTGGTGGACAAAAGCAACATTAGGGGGCCATGAGCGAGTTGTAGGATTTCCACACTGCAGTGCTTTCAGTGGAGTCTGTTATGCTGACGTGGATAGGCTTATGCATATCCACGTCAGTTCCTGCAAAGGAAGAATAACTGCAGTTACTGCATTGGTTACATTTAGCATGGGTTTTCTTGTACCCACTACGTAGGCAGGAAATCTGCAAAATATTAGAGGGTAACAATATTGCCCAGATTTGTTTGCCAATATGTTGACCCTCTTTTGGGCTGCAAAAGGAAGTTAGTTCACTGGTTCACACCTGCTTCTGCAGGTATTGGTGTTATTTTAAAGTTAAGTACATGTAAATCCATGAAGTTTTAATGCAAATGTGATGCCTTGATACAAAGTGACCAGCTTCTTTTATCTTAGTTTGCAGGTTCCTACCTTGAGGACTACGAGCATCAGTAAAACGTTTATCTTCGCGTTGTATTAATTCTGTTTTTAACGTCGGTCTCCAGGTCAAGCAGTTAAATTTTTATACTTTTATTTTAAGTAAACATGTACTTTTAGCCATGGGTGAAGCTCGTTTCCCATGCACTCATTTAAGAGAAGTGTTTCATTTGTGCAAAGTTGTATTTGTAATTCTCTTAATAAATGTTGGTGGACACTTTCAGTTTGTTTTGCAATTTATAGAGCTTTCAGTTTGAATACCAGAGTGCCAGTTATTTTATCGGTGCCGAGTTTCTAAATCCCTTGGCACCCCTAAAAGGCACACCTTTTTGGTGCCTTGGACTTTGCCACTTGCTGGATATTGAAACATAACATTTATCTGGATTTGAAATGGATCTGTTTTCATTGGCTGTCCAGTGGAGTGTCAACCACCAATACAAAGCTTCAAGCATACCATTGGCAGTCTAGTATGAATATACCCACTTTAGAAGCAAAGCTTCAAGAAAATGCTGTGAGCCGGTGTTCTTCTGTGCACCCACTGATGTGGCATTCGATTCTGTTTTGGTAGGAAGACTGGATGACCAATCATTGACAAAAGCATGATCTGAGGCACTGATTTTAATTTTAATCTGTGCAGTGGTTTACTTATTTCTCCAAGCACTGAACTTCATTTCCACTAGCCTAGGGTGAAGTTTATATTCTGTTGCACCCTAAAAGCGCAGCTTACTTATTGATGTACCCTTTTTATTATGTCATTTTGACTACGAGTGGAAAGAATCTCGTGGACTTTCAGGCAGAAGGCATTTACTGAAGGTTCTACGGTAACCGTGCAGTAAAACGAGCAGTTGGTCCTGATCGTCTGCTGAGTTGCAAATAAAACTTACCTTGGTAAGTGTCACGACTCTGCCAAGAAAATCTAGGTTTTCAAAATTTTGTGTAAGAGGAAAATGCATAGTGCTAGACTTCCCCGTCACAAGCAAGGGCAAATTGTACATTGTTGCCTGCTGCTAAATCAAGTAGGCGTCAGGCTCATTTTTGAGTGGGTCAATGGTAGTTAATTGTTTTTCTTGTAACTAGTGCATGGAACTATAAATACTGTAATGTCTCATTTCATACACTGGGTTTCTGGTTTTAAGTTCAGCGTGCCAGAAAAGCCTGGTGTTGAAGCATGGCTGTTATTTTTACTGTTTACTGACCAATAAAAGTTTTCCAAGTTTCACTGTTTTGTTTCTTCTACCTTAAATGTAACTGCAGGTCGTGCATAACAAATGCGTTTTTTTAGGAAATTAAATGGTGGCTTTTCCAAAACTTGTTCAAGTTGTTGTTTCGCAAATTATCTTCCTTGTAAGCCTGCATTTGGAATTGCCATTAATCTATGGAATGTGGTTTGGGCAACCGGAGGGAAAGAAAGGTAACATGCAGCAGCTTGGTGTTTACGTGCATTTGTGTACCTGTTTCGGAAATATGCAGCCTGAGCTTGCTAGTAGCTGCTCCTAATTTGCACTTTCATACATTTAATTATCATAAATGACATTACCAACTCAATAACTGAAGCAGCAACACAATGCACATGCCTGATCTAATTGCTGTTGAGGAGCAGGGATGTCTACATAAACCTGCCGATAAGGCAAAGCAGTCAATTCTCACAAACATGACCCTAGTGTACTGTTGACCAGATACATTGACGTATCCCTGTGTACACTTTGTACCATTTTTCCAATTGGCTGTGCCAAAGTAGGTTTACCCATGAAGGCTTGAATCCGG
The DNA here is from genome assembly GCF_040938575.1 of Ambystoma mexicanum. NCBI lineage: Eukaryota > Metazoa > Chordata > Amphibia > Caudata > Ambystomatidae > Ambystoma > Ambystoma mexicanum. The sequence continues at coordinate 386,735,221 of NC_090921.1, forward strand.
CAAGTCATTTTTCACTTCCGTTACATAAGCACAAACTCCAGTGTCTTAGACCCTGTGCATGTGTAGCGAACAAGTTCTAAAAGTGTATGTCCATTGAGAGTGCAAAAAACTGGGTCGAGTAAAATTAATCACTGGTTAGGTGCTCACTAGCCTTTGAACAGTAAACATTTGCTGCAGTGTTGGATGGGCACAAGAGGCCTGTGAGTTTTTCTGTTGGATCTAACCTTGTCCAATATGAAAGATCTGACAGTGGATTATTGGGCAAAGGTGGCACTGAGACGAACCTTTAAGGCTGATGGCTAGTGCATAAAATACTGCCAGTTACGGAAACACGGAAATGGGCTTTAAGTTAATGACCAGGAGACGGTTGCAATAAGGAAGTCTAGGCTTTCCAACACCTTCTGCCGTTCGGGATATATGAAAAGTATTTGGCACATGCATTTTGTTTTTCCTGGCCTTCGTGTTAAATGCTCCTCTAAATATCACTAACTTTTTTTGTTGGTATTCACGCAAATCCCAGTTTGCATTTGTCATGTCGCCACTTCTGTTGCAAATTATTTAAAAAATTTTGTTGGGCAAAAGCGGCGTCGCTGTTTTTCTACAGACCAATGTGATGGTATACTGAATCAGGTGTTTAATTGTCCTACAGAAAATTCTAATGGTGTGTGTGTGCCATATTAAAATCAGGCCACACATTGTCAAATATACCAGACGGATGCATGAAATTAATACAACACTGCATGGTCAGCTGTTCCTAAAACTTGGTATATTGAAGTTTGTTTATACTTTAAAAAAAGGGACCACCATGGGCAACTGAAAAGATGCATTCTCCAGCATGGGGTCTGGCATGTATTCACACGGTCATGAATATTTCCCATCGGGCCAGGAATCCTCGGTAAAAGAAAATGGAGCCAGTCGCTGAGGGAGTCGCAGTCAACTCTCAGCCTGCTGATTCTGCTACTGTGGAGTCTTTCTACAGTTTCACCTTACTACCTGTGTGGGTGGACCTACATATACCCCACCAGCGCTGCAGAGCCATTTGCTGAGGGAGTTGCAAGGACCGGAAAGACAGGAAATGGAGACATCAACTCCATCAGGTCAACTAGCAACAACCTTGCTTCGGAAGATGAGGGGGAGAAAGATGCCTGAGGAGCTCTAGACCCCCAAACTCATCACAAGACCTGAGGTGCGCCCCTCTGCCTAGCAGGCTGTGCCTTCAATCCATTCCAACTACAGCGGGCGCTGAAAGACATAGGGGAATCAGGCATACGCCCACTGTCTCAGCTCAAACCTAGTCGCGCAATACACGGCACCAACTCCACTACCAGACCGAAATTGACACCATGCCTGCTGGGCCTAAACGGCGCTGCGCCCTGGGCAACACAACTGCCCACTTTGCAGAAAACTGGGCCCTTAGCTAAAATCACCCACCCCGGACTCACTGCCGGCCAGAAGGCTGACGGTGTGGGAGCTTGCTGGGGCTGGGCCCGTGGGAAAGCTGAGCAGGGCCGCGACGTCTCCACGACTCCTCCCAGGAATCAGCGGCGAGCCGACGGCACAACAAACCCCCATTTGCCCCCCAGACTCTCCTCGCATTGAGAGGTGGCTGTGAAGGTGCAGGAGGGTGACAGGGTATGCTTGGCGCCGTCCCCATTACCTCAGGAGACAGCAACAGCAGAGCTGAACTTTTCTAAACAAGCTAACGCGGAAACCAGTAAGGGGAGACCCCTACCAATAACTGCTTGGCAGGCTGGGTCGGGGCTACCAAAACTTGCGTGGTCACCGATTCACCGCTGCCTATCCCAGAGATCAGCAGTCGAGCACCGATCCAGCCAGTTGCTTTTCCAACAACCCTGCTTCTCCAGCATGGGGTCTGGCATGGATTCACATGCTCATGAATATTCCCCGTCAGGCCGGGAATCCTCGGTAAAGAAAAAATCAGTATCAGTTTCGTTTCTGATCTGTCTTTCGTAGTAGTAACCAATTACTGATCTCTGCGTCATACTGACCACTGGCAGCCATCTTCAGATTTTTACCGCACGTTCAAGTGTTGGGATCCTCGTGCTATTGCTCTCGAGCGTTAGTGCTATTCACATTTTTTCTCAGAAAAATTTCTTTTTTTCGGTCAAAAGAGCCTCAAGCTCCACCGTTTCTTCATCCGATCAACGGGGACCCGTGTTGGATTCGTCTACGCCCCTCAAGGGTGAAGATTTCGTCGAGCCACGCTTTTGGAGGACTCCAGAAGTTTCTCAGGCCCATCTCGGACATGGCCCAGGAGAAGGGAAGCTCGACGCCCAGAAAGCTGTTCAGGGTCTGCCCTGGATGCCAGCTTCAGAATGTCTTTAAGGAGGACGAACCCTCCCTTTGCCTTTACTGCCTACATGAGGACAAGACGCACGTGGAGAAGGACAGTGCGTTTTGCGGCAATATGTTGGAGCGGACCATGAAGGACCGCCATCAACGTCTCGCAAACTGGCTGGAAGGAAAGAGCCTGTCAGGCGAGAAGAAGTTCGAGCGGTCTTCTAAGACCTTTGAGGGCGCCCCGGCGACGGGGGTCCAACAGAAGGCCAAGCACCGCGAGTCCGCTGGCACCGGGAGCGCCGAACGGTCGGGCCCTACGGGCGCCAGGCAGGACGCATCCTCCCCGGCACCATCAACCACGAGCCAACGCTCTGGCCTCGGGTAAGAGGAAGGCTGAGCACCCGGCGAAGAGACCCCGGTTGTGCCCTAAGGCCCCATCGGAAGGGGAGCGAGGTGGTGACCCCCCCCCCCAAGGAGAAGGCGGTGAGCGCACCTAAGGTGGTGAAAGCCTTGATCCATCCGGCCAAGGCCTCTAGCGAGACAGTCGCAGCGGCCCTGGCTCAGCCTGTGGAGGCTACACCAGTGGTGGCGACCCTGGGGCCCAGAATCTCCCTGCCACCGCAGAGGGAGTCCTCTTTCATGCCCATCGACAGGACCCCCGTGAAGCCTCTGGAGAAGAAAGGGGGGGCAGGAGGTCGTCGTGGACTCGGCCTCAACCTCTGAGGAGGAGCTGGTCGAAATCTTAGGCCACGGCTCTGGCGTGGAAGGCAGCCATCCTGTCGGGAGGGACCCCGACGTGGAAGACTACGTCGAGGATGCTGACGGGGCTCCTGATCGCCCGTCGGATCTCCCTCAACCAGTGCCGCAAGACAACTCGGCGGCCATTTTGTTGGCTATACAGTCCTTATGCTCGGAGATAAGGACGAGACTGCCGTTACCACCAACGGAGGAACCGCTCCCGACAGGGGACCCGGAGCCAGGCCCTTCTGGGAGCCCTCCCCCTAAGAGAAGGATTCATCCTCCACCTCCTTTTCAGCCATCGCGCCCTGTTCAGCCCTCCTCCCCGTCCATGATACGGGGACTGACACGGCCGCGACGGGTACAGACGACGAAAATCTCCCGTCGTCACCTCCCACCCGGGCTTCCCCGCCCGACGAGATTAGATCGTTTCACTCCATGATCGCCAGGGCATCCGAGCTTTTCCAGCTCTGCCCGGAAGAGAAGGAAGGTTTCCTTTATCAACGGCGCGAGACCAAGAGGAAGACAGTCCTCGCAGTACCTCTACTAGACGATATTTGGGATGAGGGCCCTGCCCTCCTCAAGAACCCATCCACGACGCCGGCTAGAGGGGGATCGGTACGAGAAGAAGTCCCGGACACGGCCCTCTTGTGCCTTCGGGCACAGCCGACCCCGGACTCGGTTGTCTCCGCGGCAGCCAGGAAGGGAGAGGGGGGGCGCGGCCTCTACGTCAACCTCCCCGCCGGACGGCGAGGGAAAGAAATTAGACACGATGGGACGCAGAGTCATCTTGTCGGCAGCGACGACGATTAAGGCGGCCAACGCCTTGGCTATCGTAGCCCGCTACGACAGGGAGTTGTGGTACAAACTGGCCCCCCTGCTGGACTTTCTACCAGACAAGAGTTCGGAAGCCCTAGAGATATTGCAGGAAGGAGAGGTGGAGTCGGACCACGCCATTACGATTGCAACGGGCATCGCTGACACGATTTCGCCAGTTGGGCAACGGAGTGTGCCTTAGGCGGCGTGGATGGCTCAAGGCTACTCACTTCCGTCAGGACGTGCAGACCAGAGTCTTGGACATGCTGTTTGACGGAAACAACCTGTTTGGGAAAACAGTGGACGATTCCCTTCAAGCCATCAAGGCGGACACGGAGACGGCCCGGGCTCTTGGTGTTCTCCAGCAACGGCGGCCGCCCTTTCGGAGCGGCAGAGGTTAACAGGGTGCCTCCAAAGGTTCCAGCGGCAGATTTTCCACCTACCGTCAAGCGGCCCGTTCGTCGTCACAGGAAGCTTACAGGGGACAGGGCAAGTCAGGCAGACCCCGCCGTCGTCGCCAAGGAGGACAAGGCGGCAAAGCCTCGTCGAAGCAGGACTGAACCGGCTGTGGGGTCAGGCCCCCACCGAAGCACCCCGGTGGGAGGCCGGCTGGCGAGCTTCGTCAGCGTGTGGGACGCCCTAGCTCAGGGTCACTCGCTCGAGTTTCTAAAGAAGTGCCAGGAAAGAACATCACGTCCCTCAACTTCTCTTGGAGGTAAAGGCGATGCTCAAGAAGGGCGCCATCGAGCTCGTCCCAAAGAGGCTTCGGGGCTCCGGAGTTTACTCAAGATACTTCCTCGTGAAGAAGACGGGAGGATGGCGTCCCATCCTGGACCTACGACGACTGAACAAATTCATCAAGGCACAGAAGTTCCGGATGGTCACCCTCCAACACGTCCTGGGTCAACTGGAGGAGGGCGATTTCCTGTCGTTGTTGGATTTGGAGGATGCCTACTTCCATATTCCCATCCTAAAGGGACACCGAAAGTTTCTGAGGTTCGTGGTCCAAGGGCGTCACTACCAGTTCAGAGCCCTTCCCTTCGGATTGAGGTCGGCACCCAGGGTGTTCACCAAGTGCCTCGCACCGGTGGCGGCGCAGCTGCGCCGAGAGGGGATCCACGTCTACCCCTACCTGGACGACTGGCTCATCCGAGCCAAGAAGAGGGAGCTCGCCGTGGAGCACACGGCAAGGACCCTCCAACTGCTCACGGACCTGGGGATTCTCCATAAACTACGCCAAGTCCCACCTGGTGCCCGCGCAAGAGGCACTGTTTCTGGGAGCGAAGCTCGACAGTGTGGCTTCTGGCCACTCTGTCGAAGGAAAGGACGAGGGCAAGGTGCAGTGGATGCTGGTTGCAGACATGACCAGGGTGAGGTCCATCAAGTCCCTCCTCGGAATGTCTTCTTGCATTTATCGCATCCGCCTGTGCAGGCTCCAGATGCGCCCGTTGCAGGAGTTCCTGGACGCGCGCTGGATCCAGACGGGCAGCTTCGAGGAGAGGATCACACTCTACGAGCGATCCGGTGGTGGGGCACCCGCGTGCATCTGACGGCGGGCATGGACTTCCAGACCCCCCTGGCCACCAGGAGACAGTGACCACGGATGCCTCCCTGGAAGGGTGGGGAGCACACACCGAACATCTGCACGCGAGAGGCCTTTGGCTCCCGACGGAGAAGTCCCTCCATATCAACGTCCTGGAGCTCCGTGCAGTGTTTTGGGCCCTTAGGTCCTTTCTTCCGTCCCTCAAGGGCAAGGTGGTGAGGATCTTCACCGACAACACCACCACCATGTTCTACTTCAGGAAGCAGGGCGGTACCAGATCCCCAGCTCTGTCCAAGGAGGCGCAGGATCTGTGGCATTGGGCCGTTGCCCAAGGGATGTTTCTGGTGCCGTTTCATCTGGCAGGGATAAACACCATCGCCGACTCGCTCAGCAGAGAGCTGCGCTCGTGCCACGAGTGGGAACTACGACAGGATCTAGTGGACCGCCTCTTCCGACGGTGGGGCACACCCCAGATCGATCTGTTCGCGACGTCGACAAACTCCAAGTGCCGGAGGTTCGCCAGCAGGTTTCCCCAGCTGGGGAGCATGGGCGACTCATTCTCATTCCCCTGGGACGGCCTGTTCTTGTATGTGTTCCCACTGTTGCCTTTGCGAATCATCAGTCAACTCACTGTCCTGGTGCAGGATGATCCTAGGCGTGGCCGAGGCAGGTCTGTTTCCCGGACATGTCGGCGTCAATGTCAAACTGCTGACAGACGCAAATCTTCTCGCCAGGGAAGGAGGTGCCATCCTACATCACGACCCAGATCGCTGAACCTGCAGGCCTGGCTCCTGCAGCACTAGAGTTTGGAGGGCACGATATCCCGGGGGACTGACAGGAGTTGCTTGCAAAGGCCAGGGCGTCCTCTACTCTCAAGTGCTATGGACACATGTGGAAGAGGTTCTGTCTAGTGTCATGCACAGAATATCAACCCTCTGTGGATTACGGCCCCTCAAGTGCTGCGGTATTTGCTGTCGCTGGCTAAGGTGGGGCTGGCTCATGCCGCCATCAAAATCCATCTGGCGGCTATCTCCCGCTACACCAGAACTCCTGGGCAGTCGTCCGTGGTCTCATTGCCTGGTGAAGGAGTTCATGAAAGGACTGTACCGCTAGTTTCTGCTGGTGAAGGCTCTGGCCCCGGCGTGGGAGCTCAACGTGGTGCTGACCAGGCTCATGGGTCCCCCATTCGAGCCCTTGCATTTCGGCACCGCTGAAGTTCTTATCGTGGAAGACAGCGTTTCTTGTGGCCATCACCTCCGCATGACGAGTGAAAGAGATCAAGGCCCTCGTCTGTAAACCTCCATACCTGACATTCCACGAGACAAGGGTAGTGCTGAGGACGCACCCCTCCTTAATGCCCAAGGTGCTGTCGGACTTTCATCTCAACGAGCCCTTGGTGTTACCGGTTTTCTTCCTGTCGCCGGCTAAGAGGACTTTGCACTTGCTGGATATAGCTAGAGCGCTGAAGTTCTACGTGGACCGCACAAAGAGTTTCGGGAGGACTTCACAGCTGTTTGTGAACTTTGGACCTGTGAACCAAGGGAAGGCCCTCTCAAACTTCCATTTCCAGATGGCTCTCCGGCTGCATCATGCACTGTCACCGGTTGGCAAACTGACCGTTGCCCGGCCGTCTGAGAGCCCATTCAACTACAGGGATCACTGCTACCACGATGTTCCTGTCTGGTGTGCCCCTGCTGGACATCTGCAGGGCTGCTATGTGGAGGTCGACGCACACCTTCACGAGATTCTACTGCGTCGACCGGGATTCCAGGGAGGAGTCATAGTCGGCCAAGGAGTGCTGCGCAACCTGTTCGTTTGAAGGTGAGCCTGGTGAGGAGCTAAAAGATGCTTAATGTTGAGCCTTGCCACCTCCCGTGGATGTGCATGTGTGTACTGCTATGTATTCTTGTATTCATGAGCAAGTGAATCCATGTCGGACCCCATGCTGGAGAAGGAACAAGTTACTTACCTGTAACTGTTGTTCTCCGGCATGGGTCTGGCATGGATTCACATGCGAACCCTACCTCCAACCCCTCTGCGGCTCTTCTCTTGGTCCTACTGCCACTTTATGTGCTACCAAATCTGAAGATGGCTGCCAGAGGAAGGGCTTAGGTAGAGGGTAGTCATTGGCTGGGGGCAGTATGACCCAGAGACCAGTGATTGGTTACTACTACGAAAGACAGATCAGAAACGAAACTGATACTGATTATTAGTAGAAAGACAGTTCAGAAACAAAACTGATTTTTTCTTTACCGAGGATTCCTAGCCTGACTGGGAATATTCATGAGCATGTGAATCCATGCCAGACCCATGCTGATGGATTGCCTTTTAATGAAGAAGGGATTGGTATATGAATATTAATAGCGGATAGTCTTTTTAAATTATTTATTAACATGGTTCAAAACTTCAACCTGAAAACATTATAAAACTAAGTTTGTTTATATATAATTCTAAAACCTGTAACACCTTGATTAAAAATCTAAAAACATTAGAATAGATGAACTGTCATGGTTCATGAAAGTTTTCAGATTACCTTGAGGTGTATAAATAAATGTAGGTGTGGCATGATTTAAAGGGACCGAAGGAAATTCCAAAATGTAATAAATAATTTAGTGGTGCTTTGTTTAAAGAAATGTATTGACTTATCTGAAGTGTTCTAAAGTTTGTAGAAGAATGTCTTTCTTTTTGCAGGAGTTGGACATATGATAATTAAGTGTTTAATGTTTGTGGTTCCATGGAATTATGGCAAAATCTACACGCCTTTTTTGAAGGTGTTGGCGGTTAGATTCCTGTTGGTCAGCCATAAATTGAAGTGTACTCATAAATTTACTATGTTAATTTTGGATATGGAAACATTTGGAGGTATATAGGTTTGATTGTAAAGTTTCAGTTTTTTGAACAATTTGTGTGAGTTGCACGCTGGCCAAGTAGTTTGCCAGTCATGGAACGAGTCTGAGCTTTGATCCATTTGCATTGGCTTTTAAGAGGTTAATCGATGTCTGCCTGAGCCATTATTAAAAGACAATGCTTCTTCCATGCATTTAAAGATTGATTTGATTGATCTGCAAGAGTCTAGAGGATATTTGTATAGCAAGAGGTGTACTGCCCATAGCCCATCTACCAGATTTGCAGGCTAGAATCTTGGAGACTTATTTGATCTTCCTGCACCCTCGTAGATTATTTCAAATATTCTACTGATATATATATAAAGCAAATGGGCTTATCCTTATTCAATTTCTCCAGCATGGGGTCTGGCATGGATTCACATGCTCATGAATATTCCCCGTCGTCAGGCTGGGAATCCTCGGTAAAGAAAAATCAGTTTCGTTTCTGATCTGTCTTTCGTAGTACTAACCAATCACTGATCTCTGCGTCATACTGACCACAGCCAATGACTGCCATCTCCCTAAGCCCCGCCTCTGGCAGCCATCTTCAGATTTTTACCGCGCGTTCAAGTGTTGGGAATCCTCGTGCTTAGCTCTCGAACTTTTGCTGCGTGTTTCGCGCTTTTTCAGGTGAAATTTCACATTTTTTTGGTTAAACGAGCCTCAAGCTCCACCGTTTCTACTTCCATTAACGGGTACCCGTTGCGGGATTTTCCTACGCCCCTCAAGGGTGAAGATTTTGTCGAATCAACCTCTTGGAGGATTCCAGAAGGTTTGCGGCCTACTTCGAGATAGCCCAGGACGCGAGTTCGTCACCCGGACCCAAGCTGTTTCGCAGCTGCCCTGGATGCGGGCTGCAGAATGTGTTTAAGGAGGACGAACATTCGCGATGCCTCTACTGTCATGTAGAGAAGGACTGCCAGTTCTGCAAGAACTTGTCGGAGCGGACCATGAGGGACCGTCGATCCCGTCTCGCCAGCTGGTTGGAGAAGGGCTCAACGGGTGAGAAGAAGAAAGGGTCCGAGCGGGCTTCTAAGTCCTGTGCGGGCGTCCCGGCGACGGGGGCCCAACACCAGGCCAAGCGCCGCGAGTCCGCTGGCTCTGGGAGCGCCGAAAGGTCGGGCTCTTCGGTCGCCAGGCAGGGCGCACCTTCCCCGGCACCGCCAACCACGAGCCAGCGGTTCGGGGAAGAGGAAGTCCGAGACCCCGGGTAAGCTTCGGGAGAAGCCCCGTCCGATCTCGGGAGAGGGGGAGCGAGGCGTCGCCCCTCCCCCTGAGGAGAAGGCCCAGGACGCACATAAGGTGGTGAAGGCCCCTACCCAGCAGGCAAAGGCCTCTATCGAGGCGATCGCGTCGACTCTGGCCAAGCCAGCAGAGACCGCCTCCGGGACTAGTGTTTCCCTGCCGCCAAGGAGGGAATCCTCTTTTCAGCCCATCGTCATGGCCCCCATGATGGAAAAGGGGGTGGGGGGGGCGGTAGCCTCCTCGAGCTCGGAGTCAGCCTCGGAGGGGGAACTGACCGAGGTTGTGAGGAATCTCGAAGTCCAAATCGAGAAGGTTCGATCCTGCAAGGAAGAGCCTCGGGAGATAACCGAGGAAGACGATGGCGAGGAAGAGCAGCCTTCCCTTCCTGCGCAGCCGGAACCTAGGGCTCAGGATAGCTCGGCGGCCATTTTGTTTGCGATCCAGTCCTTATGCTCTGAGATAAGGACGAGATTACCACGGCCCAGGCCGGAGGACCCGCAACCTGGCCCGTCGGGAAGTCCTCAGAACAAACGACTGAGGACCCAACCCTCTCCTCCGCTCGCCCCCGTAAGGTCTGCAGTTCCCTCCTCATCCTCCCACGAGTCGGGAGATGACGGTGCGGTGGGCTCGACGACGGGTTCTGAGGGCGACGACGGAACGGGTCTCCCGTCGCACGGGCCTCTCCGCCCGACGAGATTGGCTCATTCCATGCCATGATAACCAGGGTGTCCGAATTGTTCCAGCTCTGCCCGGAGGAGCAGAAAAAGGAAGGTTTCCTCTATCAGCGCCGGGAGGCCAAGAGGAAGACTGTCATTGCGGTGCCTCTAATCGATGACATCTGGGAGGAGGGCCTGTCGGTACTCAAGAACCCCTCCACGGCACCAGCCAAACGGGACCGGTACGAGAAGTACCGGGTCCCCGAGACCGCTCCCCTGTGCCTCAGGGCCCAGCCAATGCCAGACTCGGTCGTCTCGGCGGCGGCGAAGAAGAAAGCGGCAGGGTCAGGAGCCTCAACGTCTAATTCCCCTCCGGACGGCGAGGGAAGGAAGTTGGACGCCATGGGGCGACGGGTCATTTCGTCGGCGACGACGATCAAAGCGGCCAACGCCCTGGCGATCGTGGCCCGTTACGACAGGGAGCTCTGGTTTAAGCTGGCCCCCCATATTGGACTTCCTACCGGACAAGAGGTCCGAGGTCCTGGAAATACTTCAAGAAGGCGAGGTGGCGTCGGACCACGCCATAACGGCGGCAACTGATATTGCCGATACCGGATTCCGCCAGCTGGGCAACAGTTTGCCTACGACGACGGGGTTGGCTCCGGGCGACCGACTTCCGTCAGGACATCCAGACCAGGGTGTTGGACATGGCGTTCGACGGCAGCAACTTGTTCGTGAAGGTGGTGGACGAATCCCTCCAAGCCATAAAGACGGTCACGGAGACGGCCTGCGCCCTAGGAGCCCTTCAGCAACAATGGCCCTTTCGGAGCTCCGGAGGCAGACAGGGGGCCTCCAAGGGATCCAGTGGTGGCTCGTCGTCCTACCGCCAGGCGGCACGCTCCTCATCTCAGGAGGCCTACAGGGGTCGCGGCAAGCAGGATGCGCCTTGTCGGCAATGTGGCCAGGGCGGCAAGGCCACCACCTCCAAGCAGGACTGAACGGCCATGGCCCCGGGCCCCCACCGAAGCACCCCGGTGGGAGGCCGGCTGACGAAGTTCGTCGGCGTGTGGAAGTCCATCTCCATCGACCGTTGGGTGCTGGATACCCTGGCAAGAGGACACTATCGAATTCCTGAAGAAGTGCCCCCACGTTCCACCTGTGGCCAGGAAGGAAAATCACGTCCCGCAACTGCTGTTGGAAGTACGGGCGATGCTCAGGAAAGGCGCCATCGAGCTCGTCCCGAAGAGGCTCCGGGTTGTACTCAAGGTACTTCCTCGTCAGGAAGAAGACGGGCGGCTGGCGCCCCATCCTGGACCTTCGTCGTTTGAACAAATACATCAGGTCACAAAAGTTCAGGATGGTCACCCTCCAGCACGTGCTGGGACAGATGGAGGAAGGCGACTTTCTATCGTCGCTGGACCTGGAGGATGCATACTTCCACGTTCCCATCCTCAAAAGTCACCGAAAGTTCCTCAGGTTCGTCGTCCAGGGACACCACTACCAATTCAGAGCACTGCCGTTCGGATTGAAGTCGCCCCCCAGGGTCTTTACCAAGTGCCTAGCATCTGTGGCGGCACGGCTGCGCCTGCAGGGGATTCACGTCTACCCCTACCTGGACGACTGGCTCATCCGCTCAAGGACGAGGGAACTCGCCGTCGAACACACTGCGAGGACCGTCCAGCTACTCACAGACCTGGGATTCGCAATAAATTACCCAAAGTCCCACCTGGTGCCATCGCAGGTGGCCCTGTTTCTGGGAGTGATGCTCGATAGTTAGGCGCCTGGCGGCACCGTCGGAAGAACGGACGAAGACCATTCTGGGCAAAGTGCAGCGCCTGCTAGCCACGGACGTGGCCAGGGTGAGGTCCATCAAGTCCCTCCTGGGGATGATGTCCTCTTGCATCTACCTGGTGCGCCTCTGCAGACTATGGATGCGCCCTTTTAATTTCTCGACGCCCGTTGGATGCAGGCGACGGGCACCTTCGAAGACAGGGTCCCCCTCAACGAGGTGTTCCGGCGGGCGATTCAGTGGTGGGGCGTTCGAGCGCACCTCACGGCGGGCAAGGACTTTCAGACGCTGGCGTACCAGGAGACGGTGACGACGGACGCTTCCCTGGAGGGTTGGGGCGCCCACACCGGAGATCTCCACGCAAGAGGCCTCTGGCTCCCGGAGGAGAAGCTCCTGCACATCAACATCCTGGAACTCTGAGCCGTGTTCTGGGCTCTCAAATCGTTCCTCCCGTCGCTCAAGGGCAAGGTGGTGCGGATCTTCACGGACAACACTACAACAATGTTTTACATACGGAAGCAGGGAGGCACCAGATCCCCAGCCAAGGAGGCACAGGATCTGTGGCACTGGGCGGTCGCCCAGGGGATGTTCCTGGTTCCCTTCCACCTGGCAGGAGAAAGAAACACCATCGCCGACTCGCTCAGCAGGGAGCTGCGCGCGTGTCACGAGTGGGAGCTGCGCCAGGATCAGGTGGATCAACTCTTCCGACAATGGGGCAAACCCCAAATCGACCTGTTCGCAACAGCGACGAACTCTAAGTGCATGAGGTTCGCCAGCAGGTTTCCCCAGCCGAGAAGCATGGGTGATGCGTTCTCGTTCCCCTGGGACGGCCTATACCTGTATGTGTTCCCTCCCCCCCCCCCCCCCCGTTGCCGTTGCTGCTTCGACTCCTCAACCAGCTCAAGAGGTCCCGGTGCAGGATGATCCTCGTCTCACCGGCGTGGCCGAGGCAGATCTGGTTCCCGGACCTTCTGGGCTTGTCAACGTCCCCACCCATCAAGCTGTCGGCGGACGCGGATCTTCCCTCCAGAGAAGGAGGCACCATCTTCCACCACGACCCGGCGTCGCTGAACCTGGAGGCTTGGCTCCTGCAGCGCTAGAGTTTGGAGGGTACGATATACCGGCCGACTGCAGAGAGGTTCTTGCAAAGGCCAGGGTGTCCTCGACTCTCAAATGCTACGGTCACAAGTGGAAGACGTTCTCTATCTGGTGCTGAGCACAGAAGATCAACCCCCTACGGATTACGGCCCCTCAAGTGCTGCTGTACCTGCTATCGCTGGCGAAGGCTGGGCTAGCCCATGCCTCCATTAAGATTTATCTGGCGGCGATCTCCAGATATACCAGAACCACAGGACGGACGCCCCTGTGGTCCCATCGACTGGTAAAAGAGTTTATGTAAGGACTGTTCCGGTCGTTCCCGCCGGTGAAGGCCCTGGCCCTGGCGTGGGAACTTAACGTGGTGCTGACCAGGCTCATGGGGGCCCCCATTCGAGCCGATGCACTCCGCACCGATGAAGCTTTTGTCGTGGAAGACTGCATTCCTGGTGGCCATTACCTCTGCACGACGAGTGGGAGAGATCCAGGCCCTATCCTGCAAAGCACCATACTTGACTTTCCATGCCTCGAGGGTGGTGCTTAGGACGCACTCCTCCTTTATGCCCAAGGTGCCGTCGGACTTCCATCTTAACGAGCCCCTGGTGTTACCTGTTTTCTTCCCGTCGCCTTCGTCGCCGGCCGAGAGGACTTTGCACTCGGTGGATGTGGCTAGAGCGCTGAAGTTCTACGTGGACCACACGAAGAGTTTTCGGAATACATCACAGCGGTTTGTGAACTTTGAACCTGTGAATCAAGGGAAGGCTCTCTCGAAGTCTTCTATTTCCAGATGGCTCTCAGGCTGCATCATGCGCTGCCACAGGTTGGCTAACCGACCGCTGCCAGGCCGTCCGAGAGCCCATTTGACCAGAGCGATCGCTGCTACTACGGCGTTCCTATCTGGTGTGCCCCTGCTGGACATCTGCAGGGCTGCTACGTGGAGGTCGACGCACACCTTCACGAGATTCTACTGCGTCGATCGGGATTCCAGGGAGGAGTCCAGGGTCGGCCAAGCAGTGCTGCGCAACCTGTTCGCTTAAGGTGAGCCTGGTGAGGAGGTAAGAGATGCTTAATGTTGAGTTGTTGTATTGCTTAATGTTGAGCCTTTTGCCACCTCCCGTGGTTGTGCATGTGTGTACTGCTATGTATTCTCTTATTAATGAGCATGTGAATCCATGCCAGACCCCATGCTGGAGAAGGAACAAGTTACTTACCTGTAACTTGTTCTCCAGCATGGGTCTGGCATGGATTCACATGCGAACCCTCCCGCCTACCCCTCTGCGGCTCTTCACTTGGTCATACTGCCACTTCACGCGCTACCAAATCTGAAGATGGCTGCCAGAGGCGGGGCTTAGGGAGATGGCAGTCATTGGCTGCGGTCAGTATGACGCAGAGATCAGTGATTGGTTACTACTACGAAAGACAGATCAGAAACGAAACTGATACTGATTTTTCTTTAACGAGGATTCCCAGCCTGACGACAGGGAATTTTCATGAGCATGTGATTCCATGCCAGACCCATGCTGGAGAACAACAGTTACAGGTAAGTAACTTGTTCCTTCTCATGCCTCCTGTAAAAATAGATTTTACAGAAGTAGGCTCCTTCTGATGGAATACTGGACATGAATCAGTCTGGTTTTAAGAAACCAGGGGGCACGCCTCTGTTACACCAAGAACAATTTTAAAAATGCCAGACATGGTTTTTATCCAGCATGGATTCAAATGCTCATGAATGTTCAGTCAGGCTGGGAATCATCAGTAATGGAAGAAAAACAATCACTGTCCTCTGGGTCATACTGCCCCCATCCAGTGATGGTCCTCTCCCTACCATCTGAATGTACTGAATGCTTACTGCATGTTGGGAGTCCTCGTTGCTCTGAGCTAATTTTGTGTTTTTGTCAAATTGTAAACATTTGATGGATTTTTTTTTTTTTTTGGTTTGATCATTTTCGCCGAAGGACAGATCTGCAGCAGTGATCTGCTACTGAAGATCATGCACTGTCCGATCGTCATCGAAGTTTTGAGAAAGCCCTGGCCTTGGGCCTACTTTGTGCCTTTCAGCCTTGATGGAAGAGAAGGAAAGTCAAAGCCTCTTCAAACTGTGTTGTGATTATGAAACGTCTTCGTGAAAGATTGGCATCATAAATGCATAGTCCTCTTTCCTCCTCAGTCCACTGAAATGACAACATGGCCAACATAATGGAGACCGCAGCCCCAACCGCGATGCCCGAATGGGAGGCAGAATGGGCTAGAGCAGGCACCCCTGAAATTAAGCTCTTTGGGAAATGGAGCACTGAAGATGGTCACATCAATGACATTTCCTTGCAGGATTACATTGCTGTCGAGGCGAAATACGCAAAATACCTATCCCACAGTTCCCATTGTCCCTCAGTCTCCATGATGATGCATCGGTGTACCGATGGCAAGAAGTTGATGACTGTGCGCATTGTGAAGCATGTGTTTGAAATCATCCATCTGCTCACCAGAGAGAATCCCCTTCAGGTCCTGGTGAATGCCATAATCAACAGTGGCCTCGTGAGTATTCCACCCGTATCGGCCGTTCTGGTACTGTTAGGAGGCAGGCTGTGATGTATTGCTGCTTTGTCGGGTCAATTGGGCAGTTTGGCTGCTCTGTACAGGGGCTCTGGAAGCTGCTTTCCGTAACATGAAAACGATTGTGGAGTGTGGCTGATCAATGCTGCTAAGGGATCCTCTAACTCCTATGGCATCAAGAAAAAAGATGAGCTGGAACGTGTGGCCAAGTCCAACCGTTAATCAATGCTCTTTGTTCAAGGTCTTGTAATAAACTAATATTTTTTTAAAAAATGCTTATAGTGCCTGCATCCAGACCATGAGGGATGCAAGGTGTGCTGTGGTTTCTTGAAGAAAACCAAAAAAGACTGCTACGGCAGACATGTC
The DNA here is from genome assembly GCF_040938575.1 of Ambystoma mexicanum. NCBI lineage: Eukaryota > Metazoa > Chordata > Amphibia > Caudata > Ambystomatidae > Ambystoma > Ambystoma mexicanum. The sequence continues at coordinate 386,751,205 of NC_090921.1, forward strand.
AGCATGTGGCTCAAGTCGAGCAAAGCCTCCGACTTGGCCTCGGGGCAGGGTTGTGCCTAATCTAGGACTGCCCAGACCTGAGGATTAAACTCTCTGGGAGGTCGAGATCCTTTGACGCCCTGCTTGGGGTCCAAGAGAAGGCCAAACTCCGCCACTGCAGCTCTACTAGGTTTGCCACTGTTGTGGGTCAGGCACAAGGCTGTCTCCACAGTGAGACTGCCAACGAAGGGGGCATCTTTAAAGAGAAAGTCCCCCACTCAAACACTCTGTCCATGGATAAACTGATTAGGGACAAGTCTGGAGAGAACACGTCGAAACTGGTTAAGACCTTGCAGAATGTCAGGTCAACTGTGCCGTCAACGAAAGCAACGATTAGCACATGGTCGAAGTAAATGATGTCCTCTACAGCAGCGCTGAAGGAGATTGGGTCCATGAAGGAAGTGACAACTCCATGGGTGTCCTTACCCCCCGAGGCGGGCCACAGCTGCGGAGGCAGTGACCTCTCTGCGGTCAGGGAAAGACCCAGCGACCGCACCGACCCAGCAACCTCCTGTGAAGGTGAGATGTCCATCCGGTGGAACTTCCCCTGTACGTGGACCATTGGGCTGCTCCAGATAGGCCAGAGCAGATCTACTCAAGTACTGATGCAGGAGATCATGATCTGTACAACAGTTACTACAGATCATGAAGGGGGAGGATCTGGGGGTTGTGGACATGCGTCCCCTGCTTGCAAGAGAAGATGCGTCGGCCCAGACCCAACTCCACTGGCTCCTTTCACCCCTAGACTTAGAGACGTGTTGCGGGACATTCTAATGACCCAGCACACACTGTTCACTGAAATCCAGCGGAGAATGCCGCCACTAGGACCTGTGCCTCCATGGGAGAGACTAGCACCTCTGAGGGCGAGCTCACCCCTCCTGCGGAAGAGGAAGTCTGTGGTCCTTGGTGTCATCTGACTCCTCCAGCACCTGTTCGTGAGATGACCCCACCTGGAGCCCCGGCTCTGCACACTGACTATTTCATTGTGGCTGTAATAGGGCCCTCCCCACCTGTTGAAGTTGCAACCATTCATTTGTCATGTCGAGGACCTCTGAACTGTTTCAGTTGGTTCCTGAGGAGGCGATAGGTTTCCTGTACCATTGGGAGGCCTAGCTCTAATGAGAAACCAAAGTATGACTCGACCAAGCAGGAGAGATTGTAGAAAAAGTACAGGGTTCCAGATTCAGCTCCCAAGTGCTTACGGTCTCAGCCCTCGCTTGATTCGATGGTCTTGGTTGCAGTCAGGAAGCACTCGGCGAACCAGTCATCGGCAGCCATGGTTCCTCCGGACCAGGAGGGGAAGAAACTGGGTGCAATGGAAAAGAGGCTAATTTCTACAGCAGCCTCTACCAACAAGTCGGCTAATGGCCTAGCCATTTTGTCCTGATATGACTGGGAACTATGGTTCAAGCTGGGCCCTATTCTGAAGTTTCTGCCCGAAGACAAGAAGGTCAAGGCACTCGACTCTTTGAGGAAGGGGAAGTGGCCTCTGATCATGTTATCACAGTGGACATCACGGACATGGTTTTCTGCCAGGTGGAGAATATTTCTTTTTTTGCTTGGCGGCAACCCAAATCCAAATCCGGCGTGTACATAGAAATGAAACCCAGGTGCTTGAAAATTCATCGGCTCTCCCCTGGTTTTCCTAATTAGCCTACCCTCTCATCAATAAGCCTCATGCCAGTGAGTAGGCACACCATTATGGGTGTCCCTGCGTCAAGGTTGGTTGAGGGCAACAGACTTCTGCCAGGATGTTTGAACAAAGGTGCTTGATATGCTGTTCGACAGGGAGAACCTCTTTGGAAAGGCAGTCGACTAGTCTTTGCAGGCAATAAAGACCAACATGGCATGTTCCCTGGGAATTTTGCAGCAGCGACGGTCGTCCTTTCGCTCTTCCAGGGGAAAACCAGGAAGTTCTTCCAATGATTGTACCGGCAGCCTTCACGTTCCTCAAGAAAGCATACAGGGGTTGCTCTCTAGGCAGTGTTGGACCGCTGCGACGCCCAAGCAGGCCTGAACTGGCTGTTGGCCCCACTTGTGCACCCTAGTGGGTGGCTGGCGAAGTTCATCAGCATGTGGGACAAGTTCACCATGGGTGCTGGATGCTCTTGGACAGGGGCACGCCTTGGAGTTTCAATGCAAGTGTCCTCATATCCTGCCGATTCAGCAACAAGACAACACAGACCACAGGTTCTGCAAGAGGTGGCCATGTTACAGAAAGGGGGTGGGCAATAGAACCTGTCCCCCAGTCTCCTTGGTATATTCCAGATACTTTCTGGTTTGAAACAAAACGGGGTTATAGGCCGATCCTGGATCTCTGTCCGAATGGTCACGGTGTAACATGTACTAGGCCAACTGGAGCAGGGAGATTTTTGACGTTTAATCTGGTGGATGCCTTCTCCAGCATTGGATCTTTCATGGATTCACATGCTTAGAATATTCCCCGTCTTCAGACTGGGACCCCTCGGTACACATATATTGCCTTTTCCTATAGGAAAACTTCCAACACTTTTGTGTCCTATCTACGTCCTTTTAGGACCCGCCTACGCATGCTCCGTAGGCCGTCCCAGTATAAGAGGCCCGCCCCCGCGGCTCCCCTTCAGATTTCAACCGTCTCCAAAGTAGTGGGATCTCCTCGCGTCGTCTTACTATTTTGTACAAGGTTGTGTACCTGGAGTTGGAGTTGGGGGAAATTTTTCCCCATGTCAGGAAAAGCGCTGTTCCGTCCGTGCGCGACGTGCGGCTTGAAAAAAAGGACGAGAGCGGGAGAATAGCTGGCCCGGCAGACCTCTGGCTACAAGTGGTTGACAAGTCGTCGACGAGGGGATCCGGAATTGATGCAATGTCGTCCGGGGGGGACGGGTGAGCCCCTCTTCTCAATCCTCAATCTGTTTTGTCGTTGGAGATTCTGTCCACGCTCCAGTCTTTAGTACAGTCGTTGGACCAGAGGCTACCTCAGGTAAACCTGCCACAGTCACCCGTCGACGAGCCGGGCCCGTCCCGTCCACCGACGCACTTACGCACGCCAATCTCAGCACCACTGGCATCCCAAGAGGAAGGTGAGCTGCCAGATTCGGAGTCTGACAGGGGAGCCATGTCGGATATCTCATCCCCCCCTCCAGGGATCCAACCTGGGAGTCAGAGGTGGAGTTAGAAACCCCAAGAAGCCCAGCTCACCCGTCCCCCTCCGGACGACATTGCATCATTCCATTCTATGATGGAGAAGGTGTGTAAGGAATTTGGTTTGTCCCAGGAAGAACAGAAAGGACTGTTTTGTTCGACCACATGGATAAGAGAAGGTCAGTGTTCTCAATACCCATAGTAGACCACGTGTGGAAGGAGGGTTTGCAGACAATGCGTCACCCCTTTTCGGAGCCGGCAGTGAAAGGACGCCTTGAGAAAAAGTTTAAGGCTCCAGAGTCTACCCCAAGTTTTTTATCCTCCCAGCCAACGCCTGATTCTGTGGTGTTGTCGGCAGCGGCGAGGAAGGTTAAGGCCCAGCACAAGTGCACGACTCCGCCTGAAAACGAGGCAAGACATCAGGATGCCTCTGGCAAAAAAGTGCTATCCGTGGGAGAAACTACAGTAAAGGCTGCAAACTCTCTGGCTATTGTAGCCAGATACGACAGAGAAATGTGGCACAGGCTGGCGCCGTTGCTGCATCATCTTCCGGAAGAGCATAGGAAGGCAGCGATGTTACTTGTCCGAGAGGGTGAGGAAGCCTCCAATCACGCAATAAACATTGCGGTTGACCTCGCTGAGTCGGGCTTCAAGCAAGTCAATAATGGGGTCTTATTACGACGACAGTCATGGCTTAAGTGTACCTACTTCAGACCAGAGTTACAATACAAAGTATTAGATATGCCCTTTGAGGGGGACCTTCTATTCGGAGAGAAGGTAGACTAGGCCCTAAAGGGAATGAAAGAGGACTTGGACACGGCACGTTCATTGGGTGCCCTCCAGAGTGGCCGAAGCTACAAGTCTTTTTGTCCCTTTAGAGAGGGGCTTCAGGTAATTCCAGATTCTCTGCGTCGGGAGACAGATCCTTTGGTATGTCGGCTTACCCCTCCCAGGGATACAGGCGTGCTTCCCAAACTGCAATCCGACGCCGGAACTTCCAGACGTCCAGGAAGAGACAATCCTATCCGTCGTCGTCGAGAGACAAGCAAAATAAAGATCAGCAATGACGAACAACACACCATTCTGGGGGGAAGAGTATCAGCCTATGTCGACGAATGGGAACGAATAACGATGGATCAATTGGTGCTGGACACTATAAGGAACGGGCACTCTCTACAATTCAAGCACAGCCCTACGCACATTCCACCTGCGTCCACCGCTCATTCCCATCTGAGGATTCTGCAACAAGAGGTAACACTCATGTTAGCAAAGGGCGTGATAGAATTAGTTCCAACATCACAGAAAGGTCAAGGAGTCTACTCAAGATACTTCGTCGTAAAAAAGCGTCCCATTTTAGACTTACGCGATCTCAACAAGTCTTTAAAGAGCCTGAAATTCAAAATGCTCACGCTGCAAGAAGTGATCTGAACCGTTCAAGAAGGGGATTTTCTAGCGTCCCTGGATTTACAGGATGCGTACTTCCATATTCCAATGTGTCGGAAACACAGGAAGTTCCTGAGGTTTGTAATCGGGCGGACTCACTACCAGTTCTTCCCTTTTGGCTCAAGACCTCCCCCAGAACGTTCACGAAATGCCTGGCCCCAGTAGCGGCCTGGCTAAGGAAGCAAGGCCACCACGTATACCCATACCTCGACGACTGGCTGGTAAGGGGATCCTCCCCAGCTCCGACCAACACAAGTTTGCAAGCCACCATGCAGCTTCTACAACAGCTGGGATTTGCCATAAACTTCGAAAAATCCTCTCTGCGGCCATCGAGAACGTTGGTGTTCCTGGGGGCACAGTTAGAGACCCAGTCGGGGCTAGTGAAGCCTTCCCTCGACATAATCTCAAAACTCAATCAGCTGGCGATCCGATTACGACGAACCACCAGGCTCTCAGTGAGGAAATACGTTTCGGTCCTAGGAACCATGGCATCCTGCATCCATCTGGTGGCAAACTGTCGCCTATTCATGAGGCCAGTCCAGGAATTCCTCGCGGACCGATGGACACAGGCCCAAGGATCGTGGTCAGACAAGATAACCATCAACGACGACAAGCTGCTTCGGACCCTTCAGTGGTGGCAGAGTTTCCACAATCTGAACAACGGTGTACCCCTACAGGAACCGGAGTTCCAGCTAACCATAGTCACGGATGCGTCACTAACCGGATGGGAAGCTCACACGGGTACTCTTCAAACGCAAGGTCGTTGGTCTCAAACGGAGTCACTCCTACACATAAACGTGTTAGAGCTCAGAGCAGTACGATGGGCCTTGAAGGCATTCCTACCACACATCAAGGGATCGAGAGTACGAGTGCTGACGGACAATACGACGGCCATGTTTTATGTGAGAAAACAAGGAGGGACGCGATCAAGGACTCTTTCCATATAGGCCCAGAAAACATGGCATTGGGCATTAAAGCACGAGATTTCCATCGTGGCTCACCATCTCCCGGGAGTGAGAAATTCGCAAGCAGATTCCCTCAGCAGAAGGATGGCCCAGATAAACGAATGGGAAATGGACACAGTTCAGCTGATGAAAGTTTTCGAGAAATGGGGTCACCCCGCACTGGACGTTTTCGCAACCATGGAAAACAAGAAATGCGAGCAATTCGCAAGCAGATGGCCTCAGGAGGATTCCATGGGGGAGGCATTCTCCTTCCCATGGACGGACATGTTCCTTTATGCTTTTCCTCCGTTTCCCCTCATACAGAGGACATATACAGTGGATACGCAGATACAGTTGCCGGGTAATTCTAGTGGCACAGTACTGGCCGCGGCAACCGTGGTTTTCCGACCTGCTTCACCTGTCGCTGGAACATCCAATAGCGTTTCCGAGAGTCCCGAACCTACTGTCTCGGGACAAAGGCACGGTGTGGCATCACGACCCGGACAGTCTCAACCTTACAGCCTGGCTCCTGACTTTTCGGAGTTCGGTGCCTCAGACGTTTCAGAGGATTGTCAGAAAATTCTGCAGGCGGCTCGGGCCCCTTCTACCAACAAATCTTACACCTATAAGTGGAGGAGGTTCTGTGAATGGTGTAGAGGATAACAAGGCCTACAGCCGTTGAAGGTGACTCCGGAGCAAGTTCTACCTTACCTGCTTCTCTTGGCGGAGGGGGGTTTATCTTTCACATCGATAAAGGTGCACCTGGCGGCCATCTCTAGGTTCACGAGGAAGAGACGGTCGTCTCCTCTATTCAGCGACAGACTTGTGAAACACTTCATGAGGGGTTTATTTCGAACTTTTCCCCCGGTAAAGCGTTTCCCACCAACATGGAGTCTCAACATAGTGTTGGCAGGCTTAATGAAACCACCCTTTGAGCATATGGCCACGTCGGACATGAAATTCATATCGTGGAAGTTGGCATTCTTAATTGCTATCACATCAGCTAGGAGAATCTCGGAACTGCAAGCGTTGGTCGTAGACCCGCCATACCTAAGATTCTTTAAAGACAAGGTGGTCCTGGCAACTAATCGTACGTTTGTCCCAAAAGTTCCTACAGTGTTTCACAAACACTCGTCCATTGTTCTCCCTCCTTTCTTCGCGACCCCATCATCGGCAGAAGAAAAAGCTCTTCATACCTTGGACGTTAAGAGGGCCCTGAAATTTTACCTACATCATACACAGGAACTCTGGTTTACTCGACAACTGTTCATCGCATATGGTCCGTTGACGAGAGGAAAAGCAATCTCCAAGCAAGGATTGGCTCGATAGGTCTCATCGACGATTGCGTTTTGCCACTCCAAGGTCGGAAGGCCGCTGCAAGGGCATCCTAGAGCCCATTCTACGAGATCAACGTCCTCCTCAGCAGCATTATGAGCAGGAATTCCGCTAACGGACATATGCCAGGCTGTGGCATGGTCAGTGCCCCACAGGTTTACCCGCCACTACTGCCTTGCCAGGCAGCATGCGGACGAGGTGCAGATGGGAAGAGCAGTCCTGCGCCATCTGTTTCAATAAGGTAAGCTCCACACTGTGGAGAGTTTTGTTTTTCTACCTTTTGGTTACCGTATGCTTTATGGGGGTATGGTTATATGAGTAACCTTATTTCTGGTGTACCTATGCATTGTGTATTGTGGTGAGGGTATATTACATTACATTCTTACCGCCGTTTTCAGGTGTTACTGCTATACAATCTATTCTAAGCATGTGAATCCATGAAAGATCCAATGCTGGACAAGGGAATAGTTTCTTACCTGTAACTCCATTTCTCCAGCATTGGTATCTTTCATGGATTCACATGCGCCCGCCAGCCTCCCCAGAATGCAATGTATTTGCTTGATAAGTTTAACCCTTCCTACTTTGGAGGGGCCGAAATCTGAAGGCGAGCCGCGGGGGTGGGCCTCTTATACTGGGACGGCCTACGGAGCCTGAGTAGGCGGGTCCTAAAAGAACGTAGATCGGACACAAAAGTGTCGGAAGTTTTCCTATAGGAAAAGGCTATATATGTGTACCGAGGGGTCCCAGTCTGACGACAGGGAATATTCTAAGCATGTGAATCCATGAAAGATACCAATGCTGGAGAAATGGAGTTACAGGTAAGAAACTATTCCCTTCTTCCACATCCCCATTCACAAGAAACACAAAGTTCCTGAGATTTGTAGTTCAAAGTCAGCACTACCTGTTCAAGGCTTTGCCCCAAGGGTTTTCACAAAGTGCCTGGGCCCGGTGGCAGCACATACAAAGTATCGACATCTACCCCTACCTGCATGACTGGCTGCTGTGTTCCCGCTCACACACTGGCAAGCTAGCACAAATCGGAAACTGTATGTCTGCTGGCAGAGTTGGGGTTTTCCATAAACTATCCAAAGTCTTGCTTAACACCATCTCAGGAAATGCTGTTCCTAGGTGCCAGACTCAACAGTGACTTGTTTTGCGTCACCCTTGGGGAAGAGGGTGAGAGTGGGAGCACCCACCAGACAGTTCCGCGCCAGAGACCGATGGCAACCGGAAGATAAGGACCGCCACATCAAAGTCCTGGAACCTGCTGTCAAAGGGCAAGGTGGTAAGGATCTCTAGACACTACCAAAATGGTCTACATCTGGAAAAAGGGCAGGACCCGCTCACCAGCAATTTCCAAGGAGGCCCAGGACCTGTGGCGCTGAGTCATTTGTCAATGTTCCTTGTCCCGTTTCACCTAGTGGGAGTCAATAATGCCATTGCAGACTAGCTGTGCAGGGAATGATCTTTTTGTGACTGCAGCGACCGCCAAGTGCCAGCGGTTTGCCAGCAGGTTCCCTCAACCAAGAAGCATGGGGGACGCGTTCCCGTGGGAGGGATGGTTCCTGTATTCTTTTTCAGTTGCCACTCCCCTTACGTGTGATCAACACTCCTGCTTTGTCGGTCAGTGGCCCCGTCAATCAGGCTGCCACTGTCTCGCCGTGGGGTGGGGTGGGCGGGTTTGTTTGCATTTATGCATGACTACCCTGAGTCTCTGAACCTGAGGGCATGGCTCCTTCTGCCCTAGAGTTTGGAGGTTATGCTTTACCCGCAGAATGTAAGGACATCCTTCACTGACTCTTCAATGTTTTAGTGCTGCAGACATAAATGGAAACGCTTCTCCGTATGGTGCTGGACTTGCATTACCCTGTTGCTTGTCATGGCCCTGCAACTTCTACCATACTTGCTTTCCTTGGCCAAAGCGGGAATGGCTCACACCTCTATCGAGGTGCATTTCACTGCCATATCCAGCTATACCAGCTCTCCAGGCAGACCTTCGTGGTGTTTTCCTACTAGTCAGAGTTCCTGAAGGGCCTCTTCATGACTTACCTGCCGGTGAAGGCACCTGCTGTGGTGTGCAAGCTCAATCAATGTAGTGTTAACTAAGCTCATGGGAGCTCCTTTCGAACCTATGCATCAGATCCCGCTCAAGTGTCTCTCGTGGAAGACTGCTTTCCTTGTGGCTATCACCTTGGTCAGGGAGATTCAGGCCCTGTCTTACATGCTTCAAGGGTGTGATGGTGTACACACCCCACCTTTTTATGCCAAAGGTGCTGTCGGAATTCCACCTCAATTAACCTTTGTTATTACCTTCTTGCCGAAAGGCTTGTGCATTTGCTGGATGTTGCTTGTGCCTTGAAGTTCTATGTGGCACGTACAAAGAATTTTCTGAAGACTTCTCAGTTGTTCAGTTTTGGACCTGTAAATCATGGTAAGGCCTTATCGAAAGCGTCCATCTCCAGGTGGGTCTCTGGCTGCATCGTGCACTGTCATCGACTGGCTGGCAGGCTACTGCCAGGCCAACCGAGGGGCCCACTACATTTGCAGCCACGCTGGCATTTCTCTCTGGTGTACCCCTGTTTGACATCTGCAGGGCTGCTTCGTGGAGGTCCACTCACACCTTCATGAGGTTCTACTGCATCAACAGGGATTCCAGGGACGAGTCCTGACTCAGCCAAGTGGTGCCATGCAACATGTTTGAGGTGAGTCTGTTCCAGAGTTGAGTGTGAATTGCTTCTGTTGCGTCCTGCCACCTCCTGTGGTTGTGTATATGTATTGCTGTGTAATAGTTAATCATGAACATGTGATTCCATGCCAGACCCATGCTGGAGAAAATAGTTGCTGGTAAGTAAGTTAAACCTTATTGAATAAGGACAACTGAAACAAACTGTCATGGGAATCTTTTTATTAAATTGTACCCAGTTAATGAACATATTATACATTTGCGAACACACAGGTCACAATTCGTATTGGCCAAGATAGCAATTGTACTTCTATATTGACACATTCTGGTGTTTCAGGTAGGGCTGGGTTTTAGCCCCGTTGCTATTTAACTTCTATATATTAGACCTGCCCTATTTCCTAAGCTTTGTAAATGCAATTCTCCAGCATTGAATTGTCATAGATTCACATGCTCCTGAATATTCCCTGTTGTCCAGCTGGGAATCCGCAGTTAAAAAAAAGTTTTGCTTTATCCTGAAAATGGTTCCTCTATAACCAACCCCTGTCCTTTAGGTCATACTGCCCCATCTATTCTCTCTGTGCTAGTCGAGTGTTGTGATATTTTTTTCAAGTTTTCTGATACATTTGATTGTTTCTACTAACCGTTTCACTGTTGCAGTTGACTACTGGCAGAGGGGACCCATTGTCAGTGAAGCTCTACCTCCATCGTCTGATCTTCCCTCCAGGTTTCGGAAGGCCCAGCCTTGGGCCTACTTCACGTCTAGACTGTCTGAGGCAAGCAAGAGAAGACTCTTCAGGGCCTGCGAGCCACCTCTGACTTGGCCTCCGAGCGCAATCTAGGATGGGCTGGTCACAATGAGCATGCTCCTGCTGAGAAAAAGGTTGTCCTTTGAGGATTCCCTTTCCAAGGGATCTAAAAGGGTAAACGCCACACTGCTGATCCCATGCCGGTCCCTGTGGCTATAGGACCTAGTTCAGGAAGGACCTGTTCTGTCTCCGCACACGGTGGACCCTACAGGTGAAGGTTATCCCAGTCATTGGTTGTGCGCTAAACATTTATTTGTTTATTTGCTGTGTATGTTTTGTTGTTCAGTGTGAGGGCAAGTTTTGTGTATGATCAGAGAATGTCCTTTAGAACCTAGTCTAGTTCCGGAACTCCTTGGTAGAGTAGGTTTAGTTAGGTTTTCTTCACACCTTTTGGTATCAATAAAATGTCTTAATTTTGAGAAAATCTCAAGCAGTTATTCACCTATCATTACTGACCCCTCACACCTCCTACAATTTTAAAGTTCTTGATTATCTTCAAAGTGGCTGGTATTCTACTTGCCAGGGCTTCCTTTCATCAGCTTCCTAGATCCCCTTTCATACTCCCCTGCCAGGTAGCTAGCCACAATGTCTTATATTTCCATATGCTTTGAAGGCATTGCCTTGTACACTCCCCTGCCAGGAATCCCTTTCTGGTGGCTTTTAGATCGCCTGGTATACTTCTCTGCCAGGTATCTCTCCCCAAATACTCACTGCCTGATGCACTTCTTTCACCAGGACTACTTCTTGACTTGACTGTCTTTCAATCTAGCGCAGTTGTACTTCTTCACTGCCCTTCTTCTTTATTGGCTTAAGGTTTTACTGGCCCCAACTTTTCCCACATGAAATCTCATACATGGGGACTTATTCAAGTTCTGCCTTTAATGTTCATTAGGGTTTATTTGCTTGTGCTATTGCTTTCTCCAACTTTCCCCACATTGACATCTCGTATATGAGGACTTGTGCAACGTTTGTCTTTGTGCTGTACTTGGTCGGTATTGAAAAGTTCTTATTTACTTTGAAGTTCTTAATTGCTTACATGCATGTCAGAACCCCCCCGGGGCCTCCAGTGGTTCTGGGCAAACCCACCGGTGTCTTGCAGCATTCCCGACCTGTGGCATGTTGTTGCGACGAAGTGGAGAACTTAGTTTTGACTAGTGATGCCAGCTTGAGGGGGGATATGATGTGAATTACTGACGCAAGGGCTTTTGAATGTGGGCCATTGATCAACGGCTGAATTTAGCATAAGATGGCGGTACCCGACCTGTCTGTTTTGCATGTGTAAATGTGAGAAAAATGTAGGTAAGATGCATTGCATGTTATTTTGCCGTTGATTGATGTATGCTCAAAAATACATGCTGGATCAATTGGGCCAATAACATTTCTGAGCAAACCTCCCCATTAATCTATTCCTCAGATTCAATTGCTCTAAATTGAGCAACCACTCACGCTCTGCGCTTGGCCAGTACAAATAGTGATAATTTTCCATATAAGGTATCACAATGTAATAACAAACCTTGAAGCTCCCGCTTGAGACAGACACGCAGAGCATCCATGGAATGATTCCATACAGGACACCTCACCTCAAACTTGACTCCAACGAGCGGGACGATTTGCTTTAGAATGATCTACAACACCGAAATGTATTTTATCAGAGCGCTTCAATCTACTTACCTGACTACTTATAGAAAAACCCATTTGGGGAACTAAAAGAAAAACCCATTTGCCTTGAGAAAGACTTAAGTCAAAACACGTGTTGGCTGTTTCTGCTTACCTAATATCGGACAAACTGGAATATCCATCGTTGGTAGTAAATATGTTCGGGCGGGGGGGGGGGGGGGGAAATCCGCAGAAATCCTTGGAAGATTTTCTATGAGCATACACCACTGAAGCTGAACTCTCAGCTCTGGGGAAATGGTGATCTGTGCTTCAAAAGCCTGAAAGTCCATCCTCCAGGAGCGGTGCAGGTCAGACACCAACAGACTCATGTGAAGCCTTGCCCATAGAACCACAAACACACATGTCGCAATGTGCCCCAGCACCCAAAGCACACCCCTGGCAGAAACTCAAACCTAGTCAGTAGACCCCCAACAGATGCAGCAGGCTAACCCCTGATCCAACTGCAAGAACACACGCCACAGCACTGTCCAAAAGTGAGTCCCAGTGTCCCGAGATGGCTGCAAGTGAGGCTTTTCCAGGTTGAGCAGAAACGCTAGATCCTGCAGTACCCTGCACATGCTCCACCAGCACCCTAAGCATGGTGGGGGGGAGAGAGGCGAACTCTATCTGGTACCCCCACCAAACTATCCTTTTCACCCAGACGTCCGAAGACACTGTCATCCACACCCGCCAGAATCAGGGGAGTCTGGCTGCCACATACATGGTATCAGGACTTCTGCCACGCAAAGGGTTTTACAGACTTATGAGGCAACTTTGAATTACTTCTGCCAGAGGACTTCCAATATTCACCTTTGGACATGGTGCAACCCCGAAACTTCAGATCCCCAGATGCCCACGACCAGGACTTGACATTAGAGCGCATGCAGTGCTTGTCCGCTTCAAACACAGGATGCACCCGGTCTTCCAGGGAGTCAACAAACGGCATCTTCCCCTCCAAAGGAATCTTCAGCGCCACTGCCTTCTGATGCCCATCAGAATGTCAATTACAGGGGTGCAAGTGATGCCGGCCAGACACTGCAGTCTCCATGGTCACTGCCATCTCCTGAACCCCATCATATGCCTGATCTGAGAGCACCTCCACCTGCAACTGCATTGCCGACAGCAGCAGCCCGCAGTCAGCCCGTTGCTCCATGAGCTTTGCCAACTGCCAAAAGCCAACCAGTGTAATCTCTGCATACTTCCATGCTCATCTCCCCTGCTTACTCCACCTTACTCTTTGACTTTCAATGTAAAATGTGTATACACCTCTGTGTACAAATACCTGTGTGTATATAACCATGTATATTGTCTTCCTTTTGCTGTCAATGCATCCTGTAACTACTTGGAATGTATAACTGTAACTTGTAAGCTTAAAGTATTCTTGAACACGCGCACGGATACCTTCGGGTCTGGCGCGCGCTATAAATGAAATAAACAAAAAAAAGCACAGAGCTGTGAAGTAGCTGTTGTCTTTTTATTTCCCAACTGCGAACTGGAGCATGGGGGCCCGCCCATGTCAAACATGTGGGTTGCAACCCATCATAACAATAGAAAGGAGACAGGGTCTCTTTTCCCAAACGAGGAACAATAGTAACAGGACGTTGTGGATTAGAACGATGACATTCCATCTCCCCCTTGCATAGCAAGAAACGTGGTGTCTTAGCTAATTTCTTTGATCCACCGCAAAGGCTTGCGGACCACCCTTTGAGAGGGGCTGTGTATGCAGGGAGTGTCATTTGCGGTGCTGTCACTGGCACTATCATCAGCGTCTATGTCCTCCGCTACATATTCAGAGTTCAGGTCAGAGGCGTCGTCTCCTGCTATGGGACCACTGCTTTCATGTTGCCCGTCACCTTCAAAAGAATGATGAGTTTCGGGTGACTGGCTGCAGTTATCATGGACCTGTGTATGTGAGTCACGGTCATTGGTTCCGGCTTGAAAGCTGGGACATCTTGGACATGTTATACCAGTACCTGGTCGCCTACTTCGAAATTGGTGGGTTTTGCTCTTCGCTGTAGATCAGCATTTTCCTTCATTTTGCTCTGTCTTTCGTCTGTGTGGTGTCGGCATATGTGGTAAGTTTGTCAGTAGGGGAGCGCTCAGCGGATGCGTGTATGGACTGCACTGGACCTGCTCCATTCGTGTAAGACTGCCAGCTGGATCTGACAGAAGTTGACCGGAGCGGGCCGTACTTTTGATCATCCACGTGACACTCGTCACGTGACAACTGTGACGCACCCCCAGGAAGTGTGGCAAAAGAGCAGGACAGCGCGACCCTTGCGGCGTGAAGCCCACGTGGAGGTAAGGGCGCGCTGTTGACTGCTGTTTACGGCTGGAGTCGGCGAGATCGGCTGGTAAGTGTTCACTAAAAAGTAAAACTATTGATTAAATTGCTAAAGCTTCAACCATCTCTAATATCTAACGATGGATCCTTCCAAACCTCGTACAAGAGAAACTAGAAGAATCTGTAGCCTTGAGCAACAGATTATCATCACATTCAAATATCAAAACTCTGATAACCACTAAACCTATAGATGTGAGGCCTAGAATACAGAAAAATAAAGAGAATACCATACAGAAACAAGAGATAGAAGATAAAATGTGTGAACCAAGAGCAAAGACAGTCTTGCCAACGGACGACAACATGGATGATCAGATCCTTTCTACATTCAGAAGTACTGCAGAGCAGGCAAACATGTTACCAACTGAAACTGCATCCCTATCCTCAAACAGGGAAGTCCTAATAACTCCAATTCAGATACAGGGTGCTACCAAAATCTTTATTGCCAGTTTCCCGATAACGCAGATACCAGCTATAGGAAAAGGACACCAGGAGAAGTTATCTGATGATGATTCTACATCTGCTACAGGGACATCAGGCCAAGGAAAAGTCACAAGCAACAAAATACAAAAAACAATATCTGAAGATTCCTGCTTTACACCATCATTGCAAGAGAGAGCAAGGATAGCTAAACCACACTGGCAGTCAACTTCTCCTACCAATTCCACCAGTGACAGTAATGTAAAATCTTTACCTATCAGGATAGCACGGCTGTCGCTCGACATCACTGAGATAGATGCAATAATGGACTCCCAAGAGAAAAGAAATTAAGTTTTTAGTGGAGTCCTCTCAACTGCACAAATTAACCAAATAAATACTTCAACGCCGATAGCACCTAAAGAAAGCCATATACTGTCAAACTCTTGGAAAAACCATATAACCATCCAAAGAACAGAATCTCGAATCTTCATCCATAAATACGCACTCTGAACCGACGAGGGATTCCTCCAAATCGCCACAGAGATTACCTACCACGATGTTAGATCTGCAAAACACCTTGGTAGCAGTATTATCAAACGTAATGATTCCATTTCTAAAAATTCAGGAATCCATGGTTGATGATCAAAGATCAAGCGACGCTCTTAGCGATGATCATGACGAAACAAACTCAGCTTGAATCCTTCACAAACGCCATACAAGCGCGAATGAAATATGAGGCGGAAACGTCTAGGATATGGCAATCACGCTTAGCGGACATGGCAAGAGTGGATCGCATAGATAAGCAGAATCTAATGGAAACAGTGTCAACTATAACAAAAAACGAATAGATGAAAAAGCGAAAAAACAACTACACCCGATTCCGCGACTGCAATCGACAATGAAAGAAACACAAACTGAGGAAAAAACTGACATCATTGTCATTAACACCGACCAGACAACACAGTACGAAATGCAACCATTTATGATTGAAACGACCAATCCCTCACTCCCGGTAATCCCAGGCACTAATGAACCACCGATGTGCATACCATTCGACATCTTTGACTTAACCAAACGAGGAACTGCAGGGCAAGACGCCCTGAACAAACCAATGCATAAAAAAGTGCTTAAGAAAACACAAACGGGATCACGTACGTTCCTTAGAAAAATGCAAACAGTTCAAAAAGCACCAGGCAACAAAACACAGCCAATTATCCAACGAATTGCAACCAAGAATATAGTGTAAAAAGGTTTAAACACCAACCCGGTCACGTCGAACACACCGAGATCTATACCTCAAATAGCTAACCAAGTACTGTTAGAACCATTGGACAAGCTAATGGCAGAAATCAATCATGATGCAACAAACTTGTCAACAATCCAGTTTCCAACACTTGAGATATTGACAATTGATGAATCGTCGGAAGACAATTCAATCTCTATAAATTCACAAGACGAGGCATTGATAGTTATTGATGAATGCTATGACACATCCACGGCTAGTTCAATAAATACGCAAACCTCTGATGAACAACTGAACAACATCTCACGTACATACTCATCGGTATCGAATGAGGAAACATGGTTATCCTCAGAAACGCAGGAAAGGGGAAAAAAAATCGACAGACCAGTGTCTTGTGGAAGTCCACCTATCACGAGACCTAAGTTTCAGAATCCACTGAGTATTACGTACGCCTATAGAATAGCACTGTTTCAAACAACGACATCTACAGAAGCGCCGGTAATGCTGAACAGATCCAATACTTTGCGCTTATTTAAAGCCATACCACTACTAAAATCAATTGGATCGGACGATATTGAAGTAATGATCTTCCCAAACAAGTCATATGGAAGAAGCCCATATTAACTTCTTTACAGAAGAGATCATGCAGTGTGTCCTAGCTGCAAACTATCAACTTGGAAAACTTGTATTCAAATCAGAAAAAAAATTTGTAACCAGAACCATGGCTGAAAAAAAATCTAAGAACATTGCGTTATCTGATCAAAATAATAAAAAAAAGAACGAGACAAATGGAAGTAAAAGTTGGAGAGTTTCCACACGTACCCCAAAACAAAGATATGAATTTAAAGGAGACAATCAAAACCACGGGCCTAGGAAAACATACCTATAACAATCAAAGGGTAAAGAGGTCCACACAAATAAAATATCCTTAACATCATGGAACACAAGGGGTCACAAACATCTTCTTGAAAATCCATCTATAACTCTTGCAGAATCAGAAATAATCTGCCTACAAGAAACTTGGTTGACCGAAGAGGTTCTATGCGGGGGGTACATAACTTGGCTGAATCCTGCAATATCTTCGAACATAAGTAAACCGGCTTCAGGAATGTTGATTCCAATGAAAATCAGGGCTACCTGGTCAATAATAGCAAGAAAGAACATCAGTCCATTGGCTCAATACATCACCATTCGTATGCCTACTTATAATGACAACAGTGCAACACAGTGTTTGGATTATTGTTGTATTTCAATCTTTAACATGTATTGGACCCTACTTCTATTAGTGACAACAAATTAATAGACTCGATATGTGAGGAAATTGATTCCATTGCGCTCTCTAACAGCGGAAGTGAATTCATCATAGTAGGAGATTTTAACATCCATCTATTCAATAAAGAAGGCCATAAATGTACCACCCAAGAAATGTCGACTCGTGCAAGAAAATAGATTAAAGAAATGAGAATTCGTAATATCACTCTAACTGACCAATTTACGAGTGATAAAGGATTACCATATCCGACCTGGACATGTGAAACCTCCACTTCAATCATCGATTACATATTTACCTCAGAAAGTTTACAGAAACATATCAACCAACAATATACCGCACTGTGCAAGCGACCATCACCAAATTTCAATCTCATGGATCGCCCAAAAAATGAACTCATCAAATAAACTTTCCAGAACTTGAAGTGTCTAATGGGCTGAACAAGCTACGAATTCAAAGACATCAAGTACCTGAAATACTTTCTACCTTTGAAGAAGCCCCCCTGAAAGACCATGCAAAGTTGAACTATGGATGAATTTTAGAAAAATACAAACGTCCTCAATCAAGATCCAAGAACAATGCTAAGCTTCCTCATGGCCATCAATACAATTTAGAAATCAAACAAAAGAAACAAGAACATCAAAAGAGACTACGGCAATTGAAAAAAAAAAGAAGCTGATTTCGAAAACCAAATAAAAAAAGAAACACAAATATTCTAACTTTCTAAAGGCAAATAAGGCTATGATGAAACAAAATGATCCTGAAGTAATTTTGGGGGCCTTACAAAGGAAAAACACGAGATTCTTATGGTCAATGATGAATGATGCTTCAAAACAACAAACTATGATTCAAGAAGTGGAGTCTCACATATGGGTTAAGCATTTCTTAGAAGTGTATAACATCAAAACGCTGAACCCGACAAAAGACAGAAAACGACATGTGTACTTGGAACCTCAATTGGGATGTAGATGCCATAACAAACAAAATCAAAGCCCTAAATCCATCCCGAGCACCAGGCCCGGATGGTCTGTGAAATGCAATTCTTAAAGCAGCCCCGTAAGAATGGGCAATTTTTTTTTCCTCATCTGCTTCAACTCATAGAAAAAAGAAAGGAGATCCCTTATACCTGGACAGTTGCTATTCTGCCAATCTACAAGGCAGGAGATCGAAAGAATCCGGGTGATTATAGACCAATAGCCCTCTTAGACCCGCTGGGAAAACTTTTTGCAAGTTATCTTAAAAAAAAACTTAACAACTGGTCAGCAAATAATGAAAAACAAGCTAAAAGACAAACCGGCTTTGTTACCAAGATTGGAACTAACGTAAAACCTATTGCTATTGAATATGGTAAAAGCAGAAGCAATTACAAGAAACCAACAAGTCTATGCCCTTTTCATAGACCTGAAAATGGCGTTTAACTCCGTAAACGGGCATAAACGTTGGGTGAAATTAACATCATGGGTTTGCCCTTCTTGAATCTTAAATCCAATAAAAAAAACTATATTCAAATACATCTGTTCGAGTACGGTTAACAAACAATGGTATGGTCACGGAACCCATTCCGACTTGGAATGGGTTGAAACAAGGACCTCCTCTAGCCGCTTGTTTATATAACTTGTATACCAACGATTTCGAGGAACAAATACAAAATCTTAAAGCAATTCCACCTAAGATTAACAGTGAAGCAATTCAAACATTAATCTATGCTGATGATATCATCTTACTTGATAAAACTATGAAAGGCTTACAAGAAACTCTGGACAAAGCACAAATGTACATGTTAGAAATCCCTCAAAAAATGAAAAAGAATGGAACGATCACATTGAGGGGAAAAGCAAGATCCTTGGCAAGACAAAGGAGGTTTTTTCACCTGAAATACGGAACATATTCAGCAAAGGCAACAACCCTGTTATACAAGCAAAAGGTAATTCCGATAACCTGAGCCAGCGAAACCTTAATCAGAAGGTTATTAATTGGTCTTATTTAGAAGGGCTATATTGGCGGAAGACGCTAGCTCTCCCAAAATCATTCCCGATAGCAAGAATTTGATTTGAATTGGGACTACAGTCCATCCAATCCATAGTTTCATGGAAGCAGATGGATCTTTGGAAATACTAAAAGAAAAAGAACAAGCCCTGCAAACTTCAGCTCTTTCTAAATGGACTACAGATATTAAAAGAAAAATGCAACTAGAAGAAATAACAGACGAAATGTTGATCAAAAGACCTCAGCAGGTGAAACGAACACTAAAAACCAACGATTGGATAAAAACTATAGAGATCCAAACAAGTTACAAATGCTATCTTAAATGTGAAAACGAGGTAAGAGCTCTCAATGAACTACCCCACTATCTAATTCAATTTCCGGACAGAACGATTCGTGACTTATTTTTACGATTTCGATTGAATATTTAATTCGAGACTATCTAGCGATGATAGATGAAACAGCCATCGTATCCCCGAATTGCAGATTCTGCAAAGAAGTGAAAGCAATAGAAACCTTATTTCACCTGATCATGGTCTGTCCAGCGTTGAAAGAAAAAAGAGAACTGTTCAGAGATTTTTTTAAGATCTCAAAAAAATCAATGATGACAGAAGAAAGATGGGCAAACTTGCTACAAGGAAAGGACCAATGGCTCATCATTACAGTAATTAAATTCTGGATGGAGATTACAAAAGAGACTTAATGGACTAAAATAAATGAAATGTATAAATAAAATGAAAGTGAGAGAGAATCATAAATGAAAAGTTTGTAAAATCAAACAAAACATTTTAATAAAAAATAAATATATGTGGTATGGAAAGAGATGTTGGGATTGTGTGGGGGTGTAGTTCTTACTACTCGACCAAACAGTGCTGAGGGACACGTCCCTGTTGAGCTACGTGGTGTGTTTCTGTAGTCCCCCAATAAGGTGCATATTGCCTGCATAAATGAGCCTTTGATAATTGAGCATACCTGCAGGGTGCGCTTTAGATTTCCCATAAACCTCTCCACTGTACCATTTGTCTGCAGCCACATAGGTGTGATCTTGCGATGTTTGATACCAAGGTCTTACGCAAACATGGCAAAATCATGTCCACTGAAAGGAGGGCCATTGTCAGATTTTACGATAGACGGAATTCCATAATCTGCAAAAGGTTTTTCCAGCGCTGGTATCACTGCCTGGGCACTGGTGGAGTGAGTTAGATGGACCTCCGGGAATCTGGAACTTTTTGTCGATGATCACGGGTACTTGCCATTGGCTAATGGGCCTAACATATCGGAGGCAACTTCGTCCCATACCTGCAAAGGCATCCATGACATCTTGAGAGGCTCAGGGAATGTGCGTGGGGCGACTGTCATGCACGCAATACATTTGCCCAACAGTTATTCTACTCTTTTGTTCTTGCTGATGTTTTGTTGAGACGATTCCTCGATGTCCAGAGTGCACAAGTGCAAGCACTTGCTCCTGCAGACTTGTTGGGATAACCACTCTATTTTCCTTTAGCAATAGTCCTTCTGGAGTCATGGACAGTGTGTCTTAAGAGTCTGAAAGTGTCTCTCTTAATCTGTGCATAGGGGTTGATCGTGTTTGCTTTTGGCATGTCACTGGCCTGACGTCAGGCATTCCTGTATCTTCTGGAGTAAGCGGTCGTTCTACAAACCCTCTAGCAATTGCGCACTTGTGATGGACTTGGGGAGTGCATTGCTGTCACACCGCTCCCCGCACAGGCTACTACTCTTCCTATGAAGACACGCCCCTCCACGTCCCATGTCTTCCCAACCAGCACCCAAACACACACGTCCCAACAGGGGTACCTTATTGCCTCATGTTTCACGCTAGGGCACGGCACGGCTTGGCAAGGCTGGAGTGTATCGCCCTTCACGTTTGTGGCAAGCGAACTGGAGGCTCCTTCATCACAGGAACACACACCATTCACGGAGAACTGCGCGACGCGGCGCACGTGACTCGTTGCCTAGCAATACTGCAACGCTTTGGTTACATGCGTCACGTGACAGTTGTCACATGTTTCCTTTCGATGGATAAAAGGAGTCTGGTTACGGAAAGCGTTGCTTCACAGCTGTTCTCTTCCGGATCACGTGTCGCTCACGCTTCGTTTCAGGACTCTTTCCTTTGTCGGACCACGGCTTTGTTCTACGGACCGCTCAGTGCCTAACCCTTGCCTGCTTTGGAACCTTGGATATTTTGCTGCCGAACTACTTTGCCCTAACGGATTGCTTCGTGTCTTGGCCCTTTACTTGCCTTGGAACTTGGATCCACTGTTGCCGACCTACGCTCTGCCCTACGGACTGCCTTGTGTTTAGCCCTTCTTCTACCTTGGATCTCCTGTTTTTGACCTCGGACTGCTCTGGTATACTCTACGGATCACGTGTTACATCGGGACTTCGGTCCTGCCTTAGGTGGTCACCTGCCCGGACCTGCTGCCACATCTGCCCGGACCTGCTGCCACTTTCAAACCACTGTCTGACGCCTACGTCAGTCTCCCTGGGACAACGCTCCAGCACTCACAGGTATTTCAGTGCTTTGGATGTTTACATTTAGATTACTGCACTCTGTACTATTACATAACCATATACCTTACCTTGCAGCGCTCCAGGGGTTCTTCCGGTTGTTCCTGCGTCCTGACTCTACGGACTACCACCTTTGGCCCTAAACATCACTCTGGCGGTATTACCGTGGTTGTCAGTCTGATACTTGGGGACAGAGGGATAGCCCATACTCTGCACGACCAACAACTGCGTAACAATTGCTTACAGATAATATATGTACTGGTTGGCTTTAATGGACTGCCTCTGAGCCGGATGTGCATATCTGGATAGGAAGTCTGCCGGCTTGTTATCTTTCACCGGGCATTGTATGATATTGAACGAGTATTTTTGCAGCCTGAGTCCCCACCTTGCAATGCGTGGTGGCATCTTGGCTGTTGGTTTGCCATAAATGGTGGTGAGGGTTTGATGGTCTGTGATAATGGTAAAAGGGCATCCATACAAGAACAGATGGTAATGTTAACATGCCCACACAACTGCAAGGCTCTCCTTCTCCGGTTGGGAATATGCACATTCTGTTGCCGAGAGGCTGCGACTTGCATATGCTACTATGCATCTCGGTGAGTCAAGCGAAGCTCCAGGTTTTGTCTGAGCTAAGATCGCCCCCAAACCGACAGGGTTGGCATCAACCGTCACTTCTGTGTTGAGGTCCGGATCGTAATACGCCATACAGGAAGCGGACGCAATATGTTTTTTGATTTCCTGGAACGCTTCCTTGCACGCATTGGCCCAGGAGAATTCTCTACCCTTTCCTGTGAGTAACCAGAGGGTTGTGTTCACCGACGCAGAGTCCTAAATGTATGGAGTGCAGTAACTCGCCATTCCCAAAAACGATCTGACTGCAGACACAGAGGTGGGTGTCGGGGGTTCCACTAATGCTTGCACTTTCTCCGGGACGGGTTGTAGGCCATTGCTTGAGAATATGTCCAAAGAACTTTAGGGTCGATTTGCTGAGCTCGCACTTGTCAGCATTTAATGTTAGATGAGCGTCCTCAAGTGATCTACATACTCTCTTAGTGTGTCGTGTGGTGCTGAATATCAGAATGTCATCGCTGTCGTTTAGGCAATGAGGGATATGTTTGATGACCTGATGAAATTCGTTTTGATATATTTTGGCAGCCGACGATACTCCAAAGCGCTGTCTTTTGTACCTGAAAAGTCCCAAGTGTGTAGAGAAAGTAGTAATGTATCTGGAGGACGTATGCAATTCCAGCTGGTAATAGCTCTTATTTAAGTCCAATTGTGAGAATACCTTTGCCCCGTGTAATAGATGCATCATGTTCGTCATCAGGGGCACTAGATGATGTTCCCTTTCTATTGCTATATTGGGAGCACTCATATCTACACAGATGCGGATGCTGGTGGTGTTCTCCTTTTTTGGCACGGGCACTATGGGGGACACCCACGGTGTAGGTCCTGATGCTGGCTCAATAATGTCTTGTTCCAACAAAGACTATCTCATCTTCTGGATATTGAGGGGTATGCCCCTATAGTGTTGAGCTATTGGTATCTGTGTGTTAATGTGTAGGTTGATTGGTTTGCCTTTTGAGTTTTCCAAGACCTTTTTGAACAGTGTCGGGAACATTTTCTTTATCATTTCCTTCAGGCTAGTTGTGTGTGCAGACATGGTCTGGTACGTTGTGTATTAAATCCATTTGAATAGCTGATCGAAAGCTTAGAATGCTTCCTCCTGGTACTTCACCTTTTAACACATATATTTTGATTTTCAGACTTTTATCTTTGTATTGACAGGTGGTTGTGAACATGCCTTCACAGTTGAGTGCATAGTTTGAGCCGTATGGATATATATCAGTGTCTGCTTTGTTTAACTCCTTTTTGACCAGTGACCTGTATGTGTCTTCATTAATGACGTTTACTGTGGCTCCGGTGCCAATGAGGAATTCACAGCTCTGTCCATTTATTTGCAGAAATGTCGGACTGTAGTCAGCGGCAGTGTTGTTCCCAATAGCATGTACATACCCTCTCTTCTGACCTCTACTCGAGGAGGAGTTTGAGTCATGTCAGCATTTAGGGGATTCTTCAAAATACCTAGGTTTCTGTCATGGTGGTCGTTTTTGCTCCTGTATCGACTGGAGTTGTCTGTTCGGTCGCCACGCCGTCTGTCTCTGCATGATGAGTCTCGTGATCCACTGTGTGAGTTGCGTCTGCTAGTAGCGGGAGATCGTCGCGTGTTTGGTCGTGGACTGTCCTGCCTTGAGCAGTGGCCATCTTGTTTCTCAGAGTCTGCTGGATTCTGCCAACTAATAAAATTGAATGTTCTTGCAGACTGATTGGAAGTGGGTTTTCACCTCTCCATTTGTCACAATGATGTCCTACGGCTGGGCACCGGCCGACATGTGGGAACTTGTATCCACATCTATAGCACTTTTTCTGCTCTGCGGCACTCTCAGATGTGCAAATGGGGCACAACGCTGCTGGCGTTGCAGATTGTTATTTTAATGTTTCTGCATGATTCTGTTTGTAAAGATAAAGAGGAGTCCGCTCTGGCGAGCTGTAGAATTTCATCCAAGGTTCTACTGTTTTGAAGCAGTTTCTTTTGGAACTCTGGAGATTCGCAGCCCGCTATAGCTTGTGATTTGAGTGCTTCTGTCAAGTACTGGTCAAAATCACAATACTTTGCTCGTTTTTGGAGTCTCATTACAAAGTTATCCATGTTTTCACCTTAGTCCTGGGTAATTGTGTGGAATATGTGCCTCTCGTCCACGTTTATGAATGGTGCAAAATAATTGCTCAACAAATCAATTATGCCTTGAAATGTGTCGGTAGCTTTTTCTGGCCTTTCAAAGATAATATCTCTTACCACCGGGCCGAGAGAGTGCATGAACATTCCCCTCAGACGGCGTTCTTCTTTAATGCCTGACGCATCAATATATATGTGCCGCTCCTTGAGCCACCTGGCGATCTAGGTGCTAGACTGTGTCCGAAATATCAAAATGCTGCATGGCCTACAACTGTAAGGAGTCGTGGCTTCCCTCCTCCCACAGTGAGGGATTGCGGGATGTGGAGCTGGACTGAGGGCTTTGTGGGCTGCTATCTGTCTCATTTCCTGACATAGTTCAAATGCTCACCTTCGATGTTGAGACCATCAATCCGTGAAACATGCAGTGTGTCTATGGGCTGGAAGTTATAGAATTCTGAGGAAAGTGTTTCAGGACACGTGATCTGCACAGGTTGCTGGTCGTGGCATGTAAGGAAGTGCTTGGTTTAATCTGCAGATGTCTTATCAAGAGTGCTTGATTATTAATCAGTAATTTTTAATTTGTGGGGCTGCCTTTAAGCACTGGGCTGCCAGGTTTTCCTCTGTGGTAGTGCTTATCTTGCAGATGGTTGAAATTTGCGTGGCGCAGCACGTGTGCTTTTTCTCCTTGCGCACATGTTATAGATTTCCACTGTGGCAGCGACTTTACTGTCCGTGTGAGAGGCTTAGGGTCCTCATACGCGTGCACAGGAGACTGATGCAGGGCGTGGCTTGCCGTGTCTCTGCGGCAGTCGCGTAGTGTAGCGGGCATGTTATTGAGGCCCTGCGGCGGTCAACCGATGGAGCCGGAGCTTTGTTAAAGCGGACTGTGGAGGGCATCGGCCGTGATGTCGGGGCACTCCTCGTTGTTTACCTCGTCACCATTGTTGTCTTTCGCAGTGTGTATATCACCACAATATAAAGACAGAACTCAGAGCACAGAGATGTCAAGTAGCTGTTGTCTCGATCTTCCAACTGTGAACTGGCCCGCGGGGGGCCCGCCCATATCAAACACATGGGTTGCAACCTGCCATAACAATAGAAAGGAGACAGGGTCTCCTTTCCCAAACAAGGAACAATGGAAACAGGACGTTGTGGATTACAACAAAGACATTACACACCACATCAACAACTGGAGGCACCTGCTGGAACACCATGTAGTCCGCCACCTGAAGGAGGACTGCAGCCAGCGCATCCTTGTCCAGATACTTCCCCTTGGGCTCCTCTGCATCACAGGGCTCTGCATCAGTGGAAGAGGACGACTCCCTCTCTGAATAAAAGGAAGAGGACAACACCAGTGTCCTGGACCGCTTGGATTTCTTCCGCACACAAGCCTCCTTCCTCAAGGCCTTCCAGCAAATTGATACCAACCGCTCCTCAGACACTGCAGGAGCCTTATTACAGGTCCAGCTGAAGTTGTCCGGTGAGTAAGACCAGGAACTGTGTCAACCCCCCCCCCCCGAAGAGACCTGCTGCTGTTTAGACACTGGGCCTCATCATGACTTGGGCGGTATCCCGGTGGTAATACCGCTGGGATACCACCTGTGTGAATAGCGTTACCGCCACCCGGTCCGGCGCTATTAGCGCCGGATGAAAGGTTGGGCTGTAATTGATATTCCCCATTTGGTCCACTGGACCTAATGGGGCATTTCTGGCATAATTAGCAGGTGCGAATTGCGCCCAAAAATTGACATTTTTCTGTCAAATTTACCCCCAGCTTGGAGCTGGGGGTAAATGGTGCCAGACTCGTGTTTGGGCGGTCCCTTAAATGCTGCAGTAATAGCTTTACCGCTGCATTTAAGGGCTACTGCCCAACTCGTGATGAGGCCCCCTCTTAATAGAAGTACCAGCAAGACAGTGGTTGCAGCTGGACAGCAGCTGAGCACCACCAGGAACACAGCAGCCCAGGAACAGCAGGGCCACAGAGGCTGCAGGATAGCAGCATGAAAACAGCAGCACACAAGGCAAACACTAAGCACAGCCAAGAACCAGAACAAAAAAGAACCCAGCATAGGGTGCAATTAAAGGACATGCAGGGTTGAGCAGGTGAAAAGCATCAGTAATTAGGCCAGTCACTCGAGCGGGCCCCGCACCCAAGCAATCACACTGCAGCCTCACCCAGTCCCCCCAAGGCCGCCGTGCAGCCCATAGCCTCCAAACCCTGTCCCTGCACCAAGCCGCAACGTAGACAGGAATTGGCTCCACCCGGCCCCACCCATAATGAAATACCACAGGATGGAGCCGGTAGAGTTTTCCCCTGAAAGTCAGCCTGCGGAGCTCTGCCTGCCCAGCCTCACAAGTAGACCGAAGGCCCAGCCTCACAAGTAGACCTTAGACCCTGCCTATAGCCAAACCCCTCCACACCCACAATTTACCAATACCCGGTCACGAAGCGACTCTCCATCCGGGGCCAAAGAGTAAATGCAGGCCCCCCTGGCTGGAACCACCATGCCTCCAGGGAACCAGAACTCTCAACCAGGCCCACAGCCCTGCAGGACAACCGCTGAGCTATCCAGCTCAAACCCTCATGCACTCCTTAGTCCAGCTACGAGTGCAGGGGAAGGGTACAACACTGGTGCCCCTCAAAGCTCAGCAAGAAGAGGGGAGACGGAGCAGCAGATGGCCTAACCAGCCACCCAAGATCATGACATGAAGGCCGAAAGATTGAAACGGGCCTGTTGTGGGATGCTGAGAGCGATATACTCTCAGGGGAGGAGAGGGGCGGGGCATATATGGTGTGTTACATACGCATACATGCCAACCCTCCTGATTCAGGAGGGAAGCTCATCATTCTCCCTCCTAAAATAATTCCAACACCAATGCAACCCAAAAGGAAAGTTCATTTCTCCTGCTTCTGGTTAAAAAGAAATCTTTCCTCCCAGGTGCTGCACAATGTTGGTATTGTGAGGAACCTGAGGGTGTCCTCACTTCTTTTCACCTTGTATCCTCTTCTCAGGCGGCAGGGGGAAGCCATCGCTCTTGGATCCTGACCGTAGGGTTGGATATGCAACAGAGGGTCACCTGAGTGGAGGAGACTTGGGGAGTGGGGAAAGTATGTCCTTAGGTGGGACATGGTATCTCTCGTTTCACTTTCACCACGAACCCTCCATCCCTCAAGCCTTTATGGGCTTTTGTCAACCTTTTTCCTGTGAATCCCCTTAAGTATTCCCCAAATTGCAACAGAGTGGTACAGGGATGAGGAAGAGGGCACCTAGCACTACATGTCCTTACTTTCAGAAAAATGAACATTCTTCAACCCCAGCCAACTACTGGGATGAGGAGTAGGACAAGAGAAAAACAGGACTACTGCTTTGATGGTGAGCGGTCTAGTCCTTTTTGGCAGGAAAATGCAGGCACAGAGCTTTAAAAGTTGGAAGCCTGAAATAAATAGTCAGATGTGGGAGAATGCCCATGAACTGCTGGGTGCAGGCAGACCTCTCCGGTGTAGCAGCTTGGCAGGAGAAGTGTTCGAGACCCGTGGAAAAGTGCAGAGCCTATGCAGTGGGAAGCAAAGGTACAGGATGCTGGAGGATTGTGACAAGCCGTGGGAAGGAGGCCAGTGGGGTCGAAGGAAATGGTTGTGTGAGTCCTGCTTCACCAAGGAAGCACTGCTGGGTGTAGGTGAGCCACAAGAAGACCGCTGGGAGAAGATACGAGGGACCGCAAGGAGGAACAGAAACTCGTGGTGGTGGAGGACTGTGCAAGGAGCTGTAAGATCGATGAGTGAGTGCAACCAGGAAGGGGGACCACCAGGCTGGCAGGCGGTGATCGAAATAATGCCATGGACATAAAAATAAAGGGAGAAGCTGCATTGCTATGAAAGTCAAATATAAGGTACTTTGAATACGGAATGAAACGAAAGCAAGGCACTTGAATACTAAATGAGAGCAAGTTGGGAATACGCTTGCATCTTGAGAGAAGTGAAAGAAAAATTGTGAATCTAATTGAAAGGACGTTTTTGAACTGCATTGATGCAATGAACTGCATTAACTGAAAAAGTGCTAGCAAAGCCAAGAGAGCCCAAAGAGTTGTATGCATGATATGAGAAATCCAGCATTGTCCCAATGCAATAAAGTGCAAAGAACTGCATACTATAGGAAACAAGCTTTGGCAAGAGCCAAGGGAACATAAGACAGGGTAACAAGTGCATGGTGGCCAGCCAAGCCACAATACAGTGTCAGGAGAGTGCGACACGTGACTGAGGCAGGCCGCACTGCTGAGGAGAATCAGTGGGCTTTTGTTAAATGGAAAGGCAGTCAAGGAGCGGTACTGCTTGTGGGACCTGTAATGGGTGGACCATGTGGTCTGACAACTGCATCTGGACTGGGTGCCCGGAATGGGAAAGCCACTGAAAACACCTATAAAGAAGCTTGTGCTGTACAAAGACCTTTTTCTGGCTTTAAAGTCAAGTGTTGTTTTGAAAGTTATAAGATTCAAACTCTTGGGGCAGGGAAGCTCTTTGATCTACTTTGAACTTGGGAAAGTGGTGCTGATTACAAGCCAAAGAGCTAGTAGATGTTCTGAACTTTATTTTAAACACTATTCATTTTTGATGTTTACATCCCTGCACATTGTATGCAGACAGATGTTTTACTTGGGACTTCCTGATGCAGAGTATCCTTAGTTTTCTATAGTTAGGGAAATCCCACCTTAGCATAGGGCAAGTTAGGCATTAATCCACCCTGCCTTTTGAGTTACCAAACGTTTGCTGAAGAACTTGAACCTGTTTGTGTGGTTTCAGGAGTGGGATGTTGCTCAACCAATAGAAGTTGGGGAACCTTAAAGTTTGAGAAGTTAAGACCCAGAGCATCAGACCCAATTGGCAGCCACAAAGGGCTCTATTGGATTTGATATTTGCAACAGTAAGGAATAGAGCATTCCCCCAGGTGAAAGAAGGCTAATACCCACTGATGTGATTCAACCCCCAAATACATACAAACGATTACCTCCCAAATCAGGACTAGCTTGGAAGTCAGGAATTGATGTCCTAGCAGGGGTTTTAGATCCAGATTTCAGGGTTGACATCAAAGTGTTGTTAAGGAATCATGGAAAGGATCCCTTCCAAAACAATCAGGGGGTTTACATTGTACAAGGGGTGCTTCAGTGAGCAGTGCTCCCAAGAGTAAAGGACGAGGCTGGGAAGGAGTTAACAGATTGAGGTACCCGAGGCTTTGCGGGTGGGGGAGCTGATAATACAACTGCCACCCCTCAAGACCCCGAGGCCAGAAGGGTCAAGGAAGAGGAAACAGAAACTCTTCCCGACCTAGCCTTTGCCCAGAGAAACAATCCATTGTTGGCTGAAACCTTTTTGCAAATTGTACTTGAGCAAGAGGGCCGTGAGAGAGGAGGACCTTTTTTCTTTTTGAAATATGGGCTACTATACTGGGGTGATGACACATTTCAGAGGGTATAGTAAAACCCCAATTAGTCATCCCTAAAAGACATAAGCCGGTGGTCCTGGAAATGGCCCATACCCATCTGACAGGAGGTAATCTCAGACAGACAAAAACTCAAGCCCAAATTCTGATTGTTTTACTGGCCTGGGAATCATGCCGATATTAAGATCTTTGTTCAGTCTTGTGCAATCTGCCAGAAGACCAGTACACATATACCACCACCAGTCCCCTTACAGCCACTGCAATCATTGAAGTCCCATTCTGAAGAATTAGCATGGACATTGTGGGCTCCTTGGAAAAATGAAAGTTAGGTAAGAAGTACATCTTGGTGATAGTTGATTATGCCTCTGATATCCAGAGGCCTTTCTCCTTAGAGCTAACACTGACCAAAAACACCTACTCCCTTTCTTTTCATGAGTAGGGTTTCCCAAGGCTATCTTGCCGGATCATGGCTCTACATTTATGAGCAAACTCATGGGGGAAGTGAAAGAACTGTTAAACATTACTACTCTCAGAAGCTCAGTATATCACCCACAAACAGATGGCGCTGTTGAAAGGTTTAACAAGACCCTGAAAACCATGTTATGAAAACTAGTAGAATAGGATGGCAGAAATTGGGATCAAATGATACTGTGGGCCGTCTTTGCTGTAAGGAAGTATCCCCAGGCTGCTACAGGATTCTCCACATTCGAATTACGTTAGGGGTGGGCCCTCGTTAAAGCTGAGCTCCTAACTCCTCATCTTAGGAGACCTCAACCTGGGCCTCAATGACCACGCTGACACACATGCCAAAAGCATAGCCATGTCTCTTGATCACGCTGGCTTCCTTCAGCAAATTACTGGCCCTACCCACATCCATGGCCGCACTCTTGATTAGATTGCTGATCTCAACTGCAACATTTCCTGCCCGATCATCTCAACCTGCCCGATCATCTCAACCTGCCCATGGTTAGATCACCACACCATCACCTTTGACATCCCAATCGGCAAACTGCCCTCCTCCTGCCACCCAATGAAGTCTAAAAGCCTAACTCGCTGCAACAAGAACCTAACCAAGGACCACCTCCCACCACTACTCTGACCTCAAGAACCCAACCAACAGAACAACCGACCCTGTGGCCCTAGTCTATCTCTAGAATGCAGCAATTACTCAAGCAGTTGATATACTTGCCTGCTCAAACAGCGCAAAGCTAAACCTACTCTAAAGAAAAACTCCTGGTTCACCCCTGAGCTCCTTGCTTCGCGCACTCTGAAACATGCTGTAGATACAAATTGGAGGAAAAACCCTTCCTCCGCTAACAAAGACTAATTCACTTCTCTCGTCAAAGAGTACAAAAAGGCCATACACACCGCCAAAGCCAACGGCTACAACGCGAGAATAGAAAGCTCAAAATGTAATTATTGCAAACTCTTCCCAATCTTGCATGAACTCAAGTCTCTAGTCGCCACACCCACCGCCCTCACAGTAGACGACTGGTGCACCAAAGTGCAAGAAGACCTTAAAGGAAAAATCTGCTCCAAGCAACAAGCCATTCAAGCACAACCACCACCTTCCTCTGACCCTGTGGCATTACACTCCCCATTCGACGACCTCCCTGTCTCAGAACTGGAAGTAGCCAACATAATCAAAAGCCTCAAGCCATCCTTGTGCAAAGGCGATGCCTCCCTGACCCCCATCAGCAAAGACTGCGCAGAGTCACTCACACTGTTCATCACACCCATAATCAACGTCTCCTCCACAAAAACTACCAGCATCCTTGAAAGAAGCATGAATCCTCCTGCTGCTAAAAAGAAAACCTCCCTTGACCCCTCCTTCCCCAACAACTACCGTCCCATCACATCAATGCCCTTCATCCTATAGATCCTTGACCGTGCAGCATACATCCGGTACAACAGTACCTTGAAGCCAATCACATCCTAGGCACCTGTCAATCAGGCTTCCACACAAGGCATGGCAGGGGAACCGCCTGGCTCGATCTGAAAAATCAACTAGACAACATCAAAGAGACAAGTAACCTGCCATGCTCCTCTCGGGTCTTCATAGACATTCATGCTGCCCCACCAATGCCAGTTATCTGCAGCATCCGCCAAGGTTCTTGCCTTTCGCCGACTCTGTATAAGATTAATTCAAAACCTCTTTTCGATCACCTGGATGTCCTCCGCATCTCCTACTCGAACTACTCTCCTGACACCCAAATTCTCCTCCCGCTCTAAGGCTCTTAACACCAAGACACTGCAACCATCAACCCAGTCTACAACATCGTCCAAAACTGGATGGCAATACAGCTGCTATGCTTAAACTACGATAAAACCGAGATTCTCGTTGTTGGCTCTCCCACCACTCGCTGCAACTTGGATCCGGCCTACAAATCCTTCAACATTGATGGCAACCTAATTCCCTTCTCACCCACCACCAAAACTCTGGGTATCAATCTTGACGCTTCGCTTGACATCTCGCATCAAGTTAACGCCATCTGGTCCGCTGCCGCCCAACAGTCAAACTGATCAATGCCAGTAAGCCTTCCCTCTCCGTAACATAGAAGAGTTGATCTGCTCTTGGAGGAACTGCGATTTTGCTGAAATAATACCCTGTTTGTAGATTTCCAGTGCCTCTTTGACATTTTGATGGGAGGGCGTGCCATTACGTTTCAACCTTTATTATTTCTTTCTTTTGATAATTCTTCTTTAATTCCTTTAGGGAATCTGTGGACCAGGTGTTATTTTAATTCTTCTTTTTAATTCTTTGCTTTCAAAGGCGCTCTTGCATCACAGCATTTCCTTAACCTTGATGTGTTAAGCTGATAGAATTTGTCAAAGTCCTTTACCAAAGACAGTGGCAAGAGTTCAGCAGTTAGGTGTAATCCTGTTATTGCATCCAGCGCCTTCTTACTGCGCAATAGAACAGATTTAGGTAGTGTTCCTGTCAATGGGTGTGCTAAATCAAGCAGGATATAAAATGTCACCATGAAGTGGTCTGCAAAAGTAACTGCTTTGTTTTCCCTGTGGCCGATATTCAACCCACTGAATAAAACAATATCTACACAGTGACCCAGGTTGGGCGAGGCAGATGAACTGAGCAGATATAATTCGTGAGCTGATAGAATCTTGCTCAATCAGAGCCAATCTATATTAGTGGGGTTGTTGCAACACACATTAAAATCACCAGTTTGGGGGCATTGTAACGCTTCTGAAGCCTATTATTGTTTGTAATCATCGAGAAAAGTGCCAATGGGACCCGGAGGTCTGTCAAAATAAAAGTACCCGCATGGAGGCATTGGCTGAGGTAGAAAAAGGGCAGGCAAGTACCTGAACATTGTTGTCCCATTGCAAGCCCAGAAAGTTGCTTATAGTAAAAGTGGATTTAAAAATCATTGCAACCCCACCACCTCTTTGTCCCTATTTTCAAATTTTACTGAAAAGCCAGATGGTACCAATAAGTGGAATTGGGATACAGAAGTAACCTGAAACCAAGTTTCTGTAATAAAAAGGCAGTCGGGACTGCATGAGGTAATTAAATCATTCAAGGCCACAGCATTTTTTGTTGCAGACCTAACATTGATCAAAGCACCCTTCAGTTTAAAGGGGGTGGTGTGTACCACATTGTTTTTTAAGTGATAGAAGGCCTTCTTAGTTTTAGCAATGCCCATCCCTCTGAGTTTAAGAGTGTGTAGCCCGAGAAATCCCGAGCTATTCCTCACTTGTAACAGGGATTCACGTGAGTAAATTTCACTTGTATGCTAGCAAGTTAGGTATGTAAGTAATATTTTCACATTTACCATTCTTCCAAATTGGGGGCAAAGGTAAAATCCCACGCTGACTGCCACAGCAGCAGGAGTGGCTTACTGCTGGTTGAGAAATAAAACGGGCAGATGGATGTGCCGACCGTGGAACAGGCCAACCAGGCTTTGCGTCAGCGTTTCGCAGTAATTATTACAGCAAAGTCCCAGTTCCTTCAAGAGCAGATTAACTCTTCTAAGAAGAGGTCGAAGGATCTATTCGCCTTGATTAGGAGCCTTATTTCACCGGCCTGTATATTAACCAGGCTCCCTTCCTCTCATGCTCTGGCAAATTAATTTAATTCGTTTTTTAATCCTTTAAGTGCCATGGGTTTTTCCCCCCAGTGCCAAGGCCTTTTTTGGTGATTTTGGTATGTCGCCATTCAATGCCTTGTGATTTATTTGTTATATGAGAGATAGCGACCAAATTTGACCCCTTTTTTCCCCACATGTAGGCGGTCGTAACGCCACCCAGGAATCCTAGGTTGCTGTAGGGGGGTGAGAGAAAATAACCAAAAAGGGTGAAAATGTGTTTTTTTCAAAAAATGCCAATAAAACTATGTACAAAGAAAGCCTGTGTTTTTTCCCTTGTAAGAGCTAGGAACAAATGGTTTGCTGTTCCGAATTCCCCAATTTCCTGGATTTCATGAACAGGTTGAGTGGAAACGAAACAAAACATATTTAGATGTGGTTATCAACTGTTTTGTGAGAGGTAGGCGATTTTGGCCTTTTTTGCCGATTGGACATGCATGGATGGAATGGAAGAAAAGGGTAGGAAAGCCGAATTGGAGTACAGAAAGGCATACATTTCTGAAACGTAGACAAAATTCCAAGTTTAGGAAGGGGTGATTTGCACAGGTCGGGCAACAACTAGGTAGGGGAAATGCCATAGATTGGGGAAAAAGCGGGAAAATGGCCGAAAAAAAGGTATGTGGTGGACATGGTTGGCTTGGTACTGCAATGGCTTCTATGAATTTTGAGAAAAACATGCTCTGCTACATTCCCCTGACTCTTGCAGTTAGGAAAGCACACATATTTTTGTAGTGTTTATAAAACAAGCAATACCACAAGCCAAACACTGAGCCATGGTACACAGGAGTTTTATGCTTACAGCCTGAAAAGATGTATTTAGCATGTGTAAATCAGGAAAACCAATGTGGTGAGGAACGGCAAGCATACGTTTTTTGAAAGAGCACAGGCAGACCTTTTCAAGGGTAGGTGACTTGTGCAGGTTACAAAAGTGTATGGTGCCTAAAGCAGCGACTAAATGTAGGGCACATTTGGGAAATGAAAGGGTTGTGTGACAAAGGGCACCAGCAAATGGGTCAAAACGTTATGAAAACCACACAAACACTACAAATGTCCTACCTTTCCACGTTTCCACACGTGTCCCGATGAAAACGGTACCTCACATGTGTGGTTGCACCTACCTGGGCGCCAAGGGGAAAGCCGAACACACCCCTAACCCCAAGTCTTTTCCAACATCTGAATTTCACGATTTTTCCAGACGGGCACACCATACAGATATGGGCCTCAGGTGTCCAAGCCACCAAGGAAAACAGGGACCCCCATGCATTTCCGAAAAGAGGACACCCGTGGGAATCCGCAGAGGTCTGACTTGCGCAAATTGGCCCAGGATTTATTACCCAGAAACCCCAGCAAAGTCTGAAATGTGGCAAAAAAAATGCATTTTCTGCACATTTCACTCAGCTCATCCACCGAAACACGCCGCCAACAACATGGCCTACCGTCCCGCGTTCCGACAGGTGTCCCGATGAAAACGGTACTTCACATGTGTGGGTGCACCTACCTGGGCGCCAAGGGGAAAGCCTAAAACACAGGTAACCCCAAGTCTTTCGGCACAGCATCATTTCAGGAATTCTGCTCATGAGCGCACTCCCTATAGATTTGGGCCTAGGGTGTCCAAGCCACCAAGGAAAACAGGGAACCCCATGCATTTCCAAAAAGAGGACACCCGTGGGAATCCGCAGAGGTCTGATTTGCGCAAATCGGGCCAGAATTTATTACCCAGAAACCCCAGCAAAGTCTGAAATGTGGCAAAACAAATGCATTTTCCGCACATTTCACTCAGCTCATCCACCGAAACACGCCGACAACAACACATGGCCTACCATCCCGCGTTCCCACAGGTGTCCTGATGAAAACGGTACCTCACATTTGTGGGTGCACTTACCTGGGGCGCAAAAGGAAAAGGGTAACCCCAAGCCTTTCGGCACAGCACGTTTTGTTCATGTGGGCAACCTACAGATTTGGGCCTAGGGTGTCAAAGCCAGCAAGGAAAACTGGGAACCCCATGCATTTCCGAAAAAGAGGACACCCGTGAGAATCCAGAGGTCTGCCTTGCGCAAATTGTCCCAGTTTTTATTAGCCACAATCCCCGACAAAGTGTGATATTTGGTGGGGAAAAAACACAATGTTCACTTTGTCTGGGGTTTTGGGTAAAAAATTCTGGGCCGCTTTGCGCAAGTCAGACCTCTGTGCATTCCCACAGGTGTCCTCTTTTGGGAAATGCATGGGGTTTACTTGCTTGAACCCAGCCAGAGGTGGAGCCTTGGCTTGCAGACGGACACCCACATGGGAGGGGTCCGCTCCCAGGAAACACCAATGTTCTGCTGGCATGGGGGAAATTTGTTGTCTGCCCCTGCAATTGTGTCCCAGCCCACCAACATATCTGCTCAGACGGCCCATTCCCACCCACTTCACCAACAATCCAGCCCCAGTCTCGCCCATCCCACTGACAGTGGGCCCTAACCAAAGAATAATAAAAAACAGTACTCTCATAACGTTGCAGCTGCTCACGTAGAAAAAGCTGTAAACAAAACAAAAACATGTGTTGCCTACAGTCACACCAGCAAAAACAAATAATTTTCAAGCATGCCCCCCCTTGCAAGCTTGAACTACTGCACCTCACCCACCCCCACTCAAAACCCATTTGCCCCTTCCTATGGGCAGATATCTGCCTCCAGGGAGGCCTGCATGAGGTACCCCTGCCACCTATTTTGGGTGAGGAGGGAGAGGGCACCCAGAAATTGTGGGACAGGCCCCCCCAGTGGGTGGGGCAGTAAGGTTTGGGCACCCTGGGGTCAGATTGGCACACCAATGTGCCCCTCTGTGCCAAGGCAAGTTTAGTAAACAAAGAAAATAATTAAAAATGGCAGCCTGCCCTTTAGCGGGGGCTGAGGGACACCCTACACTGACAGGTAATTTTCTAATGTACTGGGGGTTGACCCTCTTCCCCCCACACCAAATGCAGGAGGGGGGCATCTCATTCAGCCCTCCCTGGGGGCAGATATAAGGGGGGGTTCTCATGCAGCCCTCCCTGGGGTTACATGCCCCTTCCTAAGAGCAGATAACTTCCCCCAGGGAGGGCTGCATGACATGACCCCAAGTCCATTTGGGGGGGGGAACCCCTTTCCATAAAAGTAAATTCCCTGGTGGTCCATTGGGGGCACTCCCCCCAACACCAACCATGATATCTATTTTTTGTTTTTACCCCACCCCTGGGGGGGAGGATGGTCACCTGTCCGCCCCCAGGGGTCTCCATACATGTTGGGGAGGGGGCCGCTTACCTAGTAAGCATCCCCCCTACCCCCACTTTCAAAAGACATCCCTGGTCTCTATTGGCATTGCTGCCTCCAGATCGAGCGCCCTGCGCTGATCCGGGAGCAGCAATGCTTACAAAAAGGGTGTCATTGGAAAGGGGAGAATCTCCCCTTTCCAACGACACCTCCACAAAAAAAATCCCTGGTGTCTAGGGGTCCCCTCCCCCCTTCCCATGCTTCATTTTATGATGCTTTTTTTTTCTCCCCACCCCTGGAGGCAGATGATCACCCATCCGCCCCCAGGGGTCTCCATACATGTGGCCCCATGTTTTGGGACCACGGGGGGGAGGGGGCTGCTTATCTAGTAAGCACCCCCTCTTCCCCCCATACTACAAAGATATCCCTGGTGTCTAGTGGCATCGCTGCCCCCGGATTGAGCGCCCTGCGCCCGATCCAGGAGCAGCAATGCTTACAAAAAGGGTGTCATTGGAAAGGGGAGAATCTCCCCTTTCCAACGACACCTCCACAAAAAAAAATCCCTGGTGTCTAGGCGTCCCTCCCCCCTTCCCATGCTTCATTTTCTGATTTAGTTTTTTTATTTTTTTTGTCCCCACCCCTGGGGGCAGATGGTCACCCATCCGCCCCCAGGGTTCTCCATACATTTGGCCCCATGCTTTGGGCCACGGGGTAGAGGGGGGCTCTTACCTAGTAAGCTGCCCGCCTCTGTAACAGATTCCTGGTGTCTAGTGGGCATTGCTGCCCCCGGATCGAGCGCCCTGTGCACGATGTGGGAGCAGCAATGCTGTCACACAAGGTATTGTTGGAAAGGGGAAAATCTCCCCTTTCCAACGATACCTCCCTCGATCTCCGGCTTGAAATGCAGCCGGAGATCGAGGGGGAGAAAGGTGGAGACTCACCTTGTGTGTTCACCACAGCAGCCCGAAATGGCTGCTGCAGTGAAAATTACTTTCACGTCGCCGTGCTTTACGCACGCCGACGTGAAACTGAAGGTAATCCAGCCCCTTGGCAGTGAGGGGGACCTCCCCCTCACATAGCCCGGGGGTTGGATTACAGTTTTGTGTGATCCCCAAAACAAGGTGCCAAAAAGGATCAGCTATCTCGTCCTTGGCACTATGGAGGTAATGTCAAGGATGAGATATCTCGTCCTTGGCACTTAAGGGGTTAATGAAAAAATAAATCATATACGCATGAAATTGGATTTACAATCTAACATCGCTGTGGCCTCTAATCAAATTCAACACCCTCATAGAAGGGCTATTCCTCAAGTCCCCTCTTTTTCCTTTTCTCCAGTTAACTCCATGGTAATTGAAGACTTGATCTCACAACTTAAACCCACAAACCACGATTATGATCCAATCCCAGCATATCTGGCAGTAAAACATGCTTCCTATTTTAGCGGTTTTATGGCAATTTGTAAATGTTTCCTTAGCACAGGGATTTGTACCTCAAGATCTAAATAAATCTGTTCTCACACCTTTGTTAAACAAATCTACTTTGAATCACCAAGACTTGAGGAACTACCGCCCTAATGCAGGTCTACACTGGACCGCTAAGGTCCTGGAAAAGATAGTCACTACACAGCTGCAGAGTCATTTAGAGGAACACACTATTCTTGACACCTTTCAGTCTGGTTTCAGGCCCGCTCATGGCACTGAAATAGCACTATTGGCCGTGCGGGAGGCTATCCTGAGGGTAGCTGATGAAGGGGATCCGAGTATGTTGATTATGTTAGATTTGTCGGCAGCCTTTGACACGGTCGACTTTGAGCTATTATTAACCAGACTTCTCGATGTCGCCCAGGTATCATAGGCTGCTTTGAAATGGTTCTCTTCCTTTTTGAAGAAACGGACCCAAGTAGTAAATCTGGGAGGTTACTATTCTGAAGCTCTCGTAGTATTATGTGGAGTCCCGGAGAGATCATCACTGTCACCTATACTGTTCAATATCTATCTTAGGACTGTGATGGATATCTTCTCCAGGTTTAATCAGAGCATGTCTTGGCCTGTGCCGAAGCTATAAAAGACTGGATGGTAGAAAGTAAGCTTCAGTTAAACCCCACTAAAACTGAGGTTATAGTATTCGGATCAAAGCACCTTCTTAGCAAATACCATGCCTCTACCCCCTGTCCTGCCCTTTTTGATTTAGCCACATCCTTCTCCTATAAGATTAAGAATTTAGGCTGTATTTGGCAAGCATTTTTGGGCAGTATTGCCCATGTTTCAGTGGTAGTCAAATCTGTCTACTTTCAAATTAGACTCCTGAAATCTATTTTACCTCTGGTCTCCAAATCAGACCGTGCAACTATTGTAGGTACTATGGTAAACTAAAGACTGGACTATTGCGGCACATTGCTACTTGGAGCCCTGGATTTTCAACTGCAACGACTCCAGGTAGCTCAGAATGCGGCTATTAATCTTCCAAAAAGAGTCTCCATCTCCAAGTACCCTCACAAATTACACTGGTTACCAGTGCGGCAAAGTATTGAATTCAGACTACTATGCCTGATTTTCAGGTGCATCCAATGAACTGCACCTATGTACTTGATCTCAAGAATTAACATCTATGGGCCAGTACGTACTTTACGTTCCTCCAGAAAAAAATGTTTTGGCTCTCTTCTCATCTAAATACCTCTCCAGGGGAGACTGATGCTTTTCCATCAGGAGCCCCCAACTCTGGAATGCACATCCACCAGAACTGTGGAATGTGTCATCTGTCATTCCCTTTAAAAAAAACTAAACACTTACCTGTTCCGGCGATTAACTGGGTACTGTGACTGTGCCTCGATGTGAGCAAAGGATTTTAACACCTGCGCCTAGATGCAGTTTACTGTTTGGCTACGAAAGGATGTGCGTATTATAAATCCCTAATCTAATCTACCCAATTGCCTCACAATTGCCAGCGCCATCACCGGGGCCAAACTGGACTACTGCAATGCCCATGTGCTGGCACCTCGGAACGCAACCTAAAAAAGCTACAAACCATCCAAACCAATGCCCTACGAGCTGCCCTCAGCCTTACCAAACACGCCCACGTCTCAGAAGCCAGAAAAGACACCATTGGCTACCGGTCAGAGAGGGAATCAACTTCACGATCCTCTCCCCCGTTCACAAGTGCCTCCCCGAAACTGCACTGTCCTACCTTCCTCGCGCCTGGAAAAATAAAACCCCGCTCGCACACTAAGATCCTCAAATGACCACTTGCTCAAAGCTTCAATCACCAAACTGCAGGCGGTTCAAGCTTCCCTTTTGTTCCAGAGCTTGGTGGCGACAATCTTCCCATGTTCTTGAGAATGGAACCCTCCTATTGGACCTTTAGGAGGAACTTGAAAATGTGACTTTTCGCCTAAGCTCCTCGGAGCCAAGACATTGTATCAATGCTGAATGTCTTCAACCTATGCCTCCTGCTTTTCCTGTACACCACCTTTCCATAATGTAACTAGCGCCTTGACTTGATACCTGAGTGTTCAGTGCGCTGCTACAAATGCAAAATAAATAAATAACGGGAAGAAGCCCCAATTCCACTCTCCCAAACGGCAAACCAACTAAAACAACACATGTAAGTAGTTGGGTCCTTAGTTCAAAACCACATGGACAAGGCACAGGAACAGCAGAAAACCGCATATGACAAAATGGTTACCTTATGATCCTTTTCAATAGGCCAAAAGGTCTTGGTATTGTTGCCAACATCAGAATATAGATTAATATCCAAGTGGCACAGACCATATGAGGTATTACAACAAATGGTCTTTTGCAACTACAACATTTCCCAACCTGGTTGGTGATTAAATACCCAGGTATATCATGTTAAATGTATTAAAAGAATGGAAGGAAAATGCCACAAAGTCTAATGCCACTAGTCCATCCTGTCTGTTGCCTGAAGACTCTGATAACAAAGTCCTGATTCCACCAGAACTCAGTAATAACTGAAAGCGAGATCTGTATGACCTCATACTCCAATGTCCTGATGTTTTTAGAGAGGAACCAGCGGGAGTGAAGGATATCTACCACCATATCCGCACTGCTGCAGGCAAAGTGGTACATTTAAAACCCTATAGATTACCGGAATCTAGAACGGCAACCATCATCCAGGAAGTCGATCAAATTCTTGAGGCTAATATTATTGAACCATCTACTAGCCCCTGGTTTTCCCCAATCATGTTGGTGTCAAAACCCGATGGGAGCTGTAGGTTTTGTCTTGACTTTAGAAAAGTTAGCTCCATCTGTGCTTTTGATGCGTAAGCAATGCCTCGCATTGATAACTTAATTAAACGGCTAGGTAACGCTGTCCATCTCTCTACCATAGACCTTACAAAAGGCTATTCGCAGGTTCCGTTATATGTCCCTGACCAGGAAAAAACTGCCTTTGCAACACCCATAGGTCTGTTTCAGTTTAAGGTCCTCCCGTTTGGGCTATGTGGGGCCCCCGCTACATTCCAACAGTTGATGGACAAGATGACAAGATATTACAACCATACTCTGATTTTTGTGGGGCCTATATAGACTATATTGTAATACACAGTAAGACATGGGAAGATCATG
Organism: Ambystoma mexicanum; assembly: GCF_040938575.1. Taxonomy (NCBI): domain Eukaryota; kingdom Metazoa; phylum Chordata; class Amphibia; order Caudata; family Ambystomatidae; genus Ambystoma; species Ambystoma mexicanum. The sequence goes on from NC_090921.1 coordinate 386,793,105, forward strand.
TCTGTCATCTCTACACAGTCCTGAGAAAGGCAGGCTTAACAGCGAATTACATTTTTTTAAAATTGGCTGTCAGCAGTCAGATATTTAGGGTTCTTTGTGGGTAATGGCTCTGTACAACCCCAACAGGAAAAAGTTAAGGCCATACTTGACACCCCACGCCAAGAACAAAGAAAGACCTTTGAGCCTTTTTAGGTTTAACAGGTTTCTATCGCAAGACTGCGAAACGTACGGATAAATTGAAAAATGTGATAATGAAAACATTTTACTGACACTTAAATGCTGAAAAAAATGCCAAATTGTTTTATTTTATTTAGGGGGGACCCCATTTTGCATTGATTATAACCCGACCCCGAACGTGCTCCCTACCCCTTTTAATCCCTTACCCCACCCCCATATATATATATTTAATACAAAATTCTGTGATTTTCGCTATTCAAGTTTAGTTACAAATGTTATTCGTGGGCGCCACCGAGTTGAGGACCCCCTGACAGCCCCTAGAGAGCATATCTGACCCTCCCTGCCCAGTGTGAACCTCAGCGGAGTGTTTTGGTGGAAGAACGGGGGCTGTAACCCACACATTAGCGGAGATACACCGCTGTGAAGAGGAGGCGGGGCTCAGAGCAATCACGAGCCGCTTGCCAGCACCAAATGAAACTCACGATAGACTGAGGAGTCTGGGCTGTGCTTTGGCTGCAGGGAAACAGGGAGGTGGGCCTCGCTCCCACACGGTTAGGAGGGTAGTGGTCCCCCATTGCTGTGCGGCCCAGCACGATTTGTGTGGGTGAGGGAGACGGATATCCATTTGCAACACGGCCTTCAACCAGATCGGGTGAGTGAACCTGTCTTCCCCCCCAGTCCCGGGGGGGGGAACAGAGATCCTGCTGCAGAGGAACGCAGCCCCTGTTCTGCCCGTCTCCCCCGGTCATGCGGGGGTGAGCTGGCAAGTGCAGTGCAGGAAACAAATGGGTGCAGTGCCCTGGGGCCCACCCTTGGTGGTTGGGAGACCACCCCCTCTACTCTGAGCGCTCCGGAGGCCCAGTCGAGCACAGCAGTAGATTCCACATCCGGAGGGGGCGAGGCAGACCTGCACACATCGGTCCGCCCTGGGGAATTTGCTCCTCCTCATCCCACCAACGTGGCCTCTACAAGGAGCCCTGGGAGCTAAGGGAGGCACCGGGCTCCGGATAATGCTCATAGGCAGGGGCACCCCTCCCCCCCTTGGAATGACCAGTGCAAGGAATCCCGTCAACTGCTGCAACCCTGCCCACAAAGTCTTCTTGAGCGCAGCCAGAGCCCTCCATGCTTTGCTCCAGGCTGCAGGACAAGCCAGCACTGGCTGGCCCCACGACTTACTTCTACATCATTGTGGAACGCCAGTCTAGGTGAGCCCCACTCAACGCGCCCCACGCTTGGGGGCCCAGCACTGCAGCATTGGATGGTCAGTCCGCCAGTCCTCTAACCCTCAGGTATGAGGAGGCCCAGGGATCATCCCCAGGGGGACGCTAGAGAAACCAAACCCATCGCCAGAGACTTGGACCCCAGATGAGCACACCAGGCCTTCTTTCCAGCCTCAGGTGATCGCAGTGAGCGAATAAAGATTCCCGACCCGGGTAGTCCGTCCTCTTGGCACAGATGCCCATCTTCCTTTGAGGAAGAGCTTGTGTATGGACAGCTGGCCAGTCACCACCCCTGCAACCCAGGAGGCCACCTTAACCAGGGCTCATCCACTGAACATCGACGCTTTGGGGTGACACGTGGGCACAGGTCCCTGTTGTGTGACCGGTACACCATTCAGATGTCATCCCCCATAAGCTGCCCAGTGGTAGGGGAGAACAATTGGCTGCCCTCTTCCCCCTACATCCAACCGCCGACCGGAGTGAGCCCCTGAGGAGATTGTGAGGCAGGAGCCTGCTGCCCTTGGTGAACCTATCCTCCAGAGGTCTCCCACCGCAGTGCACCACTTTGAAGCTCGGTAGGGTCACTTGTTCTGCAGCCAGCCATGGGTTGGGTAGATTCACTCCAAAATTCTGCTACAACCAGACCTCCCCCGATGCAACCAACCAGGCCAACCACATCAGCCTACACAGAAGAGGCTCAATCAGTGAGCAAAAGCATAGCAGCCCTATTGGACGAAATTAAGGGCTTTCGTGCTGACATTGGGAAGCGGCTGGATGGCCTGGATAAAAAAGTGGGCATGATGGACGTCCCCATCCAAGATCTTGAGGCTAACCAAACCTTGGTAGACCTTTTGGAAACCCAAATCGACATGTGGCTCTCGGAGCTGGAGAGGAGAGAGGAAAAGTTTGCCCTGAAGATGGATGATTTGCAAAACCGAGAGCGCTGCAACAATCTGAGGTTCCTTGGCTTCCCGGAACAGGGCAAAACTCAAAGCGACATCACGAAAGCCATCAATGCTGTGGTCAGTAAGCTATTCGACGCAGGAAACACCAGTGAACCAAGTATCTACAGAGCCCATAGAGTGAGAGCGAGCTTCAGGGGACCTAGGTCTGTGCTTGCAATGTTCCACTACTTCACTGAGAAATCATAGATTTGGGAAGGAAGAGGGGCCTGATAGAGTGGGGAAACCTGCTAATAACTATTTACCAAGACCATTGAGCCTTAACCCTGACAAGGAGGTTGTGTGGGCCCCTAACAAAATGGCTCCAGGCTAAAGGAGTTGGCTCTAGGTGGGGTTCCCATTTTCCCTCTCCTTCAAACATGAGGGATACAATTTCAACCTCATCACAGAAGATGATATACAGCCGAATCCACCCCGGCCATCACCCCGGTGACCCGAGGGGGATAGCTGACTGAATCCCAGAAGACTAATGGATTTGTGGACAGATGTTGCGTCCGTGGCAACAGGAAGTTTAGGAAACTAAATCCGGTGTCCCCGCCACTTAGCAACAGCCAATGATGAATTTGTACTGATCCTGAGTCTGCGAAGTAAACAAAGTTGATGGTGTGATCGGCCCAGGGTCAGCCAGTCTAGCTCTTACTATGTTTTTGCACTTTTATGAATGTCATATGGTAGAATTAGCTACTAAAGCTCGTAGTGGTAATTTTTGTCAATCTATTGTTGAAATTTTACTATTCTGAAGCTCTAGAAACAATTGGAGCACAACATAAATTATGTAGAGAACTGCGGTTATGTCGTCTATGTGGGTGTAATATTGTAGAGTACTTGCAACATCTATTGCTAAGTTGTGAGAGTCTCATAATGCTGTGTAGAAGATATCTCAAATCATATAATGACATGTTTGACCTAGTAATACATTGCAGCTTTGGGAAATTTTAATGAGTGGAAATGATAATAACTTGATATATTTCATGAGTTCTTTTTATTTACGAATTGTTGAAATCTTAAATTGTTTAGCATAAATGGAATATTACGTTATTGTGTATTTTATGAATATTGTTTTAAAAGGATATTGTATTTTAAACATGTTCCATTAGGCTGTATTTTAAAACATTGGTTTTATCTGGTTGAATGTATATATGTGTATGTATGTTAATGTCATTGTTGTATGTACAAAGCCAAAAGGCTATACGTATATTAAATAAATTGAAATTGAAACTATATTTTTGCTTCTTAAGACCTCGGCCCATGTTATTGACGTGGGGCACTGTCTCTAAGTGCTGTTTAGCTCTCCTTAGTGGGAGCTCTATTGAGTTTCTTGTTTCTGGGGGGTGGAGGATGTGTGTTGTTTTTCTTGATCATTGTCAGGCTTTTTGGGGGAGGGAGGCCCCTCGGAGGTGTTTTTTTGTTTCATTCTGGCCCACGGGGGGTAGAACTTGGTAGGCTGGTCCAGCGACAAGACCAATGTTTCAGCTAATCCAGGTGCCCAGGGGGATGTGGGAGGTAGGTTGGGGGGGTTTGTTGTTATTTGACATAAGATTCAACTTTTGCAAGCTACCAATATCCAGTCCAGTCCAGAGGGGAATTTCCAGGTACTCAGGAAGAGGTAGCGTACGAAGCCATAGAGGGAGTGTACTTCGGGATCCTAAATCCGAAGGGTATGAGAGATTTGTGCGCCCCCCTGTGATGCTGGAAATGCATTGGAAGGACAGGGCCTCCTTGTCCTGTACTCCCTTATCATGAGTGTTCTGTGTTTTTTTTCTGCACAGTGGTCAATGTGGGCCTCCTGGCAGTGCAGCTCTTACTCTTTTTAGTTGTGGTGGACAGACCCTTGGAATACCCTTATGGCTCCCATGGGTGGGGGTACAACCCTGTACCCCTAGTGTATGCTTTTGGGCACCTGTGTGTGGCCCACAGAGCAGTGTAGGGGCTGGTGGCAGCTCCATGCTGAATTTGACTTGTGGGCTGAGTGTCACCCATTTTGGGATACCCAGGCCCTGCCATAAGAATCAGTGGATTCCTGATAGGAGACAAGATGGCCGCTGTGGCTTCTTGGTTTCTATTACCTGTTACCTTGTTTTCCCAAGTCCTGGGAAGCCCTGACTCTGTCCCTTCCCCTGACTGGCTGTTGGGTGGAAGAACCATATATGGTCTTGTGGGGAAGTCCCGGCCAGACTGGCTGGATCCTTCCCAGTGACTGTATGTTGTGGGTACACCATTGGGGTAGGGCCTGAGTGAATGGAGTGTGTGACCAATATGCACATCATGTTATGGGTGTCTGGTATCTGTGTGTGTGACACAAAGAATGAGACTCCTGGCCGAAACTGATATGAATGCAGGGTGATGTGCTGAAAGGCTGGGTGCTTGCCCCAGTCCACATTCCTTGTTATGGATGTCTGGGTGGATGAGAATGGCCTGAATGCACTGTGAGCCTCGTTGGCTGCCTGACAGCATGAATGCCCTTCTGAATGATTGGCTGCCTGAGCTTGGCTCAGCAGTGTGAATGAGAGACAGAACAGTACATCTGGGGACCTCTCGCTTACCAGAATTGTTCAGAAGCTGAAGTCGAAACTTGATGCTTAACCTTGAAGCCCAGCTGGAAGAAGGTTTTGCCGCTGCTTTACTTCGATGCAATCCGAAAGCTGTCGTGTCTCCAAGAACTGATCCAACTGAGGACCTGGCTTGGAGACCTCTCCCCGAGCTACGAGGGAACATCGTGCAACAGCTAATCTTCCTCAAGGTGCCCTGGAAGTCAGTACTCGAAAGGATGCTGACCGGAGATGGGGTCTGCCAAGAACCTGAAGTGAAGCACCTGGACATCGGAGTCCATCATCGTCGACCAGGGTTCGGAGGTTTGCCATAACCGCTGGAAGCCCGTCGAGTCGTGTTGCGCAGAAACTAGGACAGCTTGACGCCATGCTGCTCGACGACTAGAGCCTCGCTGCTCCACCTTTGCCTAAGACACTTTGAAATCAAAGACTCCCTTGCCATCACAATCGACTGCTTTGTCCTATCGGGGGAAAGTCAAGGTCGTTGACGAACCGAAGAGAATCCGCCGGTGGCTTTCCCGACACTCTAAGTCCACAAAGACGCTGACGAAGATCCGAAAGCCAGCCTTGGTCGAGTCCTGATCGCCAAGGCTGATGTCCTGCCGTCCTTGCTGACCCTACGTTCTTCATCGACCTGCTTTGCTGCAACAAACTTTTGTCGTCGAGGTGTACCGCATGCCTCATCTTTAGAGGACGTCCACCGATCGTCGACGAGCACTGCAAAGGTTAAAGCTGCTCCCTTCGACAACAGTGTTCACATTCCTTGGTAGGAATCTCGACGACCCATGGCTCCTGCTTTAAAGGGAGTCCACTCAAGAGGGATCCGTCGACAAACCATAGAAGAACTCTGCTAAACCAGGTACATTGGGGTAGTAGAACACTTCTAGCATAAAACAAGCCTATCTTAAACATATATGGACTGGGCTTGTTGATACACTTTATTTACAGGTTGCCCAGGTGGGGGGGATCCTCACACAGAACTGCTTCATGGTAGTAGGACAAAGCATTCTGCCATTGTTTAACCTAACTTGTCTTCCTTCCTATGTCTGATGTTGATTCACATTACTGTTTGATTTGTATGCCCTTGAAACTGTCAGCAGTTGGTGCATTTTAAAGGACTCAAGAATGAACTGTGGTACCACATAGCCACATAGACATTGTACATATTTATCATATTAGTATTGTCAAAGCACAAAGTGTGTTATTGAGTGTGTGTGTGTGTGTGTGTGTGTGTGTATATATATATATACGTATATATATATATATATATATATATATATATATATATATATATAACCTTATTTATATAAAGCACTGTGTTATCACATAAGTGTTTGGGCATTCCTTTGTGGGGGCTTTGGGACTACACTGTACTTAAGAACCAGCCCGCATCACCTCCGGAGAACTTAGGCCTTCATTGCTCGTCCATTGCTACCGAATAGAGAATCGTGGGTGGGTTGCTCTCTGCTTCTACTCTGCCATATAGAGGGCAGGAGTACAGAACCCCCCCATCCCCTCCAGTCTTTACACCCCACAATGCATGACACAAGGCACACGCTGGCGTTGGGTTCTCTAAACGTGAGAGGTTTGAATTCCCCTCATAAAAGGACCCTAGTCGTAAGGGAATTCAACTAGTTAAAACTGCACTTCATGTTCCTACCGGAGACCCACTGGTTGAGGGGGAAGAGAACCGGCTTTTAGAGCCAGGTCAATAAAGTGGGTGTATCGTGCATCTGGCCCAACCAAAATAAAAGGAGTTGCCCTCCAGGTATCCAGCAGGCTACAGTTTACACCAAAGGCACAACACAAAGACACAGAGGGCCGATTTGTGATGGTTAAGGAGGAGATTAAGGGCTTTATGATTACAGTGGTTTCCATTTACTGCCCAAATGAAGCCCAAGACCAGTACTGGTAATCGCTTAGGAGTAAAATTCCGATCTTTTCTGAGGGCTCCTTGATAATAGGAGGTGATTTCAATATGGTTTACTCCCGAGAGTGGCAGAAAGAGAGTGGGTCCCTGCTCTGACACCACGGCACAACAGCGGTCTGTCGCCCGCTTCTGGAAGGTTAACACAGAGCTTGGTTTGTCAGACACCCACACGAGGGGAGAAGGACAGGACCCCTTATTCACATATTACTCAAATGTACACAATAAATCCTTGAGGATAGATTACATCATGGTAGATTCCCCCCTGGTGGAGCAAGGGAGCGATTTCGCGGTTGAGATAATCCCGTGGTCAGATCATGTCATGGTGAGGGTCAGAATTGGTATGCCCCCGATGCGCCCAGACAACTCTAGGTGGTCATGTAACGACTTGCTGCTATGAGACAAGGAGTTAGCCCAGGCACTCCTCATGGTGATTAAAGAATATTTTGAAATTAATGAAAATGGGTAGGTGGGGATGGCAGGGGTCTGGGAGACATTCAAGGCCATGATAAGGGGGGTCCTAATAGGAATGGGGTCAAGGAGAAAGAGGGAAAGGGCTCGGGAGGAAAAGATCCTTAGAGAGAGAATTGAGGCTATTCAGCCAGGGGGTAAAGTGAAATTCCAAATGTTTCCAGGAAAATGGGCTGAACTGCAAGAACATAGAGCTAAACTAGAGGCCCTTTTGGTCAGCCAAACGGAAAGAAAAGTAGCCTTCCTGAAACAAAAATATATGGAAAAGGGGGAGAAGGCTGACAAGATACTGGCATGGAGGTTGAGGGAGCTGAGGAATAGCCGGAGGGTGGACGTGATTCGTTCAACTGAGGGTGGAAGGCTCCTTGAGGATCCGCAGATATCAGAGGAGTTATGAGTATTCTACAAGACACTTTACATCTCAGAATATAATGGAGACGGTCTGAGGTGGACCATTTCCTTGACTCCTGATTCTGCGTCTCCCTCCAGAAAAGGCAGAACCCCTGAAAGCACCCATTACTGCCCAGGAAGTGATAGATACGATTAGTGGTTTGAAAGGGGCTACCACTCCCAGGGAAGATGGCTTTACAGTGTTTGTTTATAAGAAATTCTGTTCCACTCTGGTGCCGTTCATGGCCAAGCTATTCAACTCTGCCCTGGAGACAGGCGCCCTTCTACTGTCCATGCTAGTGGCCCTAATGGTAGTTATATCCAAGGAGGGGAAGGATCCTGCCTTTTGTCAATCATATAGACCCATCTCCCTGCTGAACACGGATGTTAAAATACTGGCAAAGCTGCTGGCCAATAGACTGGCACATCAGATGCCCTTGCTGGTTAATGGGGATCAGGTGGGATTTATCCTGGATAGGCAGGGAGCAGGTTAACATAAGCAAGATCATAAACTTAATGCATGAATCCAGAAGTAGGGAGCTGGGGGCACACCTGATATCCATAGACTCAGAAAAGATCTTTGACCACGTCAAGTGGCAGTACATGGGTAAGGTCTTGAGTAGGATGGGGCTCTGAGAGATTTTTAATGGCGGGATAGCAACACTATATAATGGTCCAACGGCAAGAGTGGTGGTCAACGGCAGTGTCTGCTCCTCCCTGTAGCTCACTAGAGGGACAAGGCAGGGTTGTCCCATCTCCCCTTTGATGTACGCTCTGGTCATGGAGCCCCTAGCTATTGCCATTAGATCAAACCAGGGGATTACGGGAATTCGATTCTGGGAATTAGACTTTAAACTTTCCTTATTTGCCGATGATATTCTCTGCTACCTGATGAATCTATTGAAATAATTACCAGAACTTCTAAACCAGATACAATCGGCAGGTTCTCGGGCCTGAAAATAAATCGCTCCAAATCACCAGAGGTAGAAAGACAATAGGGAGTATGAGGGTCGAGGTGTCGTCCTCCCCGTATCTGGGCGTTCACCTCCCTAGAGATCTGGAAAAATTAGTTGAGGTCAATTACACTCCAACCTAGAGAGAATAAAATCAGATCTTCTGCGCTGGGGGCCCCTCACCCTCTCTTGGTTTGGCCGAATGCTATCTGTGAAAATCAATATCCTCTCCAGTCTTTTGTACTTATTCACAGCTCTCCCTACACCCCTCCCAGAGTCCTTCTTTGTGAAATGACAGGGTTTGGTGCGCTGCCAGTTTATATGGAATGGGAAGACGGCTAGAATTAAGAGTTCAACCCTGACTCTCCTCAGAGATTTGGGGGCTACGGGTGATGTTAGGATGGCATCTGTACTTATTGGACATTCATTGAGGATACATATACTCCAGCCACTTATCATTTGCAGATGGGGGAGCAGGTGTAAGTGGATCTTGGTCACCTGGCCTAAACCCTGCTCACCTGGTGCCTTCCTGGTTGCTGCTCTTTTTCCCTACTTAAGGGGCCCTCCAGCCTCTTTTCTTTTGCAGATGGGGGAACAGGTGCAAGTGGATCTTGGTCACCTGGCCTAAACCCTACCCACCTGGTGCCTTCCTAGTTGCAGCTATTTTTCCCCACTTAGCAAGCCCCGCCCACCTGGTGCCTTCCTGGTTGCGGCTCTTCTTTCCTGCTTGAGGAGCCCTCCAGCCTCTTTTTCTTTGCAGATTGGGAGCAGGTGCAAGTGGATCTTGGTCACCTGGTCTAAGCTCCGCCCACTTGGTGCCTTCCTAATTGCTGCTCTTTTTCCCTACTTAAGGAGCCCTCCAGCCTCTATTCCATTGCAAATGGGGGGAGCAGGTGCAAGTGGATCTTGGTCACTTCCTTCCTGCTCTTAACTCTTAGTTCAAGGACGTCACTCACCCGGGCGTCCGAAACGAAGGGCAGACCAAGAAAAGGGCAAAAAGGGTTTGTTTCATTTGCTGTTTTTGCTTGGAATACAGTGTATTGCCTAATGATAAAATGTTCAATAAATATTAAAGTGAAGAAAAAAAAATGTTATTCATTATTTTTCTTTCGTTAACATCACTGGATACCGGAAATCAACATTGTTTAGCAGAATTCTTTGTCATAGCCCCCATTTAAAGGAAGGAGATTTTTCAAAAGAGTTCATCCTGCAAATGGATGCCTCCTTAATGGGATTATGAGCTGTCCTCTCTCAAGATCATGATGCAATGGAACACCCCATACTCTACATCAGTACGAAGCTGTTGCCTAAAGAGAAGAACTACTCAGTTATTGAATTGGAGGGCCTGGCAATCAAGTGAGCCATACTCCATCTAAAATATTATTTGTTGGGATGCAAATTCAGATTAGTCACCGATCATTCCCCTTTAATGTGAATCAGCCAAAAGGAAAGAAAGGATCCTGAGAGTAATGCAATGGTTCTTAGACCTCCAACCATACTGTTTCACAGAGGAACACTGGAAGGGTCAAGACCAGGGAAACGTTGACTTCCTCTCCCGTTTCCTTGTGAAACATTGAGGTCCAACCCTTGTAGGGCATGGGTATGTGAGGGACCTGAGGGCGTCCTCACTTCTTCTCCCCTGTTAGACTCTTCTCAGGTGGCCTGGGGAAGGCTATTGCTCTTGGATCCCGACCCTGGGGGTGGATATGCGAGGGAGGATTAACTGGGTGGAGGAGACTTGGGGAATGGGGAAAGGACATCCTTCAGGTGAGACACGGTATCCCCCCCATTTCCCTTTCACCAAAAACCCTCCATCCTTCAAGCCTTTATGGGCTTTTGCCAACCTTTTTCCTGTGACTCCACTAAAGTATTCCCCAAATTGCACCAGTGTGGTACTGGGACAAAGATGGTGACACCTAGAACAATGCATCCTCACTTTGTGAAAACAAACATTCATCAACTGCAGCCAAGTGCTGAGACGAGAAGGGCAACCAGAGCAAAGCAGGACTATCGCTTTGATGGTGAGTGGTCTAATCCTTTTTGGCATGAAAATGGAGGTGGAGAACTTTAAAAGCTGGAAGCCTGAAAGAAATGGAGTCAGGTGTGGGAGAACGCCCACAAACTGCTCGGTGCAGGCAGACCTCTCTGGTGTGGTGGCGCGGCAGGAGAAGCGCTGAGACCCATGGAAATGTGCAGAGCATATGCAGCAGGAAGCGAAGGTACAGGACGCTGGAGGCCGGTGGCAAGCCGTGAGAAGGAGGTTGGGGGGGACTGAGGGAAATGGTTGTGTGAGTCCTGCTTCGCCGAGGAAGCACTGCTGGGTGTGTACGAGCCACAAGAAGACCACTGTGAGAAAACACAAGGGACCACACGGAAGAACAGAAACCTGTGGTGGCGGAGGACTTTGCAAGGTGCCGTAAGACCGAGCAGTGAGTGTAACCAGGAAGGGAGACGCCCAGCTGGCAGGCGGTGTTCGAAATAATGCTATGGACATTAAAATAAAGGGAGAACCTGCATTGCTATGAAAGTCAAAGCAAGTTAACACAGATATAAGGTACTTTGAATACCAAACTAAATGAAAGCAAGTTAAAGCATATTTAAAGGTATTTTGAATACCGAATGAAATGAGAGCAAGTTGGGAACACTCTTGCGTCTTGAGAGGAGTGAAAGAAAGATTGTGAATTTAATTGAAAGGACGTTTTTGAACTACATTGAAGCAATGAACAACATCAACTGAAACAAGTGTTAGCAAAGCCAAGAGAGCACAAAGAGTTGTATGCATGATATGGGAAATCCAGCATTGGTCCAAGCCAAGAAAGTGCAAGGAACTGCATATCGTAAGGAAACAAGCATTGGCAAGAGCCAAGGGAACATAACAGTGTAAAAAGTGCATGGTAGTCAGCCAAGCCACAATACAGTCTCAGGAGACTGTGACACATGTGACTGAGGCATGTCACACTGCTGAGGGAAAGCAGTGGACTGGTGTTAAATGGAAAAGCAGTCAAGGAGGGGGTACCGGTTGCGTGACCTGTAATGAGTGGATTGTGTAGTCCAACAACTGCGCCTAGACTGGGTGCCCTGAATGGAAGAGTCACTGAAAACACCTATAAAGAAGCTTGTGTTGTACAAATACCTTTTTGTGACTTTGAAGTAAAGTGTCGTTTTTAAAGCTGGAAGATTTGAGCTCTTGGAGAAGGGAACCCCTGTGTTTGATGAACTACTTTGAACTTGGGGAAGGGAAGCTGATTACAAGCCAAGGAGCTAGAAGAAGCTCTGAACTTTCCTTTGAAAACATTTTCTTTTTGATGCCGTCATCCCTACACAGTGTCTGGAGTTAGTTGTGAAGGCAAGTATAGGTTTTTGGGACACAAACAGATGTTTTACTTTAGACTTCCTGACGCCGGCTATCCTTAGTTTTCTTTAGATAGGGAAATCCCACCTCATCCTAGAGCCAGTTAGGCATTAATCCACCCTGCCTTTTGAGTTAATACAACTTTGTTAAAGACCTTGAACCTGTTGTCTGTCTCTCACTCATGATGCCTTCACTGTATGTATGCATATGTCTCAGCTCACACGACTTTGGCGGTGTCACCTGCCTTGTAAACACTTCACTCACCCACCAAGCCCACTTAAATGGGCTCTCACCCGCTAAATATAAAAGCAGTGTTTTCACTCGCCCTCAGGATAAAAAAGTTTGAGAGCAACAATATTAAAAAGATTGAGTGGATTCGTGAAGTGGAGGTTGCACACATGCCAACCCTCCTGATTTACCTGGTAGACTCCAGATTTTTCAATTCTAAATATTGCTATTATTTACTTTCTCCTGCCTAAAATAATTCTAACCCCAATACAATCCTATGGGAAAATTCATTTCCCCGTCTTTATGTGTGGACATTTCCCAGGTGCTCCAGAATGTTGGCATGTATGAGGTTGGCATAGCATAGCTCTCAACTTTTTTTTTTTCACCAAGGCGGGTGAAAACACCCGATTTCATTTTTGACGGGTGAGAGCCCATTGACGTGAATGGGTGTATAAGGGGCAGGGCGGATGAGTCAGCTGTTTATAAGGCGGGTATCATCCGCATAAAGCTGTGAGTTGCAGACATGCCAAATCTCCCGCAGCTTAGGGGAGTCTCCAGCAGAGGGAGACAAACGCCAGCACTCGCTCTTGCCTAAAATAATTAAAACCCCAATGCAATCCTATGGGGAAATTCCTTTCTCCTGCTTCCTGAAGCAAAATCTCCCTCCCACCTGATTGAGAAACTTGGCATGTCTGGAGTTGAGAGCTTTGGGTTGGGAGCTCAAGAGTAAGTACTGGCACGAGGAAGGGGGGAAGTGGAGGTAATGAGTGTGACAGCAGTTGATCTGTACTACGATCAGAACTACACAAAACACCTGTGGGACATTTAAAAGGTAATGTTTTTTTGGTTCTGTTATGTTAAAAGTTGGTTTCTTCTTAGCTGCTGAAGAGGTAAGCCAAGGATGAGAAGTGTACTGCTTGCCTCCGGTCTTGCCATACAATTCAAATTTTCAACACTAATGTTATAGAAAGTCATAATTCTATTAAAGAAATGGATGTGAAGGATCATGCTTCACTCCAAACTTTACTTCACAAGCAGCATTTAAAAATGTAAACAAGATAATAAAACAAAGCGAAAAAACTATACATCCCATCATATTTGAGTCTTTTGTAGTCATTAAATGATTAGTGTGCTCTGACATGTGATTCCCATTAACCAATCCGTTGATCCTACATGTCTTTAAACTCTCCCCCTGTATCCTTCTCTGTGGGTCCACGACTCTTTAGCTTTTGCGCCCCAACCAGTTGATGATTACTCTAGCTCGCCTTCCACTCACTCCTCAAGAACCTGCCGGATTATTATCTGCACTGGCACCTAGGACATAAACAATGTCTTAAGAGGTGATCTACCCTGGGTGGGCAATCGTGCAAACATTAATTGTGATAAACAGTCAGTACATACAATATAACCATATTGACGATTACTAGGGTGGGATAATCTTTCGCCTCTGTGTCTTAAATAGAGTTATAACTTTCTATAACGTAAGTGTTGAAAATCTTAATACTATGTCAAGACCGAAGGCTCGGATTATGCTTGTTCTAAGTTTACCTACCACCAACGTCGAAATCTGTTCAATTGGTGTGAAATAAAAATACTTAAACATCGACTCATTTGACCAGTTGGCTGCCATCAGCATATCTTCCAGCTGAGCTCCTACGTTGTACGCTTTAGAGGCCATCGCCCCCTCACTGAATGTGCACCATAGATTTGTACATCCATTGCTGCTTGCTGCATAACCCACCTCGTCAGGGTAGCTGTGGTTACCACCCCATAAGGCTTACACAATGCTATGAGCAGCTGCAGGTCTAATCTGGTCTGGGAAAGAATCATATGACACTGTCCTTAAGCCTGTCTTTGTTCTTTTCGTGAAAGTGACCACCACCCCTGTTGGGGATATAGTCTTCCTAGTAATCTTTTATTCTCACGTTAGATACTCTCTTGCATGATACAAGACATAGAAACGTTGTCACTTTGGTTGAAAATGCCTTTCTGGAGAGTGCTGCATTGCCTTGCCATCGTTTCTAACGCCTAAATACTACATTGACATTCCATAGCTGTGTGTAATTAGGCGCCAGAGGTTTTAAATTTCTATGCCTCTCAGTAACCTACATACCAAGGGATGTACTCCAATTGATAGGCCCTTGACACATGGGTGTCCTGCTGAAAATCGCTGAGCGTGCTGTATTAATTGTTCTATAAGCCTTCCCTTGCGCCGCCAATTGCACCATTAGATTCACTATGTGCACCACATTTGTTCTAGAGAAATGTACGCTACTCTCTAGACACCAACTATGCCACTATACCCACGCTGGTTTTATAAGCCTTCCTGGTTCTGGGAGTCCACGACTCCTTGATGATGCGTTCAGCTTCTCCCAAAAGACCAGGCATAAACAAGGATCCCCGTAAATCGCCCACACTATTAAGTTGAGGTTGCCCTTCTGTACCAAAGGATGATGGTTCCCTTTGGGGCCCAGTAAATTGTCTCCCATCTCGGCAGAGCTACTGGCTTGTCATAAGCCATCTCCAACAGACTGGGAAACCGGATCTGGGTTGTTTGATCGTGACCGGTTTGTTCACGCCCAAACTATCCGCAATGTAATTGTTTGCTGGTACATTTTGTGCTTAAATAGTTAAAGAAGGAAATTAAGTATCTAGTAGGTTAACAGTGTGGTCAAATGAGGGAATGGATAATAGGTTTAAAGTTTTTGTGTAAAGCAAAGTAGACTCATTTTACCTGAACACAGAGAAACTGGTGAAAAACGAAGACACAGGCAAAATCTTGCAATATATGAAAGTAAACAAACTACTTGTTTTTTTCTTAAACATTTTTATTATGTTTCAATTAGCTCTGTAGCATTACATACAAAGGAATAAACATCAAACTTCACATAACGAAAAACCTTCCCCTTTCCACACCGAGCATGCATAACTCAGTCCATATACATCTTCTCTAGGAAGTTCTTTCCCTTTTTCATGTGAATAAGTCCAAAAGCCTTATATTGTGAGGGCACCATTGTTCTTTACAGTCCTTTTGTAGGAATTCCAGTACCCCTCCCCAATCATTTCTGAATCTCCCATGATCCCCTTGAATGTTATAAGTTATTAGTTCCAGTGCCAGATGTGTCTAAACCCTTTGTGTCCAATCTACAACCAATGGTGGGGATTTGTGTTTCCAGTTGTGAGTGATTTCCAACCACGCTCCTATTAGGAGGACCATAAAATTTATTTTCTGTAGAGTAGTTAGCATTTTGTCCTTTGAGTCCCAAAAACCCCCTAACCATATTTCCTCTCCCAGGTGTTCTGTCCTCGGGAACATTCCAATCATTTGGTTTTTGATCTCTCCCCAGTATGGGCTTATCTTCGGGCAATCCCACCAGATATGTCTCCAGTCTCCCCTCCACAGTCCCTCCAACATTTGTTTGGGGAGTTGGCAAACATCGAATTCAGTCTCTCCCAAACTACTTGTTGAGGTCATGACGGCAGTGTAACCCCAACAGAAGATTAATAGCATGAAGGAAAGGAGGCTTGCAAGAAAGCCGTTGGTTTGTGGAAAGCAATTGAGCATTAGAATACAAACACGGATACTAGAAAAGGTTGGTGTTGACAGATTTATGAAGGGAAAACACAAAGGTTTAACATTATAAAGTAAACGACCATTAGAAACAAGACTGACATTATCAAGTTTCGTTTATCTAGGCAACCCACACAATGGAAAAGGCAGTTTATATTGCATCAACCAGAGGCAAACCACAACTAAAACATAACGGCTATATGTACAATTTGGAACAATTTAAAAGTGAGAAAAATTGTGAAAATGTATCGAATATAAAAAGCTAAATTGTAGAGGAAGAGCAGAAAATCAGGAGAAAACAGTGAAAATACAAGAAAGCAGAACCACAAACCCAATATAGCTAAAATTGCAGTGATGGGGAAAAAATCATGAAATGAAAATAAAAGCAAATCGGAAGCATTTACAAGTGGCCAAGTAGTTAGGCATATTCTATGGTAAATACCACCGCATTTGGCTTGTGAGTTGCCGTGTAGCAGATTATTAAGACAGGTAACATACCAAAGAAATTTGGGAACCAAAATGCCAAAAATTCCCAGAACTGTGGGAACTGTTAAAATACCTTGGATCTTAAAAAATACACTGCAAGGTGCAAATGTCATGTACTTCTATGGTCAAAGCAACGAAAACAGATATCATTTTTGAAACAACCAAAACCTGAAAAGATTATCAATTAGTAAAAGTTGGATGCTCAAGGGAACATTTAAGTGTTGCCCTAAACCATTCCAGTTATATAGTATACATGGTGAAATAGATGCAAAATTGTTTCCATTGGTATACGAATTAATGTCTGAAAAAGGTGAAAAAACATTGTGAGGTATTTGCAAAACTGAAAGATTGAATGGCAAATTCATGTGAAAACGGTAAAACATGCTGCATGGACTATGAATTGGCAGCAATAAAAGCATTGAGCCATATTTTTCAAAATAATGTCATACAAGGTTGCTATTTCCACTTCTGCCAGGCGTTGTAGCACAACATTCAGAAACATGGGCTACAAAGGAAATACAGCACAGATAGTGAATGTCAACATCATGTGCACAAACTGGTACCGAAAGAAGATGTAGTTCAAGCTTGCAAAGAAATAATTAATGACACGTATTATTAAAAACGAAACAGAAATGTTTAATTTTTTTCATTATTATGAAGAAACATGGATCGGGCGCAGACAAGATTTGGCCGTAAGCAACCGAAGATAAAAATAGACTACTGGAATTGCTATACCGTGATTTTGTATGGATCAGCCAAAACAAACAAACAAACTAGAGGGGTGGCATAATGGTTTAACCGTAGCCATGAGTCATACAAAGCCATCTTTATGGAAAATCATGACTGTCTTGCAAACTGAACAGGGAATGCAAGAAAACTATTATTCATAAAATGAGTGGGAAAAATATGCAGAAGAGAACGTACAAAGGTGTGCAAAACATAAAGAAACTAAAAGAAATTGCCGAAAAATATGAATCGCTAAAACTGTGCAATTATTTGTCTAGCATGGCATTTAATGTAAATTTCAGATCATTGTAACCTAAAGGCTCACAAATCAGTATGTGAAATGTTGCAGAAACACAAAGTATGAAAAAACAAGTTACATTTTGAAAAAAGAAATTAAAATGTGAACGTTTAAAAGTTAATGGGAAATAGTATGGCCTGATATCTTTTAACATACTGACACCTATTTAACAGTAACGGTGAAGCAGTAAATAAAATGCAAAAAAATTGCACAAAAAAAAAAGAGATCCGAAAAAGAACAGAAGAATCGATGGCAGATCAAGGTAAGTGAATGAATATTCAGAGGCATGCATGTAAGTGAATAACGGAGCAAATAGCAAGCGAAAAAAGGGCAAAAGGTTAAAAAGTACAGGGCAAATTCGGTCAGATGAGGGGTGCGATCAGAAAAATTTTATCAAAATGAGTAATTATAGGGAAACCAGGCTTGTTCCCTCCAGTCTGGCATTATTAACACCAAATATACCCTTTGCCTCTTTGCTTCCACTAGCGTCCTCTGAATCATTGTGAATGGAGCAAAGGCATACACTCTGTCCGGCCCCCAGGGCTGGAGAAATGCTTCTGTCGCCCCAGCTTCTGGGTCTGGTCGCCAACTGAAGAAATGAGACAGCTGTCTGTTTAGCCTTGAAGCGAATAGATCTGTCCGACATGGGCCCCATTGAGAAATCAGTTCCCGGACTACCTCTGAATACAGCTGCCAATCACTGGCATCCATGTGATATCTGGAATTCCAGTCCATTACTTTGTTCTGTAGCCTCGGTAGGTACTCTGCTGTCACGAAGATCTTCTTGAGGAGAAGAAAGGGCTGGGCTTTCTGTTCTCCTGTTTCTCCAGTTGGTTCTGTCGCTGTAAGCCCTGACATAGGAGTATCAGCTGGACGAATGGCACCTGCCTCTGCTAGTCCGTCCAAAAACCTGACTGCCAAATACTCTTTTAAGGGATGCTTTGGCCTTATCTAGAGCCGTCTAAGTGTTGGTCAATTTTGTCATTTCTTTTGTAAATGGGTCACCAAACAGTTTGCCTTTGGTGGCCGCTACAGCCTCCGATGTTGCCAATTCACTCGATTTAGGGTCTATATTTACTAGAATAGATCCCCTCCTCTCCACCGTGATGGCGTTGTTAGCGTTATCTAACAGGCATATTGCTCTCTGCGTCCAGCCTGCCAATACAGTGGGATCAATTGTCTCCCCCTTCTGTTTTGCCTTCTCTGCCAGTTAGAGGATCTTTGTTAGTGGGCCCACCACATCTCATTTTATCTTTGCACGATCTCCAAGATCTGTCAAGGCCTTTTTTCACATCCGTGGTGTATCTCCCCATGAATGTGAGCATACTCCTGTCAATTTCCGGGGGTCTCTGCTATCCTTTCAGATAGATGTGCCCTGGGACACTCTTAACTTACTCTGCCTGTGCAGACTATTATCGGCTTTCAATTTCAAGGGCTCTGAGCAACAGTTTTTCCCCTTGTCCCCACCCTCCTTGAGAGCTTTGAAACACTTTCATGTGTATAGGCGCTACATAAATAAACAATTCAATACAACTTGTGCCTGGCATCTTTAGAAAGTGGTGTTCTTAGTCTTCTTTAAATTCACCACATTCTTTGCTGGGGATCTGGGGTGAATAAGCGCGTCCGAATCGAAATCTTCCCCATCCTCCTCCTGTTCATTCGCCCTCTTCCTTTTCTTGGAGGTTTTTACTGCCTTGGGCTTCACTGGAGGATGACAGTGTTTCCACTGCCTTTTCGCTTGATGGCTCATGCCAGTTCTGGTCCTCGTGCTCTTCTGAGCTGGATGAGGTGACCTCTTGCCACCTGTTATCTATCTCCCTCTCTTGACCTCGCGGCTATCTTTTTGCCACCTTTTTTTACTTTCCGTGGTGAGCCGGTGGGGGTCTGGGCACTGCGCACCCCGCTGGCTTTCTTTCGTGCCCTTTCATTCTCCGAGGGCCTCTTGACCCTCTGACCTCCTCCATCCACTGGGAGAACACCAACCAATCCTCCATAAGGCTCATGTCCTTCGCACTGTGCCCTAGCCCAACACTCAGTGCCTGCTGTATAACATGACCCATTCCGGGTTGCAGCCTTTATTGGCTGGAGTAGGGTCTTCTGCCCACCTCTCTAGAGCTGCTCATATCCTGCTCTCAAGGATCACTGATCCAATAGGGGATAGTAAACAGGATACCCGGGACTACTCCTGTCACATGCCTACCTCCATCTGGGTCGATCACGCCTCCGCAAGCTCTTGAACTCTTGCTAGCTCTAGGATTCTTGCAAGAGGAATTCCTGGCTCTTTCAGGATTTGGGTGCACAGCTTGTTGGACCAGCATTTTTTAATTACCTGGCCATCGCAATACCCCCTCTTCATCGACAAAGGCGCAGATCGCTGCTAACGGTCGCAGCCTGGTGTAGAACATGTCAAAGGACTCAGCGGGCCCCTGAGCTGCCTGCCGGGCTGAAAGCTTTAGTAATCAATTTTGACCATTGTTGCGAAGTAGTTAGACATCACCCTTCCTGCATCTCGATAGGACCCATCACCTGGTGGCAGCACCCTATACAGCTTATGAATCTCTCTCCCGGCATAAAACAGCAGGTGTGTCTTCTTTTTGGCATCTTCGGTCTCTTTGGCCATTTCAAGAAACGCTTCCAGCTTCTCCAGCCAGTGTGCCCAACTTGGGCACAGGGTCGCTGGATTCCCCTTAGCGTCAAACTCTGTCACCAGGTGGTTATGGGCTGCACTGCATTCCTTGGGCTTTGGCTGGGGTTGTGAAACCAGCCCCCTGGGCATCAGTGCCTCTGCCATTGCTGGTGAAGTTGGAACCTTGGTGCATGATGGGTCCCTGCTGCACCTTGTTCCTGCACAGGTGTACTCCCCTGGAACTCCCTTGGACCCTGCCGCACGAACACCATCATGACTGAGGGCGGCGGCAGGTGTGCCACCACACCGCTGGGCAGTTATGCTTGCAGGAATTGCTTCGGACCATGGCATGGCCTGAAACACTTGTGTATAGGCGCGTTATAAATGCCATATCATATCACATCACGTCTCGGGGCCTGTCCCAGGGCAATAGTGTAGGGCTGAGTTTAGACGGCATGTGAGCTTGCCCTCCTGCCTTTCCCCTTTCAGGCCCTGTCCCGGGGAAATGGTGCAGGGCTGAGTTTGCAGGGTATGTTCTCTTCCCCCTAGAAGCCCCCTTCACAGCCTCCCAACCACGCTGCACGAGCACTCTCAGAATGAGTGCCCGGGCAGGAGAGGCCAAAGGGTATGGGGCACAGTGCTTTAAGTGGGATTGGAAATCGAGGGTGGTGGCTCTAATTAGGGGGGCCTAAGTACATGCCCCCCATCACCCAATTAAGGGCGGGCGTCGGCTGGTAAGAGGCGGAGCTGGGGAACGCTGGCATTATTACCTTTTGATGCGCCCAGCCCCGCCTTTTAATAAAAGAAGGGGCTGGGCGCACCAAAAGGTCAATCAAGGAGCCTGCTTTAACCACAGGCTCCTTGAATGAAAGGTCTGCCTGCTGCTGGTGTCTGAAACAGGAGATGGGATGGAGGGCCCAGTCTCTCCTTTTGCTTTCTAGTTACTCGAAAACAAAAGGAGAGCTGGGCAGTCCAGCCCTCCTCCTGTATCGAGTACATAGACATCACGCAGTCCGCACTGTACGGTTATGCCTGCTGCTTGCAGGTGTCCGTATTTCGGTTTAGAAACCCAAGTTTTCTTTTTTCTAAACCCAAGTGCTGACACCTGCAAGCAGGTCGTGTAACCGTGCAGCCTCTAAACGGGCTGCCTGAGGTATCCGCTGGATGAGGCTAGTCGGGGTTGGGCCCCGGCTCGGGAGCCCTTTCTGGAGACTAATGGGGCCCGTCTGGCCCCGGCCCACTTAAGGCCCTGATGGAGCAGTTCAGTGGGTTGTACCTTGACTCTGATAGTTCCACGCTGCCTCGCAGTGATACTCCCTTCAGCTGGACTGGCACAGTAGCCTTGTAGTGGCATCGCCATCAGCAACCGGAGCGGCTCTGGCCCCTAATGTGGGCGCGAATGAGGAACTGCCCCTCCTTCCAACTTCTATTTACCTGTATTCTGTCGAGACACTACCCAGGTGCGAACCCAGAAAACTGCGGGGGGTAATGAAATGGCGGACGGCAAATTACGGAGCGGCTGTCATTCTTTGTTTATTTATTTATTTTTCTTGATAGATGCCCGATCCATTTTGAGCACCAGCGGCACACGCCCACCCCAGGCACTCCACGGGGATGCTGGCCGGGCACAGGTCAGGCGGGGAGCCCGATGGGTCAGAGAGCCCACGTTCTCACGGCATCTCCATGGGAAACGCCACCACGCGCCGGGGAAGTCGGCTGCGTTCAGGGTCTGTGCACACCAGGAGGTGAGCCCGATGGCATGGAGAGCTGCACTGCTCTCCTATGGCACCTCCACAGAAAACGCCACCATGCACAGGGGAGGCTGGCTGCATGCAGGATCACTCCTTTGTCGGGAGACCGGTACACACATGCGATATTCGAGTCCCTTGTCACCAGTTATGTGCTATGGGGAGGCCGGGCCAAGCTCCAGTGCAAGCAGCACAATGATACACATGAGTCTGTTTGAGAGTAGAATAACTGGCCAGTGGGCTGCTGTCTGTCTTCTTCTTGCTGATAGATTTTATCCATCAGTGGTGATTTTTGGATACTGAGACTTGAGCCTCATTACTCCATCTTCTCAGGTTGAGTATGTAGTCATGGGTTAGGATTATTCTTGGTTTGTGTGGACTTGTCACAGTAGGGCTGGTTTCACAGGGTCTTTCCTGTACTTCATATTTAGTTTGCGCACACCGTGCATGCTCCGTTGGGAGAAAATCAAGATCTGCACTGCCCAATCACTGCCACAAGCTCTGCTACACGCAAGCATCTGAGAGAAAATTACCAATGGAACGTAATAGAAGCTCATCTCAAACTTCAGACGCCTATGAAGAAACTACCACTGCCAAATAATAGAGACACATCTCTGGTATAATATGTCAGTGACAGGATTACCACTACCATATAATAGAAGTGCACCTTGAATTTCAGTGTGAGCCATTCATACCTACCACAATTACCCATCATCACAAAGAAAACTCATCATTATCCATGGGAATTATAATACAAATGCGCATACATTAATCTAAAAGTATTTTCTTTTCCTTACCAACTCTACTTCAAGTTAACTGTCATGGCCTTTAGCAGTGTACCTGCCCCTGCATTTTTCTTACCCGAAGTGGGTGAGCGCACTATTCTGTGGAATGGTTGGTCAAGTCATTTGAACATTATGCTAATGTAATTTGTGGACAAAACTGCAGTGTGGAAAAGAAAGTCCCTTCTATTGCACTGTCTAGGTCCAGCAGGACAGGAAAAATTTGAAGATTTGCCAGAACACCTGAGAGCAAAGCAGGACACTCAAATGTATACAAGAAAGCCGTAGGAAAGATTGCCAAACGCTATGAGAAGAAACTCAGTACCATTCTAGAACGATACAATTTGAAAAGAGAACCCAAGAAGATGGTGAGAGTGTAGAGCAATATATTATAGCACTACGGAAATTGGCAAGAACCTGAAATTTCAATCAGCAATTAGATGAACGTCTCCGAGACCAATTTATGCTTAAATGCAATTATGGCAAAGTAAGGGAGAAACTTTGGTCGGAGAACAACCCATAATTGGAAGTTGTGTTACGTGTTGAAAGACGTGGAGCACACTGATACATGTGTTGGAATGTTAGAAAGTAGAATGAAGAATATGAACATTAGTACTGAAGAAGAATTACACACGTACATAGATGTGACAATGTAGGTCATTGGGCGGATGATCCGGATTGCCCCGCTTTGAAAATCATTTGTAAACTATGCAAAGGGAAGGGGCATCTGTCGAAGTGTTGTACAGTGAAGAAATCCTCTGCCAATTACATTGGTGATGAGCACAGTGAAGAAGAAGCAGAGGAGTGCGTGTACACAGTATTTGACGATAATAACAATGAGGAAGAAATTGAAAGCCCCAGATCTTATGTATTCATTGATGGCACAAAAATAGTTATGATGATAGATTCTGGTGCTAAACACACACTGCTACCTTTAAAAGATTGGGATCAATCTAAACATGAGTTTCTTCATCAACCGGACATTAACCCCAGAGCATATGGGGGTGTAACTTGACATATTAGGATGGTTCTGGGGCACATTCAAATTCAAGGAGAAAACAGCACAAGGAAAGTTATACGTGACACAGAAGGGTAAGATCCCTTTGTTGAGTTGGACTCACCAACACAAACTCAAAGTGCGACTTGATCCCAATGCTATAGATGCTGTCTTCACAGTACAAAACGTAGCACACATGGAAGTGTCAAGGATTTATAAGCCGTTAAGGAAAGAGTCTTCCGCGGTGAGATAGGGTGTTTATGTGGATTTGTCCACAAAATTCAGATGAAAGAAAATCATCGACCAGTAGTGCAAAAGTTACAAGGCATACCATTATACATGAGGGATGAAGTAAAAGCTGAATTAAGGAAATTAGAAGAGCAGGCTGTTATAGAGATAATAGATGCTAGTGAATGGGTTTTACCACTTGTAGTTTTAAGGAAGAAGACGGGGAAGATAAGAATATGCATTGACATGAGAGAACTCAACAAGTGTGTGATTCCTGAGAGACATCCTCTACCCCAATATTCAGGAGATGGTGCCTATGATAGGTCCTGCCAAGATTTTCTCCACATTGGATCTAACGTTTGCCTATCATTAGATCAAGTTGTATCGAGAATCCCGAGTTTTCATTGCATGTATCCTTTTGGCCTTGTGTCAGCGGCCTTGGTTTTTTAGAAAATCATGCATAGACTATTTGATGGGGAAGACGGAATAGTATGTTTTCAAGATGATATACTTGTATATGCAGATAACGCACAGCTTTCCCAATGAAAGACTGGAATAGGTCTTCAAGAAACTCAATCTGGCTGGCATGGCTTTAAGTAGGTAAAAGTGTAAGATTGACAGAACAGAAATTGAATTTCTGATGCTTGTTAATCTTCTTAGAATCACATGCTGTGCATATGGTCCGACATCCAGTGGTAACCGCAGAGTATTGCATCTTGTCTTCCGGGGACCGAAAGGGGACGTCGGCATAGGCGTGTCTGTAACACTATCCCTATCGTGACGTGTAGTGTACCCAAAATCCCTCACACACCGTGGTCCCTCAGATTGTTTTTTTCCGCCCAGATAGCTGGTCGCCCTATAGCATAGCTATTCATTAGAGACATTGTTTATCTTTATACCGACTTTGTCGGTTATTTCCCCATAAGTCACTTTGATAGCGATTCAAGCAACTTGGAAGACTGCGGGAAGTTTCTACGGCGGTGGATTTTGGCACCTAAGATCCGGCGGCTGAGCCATCCACGTGGCTGGGACCCTCGGACTGGCCTACACAGTAGGGAGAGTGGGGTCGGGGTGGCCATATCTTTCGTTATGTCTCTCCTCTTTCCCCCTCTTTACCCTCTAGGTCTGGTCATCTTTGTCTATACCTTTCGCAATGGAAAGGACTCCATTTAGGTTCTGTCCTAAGTGTAGGGTCAGGTACCCGTGGAAATACGAGCACAGGACGTGTAATTCTTGACTACCCCTAGATCACAACGAGAAGCGGTGTGCGGCATGTAGACTCCTTCGGCCGAAGACCCTTAAGGAGCGCCGTGTAAAGCAGTGGGCTGCGTACGGCATGTCGCTGGCTCAACGCTCCCCTACCGCCACACCCGGCGAAAGTGATGGGGCACTGATGATGACCAGACATCCGTGTCGGATGTCATCGACCTCGAGATGGACGCTTTTAGGTCTGCCACGACCGTCGCCGACCCTTCTAGGTCTGACGTAAGTCTCGCTTTGGGGACAACAACCGGCCAACAAGGGCGTACAAAAACCACACACTAAGCACTCAACCCCATCACCGATTTCGATGGTTCTGCCGAAAAATGTGAAAGCGCCAACAGGACCGCCGATGATTTCGACGGAATCCTCTGATCTGGTAGATCAGCAGCCTTCCCTGCATCCGCAGCAGCGTCTTGCGACAGGACACTCCAAAATGAAGGGCACTACGTCTAAATCAGGTTTACACGCCGAAGCGTGATCATCCGGCGCCTCCTAAGGCCCCAGTAGGCCCAAAACCTACTCCTTGGCCTCCTACCCTTTCCACAGGCGCAAAATCTACCACTAGGCTCTCTGATGCCGCAGTAGGCGGTAAATCTACCGCTGGCCCGGTGGGGACAAATTTCGACGCCAACGAGAGGAAAACAATGTTTTCCCACCTTTTGCCCTTTCGAAGGATGCATGGACAGTCTAGAAAGGATTGTCTCGCGTTCAGAGCATCCTTCCCCTATGAGATCTCGTGAAGACCCTCTTTTGGTGTCAGCTTCACTTTTCCATGAAAATCTTGACTCTCAAGACCCTTCAGCTTCTGTCCACCTTGAGGATGTGGTCCAGATGGACACTTACCAAGACATCTATGACGAGGAAGAAGACCCTTCCTTCCTGCAAGACTACCCTGATGACCAGGCGAATGCCATGGAGAACTGGAAGGAGACCCAGCAAGTGGAGACGGAGCCATGGACGCTCCCTACGCAAGACCAGGACACTGATGTCCTATGCCTGGATTCCCCTCCCACCACTCCGGCCCACCAAGCCTCACCTGTAGACTATCAAATGGCTTTGGCAGCAGAGCACTTTAAGATCACCACCCAGGAAGCGATACCCAAAAAAGATTTTGTGGAGGACATTCGGAAAAAGAAACCCCCCTCAAGCCAAGCCATTCCTCTCCTGAACTCTGTTAAAAGAAAGTTGGCCCCCTCCCTGGTCACGTCAGCTCAGACCCGGGCAGTGAATCCAAGAGTGGGAAAACTATTTCGGCCATCTCCTACTGATCCTCAATATAATAAACGCCACGCCACCCCTGACCTTGGTAGTCACTACCACCTAGAAACGGGC
This sequence comes from Ambystoma mexicanum, assembly GCF_040938575.1. Lineage (NCBI taxonomy): Eukaryota > Metazoa > Chordata > Amphibia > Caudata > Ambystomatidae > Ambystoma > Ambystoma mexicanum. The sequence goes on from NC_090921.1 coordinate 386,819,391, forward strand.
AGGGGTACCCCTTGCTATGGGGGAGGCACCTCTGGATAAGGAATCTAAAAGGTTGTATGCCTTAGGTAAACGTGTTACCTCGGCAGCTGCATACACCACACGCATAGCGAATAACACTACGCTGTTTGCTAGTTATGCAGACACACAATGAAACCTTGTACAAGAAGGTCTCCAGGAGGTTCCTGAACCCGCTAGGTCCAGACTACTCACCATCGTGGCCGAGGGCAGGCAGGTAAATCAGAATATAATTAAAAGCACTCTGGACACTTTTGAGATGGCATGCAGGTCCCTGGCTCAGGGCACACTAGTCAGGGGGCACGCTTGGCTCTGCAACTCGGGGGTCAAGTCTGAAACACAGGCCGCTCTTATTAATAAACCCATAGAAGAGACCAATCTCTTCGGTAAAGTGATCGACGATGCTCTGGAGAGGGCCAAGAAAGAGCATGAGACTCTTAAGTCCTTACAGCAAATAACATTTATTCAGTGTACTTCCTTGTACCCAAAAAGGTATGATGGCGTCATGCATATATTGGTTCCCCACGCACGCCTGCGCATGCATCCCATGCAAGAGTGGCTCAACAGCCAGTGGACAATGGGAAGATCTGTAGTTGTCTCGCCAGCCCTCGTTCTCTCTCTCTGCAGTGATGGTCGAGGGAAAACCTCTTGAAGGGGAAGTCCTTCACCACCCCCGCAGTGGAAGCCACTCTCATGACAGACGCATCTCTCACGGGGTGGGGGCTCACCTGCTTCAGCAGAAAGCGCATGGAGTGTGGTCCCCACAAGTAGCATCCAACCATATAAATCTGCTGGAGCTATTAGCAGTGTTCAAAGCACTAAAAGCCTTTCAGACTCAACCACAAGGGAAGACAGTTCTGGTTCTGACAGACAGCACCACAGCCATGTATTACCTGAACAAACAAGGGGGCACACACTCTCCAGGGCTATCCAAGCTGTCCCAGAACATTTGGATGTGGGCTCTCAAACACCAGAACATTTGGATGTGGGCTCTCAAACACAAGATGTTTCTGTTGTCCCAGCACGTTCCAGGGGAACTCAATCTTCTGGCAGACGTGCTCAGCAGAGATTTCCCACTGCCCGTAGAATATGAAATGCCGTCTGCACGAAGACATCGTCTCCAGTGTCTTCGCAGAATGTGGCTTCCCAGAGACCGACCTGTTTGCAACTCAGGAGAACGCCCAATGCCAAGACTATGCCTCCAGGTACCCCCAGAACCGCTCCAAGGGGAAGGAACTCTGGATAACATGGTCAGGGAAATTTGTGTACGCTTTTCCCCCGACTCCCCTACTCAACAAGATGCACCAGGAACCAGTCACCATGATATTGGTGGCTCCCATGTGGGCCTGCCAACCCTGGTTCGTTCATCTAATGGAAATGCCCCTCTCCCCACCAGTAAAACTACCCTGCCCGTACAATATGTCGTCTCGGGACAGGGGTGAGACCCTACACCCTTGCCCACAAACTCTGAATTTAGTAGCCTGGCTCCTGAGGTCATAGAGTTTGGTCACCTACAGCTCCCTCCAGAGATGCATGGACAGGGCATAAAGACACAGGACTGGACTTCAATTCCCTAAAGGTTCATCTTGCTGCTCTCTCAGCCTACACCATGTCACAACAGAAAGTGTCATGGTGGAAAATACCGGTTATTAAGGCTTTTATGGAAGGGGTTAAGAGAATCGATCCCCCCATTCCTCTCCCAGCTCCTGGATCTAAATGTGGTTTTAACCAGACTCATGGGATCTCCCTTTGAGCCAATGCATAAAGCAAGTCTAAAAGACCTTGCTTACAAGACTGCCTTCTTAGTCGCTATCACTACTATTAGAAGGGTTAGCGAACTACAGGCCCTTTCTGTTCTAGACCCTTTTGTTACAGTCCACAGGGATAGCATAGTTCTGCGCACTCATCCCAGATTTGCGCCTAAATTCATCTCCAAGTTCCATGTGAACCAATCGATCGAACTACCCACTTTCTTCCAGAATCCCACTAGCATGGCCGAAAGAAGCCTACACACACTAGATGTGCGCAGGGCAGTCATGTTCTACCTTGGAAAGAACAAAACAACTGAGGAAAACAAACCAATGTTTCCTTTCAGTGGCGGATGGCAGAGAAGGGGATCCTGTCTCTAGGTCAGCTATCTCATGGTGGATTGTCAAATGCGTCACACTGCGTTACACTCTTGCTAAGAGAGAACTGCCCTTCAAGCCTAGAGCACACTCTACTCGGGGCACTGGGGCTTCCATAGCATTCATTGCAAATGTTCCCCTAGAGTCCATTTGCAAAGCAGCAACCTGGAGTTCTGTACACACCTTTACAAAACACTATTGCCTAGACACTCATTTTAGATCTGATTCTCAGTTGGGACAAGCAGTATTAAGACATCTTTTCACTTCTGTTCCTTCTCACAACCCACCTCCAACTCCGGGTACTGGTCGCTAGTCTATGCACAGCATGTGATTCTAAGCAGATTAACAAGCATCAGAAGACATGCATTACTCACCGTAATAGCATTTCTGATGATTGTATCTGTTTTGATTCATACGCGCCCTCCCTGCCTCCCCGCTCGTGGTGAAAGGAACATAGACATTTTACTACTTTCTCTCTTCATGTACCCACTCAAAATAGCCTTGGGCTCCCTCGTGGCAGAAAAAAATACAATCAGAGGGACCTCAGCGCATGAGGGGATTTTGGGTACACTACACGTCACGATAGGGATAGTGTTACAGACACGCCTATGCCGACCTGCCCTGTCGGTCCCCGAAAGACAAGATGCAATACTCTGCGGTTACCACTGGATGTCAGACCATATGCACACCATGTGAATCTAAGCAGACACAATCATCAGAAATGCTATTACGGTGAGTAATGCATGCCATTTGGGACATATTATTTTGGCAGAAGGAGTGCGGCCCAGGAAACAATTGGCAGATGCAATAGAGAACATGCCCATGCCTGAATCAAAAGACAAAGTTCGTACTTTCATAGGCATGGCTGAATATTATTCTAAGTTTATTAAAAATTTTGCTGAATACACAGTATCCCTCCGTGAACTCCTAGAGAAGGAGTACTTTTGCATGGTCTGAACAATGTGAAGAAGAATTCTTACACATCAAATCAGCTTTAGCTGTGGCACCAGCATTCAAAAATTTCAGAGGTGATCGCAAAACAGCCATCACAACAGACGCTAGCAATGTTGGTTTGGGCGCAGTTATCAGGCAAGAAGACAATGGCAAAGAGTTCCTCATTGCTTTTACGTCTAGGTTATTAAAGAATGCAGAAAAATCATATTCTACAATTGAGAAAGAGGCACTAGCCATTAAATGGGCAGCAGATACATTTCGAAATGTCATATGGGGCACAGAATTTGAATTCCGCACAGACCACAAACCTCTGGTTGAGATAGATACATCAAAAGGTCAGGTTGAATTAGAAGATGGGTTACTCAATTACATAAATTCAATTATGTGGTCAAATATGTGCCTGGTGTTAAGAATAGAACAGCGGACTGTCTGTCAGGGCTTACAAATGTGGTAGAAGTGGATGACGAAGAAAATGAGGAAGATGTTGTTTTTAATATAAATTCTTCACCTGTTCCACGTGAAGAATGGGAACAGGCAATAAGAGAAGACAAATCACTCAACATGTTAAAAATTGCAATACAAAGTGACAGTGCACTGAAAAAAAACTATTTTCAAGAGTCAAGTTTAGCGCCTAATTGGAGTGTCATTGATGATTTGAACATTCAGGAATGTTTGTTAATGCATGGAGATATGATTATTCCACCCATGAATGTACGACCAAGGATTATAGATTTGGGCCACAAGGGTCATCAAGGAATTATGAAGACTAAACAAAGGATTAGAAGGGACTATTGGTGGCCCGGATGCTACCTACAGATTGAGAGTAGTGAGAAACGGTATCCTTTTGTAATAGTGAAAAGGCGTGTGTGGGTTCCAAGTATCCCATGGTTCTGACGGATGTTCCTGTGAAGCCGTGGGGCAAATTAGGTCTGGATGTGTTAGGTCTGGTATCGTGCGATGGTGAGCAGCAATACTGTTTGGTGGTGATTGATTTACTTACCAGGTGGGCAGAAGTTCTGATCAAACCATGCATCACTGCGATATCAGTTATACATTTTTTGGATGAGATCAGTGAACGAGGGGGTTATCCCTGTGTTATAGTTACTGATAATGGAACTCAATTCCGTTCAAAAGAGATGAGTGATTATTGTAAAGCACACTCCATAGAACACAGTTTTATTGCCATTTATCACCCTTGGACGAATGGTGTGGTTAAGAGGTTCAATCGCATTCTCAAAGAAACCATTCCCTGGGCGTGGTCAAATGGGTTGGAATGGAAGAAAGCTGTGAGAGATACCATTGTAGCTCATCATTTCACCCCACACTGTACAACTAGTGTTTCACCTTTTGAACTTAGTCGAGGACGCAACGCCAACACCAAACCTGTACCATCTTGGTTAGGTAGGAGTACCAACACAGGAGAAAAACCAGAAGGACTTATAGAGCGCATCAGAAGTTCCAAAGTTAAGAATAAAGCAGCACATGACAATGTGGGATAGACGAGACAAAGGACAGGTCACCTGTTGTAGGAGACATTGGGCCTCATTACGAGTTTGGAGGCAGCCATGCTCTTAATAAGGGCATGGCTGCCGCCAAACTCGGGTCCGTGGTCCCTGAATGGGAAAATACCGGGCCATTCCGACTTTGGAGGGCCCGGTATTTCCCCATTCGGGGAACCCGGACCAGGACCATCCCCATTCCCATTTAAGCCTCCATAGGGTTCAAATGGGAATGGGCAGCATACTAACAATGGGCCCGTTAATGACGGGCCCGTTGTTAGCATACTGGTCCCCTCGCGGAACCCGCGAGGGAATCTCGTAATGAGGTGGTACGGGGTTAACGGCGCCGGCACCTTTACCTGAGCCGCCATCTTTACCTGCGCCGCTAACACCTTACCGCCTCACTTGTAATGAGGCCCATTGTCAGGATTAAGCTACAACCCGCTCTCAGGAATGGGCAATGCAAATGGTCCAGACCGCTAGTGATTTCTGAGGTGTTTAAACATGAGGTCAGAGTGGAAGATGGACGTGTGGGGAATATGGAAAGAGTGTAGTGAGAAGTAAGACTAATACTTCTAATGTTTCTGATGAAAAGAGAATGAAGACAGGCTTGAATGAGATTAGTCAGAGTCCTCACATGGACAGAAGGAGCAATATGAAGAAGGTGGATGTCATGGGGAGAAGTGAACAGAACTTGGATATTTCCTTGTCTAATAATAATACAGAAATTGTTCGCCGGTCACGATGCGGAAGATCTTACTACAGACCACGACGACTGGCTGAATATGTGTGTGAGTGAGGAAGACTATAACTGCACATTTTCATCATCTGTAAAAAGAGGAGGATGTGCAGCATTAGCCTGTAAGTACGTTGCCCACGGCATGAGCAGTAATGACCGTGCCTGGAATGCAGGTGAAAAGAAGTGGAATGCAGCGGAGCGAGCACAAAGACGGTTGACGCAGAAGACAAGAGAAGGGAGCCGTTCCGTGGGGCTTGATTCATTATATCTTAGTTAATCAGTTTAAGAGTTCATGTAACTTAATATTAATAAAGTATATGCTTGTACTTACGTTTTCCTGCGTACCCATCATCATTACAAAATCCAAGGATAATCATCTTGTGCAGCAGACCCTTGTGCCAGACTCGGTCGAATGCTTTGGCGACATCCAAGAAGACAATGCCTGTGGATTTCTTGATGTTGAATCCGTGGCTGATGGTGTCCACCACTCTCAGCAGCTGATGGGTCGTTGCATACTCTTTTCAAAATCCAAGCTGTTCCTTTGCTGGTAGATTTGTTTTGGAGGCAAAGTCGCTGAGTCGGGCGAAGAGGACCTTCTCCAGAAACTTCGGCACTCCAGAGAGCAGGCTGATGGGGCAGTAGTTCACAGGATCCCTCAGTGGTTTGCCGGCCTTTGGGAAAACGATGATCCTTGCTTCCTTCCAGGATCTCAGGAAGTGCTGGAGCCTCATGCATGCATTGAAGATCTTTGTGAGGTATTCCATTGATGCTGGCGGGAGGTTCTTGATTGCCAGGTTTGTCATTCCGTTGCTCCCTGGTGCCTTGCGGTTTGCGAGCTTCTCTGCAAGTCCTGCTACCTAAGAGCTTGTGCACTCCTTGATATCTTCTGCTCCCATCCCCGTCAGTCTTCTGTAAAATGCTTTTCAACTTCCTCGTCCACTCCGTCTGAGAGCATGCTCGCCTTGTTCGGGGTCAACAAAGCCTCCAGTGTCTCGGCGAGGACCTCTGCCTAGTCGTTGTTCCTGCATGCAAGATGCGTTCATCCCTGGATTGGTGGGCTTGGCTCCTTCTTCCCAGTAAGGCGACCAGTCATTCTCCATACTGAGTGGTCTGTCTCCTTCAGTTTGGCTATTGCGGCCTCCAACTTCTCTCCACTGTGCTGTCTGATTAGCTCCTGCAGGAGTGTTGTACTTCTGCTGGAGATCAGACACGCAGGATTTCTGCCACTGGTGTCTGATCTCAAGCAGGCCCGGGTCTTGTCAGCGATTGACTGTTGGATGCCTCTCGGTAGGTCGTAGATGGAACATCGGCTTGTCTTCTGCTTTGGAACATTGCTCTTGATTGCGTGTTGGATGTCTTCCATAGCCTTGTCGATGTCTTCCTTGGTGCTGAGCAGGTTTGGTGTGACCTTCCTGTCCAGCTCTTCCTTGTAGTGACTCCAGTCAGCTCTTCTGAAGTTGTACTTCTCAGCCTGCGCTACACGCACACAATACACTGTAACACCATTAATTATCTTGATTTAAGGATCTTAGTGAACCCCGAAAACAGTAAACCGGTGTTAAAACCTTTTCACAAACAAACTGATAAGAACTCGCTACTGCATTACAGTAGCTCCCACCCTAAACACACACGGACAGCTTACCTCTGGGACAATTCCTCTGACTGAAAAGGAATAACACCAATTGGCAAGACTACAAGCAAGAAGCTGAGCTCATTAGGGAAAAACTCCATCTAAATTAACGGGTAGAGCGATGTAACAAGCTAAAAACAGTAATCGTGAAGCCCTGCTGGAACAAAACACAAGAGATGACGAGAAAAAAAAGAAACAGTTTTTTGAGAACACCTTCAGTCATCTTTCCAACAAAATCCAGAAAATCATCCACAAGAATTGGAATGTTAAAGTCTGTTAGAGAGACCATTGATATCTTGCAAAAATGAGTAAGAATATCAGGGACCAAGTAACTAGGAACAATGTAGTAGAACGGGAACCTAGGCAACAAACAATTACAGAGTCCTGGGATCTACACTAAGCCAGTGGGACATACACTTTCTGGGGAACTATTCAAGCTGTAAACAGACACAGAGTACCACAGTTGACATGGGTTTGCAAAGAAACTGGACTCAAAATACCTTTCCAAATTGTAACTCCTGCATGGTGGTATACGTAATCCCATGCTCCTGTGACAAATTGTACATAGGGAAGACGAAGAGAAAAATAAAAATCCGGATTACAGAGCATAAGAGTTGCATAAAAAATCGAATACATGCTGCCCCTATGGTGAGTCATTTTATTGAAAGGATACATAAGGCAGAAGAAATCAAATGGACCATCTTGTACCAGGTGAAGCCTGGCATTGACAGAAATTTAGACAAAAGGAAACTTGCAGAAAAGGAAAAGAAATTAATTGACTTGATTAAAGGTTCAATCATAGGCATGAATGAACGGGCTGAAGAATGGTAATCAACAGACTCTTTTGAAAGATCTAGTGTGCAGGGCTAGTGGTAAACCAGGTAAGATCACATGGACCAATGGCTGATCTACTGGAGCATGCATGGTATGAGGCTTAACTGTTAAGATACATCGAAAATGGTGATGTTAGATGGGTGCATTGTAGTAATCACATTAAAGAAGAATACCTAAATACATTTGAGCTGGAGATACGTTATAACTGAGAAATAGTGGAATAATCAAACAGCTATTTTTAGTATTGATGCCCGAATGGGGGAGAGTTAGAAGAAAGAATCTAGCGCATTAATGGTATGTTACTATGGTTACGAGCAACAACTTCCGCATCACAAGAGAAACCCACCAAAAGGACTCGCACATGACATTTAGCGCGGTAAGCCCTTTGGTGCAGTGGCATGACACAGAGGTATGCAGAGATATGAAAGCTCTCTTTACAACACATTTTGTTAATTTTTGCGCGTTTAGGCTGTTGTGTGCCTCATGGAGACCACTTTAATTATTATATCTTCATCAAATAATGACAGGAGTCAGCCTGCATGTCTGAACTCCTTTATTCCCATATCATAACCGACTCCTCTCCATTCCATTCCTTCCCAAGTTCTACCCACCAAACATTCCACATTCTATTCAGCTACAACACCTCCCCCTTGCTTATCATAGAAGATTCAGCCATCCAAGATTCAGCTACAACACCTCCCCCTTGCTTATCTTAGAAGTTCACTCTCACCGTCAGTCTGACAGGGTCACCTTTACATTTGTTCAATGAGACGTACAGGCTTACGTATAGTCCTTTGAGGGCGCCCACTGCCGGTCGAATAAGGTGGCGAATGTCCAGAGTCTTTAAGGGACAGGAGACTAACCGGTTCTTCCCTCCTCTTTTCCCCATACAGTTCTCCATTTGAGACATCATGTGACATAAGCCTAACAGGTTCCCTATTTCTCCCCGTTTCTTCTTCCAACTCATCCTGGAACATTGCATTAAAGAGTGAAGCATCTTCTATCTTCCCTGTTGCTACACCATTCTCTCTCGCAACAGTTGATATGGGCCTTTTGACAGCCGTGACTGTTACTGAATCTGGGTCATGACTGGATCCCACCTTCCTTTGTTGTTTTTGCCTACTCAGTATAAAATAACCTTCATTCAATGACATCTGATCTTCTTCCATTCTCCTCTTGCGATTCATCCAATCCACATTGGCCTGCAGTCTTCTTTCTTCCATGTCCATGTTTCCCCAGCCCCCATTTCCAAAATGCTTTGTGTCCAGATCTTTCCTTTGGTTTGATGTTACTGCTTTGGCACATCTCAGCTGGGACTGACACATTTTTACATATCCATTTGCACGAGGTTGTATGCTCTCCTTATCAGGAAATCTCACCATGCCACGTCTCCTCCTTGGTAGCAATTGTGTGCTAGATCTCTATGTTGCCGATACTGGGGTCTCTTCTTTGCACATGATCCAGAAATGATTCCTTTGCCCACATCTCATGCATATCCGACCAAAAGCTGGACATCTACCTCTGTGTGGAAAATCCAATCCACATCTATAGCACTTCTTCTCTAGCTGACTCCTGCCTTTGCAATACCATGCACTTTGCCGGGTGAACAGGTTTGAACATCGACATTTTCTCCGTCTGTTATCTCTGATACCGTTAATGGTATTTAACTCACTTCTCTTTTCCATCTTGGCTACCTGCCTTTCAGTTCTTTCATACACTCGTGCCAACTCCAGGACTTCCTTTAATGAGAGAGGCACTCTTAGAAGATGTCTTCGAAGTTGTGATGACATACACCCTTCAATGATTCTCAGCCTAATCGCCTCACCATCTCTAAAGCTTGCAAATTCACAATATTCTGCCCTTCTCTTTAATCGTAATACAAATTGGTCAATTGTTTCATGTGGATTCCATGTGCACTGATTAAATGCATATCGCTCATAGTCCCGATTGGGAGGGACAACCAAACGTTCACCAATCGCAGCAACCAATTGTTGATATGTTGTTCTTTCCCGAGCCGGAATGCTCATTACCACATTTCTCACCTCCTTTCCTACCAAATTAACAAATATGTCCATTTTGTTTGAGGCATCCTGATTCCCTGCTGCTCTCAAGAAGCCCTTGAACTCTTCCATCCATTCCCGCCATCGTTGCCCCTGACTTTCCTGTGTCCCAAGTATAAGTGGGTCTGGGCAATGTAGATAGTTCAACAGCATCCCCCCATTCTGGACTGATCTTGTATTCCCACTTGTGATATTCAGGAACATGGTTACTCACTTCTGGCCTAGTTGCTTCGCTCTTTCTATCATCAGCAGTAGTTGCCTTTGTTGCTTGATTGCATAATGTTATTTCCTTTATTGGTCAATATTATTTCATCTGTGCAACTCTCATTTGTCCAGTTCTATCTTGTTTTGTTGCTCTCGCACCAGGATAATCATAAATGAAATTATGATCTCTTTCTGAACAGTGTTACAGTATAAGGTTGCTCTATGCACCCGTGTGTGAGTGCAAATGAGGCACACCTTACAATTTAGCACAACTTTAAACACTCTTGATGGTTCACCTATGAAGTGAACTGTTCAAGGTCCTACAGCAGCACAATTGTGATTATATACAGGGAGATAGCATACCTTGTGCCACTAACTCATACGTGTAGCATTCCACTTGTTCACTTTCATCCACATTCCCAGATTCACCTGGTGTGGGCTGTTCACTGGTATCTTTCTTTGCCACCTTAATTTTGTGTTATATTTTCCGTTCTGCAGCCAGTATGGAAAACAATTTCCCAGTGTGGGCACTTCTTGCGTTGTTGTTGCAGTCCATGCCTCACCACTGTGCTCTTTATTCCACACTTTGATTTAATTGAACTTATATAGTTTCCATTTTGCACTCATGACACATTTTAGTTCATTTCCCTGTTTGTTTTATTTAGTTAGTGTCTCGATCTTATGTTCCTTATTTGACACTCTTTGTTCAATCACTCATGAGATGGCAGCATTTTATTCTTTGCTCAATGTCCTTCATTTGGTTGCACTCGCACCACATCACTTTCCATTCAATGCCTTCCTTTAGTTTTGCTTCATAGAGCCCCAGCCAGTGACTTTGACACCTCCAACAGTCTTAGACCTCGCACACCCGTGAATATCACAGTTCCAGTTTCTCCATTTTCTCTTTTTTTTTTAAAATGCCTTTCCTGCACAACAGCCCGTTGGCAATCTTCTGCTTCATGTATTCATATATGCCATATTAGCAAGTCATACCAGTCAATTCCACGCAGCGTTGCTCCTCTGTTCTTACTCTTTCCTTCCTTTGGTTTCTGTTTCCTTTATCTTTATTTCTGTCTTCTCATTAGCCACTTCCACTGTATTCTTTCAAATAGTTTCACAGGCTGCTTTCTCTTGACTATCTCTATAGCTCATCAGTGTTTCAGTGGGTCAATCCCATCCTCGTCACCAATTGTTGTGTGCCTCATGGACACCACTTTAATTATTATATCTTCATCAAATAATGACAGGAGTCCGCCTGCATGTCTGAACTCCTTTATTCCAATATCATAACTGACTCCTCTCCATTCCATTCCTTCCCAAGTTCTACCCACCAAACATTCCACATTCTATTCAGCTACAACATAGGCAGTAAAGCGATATGCAGCCAAAAGCACAACGGTGTGAAGGAAGCGCGTGATAAAAGAAATGCTCAACATTGTTTAGCGCGACTCAACAGAGTATGACCAGGATTATTGCAATCACTAGACGGCAGACGGCATAAAAGTAAGCAGTCTGGGAGTGGCTGGTATTGTTACATGCACCATACTGGAATGTGTTATGTCCATCACGTAAAGGGGAGTAGGACAGTACCCAGACGAGAGACACACTATAGAGGCGTGCATTCTCTAAAGTGTGAGGGAAACTTAATACACATGTGCATTTGGGTGAAAAACACAGGTACTACCAGTCAAGTAAACAGAGATGATAGGATGAAAAAGTAAAATCTGCTCTCAAACAGTGAAGACAGACGCCGCACTTTTGTCTTGTAATTTTAACAGTTGGTCTGACAGATTAAATCATGGCAGTTATATAGCTCTGTATCCTCATTTTTCAGGACAATAGGACACGTGGATTGTAAGGAGACAGCGACAGAAAGCTGCCTGGGTGGCACTTCTATAGCAGTGGTTACATTTGACTGCAGGAAGTGTGGCCAAGAAGATAGCCGAGTGGCAGTTTGCTTCTGCGGGTGCCATTTTTAACAGGAATAAGACTTGTAAAGGGTGAGTATGCACTCCTGACAATCTTGCTTACAGTAACTCAGGGAATTGTTTTTCCCTTGCACACTAATGGTGCCTTTTAGTGATTGTAATTAAATATGAAATTAGAAATTGAGGCACTAATTCCGTCTTCATATGTCACTCTTATAGGTCACTCTCACAGATGAGCCTACTGTGGCGAAATTAAGAAGAACCAGGAAGTGTCGTTTATTTGGAATTGTGCAGGAATATTCTGGAGAAAACATTGTGTTATATTGGAGGAAGAAAGTAAACCAGGGATTGTTGAATAGGATTGTGTGGGTATTACACACTGCCCCCCTGAAGAATTTTCCCCAAAACCTTTTTTTTATTACTTACGGAAGGAATAAAACATGTTGGGTGATTGAGTAGGAGTGGTATAATGGTTTGATTGGGATGGATGTATAAGTGGTGATTACTCAAGTGTGATATACACTGTTTTTTTAGTTTAATGTTATTTGTAGGCTTTGGGCCTCATTATGAGGCTGGCGGTAGTCGTGCCTCTACAGGCACAGTTGCCACCAGTATTTTCTTTTTTCCGGTGCCTAGGAATGGGCAATTACCGGGTCATTTAGGCCTTGCCAGACCCGATATTTGCCCATTCCTGGGTGCCGGAAAATATTCTTCCCCATTCGAGCCCCATAGGGCTCAATGGGAATGGGGAAGCCGAATGCACTGGCACCGTTATGAACGGTGCCAGTGCATCCGACATGCTATGCTCGTGGGGCCCGGTACAGCCACCAGTCCCAGTACTGGCAGCCGCAATGGTACCCGCGAGCAGAACTCATGGTTTTTCGGCCCGGAAACTATGGTACCGGCATGCTTACCGGTACCGTAGTTCCCGGCCCGGCAATCTTATAATGAGGCCCTTTGTGTTTTGAAGTATCCACCCCACCTGCATTAGTTGTGGTGTGGCAATCCTTTGACATTGAATCTATTTTGATGTATGTAAGTGAATAAAATACTTGAAAATGTTTTCCAAAAAGATGTCTCTGAAGATTTGTGATAGAGTCTGGTAGGCTCTGTGTAGGTCTGTGTAAGAACCTTTTATGGGAGTGATAGAGAACTATTGGAACACTGTTGTCTAGTGTTTATTTTTGGTGTTGATCCCGTGGTTGTAAAATATAGCTCACCCGCTCTCTTATTGTTGTATGAGCTTGAAAAGGGTCCAAAATGAGTACTGTGAGAAACCTGGCGGTGTCTCACTGACTATTCTCTGGGGATCTGTCTTACAAGTGACTAGGACACGGCCATTGCTATTGGATCCAGTTCATGGGGGTGGTCTAGTGAGGGAGGATCACCTGGATGAGGGGCTGTCGGGGAGTGGAAATTGGACACTGAAGGGTGAGATGCGGTATCCCCTTCTTTATTACATCTTTTCCCCATCCTGCCGGATAGGATACTCAGAAACTTTACCCGCCGCCCCTTTCCCGACACAAACACTTTCTCCCATCGTGAACGTCAACGCACCAATACCTTAGCCGTTTACCTGAAATGTCCCAACATAAGGGTCAGGCATTGTCAGGCAATTACCGACACACGTGACTGACCTTTCCCTTACGTATCTGGATAAAAGGCGGAGCACACAAGCACACTCCAAGCAAGGCCAAATGCACGAGGAAGCAGCCATTCCAGGACGGCAGTTCAAACTGAGGAGAAAGGTGGCAAGACCTGAAAGGACGTCAAGCAGGGAGTTGCGCTTGGCCTTTTCAAACCAGACCCGCAAAGCCTCTGATGAAAAGCCATAAAACAGGGAAGCACAGCTGGCAAAGGGTGTCATGGATGTCAGTGGTACATGGTACCCTCCTGCACTGATAGCCAGGGCGGGGAGACGTGGTTGCCATTGTGGTGCCGTCCTTGACTCCAGCGGAAAAGAAACTGCCAACAAGTTCAGCACAGCCAGTGTGTCGTAAGAATCTGATAGTCAACCGCACTGTGTTAGGCTCGAGTTTGCAGTGGCAACATTGTGTGTGAAGAAAGAAGATAAAAGACAGGTATTTTGTTAGTGAAATCGGTACTAGAGATAGAGGGGTCCGGTGTCACGTGGGTATTCGAAAGACTCTAACTGGAACCCAAAAGTAAAAGAAAGTATTAAAACTAAGAACTGTTTTGATTATCGAAACTGTCACAGGAAAAGTGAAGTGTCAAACTGGTCATACAAGGGTCAAGCCAAACCCCCTTGTACAGTCAAAAGTCTTCAACATGCTGAGAAAGTCTGTACGAAACTAAATGAACTGTGAAAGAGGCATTTGATCCCGGAAGAGGGGAATGACATATGATTTTGTGAAACCAGCATCTCTTATAAAATAAGGGACTGACCCAGGAGATGCACATTGGCAAGTGTTTTGGGAAAACATTAAAGTGGAGAGACTAAGCTGCACAATTGTTTAAAAAGACATTACGGGATCGGCTACCAGGGGGCGCACGAATGAGCACTGTGTGAGCTCCATCAAGCGGTCCCAGGGAAGTGGAATGAACCCCCACCTCGGGAACCCCACATCAAACGATTGCAGCGATCCAACTTGCTGAAAGTGTCCCCGACATCCAGGGAAAAAATCTGATGCAAATCGGTCAAGATTTCACTGAGATATCCTAAGGTGAAGATCTGCCGCCAGTGACTGCGCAACAGGCCCCAGGCCCACGTCGGGGCCAGTGCGCTTCTTATCGGATGGCACCCTGTGAAGCGTGATGGCTACTTCACTACGAAACTCTCTGCGGATATATTCATAGATTTGTCAGGAGGCCCCTTGCCCACGTCGCCTCGGAGTGTACGACCCCTCCGGTCTTGGCAGTTACGGACACTGGCGAACCTGTGCGACACAGACTCACAGAGGGTAAGCCAGCAAGAGCCCCTTTGCTTCCCAGAGTCTGAACGAAGTACATCCCCTCTGCCCCCGGCTGCAGCGATCGGTCCCCCCCCATCAGAATACCTCCTCAAAGTAGATGCAAAGTTCCACGGACCACGCTCCCACGAGTGGCTGACTTTTGGAAACACCACCCACGGCCTACCTTCTCCACCACAGATGACGGAAAGGCCTCCTACCTCCTCACTGGTGTTGTAACGCCAAATCCTCCAGTCTTTCCCCTCTTCGGGTTCTTAGGAGGTGCGACGGCTGGAGTTTTCATACTGCCTGATTTATACTGCAACCCGACTTAGATTGGAACGTTGCTGCGAAGCCCCGGGCCTCATACGCAGCAAATAGCAACCCAGAACTTGCTCGAGCCGCGACGATGGATATGAGATACGGACGATGAAGCAGGAACCAGGGATGTTCACCGCACCTCTCCTTCCCCCAGAAGCTCACTGTCTCCCGAGCCCTGGTTCTCTCGAAGCTGGACTAATGTAACAGCCTCTATCTTAATCTGCCTGCCTCCACTATCCGCCCTCTGCAACTCATCCAGAACAGAACTGCGAGACTTGTCCTTGGCCTCAAGCCCAGGGACCGTATCTCTCCAGGACTGAAATCTCTACACTTGCTCCCAGTGGCTGCGAGGATTAAGTTCAAAACCCTCTGCATTATCCACAAGGCCTTCTGGGGCTTAGGGCCAAAATACCTTCAACTCTCTCTCCCTAAATATCTTCCTTCCAGAGCCCTTCGCTCATCCGTCTCCAACTCCCTCAGGGTCAGCCGCTTCTCAAAGCAACGAGCTGGGGGTAGATCTCTCTCCGCGGCAGGGGCCTCCCTCTGGAACAGCCTTCCTGCCTCCCTGAAACTTGAGGAGAACCATCTCCGGTTCCAGAAGCACCTCAAAACCTTCCTCTTTGCCTCTGCCTTCTCTGTCCCTCTCCCCTGCTAAATTCTACACTGAAAATGCACTGAATCTGCAACTGGGCCACTCTCACCGACCTCGGTCCTGGGCCCAGCCACTCTCCACCTGCACTGCCTCCCTGGCATCGCATCCCCTGCACTGCGGGACTGTCTCTGTATCCCTACAGCCCCCTCTTCCCAGCACTTTCCTGCACTTACCTTGCACTTGCCACCAGCTGGCCCTATTTATTTATTTATTTATTTTTATTCTACTTACTTGTACTGCACTTCCCCCTCCCCTTCCCCTTGCACTTTTCCCTTCCCCTACCCCTGCACTTGCGCGGTCTGAATGATACCTGGCCTAGTAGGATCGTTGTCTGTCTTCCCCTTGTCCCCCCCTGCCTCGTCGCGCCTTGAAACACTTGTGTATAGGCGCGTTACAAATGCCATATCATATCATATCATACCGTCCAGCAAGGCTAATCCATGCGCTCATCATGCACTCACCATCCGGATGATCCACGCGAAGGACCCTCAATAGCTCTTCCGAGTGAGAACACTGCGTGGAGCCTCCGCCAAGCACACTATAATTCTGCCTCTCTGAAAAAACGTGAGTAGCTGGAGCCATCCACTGCGCTCCCTCTCATCTAACTTAACTAGTACTAACTGATCTGCTCCTTATCCGCTCACACGTGCCGGCTCAACGTGAGAACAGAGTGAACACCAGCATACGCCCGGCGAGGTGAGAGAGGCTGTGCTTGATCAGTGACCCAGAAGGGGTAGGTTGTCCCATTAAATAGTTAGCATCTGCTGTGTTGGGACCCCTTCTCCTGAAACCATTCTGAAGACATCTGAATCCAAAGAGGCCTATGCTGCGGGCAGGGAACTTGCAGTAAAGAGGCACAGGCAACCTAGGGCCATTGCGTGAACCAGTGGCAATATAGATAATAACGCCAACCGATTTCCTGGCATCATTGGGGGTTCCATTCTTCATTATCCCATTACAAATGCCCTCCCCCCTGCTGCAGAGGACACTCCCTCCCCCCCAGACGCTAACAGATCTTCACAGCCGAGCAGGCATCCAGGAGGCCCCAGTGCAGCCAAATTGAAGTGACTTTGCTCTTGAGGACCAGAGATCGGCCTCTACTATCAACACAGATCCACTTCGACCTCAGTCACGACCCATAACTAGAGAGTTTGGGCCCCTGTTACGCAGGGCGTGTGCCCTTCATCGAAATCACCCCTGAGCACCAACTCGAATCAGGCTCTCTCAGAACTATGCTCCAATAACCACTGGATAGCCCTTTTTGTCTACATCACACGGTATACCACTGAGAGGACCAGATTAGACCTGGTGCTCCATCACTTTCTCTTTGAACGCAACAGCCATACGGAGAGCGATCCACCCAACAATCTCTGCACCAACTACGGCTGGTAAGGTTGGGCCCCCATACCCAGGGTGTGTGCCCTCTACCTTGACAGGGGATTCAAACTGACCACCCAGACCATACGAAACACAAATAACCGATGGGCGAGCTGAATACTCCCCTCTTCGAACTCTCCGAGTTCAGAGCCCATGGACATTACCTCACAATGTCAACACTAGGAGCAGAAGCAGCCGCAACCAAAGCTGACATAGCGGATTTGCTGAACAAAATGAAGAGAAGGAGGGTGGATATAGGTGGAAAGGTCGACAAAATAACCCAGAAAATTGACAAAATGGAGGGGAGACTGGAGGAGTTTGAGAACAATCAGACCTCCTTTGGCACACTGGAATCCCAAATGGACATCGAAGCGCGGGAACTCTGCCTGAAAGTTGATTTCTTGGAAAACCGAGAGCGACGTAATAATAAACGTATCTTTGGAGTCCCGGAAAGAGAAGGGGAAACCGAAGTAGACCTGAAAAGAACCCTCCACTCACTGTAAGTGACTTCAATCCAGCACTCCAACTAAGTCAATGCCTAGTATGGGATGCCCAATGGAAACCCTTATTTATAAATGTTTATGTCAAAAGTTCTTTAAATCTGGATGGTGAACTCTTATATAACGCCCCTCTCTTTGGATCTCCCCGACCTCACTGAGCCAAGAAGTAGGTTTGTTTTGCAAATTAAAAGGTTTATTTGAAGAATTGAACAATATATATATCACATTTCTATGAATAGAATAATATCGGAATAGCACACTTATGGATATGAACAGTGATCAGTAAGGGTAATATTACAATATCAACAATCTCTTTAATCACTTAGGAGTAAGAATAGGAAGGATAAGGTAGCAGAGAATACTTTGTATGGGTTCAAGGAAATGCCAGATAGGAAAAATGCAACACAGAAATAAACTTGATATGATTTCAATCAAAAGACAATATAATCACTCTTTCCCCCTGTTATTACTCACTCCCCCCACTATGCAATATGAAGAGATGGAAATGAGGGCAAACAGGTTTCAGGAATACACTCAATAATGCAGTTCAATCCCACTTACCCCAGCAAGCTTAGAGAGAACAGGTATGATTTTAAAACAGGTCAATATGCTTATGAATGTGTTTGCAATGAATGTGAAAAATGCTAAAATGATTTTACTTCACTTAAAGGAGATTCAGGATAAGTGATATTTGCTTTGGATTGGTTCAGGTCAACACTAGCAATGATTCACGAATGATTATCAGATTGAAAACGAAATTCAGCAGTTGAAAACAAGAAACAGCTATTTTGACATGTGGTGAAATTGAGCTAAATTGCAATTTGCGGCAACTTTTCCGCGATTGCGGAAAAACTATAAGTTCGTTTGAAAGCTGAGGATCTTGGCTTCAAAATGACATTTAAATTTCGTTTGTAGGACGTATGGTTCAAAAATTACAGAGGTTTTAATAAAGGTCAATTTTTCAGAAATAAAGTCAAGATTTCAAAATGAAAGATTGCGCTTTAAAGATTTACCAACAAGGATAGGCTTATAGTAAGGAGCTATGAAGAAGCAAGACACTCAACGGGCAGCCACCAGAACAGCGGCGCCTCCGCTCTGACCTCTGTCTGTCAAAACACTTGTCCCTCTTCAGAAAAATATCAGGGCAAAGATGATTATTGCTACAATTATCACAGACAATATAATGAGTAGAATTCAGGATGGACAAAAGTTTCTACAACACAGTTCTGGATAGGTTGAAATGGATTGGATAAGATTACTTAATACTAAGAGGTTGGTTATGGACAGTTCTATACTAAATACTCACTCCTATGGCTTGGAATGGGATGGGCCCATCAAAGATCTGGTCAAGGGTTTGGCTGGGATTCTCTCGCCGCCGGACAGGTCTCAGGCACTGGGTTCTGCTCTCAGCACGGCACTTTGGTATACGCGGCCTCTTGGACTGGATCTGACGGGTTGGTTACAGCTCTGCTCTATGGATCTGGATCTTGGTTCTATCACAGGGTTCTTAGCTAGAAGCAAAACAGCTCAGCCAGGCTGTTGAATGGTTAGTTAGGCCCCGTGGAGGTTTAGGGGTTAGAATCAGGTTGCAAAAGATTCGGAAGGCCTGCTGAGAAGGGTTCAGCTTTCGGGTCAGGCCTCTCTGCTTCAAAGTTCTAGAGTTTGGTTCTAGAGTTGGTTCTGGGTCTGGAGTCTGGATCTTTCTGCAGGGGTCTTCGCCAAGAAATCGGTTGATGAGTGGAAAAAGTGTATTGCCTGTCCTCAGCAGTGCCTATTTATGTATTTCCAAAGTGGGTGGGAAGGCTGATTCTCTATGCCCAACCCTCTAAGGATCTGATAGGTCATATGATTCCCTGTCCCCTGATTGGAGAAAGGAGCAGTGTGTCATTCTGTGTCATGTTTATGGCATAGGGAAAAACCCTCCCCTTTGTGTCTGTACAGTATATCTTATTTTTCATAAAACACATATTTACAATATACACAACTTGTTAATACTACATAAATTACATGACAGATTGCCTAAGGTACATTTCTGTTCAGCTCTCATCTTCCTAAGAGCTTTGGTTCGTAAATGACAACTTTTTCGCGCTTTTGGTGGGTTTCTCAGGGCCTCATTACACGGAAGGCGGTAAGGGTTAACGGTCACCGGTAATGGTACCGGTGACCGTTAACCCTTACCGCCTTACTACAAGGTCCCTTTGCGGGTAGGTACTTTAACGCCTGCTTTTTAGCAGGCGTTAAAAACCAACCCGCAAAAGGGACCAGGGTGCTAATTATGGTACCGCAATTTGCGGCACCGTAATTAGCGCCTTCCCCATTTCCATAGAGCCCTATGGGGCAAAAATGGGAATGGGGAAGGGCAATGGGGGAAGGGGGAATTACCGCCCCGCAAACCTTGGAATAGGGCGGTAATTCCCCTTTCCACCAAGGCGGTGCCGGTATTTTACCGGCATGGACCAAGGTGCTAATAGCACCTTGGTCCTCCGCCTACCCTGTAATGAGGCCCTCAATGTTAGTTCTGTACCAATTTTTATACATGCATGCATATCCCATCTGGGCACATTTCTGTAATTTTTCATGTTCCTAACATAAACACAATGGCTACAATATGAATAAATTCCGGGGTTCAGTCTCAGAACATCGCACCCTTTCCAGCTTAGTCTTAAACTGTCAGCACATTTTTCATTTTAACAATCTCAAAGTTTCACATTTTTGTCAGTTCAGTGCAATTTGCTATAAGCATTTTTCTAAAACATATATTTAATCCAATGAAAAATCCACATTTCAGTCTGGTCCGCCTCCAGAGCTGGGCTGACTCAGAGGGTCACATGTCCTTTTCCTGCAAGCAGTTTGTTGTCAGTCACACCTAAATTAGCATTCCTATTCAGCCCAAGGCCTCCTTTGTCTTCACTCAGAGCAACAGGCCAGGGTGCCTCTCCTATCTCCTTCTCACTACAGCCTGTCAATTTCTTAGCCAAGGGCAGGGGGAAGTTTCCTTTGTTCAGGGAGGAGGTGTGGAATTTGTTTGAAGCACAGTGTGGGAAACTTTAACTCCTAAACCCAATGTCTAAAAATTGTCTTGCCTTAAAATATAACTCACATTTTTCACAAATACATCAAACAATTTCTTACTTCAAGCCTTTTCAGAATATAGGTTTGAATTGAAACCACCTCTTAAGCTTCTGATAGCAAGTCTTTCTTTGGCATAGTTTGAGCTCAATGTACAACTTTACACAAAAAGGTTTTAAATCGCCAGCTTCTGATAGAGGTGACTAACGGTATTACACCCATTTTTGACAGATTTCTTCCAGCAAGCAATCCTCAAAAGTGGACCTTGTTCAGATAACACATACTTCTGTGGACCTTATATTTATGTAGATTCTTGCAGTAGAATGATGTTGACCACCCAACAAGGAGGTTGGATCTTTTTGGGTGGTTTGTGAGCCATGATATTTGCAAATTTGACACCAAATAAAAACAGATTTTTCTTTTGCAATGATTTTTCTCTGTGAACAGCCAAATGATGGGTTTTGGCAGTGGTCTCCTGTGTTACCACTGACGTAGGCAAAAGTGGATGGCGGCCTATTTTTCAGATTTTCATGGCACACTTTCTTGTGATTTCTAGCGAGCAGCATGCTTTCCAGTGGCCATTTCTGAGGTTTCTGCAGCCAACAATGCACAGTGATGTTGCAGGGCTTGGATTAGTGGGTTAAGACATCCCACAAGCCCCCCTCTTACAATGGGTTTTGATCTTCCATCAATGGAAACTCGCAAGACTGGGATGTCAGCCTCATCTCTTCGGATTCCACAAATGGCAAAGTTCAGCATCTTTTCCTCCATCAGGGGTGGATCGATCGGTTCTCCTCACCAGTCCTGATGGGAGTATTGAGCGATACTCCGGGCCCCTCGGATCTTTGCTCCCGGTCCCCGGGTCGTCCTCCTTGGTCAGTCTCCATGGTTTGTCTCTCTCTCCTAAGATGACAAAGCAAAAACATATTTGTAGACATTTCTCCACCACTATTAATGTAGTGGGGCAGACATATACATTTTATAAATCAGGAGACATTTGCATTATTGTATTTTATAGACTATGGGCCTGATCACGACCTCGGCGGTAACCCTTAAATCCGGCGGTAGCGCTATTACCGCC
The DNA here is from genome assembly GCF_040938575.1 of Ambystoma mexicanum. NCBI lineage: Eukaryota > Metazoa > Chordata > Amphibia > Caudata > Ambystomatidae > Ambystoma > Ambystoma mexicanum. The sequence continues at coordinate 386,841,289 of NC_090921.1, forward strand.
GGATTTAAGGGTCCGCCGAATCAGGGCTTCGGCGGATTTCGACCCAGCTCTTGGCTGGGGGGAAATCCGCCGATAATTTGCGCTATTACCCCCTGCGGGAAATCCGCCGGCGGTAAGAGCGCAAATTTTCCCCATTAAGCCCAATGGGGAATGGGGCATTCCCGAATGGGCTCAATGGGGAATGGGGACTTCTAAGTCCGCCCAACTCGTGATCCCGTGCTATTAGCGCTGGGGGCTATGGCGGTCGCGCTAATAGCAGCCGCGCTAATAGCGTTAGCGTTACCGCCGAGGTCGTGATCAGGCCCTATATGTGCAATATTTTAGAGTTGGAATTTTATGGGTCTGGAGTGGCCCCCTGTGGGGTTCCAGAAGACTCCTCCAGTTGCTGCGGAGTGTGCCTAGAATGGAAACACTTTAGTTGATTAATATGGACCCACTTATCTTCCCCTTCCGCCAAACTGCCTTTGGGGATGCAGATCTTGTAGGCGACTGGTGAGATTTTGTCTACAATTTCAAAAGGTCGCTTCCAGGTAGACAGACATTTTCGCTGTTTGGCCTGGTTCCTTTGGAAATTGTATAAGTAGACCCGGTCTCCTACATTGTATTCTTTTCTGGTAGTCTTTAAGTCATAGTGGGTCTTCATGCTACCGGCTGATCTTTCTAGATTTCGCTGAGCATAGGCAAAAGCATGTTGAAGGTGTTTTCTTAAATTTTCAACATACTCATGAGTTGTGGAGGCATTGATCAATGTTTGCTCTTGGGTCCTGTAGAGAAGATGCTGGGCAAGCACCATCCTGCGTTCAGTCATCAGATCAAACGGTGACATTTTAGTTGCAGGTGAAGGGGTAGATCGGATGGCCATTAGGACAAGAGGTAATCGGATATCCCAACTTTGCCCAGAATCTGCCACACATTTTTTTAATAAGCTCACAATGGTTTTGTTGTATCGTTCTACTGAACCACTAGAGGCTGCCCGGTAAGCAATATGTAGCTTCCTTTTAACCCCAAGTATCTCCCACATCTTTGTCATTACTTTGCTGGTGAAATGGCTACCTCTGTCTAACTCGATCCTTTGGGGTAGTCCAAAACACGAAAAGATGTGATTGATCATCAGGGCAGCTGCTGTTTCTGCTTTGCAGTTTGGGGCCGGGAGACATTCCACCCATTTAGTAAATAAGCATGTCACTGTCAACATGTACTTATTTCCCCTAGAGGAGCGAATCACGGGCCCAATGAAATCTACTTGCAAATCTGACCATGGCAGTGTCATCCCCCTCTTTTGGAGAAGCGTACGGTGTGTGAGGGATGTTGGCTGAAATTGTGCACACACAAGACACCCTTTCAAGTATTGGTCGAGGTCCTGCCCCATGTGTGGCCAGTATGATATGATATGGCATTTGTAACGTGCCTATACACAAGTGTTTCAAGGCGCGACAAGGCGGGGGGGGGGAACAAGGGGAGACAGACAACGATCCTACTAGGCCATGTATCATTCAGATCACGCAAGTGCAAGGGGAGAGGGGAAGGGAAAAGTGCAAGGGGGAAAGGAAGAGGGGAAAGTGCAGTATAGGGTTAATAGCATACAGGATAAATAACAAGGGCCAGCTAGTGGCAAGTGCGAGGTAAGTGCAGACAAGTGCTGGGAAGGGGGGCTGTAGGGATACAGACAAAGTCCCGCAGTGCAGGGGTTGCCAGGGAGGCAGTGCAGGGGAGAGTGGCTGGGCCAAGGACCGAGAACGGTGAGTGGCCCAGTTGCAGATTCAGTGCAGTTTCAGTAAGTTTAGCAGGGGAGAGGGGGAGAGAAAGCGGAGGCAAAGAGGAAGGTTTTGAGGTGCTTCCGGAACCAGAGATAGTTCTCCTCAAGTTCCAGGGAGGCAGGAAGGCTGTTCCAGAGGGAGGCACCTGCAGCGGAGAGAGATCTGCCCCCAACTCTTTGTTTGGAGAAGCGGCTGACCCTGAGGGAGTTGGAGGTGGATGAGCGAAGAGCTTGAGTAGGAAGAGAGAGTTGAAGGTATTTTGGCCCAAGGCCCCAGAAGGCCTTGTGGACAATGCAGAGGGTTTTGAACTTGATCCTCGCAGTCACTGGGAGCCAGTGTAGTGATTTCAGTCCTAGAGAGATACAGTCCCTGGGCTTGAGGCCAAGGACAAGTCTCGCAGTCCTGTTCTGGATGAGTTGCAAAGGGCGGAGAGTAGAGGCAGGCAGATTTAGATAGAGGCTGTTACAGTAGTCCAGCTTCGAGAGAACCAGGGCTCTAGAGACAGTGAGCTTCTGGGGGAAGGAGAGGAAAGGAAGGATACCTCTGAGGAGGTGTAGCTGGTAGTGTGACTTCTTAGAGACGTCGGATATGTGAGGAGAGAAGGAGAGTGTGGAGTCGAAGATGACCCCGAGGTTTTTTGCCTTGCAGGTAGGTGCAGGAAGAAGGCCAAAAGAGGCCGGCCAGAGAGCTGCAGGGAAGAAGGGAGTGGGTGTGCCGATGAGTAGGATCTCAGTCTTACTGGCATTAAGGCAGAGGTCGTTGGCGGCACACCATTCCTGGATAGCAGAAAGACAGTCAGAGATAAGGGAAGGAGAAGAGGAGGCCGAGGGTAGCCTGAAAATGAGCTGGGTATCATCCGCATAGCACTGAAAGTTGGGGCAGAGAGCGGCGATGCGGTGGGCGAGAAGTGCCAGATATTGGTTGAAAAGCCAGGGAGAGAGGTTAGATCCCTGGGGGACACCACAGGTAGAGAAAAAGATGTCAGAGAGGAAAGACCCCAGTTGGGCCTGGGAGGGTCGGTTGGAGAGGAAAGAGGTCAGCCACGCCAGAGCCTGACCAGTGATACCCAGGTTATCAAAGAGATGGTTGAGCAGGATGGTATGGTTGACAGTATCAAAGGCAGAAGAGAGATCAAGCAAAATGAGAGCACATGGAGTGTTAGAGTCAAGGTTCGAGAGCAGGTCCTCACGGATGTTCAGGAGAGCAGTTTCCGTGCTTCTGGCAGCTCTAAAGCCAGACTGATGGTCATGAAGACTACCAACAGCTTCAGCATGGAAGCAACGTCTCTTAAGATTTCAAGTGTTGTATGAAACCCCTCTATGACCGGCTGTGGCCGCATCATGGGCGTGACTTAACATCAGGCTTCGGAAGGAGGGAGGAACCACCCACTGATCATGGCCAGCTAGGGATTTCCTTACCAACAAATATCTTGGATTCTGAACATTTTTGGACATTTCATCAACACTCTGAGGTCCTCTTTCCCTATGTAATAGGTATCCGTCAGGGGAAAGTTCTCAGGGTCCTCAATGTGTTGATAAAACGTACCAATTATTGGATCCCCTTTTTGAGCCGTAATCAAATCAGCATCTGGGGTCTCCTTACTCCATTGTGCAGTTGAGAGGTCATTGTGAGCATTTGTCTGGGACCTAGTGATAGCAGTGACCTGGATTTCCCCCAAAAGGGACTTGATCTCAATTAGATCCCCTTGAATAGCCCCGTTTTAGCCAGCTGATCAGCTAAGTCATTTCCAGTTTTGTCTGGTCCCTCTACCTTGGAATGACCCTTGATCTTTTTCCAGTAGATGGTCATCCCATTCGAGGTGACCAGATCATCAATATTTTGAATTAGCATCCCATGTTTCAAGGGTTTGTTATTAGCACATAACATGCCTCTGGTTTTCCAGTTAACCAGGTGCTCCACGAACCCGTTCCGTACATAATCTGAATCTGTGATTATGACCAGTTTGTGGAGTTGATGTTGGACAGCAGTGAGGATGGCTTGATGCACAGCCATCAACTCTGCCACTTGACTACTTCAGGGACCAATCTTGTACCCAGCGGAGGGTTCTGGGGACTCATTCACCCATGCATTCCCTATGCCGGCCACAAGTTATTTTTCCCCGTTGTTGTCAACATGGTAAGAGCATCCATCCACATAGACAGTGGGCATTCCCTCACACTTGTCTTCTTCAAAGACTTTGTGTGGGGAATTGAGGTATGCCTCCATGTTGTCCTTGATTTTTAGACTTTCGTCCTCGAGACAGTTTTCTCTGGCACAATCATGTAAGTCAGCCAGACCTTGCGCGAGGGGACTCTTCTTGTTTTGGCCATATCTGACCTCCACAGGAAAGCCTTGCCCGGATCCGGCCCGGATTCTGTCACTTTGGAGATATTGCAGAGGCTGGTGTGGAGTCTCCACTATGATGTGTTCCCCCTGGATGAACGGGCGGTAATTCTTCAATGCCCACACCGTTGCCAGGAGTGCCTTCTCGCAATCATTGAATATTTCCTCCACAGAGGATAAAGTTTTACTCACATAGGAGATTACTTTATTGACCTTGTCATGCTTGTGGTATAATACTGCAGTCAAGCATGTATTAGAGAACCCTGTCTCCGAGAAGAACTCCTTGTTTCTGACAGGGTAAGCTAAGCAAGGTGCTTGTGAGAGGCTTCTTTTGAGTTGTCTTACTGCCTCGGCTTGTTCTGGACCCCACTTCCTCTTGACCACCCCCCTTCAAAGGATGAATCAGAGGTCTGGTGATCTCTGTGTAGCCCTCAATTATCATTCTGCTGTAATTAGTCAGTCAAAGGAGGCTCCTTAGTTCCCGCAGAGTTGTAGGGTCTTTCAGTTTCTGGAGTGATTCCACTTTCTTTTCCTGGGGACAGAGACCCTGAGGAGTAATCTCATGCCCCAAGAAATTAACACGGGTTCTACACCACTGTGCTTTTTGAAAGGAAGGTTTTGCTCCAGCGGCCCTCAACTGTGTCAGAACATAAAGGATCTCCGCTATGTGTTCCTCCACAGTTGAGCTCTTGATGAGGACATCATCTACATAAGCCAGGTTACCCCTCTCACCTAGGTCGGGCATGGCCTTATGTAGAAAAATGTTGAACTCATTTCCGGAGTTGAGGTATCCGAAGGGAGTCCGGGTCCACGTGTACTGCTGGCCCCCAAAGGTAAAAGCCAGCTTGTATTGGCCCTCCCTTCTGACATGCACAGTCCAGTATCCATTGGTCAGGTATATTGCAGTGAATACCTGTGACCCCTGGATCTGGGCCAGCCCTTGGTCAATGTAGGGAAGAGGCCATCGGGAAGTATGGACCCGTTTGTTGAGCTCCCTAAGGTCGGCGCAGAGCCTCCACTGGCCGTTTGGCTTCAATATCCCCAGCACCAGATTATTGAAGGTGCTGTGGACTGGACGGATTATCCCAGGGAACTCAAGGTTCTTAATTATTTTAGTAAGGGACTCCATCGATGCGAGAGGCAAGCAATATTGCTTCACAAACACTGGAGTCATACCAGGGTCTGTGGGAATTGTTGTTGTGTGGATGTCGGTGCGACCACAGTCATATGAGTCCACCGCAAAGAGATCTTGAAAATCCAAGAAAACTTGTTTCAACTTTTGCTTCTGCTCCAGAGTCTCACATGCATCAGCTAGGGTGACTCTCTCTTCAACCATCTGCCTGAAGCCTGGAAAGACTTCTGGTTTCGCTATCTCAGCAGCCTCCTCCAGCTCAGTGGAGAAGTCCCTGGTCAGAGTGCTGATTTGGACTGGGGGCTTCAGGTGGGAAAGGCAGCCCTCATGGACCTGGAAAATCACCTCATCCCTCCTGAAGTCACAAGTCACATCTTCCTTATCATAAGGGCAGGAAGTGTATACCAGGAAGTTCCCTCCAAGCCGGGTAAAGATCCTGTCTGGTGTGTTGTCACCACGGTCACCGTCAAAACAGTCCTTGGGGATTGTTCCTAACAGTTCAGTTCCTAAATCAATGGAAAAATGTTGCTCATCAACCGCCATTCCAATAATGGTGCCTGCGGCTAGAGTGATACTCTTTAAGTCGCTGTTATCCACCTCTATTGGAATGGTGTCATGTTCTATATTGACTAGTGGTGTTGGGTTTACCCCCAACCCTTGCTGTTGGAGAGAAGCATTTAGATGAATATAAGCATCAGGGTTTTTCATTTTCTGTCCTCTTAACTTTCACTTCCAGGGAGAATTGTCGGGTCCTTTCCGGGATGGTGACTTTCTCTCCAATCTGATTTTCAACTGCATAAGGTAGCAATTGACCTGACCTAAATGCTTTTTCTGGATCATCAAAGCCCATGGGATTATCCGCCAATCGGGACCAAGCTTTGAAATTTATTAGGTCCAAACTAATGGCAAAGCGATTGAGAATGTCACTGCCTAAGTAAAAGGCGGCAGTGACCTCTCGCACGACCCAACAATTATGGACTATGCTCTTGTTGCCTATGGAGATTTTGAGCATACACCTGCTTGGCAGGAGATGTTTGGAATTGGGTGCTTCCAGATCCATTTCCCATTTGTCTATGAGTCTAAATGTGGGAATGGCTGGATCTTTTGGGAGTTGGCAGAACATGGCTTTGTTGATGAAGCTCTTACCGTTGTTCACACACACACTCGGGCCAGATCAGAGTCCTTCCCTTCATTTAACTGAACAGGGATGAACAACTGCTCTCCAATTTGCTGAACATCAGCCAGGCTCTGAGCTGATTTCTCATCTTTCTGGACTATAGGAGTGGGAATGTCTGATTGTGGATTGGTAAAGAATTTCAGAGTGTTTCCTTCCAGTGTGGAATACCACCTTAAACTGGAAGGAAGGTTGATTTTCAGAAATAGAGAGGACCCCCCATCACCAGTCTGTTGTCCTACTGCTATTACTGTCATGTCTGGAATTTGGTTGTTCTGGAAGTGAAATTCTACTTGGTCAGATTTTTGTTCAACCATGTGGCATGTGCCGTTTAAACTAACATGGTTGACACTCTGTTTCAATTTTATTGGTCGGCTAGTCTGGGTCCAGAGGACCTTGTTTACGCAATCTATTAGGGTTGACAACCTTCTCAGGAGGTCATTCCCTAGTAAACAAGGGGTGCCCTCTGGAGTCACTACTATGACCGGGTGCTTCACCTTGTGTCGCCCAATTTTAATGTCCAAATCCGCAGTCCCCTCAACAGGAATTTCCAGCCCATCAAAGTTCTGAAGTTGTCCAGGAAGAGAGGTGAGAGGAATTCGGTAATTCTCCCCCCTTCCTGAATTTTGTCATCAAAGGCCTTTTTGGACAGAAGGGTAGCTTGGGATCCAGTGTCCACCAGTGCCAAAATTGTACCCTGCCCCTGTACTTGGACCGGGGCATAGTATCTTCCCTCCTTCTCCGCAAGGGGGCACAGATAATGCACATTTTTGGACAACTGGTGGGCTAGTTTTTTAGTTTTGGACATTGAGAGAGAAGAGATTTGGGCAGAAGTGGGGAGTATTGGGAATCTGAAAGAAAAAGGTGGCAACTAGAGATGGGAGAAGTTTTGAGTTCCCCTGGTTCCGGTTCTGGGCCGCCCCCCCTTTTTGGAGGCAGTCACCAGGATGGGTTTGAACCAGGGGATTTTGATGTTGGTTCTGGGATGGGATGATGGGCGGCGCTAGCTCAGTCCCCACATCTACCCAGTCTGGATTTTAATCCCTTGGGACCCATTTTTCTTTGGGAGGAGTTCCTCCATCTCTGAAGGAGAAGATCCTTTTCCCAGGATCCTCTGAGGATCCCTCTCCTTCAAATTGGAAGATTTGTACCTCCTCCTCAAAATGGGTCTGTTTGGGTCCTTTGTTTCTCCTACCCCCTCTCTGCTCTTTGGGTGGCAGACTCTTAGGGGCAGGAGATTTTGTTTCCAGTTCCTGGGTTTCCAGGGGCTGTTTACAAGTGCCTCCTTGTGCCTCCTCCCTGGGAACCGGTGAGTTGTCGGGGTGCTGCCCACGTCATTGTTCTGGAGCACCAGGTCCACAGTTTGGGGCATTCTACGCCGGCATGCCCATCTGAGGGTTCTGCTGAGCCCTCAGCATGCAACCCAGATCCTGTGCCATATTTTGGACCTGGCGCTCGAGCTGTGAAACCCGCTCAGGCTGATACAGGGTTCTATTTCCTCCCTGGGCTGATCCCGGGAAGGGTAGCTATCCCTTCTCTGGTAGTACCCCGGGTTGGGAAGATTTGGGTACCCCTCCACCCTTGGCCTCCCCTCTCCCGGGTTAGGTTGTCTGGCTTAGGAAAGTGGGGAAAGAAGGATGGATTGTTCTGGGGTTGGACATTTTGTGGATACTCGGAGAAAAAGTTCTGCCCAGGATTTGGGGGATTTCTGCCCTCCTGGGGGAAGTTAGGAGGGAAGTTCCTTGGGTTAGGTGCTTAGTTGGATCCCCCCTTGGGCAGGAGGAGTCCACACATAACCCAGGATTGGTCGGTTTCCCTTGTAGCGGGGACTTACATAGTCAGGGGAGTGGGATCCCATTTGTGGGACTACCTCCTTGGCTCCCTGTCTGTGGCTGGCCCAATGGTCTTCTGGGCGTGGAATTATTCGGTGCAGGCAGGTTTTTAGGCCCCCCCATCTCCAAATCTAAAATTAAAATGGGGGCAACCTTTACCTCTGCCACCTTAACAGCGGCAGGGGTGCTGGTTGGTTTGGGGCTTTTCTGAGCATTATTTATATTTTCTATGGGCTTCTGCACCGCATAGATTTGGGTGGTCTGTTCAATGACTCAGTCTAGTGACCTTTTCTCATGAAAATCTCTCACTAGCTAGGTCATGATGTATTTGGGTATGGCATGGAAAAACGTATTAATAAATTATTTTCTGTCTGTGCGCACCCTTTTGGTAGTCTGCGCAAAGGCACGCTTCAACTCCTGCACAAATTCTTGTGGGGCCTGATCCTCCCCACATTGTAAATTGTAGGCTGCCTTGCGAGCCTCTTGGGGATTTCTGTGAACAGAAAAGTGCATTAAGATGGCCGCCCTATATGTGGACCATCTTCAAGGATTTTGGTCCTCCAGCCCCGCAAAGAAACTGGAGTATTCTGGGGAGAATGTCCATTTTACGTACTGAATGCAGCTACTGCTGTCTTTCAAATGGAAAGTCTCCATCATTTGCTCAAAGAGCTCTAAGTGTTCCCACACAGAATACTTGGCGTTCTTGTGATAAGGCGTGATGACACTCCTTATTGCCTTAATCTGTTTTAAGGGGTCCTAAAGCAAGGTCTCCTGTGTCCTGGGACGCTCATAGGAGTCTTCCGATTCCTCCTTGCTTCCAGGATTTGATGGGTATCCCCCCCACTGACCTAACTGGGCAGAGGTTTTCAGGATGCCCTTAGTGGGCCTACTCTCCTGGGGTTCCCCACTAAACTTCACAGTACTTGGGTGCCCATACCCAGATGCCCGCCCATCCATGCCTGGGAGGTGCTGGTCCATGAGTCCCATACTTCTGACTGGATAGTAATCTGCCATCCCCGTGGTACTGGGCTCATGTGCGCAGGGGACATGGGGTGGCAGAGTCCAGGGACTGGGAGAGATGAAGTCCTCTGGTACTAGGGCTCCTGAGGTTATGCTCAGGTGTTTCCCTTTCCCAGCGAACCTCATCTCTATCAGCCCCTGCTCCCTGTTGCCATTCAAGAGCCTGAGCTTTCTGTTCCTCAATCAAGGCCTTACTAGACTCTATCAGTCTCTCTTGCATGGCTACCTGTCGCTGGAGCCTATCATTGTGCTGACAGAGAGCCTCATTTTCTCTCTGTGCTTTCTGGTATGTCTTGGAGTACTGGGCCAGTCTTTGCTGCAGGAGGATTACCTCCTGAGTCCCATCCCTACTGGCCTGCTCCTTTCTTGCCAGAGCATCTTCCACCCTCCTGGTGTGCTCTAACAAGTTTTGATGCTCTTTTTGGAGGTCACCCATTCGCTGGAGGGCCAGGTGATTTTCTTCCAGTTTCCCTTTTAAGTAACAGACTTCCTGGCCTAAGGTGTCCCTTTCCTCATAAGAGCCTGCCTCTGTGCCACCAGGTCATCCCTCTGTCTTTGAAGGGCACCAGATTTCGGGTGCTCTTCCTCAAATTCTGCCTGGGTGTCCAGGTCTTTCAGAAATAATGTGTTGCTCTCTGCCTTCTCCCTATCTAGGTGGATTTGCAGGGTCACTACCTGCTCTGCGCATGCCCTGTTGAAGTCCAGTTGTTGCTCCAGCTTTTTCTGGCTCTGCTGTAGGGAGTCAAAACCTTCTTGGTACTCCTTCTGCAAGGCCAGAATTCTGGTTTCCAGGTCTGCCTTTTCCTGTTGCAGGATGATACCCATTTCCTCTTTGATTTTAACTAGATACTGCCTACTTTCGTTTTCTGACTCATGGCTCCTCTGCAGCCTCTGCTCAGAAGAGTCCAGATCAGATTGGGCCTTCTCTAATGCCATCAGTTGCCAACTTGCCGGATCTTGGCCTTCAGTACATTTATACTGTATGGCTCCCACAGATAAATATAAATATGCCGCTACTTTGGCAATCTTGTTGTGCTCATCCTTGGCCTTAGAGGCCATATATAGTTCACTCAGGGCCACACGTAAGGGACCCTGATCTCTCCAGATATCTTACTCAGTTGCAGTGATCTGTTGTGTGATTGCCTGCAACCACACATTCTGGTCCTGCTCAGTCCATTCACCTCTCACAAACAATTTATGCAAAAGGTGCTCTCTAGCTATCTTGATGTCTACCAATGTCGCCATTCTGGAAATTGATTTCCTTCCTGACTTACAGAAGTTTATTATTTTATTTTGCAAAAAAGACCGTTTCCTTAGAGTGTTCCCTTTTGAGGGGTGCTTTTACAGCGTAACACAGCGTGGTAGCCCAACGGGATTTATATATCCTATTAGTTAGCACACTGTATTAAGCTGCACAAGTGGTAGATCTAATCCAGAAGTCCCGCTAAGAGCCCCCAATCTGTAAGTGACTTCAATCCAGCACTCCAACTAAGTCAATGCCTAGTATGGAATGCCCAATGGGAACGCTTATTTATATATTTTTTATGTCAAAAGTTCTTTAAATCTAGATGATGCACCCTTATATAACGCCCCTCTCTTTGGATCTTCCCGACCTCACTGAGCCAAGAAGTAGGTTTGTTTTGTAAATTAAAAGGTTTATTTGAAGAATTGAACAATATATATATCACACTTTTATGAATAGAATAATATCGGAATAGCACATTTATGGATATGAACAGTGATCAGTAAGGGTAATATTAGAATATCAACAATCTCTTTAATCACTTAGGAGTAGGAATAGGAAGGATAAGGTAGCAGAGACTACTTTGAATGGGTTCAAGGAAATGCCAGATAGGAAAAATGCAACACAAATAAACTTGATATGATTTCAATCAAAAGACAATATAATCACTCTTTCCCCCTGTTATTACTCACTCCCCCCACTATGCAATATGAAGAGATGGAAATGAGGGCACACAGGTTTCAGGAATACACTCAATAATGCAATTCAATCCCAGTTCCCCCAGCAAGCTTAGAGAAAACAGGTATGATTTTAAAACAGGTCAATATGCTTATGAATGTGATTGCAATGAATGTGAAAAATGCTAAAATGATTTTACTTCACTTAAAGGAGATTAAGGATAAGTGATAGTTACTTTGGATTGGTTCAGGTCAACACTAGCAATGATTCACAAATGATTATCAGATTGAAAACGAAATTCAGCAGTTGAAAACAAGAAACAGCTATTTTGACATGTGGTGAAATTGAGCTAAATTGCAATTTGCGGCAACTTTTCCGCTTCAAAATGACATTTAAATTTCGTTTCTAGGATGTATGGTTCAAAAGTTACAGAGGTTTTAATAAAGGTTGATTTTTCAGAAATAAAGTCAAGATTTCAAAATGAAAGATTGCGCTTTAAAGAGGATAGGCTTATACTAAGGAGCTATGAAGAAGCAAGACACTCAACGGGCAGCCACCAGAACAGCGGCGCCTCCGCTCTGACCTCTGTCTGTCAAAACACTTGTCCCTCTTCAGAAAAATATCAGGGCAAAGATGATTATTGCTACAATTATCACAGACAATATAATGAGAAGAATTCAGGATGGACAAAAGATTCTACAACGCAGTTCTGGATAGGTTGGAATGGATTGGATAAGATTACTTAATACTAAGAGGTTGTTTATGGACAGTTCTATACTAAATACTCAATCCTATGGCTTGGAATGGGATGGGCCCGTCAAAGATCTTGTCATGGGTTTGGCTGGGATTCTCTCGCCGCCGGACAGATCTCAGGCACTGGGTTCTGCTCTCAGCATGGCACTCTGGTCTGCGCGGCCTCTTGGACTGGATCTGACGGGTTGGTTACAGCTCTGCTCTATGGATCTGGATCTTGGTTCTAGCAAAGGGTTCTTAGCTAGAAGCAAAACAGCTCAGCAGGCTGTTGAATGGTTTGGTTAGGCCCCGTGGAAGTTTAGGGGTTAGAATCAGGTTGCAAAAGATTTGGAAGGCCTGCTGAGAAGGGTTCAGCTTTTGGGTCAGGCCTCTCTGCTTCAAAGTTCTAGAGTTTGGTTCTAGAGTTGGTTCTTGATCTATGTCTGGAGTCTGGATCTTCCTGCAGTGTGCTTCGCCAAGAAATCGGTTGATGAGTGGAAAAAGTGTCTTGCCTGTCCTCAGCAGTGCCTATTTATGTATTTCCAAGGTAGGTGGGGAGGCTGATTCTCTATGCCCAACCCTCTAAGGATCTGATAGGTCATAGGATTCCCTGTCCCCTGATTGGAGAAAGGAGCAGTGTGTCATTCTGTGTCATGTTTATGGCTTAGGGAAAAACTCTCCCCTTTGTGTCTGTACAGTATATCTTATTTTTCATAAAACACATATTTACAATATACACAACGTGTTAATACTACATGAATTACATGACATATTGCCTAAGGTACATTTCTGTTCAACTCTCATCTTCCTAAGAGCTTTGGTTCGTAAATGACAACCTTTTCGCACTTTTGGTGGGTTTCTCAATGTTATTTCTGCACCAATCTTTATACATGCATGCATATCCCATCTGGGCACATTTCTGTAATTTTCCATGTTCCTAACATAAACACAATGGCTACAATATGAATACATTCTGAGGTTCAGTCTCAGAACATTGCACCGATTCCAGTTTAGTCTTAAACTGTGAGCAAAATTTTCATTTTAACAATCTTAAAGTTTCACAGTTTTGTCAGTTCAGTGCAATTTGTTATAAGCATTTTTTCTAAAACATATATTTATTCCAATGTTAAATCCACATTTCAGTCTGGTCTACCTCCAGAGCTGGGCTGACTCAGAGGGTCACATGTCCTTCTTCCTGCCAGCAGTTTGTTGTCAGTCACACCCGAATTAGCATTCCTATTCAGCCCAAGGCCTCCTTTGTCTTCACTCAGAGCAACAGGCCAGGGTGCCCCTCCTAGTTCCTTCTCACAACAGTCTGTCAATTTCTTAGCCAAGGGCAGGGGGAAGTTTCCTTTGTTCAGGGAGGAGGTGTAGAATTTGTTTGAAGCACAGTGTGGGAAACTTTAACTCCTAAACCCAATGTCTAAAAATGATCTGGCCTTAAAATATAACTCACATTTTTTACAAATACATCAAACAATTTCTTACTTCAAGCCTTTTCAGAATATAGGTTTGAATTGAAACCACCTCTTAAGCTTCTGATAGCAAGTCTTTCTTTGGCATAGTTTGAGCTCAATGTACAACTTTACACAAAAAGGTTTTAAATCGCCGGCTTCTGATAGAGGTGACTAACGGTATTACACCCATTTTTGACAGATTTCTTCCAGCAAGCAATCCTCAAAAGTGGACTTTGTTCAGATAACAAATACTTCTGTGGACCTTATATTTATGTAGATTCTTGCAGTAGAATGAAGTTGACCCCCCAACAAGGAGGTTGGATCTTTTTGGGTGGTTTGTGAGCCATGATTTTTGCAAATTTGACACCAAATAAAAACAGATTTTTCAAACAGCTCTGTTTCTTTTGCAATGATTTTTCTCTGTGGACAGCCAAATGATGGGTGTTGGCAGTGGTCTCCTGTGTTACCACTGACATAAGCAAAAGTGGATGGCAACCTATTTTTCAGATTTTCACGGGACACTTTCTGGTGATTTCTAGCGAGCAGCATGCTTTCCAGTGGCCATTTCTGAGGTTTCTGCTGCCAGCAATGCACAGTGATGTAGCAGGGCTTGGATTAGTGGGTTAAGACATCCCACATCGCTCATGAAACTCTTGTTTGAGGATGACTCTATAGATGAGCCAAAATTAGACCGCATACACAGGGCCGGAGGAGCTGCAAGCGGTCCTAAGACAGTTCTGGCACGATTTCATAATTATGCAGGCAAACCGAGGGTCCTGGAGAAAGCTAGACGTAGCCCACAGATCTCCCTGGACACAGCAACGGTTGCAATCTATCAAGACCTATCCTCTTTGACTCCCACCATGCAAAGAAAGTGAATCCCACTCACTAAATGGCTAAAGAAAAAAGGGGTCCATTACCGCTGGGGATATCGTTTTTCTCTCACATTCGAATGGGAGGGTAACTGTCATGACCACAGGTTAGGTTTCCCATACTAGTCCTAAGAGATTCAGGTTCATATGGAATTCATGTTTCCCTAGCTGGTTATTGATTCTAATTCCCCCATGTTAATGGTTGGTTGGAGTTTCCTTAATGGCCGCTAGGCGGTGCCTCTTAGTCAGTTAGCTAGCGGGTCTAGTTGTTTTCATGTGCCAGCTATTTAAGCCCCGCCCATCAGGAGGCTCACGCTTCACGTCGTTCATCTGAGTTCAGATGGAACGCTCGCCGCGTACCTCCGTTTTCTGTCACAGCTCAAATATTCCTTGTCCACATACAATTACCATTTGTTCCATTAGTAACTATTACTAGATATCAGTTCCCTTCCTGTTCTTTCCAGTTTGCAGTCGCTCCCGCTCCCGTCAGGGTTAACCTTCATTTTGATCATTCCTCTTCCCAGTGATATTTGCTCTCCATCACAGAGCCTATTTAGCCTCTTCTCCTCCTGTGCCCCATCTTTAGGACTTGCGCCCCTGTATTGAACAGGATGGAGAGCTCAACAAATTAAATACCAAGGTGAGCTATTGCTGGTCCTATAGTTACAAGTCTGTTCCTCCTATTTAAAAGAAAACTAAGGAAGGGAACATTGTTATTTTCTTCACAGAAATTCTGTGTCTAGCTCCCAGGAAGGTAGAAGTCAGTTGGAGTTCCAGAAGGTTCCCGCAGAGTTCAGGTGAGCATTACAAAATGCGAAGCCAACTTTGAAAAATACTCTGCCTGGACAGTTATTGGGGGAACTAAGAGCTGAGGTCCATGCAGCCCGCTCAGAAACCAGTGCTCTCCGGAGAGAATTAATTGTTAACCGGGATCACACTGATGATTTAGCTCGCCAGATGTTGCAAGCCCAAGCGGGTCAAACTCCCTTGCCTCCTGCCAGTGCTTCTGCCCCCGTTTCAGTCACGCCTCCTTCACCAGTTCAAGTAATTGTTCCCGGCAATAACCCATTAGCTCCTCCTGAACGCTTTCTAGGAGATCCTAAGAAGTTTGCGGTTTTTCTTAACCAATGCCGGCTTCATTTTCTCTATCGCCCTGGGGTATTTCCTTCTGATCAGGCCAAGGTAGCGTTTATATTATCCTATTTGGGTGGGTATGCAGCTGATTGGTCAATCCCGTTAGTAAATAGGGATCATCCGATTTTGAGAAATCTTTCAGACTTTCAGAAGGAGATGGAGAAATTGTTTGCACGTCATGCTCAGGGTCAGGCTCTGGATAATGAGTTACTTTCACTTCGCCAAGGTAAACAGGAATTGTTGGCGTATGTAGCAACTTTTAACAGATTGGTGGCAAAAACAAATTGGCCCACAGAGAAAAGAACCACCTTATTTCAGAGAGGACTACGTAATGAATTGAAAGAAGTCTTGGCTCAGGTGGTGAATCCTCCAGAAGGAATTGCAGAATTTATTGATTTAACGGTACAACTTGATCAGAGATTGCAAGACAGAAGGATGGATCGCTCTCGCTCAGAAAACAGAAGTTATTTTGTGCGCCCCAAGGAAAATCAGTTGAGAGCCAGTTCAGAGAGTTCCGTTGAACCCATGCAGTTGGGAGCGTCAGAGGACCGATATCACAAGCTGAAAGAGACAAGAGACGCCAGCAACAGTTGTGTCTTTACTGTGGTAAGGCTGGTCATTTTCTCAAAGAGTGTCCTATTAAACCTTCCCGGAAGCATATTGGAGGTGTTAACCAAGACAAGAAGGACTTGAATTCGGAAAACTCCAGTGCCCGACAAGTGTAGAGGTCAACTTGTCGAGCATGGAAAAAGGTTTGGTGACCTCACACTTTGTTTTTCCCATTACTCACTTTATCCAGTACAGAACAGCCCACCAGAATGCAGACTTTGCAAGCCTACATCGATTGTGGAGCAGTTGGAAATTATATGGATATCGATTTGGCAACTAGGATGGGTTTTCCTTGTGTGAACAAGCACGAAGCTGAAAATGTATCAGCAGTTGATGGTACGCCTTTGGCTTCAGGTCCTGTTACTCAACGTACGGCGAACCTTATTATGTGTTGTCAGGGGAAACATGAAGAGAGAATCACGTTCGACCTTATTAGCGCTCCCCAACTCCAAATTATACTTGGCTTGCCCTGGTTGGAGAAACATAACCCAAGGATTGATTGGTGAACTCGCTCTCTGATCTTTGCTGCTGAGTGTCAAGAATCTTGCTGTAAAACAAACACCCAGGAAGATTCCCGTTTAATGAAGAAGGTCTCTGTTTCAACGTTAGGAATAATAGGCTTACTACCTTCCGAGTATGCAGAATTCTGAGACGTCTTTGAAGAGAAATTGGCCGAGGAGCTTCCTCCACATCGACCCTATGATTGTCAAATTGATCTTCTTCCTGGAAGTGAAATTCCGTGTAGTCGGATTTAATCGTTAACGGAGAAGGAAGATTCTCACCTAAAGAAATACTTAGACCAATACTTAGCCAATGGTTTCATTCGACCCTCTAAGTCTCCTGCTGCTTCGCCTCTTTTTTTTGTCACCAAGAAGGAAGGCGATCTCAGAACTTGTATCGATTACCGCGCACTGAACCAGATTACTGTCAAGAATCGATATCCTATTCCTCTCATTTCAAATTTGTTGGACCAAATTAAAGGAGCTCAGATATTCATCAAACTGGATCTTAGAGGGGCGTATCACCTAATCCGAGTTAAGGAAGGCGACGAGTGGAAAACTGCATTTCGCACAAAATATGGCCTCTTCAAATACCAAGTCATGCCATTCGGGTTATGCAACGCGCCAGCAGCTTTTCAGTGCTTTATGAATGACGTTTTGAAAGATTAGCTCGATGTCTGCTCAGTAGTCTACATTGACGATATCTTGATTTTTTCAGCAACCCCCTCGGAGCATGTGAATCATGTTTCAGCGGTTTTGAAAAACTTGCGAGAAAACTCCCTTTTTGTGAAAATGGAAAAATGTTCATTTCATGTTTCTGAAGTAGAGTTTCTAGGGTTTGTGCTGTCCTCTCAAGGAGTTAAGATGGATGTTCGTAAGGTGGAGGCAATTCTATCTTGGCCGGTTCCAACTTCTGTGAAAGGAGTCCAAAGTTTTTTAGACTTTGCAAATTTCTATAGAAGATTTGTGGAACATTTCTCGCAGTTGGTTCATCCCATCACGTCCTTGCTTAAAAAGAACAAGAGGTTTGCCTGGACCCCGGAGGCCACAGTTGCGTTTCAGACTCTCAAGTCCAAGTTTACCGAGGCTCCTATATTGAGACATCCTCATCCTGACTTACCTTTCATTGTAGAGACAGATGCTTCTAGTGCGGCCATGGGGGCTGTTTTGTCACAACGAGATCCACAGACTCAAGTTTTGCATCCAGTGGCGTTTTGGTCGAAAAAAAATTCAGCTGCAGAACGAAATTATACAATTACAGACAGGGAACTGCTGGCAATCAAGTGGGCCTTAAAAGAATGGAGACATTATTTGGTAGGTGCTCAACACACAGTCACCATCCTTACTGACCACCGAAACGTGCAGTATCTCCGCTCAGTCAAGGCCCAATCGGCTAGACAATTGCGAAGGGCTTTATTCTTCGCAGAGTACGACTTTGTCATCACCTTTCGGCCAGGAGTTCGAAATGGGAAAGCTGATGCCTTGTCCCGGATTGGCATTGAAGACGAGACCTTTGTTCTCCAAGTTCCAAACAACATCATTGCCGGAGAAAGGGTTTTAGGATTACTAAACACTTCAGACCCTTTTTATGAAGAACTACTGAAGGAAGTCAAGAGGAATTTGGTTCCTGAAGAGCTGCTTGCCTGGACTGATCGAGGCGATCAATTCACCCTGCAGGAGGATATACCTCATTATCAAAATCGCTTGTACCTACCTACTGAAGAACTGAGAAGACAATTAATTGCTAACTACCATAGCTCCTTGATTGAGGGTCACCCAGGGGTCACAAAGTCTTTGGAAAAAATCAAGAGACACTACTGGTGGCCTACGTGGCGCAAGGATGTCATTCAATTTATTCAAACCTGTGGAACCTGTGCAAAAAATAAGAACACTAAGAAAAGACCGGCCGGTCTTCTTCAACCTTTGGATGTACCACCGAGTCCTTGGCATACCGTGTCAATGGATTTTATTACCGATCTTCCTTCATGTAGGGATTTTGACACCATTCTAGTGGTGGTTGACTTATTCTCCAAGATGGCACATTTTATCGCAGTCCAAGGACTTCCGACTGCTTCTGAATTGGCCAAGATATTTCTGGAGAACATTGTTAAGGCGCATGGTTTTCCCTCCATTGTAATCTCAGACCGAGGTAGTCAATTTGTTTCTAAATTTTGGAGGCAATGTTGTGCTCTGGCCAAGATTGATGCTCGACTATCCACCAGCCACCATCCCCAAACCGATGGTCAGACGGAGCGCACTAACCAGACTTTAGAACAGTATTTACGTTGCATACTTCACCAAACAGAAGATTCTTGGTTGGATATATTGTGGGTGGCAGAATATGCTTATAACAATTCAACTCATTCCTCTACTGGGCTTACTCCCTTCTATACACTACATGGTAGACATCCTCAAACTTCTGCCTTTGACCCTCCAGAACCTTTAGAGATGCCTGCTGTGAAAACTCTCCAGTAATTCATCTCAACGGCCCACACTAGGGCTCAAGCTAGCTTATCTGCAGCCAAGGAAAGTCAGAAGAAGTTTGCTGACCGCCATCGAAGTGTGGCTCCTAAGTTTCAAATCGGAGACTGTGTGGCTATCCTCCAGAAATTTGATGTTGAAAGGTTCAAAGAAATTTCTTCCCCGATTTTTGGGTCCGTTCTCCATAGAAGCCATCATCAACCCAGTGGCAATGAAATTGACCCTTCCTCGGAAGATGCAAATTCATCCAGTTTTTCATGTGTCTTTACTGAAACCAGTAACGCCTGATACTCATTTAGAACCAGCTCCTGCTCCCGTTGAGCTTGAAGACAATCAATCTGAATATGAAGTGAAGGATATTTTAGACTCCAAGGTTGTCAGGCATAAGGTTTTCTATCTGGTTGACTGGAAGGGTTACGGTCCCTTAGATAGATCTTGGGAACCTAAAGAAAACATACATGCCACTAGATTGATAAAGAGATTTCATCAGAATCACCCCCATTAAACCGGGAGGAGAGTCCTTGAGGAGGGGTACTGTCATGACCACAGATTAGGTTTCCCATACTAGTCCTAAGAGATTCAGGTTCATATGGAATTCATGTTGCCCTAGCTGGTTATTGATTCTAATTCCCCCATGTTAATGGTTGGTTGGAGTTTCCTTAATGGCCGCTAGGTGGTGCCTCTTAGTCAGTTAGCTAGCGGGTCTAGTTGTTTTCATGTGCCGGCTATTTAAGCCCCGCCCATCAAGAGGCTCGCGCTTCGCGTCGTTCGTCTGAGTTCAGATGGAAGGCTCGCCACGTACCTCCGTTTTCTGTCACAGCTCAAATATTCCTTGTCCACATACAATTACCGTTCGTTCCATGAGTAACTATTACTAGATATCAGTTCCCTTCCTGTTTTTTCCAGTTTGCAGTCGCTCCCGCTCCCGTCACAGTCTGTAGTCCGGAGTCCTGTCATAGCGGTCTCCTCACCTCACAGTCCGTTGCAGTTTCTCTCACGCAAGTACTCCTAGTGATATGCAAATGTATTTGCTTGTTTTGCTGCCTTATCAGATACTTCGAATTGTGTATAAATGTTATTAGGTTTCCTCACGCATTCTATGGTATTACGCTGTCATTACCGGGTTCTTGCCTGGCTGTGGAATTTGCCTTGGAAGTTGTTTTCTAGTCAGATGTTTTGGTCACACTCATGTTCATATAACGCAAAGTCATAAAGTGCTTCCATGTTTCCGGCTGAGTAGTTCTTTGACCCTTCTACTTAGTTTCAGGGGTTTACTATTCTGTCACGCATTGTTGTGAGGAAGTTGGCAAGTCGTAATAGTTCTTCACAGCTCTTTTGTCTGTATTTTTACACATGCATCTCACCACAGCATATTGCCCCTTTTTAGGTCAATTTAGGATAGGGTTAACCTTCATTTTGATCATTCCTCTTCCCAGTGATATTTGCTCTCCATCACAGAGCCTATTTAGCCTCTTCCCCTTATAAAAGAAAAAAGAAACATTTTCCTGTGCCCCATCTTCAGGACTTGCGCCCCTGTATTGAACAGGATGGAGAGCTCAACAAATTAAATACCAAGGTGAGCTATTGCTGGTCCTATAGTTACAAGTCTGTTCCTCCTATTTAAAAAGAAAACTAAGGAAGGGAACATTGTTATTTTCTTCACAGAAATTCTGTGTCTAGCTCCCAGGAAGGTAGAAGTCAGTTGGAGTTCCAGAAGGTTCCCGCAGAGTTCAGGTGAGCGTTGCAGTAACACGATGAGGCTGAAATCTGAGAGGGATATCCACAATTGCACGACAGAGCTTTTGGGTGAGTAGGGAGATGGAGCACGGGACAGAGGAAGAGTGGAGGCAAGAGGATGGCGCATTAAAGGACCGAGGCAGAGACGGATCCCAGGATCTAGAAAGTTTATGAGGGTGAATGCTTCTCCAGAAAGGGAACATTGATCTCCACATCACCGCAAGTTGACTCCGTTGAGATAGAGACCAGGATTGACTGAATATTCTTTACTACACGCAAATGGCCTATATGGATTCCAATATGAAGGGTATGATACAAAGGGCCATCAGTGCGGTAGGACAAAAAGGGGTGGGGAATGGGGGCTCAATGGAACAGGAGGTGTTATGTTTTGGGACCGTGAGTTGCACAGCCCTCGCTGTTGGTCCGACACTGATTGGGTGAGCATGACCCAGTTAGACCAGACGATGCATGGGTTGGGGGAGGGAGTGAGGGAGGGAGGGAGAGAGGGTGGGAGGGATGGATGGATGGGGGGGTGAGGAAGGAAGGAAGGAAGGAAGGAAGGAAGGAAGGAAGGAAGGAAGGAAGGAAGGAAGGAAGGAAGGAAGGAAGGAAGGAAGGAAGGAAGGAAGGAAGGAAGGAAGGAAGGAAGGAAGGAAGGAAGGAAGGAAGGAAGGAAGGAAGGAAGGAAGGAAGGAAGGAAGGAAGGAAGGAAGGAAGGAAGGAAGGAAGGAAGGAAGGGAGGGAGGGAGGGAGGGAGGGAGGGAGGGAGGGAGGGAGGGAGATTATTACATTGATGCATGCACAACTATAACACGTGAAGTGAAACAAGGTTTATTGAGGTCTCCAGACGATCAATTAGATTACAGACATGACCATGGTGATGGGCAGTACAATGAATAGAACCGGGTTGCTTAGAGCTGGCACACTTAATGTGAAGGGACTTAACTCCCCTACCCACTCCCCTAATAAACGATCCTTAGTCTCCCGAGAATTCAAGAGGGCAAACTTGGACTTGCTTTTCCTACCCGTAAAAGTTCTCCATTCACGGGTGGGAGCTGAATATTGGGGTTCTGGTCCCTTAAGGAAAGCAGAAGTGGGCATATTAGTGAAGAAGGGACTCAACTTTGAGGTAATGAACGTTTGGTCTGATGTGGACGGGAGTGCAATTGTATTGGTAGGCAGAATGGGTAACACTATTCTCACCTTTGCTTCCCTATATGCCCCCAATGTTGGTCAATCCTGCTTCCTCCAACGCATGGTTCCGAAAATGATGCTTGAGTCTGCAGGGCAAGTCATCCTAGGTGGGGACTTCAACATATGGGTGGATCCTACCCTCGATAGACAAGCGGGCAACCCGGAGGCAAAAGCGCCCCCGGAGAGCGGCCGCACCGAGGTGACTCCACGTTCACCAGAATAAATTATATATGTCTTACAGTGGGCTTGTGCGAGGCCGCAGCCACCTCAGCGATCACCCCGACCTCGTGGTCAGATCATGACATGGTCACCACCGATATGTATCTCCTTGTGCTTCCACAGAAAAGCTAAAAATGGTGTTGTAAGGAAACGCAATGGAAGGACCCCGTCTTTCGAGAGCAATTAGCGGATGAGATCACGAATACTTTAAAATGAACGATACAGGGAAGGTGTCCAAGAATATAGTGTGGGAGGCAAGGAAGGCAACATGGAGAGGTATCTTGATCAAAGAAGGGGCCGCCAAAAAAAGAGAGAGGACCCTGATTGAAAATAGACTGAGGTGGGAGATTGCACAACTGGACCTTTCTGTATGAACTTCTAGAGAGGGGAGAAAAGAAAAAATTGCTGAAGCGGTTCAGAAAAGAGAGGATCTCCAATGACTAGAGGAAGGCTTAGTCATACGTAAGCTCCAATTTCTCAAACAAAAACACTATGAAAAGGGGGACAATGCGGGCGCGATCCTGGCAGTTAGATTACGGGGGCAGCGAGCGGAGAGAAGGATTGCGGCTATTGCAGGAGACAGTGATCCACAATTATCAAACTCTAAGAACATTCCCGAGACCTTTGCAGAATTTTATGAGCACCTTTACCGATCTGAAGTTACACAGGGAGAATTAGACATTGCCCATTATATGGAGGCTATAGACCTGCTGAAACTTCCCCGAGACGAAATGGAGTTACTAGAATCTCCCATAACTTCCGAGGAGATAGAGAGAGCGATTAAGAGACTATCTATCGGGAAAGCACCCGGAAATGATGTGTACACTGCCGGATTTTACAAGACTTTTCTCAAGCCCCTCCTTCCTTTTATGGTGGAGCTGTAACAACGAAATTTTACAATCCGGCGTGGCCCCTGAATCATTCTCACAAGCATTAATTACTGTAATCCTCAAAGAGGGCAAGGATCCTAGGTACTGTGGATCATATCGCCCCATCTCCTTTCTCAACATTGACACAAAAAATCTATACCTGCTTGTTAGCAGCCAGGCTAGAGATTCATATGCCCCGCCTGGTACATCCCAACCAGGTTGGATTTATCATGGGGTGACAAGGCGCCGAAACAACGCGCAAGACCCTTCACTTAATATACGAAGCAGAAAGAAAGGCCGGTAACCCCTCGCTATTGTCCATTGATGCTGAGAAGGCGTTGGACAGGATTGATTGGGGCTTTCTTGAAGCGGTTCTGTGCAAAGTGTGGCTTGACCCCCACATTTAGAAAAGGAGTGAAGGCCGTATACACATCCCCCCCAAGCATCTGTCCTGGCCAACTCTGAATATTCTAGATGGTTCAAACTGGAGAGAGGCACAAGGCAGGGCTGCACTCTATCGGCAATACTGTTCGCACTTTCCCTCGAGCCCCTTGCCAAACACTTAGAGCTGACAATTTGGTGGAAGGTCTGAAAGTAGATGGAAAAGAATACAAACTAGCCATCTATGTTGACTACATCTTACTCCATGTTAAGAACCCCATGTCCTCAATACCGAAAACAATACAACTGATAGAGGATTATGGGACATTGTCAGGCTTCAAAATCAACAGGTCCAAGTCCATTCTCTTTCTTTTACACAAACCCTCATCCGAATCCTCTGGTGAACTCTCCAAGTTGGGTCTAGTGATAGGGGGACCAACTTTACGTTACCTGGGGATTAATATAACAAGGAACATAGGGAATATGTATGAAGCAAATTTCCCCCACATCCTCACCTCATTCCATGCAGATCTGGCGAAATGGCTGGCGCTCACAATCTCCTCGATGGGGTGATTGAACACAATTAAAATGGTGTGCCACGATTTCTATACCTGTTCCAGGCTATCCCCCTAAATATCCGTGAAGCGCTCTTCTGAGAAGTAAAGGGCGTCATCCTCTGTTTTCTCTGGCAGGGAAAGAAGAAGAGAATACCGTATGAGGTAGTCACGATGCCCAATAACAAAGGTGGGGTAGGCCTTCCAGATGTCAAATTATACTATCAAGCAGTCCAATTTTGAATATTGATTCCTCATTTGCAAGGGAGACAGGACCTCCAGTGGGTCCACCTTGATAACCACAATCTGGCCCCCGCGACTCTCTCAGAATGACTATGGGTCCCCAGGGTTAAACTCCTACGGAGACTCAGAAACCACCCCATTCTTGGGACAATATGGGACATATGGAAAGACGGGGCGGATATGAAAGGGGTCACCACATGGCCGTCGCCCCTGAGCTACATCTGGGTCCCGGGGATTTGCGAGGAAATCCCAGACCACCCACGATATCAACCCTTGTTTGATGCGGGCTTGCAGAGGGTGGGACAGTTGTGGCAAAGAGGGGTCTTTCTCATGATTCCGGAACTCGAAGAGGCATTGGATATATGCCCAATCTCAGTTTTCCTTTATCTGCGACTTAAGCGTGTATTCTCGAGAAAAGAATGACAGGCAAAAATACAAAGAGAACTCACACCATTTGAAAAACTGCTCGACAAAGTGTCCGGAACCAAGGGTCTCATTACGATCATGTACAGGGCGCTATAAGACAATGGGAGGAGATCGAATGCCAAGCTTAGACATAGGTGGGAGCTGGACCTCGGCAAAGAACTGGATGAACACACATGGGCAAAGATATGTAAAGGTCCCTCACAGGTATCGATTGCTGTACAATACAAATGGCATGCCATTACGTTATTACACAGGTGGCATTATGACCCCTACCGATTGTCAAAGATGTTTCAGATCTCCAGACTCCTGTGTTGGCGTCAGTGTGGGGGAAAGAGACAATTACTGGCACATGCGGTGGGAATGTCCCTGGGTTCAGGTATTTGGACTGAAGTTCTGGGTTGATTAGACAGATTGATGGGATCTCCCGGGATCTGACATCTCTCCTCATGTTGTTTGGTTTAGACGAATGTGGTGATGAGGTGACGAGAGCAAACGGTACTGTTCCCCCTTACTACTCGCTGCATGCATGCTCCTATTTGGTGATCAGGTGGAAGGCGAAACAACTCCCCGGTAAGAAAGAGTGGATCGGAGTGGCTACAAATATATATACAATGGAAAGGATTACGGCAGCCCTACATGAAAGAGCTGCCCAACAAGAAATGCTGTGGAATGACTTTGCAAATTCCCATGTTCACAATCCTCCAAGGATCCCAGCGCAAGAGAACAGTGAGAGAAATGAGAGATAATAACGTATTAGAAGCGTGACACGAAGTGTGAGCCCAGCAACCCGTGAGATAAAAGGTGGGACGAAGTTAGCTATCTTGGTTATGTGTTTATTGCAGGAGGGGGGGGACAAATATTGCCAGGTTGTAGTTTGACCCAAATGCCATATGTTTGTTGTATGCTTTCTTTGTTTGAAACCAAATAAAACCAAATTTGAAGAAAAAAAAAAGACATTACGGAAGGAGACCACCAGGGGGTGCCCTGATGGAGAGTCCCTGATTGCGCGCCTCTCCTGTACCGGTCCCAAAAAGTTGAGGAAGCCCACATTTCTCGCCCTCCCCCCCAGGTACCAACCCTGTGCTGAGGCAGGTAGGATGACCCCCACCCAGGAGGGTGAAAGAGCGGTGTAAAACCGCAAAGCAGATCCTGAAAACGGAAGTGCTCTGTCCTACCTGGGACATGTAACGCTCATGGGACACCACTCGGCCTGTTTGGACCTCCTACAACCTCGAACCCTTCCCTGGAATCTGTTTGACTGAAGACTGGGCCTGAAACACAGGATTGTCAGAGTTTAACTCTTTATTGTCTCTGTCTCTGCTTGCTTGACCCCCTCTTCCCTGGGGTCCAAACATCCCCCATGGTCCACTTCTCATCTTGTTTTGTTGTGTAGCACGCTCTCTGTCATGCCTTCAGTGCAGGGGTGTGTTGACTGATGCGGGCTCGATGCTGCCCAGTTGCTTCACTGGCGTGAGCCCGACAAACTGGGCTTGCTGTAAATTCAGCCCGACCAGTAAATAGGAGTCTTATGAACAGTTCTGTTGACTCTCATTCCTTCTATAATGTGTCTTTCCTTCCTTAGGTGATGGTGGGGGTTCGGAGATGGCGACGTGCTGCTGATGTGAGTAGCTGTCAATCCTGCAGTTTCCTCCCTCCCTTCCTCCTCACCTGTTTCTTCCACGGGGGTCTTGTCCTTGACTCTTCTTCTGTCTCCTGGGAAGGAAACGGGAAGGAAACATTGAACCGAAGCACAGAGTAAGCGTAACGCACGGAGGTAAACAAGGTGCAATGCGCTCTGCTGCTGTAGGCGTGGGTGTTTGTACGCGGCGGCCATCTTGAAAACAACTAGACCGTTACAGGAGAAACGGTCTGAACGTGATGGCGCTAGTAATAGCGCCGCCATTTCCGCCATAGCTTCCAGGAGGGCATGACAGTATAAACCCTCCTCTTCGGTACTCCGCCAGGCTTGCCCGGATTCCGCCTATGGAAGTCTCAGAGGAGACGGGAGGCATGGATATGAGATCTAGCTTCCCTAGTAAGTTCTGCCACTCAGTAGGCTTTCAAATGTACCAGATACTGAAGGACTCCCCTCTTGTATCGGGAGTCTACCAGATAAGCTACCTCATATTCGTCCTCCTTAGGTGGAGTGGAGAACTCAGACTTAGGAACACTGTACTTGAAAGGGTCCTCTCGGTATTCCTTCAATAGGGAAGTGTGAAACACTGGGTGTATCCTCTTCATGCTTGCTGGTAATTGGAGGCGGAATGCCACTGGGTTGATCTGGTCTGTTATTGGAAAAGGGCCAATATAACAGGGGAGAAAACTTTCCTCTTCTGATCCATAGAGGCAGGAATCTGGTAGATAACCATACTCGAGTATCCGTCTTCCAAGAAGGGTTCGGCTGTCTTTTCTGATCGGCATAGAACTTGTAGCTCTTTCTACTTGCTTCCAGGGAGTCTTTAGCCATTTTGTGGGTCTTCTTGATGGTGTTCAATAAGTGTTCTATAGACGGGATCTTTGAAGAGGTAGACAACTTTAAGGGAAAGTGTATAGGATGGTAGCCATAGGTGCACAAAAAGGGACTCATCCGTATGGCAGAATGAAGGATGTTATTTAAGCAAATTCTGCCATAGGAAGGCTATTGCTCCACTGGTCCTGTTTGTGGCTACAGAAACAGCGTAAATATTGTTCTAAGGTGGAGTTCAATCTTTCAGTCTGACCATTACTTTGAGGGTGATACCCCGAAGAAAGTGCCCTTTGGATACCCATCTGATGGCATAAAGAGGACCAAAAAGTGGAGGTGAACTGGGATCCACGATCAGATACGATGGTAAGAGGGAGGCCGTGCAGGCGATCCACAGCCCTAAGAAAGATGGTAGCTGTCTGGGGGGCTGAAGGGAGTCCAGGCAATGGGGAAAAATGTGCCATCTTAGAGAAAGTGTCCACTGTCACCATGATTGCCGTGAATTCTTCAGATAGGGGAAGATCTACGATTAAATCAGTTCAAATATGGATCCAGGGTTGAGAAGGAAGAGTCTCTTGTTGTAGCAATCCTATTGGTTTATTAGTGGAATGTTTAGCTAAGGCACAAGTAGGGCAAGTGGAAACGTAAAGTGCCACATCCTTCTGCATCTCAGGCCACCAGAAGTATCGGGACAGAAGGTCGGTGGTGGCCTTCTGTCCTTTGTGGCCAGCCAAATGAATATCATGAATATCATGACACCAGGATATTGCTTGGTCTTGGAGAGCTTTGGTTGGCAAGAACAGGGTGTGTCACTTCCAATACAGGCCTTCTTTTAGTTGAAGAGGATGCCTCTGACTTCTTGAAGAAAGGTGTTAAGGACAGCAATGACTTCCTTACCAGCCAGTAGTCTTTCACCTCTATATAGACCTTCCTTTCCTTCTTCTTTGCTGCTTGATAAAGCATCAGCTACTGTGTTTTCTCTGCCAGGTATGTAAGAAAGAGTAAAGTTGAACTGGGAAAAAAAATACGCTCAGCGAGCATGGCGGGCGTTCCGACACTCCATCTGCTGAAGGACGTGAAGATTGCGATGATCAGTTCTTACCGAGAAGGGGTGTAAAGCTCCCTGTAAGAGGTGCCGCCATTCAGAGCAATCATGGCAGATGGCGAGCAACTCCTTCTCAATAACTGGATAATTCTGTTTGCTGGAGGTAAGAGTCCTGGAGAGGTATGCAATAGGATGTTCCAACCCTCCTGAAGAAGGACCGCCCTATGGCTCTTTCGGAGGCATCAGATTCTAGAATGAATGGGCGGCCTTGATCCGGCTGTCTGAGAATGGGAGCCGTAGTAAACGCCTGTTTTAGGTGGTTGAATGCCTTCTCTGCCTCAGCATTCCACAAGAATAGAACTCCCTTCTTGAGCAGGGCCGTAATTGCAACACTTTCTTTGAAAAGTTAGAGATAAACCTTCGGTAGAAGTTCGCCAGTCCTAAAAATCGTTGAACTTCTTTGACCGTCTTGGGACTAGGCCACTTCAGGATCACTTGAATCTTGGAAGGATCCATCTGAATCCCTTCTGCAGAAAGAATGAAACCCAAGTAGGCAATAGTGGGGACTCCAAACACACATTTTTCAGGCTTAGTGTAAAGATGATTGGCTTGAAGACGTGAAAGCACGTCCCGCACTTGCTTGCGGGGCTCGCTGGCAGAAGAAGAGTACACCAAAATGTCATCTAAATAGACCACTACGTTAACAAATAGTAGGTCAGAAAATAATAATGGCCTAGGGGAGTGCAAAAGGCTGTTTTCCATTCATCGCCAGATTTAATACGCAACAAATGGTAGGCTCCCCCAAGGTCCAGTTTTGTGAAAATGGTAGCCCCCTGAACTGCTTCTAGCACATCATTTATTAGAGGCATCGGATAACGGTCCTTAATGGTTTGTTGATTCAAGCCTCGATAGTCTATGCAAGGTCATAACTCAGATGACCCCTTCTTTGGAATGCAGAAGAGTGAGGCTCCTGCAGGGGACTTAGATTCACGTATGAGTCCATGTTCTAGATTAGTTTCAAGGTATTCTTTCAAGGCTTGTCATTCACGCATGGAAAGGTGATACATCCTACTAAAAGGAATGGAGGTTCCAGGAAGGGTTTCAATAGCACAGTCTTCAGCTCTGTGAGGAGGAAGGAGGTGATGTACCTTGTCTTCGAAGACTTCGGCGAAGTCGCTGTACTGGATGGGTACAGAATTAACTGAGTCTGGAGATTTAGCGTCTTGGACTCCCTAAAGTGGTTCAAAGGTTGGATTTCCTAGACAGTGATCTTTACAATAGGATGAAGCAAAAAACACAGTATTCTCAGATCAGTCAATAGATGGGTTGTGGCGACGTAGCCAAGGCCTCCCCAAGATTATGGGGAAATGGGCAGCTTTGATAAGATCAAGGCAAGTTCCTCTTGGTGAGAGAATATGGTCGCTCCCATGGGGAACGTCTCCCACTCAATCGGTCCAGATGATAAAGGAGAACCATCAACTGCTTCCACTGGTACCAATCTCACATTGCGTCGGATCGGGAGGACTTTTTTTACTGGGCCGAGCTGATATCCAGAAAGTTGCCAACGGCCCTGCAATACAACATGGCCAAGGCTTCCCATTCCTTATTGTCTGATGATAGTCTTACTTTAATCACCATGAGACGACTGTCTTCGGTATCTCTGGACACTCTGGTGGAACTACAGGGACTGATGACAAGCACCCCCGACCTATCCCTCCCTAGGTTCGGGCGGTCACGTTTCCCGACCTCTGAGGGGGCACTTCCGGACAATTTCTTAGGAGGTGTTTCTGAGAGCCAAAGTACATGCATAACCCAAGCTCCTTTCTTCTCTTGCGTTCTTCTGCTGTCAAAGGCCCTCTAGTTGTACCAATCTGCATTGGTTCTTCTCCAGAGGAAACTGAGAGTTTCTCGTTGGTGGCTGGAATATTCATCTGAGATGATTGGTAGGTGCGGCTTCTACTCTTTTCATTCTTGCGTTCCCCTAGACGAAATTCCATCTGTAGGGCAAGAGTTACTAACTCTTGAAATGTTTGGGGACGAGCTGTTCTAGCCAATTCGTCCTTAAGATCATCATTAAGACCTCAGCGAAACAAGGTTTGTTGGGCCGAATCAGGCCAGCCAGCATTGGTTGCTAGGCGCTGAAAGGCTGAGGCATAGGTCTGGACATCTTGGGTACCATGTCGGATGTCTACTAGAGCTTCGTAAGTGGAGTATTGAACTTCCTGTCTTTCAAAACGGTTCTTAAATTGCTGGAGGAACAGGGCATAGTCATTGGTGACTGGGTCAGATCGGGTGATCAAAGGGGTAGCCCAAGCCAGGGCATTACCCACCAAGTTAGAAACCAAGAATCCCACCTTCACCTTTTCCCTCTCAAAGGTGCGAGGTCGGAAAGTGAAATAGATGAAGCAGGCATCCAGAAATTCATTTAATGTCTTGGGATTACCATCGTATTTCCCAAAAGACAAGAGATAAGGAGGTAAATCACCCCTTCATCTCTCGCGGCCATGTCAGCCACCTGTTGTCTTAAAGAAGCATTTCAGTGCGGAGAGTCTGCATCTCATTAGTTAGACTTTGAATAGCAGTTACCATTTCGTGATATTGTTCTAAGGATGCCATTGTTTCTGTTTTGGCGTTGGACAAATCCTGCAGTTTCCCCCCTCCCTTCCTCCTCACCTGTTTCATCCGCGGGGGTCTTCTTCTTGACTCTTCTTCTGTCTCCTGATGGTCTTCGGTACTTGTTTCCCTTTTTTCTCCTTCTTCTGACGTAGATAAGGTCTCTCTCCCCGGGATGCCACCCTGTCAGTTGGGTAGACCCCAACAGAGTGGTCTCCCCGGGAGCTAGCCCAAAAATGACAGAGAAGAGCCTTCCGGCATAAAAACCCTGTTAGTCCTGGCCGGAGATGTCAAGTTCTTAAGAAGCGTAGTTTCCGCTGTAACCAGGTAACCTTCACAGAACCAAAGGTGCAAGTCCAAGGAATACGAAAGCACGGAAGACGGCCACCAATACTGTCTAGACTGCAGCAGGGGTGCTGGGGATCCCAGAAGTCTGTAGGAGAAGTGCTGGCTGCAATATCAGGACACACAGGAGTCGGCAAGCTGTGATGCGCGGGGCGATGCAGGTAAGAGAGGGAGGAAAGGAGGGAAAAGAGGGATCCGAAGGAGCAGAAGATGAGCTGGAGAGGTCAGCAAAGGAAGGCTAAACAGGAGCCGGATAGAACAGCATGGACCCGATAGGGAAGGATCCCGGAACCAGACAAGAAAGAAATGTAAAGTGGAAAAGTGTCATGATGCCTACCCCAGCAACCCCAGAGGCAGACATCATGTTCCCGAGGGAAGTCCCAGCGGCTCCAGGTAGGGGCCCTTTGGCATCAGTCCTGGCGCCAGGCTCATAAAGGATGACTTTGTGTGAAGAAGTGCTTTGTGTGAACTTACCTGATGCAGACCGTGCTGCAACATCCAGGCCACCTAGAGGCCTGAATGGGACTATTTTACCTATGGAACTACTTTACCACACGGTTGTGGCCGGAGGAAGAATACATACCTTAGAGGAAGAATACATACCTGGAACTATTTTGAAGGCTATTTAAGCCACGCCCAAGCACCAACTCATGCTTTGCGTTGTTCTGCACCTAGCAGCTGGACGCTCACCTTGTCTGCTCCTGCATCCGGACTCCAGCCACGCCCGACAGCATCCTGGAACACCTGTAAAGGGAAAAGAGAGGAGAACAGGAGAAAGAAGAGACATTACCTGCTTAATCCGCATTCCAGAGTCATCTCGCCGACGATCCTAAAGGGAAGACATTCATTTTTAAAAGCACATCGCATTGCTCACTGTAGCGCAGCATTCCACTCACCTTTACTAGGCGCCTTCTTGCCCATCAGCGATCATCTGGATCTTCCCCCGCATTTCAGCGCCTAAAGGAGAAAAAGACAAGAACAAAGGTGAGCTAGGGAAGAGAATAAGAAAGGCTTAATTTCCACCATAAGACTTACCTGTTGGGTCAATCCCTCTTCACTTCGGGTCGGCGCCGTTTCTTCGGCATTTCCGCACCCCAGCCCCTAAGGGGAAAAAGACATTAGCATTAGTGAGCGAATGCAAGGACATTAGCGGAACGCTCATCAAAGACTTACCTGATATCTATTGGAACATCTCTTCTCACTTCGGGTCCGCGCCGTATCTTCGGCATTTCCGAACTCCGGCCTCTAAGGGGAAAAAGACACAAGCATTAGTGCATTAATGCAAGAACACTAGAGGAACCACTCATCAAAAACTCACCAGAGTTTTCCCTCGACGGTTCCATTTCCTAACTCGGAATCTTCATTCAGCACCTGAAATAGAGAAAACGGACAACGGTTATTTAAAGCTTGAACTGGCAACAGAATACTTATGGTACCTTACCGGAAAAGTCAAGCGAACTTGAACTCTAACCAATCCGAGATCCAGTGAAGTAACTGGATAACAACGCGCCCCTGCATCAGAAGCAGGATGGAGAGCTTGTCCTTTCAGACCCTAAGGTGAGACTTCACGGGGAATCGCAGAAGGGTTTCGTGGAGGGTGAGAAGGGAAGTGGGAGGCCTACGCATTATCCCGCAGATTGTTAATACTCCCTTTTCACACAGAGAAGGATATTTCTACGAGCCAGACAAGCCAGATTTGGGGGTCCGGTCCATTCCATCTTCTGAGTCCTGAGCATCACCCTAGAAGAGGCCACAGCAATCCAAACCAGGCCAGCGCCTCCGTGGGAGTCAGGTGAGCGTTACAGAACGCAAAGCCTACCTACAATTTCCCACCCGGGCGCTATGGATACTTCCGAGACAGACCAGCTGGCCCAACTTTTGGGGGAATTACGGGCAGAAGTACATTCCGCCCGCCAGGAGACTAACGCTCTCAGGAGAGAACTGATCCTATCCAAGGAACGAACTGATGACCTGGCCAAACAGCTGTTGCAAGGTCAGGCAGGACAAACTCCTTTACCTGGTTCCGGGGGTAATCCCACTCCTGTGGTTTCGAATAACCCGGTACAAATCAATCTACCTGGAAATATGCCACTGGCCCCGCTGAACGTTTTGCTGGGGACCTCAAGAAATATGCCGTTTTCATGAACCAATGTCGCTTACATTTTCTATGCAGACCTGGGGCCTTCCCTAATGACCAAACCAAGGTAGCTTTTGTATTATCTTATCTCAGCGGCTGTGCTGCCGATTGGTCAGTTCCTTTGGTAAGTCAAGATGACTCAATTCTCCAGGATTTTCAAGGCTTCCAGGCAAGCATGGAATGATTATTCGCTCGACACTCCCAGGGACAGGCCCTGGACAACAAACTGCTATCCTTACGACAAGGTACCCAGGATCTCTTATCCTACATCGCTACCTTTAATAGGTTGATTGTGGAAACAGGGTGGCCAGAAAATAAAAGGATCACATTATTTCATCGAGGCCTGCGCGGAGAACTTAAAGACGTTCTAGCTCAAATTGTAAATCCGCCCCAAGACTGCGCGGAATACATAGACTTAGTGGTCCAACTTGATCACAGACTTCAGAATAGAAAAGCAGATCGGTCTAAGTTTGAAACCCGAGTGTTGATCAAAACTCACGCTAACCCCAAGGGTGCCGACTTTTCAGAACCTATGCAAATCGGTGGAGTTAAAGGACCGTTAACTCAGAAGGAATGAGAAAGAAGGCAGCAGAAGCAATTATGTCTTTATTGCGGGGCTTCTGGCCACTTTTTACAAGATTGTCCGGTAAAACCACCCAAGAAGGTGGTTGGAGCCACTGACAACAATCTAACGGAACCTAATTCGGGAATCGACCAAGCCCGACAAGCGTAGAGGTCCGCTTGCCGAGCTTGAAAACAAACTCTTTGACCTCGCATTTCATCATGCCAATGGTCCTCGTGGATCTGAGACAGCCGCGGCGGTTGCATGCTATAAAGGCATACATCGACAGTGGAGCTATTGGAAACTATGTTGATCGTGAATTGGCCTCCAGGATTAATCTCCCTCTCCGTCCGAAAACCAACAAGGATGTCATTACCACAGTTGATGGAACCGAAATTGCCTCAGGGCCGGTAACACATTTTACTACAGAAATGACACTAGTGGGTCAGGATGGACATCGGGAAGCTATTGTGTTTGACGTAACCAAGGCCCCACAGTTTCAAGTAATTCTAGGAATTCCTTGGTTAGAAACACATAATCCTCGAATTGACTGGCGAGCAAAGAGAATAACCTTTCCTGATTGTACTCAAACTTGCTATCCAAGAAATCCAAACATGGGCCTGGCCACAGTAACCTCTGCCACAATACAACTATCGCCTGAGTACCAAGAATTCCAAGATGTTTTCCAAAAAGAACAGGCCAACACGTTACCTCCCCCACCGGTCGTACGATTGTCAAATCGATCTGGTACCCAATGCTCAACCGCCTTTTAGTAGGATCTATGCCCTTACTGAACCTGAGAATCTTGATTTGCGACAGTACTTAGATCAGTACCTTGCCAATGGTTTTATTCGCCCGTCAAAGTCTCCTGCTTCCTCAGCTCTGTTCTTCGTGCCGAAAAAAGAAGGCGACCTTAGAACTTGTATTGACTACCGCGCCCTAAATCAAATAACGATTAAGAATCGTTATCCTCTGCCCCTGATCCTTGAACTTCTCGATCAGGTAAAAGATGCTTGTATATACACCAAGTTAGATCTCCGGGGAGATTATCACCTGGTGCGTGTAAAAGAAGGCGACGAATGGAAGACTGCTTTCCGCACCAAATATGGACTCTTCGAATACCAGGTGATGCCTTTCGGATTGTGCAACGCACCTGCTGCCTTTCAATACTTTATGAATGATGTTCTTCGGGAACTTATCGATGTTTGTGTCATCGTATATATCGACGACCTTCTGGTGTACTCCTCTTCGGAATCCGATCACAGAAAACATGTCAAGGCAGTTCTTGAGAAATTGCGCCAGCACAAACTGTTTGCAAAACTCGAAAAATGTGTTTTTCATGCCACAGAAGTCGAGTTTCTTGGATTCATCCTGACACCAAAGGGAGTCCGAATGGACTCACGAAAAGTGGACGCCATCCTCAAATGGCCATCTCCTAGCTCTGTGAAGGGTGTTCAGAGCATGCTTGGTTTTGCCAATTTCTATCGAAGATTTATCCCGGAATTTTCTTGGGTGGTTCAACCCATCATTGCACTCTTACGGAAAAATAAACGCTTCGAATGGACTAATGAGGCAGAACAGGCCTTTCAAGAACTAAAAACTAAATTCACCTCCGCACCTGTACTGAAATATCCGTGCCGAGATCTCCCTTACATTGTTGAAACCGACGCATCCAGCTTAGCCATGGGAGCTGTCCTGTCTCAAAGGGATCCTGTAACTAACCAACTGCACCCTGTAGCCTTTTGGTCCAGAAAATTCTCGGCTCCTGAAGTTAATTATGCAATCACCGACAAGGAGTTATTAGCTATTAAGTCCGCCTTCAAGGCTTGGCGTCATTACCTTCTCGGCGCAAGACACACCATCACAGTGATTACAGATCACAGAAATTTGCAATATTTAAAAACGGCCAAAGCTCAATCATCACGTCAACTCCGATGGGCTTTATTCTTTGCGGAGTTTGATTTTGTAATCACATACCACCCTGGCTGCAAGAATGGCAAAGCGGACGCTTTATCCCGGATTGGGATGGGAGAAACAAATTCAAGCTTAGAACCAGTACCGATTATACCTGAACAGAGAATTTTGGGGTTGACCTCTTTACAAACTATTGAGGACATTCAAACTAGAGTTAAACAACTTTTAGACCCTACAGCCTTGCAAGAATGGAGTCAAAAGGGTTCACACTTTTCCGTCAATAATGATCTACCCTACTTCCAGGGGCGATTATTTCTGCCTCATAAGGAATTGCAAGAACTCGTTATTGCCCATTATCATGATACATTAAATGAAGGACATCCTGGTATTGCTAAAACTGAAGAAAAGATCAAAAGGCAATTCTGGTGGCCCTCCTGGCGAAAGGATATAAAATCCTTTGTGATGTCCTGCGGAGTTTGCGCCCAAAATAAAGGTCAAAAGAAAAGACCAGCCGGCCTTTTACAACCCTTGGACATCCCACCGGCACCTTGGCACACCTTGTCGCTGGACTTTATTACATACCTGCCTCCTTGCTATGGATACAACACTATCCTGGTGATTGTGGACCTCTTCTCCAAAATGGCCCATTTTATCCCATTAAAGGGGTTACCTTCAGCCTCCATCCTGGCCAAGGAATTTCTTGAGAATGTCGTTTGTTTACATGGTTTTCCATCCATACTGGTCTCTGATCGAGGAAGCCAATTTATTTCCCATTTTTGGAGAAAGTGTTGTCAACTGGCACAAATCGATGTACAGTCACCACCCCCAGACCGATGGTCAAACCGAGAGAACAAACCAGACCCTTGAACAGTATCTTCGGTGTATGTTGCACCAATCTGAATGTAATTGGAAAGACATTCTTTGGATCGCAGAATATGCATATAACAATTCTGTACATTCTGGAACGGGACAAACCCCTTTTTATACCTTATATGGCCATCACCCCCGAACCTCTGACCTTGACTCCCCTCAAAGTCTTGAAATGCCCGCTGTAGATCATTTGCATTCCACGATAACTCGAGCCTTCGAAGAAGCAACGACTCATTTACAGCAAGCCAAGAAAAAGTACAAAGAAAATGCTGATTTACATCGAAGTGAAGCACCTCCGTACCAAATAGGGGACCAAGTGTGGCTAGCGACTAGACATTTAACACTCAAAGGACCGCGAACTTTCAATCCAAGATATGTAGGGCCCTACCCAATCAAAGCTATAATCAACACGGTGGCCTTCAAACTCGATCTACCAGCTAACATGCGAATCCATCCCGTTTTTCACGTATCACTGTTGAAACCAGTACAACCTGAAACCAGACTAATTAAACCACCAGAACCAATTCAAGTAGATGGGGAGCTGGAATTCGAAGTTAAAGACATATTAGATTCCAAGGTGTCAAAGTCAAAACTCTTCTATTTAATTGATTGGAAAGGATATGGGCCTCAGGAAAGGTCTTGGGAACCAAGCGATCAGGTACATGCGTCTCGGTTGATACAGAAATTCCACCGGAAATTCCCAAACAAACTGAAACCTCCGGAGAGAACAACCTTGGGAGGGGCCTTGGGAGGGGGTACTGTCATGATGCCTACCCCCAAGTAGCCAGACCGGGCCCAGCAACCCCAGAGGCAGACATCATGTTCCCGAGGGAAGTCCCAGCGGCCCCAGGTAGGGGCCCTTTGGACTCAGTCCTGGCGCCTTTGGCGCCAGGCTCATGTTGGACAACAGTCCTGGCGCCATAGGCGCCAGGCTCATAATGGATGACTTTGTGTGAAGAAGTGCTTTGTGTGAACTTACCTGATGCAGACCGTGCTGCAACATCCAGGCCACCTAGAGGCCTGAATGGGACTATTTTACCTATGGGACTACTTTACCACACGGGTGTGGCCGGAGGAAGAATACATACCTTTGAGGAAGAATACATACCTGGAACTACTTTGAAGGCTATTTAAGCCACGCCCAAGCAGCAACTCACGCTTCGCGTTGTTCTGCACCTAGCAGCTGGACGCTCACTGTGTCTGCTCCTGCATCCGGACTCCAGCCATGCCCGACAGCATCCTGGAACACCTGTAAAGGGAAAAGAGAGGAGAACAGGAGAAAGAAGAGACATTACCTGCTTAATCCGCATTCCAGAGTCATCTGCCGACGATCCTAAAGGGAAGACATTCATTTTTAAAAGCACATCACATTGCTCACTGCAACGCAGCATTCCACTCACCTTTACTAGGCGCCTTCTTGCCCATCAGCGATCATCTGGATCTTCCGCCGCATTTCAGCGCCTAAAGGAGAAAAAGACAAGAACAAAGGTGAGCTAGGGAAGAGAATAAGAAAGGCTTAATTTCCACCATAAGACTTACCTGTTGGGTCAATCCCTCTTCACTTCGGGTCGGCGCCGTTTCTTCGGCATTTCCGCACCCGGGCCCCTAAGGGGAAAAAGACATTAGCATTAGTGAGCGAATGCAAGGACATTAGCGGAACGCTCATCAAAGACTTACGTGATATCTATTGGAACATCTCTTCTCACTTCGGGTCGGCGCCGTATCTTCGGCATTTCCGAACCCCGGCCCCTAAGGGGAAAAAGACACAAGCATTAGTGCATTAATGCAAGAACACTAGAGGAACCACTCATCAAAAACTCACCAGAGTATTCCCTCAACGGTTCCATTTCCTAACTCAGAATCTTCATTCAGCACCTGAAATAGAGAAAACGGACAACGGTTATTTAAAGCTTGAACTAACAGAATTCTTACGGTACCTTACTGGAAAAGTCAAGCGAACTTGAACTCTAACCAATCCGAGATCCAGTGAAGTAACTGGATAACAACGCGCCCCTGCATCAGAAGCAGGATGGAGAGCTCGTCCCTTCAGACCCTAAGGTGAGACTTCACGGGGAATCGCAGAAGGGTTTCGTGGAGGGTGAGAATGGAAGTGGGAGGCCTATGCATTATCCCGCAGATTGTTAATACTCCCTTTTCACACACAGAAGGATATTTCTACGAGCCAGACAAGCCAGATTTGGGGGTCCGGTCCATTCCATCTTCCGAGTCCTGCGCATCACCCTAGAAGAGGCCACAGCAATCCAAACCAGGCCAGCGCCTCCGTGGGAGTCAGATGAGCGTTACAAAAAGGCACTGAACGAAACGAGGCGGGAGGAAGAGGGAAAAGAGAGCTGGAACGCTAGGACAGAACGGGAAGGAAACACTGAACCGAAGCACAGAGTAAGCGTAACGCACGGAGGTAAACAAGGTGCAACGCACTCAGCTGCTGTAGGCGTGGGTGTTTGTACGCAGCGGCGGCCACCTTGAAAACAACTAGACCGTTACAGGAGAAACTGTCTGAACGTGATGGCGCTACTAATGGCGCCGCCATATCCCCCATAGCTTCCAGGAGGGCATGACAGTAGCACTAACGGTGAGTAAGAGCGCGATGCAGCCCCCTTTTACTTGTATTAACCAGTGTTGGTCTCTGCGTCCTTTTAGGTGCTGCAATATCCCAGCGTGGCTGCCAGCTGTGAGAAAGAGACGCGGTAGGTAAGAGCGATGTGCAGCGCCTCCGAATGCTTTCCACGCTAACCTGGTATATCTTTTCCCTCTTTGCAGGTCGATGAGATGCTCCGGAGTTGATGTTACCCCGAGCGGCTTGAATTCAGGTAAGCGTTTGAATCTTCGTACAGTTTTCGAGTAAGCTAAGATATGCAGAATGCTTACTAATGTCTTCTGCTCTGTTCTTTTCCCCTTTCTTAGGATGCGGCATGTCAAGATGAAGATGACACTGCTGTAGCTGCCCACAGGACTGGAGGAGCGATGGATGGAAGCTGGATGCTCTGCAAGGTAAGGCTATTATTAAGGGTGTTGTTGTTCTTGCAGGAGCGCTGGGCGCGGAAGAAAGGAGAAGGCCTTCTGGAGACCGACCCAAGCACAGTGAGTGTCACGCTGCAGGTGCAGAGAAACGCAAAGCGTATTTCTCGGCCCGGGCATGGCTTAAATAGACTTTAGGTATCCCAGGTATCCCTGGCTTGAACCACACCCAAAAGGCTAGGCTGCATATTCAGTTCAAGGAATTGGAATATGTGGGGGCATCCATCTTGTCATCTATGCATTGCAAGTCCAATGCCAAGTGAATCCTAGGGCAGGCGCCAGATCTGACTCAGAGTGGGTCTCTGGGAGGATGGAGAGGCCCTTAGGGGCCATGTAGGTGATCATGGCCTGGCTCCAGCCTGATATCTCAGAGGGCTGGGGGCAGGAATCATGACAGACGTGGAGCAAAACCGTGGAGAAAGGAGGGAAGCTGCCCAGCAAGTGCAAAGGTCGGCGTGCCCAGAGAGGATCAAGGAGGTGGGCGAGACCCTCTATCTGCGGCCCAACCCGGGCCCCAGCGCCTTACAGTGCTAACATCAGGATAGATGCGGAGCGTGGGCAGGAAGAGAGGCCACACAGCCAGCGCAGAGGTCTCTGGTACTGGAGGAGCAGCCGGCGAAGCAGAAAAGAGGTGGGTGCGCCCCCCCGGTAGCTAGCCCCTCGCACTTGGACACGGGAGATGCCCGATTAGGAGGACTGGGCTGCAAGGAGGGGAATGAGAACTTCTCACCCTAAGCCCTGACTCTGCACCGTTGTGCTGCTAGAAATCGCACACAGTACTGGACACCCAGCACCCCATGCCTCATCCGACCCATGACTCTTGAGGGACCTGACCTTGAGGCCACACACGGGGCTCCTGGACCCTGGTAGGAGTAGGAGACCAGCCCCCTGCCCCCAGGAGATTGATCCATAGAAGGAACTGTATAGTTGCACACGCTGAGGGAGCTGGATTGAACCCTGACCCGCAGCACCAGGACGAGTCACTTGGAGCATGGCTGGGGCCCTGTGATCCCAGGGCCCCATAATCAGGCTAAGCGCATGACCAGAAAGGAAAAAAGGCCCAAAGTGGTTTCGGGGAATCCCAAGAAACCAGCATGGTCGAGGGACCAGAGAAAGAGCAGGGAGGTGTGGGCCCCCTTCTCAGGGGCGTGTGCCCGCCTGCCAAACTGAAAGAGTGCTGGAGGAGTCTGGGCAGATTGTGCCCAGACGCAAGATACCACTCTGTGGAGGGGTGGGCCGGAAGGGTGCGAGGCCTAACGAGCCATGAATTGAAGAGACAGTCTACTCCTTGCAAAAAGACAATAGGTGATTTCCCCAGATTGATAAGCCTCAGAGAAAATTGGGACCAAACCCCAGACAAGGACCCATAAACCA
The DNA here is from genome assembly GCF_040938575.1 of Ambystoma mexicanum. Lineage (NCBI taxonomy): Eukaryota > Metazoa > Chordata > Amphibia > Caudata > Ambystomatidae > Ambystoma > Ambystoma mexicanum. Next base: position 386,882,239 of record NC_090921.1, read on the forward strand.
CTGATGGTCGGGCGGCCTCTACGCTGCAGGGGGCTAAAGAGATTAGTGCATGGCACCGTTGGCACTACCCTAATTCAGGCGCATATACGGAGGATAGAGGTGGCACATGGATGCAAGGGCTAAATTAGCCAACTTTGAATATACCCCAAGAACAAACGAAGGAGGACTATACAAACAGAACACCATGTGTTGAGGAAGAATCAGCGGGGTTACATGTCTTTATACCAAGGTATCATATACCGAATCACATATATATCAAAATATATGAACACCTGACTATTGAAAAAAAAAATTCTTAGTTTTTTTATTTTTGGGTGGGTCCGCCCAAAACCCTGTTTAAGACCCCTAAAAACCTATCCTGACCGTTTCACACAAAAAATTAACCCTTTACCCCACCATAAATATATTCGATATGAAGGTTTTCAAGGTATATGTTTAGATATATAAGTTATTCGGTATATCATTTCCGATATAAAGACTGTATACCAATCAGCTGCAACCAAAAAAGACGTGGCATCACTAATGGAGGAGATCGGGAATATGGGCGTGGACATTGGAGGTAGAGTCGACAATATCACCCAAAGGATCGACAAGATGGAAGAAAGACTGGAGGAGGTAGAGCACAACCAGCCCTCCCTGGACACCTTGGAGACCCAGATGGATGTAAGTCTCTTGGAGGTGAGATGAGAGTGGAGGAGATAATGCTCAAAATGGACGAACTCGAAAATCGTGAAAGGCGCAACAACCTCAGAATTTATGGGATCCCGGACAAAAAGGGGGAGACTGAGAAAGACCTGAGGAGACCCATGTATGAAATTACAAAACTCATCTTTGACAACAGCACGATAGATGAGGCCAAAATTGAAAGGATCCACAGGGCAGGGGGCACAGCCGGAGGTCCAAGATCGATCATCACCCGCTTTCATAACTAAGATCCACAAAGATGCCACAAATCCACCCGGGCGACCAATCATCTCAGGGTGTGGATCCGCACTTGAACCTATATGACGTTTCATTGACTCATTTCTGAAACCAATGAGCACAAAAACCTCTAAATACCTTTGAGATACCATGCAAACCATACAGGTGTTCGAAGGTATTGATTTTGATCCTAATAAAACACTGCTAGTGACTCTAGACATTTGCTCACTCTACACGAGCATCCCACAGACAGATGCTATAGAGTGCATGCTCAAATTTTTGACTCAATTTCAACTACAAAACCGGGTCCCTGCTAACTACATTATAGAACTTCTCACTCTGGCTTTATCTAAGAACTATTTTGAGTTTGACAGTCAATTTTATTTTCAAAATAAGGGTACCGCGATGGGGGCTACTTTTGCCCCCAGTCTGGCTATTCTATATATGGCTGATTTTGAAGAGACCCATATCCTTTCGACCAACAACCCCTTCAGAAAACAAGTAAAAAATGGAAACGGTACATCGCCGATATTCTGTGTATCTGGGAAGGCACAGAATCAGATCTAAAACTGTTCCACACTTGGCTCAATGAAATAAATCCCAATATCCAATTCACCATAACGTTGAGCAAATCAGTTATCAGCTTTCTGGATCTACAAATTGAACATACCAATGGGGCCCTTAAATGCAATCTCTTTAGGAAACCCAGCGACCAAAACACTTTGTTGCATTTCCTCAGCGACCACCCCAAACACATCAAGGAAATTTTACCCTATGGACAATATCTCTGCATTAGAAGAAACTGTTCTGAAGTTAATGACTTCTATGAACATGCAGCGGACCTCGATGAGAGGCTGAAAGAACGGGGCTATCCCCACCGCATCATTTCACAATAAAAAAAAGAGCAAGGTTTTACAACAGAGACGCCCTTTTGGCCGTGAAAGAAAACATCACGACTCAAGATTCAAGAATGACCTGTGTTATTACACATGGTACTCATACTCCTCACATTCGCAAACTCATTTCCAAACACTGGGCCCTGACTAAACTTTGTCTACCCAATGAACCTCTACCCCGGTTTGCCTATAAGGGAACAAAGAACTTGAGAGACCACTCAAGATTTGTCAAACCGGCCACAAGACTAGGACTCTGGAACCTGCGTACTACACAGGGACATTTTCCGTGTGGCAATTGCTCTTCCTGTAAATTCACTCACAAAGTCAAAGACTTTAAGATCCTTGACCGAGTATGGACCCTCCGCAATTTAACGAACTGCAAAACACAGCAGGCCATTTACATTATTGAATGCACATGTGTCCTGCGGTATGTAGGCCAAACACAAAGAACGGTCCCCGTGCGAATCTGTGAACATAGATCTCGCATCAGATGTAAGAACCCTACAGCACCCTTGGTAGCTCACTACATGGAAGCACACCACTCACCTAACGATATAACATGGTGGATTGTTACTCCACCAACGTCACAAGCAGTTTGCTGCAAAAAGAAGCAAGGTGGATACACCGTCTAGACAGTTACTACAATGGCTTAAACGAGGAGTGTATATGGCCTATATAATATACTGTTACGCTCACCTGGCTCCCACAGGGGTGTCGGTCGGACCTGGACGGCTGCGGTCTCCACCAACGTGATGCGTAGTGCAGAGATGACTGAATGGACTGGCCCTCCTAATCTTGTCTGCTTGACCCGTAGAAGTATTCTCCTGCAAGTGGAGGGATGGATTTAGCCACCTGTGGATTCAAGTGATGGCACCCCCCACAGTCCTCCCCACTTATCACTCCGAAGTGCCCTTTCAGCAATCTCACCTTATACTCTTGAAAGATGAGCTCTCCATCCTGCATGGATTGCAGGGGCACGTTGATGCCAGTTATTTCACTGGTTTGAAGGCGTGGGAGAGTTTCGGATAGTATTGACTCTGAGGTTCCTGGCTAGGACCAGTAAGTATTAAGTTCATAGAGTTCAATATGTCCGATGTTCACTCTTGTTCCCCCCTTCCTTCCTTGTCTTGCAACTGAGTTCGTGAGAAGATGCTCTCGTGGTAGCTGGTGGCGCTCAGGTAAGAGTCTGTATTACCCAACGCTGTCCGGTAAATGTTGCACGTGTTTAACGTGTTGTTTTTTCTCTCTTTGCAGGTGCGGCCCATGAAGATGTGGAGGGTTATAGAATAAGGCCTCCGGTGATAAATCAGGTAAGTCTATGGTGATAAGAGTTATATTTGTTGGTTTTCTCGGCTCACCTTGTTGCTTTCTTTTCTCTCCCAGGTGCCGGAGTTCGGCGAAGAAATGATGGAGGCAGCGCTGAATCGGAAGATGCTGCGAGGACTGGTGAGTATGGCGCGGCGCTGCAGCTGGAGATGCGATGCGTACTGAAATGATGTTCTGTGTCTGCTCCTGCATCCGGACTCCAGCCATGCCCGACAGCATCCTGGAACACCTGTAAAGGGAAAAGAGAGGAGAACAGGAGAAAGAAGAGACATTACCTGCTTAATCCGCATTCCAGAGTCATCTGCCGACGATCCTAAAGGGAAGACATTCATTTTTAAAAGCACATCACATTGCTCACTGCAACGCAGCATTCCACTCACCTTTACTAGGCGCCTTCTTGCCCATCAGCGATCATCTGGATCTTCCGCCGCATTTCAGCGCCTAAAGGAGAAAAAGACAAGAACAAAGGTGAGCTAGGGAAGAGAATAAGAAAGGCTTAATTTCCACCATAAGACTTACCTGTTGGGTCAATCCCTCTTCACTTCGGGTCGGCGCCGTTTCTTCGGCATTTCCGCACCCCGGCCCCTAAGGGGAAAAAGACATTAGCATTAGTGAGCGAATGCAAGGACATTAGCGGAACGCTCATCAAAGACTTACGTGATATCTATTGGAACATCTCTTCTCACTTCGGGTCGGCGCCGTATCTTCGGCATTTCCGAACCCCGGCCCCTAAGGGGAAAAAGACACAAGCATTAGTGCATTAATGCAAGAACACTAGAGGAACCACTCATCAAAAACTCACCAGAGTATTCCCTCAACGGTTCCATTTCCTAACTCAGAATCTTCATTCAGCACCTGAAATAGAGAAAACGGACAACGGTTATTTAAAGCTTGAACTAACAGAATTCTTACGGTACCTTACTGGAAAAGTCAAGCGAACTTGAACTCTAACCAATCCGAGATCCAGTGAAGTAACTGGATAACAACGCGCCCCTGCATCAGAAGCAGGATGGAGAGCTCGTCCCTTCAGACCCTAAGGTGAGACTTCACGGGGAATCGCAGAAGGGTTTCGTGGAGGGTGAGAATGGAAGTGGGAGGCCTATGCATTATCCCGCAGATTGTTAATACTCCCTTTTCACACACAGAAGGATATTTCTACGAGCCAGACAAGCCAGATTTGGGGGTCCGGTCCATTCCATCTTCCGAGTCCTGCGCATCACCCTAGAAGAGGCCACAGCAATCCAAACCAGGCCAGCGCCTCCGTGGGAGTCAGATGAGCGTTACAAAAAGGCACTGAACGAAACGAGGCGGGAGGAAGAGGGAAAAGAGAGCTGGAACGCTAGGACAGAACGGGAAGGAAACACTGAACCGAAGCACAGAGTAAGCGTAACGCACGGAGGTAAACAAGGTGCAACGCACTCAGCTGCTGTAGGCGTGGGTGTTTGTACGCAGCGGCGGCCACCTTGAAAACAACTAGACCGTTACAGGAGAAACTGTCTGAACGTGATGGCGCTACTAATGGCGCCGCCATATCCCCCATAGCTTCCAGGAGGGCATGACAGTAGCACTAACGGTGAGTAAGAGCGCGATGCAGCCCCCTTTTACTTGTATTAACCAGTGTTGGTCTCTGCGTCCTTTTAGGTGCTGCAATATCCCAGCGTGGCTGCCAGCTGTGAGAAAGAGACGCGGTAGGTAAGAGCGATGTGCAGCGCCTCCGAATGCTTTCCACGCTAACCTGGTATATCTTTTCCCTCTTTGCAGGTCGATGAGATGCTCCGGAGTTGATGTTACCCCGAGCGGCTTGAATTCAGGTAAGCGTTTGAATCTTCGTACAGTTTTCGAGTAAGCTAAGATATGCAGAATGCTTACTAATGTCTTCTGCTCTGTTCTTTTCCCCTTTCTTAGGATGCGGCATGTCAAGATGAAGATGACACTGCTGTAGCTGCCCACAGGACTGGAGGAGCGATGGATGGAAGCTGGATGCTCTGCAAGGTAAGGCTATTATTAAGGGTGTTGTTGTTCTTGCAGGAGCGCTGGGCGCGGAAGAAAGGAGAAGGCCTTCTGGAGACCGACCCAAGCACAGTGAGTGTCACGCTGCAGGTGCAGAGAAACGCAAAGCGTATTTCTCGGCCCGGGCATGGCTTAAATAGACTTTAGGTATCCCAGGTATCCCTGGCTTGAACCACACCCAAAAGGCTAGGCTGCATATTCAGTTCAAGGAATTGGAATATGTGGGGGCATCCATCTTGTCATCTATGCATTGCAAGTCCAATGCCAAGTGAATCCTAGGGCAGGCGCCAGATCTGACTCAGAGTGGGTCTCTGGGAGGATGGAGAGGCCCTTAGGGGCCATGTAGGTGATCATGGCCTGGCTCCAGCCTGATATCTCAGAGGGCTGGGGGCAGGAATCATGACAGACGTGGAGCAAAACCGTGGAGAAAGGAGGGAAGCTGCCCAGCAAGTGCAAAGGTCGGCGTGCCCAGAGAGGATCAAGGAGGTGGGCGAGACCCTCTATCTGCGGCCCAACCCGGGCCCCAGCGCCTTACAGTGCTAACATCAGGATAGATGCGGAGCGTGGGCAGGAAGAGAGGCCACACAGCCAGCGCAGAGGTCTCTGGTACTGGAGGAGCAGCCGGCGAAGCAGAAAAGAGGTGGGTGCGCCCCCCCGGTAGCTAGCCCCTCGCACTTGGACACGGGAGATGCCCGATTAGGAGGACTGGGCTGCAAGGAGGGGAATGAGAACTTCTCACCCTAAGCCCTGACTCTGCACCGTTGTGCTGCTAGAAATCGCACACAGTACTGGACACCCAGCACCCCATGCCTCATCCGACCCATGACTCTTGAGGGACCTGACCTTGAGGCCACACACGGGGCTCCTGGACCCTGGTAGGAGTAGGAGACCAGCCCCCTGCCCCCAGGAGATTGATCCATAGAAGGAACTGTATAGTTGCACACGCTGAGGGAGCTGGATTGAACCCTGACCCGCAGCACCAGGACGAGTCACTTGGAGCATGGCTGGGGCCCTGTGATCCCAGGGCCCCATAATCAGGCTAAGCGCATGACCAGAAAGGAAAAAAGGCCCAAAGTGGTTTCGGGGAATCCCAAGAAACCAGCATGGTCGAGGGACCAGAGAAAGAGCAGGGAGGTGTGGGCCCCCTTCTCAGGGGCGTGTGCCCGCCTGCCAAACTGAAAGAGTGCTGGAGGAGTCTGGGCAGATTGTGCCCAGACGCAAGATACCACTCTGTGGAGGGGTGGGCCGGAAGGGTGCGAGGCCTAACGAGCCATGAATTGAAGAGACAGTCTACTCCTTGCAAAAAGACAATAGGTGATTTCCCCAGATTGATAAGCCTCAGAGAAAATTGGGACCAAACCCCAGACAAGGACCCATAAACCACTGATGGTCGGGCGGCCTCTACGCTGCAGGGGGCTAAAGAGATTAGTGCATGGCACCGTTGGCACTACCCTAATTCAGGCGCATATACGGAGGATAGAGGTGGCACATGGATGCAAGGGCTAAATTAGCCAACTTTGAATATACCCCAAGAACAAACGAAGGAGGACTATACAAACAGAACACCATGTGTTGAGGAAGAATCAGCGGGGTTACATGTCTTTATACCAAGGTATCATATACCGAATCACATATATATCAAAATATATGAACACCTGACTATTGAAAAAAAAAATTCTTAGTTTTTTTATTTTTGGGTGGGTCCGCCCAAAACCCTGTTTAAGACCCCTAAAAACCTATCCTGACCGTTTCACACAAAAAAGTAACCCTTTACCCCACCATAAATATATTCGATATGAAGGTTTTCAAGGTATATGTTTAGATATATAAGTTATTCGGTATATCATTTCCGATATAAAGACTGTATACCAATCAGCTGCAACCAAAAAAGACGTGGCATCACTAATGGAGGAGATCGGGAATATGGGCGTGGACATTGGAGGTAGAGTCGACAATATCACCCAAAGGATCGACAAGATGGAAGAAAGACTGGAGGAGGTAGAGCACAACCAGCCCTCCCTGGACACCTTGGAGACCCAGATGGATGTAAGTCTCTTGGAGGTGAGATGAGAGTGGAGGAGATAATGCTCAAAATGGACGAACTCGAAAATCGTGAAAGGCGCAACAACCTCAGAATTTATGGGATCCCGGACAAAAAGGGGGAGACTGAGAAAGACCTGAGGAGACCCATGTATGAAATTACAAAACTCATCTTTGACAACAGCACGATAGATGAGGCCAAAATTGAAAGGATCCACAGGGCAGGGGGCACAGCCGGAGGTCCAAGATCGATCATCACCCGCTTTCATAACTAAGATCCACAAAGATGCCACAAATCCACCCGGGCGACCAATCATCTCAGGGTGTGGATCCGCACTTGAACCTATATGACGTTTCATTGACTCATTTCTGAAACCAATGAGCACAAAAACCTCTAAATACCTTTGAGATACCATGCAAACCATACAGGTGTTCGAAGGTATTGATTTTGATCCTAATAAAACACTGCTAGTGACTCTAGACATTTGCTCACTCTACACGAGCATCCCACAGACAGATGCTATAGAGTGCATGCTCAAATTTTTGACTCAATTTCAACTACAAAACCGGGTCCCTGCTAACTACATTATAGAACTTCTCACTCTGGCTTTATCTAAGAACTATTTTGAGTTTGACAGTCAATTTTATTTTCAAAATAAGGGTACCGCGATGGGGGCTACTTTTGCCCCCAGTCTGGCTATTCTATATATGGCTGATTTTGAAGAGACCCATATCCTTTCGACCAACAACCCCTTCAGAAAACAAGTAAAAAATGGAAACGGTACATCGCCGATATTCTGTGTATCTGGGAAGGCACAGAATCAGATCTAAAACTGTTCCACACTTGGCTCAATGAAATAAATCCCAATATCCAATTCACCATAACGTTGAGCAAATCAGTTATCAGCTTTCTGGATCTACAAATTGAACATACCAATGGGGCCCTTAAATGCAATCTCTTTAGGAAACCCAGCGACCAAAACACTTTGTTGCATTTCCTCAGCGACCACCCCAAACACATCAAGGAAATTTTACCCTATGGACAATATCTCTGCATTAGAAGAAACTGTTCTGAAGTTAATGACTTCTATGAACATGCAGCGGACCTCGATGAGAGGCTGAAAGAACGGGGCTATCCCCACCGCATCATTTCACAATAAAAAAAAGAGCAAGGTTTTACAACAGAGACGCCCTTTTGGCCGTGAAAGAAAACATCACGACTCAAGATTCAAGAATGACCTGTGTTATTACACATGGTACTCATACTCCTCACATTCGCAAACTCATTTCCAAACACTGGGCCCTGACTAAACTTTGTCTACCCAATGAACCTCTACCCCGGTTTGCCTATAAGGGAGCAAAGAACTTGAGAGACCACTCAAGATTTGTCAAACCGGCCACAAGACTAGGACTCTGGAACCTGCGTACTACACAGGGACATTTTCCGTGTGGCAATTGCTCTTCCTGTAAATTCACTCACAAAGTCAAAGACTTTAAGATCCTTGACCGAGTATGGACCCTCCGCAATTTAACGAACTGCAAAACACAGCAGGCCATTTACATTATTGAATGCACATGTGTCCTGCGGTATGTAGGCCAAACACAAAGAACGGTCCCCGTGCGAATCTGTGAACATAGATCTCGCATCAGATGTAAGAACCCTACAGCACCCTTGGTAGCTCACTACATGGAAGCACACCACTCACCTAACGATATAACATGGTGGATTGTTACTCCACCAACGTCACGAGCAGTTTGCTGCAAAAAGAAGCAAGGTGGATACACCGTCTAGACAGTTACTACAATGGCTTAAACGAGGAGTGTATATGGCCTATATAATATACTGTTACGCTCACCTGGCTCCCACAGGGGTGTCGGTCGGACCCGGACGGCTGCGGTCTCCACCAACGTGATGCGTAGTGCAGAGATGACTGACTGGACTGGCCCTCCTAATCTTGTCTGCTTGACCCGTAGAAGTATTCTCCTGCAAGTGGAGGGATGGATTTAGCCACCTGTGGATTCAAGTGATGGCACCCCCCACAGTCCTCCCCACTTATCACTCCGAAGTGCCCTTTCAGCAATCTCACCTTATACTCTTGAAAGATGAGCTCTCCATCCTGCATGGATTGCAGGGGCACGTTGATGCCAGTTATTTCACTGGTTTGAAGGCGTGGGAGAGTTTCGGATAGTATTGACTCTGAGGTTCCTGGCTAGGACCAGTAAGTATCAAGTTCATAGAGTTCAATATGTCCGATGTTCACTCTTGTTCCCCCCTTCCTTCCTTGTCTTGCAGCTGAGTTCGTGAGAAGATGCTCTCGTGGTAGCTGGTGGCGCTCAGGTAAGAGTCTGTACTACCCGACGCTGTCCGGTAAATGTTGCACGTGTTTAACGTGTTGTTTTCTCTCTCTTTGCAGGTGCGGCACATGAAGATGTGGAGAGTTATAGAATAATGCCTCCGGTGGTAAATCAGGTAAGTCTTTGGCGATAAGAGTTATATTTGTTGGTTTTCTCGGCTCACCTTGTTGTTTTCTTTTGTCCCCCAGGTGCCGGAGTTCGGCGAAGAAATGATGGAGGCAGCGCCGAATCGGAAGATGCTGCGAGGACTGGTGAGTATGGCGCGGCGCTGCAGCTGGAGATGCGACGCATACTGAAATGATGTTCTTTCCAGGTCCGGAGGCGAGATGGATCTGGAATCAGGTGAGGAATTCGAAAATAGTTTGTTTTCTAACCTTGTCCTTTTCTTTCCTCTTGTTTTAGGAGCTCCAGATTCGAGGCGGGCGTGGCAGAAGACTGGATGCTGACTGCAGGCACGGTGAGCGTTGCGTTGCTGGATGCAGAATAACGCGAAGTGTGTTCTGCTGTTCGGGCGTGGTTTAAATAGCCTCCAAAGTAGTTCCAGGTAAGAAGTTCCCCAGAACCACGCCCGAGTAAAAAAATAGTCCCTGTAATAAAATAGTCCCATCCAGGCCTCATGTTGGCTTGGACTCACTTGCAGCATGGTCTGCATCAGGTAAGTAAAGTCTATGAGCCTAGGCGCCAGGACTGATTCTTATGATGAGCCTGGCGCCTAAGGCGCCAGCACTGAACCCAAACAGCCTCCAGCCGGGGCTGTTGGGGTTTTAATAAGTGTCTGGATGCCTGCTTCCGGAGCTGATGGGCTTGGTCCTGATGCCCGCGGGTAGGCATCATGACTAATACACCGCTCGACATCGGTGGAACCCGACCTGCTCCCTGTGTTCTTCTGAGCAGTTCCTGATGCTATGATACATAGCCCATGGTTCTTCCTACACACCAGTAGCCCTGAGTAGGTGAGGTCTACAGTGCCCACTGTGATGCACTATAGGTCCCAACGTCCTCTGCACCTTCCCAACAATCCCTTCATGCAGGTCCTGGCACTAGGATGTCAGACACGACGGACGCCTTATGTGACCTGCATCTACACCGACAAGTCCACCATTTCAACAATTGCAGCCCCATGCTGCTGACAACGGGGTATTTCAACCCCCCACCTTTTCTCTCGTGTATACCTTGCCACTTTTCAATGCACTTCAATATGTGCATTCACTCTTTCCCGATGCCTGCCTGGTTTCCCAGCAACCCAGAGACTACTGGGACCGGCACTTCCGGGATCGTTACACTCCATTAGTGTATGTGTCTACCTCTGTTTACTTGCCTTTGGGGTACGACATGCTGATTTGCCCGCCTACAGTATTGTGCAGCACGTTCAGTGCCTCAAATCGACCCCCGGATGGGATATTACCACATCCCTACCCGAGGGCCATATGATCCGGCTCCCGGATTACCGTATTTCATTTTTGCACACCCCTTGGCTATTCTGCCATTGGTATCGTCTGCTCTGGATCAAGCTAGGTTCCCTAGACAACAGCCAGAGCTTCCTCCACTATGGTTAACGCGCCTCGACCATTTCACTTCGAGCTCACTGCCGCGCCTGACAACTACTGCGCGGGCTGCTGATTGAACGAACAAGCCAACCTCCGGCTTTTTCCCGCACAGCTTTCTAGACCCAAGACAGGTATAGTGAAAATCTATTTGTGGCGATACTGTATTCTTTGACCCCTTTAGCACGTCATTAAGCTTATCCAAGGACTTGTGCTTCTATCGATTTTGAGCATTCACAATGCATTAACGTTGGAACAGGACACCCATTTCCCTGGAAGTCAGATTTTGTACTAAAAATATAAACACATATATTTTTCCTTGCCGTTTCAGTTTGTATTTCAGAATATATATATTTCAAAATTTAAAAAAACTCTATGGCGATACATACTGCTAATACTACCATTTCCTACCCCTGCCCGCCTTTTTCAGTTCTGCGAATACTGGAAGACTCCTCGTTCCAGCACGCAAGAACAGTGAGCTGTTCGTCCTTTCCACTGGAGAGTGAACTATATCCACTGCTGCCGTACGGCCGATACGTCTAGACCATGGGTGCACAACATACGGCCCGCGGGCCAGTTCCGGCCCGCCATGCTGTTTTTTCCGGACTGCGAGGCACAAAGACTTTCCTAATGGAGGGCGGCCCACAAGCAGCATCGGCCGCCCTCCATTAGGAAAGTCTTTGGGCCTCATTACGACCCAGGCGGTAAGTTACCGCCTGGGCCGTGACTTTACCACCATGGCGTAAACTACGTTTACACCATGGTGGTTGGCGGATTTACCGCCCCATTCCGACCTTGGCGGGGCGGTAAGTCCCCAATCCCCATTTACCCTTCCCCATTCCCATTTTTGCCCCATAGGGCATAATGGGAGTGGGGAAGGCGTTAATTACGCCACCGTAAATTACGGTGGCGTAATTAACTCCATGGTCCCTTAGCGCCATGGATTTTAACACCTGCTAAAAGCAGGTGTTAAAAGCGCCATGGCGCTAAGGGACCTCGTACTCAGGCGGTAAGGGTCGGCGCTGTTAACGCTGCCGTAAACCCCTTACCGCCTGGGTCGTAATGAGGCCCTTTGTTGTCTTCCGGGCCGGACAAAACACTGGCCGTCATTGGCTCAGCACACACGCACCATGTCACTCCTACGAGCCACGTAGTGCGTGTGTTCTGCACCAATGGAGTGCCAGCACTACGGCTGGCGTGGCCAGTAAGGCTTGATGCCGGAAGGCATTTCAGCCTTGCTTGCCACGCCAGCCGTAGTACGATTCCACTTACCTCGCCAGCGTTCCAGCTTACCTGCCTTCCAGCACGTCTCCGGTAAGTGGTCTGTGTGTTTGTGTTTTTGTGTCGGGTCTGTTCTGCTGTATGTTTGTGTTGTGTATGTTGAGATGGGGGAGGGGGGTGTGTCGGATGTGTATGAATGCTTGTTTTTGAGTGTTTGTGTTGTGTATGTTGAGATGGGGGGTGGGAGGGTGTCGGATGTGTATGAATGTTTGTTTTTGAGTGTTTGTGTTGTGTATGTTGAGATGGGGGTGGGGGGTGTCGGATGTGTATAAATGTTTGTTTTTGAGTGTTTGTGTTGTCTATGTTGAGATGGGGGTGGGGGGAGGGTGTCGGATGTGTATGAATGTTTGTTTTGAGTGTTTGTGTTGTGTATGTTGAGATGGGGGTGGGGGGGCGTGTCGGATGTGTATGAATGTTTGTTTTTGAGTGTTTGTGTTGTGTATGTTGAGATTGGGGGCTCGGGGGGTGTGTCGGATGTGCATGAATGTTTGTTTTTGAGTGTTTGTGTTGTGTATGTTGAGATGGGGGTGGGGGGCGTGTCAGATGTGTATGAATGTTTTTTTTTGAGTGTTTGTGTTGTGTATGTTGAGATGGGGGGCTGGGGGGGCGTGTCGGATGTGCATGAATGTTTGTTTTTGAGTGTTTGTGTTGTGTATGTTGAGATGCATGTATGGGTGCATGCTTCAGAGTTTGAGTGCTGAGTTGGGGGGTTTGGGTCTGTATGGGTGCATGCTTGAGAGTGTGTGTGCTGAGTTGGGGGTGGGGGGTTCGGGTCTTTATGGGTGCATGATGTATGCTTGAGAGTGTGTGCTGAGTTGGGGGGGTGGGGGGTTCGGGTCTGTATGGGTGCATGTTTGAGAGTGTGTGATGGGTTGGGGGGTGGGGGGGTTCGGGCCTGTATGGGTGCATGCTTGAGAGTGTGTGTGCTGAGTTGGGGGTGGGGGGTTCGGGTCTGTATGGGTGCATGGTGTATGCTTGAGAGTGTGTGCTGAGTTGGGGGGGTGGGGGGTTCGGGTCTGTATGGGTGCATGTTTGAAAGTGTGTGTGCTGAGTTGGGGGGTGGGGGGTTCGGGTCTGTATGGGTGCATGTTTGAGAGTGTGCTGATTTGGGGGGGTTAGGGTCTGTATGGGTGCATGTTTGAGAGTGTGCTATTAGCACCATGGTCCATGCCGGATTCCACCATGGTGGATGGCGGATTTAGTGCCCCATTCCAAGGTTGGCGGGGCGGTAAATCCCCATTCACCATGGCCACTTCTCCATTCCCATTTTTGGCCCATAGGGCTCAATGGGAATGGGGAAGGCGCTAATTACGGCACTGTAAATTAGGGTGCCGTAATTAGCAGCAAGGTCCCTTAGCGGGTTGGACTTTAACGCCTGCAAAAAGCAGGCGTTAAAGTGTGAATCTGGCGTTAAGGGTTTAACGGCGCTGCAGCCTTTTACGGCGCCGTTAACCCCTTAACGCCAGGGTTGTAATGAGGCCCCATGTGTTTAATACAAATTGGGGGTTGAAAAAGCCTCCTGACATGTCCCGCCTACCGCCCCGCCCTCTTTTACTTTTTGGCCCACTATAGCCCTCATGTAAGGTACTTTCGGCCCTCTGTCAAAATCAGTTGTGCACCCCTGGTCTAGACCTTTTTTCCTGGTTCTACTAAGGTCTCCCTACTCAATACCAAGGTAGGCCTGCCTGCAAGGTCACCCAAGCATGTCTCTTATCACACCCCGAGCAACCTTACCCAGCACTCATGCCACATTGTGAATTTATTTCTTTTCCCCACCAGGGAGCGCCATTCCAGCCCTCGAGTGTCTTCCATTTATTTATTTATACTAACCCACTTCTCCCCATGAGTAAGATGACAAGCATGCTGCACATGGTGTTACTGTTATTTGCATTCACTAATACTAAAATGGGTAGGAGTATTCATTTGACTCAGTGCTAGTCATTCCGGACTGTATCCTATTTACCTTTGCCTTTAGATATCTGCCCCTTTGGAATGCCGAGGTGGACCCCTGAGCATGCCCCCGGTTGATGCATCATATGTGACTCTGGACATATGCGTGTGTAGTCACACATTGTGCTTACTCCTGCCTCTGCAACAGGGTAAGTAATCTGTGGACTCACCTCCCTGTTTTTATCTCTCTAAACACCCTCCATGGAGGAGGTTTTACAACAACAATATGTTGGTGCACTCATTTATCCTATCTGATACACATCTGTATCTTTTTTCTCTTTTCCTTGTCTCTTTCTCTCACAGAGCCAGCAGCTTGTCTTTTTCGCACTGAGGAAGGATACATATAGATGCCACCAACTATTGGCATAGCCGAAACGTGTTTTCCGGTGCACGACAACTTCACGGGGGGAATTTATTTCCAAAATACCCTCCAGAGTAGCACTGGACACTCCTTCTTAAAAGATTTGGTATCTTTACACGTTGGCACTCAACAAATTTGAAGACCTGTTCAAATAGCTAACAGGTCCACAGTCATGTAAATGACTACAGCCCCGTATGCTTTACATAGAACAATATCCTGACTCCTTTTTTGCCCAACAGGATTTGTCCAACTTATTCTCTAAACACAAGTCTGTTACTGTGTAGATGACTGTAACTATTACTTAAGTTTGACTATCTTTTCTTACTACTTGCAATTGTGTTTTGATCCAAGAATCTAATTATGTAAATATATATGTATTCTTTGCTTGCACATATCTGTACATTTTTTGTATGTTTTTTGAACTTTTTTGTCACATCTCTTTGGTTGTTACATTGATGTTCTTATTACTTGTTTCTTAATTTAAATATACTAGAATTGCAAAGCTACCAGAGTGCACCTGTATTTTGTCATTTTCTCTAGTGACCTATATGGCACTGATTCAAATCCTTCTCTATAAGTTTATTACTTTCTCTGTGAATTTATGACAATGAAATGAATATTGGTTTCTATGTGGGTTCCCCTCTTTTTTGTTAACCTTATTCATAACTACGGGGACAGGCTTAAGATTCTTGAAAGAGTGAGGAAAAAGGGACCAGTGCTATATAGTTCCTCGAAGATCAGTCTTCCAGCTTCTGTCCTTGCTCACCCTCATGAAGAGAAGGCTTTGTTCCCCCCTCACCAGGTGGCTCAATGAGAAAGGGGTCAGATACAAGTGGGGGTTCGCGTTCTCCATTTCTGTTGAAATCAATAGCTATAAATATAGGCTCACCACGGAAGAAGACATACAAAGTGTCACCAGAGAGATTACGGGAGATGCAGAGACCTTGCACGCCTCAAGAGAGAAGACGACATAAGGGAGACACTGGCAGGCGAGGGGCTCACGGAGGAGATGTATTCCAGGCTCCCAAAAATATAGGAGGCCGGGCACCCCGCCGGGGGTGGCGACCTGACCTAACATTGGGCTCCGCTTCTATGGCCATTGCTCGATGGATGGTGATAAAATATTTAGAGACACCAACATTGCGGGGCTCTAGGTTGTAGGTTGTTGTTAGGGAGAATTCTCCAAAATGGCTAATTTCCCTTACCTACTGAGTCCCTCAGCAGCTTTGCTGGATTTCTAGGATTTATTTTATTCTCATGTAAGAGTGTGAGCCTTTTTTCCCACTCTTACATGTGTTTTGCTCTGTGTGTTTAACATTTTTGTGTTCCTAGACTGTGGAGCCTCACCTACTCCATAGGCATCATCTTTTTACTGTGTGTTACACAGCACCTTCAGTGCAGTGACACAGTGTTGTCTTTTTAGACTTCCCAACTCAGACTCCATTTTCTGGGACTGACTACTGTCTCCCAGATTATGTGAAGTTGCCGTTGACTTTATTAGTCTTTTTAAATCCACAGATCCAGTACAAACTATGTTACATAGAGTTCTGGAAAGGGTTAATAGTTATCCCTTTTTGTCTGTTTCTCATGGAACATTATTTCGTTCCCTTTTCATTAAGATTTGGCAGGTGACAGTGGTATCTGCCCTAATTTTCCTACTGCGGTTATTTTAAATAGCTTTGGTATTGTTTTAGGCTATTTTAGTAGCCTCAAACGTAAACCCGCTGGGCCATATATGTTTTGATTTGATTCTGGCTGGGTTTATTCACCATTTCTTTTTGCAAAAGTCTTTCCTGTGTTTTACTCTGCGCGCCAAACTAGATTTGGTTCCTTTGTTCGCCGACCTTTGGCGGGCTTCTGCACAGAAGCCCTCCTTAGGCGCCTGAATGTCTGAGGCGGACAGGATGTGAGGGAGGGGTTTGAGACTCCCTGCACAAGGTCTCCTTGGAGACCCATGTCGCACTCTGTGTGGTTGGCTGTGGTGACTGTCCCGCTGGGACAGCCACCCTGCTTTGTGATTGACAGCCAGGCTGTGTGAATGGGGGAAAACTGCATAAAAAGCAGGTCTCTGGGACTCAGAAGACAGAGTCGCCACTGGATCGAGAGAACCGAAGTGAAGCTGACAGAAGAGGACCTCTACTACGAAGGAACCTCCCAGGGAAGCCCTGCTGTGGGTCTGAATCTCCAAACTTCGACGACACGGAAGATCTGCAAGGAATCCTCTCCCCTTGAGCTGGTGGGAACAACCAGTTCTCCAAACTGCAAACCAGGCCTCCCTCCTCTGGTCGAATTTGTTGTGCACAGCTACAGTGAACCAAATAGCCAGAAGGATCTGACCCTGCTTGGGTTTTAAGGAGCGCACCTTTTATTCGTCGCTTTGCGCCGCTGCTGGTTTCTTCCCTGGGCAGTGCAGGACCCTCCGGTCTTACTCCTTCTTGTCAGTCCAACAGTCGCTTCAGGAACCATGAGCCTGCAGGACCTGCCAGGAACATCTGCCTCAGCTACAGCATTCTTCTGCTCTAAAGGTACTATGCTAACCCGGTTGTTTATTTCATCCAACCGCGGTGCAAGTGTTTGAAATCAATCTGAGGGCTTGTCCTTCTCTATTCTTTAAAGTAACGTTTCGTCCGACCAACTTCGTTCTGAACTCTTGGCAAAGATTTAACCGCGAACTACCCTGAACTGTGTGATCCTCTGCAAAGACTTTGGTCCATTGACTTTGGCCCAGGCCTCTTCATTTGATTTCCTCACTGTAGTTCCTTTTTCTAGATTGCCCTGCTTACTTACTTGTTGGTGCTGCTCAACTTTTGTCTAACTTTGTCTTTCCCTCCCTTTTAAATTACTGGAGTGCCATTTTGCTCACACTTCATTTTAAGCCTAGCTTGTCCAGAATCTATTGGGTCTGGTGTAGTGTATTAAAATTGTGATTTTTCAACTGCTTGATAATAGTGAAATGTTTTATAACTGATGTGTAAATGAATGTATATTATTTTACTCAGAAACCTTGAGTCAGTGTTTGTTTGAATCATAGTAATTGCTGTCCTTTGTGTAACTATTGATACTGCTCACTTTACTCTTGAGATAAGTCTGGCTGCTCAGCCATCGCTACCGCTTTACTGTGTAGTACAGGCTTGTACCAAAGGTGAATTTGTACTGTCACGTGTAGTCTTAATTGTGTGTCGTGTTCCCAAAGAGTACTGCATATAATTCTGCCTAACAGTTGTTTGAAACCCATTAACGCTGTTATCTTGTGAATGGTTTAGTGTGGGAGAAAAGCAACGCAGGCAGGGCAGGATATTGGTTGTTCTTTTGAGAAACGTTTGGAAGGGGGGTGAGAAGGAGGGCTCTAGAACAAGTGGTTTGACAAGAAAGGGACCCGACTGAACGGGTGCCGTAGGTAGTTTGGTTCCAACCTGGTGCCTTTAATTGGGGGGATTTGGACGCCCAGGGAGTAGGGGCAAGGGAATCTTGGGGGGAAGGTGGAAGAGGGGGGAGGGAAGGGTCCCTTGGTATAGGCTCTATCCCTACTTTCAGGCTCCTATGGCACAGATCACACTGACATCCGTAATCCTCTTAGAAGGCAAGAATCGAGCTCCTGGATAGGGATAACGTGATGGCCACGGCTTACATGGGATCTTGGGGTGACATCCTGAGAGTGGGAATCCTGAATGTAATAGGGCTGAACTCCCCCACAAAAAGATCATTGGTGGCGAGGCAATTCTGAAGGTCAGGACTGGATATCCTGTTCCTACAAGAGACTAGATTCACTAAGGGGAAGAGAGAAGGATTCCAAGTGGGCAAATCGGCAGGGAATACTGGGGCTTGGGTCCTTTGAGAAAGGCAGGAGTGGGGATTCCGGTCAATAAGGTGCTCAGGATGGAACTGACCAGGGTCTGGTCGGACCGTGGAGGGAAGGGTCCTGTTGGTATCGGGCGCCATAAGCAAAGTGTGTTTCATGTTTGCCACGGTCTGTGCCCCACAGCAGGGTCAGCTAAGATTCTTGAAAAATACACTTGCAAAAATACTGGTAGAAAGCAGGGGACACCTCATCACAGGAGGAGATTTTAATATATGGGCTGATATAGAATTAGACAGACAGGCACTACATGATAGAGAACAGGACCCATCTAGGCAAGGCCATCAGGAACTCCAGGAGGCACTTGAGGGGTATGGGCTTAGAGGCACAAGGCAACACTTCCACCCCCGTGAAAGGGCATATACCTTTTATTCAACCCTGCATGGAACATATAACAGAATAGACTACATCTATATATCTAGAGACCTGTGGGAAGAAGCACAGGACTCGACGATCATCCCAATCTCTTGGTCCGACCATGATATGGTTATGGTGGAACTACAATGGTGAGCTTGACCCCCAGAGGGACGAAATCGAGGTGTAACGAATCATTGTGTATGGACCCTGTATTCTACTCTGAGATGAGCAAGGAAATTGGGGAGTACTTCAAGACAAATCACACGGGGGAGGTCGAGAGAGACATTGGGCCTCATTACACGGATGGCGGTGAACCATGGCTCTATTAGCGCCATGGTTCATGCCGGTAAAATACTGGCACTGCCTTGGTGGAAAGGGGAATTACCGCCCAATTCCAAGGTTAGCGGGGCGGTAATTTCCCCTTCCACCATTGCCCTTCCCCATTCCCATTTTTGCCACATAGGGACGGTACCGCAAATTGCGGTACCGTAATTAGCTCCCTGGTCCCTTTGCGGGTTGGATTTTTAACGCCTGCAAAAAGCAGGCGTTAAATTCCCCAACCCGCAAAGGGACCTCATAGTAAGGCGGTAAGGATTTACCGGTACCGGTAAAATACCGGTACCGGTAAACCCTTACCGCCATCCGTGTAATGAGGCCCATTATGTGGGAAGCTGGGAAGGCCACTTGGAGAGGAATTCTAATTGGAGAAGGGGCAAGGAAAAAGAGGGAACAGGCATTAATCGAAGGTAGGCTGAGGGAGGAGATTCAACAATTGGACAAAAGAACACAGGAGCCGTTAGGGATGCGGGAGGTATACATAGTGGAAGCAAGGGGAAAAAGGGAGGATCTACGCCTACTGGAAGAGGATAAAATAATCTGAAACCTACAGTATTTGAAACAGAAATTCTATGAGAAGGGAGATTAAGTGGACACATTACTGGCAGCCAGATTAAGGGGGCAACGGGCTGAAAGATGGGTCACAGAAATTGAGAGGGCTGAAGGAACGAATGAACCACCTGGGCACGGGATCGCAGAGGCCTTCGCAGCCTTCTATAAGAAACTATATGACTCAGAGGTGGAGCATGAAGTGGGCGAAATTGACAGATACCTGGGGGATATCCACCTACTCAAACTCTCCCCAATGGAGTCTTGTGTATTAGATGCCCTCTTCACAGATGAAGAAGGCAGGAACGCGGTGGGAAGACTACCACTGGGAAAGGCCCCAGGGGAGGTTGTATTCACTGCAGGGTTCTATAAGACATTTCTTCCATCCCTATTGTCATTCATGACGGAATTGTTCAATGGTATATTGAACACGGGGAAGGCCCCTGAATCCTTCGGCAGGGCGCTCATCACAGTAATACATAAGATTGGTAGGGATCCCCGGGGATGTGCATCTTACCGCCCGATCTCCCTCCTGAACCTAGGAGCCAAAATATATACTCCTGTCCAAGCGACCATTCCTGAAGGATACATGCCCGGGCTAATCCACCCAGACCAAGTGGGCTTCAATACGGCCGACAGGGAGTGGACACAATATGAAAGACCATCCACCTGATTCACACAGCCCAAGAGATGGATGGGGACCCTTCCCTCCTATCAGTCGATGCTGAGACGGCATTTGATAGGGTGGAGAGGGAATTCCTCAAGGCAGTGCTCATAAAATTTGGAATAGGTGAAAACCTCCTTCGGGGGATAACGGTCGGTCTACTCATCCCCAATAGAATGTGTCATGGTCAATGGAAGGTACTCCCGTTGGTTCAAACTGGGGAGGGGAACTAGGCAGGGCTGCCCCTTATCCCCAACACTGTTCGCACTCTCTATAAAACCTCTCGCCCAAAAGATCAGGGCTGACCCAGGGGTGGTGAGGTTCTCGATCGGGGAGGTGGAATACAATACTGCATTGTATGCGGACGATATGCTGCGACACATTAGGGACCCACTGACCTCCATACCTGTAGTGCTCCTACTCATTGAGCAATACGGTGCCATGGCAGGACTAAAAATCAACAGATCCAAATTGGTGTTCTTCCCCCTAGACAGGAGAAGGGACGGGGAAATTGAAAGCTTCACAGCACTGGGGATGCAGATCAGCCTGGACACGATGAAATATTTGGGCATAAATATCACAAGGACCTTTGGGGATCTATTTGAGGCAAACCCCCCCACCCTCCTGATGAACAAAATAAAGGGGGACTTCCTAAAATGGCAGAAGTTAACAATATCCTGGTTGGGCCGCCTCAACGCACTCAAAATGGTGATCCTACTTAGAGTACTTTCCGTGTTCCAAATGCTCCCCATTCGAATCCCGGATACATTCTTTAGAGAGATTCAGGGTACCATTGTAAGGTTTCTGTGGCAAGGGAAAAAGGCTAGGATCTTCTGGAATTAAGTCCTTGGGTGGAAAAAAGACCTAGATGGTATAGCCCGAACAAAATCGCCATGCTGGCATTGTTTGGTATGGACAAGGTGGAAGGGGAATAAAGAAGACTTCCAGAAATGCCAGCAGTGTTAATGCTGGCCGCAAGGGCATGTATTGCTACCAAATGTAAAAACAAGCACCCTCCAGGTAAAAGCGATTGGATCAATGTTGCTAGGAATGTATATACCATGGAAAGGATCACATGACCTGGCAGGTCCTCTGGAGATGGAATGGGCTGAATTTGTTGCGAAATATATGGGCCCGGTCCCATAGATTGCACAGGTCTAAATAGGCGGCAGGAGGGGGTGGGGATGCGGAAGTGAAGTGTTGAAGCAAACGAACCAACTATGAGCTGGTGACCCACATTAACTGACTTTGAAAAAGTGCTCACCTAAGAGGAAATCAGTAGCCAGAGGACTGAAATGTTAATCTGTTAATGTGCATGAAGTTGTTAAGTTGTGCTCTGTGAACGGGGAGGATTAGTACCAACGGGGGGAGCTGAGGGGAGGGGAAGAAATAGGATGGGGGAAAATGACTAGATGTTGTTTAATTTTAACGTGGCCCCGGGGTCCGAGGTACGGAGCCTGACCACTGTAGTTTGCTGTTTGTGATTTAAATCTTCAATGAAATACAAATTAAAAAAAAAAAAAGACATCATGGCTCTTGAATATTACAAAGTGAGGATCTTTAGTCTAAGTGGCAATATGAACCCGACGGACGAAAGCCAGTAGAAAACTAAGGGAAGTGAATCCCACATTGTGAAAAGGGCAAACGTGAACCCGGCTGAGGGATGGACACAGTGAATTGATGGTCTGAGCCCGATCGAGGGAGGCTATCGTAAAGAAGGGATCTGAGCCCAGCTGAGGGGATCCAAGGGCGAAGAACCATCCCTTGCCGTAAAGCCTGATCGAGGGAGGCTATTGTGAAATGAAGGATCGGAGCCCGGCTGAGGGGGATCCAAGGGTGAAGAACAATCACCCACCGTAAAGAGTGATCGAAGGAACTTTTTGTTGTATTGACATATCAGGCACCCTGAATCAAGAGACTTTGACTGATAAGAGACTTGAGCACAGAAGGCCCTGATACCGAGGGAGGAACTGTAACCTTGAGCTCAGAAAGTCCAGGAATATGCTGTGCTCAAGAGTCCCACCTTGTTGCGTTGAAAAAAATGTGGAGAAGGGAGACAACAGCTATAACATCCTGACTTATCATTTTGTGAACACTTCATTACTTTCTTATGAACACTACCCACACTATTTTATAACATAGCAATAAGGATTGGTCATAGGTTTCTCAGCATAGGGCCTTTTTTATTTGACTAGACTCCACTTGGACAGTATTATCATTATTTCATGGTCGTAGCTTGCCCCCATCTTATATTTAGGTTTAGATCAGGCGTTTATCTCACCCATTTTACAGTTAAATAAAAACTCTTGAACTGTGATCACTTGTGTTGGTCTTGCTTTGAAACCATGCCTTTCTTACATATGGTATCAGGGTGGGATATGATTCAACTTATAAAAATTGAAACCTTGCTGATAATTGTTGTACCAGCGGAAGGGGAAAACCAAATCGTTGAAATCCTCAACTCTTACCGTGTATCCACACTAAAGGAGGTGTTGTTCTCCCAACCTCGGATCCCAACTGGTCAACAAGACTTATTCTTTAAGACTCAAGTGTTATTGGACACCCTTCATCTCTCACATTATAATATACAACAGTAGGATTGAATAGTACTAAATGTTCGACCCGTCTTTACTTTTATTAGACCTAGTGTTCTGAATTCCCCTCCTTCGAACCTTTTGTTTGTGGCACACAAATGTCCTCTGTCGTGGGCCATCAGGGTTAGAGATGACCAACCAAAGTCCCTTCCTTTGGCTGACTCAGAATCCGAAGTTTCAGAAGACTTCGAGACCTTATCCAACTGAGTCTAGAGTTGTTTCTATTCCCATTTCGAACCATCCATGGAGGGAACCCTTACGCCCCCGGAAGAAATGGCTGACCTAACTAATGTCATCGCCCATCAGATGCAGGCCAAAGCTATACTTCAAGAAAACTCAACAAAACTGATCGAACTGTTGGCAAGGCCATTATTACCACAAGGGGTACTTCAGTCATATCTTGAAGGTGAAGATTTGGGGATTTGTTATTTTTTTTACTTTGAACGCCTGGCGGGACAACTGGGATGGAAAGAGAACCCCAAAATATGCTACTTGGGCCCTTTATTGAAAGGAGAACTAAAAACCTCCTATCAACTACTTAATCTTGCACAGGGGCCACATTTTCATCCATCAAGGAGGGGCTGTTAAAAAGACTGGGGCAGGCCTGCAATTTGTATAGGCAGAAATTTAGGGCTTTAGGTTAAACCCAGGAGAACTCCCCCTTGGAAATGGGTGAACGTGTCAAGAACACAATGGCCCTATGGATTAATAACAAATCCCTAGAAGAATTGACATAAATGCTAAATCTGGAACAATTCACTAATTCCTTACCCCCTTTTTTTTTGCAGAAAGCCATCCTACAGTGAAATCGACCTACCTTAGACACGGCCATTGAGACTGCACAAAATCACTCTGATGCAGCAAAAAAATTCCACTCAGCCCATCGGTGGGAGGAACGGAAGGAGCATAAACCTATCCACCGACCTCAAACACAAGGAATAGATAAACCCGGGTTGTCATATAGAACTAAAGAAGGGATGACACAAGACAAACAAACTAGAAACCAAACGAATGGATCCCAAAACCAAGGATGAAAATAGAAGGGAGGAAATAAAAGGAAGTAAACCACCTCCTCCTGTCTGTTTCTCTTGTAGAGAAACTGGACATGTAGCTAGGAACTGTCCAAAGAATCTCAGGGACGAACCTATGGAAATAGGTTGTTTAAAAGGAGAAGAATGGGATGAACCAGAAGAGGAGCAAGAGACCTTTAGTATCTGTTTATGTCAAGCCTCCACTTACATGCTGTTAGGCAGAAACCTGTGCAGTTCTCTCTGGGACCACTGCAAAAGATTTAAGTCTACAGGTGTTTGGCAGTAAACCCACTTGGTAGCAGTCTGTACCACACAGATTAACTTGGTAGCTGTGGCTGGGAAGTCAGACTTCCCTCAAGAAGAGTTAGGCAGTATACAGAGTATTCACAATAAGTCAAAAGAAAACAGTAGAACAAGTAAACACTGACCAGAGCTTGGTGTAAAAGAGATATCATTATTTATTTAAAACCACAACTAGAAAAACACACAGGCACTAATGTTAAGCAGTTAAAAACACGGTCACTAAAAGATATACACTCCCTTAGAAGAATATTAGACAAGTCTTAAGTTAAGCCCCACTTATTTTCAGACAGCGGTGAGCGCTTAACGCAGATGGCACACTAATAATTTGTTTTAAAAGGGAGAGAAAAGCAGAATATAATTTGAAACAGATCCCAACACTTTCACAAGAACACGACAAGAGAGGAAGGCAAAGTAAAACCGTGAAGTTAGAGTTCAGAAGGCCGGATCCACTTTAAGAGGATCAGAACGAAATGTGTCCAAGGTCACACGGTTGAAGTGCACAAAAAGTCTTGCAAAGGTCCAGAAAGAGTTGGACCAAAAGAAAGGGACCAGTTAGAGGGTCAAGGCGGCCAGCCCAGTCCAGAAGGTTAAGGGATTATTATTACCTTGTAGCAATCTTTAGAAAGGGAGGCCTGGCGGACACGGTACCTTAAAGTGGTGAGAATGCTCCAGCGGGGGCAGTTGTTCCTGGCAGCGGATGCAAGTTGATGCTTCGTCCGAGGGAAGAGAGGATCTCGTCGGGGAGGAAGACAGGAGTCCATTGCACTGCCAGGGAAGAAACCAGCCGCAGAGTTCTCAGGTAAAAGGAGCGGTCCTTTTATTCGCGGTCCAGTGGTAAGTGGCTATCCGGTTGCCGGGGTGCTTGGCATGGGCAATTCGACCACAAGACGTCCTGGGATGCGAGGAAAAGAAGGTAAACTGGTTGTGCCCACTAGTCAGGGGAAGAAGCCTCTCCAGCCGGGAGATCTTCTCTGTCGTCGGGAAATGGTGAGTCGGTCCGCAGGGCTCCACCGGTGGTGTCGTCGTGGCAGGTTGGCTCAGCTTCTCCCTCGTCAGATTCTCAGGTCCTGTGGCGACTTCTGAAGTTCCAGTCCCCAAAGCCCTGCTTTTATGCAGCACACCCCCATTCACTCAGCCTAGCTGTCAATCAAACATGCTAAGTGGTGAGCCGGCCGGCTCACCACTTGGGCCAATCACACAAGAGTGCGACTTGGGTTACCAAGGTAACTCAGTCCAGGGTGCCTAAACCCCCTCTCACACCCCCTGTGGTACCCGGACAGAGTGGCACCACTTTTGGAGGCTTCTGTGGAGAAGCCCGCTAAAAAGTGGAACAAAGGGCTCGACTTGGGTCGGAGTCACAGAAGAGAACACAAACGCCATTTTAGAATCGAGTCCTGGCAAAAAATACCAACCGGCGAATTAATATTAAATAAATAAACCGGCGGTATGTTCGAGGCTATGAGAATTAAATAATTAAAGTTGGTAGCCTCGAACAATGGGAAAATCCCATAGGGATATATTCGCGGTCGAATATAAAAAGTAGTATCCACTGCCACCAGCCAAAACTCGATCAGGGGGACGGAGGCGTGCCCCCTCGACTAACAGACCCCGGAGCAATCGAATTGCCCCGACCAGTATGTCCACAATATGATGGTTTGTCTTGGTTTCTGTTCATAATTTGGGACTAGTAAAGCCAATGGTGACTTTACATGCCCTGGGAGACAGTAGTCAGTCCCAGGGTATGGAGTCTATGGTGGGGTGTCACTATGACACCCCTGTGTCACTGCACGGAGGGTGCTGTGTAACACACATAGTAGAAACACATGAGACCCTATGGAGTAAAGGACCCCACAGCCCATAAAACACATTAGCAGTCAAAGGAACACCATAAATCATGTCCAAGAGTGGGAGAAAAAGAGTCTCACTCTTGGCAGGAGAAAGAAACAAACTCCAGAAATCCAACAAAGCTGCTGGGGGACTCACTAGGTTAGGAAATTCATCCTAAAGAGATAATTCTCCCTAACACTCGCCCCCCCCAGACTAAGGGACAGGAGGATTTAATCCACTCCTGGATGAATCGCATACCTCTAGTCGATGACATACAACCTAGAGAGACCATCAGCATTTTGGTGGTGACACCCTGACCTGTGCTCAATGGTGAAATCAAACCCTTGCAGGCAGATTGACCATCTCAATAGTTTTGGGTTTTCCCCCTTCATTTGCATTAACCATCTCAAGGGTTGGTGGTCAGTCTGAATGACAAAAGTAGAACCATACAAGTATGGCCTAAACTTCTTCAGAGCCCACACAATAGCAAAACACTCTCGTTCAATGGTTGCCCACCTTGTTTCAGGATCCTTCAGTTTTCTACTGATGAAGCAAATGGGGTGCTCCCTACCTTTCCCATCCAGTTGACTGAGTACTGCACCTATTCCTAAATTTGAAGCATCTGTTTGCACAATGAAAGTTTGGTGGTAGTCACGAGCTCTGAGTACTGGGGCTTGGCAAAGAGCCTTTTTCAGGGTTTCAAAGGCCTGATTGCATTCCTCATTCC
Organism: Ambystoma mexicanum; assembly: GCF_040938575.1. NCBI lineage: Eukaryota > Metazoa > Chordata > Amphibia > Caudata > Ambystomatidae > Ambystoma > Ambystoma mexicanum. Next base: position 386,909,167 of record NC_090921.1, read on the forward strand.
ACCTAACCTTTTTAGGGAATGTAGGAGAGGAGATGACATTCAGTGGAGAAGCTATGGACCCATAGTTCTCAATGAAATTCCTGTAATACCCAGTGAGGCCTAAGAAGGCTCTCACCTGAGTCTGAGTAGTAGGTGTTGTCCAATTTTGCACAGCTTCAATCTTACTGGGCAAAGGCCTTATTTCTCCACCTCCTACCTCATGTCCAAGGTAGACCACTTTACTCTGTCCAATCTGGCATTTACTTGCCTTTATGGTCAGATTGGCCTTTCCAAGAGCCTGCAAAACATATCTCAGGTGGTTCACATGTTCCTCCCAGGAATTGCTGAACACTGCTATGTCATCCAAGTATGCCATGCAGAAGTCCTCCATCCCATTCAGAACCTGGTTTACCATCCTTTTAAATGTAGCAGGTGCATTTTTCAATCCAAAAGGCATAGCCTTAAACTGGTATAAGCCAACTGGGGTAGAAAATGCAGTTTTCTCCTTGGCATGGTCTGTCAGGGCTTTTTGCCAATAGCCTGACTTCAAGTCAAATGTGCTGAGGAACTTGGCTGCACCAAGTCTAGCCACCAACTCATCTGTCCTTGGCAAAGGGTGGGCATCAGTCTTAGTGACTGCATTACGAGCTCTGTAATCCACACAGAATCTAAGTTCTTTAGATCCTGCCTTTGGTACTAACACAACTGGGCTAGACCATGCATCTTGTTGACCTTACCTTTGATGTGGGTTCTTACATTCTCTGACATTCGATATCCTCTGCTTTTGACTACTGGCAGACAGTCACCAGTGAGTATGTCATGCTGTCCCCAAGGGGTCAAGCCTGGTGAAAGTGAGAACAGGGAGGCAAACTGATTTAACATAGATTTGCACTCTTCCTGTTGCTCAGGTGTCAGATTTGAAGAGAGATTTACTCCTTCAATCTTTTCATCTAAAGGTACGCCTCTGAGGAGATCAGGAAGAGCTTCACTCTCTTCATCTTCCTCTGATGATGCTAGAAGCAAAGCTCCTACATCAGGTCTGGAGACATACGCTTTTAGTCTGTTGGTGTGGAAGACTGTTGGAGCCTCTTTGGGATTGCCCAAGTCCACCAGATAGTTGACATCTCCAGGTTTACCCACAACTTTGAAGGGTCCCATCCATTTGTCTTGCAAGGCCCTCTGCCTTGTTGGAATCATAACGAGAACTAGCTGGTCCTGAGTAAACTCAACCATGTTAGCCTTTTGCTCATGCCAGTGCTTGACCAATGCTTGTGCAGCTTTCAAGTTATCACTTGCTTCTGCCATCATTTGTGACATTCTCCTTCGAAGACCTATCACATAGTCAGTCACTCTGAATGGCTTGGGGGGAGGAGCACTCTCCAACCCTTCCTTGATCAGGGCCAATGGACCTCTGACTGGATGACCATAAAGAAGTTCAAAGGGAGAATAACCTACTCCCTCCTGAGGGACTTCTCTATAAGCAAAGAGAAGGCATGGCAGTAGAAGGTCCCACTTCCTTTTAAGGGGGTCCTCTAAAGCACCTATCATGCTCTTCATGGTTCTGTTGAACATTTCAACCATCCCATTTGTCTGAGGGTGGTATGCGGTTGAGAACTTGTAAGTAACTCCGCAGGTTTTCCACATGGCTTTCATGTAGTGGGACATAAAATTCGACCCCCTGTCAGAGATTACTTCCTTAGGAAACCCAACCCTGGTAAAAATACCAAGGAGGGCCTTAGCCACATCCGGAGCTGTAACAGTCCTCATAGGAATTGCCTCAGGGTACCTAGTAGCATGGTCTACTACAACAAGTATAAACCTGTTGCCTGAGGAGGTTGAAGGATCAAGGGGACCAACAATGTCAATCCCTACTCTCTCAAATGGGACTCCTAATACAGGGAGAGGCACTAAAGGTGCCACATTCCTGGAGCCAACCTTACCAGAAGTCTGGCAGGTGTGGCAGCTCCTGCAGTACTTATCTACATCAGCCCCCATCTTTGGCCAATAAAAGTAGAGTGAGAGCCTTTCCTTAGTCTTCTTGAAACTGAAGTGACCAGCCAAAGGACTCTCATGGGCTAACTGCAAGAACTGTGGTCTGTTCTCTTGGGGTACTACAAGTAATTTGTTGTCCTCAGGTGCAGACTCTGTTGGTTCACTGTAGAAGAGGCCATCTTCCCAGTGTAACCTATATTTCCCAGGCTCTTGCCCTTCAGCCTAAGCATCTGCCTGGTGGCAAAGACCTTCCAGAGTTGGACATTCTCTCTGTCCCTTACTGAAGTCTGCCCTGTTGGGTCCACCTTCTGCCAGTAAAGACTGCAGCTAAGGATGGTCAACAGGATCCAGATCTCCAATGAGTTCCTGGCCTTCCACTAGCTCTTCTTCAGAGTCTAGTTCAACCACACAGGGTTGTACCTCCCTCTCAGCCTCAGCTGGAGGGGGAGTTACTGGTGTAACTTTGGACAACCTAGGGGAAGTCCTTGTTGGCTGCACTGGAGTGCTGGCTGTGAGGTTCTTTTTAGAAGTTTTAGGTTTCCCTTTTCCTTCTAGTTTCTTAGAGACAGCAGCTGACATCTCCAGTGGAGCAGGAGTGATCTCTTTCTTCATCATCTCCTTGGGAGCACCTCTCATGGTTCTCTCCCTTGCAGGTCTCGTGAGCTCCTGTAACCTTTTTTCTAGGAGGACTGGGGGTATGTGACACTACTCCAAGAGTTTTTAAGTCATTACCCAGCAGAACCCTTCCTGGCACCTCACTTTGTATGCTGACAGGTATCTTCACAGTCATGTCATTACACTGGATGAGAACTGGTAATTGGGGAAGCATCTGCACAGGCCCTCCAGCTAACTTGGTGAGGCGTTTGGGTGCCTTAGCAACATCCTCAGCCTGAAAAAACGATTTGTCCACCACAGTTATGCTGGCCCCAGTGTCCCTAATGGCAGGAGTCTCCCGACCATTCACCTGGACACTGTCCTTATAATACTTTTTAGTATTATCTGGGATAGAATTATAGACATCTAAGTTCTGTTGTTCCCACAAACCCAGACACTAAAGAAACACTGGCTGAGACTCCAATGGGTTCATCAGCCAGTAATAGAAAGTTTCCACTTGCCATTTGTACTTCCTCCTCTGGAGCGAAGGCTAAGGAGACAAGCTGAACCCCTGAAGGTTTACCCTTACACCTGGGATTTCCTTTCACATGGTCAGTAGAGCCACAAACAAAGCATTTACCAAATGCTTTCTGGAATAGTGGCTTGTTCTGACCTCCTTCTGTTTTGGCACCAGAAGGTACACTAGCCTGATTTGGTTTCCCTTGTGGCTTACCCTTTTGGTTTTGTTTGGGGCCCTCTTTGGAATTGGAATTATTAGAATTCTCTTTGGAGTCCTTTTTGGGCTGTTTTCCCTCATCCTTTTTCTGAGTAGCCCCAGAATCCTTGTGAGTGGCCCTGTTGGCAACCCACAAGTCAGCAGCCTTAGCTAACTTCCTGGAATCTAATTCCTTTGAATCAGCCAAGTGCTGTCTGAGCTCAGGAGAGCAGGCATCATAAATTGACTCCAACATTACAAGATTCTTCATTCCTTCATAAGTGTTAACTCTGTAACCCTTAATCCATCCCTCTAAGTTTTTCAAACGTTCACTCACCCAGGTAGCCCAAGGGGTACCATCATGCTTTTTGAGGGTCCTAAACCTCTTAAGGTATTGGGAAGGGGTCTTCCCAAATCTAGCTATCAAAGCTAGTTTCACACATTCATAATCCTTCTTATCCACCTCCTCCAACTCCATTACCACATCAGTTGCAACAGGGGGGAGCCTAGAGAACAACCAGGAAAGTAACTAATTCCCTGTGATGTCCTGGAGCCCATGATTATACTCAAACATTTTCGACCAATCCAACACATCCAACTTAGGTTCATACATACCCACTAATTCCTTAGGCATCCGGGGTCTTTTGGGACTGGAACTCCTAGAAGAACCAGAGGAGAGAGAAGCATTTTCCACAGACAACTTCTTCATTTCTAGTTCATGATTAAGCTCTATTTCTCTGAGTCTTAACTCAGCTTGCTTCTGCTCAGCCTGGGCATTCATTCTTCTGAACTCTAGCTCTTGGTTTCTTTCAGATTGAGCAATAAAACGTTTGTACTCTAATTCAAGCTTCATTTTTTCAAGTTCAAAATAAGCAGGCTTACATGTAGGACCTGGTATAGGCCCAGTAGGTACAGTAGGTAAGTCAGACAGAGGCTCAGAGTGGCTAACTTCATTAGGTTCACTTTCCTCTTCTGACTCATTATCAAGACTTTGATTCAGATCAATACCATCACTGTTTTCTACATTTGCTGGGGGGTAGATTCCTCTGTACCACCCAGACTTTGGTTTTCTAACAATCTTTCTATAAGTTCCATTTTCTTGCCCTTCTCAGAGAGATTCTTATGTCTACACAATACTTTTAAGGAATCAGCAGTTTTGGCAGACAATGATTCTAGGGTATAACTCGCCATAGCAGACATAGTTAGAAAATCAGCTTTTTAGTGCTAAGCTCTGTGGTTAGTTGTCCTGAAGTGTTCAAAAAGCACTCAAAAGTGTATACTCAATACAGATCCCACCGCTGTACACCAGTGTTAGGCAGAAACCTGTGCAGTTCCCTCTGGGACCACTGCAAAAGATTTAAGTCTACAGGTGTTTGGCAATAAACCCACTTGGTAGCAGTCTGTACCACACAGATTCACTTGGTAGCTGTGGCTGAGCAGTCAGACTTCCCTCAAGAAGAGTTAGGCAGTATAAAGAGTATTCACAATATGTCAAAAGAACACAGTAGAACAAGTAAACACTGACCAGAGCTTGGTGTAAAAGAGATATAATTATTTATTTAAAACCACATCTCGAAAAACACACAGGCACTAATGTTAAGCAGTTAAAAACAAAAAACAGAATATAATTTGAAACAGATCCCAACACTTTCACAAGAACACAACAAGAGAGGAAGGCAAAGTAAAACCGTGAAGTTAGAGTTCAGAAGGTCGGATCCACTTTAAGAGGAGCAGAACGAAATGTGTCCAAGGTCACACCGTTGAAGTGCACAAAAAGTCTTGCAAAGGTTCAGAAAGAGTTGGACCAAAAGAAAGGGACCAGTTAGAGGGTCAAGGCGGCCAGCCCAGTCCAGAAGGTTAAGGGATTATTATTACCTTGTAGCAATCTTTAGAAAGGGAGGCCTCGCGGACACAGTACCTTAAAGTGGTGAGAATGCTCCAGCGGGGGCAGTTGTTCCTGGCAGCGGATGCAAGTCGGTGCTTCGTCCGGGGGAAGAGAGGATCTCGTCGGGGAGGAAGACAGGAGTCCGTTGCACTGCCAGGGAAGAAACCAGCCGCGGAGTTCTCAGGTAAAAGGAGCGGTCCTTTTATTCGCGTTCCTGTGGTAAGTGGCTATCCGGTTGCTGGGGTGCTTGGCACGGGCAATTCGACCACAAGACGTCCTGGGATGCGAGGAAAAGAAGGTAAACTGGTTGTGCCCACCAGTCAGGGGAAGAAGCCTCTCCAGCCGGGAGATCTTCTCGGTCGTCGGGAAGTGCTGAGTCGGTTCCGCAGGGCTCCACCGCTGGTGTCGTCGTGGCAGGTCGGCTCAGCTTCTCACTCGTCCGATTCTCAGGCCCTGTGGCGACTTCTGAAGTTCCAGTCCCCAAAGCCCTGCTTTTATGCAGCACACCCCCATTCACTCAGCCTAGCTGTCAATCAAACATGCTAAGTGGTGAGCCGGCCGGCTCACCACTTGGGCCAATCACACAAGAGTGCGACTTGGGTTACCAAGGTATCTCAGTCCAGGGTGCCGAAAACCCCCTCCCACACCTCCTGTGGTACCCAGACAGAGTGGTACCACTTTTGGAGGCTTCTGTGGAGAAGCCCGCCAAAAAGTGGAACAAAGGGCTCGACATGGATTGGAGTCACAGAAGAGAACACAAACGCCATTTTAGAATCGAGTCCTGGCAAAAAATACCAACTGGCGAATTAATATTAAATAAATAAACCGGCGGTATGTTCGAGGCTATGAGAATTAAATAATTAAAGTTGGTAGCCTCGAACAATGTGTAACGCTCACCTGACTCCCACGGAGGCGCTGGCCTGGTTTGGATTGCTGTGGCCTCTTCTAGGGTGATGCTCAGGACTCGGAAGATGGAATGGACCGAACCCCCAAATCTGGCTTGTCTGGCTCGTAGAAATATCCTTCTGTGTGTGAAAAGGGAATATTAACAATCTGCTGGGATAATGCGTAGGCCTCCCACTTCCCTTCTCACCCTCCACGAAACCCTTCTGCGATTCCCCGTGAAGTCTCACCTTAGGGTCTGAAAGGACGAGCTCTCCATCCTGCTTCTGATGCAGGGGCGCGTTGTTATCCAGTTACTTCACTGGATCTCGGATTGGTGAGAGTTCAAGTTCGCTTGACTTTTCCGGTAAGGTACCGTAAGAATTCTGTTGCAAGTTCAAGCTTTAAATAACCATTGTCCGTTTTCTCTATTTCAGGTGCTGAATGAAGATTCCGAGTTAGGAAATGGAACCGTCAAGGGAAAATTCTGTTGAGTTTTTGATGAGTGGTTTCTCTGCTCTAGTGTTCTTGCATTAATACACTAATGCTTGTGTCTTTTTCCCCTTAGGGGCCGGGGTTCGGAAATGCCGAAGATACGGTGCCGACCCGAAGTGAGAAGAGATGTCCCAATAGATATCAGGTAAGTCTTTGATGAGCGTTCCGCTAATGTCCTTGCATT